>NC_136426.1:56652553-57951719 GCF_052849685.1 Lactuca virosa | reverse complement strand
AATCAAAACCAAAATAAATTTGATCAAGCTTACAACCAACTATTGAAAATCAAAATCAAAACTTGATGATAATCGTGATTCCAAAAGAAAATTCCAATCTAAAAATCTAAACTTGATTGAATTTTGTATTCCAAAACAACCATTGTATTTTATGATATCGGTTTCTGGATCATACTGAGTTCAGAAACGATTTCAACTATTGGTCCCGCTGCTGCCGAACTCGGGCAATTGGTCTTCTTATGGCCCCTCTGATTGCAATGGATGCAAATCAGGTCAGATGACTGGGTGGTGGTGGTAGTAGCAGTGCAATCCCTACTAATATGACCCCTCCTGACGCACTTGAAGCAGTCGGAACCACCTACCCTGCACGCCCCATCGTGCGTCTTGTCGCACTTGCCACAATGGCCCCGACCCTACTGGCCTCTCGATCTCGAGTAAAAAACCTTAGGCCTTGTGCCCGAACCCTCTGAACCCTGAACCTGATCTGGCTTCCTCTTCCTCTCCATCTCCAAATCTCTCTCTCTCTCTCTCTCTCTCTCTCTCCCTGTGTGTGTGTGTGTGGTTCTCGTAATCATATCCTCCAGTGTCCTGTAACTGGATCGGCTCACAAAATGTCGGATATCACTACTCAACAACTCATGGTATCTCGCCTTCTTCATCTCCTCGTCCGAAACATACTACAAAACCATCAACGCCCTCTCGCGGAACATAGTCGTGATCTCAGCCACCATCTCAGTAGTCTGGCGAAGGTCCTGGAACTCCCTCGCCAACTCTTGGACCTCAATCACAGGTGCGAGCTCAGCCCAAAATCTCATCACAAAATCTTCCCAAGTCATGGACTCAATCGACTCGCCTCCCAAGGCATGTCCTACCTCCTCCCACCATTCTCGAGCTCTGTCTTTCAGAAGACAGGATGCAAGTATGACCTTTGCCCCATCGGGACAACTGCTAGTGCATACGGCATTAGCGACATCCGCTAACCAACGTCTGCTTGCGATCGGGTCCTTCTTTCTATAGAACTTTGGGGATCCACATGCTCGGAACTCATGGAAAGTAAAAGTGCGAGCTCCAATCATCGCTACAGAACGGAATGAGCCCAAGCGCTCCACTAAAAACTCCATGATGCCCTCCTTGATCGTACCGAATATCACGGGAGTTTGCTCGAGAATATTGTGGGTAATCTCTGACGAAATGAACTCCCACATTTGATCATCCAACTATCCGGCTCCAGCCTCTAGCACCCGAACCTTAACCCTCACCAGCACCAGATCCACTAAGAGGTCTTCGTCGAGTGACCACCATACTCAAAATAGACCATTCAAACCATCAGAAGAGATGAAAATATATATACATCGAGGAATCCCATACTCTACAAGCTTCCTGGCATCTTCACAACTTTCCTTGACTCGAGTATGAATCCTTTGCTTCTAGTAGTACGGGCCCGTACTACCTTCTACTTCTATCCGTACTTTCCTCAAGGATCGCTTCGAATCCTCCAAGTCACTCCCTTATCCATACATACAACCCTCAACAAGACAAGGCTCCCAACACTAAATCTCTTCCTAGGTTTTCCTAGGGCAGTCACCACACCACTCTCTGCCATTAGCTGCAGAATGAACTCCCTCTAACACCCTCTAACTAGCTCACGAATACAATTACATACCACCGACACCATATAATTCTTCGAATGAAAGGTCTCACACTACAACGGTTGGACTCAAACAATAGCTGCACAATAGAGTTAAAACCTAACCTTCTAAAATTATTTAGTCTCAATAATATGTAACTTAGCATATTCGCTTACTAGTTAGTTAAAGTTAATGAGAACTCCTAAAAGCACAAAGCAAGCAACATTCGAGCATCGAGTAATCGGAACAAGCATAACCTAAATAGGCCATCCTATCACTAATTGATCAGTACTAGCATGCAAGTCTAAAAGCTCATACAGTAGCCATACAAAGGCATCTCTCCTAGCATTCTATCATGAAAATCCTGAGCAGATCCTTAGCAGCAAACTAGCATGCGATCCACAGATTCACAAATCGAAGTATATCATAAAACATGTATGGGTATTTTGGGAAAACTTACTTGAGCTCGGTCTATTGCATGCACCACACCCATTTTCTTTTATTAGAAAAACTCTTTTATAAAACATTTCCTTTTGAAAAAATCTACCAAACCCTTAGTTTGAGTTCAGACACACCCGAGAGTATGCCTGAATCCCTCAAACCAAGGCTCTGATACCAACTTGTAACGTCCCAAAAATTAAGACAAAAAAAATTCATTTTTAATTATAATAAAACCATCAACTCAAACGTGTTTTATAAACCCAGAATAGAATCAAAGTATAACCAAAACATCCAGATACATCAGCGTCAAATAAATGCGGAACAATTTGGTGTGTGCGATCACCTCGAGCTCTTCCCCTTGAATCCGGAAGTACCTGAAACATAAATTGAAAACCGTAAGCACGAAGCTTAGTGAGTTCCCCAAAACACCACATACCATACATATCAAACAAATAACGGTCCCCACCCAGCATCGAGCCCTGCTCGGAACAGATCTGTCAGAAATATGAGATGGGCCCCGCCTCATCACATTCATTAGGCCTTGCCTGGCACCAGGCCCCGCCCGGTATACATATAAACACATAAACACATGCAAGAATCACAAAGATAAATAACATACAATATACTCATCAGCCCCGCCCGGTATACATATCAAATATCATACATGCAAGAGTCACGCAGACAACTAGCATCCTAATGGCATTGGTGCCTTCGACCCGACAAGCACAATTAGGAAACTTACCTCAAGCTGTTGAATATCTCAGATAAAGATCGGACTGCCAATCCGAAAAATTCCCCGTGCTAGCATCATCAAATAATACCTATTTAAAAATTGTTCCACATCCTATAGTTGGAATCCTAGTCCGATTGTCCAACACTCATGGTAAAAGTCCATTTACCCTTTACTTTGGCCCAAAATTCTAGGCCCAATCCAATAGCACCAAAAAGCACGATATAGCCCAACTTCCTAAATGGGCCCAAAACCCATCATGGGCCTATATCCAAGAAGACCCAAAACCTAGAAATTGTCCAAACTCAGAAGACTAATGGCCCAGTAAGGCCCAAAACCCTCTAGCCCAAAAGTGGCCCAAACCACGAAAGTCAACCGAAGTCAACGTCAGCTGAGTACACCCTACGTACTCAGGCTTACGCCTTGCGTTCTCAAGAATCACTAGTACGCGATGCGTACGAGCTGGGTACGCCCAGCGTTCTACTAAGTGTGCAAGATCAGGGACCGGACAACGTACACATACAATCCCAACGTACGTGCTCATTAAGCACTTTTCTCATTAAGTGCTTAATACTTGCAACCAAAAGCCCAAACTTCATATCCAAGTCTTACTGAATGTCTTATTCCATAAATTTATGAACTTGGAGCCTTTTCATGGCATAAATGGACCCAAACCTCACTTTCAGCATTCTACTTTCACCATAATGACCTAAACACATGCATGGTTCATCCATAACCATCAAGATGCTAACTCTATGGACTAAGGACCTCAGAAACATAAAGAGAAGCAACTCCTAACTTCTGGAGTGGAAGGAATCCACTAGATCTCATCATATGACCAAAATGGACCAAAACTTCATAAACACTAGATCTAACCAAACAAGGAGCAAGTTCAAAGCTCTATACCTCAATGAAGCTGAAAATGATGAGAGAAATTTGGATCTACAACTCTCCTTTGGACAAATCTCCTTATTCCAAGCTCTCCTGCTTCCAATCCCACCAATACACACTAGAAACGCACACGAAGGTCAAATCTCTTTAGAAGGGGCTAGGGTTTCAAAATGTGACTCAAAGAGCTTTGGAGGCTGAGAAATGAGAGGTTCAAGGTTCACAATGTTGTTTAAATAGGGTCCTAACCCTAAAATTTAGGGTTTGTCCCCTGCATGCGTACACCCCGCATATGAGGAGTACGCCCCACATACTATAAGTTTTCAGGAAATGGAAAAACTGCCCCTAGGGATCAAATTTACAAAATATTTACATACCAATGGTAAAAAGTGAAAGATACCTTGAATCGAGTGTTACAAGGGAGGAATCAAAGCTAGCCCAAAATAAATTCTATCTTGAATTTATAATCTTCATCTTCTACCAAAGATGTCCAAAGATTGACAGGTAGAGTTGCAGTCCTAAATAGGTTTATCTCCAAAGCATCTGAAAAATGCAAACCCATCTATGATGTATTAAGAAAGAACAAAAAGTTTGAGTGGACATCAGATCATGAATAGGCATTCTAAGAACTGAAGACTTACCTATATTCGGCCCCATTCCCGACTAAACCTGAAGATTTAGAACCTTTGTTCCTATACTTGGTTGTATCTAAGAATGCACAAAGTGCAGTTTTGGTCAAGGAACAAGATGTTTCTTAACGTGATGTATATTACGTAAGTAAATGTTTCTTAGATTCTGAAACCAGGTACTTACATCTTAAAAAACTAATCATATCCCTTGTTTGTGCTTCAACTAAATTACGTCATTACTTTGAAACTCATCCTATTTGTGTAAAAAATAAATATCCAATTAAGAATGTGATGAGAAAACCTGAGATGTTAGGAAGGATGGACAATTGATCTATACAGCTAAGTACATACGACTTACGAGCCAAGATCTACAATAAAATCACATGCATTAGCAAACTTTGTGGCTGATTTCAGTCTGGATCTTCAACCTGAAGCCGAAAAAGAAGTTCAGTGGCTTCAAGATACAGAAGAACAAAGGAAGTGGACCCTATTTATAGATGGGGCTTATAATTATAAAGGATCAAGTCTCAAAGTCTTACTAAAATCGTCATAGGGGGACATTATACCCCATGCGGCCAGTTGTGATTCTCAGGAAACCAACAACACAGAGTATGTGTAACGACCCAAAAATCCATGGTAAAAATTCATTTTTATTGTAACCAAAACACTATTGTAACTTTGTTCAAGACATTGAAAAGCATTTCAAATAAAACAAATATTAGAGTCTAATCCCGAAGATCACATATTGCGGAAAACACGGGTGTATGCGCTGCAATCGTCCCGAGCTCTTTCGTTTGAAAACTGGTGTACCTGAAACATAAACTGAAAACCATAAGCGCAAAGCTTAGTGAGTTCCCCAAATACCGCATATAATGCAAACATATTTTCAGGCATATCTGGGTGCCCGATCTTCCCCTTCGGTCTATTTCAACCGGATACTGCCGAGCATATCTTGGTGCTCGACCTACCCTTGTCAGGCATATCTGGGTGCCCGACCTACCCCTTCGGTCTATTTCAACCGATTACGGAGTCTATTTCACCCCTACCACTACCACATAACATCATGCATAACATACTGTCAGGCATATCTGGGTGCCCGACCTACCCCTTTGGTTTATTTCAACTGGATATCGGGTCTATTTCACCCCTACCACTACCACATAAAATCATGCATATCTCACATACACATCAAACAATACATACCACCTTAATAATTATCACAAAGATAATCATTAAGCTATATCAATACTAGTTGGTCGGCCTTGGTGCCTTCGACCCACAGATTGTACGAAGGGAGATTCACCGTGAATGCTAAAGCTCATTGAAAGAATTCCCTAGCTGCTGCCCTAACGACTCCCTGAGCTATCAATACCAAAATATCACCCAATTAGCAATTGGGCTCCAAACCATGATCCATATCCAAACTTGGGGTAAAATGACCATTTTACCCCTGGCCCAACAATACTTACAACCAAGGCCCAAGCCTAAAACCAACAAGGCCCAAAACTATAAGATCCATAAAACCCATTAATGGCCCAATTTTCTAAATTGGGCCCAACCCCATATGGGCCTTACCCAAAAGCCTAATAATTTTTGTTCCAATAATAATTCTTCGATGGCCCAAAGGTCCAAGTCCATTGGGCCTATTAAAGTCCAAAACCATTGGGCCCACCAAGGCCCAATACAAAATCTTGGCCTAACTAGACAAGCCTAATCAAGACTCCAAGTTTCTCATATTCCTCTGACCATAAATCCCAACACAAAACCCCAACCCAAACACGAAATCAGCCCAAAAACCTTCAGACCCACGAACGCAGGGTGTACGCTCAGCTTAGGCTGGGCGTACTCGAGGAACCTGGATCGCGACCAAAGAGAAGGTACGTTGGGCATACCCTTAGTTATGCAGGGCGTAACCGCTGATTCTCCAAACTCAAGTTATGACTTATCCAGTTAAGCACTTTGCACCCAAACTTCAGGAACCCTCAACATAAAGCTCTTAATGCTTAAAGTCGGCACCTTTATGCATTTGCATGACTCAAAGGGACCCAATGACCAACTTAACCCAATAATACCCAACAAGAACAAGCATGAACCATATCTAAGCATCAAGCAAGCATTTTTATAAACTTCTAACCTCAGATCTGCTAAGAGTGGCAACTCAAAGCTTCTGGAGTGGTGTCCAACCACTAGATCTAGCTTATGAGATCAAAATGGAGCCAACACCCACATAATCTTAGATCTCAACTTCTAATGATGAAGTTAGGAACTTTTTACCTTCAATAAGTTGAGAATGCAGCAAAGAGTCCAAATCCACAAGCCTTTCCTTGAACCACCACCTTATACCAAGCCACCATTTCTTGAAATACACTAAAATCCACCAAAAATGAACATATAAGGCTCACAACACTCTTAGATGAAGCTATAGCTCGATATTTAGGGTTTAAGACAATGGAAGATGAAAGGGAGGCTCACACCTGAAACTTAAGGTGCTTAAATAGTGAGCCAACCCTAAAAATTAGGGTTTTGGAATTCAGCACACTACGTTGGGCGTAGTGTTTGTACGCTGGGCGTACAAATCTAAGTCTCGCGTCCAATACCAACCTTACGTTGGGCGTACCCAGCCAAACACGCGCATGCATCCTTGCATGCATGGGACTGCCTTGCCAAATATTTCCATTAGGGACCAAATCTGCCAAATTCTTCAAAATACCATAACTCCCTCATTCTAGGTCCGTTTCCAATGACCTTATATCCACGAAAAGGTGGCGAGAAGCCCTACGCTCCTAACAACACGCCCAAACCTTAAGACCTCCCGAACAAAACCCAAAATCCATAAAAGACCGAGATAACAATTTACGATTATACCCTTGGCTTCCGAAGATACAAACGAATACTTGGATCACTTATACCATGACACCCACCTCCGAAACGGGCTAAATCCTTCCTTTCCCAAGGCCCTAAACCTTATGATGACTGATGATCGGGCTGCAGCCGTGAGCAACGAAGCAATTTCATAACCGAGTGTTACAGTATGAAACACTAATCTTGGGTTTACAAATCGCTCAAGATATGGGGATCAAAAACATTCAAGTACATATGGATAGGGGTATTGATCGGGTAATTTTTTCGGGTTTCGGGTAAATCGGGTTTTTCATGTTAAAAAAAATACTTGTTACCCGACCCAAATTAAATTCGGGTAATTCGGGTATCGGGTCGGGTTTGGTAATCTGGGTATTACCCGGAATATATAATTTTTTTTTGAATTTCACCTAAAAATATTTTTAATGAAATAAATACGTCGTGCTTTATTAGTCTTGTTTATATAAACAAACGAGGCATAAACGAAGTTACTCAACCTTTGAACATTGAGATTTTTTAATCAATAATACCCGAGATATCAAGTAATTATTTAACAACTTAATCTAAATCTAATAAGATGTTAAAAAAACAAATACTTAAAGATCTTAATTTAAAAGTTTAAAATGTTTAAGATAATTGTAGCCATAAGTTTTGCCATGTTCTGAAGTTTCGTCAAGATAATGAGTTTGTTAGTTGCAATAAAAACTATAATCTATAAAACAGTTAAGTTTTAAAGAACATGATGATATATAAACAATTACTTTTAATATTGCTAGTGTCATATTGTCATAATAAAAGAGATTCATGTTTTACAATAATGATAGTTAGTTTAAGCGTGATCAAATATCTGCTACAGAGTACAAGCTCTACGAAAAAAAAAAAAATTTAAAATAATTCAGGTAATTCGGGTATACCCGAAACCCAACAAACATACCCTTTACCCGACCTGAAAAAAAAATCGAGTTACCCGATTACCCGAAAAAATTTACTTGATACCCGATTTACCCGATACCCGAAAAAATCGGGCGAGTAATTCGGGTATCGGGTATTTTCGACAGGGCTACATATGGATTCATTATTAGTTACTAACCAATTTAATTGAGAATATGTAGTAAAAAACAAAAGACTAGCTCATATTTGAAGATAGTAAAAAACTTGGCATCCAAGTTCCAAGATTTTGACATCAAATAGGTACCTAGGGAAGATAACACCAAAGCAAATGTAGTAGCCAATCTTGGCTCTGCCTTCAAGATTCATCCTAACATTAAGTTTCCAATATCTTATTTCATTACACCTGCAATAGAAAACACTGAGAAAGAGGTATCCCTTGTCCGGGATCTTAGACCCAAAGATCTTGATCCTAAAGGATCTTGGATCTCACCAATCTTTAAATATCTCAAAGATGAATCCGTCCCTAAAAATGAAAAATACCCCAAAACATTCAGAATCAAAGCGTCCAGTTTCAACATCGTTAAAGATATATTGTTCAGAAAATCAGCAGTAGGTCCCTACCTTAGGTGTCTTGAAGACAAAGAAGCTGATATCATCCTCAAAGAAATTCATGAAGGAGAATGTGGCTATCATACAGGGGGAAGTGCACTCTTCTCTAAGATCTTGAGGACAAGTTACTACTAGCTGATAATGTGGCTATCATGTGATGCATGCCAAAGACATAACAATATCTTACACCAACCAACTGAACCTCTACATCCAATTATATCTCCATGGCCATTCATGAAATAGAGCATGGATATTGTTGGCAAAGTTTTCATGTTGGCAATGACTGATTACTTCTCCAAGTGGATAGAGGTTGAGGCATTTGTCTAATTTAGAGAAAAAGAAGTGAGGTGTTCGTTAATGAGGTGTTCGGGGGTTATTCAAGCTTATGACCACCACGACCTCAATTGCTTGGTGCTTAGGTTTTCTCTTCTGAACGTCGTAACATATTTAGATTACTCCGGTTAAAAAGTAATATATTTTTACCTGGGATATTTATATACATGTGTTCGTTATGAATATACATATGAACGTTTTTTTTATAAAATCGTAAGTACAAATATATTACTTTTTTAAGGGAATAGTCTAAGTTGATTGGTTGCTTAGGTCTTATGGTTTGACTTAGGTCTTGTGTTCTAAACACCGTAACTTCTTCATACGATCTCAACTTTATATCCATATGATCGTATTTGTGTCTACTACAACTTTCGTTTAGATTACTCCTGTTAAAAAATAATATATTTTTATTTATGATCTTTATCTATATGCGTTCTTTATGAATGTATGTATGAACGTTTTTTTTATAAAATAGTAAGTAAAAATATATTATTTTTTTAAAAGGAGTAATCTAAACGAACATTGTAGTTGACTCAAATACGAACGTGTGGATATAAAAATCGTTAAAATCTGAGATCGTATGAAGAAGTTACCACGTTCGGAATACAAGACCTAAGCACCAAGCAATCAATGTCGCTGTGACAATAAACATAAACAACCCCTGATACCTTATTAATTATTGTGCTATGTAAGTGTCATGAGAAAAACCTAAAGAAACCATTAATAAATACTGAATGTGTACAAAAACAATAAGGACATATTTTGCAATAAAAAATATTAATGATTAAATGTGCACAAAAATATTAAGGACTAAATGTGTACAAAGTGAGAAATATATTCCCTATTAAGTCATTTTTTCAGCTTACCTGGAGTAGTTGGTCATAAGGACTGAATGTGTACCGTTAAACAAGTTGCAGGGGTAAATGTGGACGGAAAAAAAATTCAGTGATCAAACGTATACAAATCAAAAAATATATTACCCTTTTAAGTCATTATCCCACAGTAGTTAAAGATCATATTACAAAACTATTTATTTTTTCACAGTCTTGAAAATATAAATCAAGAAATCATTCATCTTAAACTTCAGATACAATAATGGCTAGAGAAACATTTTAAATCTCATCTTTTGATGTGTTTTCCCTTTAAAAAAATGTATTGGACAGATTTTCCCTTATAACCTCTTATGTGTTTTGCCACATACACTACCTACATACCCACCAATTTCACCATCCTTAACAATGTTAACTAACAACCTTACAAGTAAAGAATTTCACTCTGAGTAATTGAATATGTAGGTTATTTTGAGAAAATGACAACAAACTTTCAAGACCCAAGTTTGTAGCCATTATAGGTTGTGGTTTTCATTACAGTAAAAAAAATTGGTCATATGCCCCTGCATTGTCAAGTTGACATATCTGCCCTATCCAAGTTGTCATGCAATAGTTGTGTTAAGGTGACTTGGTCTCTATAAATCTCACATCATCTATTAAACAAAATAATGCAAAAAAGAAAAAAAAATCAGTATTGTACTATTTTTTACTAGTTAATATAATATAAAACAATATACAAGCCCAATCAAACATACAAAAGGTATCCATTTGCTACCGCTAATGATACGTTTTTGTTAAGAATTTTAAATATTTCATTTGGAAGAGACGCCTCTGTACTATTTCTCTTCTTTACCCCATCTCGTCCTATTACGTTTTAAACCATAAATTTTCTTTTCTTTAATTGTTACACCAACAACAAGTAGTTTTGGTTTAAATCTTTTTTTTTTCTTATGAAATTAATAGTTATTGATAGAATATATTTTCATTAAAATTTATTATAAATGATGAAAAAACAAACTATTCTATAAAAACTTAAAAATATGTAAGCTTGTCATATTTATAAACATAAATTATTAAACATCAAAAACCAACTTATCAATTTATTAAAGTTTTACAACTACAAAGATATTTTTTTTTGCCAAAAAAACTTAAGATTTTTTGTTAATAAGGAATTCCAGAACCACCCTTTAAAAACATTACAACAAAATATGACAAGAACAAGTAAATGTGCTGACTTAAATGGGGATTATATGCATTCACAACTCAATACATAATTACATATATGGAGATGCATTAAATCGTAAGAATTACCAAATATGGTACGGATATCTTACGTCTAAAACCACACTTTATCCGTTCGTCTACTAGTTTTTCGCTTTTAAAAAAACCCAAAAAAACTTATAAGAAATGGATAGATTTTTACCAAATGTATACGGTTTATTATGAGAATTTCTGATGGTTTGTCAAACTTATAATAGACGTGATCCTTACATGAGTTACACTCAATACGCATATCGTAATCCGCAAAGATTATATCAAGGACTCATTAACAAATCACAAATTAATTGTTTAATTATATTACATTAATCATGCATGTTTAGAAGTTCCTATATAAAATTTGGTAAATAACCGTAGCAATTGTGATTTAAACATTCCTATTGAAAAGTTAAAAAAAAACAAAAAAACAAAAAAAAAACGAAAACAATAGTATCCCACTTTACCGTTGATGAAAGCCTTTAAGCATATAGGATTTGAGCTTATGATTTTATGGAGAAAGTGGGAAAACTGCACAAAAAAAAAAAAAAATCCAAATTATTTTGGCTTTATTTGACAAAAAATCACTTTTGATTTTTTTTTTTTTTGCAACTTAAACACTAAAACTTGCAAAATATCCTTGTAGCCAGCTATTGCTGGTTTTAAGGGTTAAATTGTAAAAAAAAAAAAAAATCAATAATAACTTTCTCGTTAATAATATTAAAGTTTTAGGATTTTTCTAAAAATTTATTTTTATCTATACTAATTTTATTTGGAAAAAAAACTTGTATTTATTTATTAAAAAAACTCAAAATAAAGATACCTTCTAAATCCCTTTTACTAAAATAAACTCATATTTTTTTATTAAAAAACACAATAATGATAATTAATATATCATTTTTTATATTTTTTTTATTATCTTGAATAAATATTATTATCATAATAATAAAGATATCATCTAAATACACTTCCTAAATAAAGTTTCATTATATTTTTTATGTGCTTCGTTATATATGTGGCCTAAATAGAGCTTCATTTTTTGTGATTGTCTTTAATAAATATCATTACTACAATCATAAAGATACAATCTATATCTTATATAACTTAAGAAAACTTTGTTGATTTGTCGCAAGAAGCGTATTTTTAGATCAAATATTACTTCATTGTTGAATTTTTAGATCTCGGGTGTAAAACATTTATTATAAAACTACAACCAATCGAAAATCATTTCACAATCGAACATCACCTCAGAAAAATAAAGGCTTACCAAAGGCTGTTATTCCTAAATAGAGCTTCATTATACACGTTATGTAGCTTACCAACACACTACTTACGACAAATAAAAAAAATTGTATTTAACATGTGTTCTGTAACTATTATAACACTTGTATTAATAAAAGAGTTACAATAGTTATAAAAACACATCGTAAATACAATTAATATAACTATTGTTTTTTAATTATTGTAGTGATGATATTTATTAAAGATAATCATAAAAAAATGGAGCTCTATTTAGGCCACATACATAATGAAGCTCACAAAAATATAAATGAGCTCTATTTAAGAAGTATATTTAGATGATATCTTTATGATTATAATAATGATATTTATTCAAGATAATAAAAAAAATTCAAAAATATATATAAATTATCATTATTATGTTTTTTAGTAAAAAAATGAGTTTTTTTAGTAACATGGATTTAGATAAATATAAGTTTTCTTCAAATAGATTTAGTATATATTAAAAAGAAATCCGGAAAAGTCTTTAAACTTTAACCTTATTAACGAAAAAATCATATTTGATTTTTATTTGCAATTTAACCCTTAAAACCGACAATAATCGATTACAAGGGTTATTTAGCAAGTTTTTTTTTATCGGTTTTAGTAGTTAAATTGCGAAAAAAATCAGGGTTTTGCAGATTTCTCGAGAAAAGTTTACTAAGTTTAACCAAAAAAGCCAGGTGATGATTTATTTGAACAATTTATAGATTACAATACACTGTTAAATCACTATTTTAATGAATATAACATAATTTTCTATAAAAATCATTTATACAACTTATTTAAAAAAATATCAAATATTACACACACATCTATATCTATATCTATACTCTATACTATATAATAAATTAAAGAGACAAAATTCTTTGCATCATATTACTTTGAAACTCCCATTACTTTTCAAATTTCTAATAACATTAATGACCTTTTAAATTTCTATTGAAGAATAAATTGGTTAATTAATGTAAGATAAATACAAAAAACCCTATACCTAAATTTTTGTTTTTATTTCTAATTTTTTTTGATAATAATAAGTGGCTTAAAAATTAACTAATAATAATAATTTTAAATAACATAAAATTATAAATTACATTACATTAACTTATAAACATTGATATATTTAAAGACAAAACTGCAAAAATGGTCCCTGTGGTATGCATTTTTTTGGGGTTTTAGTCCAAACCCCGACTTTTTTGGATTCGTGGTCCTTTTGGCCATGTTTGTACGTAAATTTGGTCTCTCGTAAAATTGAAATGACTATAATGCTCTTATGATATATTTTTTTATGTTTTTTCTATTTAATTTAAATGAAAAAGAAAATAAATAATTAATTTGGGCCCACATCTCTCTCTCTCTCTCATCTTCTTCTTCTTCCTGAAAATTGTCCAGATGAACAAAAAAACACCAAGAACAAAAAAACACCCAGAACAAATTGTTGAACTCGTCGGTTGTCAATGGAGATGGAGAAAAGAGAATGAGAAATCATATCTAGGGTTAGTCTTCTCCATTTTTTTCACATATGTTCGTCTTCTCCATCTGTTTTTTTATCTGTTTGTTTTCTTCATCACAGTCAGGATCGGTTTACAGCATCACTCCCTTCTCAATTCATCTTCTCCATCTGTGGCTCGATTTTCACTGTCATCGGAAAACCCACCCCAACCACGGTAAATCTTCAACATATAATCTATAGACCACAATCAACCACCAAACACAATCAACGACCACCGCCTCCAGTACCACGGTTGAAGTTGGTTGCGTTTGTCAACAATTTTGACAAACCCACATCTGTAATTTTTGTTAGCCCAGAAATAAGAATAGAGTGATCTATTTAATATTGAAGCTCTGATTTCTTGGAGCTCCGATATCGACGGCCACCCACATTTCTATCATTTATCTTATTGTTGTAAACAATCCCTCTCCTCCTTCTCTCTAAATCTTGAGATCCGATTTTGCAAAAGAACACTACGAACACACAAATCACATGATACCGAAGGACGAGAGAGGGTCAGTGACAAGAGGAAAAATGAGCGATTTCTGATTCACACACACATATACCTTCTGAAACTATTTCAGATTCATACACACATACACATATCGATTTCAGAAATGAAAACATACACATACAAATCGATTTTTGGGGATGAACATACAAAAATCAATTTCCAAAACAAAAACTTCACATACACACATACATACATCGATTAAAAATTAGATTTTATGGGTTTTCTTTTGATTAGGTATGCCGTATGTGTGAGTGTATGTGGAATTTTTATTAAGAGGGAATTTTGATTAAGAGATGAAGAAGATGGAGTTCTTCTTGGTAAAAAGAAAAACGATACGGGATATGAGGGTATACGGTGGAGAGAGAGAGAGAGAGAGAGAGAGAGAGAGAATGTGGGCCCCTTGTTATTTTTTAATTATTAAAATAAATAAATAAGTATTAGATTTAAAAAGAAAAATAAAGAAAAATGGAAAATAAATACCCCAAGGGTATTACAGTCATTTCACTATTCATAGGGACCAAAAACGCAATGAAACTAGCTCAAAAGGACCACTAATCCAAAAAAGTCGGGGTTTGGACTAAAACCCCAAAAAAATGCATACCACGGAGACCATTTTTGCAATTTTGTCATATTTAAATAACGAGCAGAAATTTATAAAATAGTCAAATAAATGATTTTAAATCACTTAATCATAATAAAAGTTAAAATTAACACTAAATCAAAAATTATATTTAAATTTATTCGCGAGTATACCGTGAGTAAGTATTATTAATTGATTTGATTCTAGAAACTGTTTATTTTATCATATCGTTAAAATAAATAGTTATAGTTTTACATATCAACATAGTGTCAAAAATATTATTTTATAGTTAATCTGCGCAATGCACGGGTATTCGTCTATTATATATATATATATATATATATATATATATATATATATATATATATATATATATATATATATATATATATATATATATATAGGGTGATGTTCAATAGAGAACCATAATTAACCAAGGAACCAATGAACCAATCTTTTTTTCAACTTTTACACTTATTTTTTATCAAAAAAAAAACTAAAAATACAGAAATTCATAACTTTTTATCCTTTTTCCAATGATATCAAATTCAATTTTTTTTAAGTCAAATTGACAATGTGAATCTTTGAAAATTCACAATGTGAATCCGGATTCACACGGTGAATCCGAAAAATATTTTTCACATTCACAATGTTAATATATGAATTTAGATATTTTTAGATTTTTTTTTCGATAAAGAATAAGCTCTAGAAATTGAAAAAAAGATTTGTTTCCTTGAAGAACCAATAATTATGGTTCTCTATTGAACTTTTCCATATATATATATATATATATATATATATATATATATATATATATATATATATATATATATATATATATATAAAGGTTATTTTGAAAACATAAAGATTTGCGAAAACCCAAAAACTCCTAATACGCACAACATTTTTCAAAACAAACACCACCATTAGTCTCCAAATGTCGCGTCTAAGCCATATCTAGGCTAGAAAAAGATTTAACGAAGTTTTTTTTTGAAATGTGCATATATGCACATTTTATATTTTTTTCATAATTTTTCAAAACCAACACAACAATGAAACTCTAATGTCTGCGTTTGAACGTAAGTTTATAATGTAGAAATATGGTCCCAAAGTCCAAAAAAGTTAGCTTGTTTAAAATGGAAAGGTAGTATCAATTAACGTCATAATATAGTCCAAATAAAACCATTACAAGTCGTGTCCTTCCAAATGGCCTCACTGTCTTCTAATGTTATTTATTAGTATCATTAATCTGAGCATATGTCAAACTACAAGTTTTAGGTTTGCAAAGTCTAGTGAGTATACTCGAGATTAGCTTTTTGAGAGTTTTGAATGTTGGTGTTTATCCAAACTGTCACACCCCCGAACCAGACGGCGGAAACGTCCGAGGGCTCGCGTGACTCAAATTGATTATCATCACAATGATTATACATGAAACACAACATAAACTTCACCATGCATTAATACATTACAACTGACATTGTTCACATCAAGTACATTGTCTAAATATTACATATCCATAACATAAATTGTTTGAGAGTTTTCCAAACATAACATCCTAACATACTTGGTATTACTCTTCAGCTTACCTGTTACCTGAGAATACAAGTTATTTTGAAAACGTCAACATATGGAATGTTGGTGAGTTCATAAGCAAGGTTGTTATAAAAATGTTTTGTATAGTTTATAAAACCCAGAAAATCCGATATTTTCTGAAAAGACAATTGTTTATACCAAAGTGTGAAGATCCACAAGTTTGTGCATGAATGATTTCAAAACGTGTATAAATAAGAAGTTTTGCATTATAGTTATTGAAAGTACAAGTGAATGGTGTTGATTTCCTCGAAAAACCCGATGTTTTCAGATAATATAATATAATTGTTTCGAATTATTATACCGTCACAACGAATGATTATGATTTTCCTTGATTACTCGGATAGTATTGGATTTATTTATTTCTGTGAGTCGTTATAACCATGCATGATAAAGACTAGTTCGTCTGTCTTGGCATTCTAGCGAACGCCGGAATTGATCTTAAGATTTTGTCACCCTAGACTGGCCGAGTCTAACTGTAGTGAACAGCTGAGTTGTGGGGGAGTCACCCCTGTATAGATCTATACACAAACTCTCGCTCTCCCTCCAGGAGACTTTGATTATAACTACAGACTACGAACGACACTTAGAGGTGTCGCCCGTTATTACTCACTTAATCCAAACGAAATTGATTACCATTGATTAACAACATGTATTTGTTTACTTGAATTGAAGGTAAGCCTAACAAACGAGGAGAAGAGGATTACAAAGTCCTGCTAATTACGTGTTTTATTTAAGGCTGTTGGTTATACGAAGGACGCGTTGGCCCATTTCACATTTGATTTAATTGGACCTTACTAGCAATGCTAATGGGCCACTGAGGCCCAATAGCACATAGAAGCCATTGAGGGTCCCTTAAACATGTAATTGGGTCACAGGAGGCCCAATAGACATGTGTTATTATTGTTAGGCCCAAAAGTCATGTCAATGGGCCACAAAGGCCCAATAAGCATGATTAGGATCTTTCAAGTCCAACTATTTGAATATTTACTTGTTTTAGGTATAGTATAATTGTCGGAAGTTTGATTGAACAATTGTTAAATTCGCAACGGCACGAAAACTTGTCGATTGTTTATAACGATATTTGAAAATATATGTATATTCTTCATTCTATTTTCATAAGTTGTAATTTGGTATTTTTGACCCAAATATCTTAATAATAAAATAATTGACTCAAAATATTGGTTTGACCCATTCAGCCCTTTTTCTAATAAAAATGACAATTTTAGTCCCTTATTTAAAAAAAGACATTTTAGGCCCTTAAACCATTTTCTTGACATTTTGACCCATAGACTTGTTTAAGTAATGTTTTTAGCTCAAAATTTACTCTTTGGCAGTTTCAGCCCCTTCAGTAGGGAGTTTTTCGGTTAAAGTCCAAGTTTTTCACAACTTTTACAATTTTGGCCCAAATTCCAAAAACTTTACATTTTTGATCCTTTTTGGAAAAATAATCATTTTAACCCCTGAAATAGTTTTGTTTACCCCTTTTACCCCCTGTTTTGAGAGTTGTACCATTTCAGTCCCTTGAAAATCATATTTTCGCAATTTTTGGGCCTATGGGCCGAAAAGCCCAAAAATTGGCCCATTAAGCTACAAATTACATATCTAGTCCTTTGAAGAGAATAATATTCATAAAAACATTTATTTTAACTGTTTTGACTCTTTTGGTCCTTAATAAAACCGTGAATGACAATTTTTAACCCAACTTTTGTTTATTTGACAAATATAGTCCAAAAATGAGTTTTATGTTGCAATATGTTTATTATAACCTTAGAGGGTAATTTTTCTTGACTTGTTTAGTGTAATATATCTTAGATCATGTTTATTTTCCTACTTGTGCCATAGATCTCGAGAATTCTTTCCTTTTTGTTACATATTTACCACATAAACACATAAAATCACACATACATACATGAAATCACACATAACATACACATACACATAGATCTACACATTTTACTTGTATTCTCCCCCATAAAACTTGTGAAAACCGAAAATAGAGGGGTATGAACTCACCTTTGCTTGTTGTTTTCGATTTGAAGAAGAAAGGGAAGAGTTTGATGCTATTTTTCGGCCCTAGCAAGCTTTCTTGGGTTGATTTCAAACTTAAGAAGCTTCTAAGGAGTAGATCACGAAAATTGTGTGAGTTAGGAAGAAGTTTTGATGAAATAAAAAGACTAGGTTATGGATCTAAACAATAACTTACCAATAATGATGATTATTATGGAATAACCTCCTTGAAAAGTTCTAAATCTCGAAAATTTGGAAGGAGAAGTGAAGAAGTTGTTGTGAGTTCTTGAGAGAAGCTTAAGTGAATTGTGTGTGTGTGTTTTTCCTTTGGGCCGAGAGTGATAAGAAGAGAAGGAGAAGAGAGAAAAGTGAAAGGATGGATTGCATGGAGATTTGTGATGGTGCATGGAAGTCCCATAGGTAATAAAGAGGTGGCTAATCCTCCTTAATCCTCTAATTTCCCCTTTTTTCTACTTGGGACGAGAGAGGGAGAAGAAAGAAGATGGCTTGGCCCTTTTTATGATTGAGCCCATATTTCGGACCCAATTTGATGGTTTTCGGCCCATTTGGCCTTTGGAGATGGTTCACGGCCCAATATTCATCAAAGTATGAGTTTTATGGCCCATTAGGGCTAATTAGATTTTTTATGGCCCAATAAGGCCCATTAAAGATAAACTAGTCCATTCTAGGCTTATGAGGCCCAAAATGTTAAGTTCCATGCAAATGGGTCCAATTAGGGTCCATTTAAGAGTTCTAAGCCCAAAATAGTCAAATTGGAAGCTTATTGGTCCATTAGGCCCAAATAGAAAATCCTAGTCCAAAATGGACTTAAATCAGGATTTTTAGGGTTTCCAATTTTTGTTGACTATTTGAATGTTGTATAGGGTATTTGATGGAATTTTATTGTCATTGAATAAACACCATACATGTTTTCAAGTTTTAGCTACAATGTCATTCTTTGTTAAGTGTTTACAACGTATTAGAATTCCTAGTTGTGACACAAACTCAAATTCAAACCTCCAAAAATAGTTTTCAAAACAATAATATTTTCCATAATCGTATCAAGGGTTCATTTGACCTATAAACCAAACATAACACTTCCTAAAAGAATCCATAAGGCTAACAAGGTGTTAGCTAAAAGAACAATTTTATAACAAGAGTTCAGTAAACAATGAAATAGTTTAACAACATTCAATTAGAAATATATATGCATCTAAACCTATTCCCACATCAATACCAAGTCCAAAGCTCACATGGGAGGTTCAAATAAAGCTCACAAATAGTAGATATATCTAGTTAATACACTTTCCATGGCCATTCAAACTAGGTGACTTGTGAACTGCCACACAAAAGGGGTAGCTAGCATCGCTTGTACATAGTGATGATTATCTAAAAATCTAATCACTCCAAACGAATAGTTAAATCATGTATGGATTTAATGAATGACTCCCACAGTCTCTTATCTTATGTGAATGCATAATTAGGATGCTCAAATCATTTCCAATAAATTAATTTGTTCAAGTGATTAAAGCCTTTCCAAAACAGGTTGCATGCAATACCATGTTATACATAGTAAAACCATTGCATATAAAAGGATATTATAGCAATCAGTTCAATAAAATATCCAAATACGGTTAGGGACATGTAGTTTCAGTGTAAAGTATAAACTCACCTTAAGCCTTCTAACACCTTTTTTATACTTTAGTTTGCTTCTAAGAGTTAAATACTTACTTTGTAACAACTTATGGATAATAATCAAACCATTTATCAAGGTTTCAAAACACTAATCAAGTCCTAAACTTAATTTACAAATCAATTTAATTCATTTCATTCATTGTATTGCATTAAGTAAGGGTTAAGGAAACTATGGAAGCAAGTTTGTTTAAACAAACAAGTTTGAAATTTCATATTTTGACAGAAAGGAACATAACTCATTTTGTTTTATCCTAGGAAACCATATGGCTAATGTGTTGCCTATGACATACATATGTGTGCCCTTATGCTTATTTATGTAGTGTACTTTGGTCCTTAGGCTTTCATTCCTTTTACAAACCTTCCAAGTACACCTTATGAATGTATTACGACCTATTATTTGGTAAGGTTACATTATCCTAAGTTATTTCATTCATAACTTATTGATTAAGATGCCTTAATGCTTCAATATCTTGATGGAATGCTCATGAAAGCATCAAACTCTCATATTAATTAATAAGCTTCATCTAGTGTATTAGTTTCATTATGGTTAATTCTACTTACTTTAATCTTGTTAGGGAAACCATACGATACTTGTCAAGACTTAGAAAAAATCTGACGCCAATTGCCAAGTTATGATGACCCTTGTTAGGAAGTACTGCAGATAACACATGAAACCAAAAACAGACAAAGACATGGTATTTACGTGGTTCGGTCAAGGTGACCTACGTCCATGTGCAGGAGGGGAGTATTCTTTATTCATAGAGTTATCAAACAAAGATTACAAATATAACTAGCAGAGATTTGACCTACTCACTAAGGATACAAAAGACACTTTCAAATGACTAACAGGCATCCCGAATGGTGTCAACAATCACAATCCGCCATGTAGTAGCTTCTGGAACATTCATTTTTTATATGCATTACAAGAGCATCAAAAATCCACCACTGGCATATCAGGTGCCATTTCATGACACACCTTGTCACTTAATGGAACTGTAAGGTCACACCTTATGATCTGATGAGTCAAACACATTACACGCTGACCACCAGCGCCAACGCCATCGTCAGCACCAACGCCAGCGCCGACACCAGATCTTATCAATGTCTGCATGAACCACTGATCTTCGTGATCTTTTGTATATTAGGCGGTTATACATGTATATATATAGAATAGATATATGATCTGTAATCATAGTGATTAGGATCTGATCTTTACTTAGATAATAATGCATCCCTTAATTAGTGAGATTTTAGTTATTGTAATCGTATATATTCAACATTAGGGTGAAACCATAATGCATGTATTGGTGGTCGTCTTTGTGACATTCTTTCTCTAGGTGAGAACATTCTTTCTTAGTAAAAGCATCTTTGTGATTACCGTGTTCTTTCTTTTTCTGTTTAATCTTTTGCTTAGTTAGTTCATTCTTTTTTATTCATACTTGAAGTGTATCTGATCGATACAAACCTTCAATTGGTATCAAAGCGGGTTTACAATACACTCAAGTTATCATGTCGACCTCCTATAATCCCAATCCGTCTGCTCTTAACAAGATCGGTCCTTTCGATGAGCACAACTTTACAATATGGAAAACGAAGGCTATGGTTGTTCTTGAAACCATGGATTATGATATGCTTAACATCGTTGGGAAATATGCTCACATTCCTATGTATCAATCTATGGTTGACAATGCTCCTGTTGGTCCCTTGAAGCAAAAGCCAAGGGCTAGTTATGATGATGATGACAAGAGACTTATCAGTATTGATATGAAAGCTAGGGAAGCCATAGGAAAATCTCTTCCTTATCACGTGTATCATCTAGTTCAGAACTGTGAGTCAGCTCAAGAGATGATGGAGACGCTGACGGCGGCTTATGAAGGCATTGTGGAAGTTCAAGCTACAACCATCAACAACCTCAATCAGAGATATAAGCATTTCTTTGCTCAGCAAGGTGAATCTCTAACTCAAACCTTTAACAAGTTTAATTGTTTGGTGAATGATATGCGCAGGTTGGGAGTTGTCAAACATTCTTCTTAGTTGGTTTTAAAGTTCTTGGATTCCCTTGGAAAAAGTTGGGAATATTACGCTGATGCCCTTAAGAATATTGAGAAGATTAACCTCATGGATCTCAACTTCTTGTTTGGAAATCTAGGAAACTACGAAGAAACCAAATCTATTCATAAAGACATCATGAAGGACTCAAACAAAGAGAAGTCTGTAGCCTTGGTCTCTCGAAAATAAGTAATGAATCTCCTCAGCGACTTCGATGACTCTGATCAGGGCGAAGCAAGTAATGATGAAATTACTGATGAACTAGTTGCTAGTGCTACACTAATTATTAAACGTTGTGAAGAAAGCAGACCAAACAGAGTCTGAAGAGCTCAGTCTAAGAGAGGCAGTTTAATGAGAAGGCTTAACTCAGAGAAAATAAACTCAGGTAAATGTTTTAACTTAGAAAGTCCTGACCATTTTTCCAGGATTGTGAAGAGAAGAAAGAAGATCAAAGCCTGAAGAACTATGAAGTGTTGTACAATAAGCTACTAGCCCACATGGAGAAGGAGAACATTTCTCTGCCAAAAGCCTTCATTGCAAAGCAGGAGGAATCTGAGGAATGGGTGGAAGAAGAGGATACATTTGAAGATGAAGGGTTAAACGTAAGGGTATCATGGCTCTTATCAATGATACCCCTGTTGGTGGTTCCAACAAGTGTGACGATGATACTTCTCAAGTTGTCCAAGAATCAAAGATGAAGAGTTGGAATGTCTCTTCCACTCGGCAAGATCTGGAACATACTTGGTTCCTTGACAGTGGGTGCTATAGACACATGACTGGTCTCAAGTTCCTCTTAACATAGTTTGTGGAAAAAGATGGTCATATTGTAGTTTTTGGGGACAATAGTGAAGGAGCAGTCATGGGCGTTGGAACATTTGAGTGCACAACTTTCAAGCTGAAGAATGTGTTCTATTTCAAGGGCCTTAAAAGCAATCTTATCTCCATCAGTCAACTTTGTGACATTGGTTATAAAGTTCTCTATGATTGCAATGAAGGAAAGGTTATTGACTCAAAGAACAAAATTGTGCTCATTGCACTCAGGGACAATAACATTTACATGTTTTAATTTTACTTGTGTTGGACAATGTTTCTTGATGACTTTACATTACTTTTTGCTATCCTAAAAAATTATGAATATACGTTGCTGATTTTTTGTTTACTATGAGATTTTTTCAAAAATTCTTTCTAAATATTATTTTACCAAAGAAGTATACATTGTATATTATGCGACTAACTTTGCCTAAGTGTGCTCTTCTCTCTCATTTTCTAAGTCTCAGGATATTATGTCTTCGTCTCGACAATGATCTTACTTGATTTGTCCCTTTGGAATGGATCTTTGTGTTATTCCTTCGGTGCAGGATCTTCAGAGTAGGAACAGTTGGAGTTGGCTTTGCATCCTTTCTTCGGCGTCAACTGCTCTCTCCATGGCGCCGATGCTCACGCTGATTGACATGATGTATCCTGCCAATAAGGCCAAATAGGAGAGAACTGTGTCTAAACTTGTTTCTCTGGGTACATATCTCTTCCTTCTCTGACAGCCTATCTCGGTTGCAATGGGATGAAGTTAAGTTGGGTGACGTAGCACGTCTAATTTCCATAAACATTGTCATTGCTACATCGATTCTCATCAAAGATCCAAAGACCTCTTCAACAAGATAGTGCTCCTCATCTCTTCTATAACGGATCACAATGTATGATAACTTCGAGTCTTGTCTTGGTTACTCTCATAACTCGAAGGTTACAAAGATTGGATCCCATTAACTCACTGGTTACAAATACTAGTTCTTATTCTTCTATTGTTCTTGGTGAACATGAAGCTTAGAATCAATCTGCAATACTTCAACGATTAAAGGCATATTTTCTTCCTGTTTGCTATATGTCATGTTGATATGTTTGATCTTGCCTAGTTATTCTTTTATAGACAATGTTGAGGGGCATATATCTCGGAGAAAGGAAAATCATTTATGACCATTCAATTGAAAAGATTTTCTGAATCGGGTCTTTATCTCAATTCTGAAAAAGTTGCATAATTTTCTCCCTTAGAAAACTTCCTTGGTTGACTAACTCTTTGTCTTATTAACATTGTGTTTCTTATTATTTTATTATCTTGTACAATATTAAATGAATTGATGGTGAAATAAAATTTCTAGACTGAAACTTAACTTTATGATACATAAGATAAACCACTTATTGTTGATAAAGTGATTGTTTATGATTCACGATGATTTCCCCTCAGCGTGATTGAAACACTCCATTCTTTCCCAAAACTATTCTTTATAAAACTTAACGATTCACTGGGATATACCACACACTGATAAAAGTTTGAAACTCTGTGCCGATGGTTAGTCTATGTACCGTAGGCTATCACATGCACCAACCCCTTCTTTCCCTTAAATTCTTCTTAAAAGCCTTATGATTCAGCGTAAGATACCATATGCTGATGAGAGCTTGAAAACTCTGTACTGATGGTTAGGCTATGTACCATAGCTTATCGCAGACACCAATCCATGATCACCTTATATTCTTTTTTAGAATTTTATGATTCAACGCATGAAACCAGACGCTGATGATGAAAATTCAAAAAATTTGTGCATATGGGTGTATCATTGTCCGTGATATATTACATGCACCTACCCATTCTTTCCCAACATATCTTCTATTAAACAAGTTAATGATTCATTGTATTTGCCATACACTAATAAAACTTCAACACTCTTTTCCGATGAGTACATTTCATACCAGAATGTATTACACCCATCATTCCACTTTTGCCCCTTATTCTTCTAATAAAAGAAGTTAATGGTCAACGTATAAAATAATAAGCTGATGAGATATCACAACTCTATGTTAATGAATGATAGTTCAAACCCATACTATCAGGAGACATCATAATCTCACTTGATTACCAGCTGCAACTCTGACATGCTGATAGGCTTATTACACTGACTGCTTCCGCTGATGACTTTTTTCACTGATGCTATGTCTCACTGATACATCATTCCTATCTCAATGGAAACTTTTGGATGACGATTAAAAGATGCAACAATATCTTGGAATACTAGATTTTTACAACGTCGCTTTCTCTAATCATGATTGCGTAAATGGGAAGAAAAATTATGGATAAATTGGGAAAACTAACTCCTAGGTCACGCTCACAATTCATTCTACCAGTTGGTATTCTCTCTCAAAAATACTATTTCAACCATCATCTTCCTCAAGTTTCCATCATGCCTAAGGTTCTTTATGTTTTGGCTCCTAACGCTAATGTGATCAAAGGCCCACATACTCCCGATTCTCACATTGTCATTCAAGCGAACAACGTAGCATTCTCTGATATTATCCCAAATCAGTTCACAAACTCGAGGATTGAAGACTTCGTCAACTACGTCAAAAGTTTCCCTCTCCGATATGCCTTCTGCGACTTACCAGAGCCATTATACCCCTAATCAAGTATGTGAATTCTACTATTCTTACTCTGTTGACCCTTATGCTCAAACCATTACTGGAACCATTGGAGATGGTCAATGTAGGGTTACTATCAATGTAGAATCTTTTCGAACTGCTCTTCGTCTTTCCCAATCAGAAAACTATGCTGAAACCCCCTCTGAAGAAAAATGCAAGTCTATTTGTTCAAGATTGGGGTATAACTTTTGTCTTCAAGGCACCACTCATGACCTAACCAAATACACTCTCCATCAATGTTATTGTGTAGGGTGGAAATACTTATCTGGAGTGATTGGTAAATGCCTTGGACACAAGACTAGGAGCTTAGACCAGTTAAACCTATTTGAGCAACGAATCCTGTATTCCATGGCTTGCAACAAAAGACTGGATTTTGCTCAACTCTTCTTTGATCAACTAATTGAATGTGTCACTGGGAACAAGAAGTCAACATATGTTCCTTATCCTCATTGGCTTGGACTTATTCTGGCTCGTAATGAAGAGGGTTATAATGTCAATCATGGAGTCATCATTCCAATTCTAGCTCTCTCATCAAATATCATCAATGTTGTTTCCTATGATGGAGATATGCTTATTACCCAGAATATGGTAAATTGGGTTGCAAATCTCTACGTTGTTGAATCTTTTGAATCTGAAGAAGAGGATGACGAGGATAATAATGAAGAAGATTCTAAGGAAGATAAAGACACTAATAATTTTGATGATGAAGAAAGCGTTGATGATGAAGAAGATGTTGATGATGAAGAATATGAATTAGTCGTTGATGAAGAAGAAGCCTCTACTCAAGGAATAACTAATTCTCCTCCAAGATTGAACCAACATATTCGCTTTTCCTCAACCTCAACTTCATCCACAACTCCTTCTACAAAAGATTTTGTATAGCATGGATCAATCCCACCTCAAGTGGAAACTATTGATCAACTGATTCAAGATGTGAGTTCTCCAAGATCATCGTCTCCTTCCCCTCAAGTTGCAACTGTTCCTCCAATGCCAACTCCTTTTCCGACCGTTCTACTTATCAAGGGGAGTCTAGTTCCAACTTTCAAACTATTGTGCACTGTCTGATGGGTTTTGAGCATTCTAACACTTCCTAAGTGTACATGCAACCCTAATAACCTTGGATCTATGTTTGTCTAATAATCATGCAAAGTTGAATTCCAAGGTTATATTCCTATCTAGCATACATGGGGAACATTTTTAACTTGAATGAAAGATAGAATAACTTACCTTGTTGTTGATTATGATCCTTGAAACCTTGTGAGCCTAGCACCCCAAGTGTGATGCCTCAAATGCTTCACACAACACCAAATGCAAAGGAGTAAACTTTGAGAGAATCTTACACTTGCAAAATCGGCTCTAGCCCTCTTGTTTCTTAGTGTCGCTGATTTTGGTGGAGAATGGGTTGCTTATATAGTGTTGACACATCTAGGGTTACACCATGTAAACCCTAATGTGTCATGACTCTTCATTTCCATGACCCATGGAGCATCCATGGAGCATCCATGGAGCATCCTATGGGTGGAACCCAACTTGATAATCCATGGAGCCTCTTAGCCCACTATATAAGATATGGAAGATTTACATAATCTACCCATATATTTAATTAGTTATCTTTTGATCACTTAATTAATTCTAAATTAATTCTTGATCAAACTAATTAAATAATATTATTAATATATTAGAACTTATAATATATTAATAAACCATAAGTGTTATTTATCTCATTTTAGTTTATCCAATTGCATGGTGCCATGCAACCCAAATGGACCATGCCGGGTCGGGTCAAGTACATACCAGAAATAGTTATGGACTTAGACACCTTATCCAACAGTCTCCCACTTGGATAAGTCTAATAACTATAACTGCAATACTTCAGGAACCGATCGGCAATCATAGCTCTTTCAAGGTCTCTCGGAACTGAGAAGATGATGATACGCCATTTAAGATAAGTGATCATATAATCCTCTGTTCTAGATATCAGCCGGACAAATACATGGAACAATGTCTTACTTATTGTCCAGCAGTTTGTTTCCCGATTTCCGATTTGTTTGACAAAGAACTTAATTGAACACATCAACTTAATCTGACCGGGCCCGGTACATAGGTCAAAACAAAATCATCGAGGGGCCCAGATATCAGCTTCTAATCCAAGAAGGAACAGATAAACTTCGACTCATATGTTTGTTCTACTACTCATTGAATTATACACAAGAGCACGTTTTATAACATCGAGTTACCAATGCGTTTTCGTACAATCAATGCATAACCAACTCATAAGTAACAAATCATATATCTAGGTTTGAAGACTTATATGATATTACCGTCTCACGATCACTCGAGATAAATTCCATGAAGTGATTCCAGTGAGCGTGGGTTGAGTCCAATGCTCAGAACTTATGAGCACTCATGAGTGTTGTAGCCATGTCCAACAACTTAGACCTCTGCAACCAATCATGACAGTCTTGATTCATACCTACTTCCGACATATGACCGACTGTGGAGGTTCGAATAATATGATATACCAAACATAATTATTCTGCAGTCAAAACATGCAAAAGAAATATAGTAAACGATCGACAAGAGATAGCAACACTTTACTCATAAATAAAACACCTTTTATTCATCATCTAATGTCAATTACACTTTACAAATTTCAAGGTTATCTAACTACTAAATCTAATATCATCCTTCAGCCCTATGCTCCGAGCATGCTGGAGATGCTTAACCCGAGTCAGTCCCTTCGTGAGGGGATCTGCTGGATTCTCATCCGATGATACCCTCTTTGCCACGAGGAGTCCTTCTTCTATTCGATGTCTGATGAAATGGTATTTTCTGTCGATGTGTCTGGATCTCCCGTGATCCCTTCGTTCCTTGGCTAAGGCAACTGCACTTTCACTATCACAGAAAATTTCCATTGGCTCTTTAATAGCTGGTACAACTCCAAGGTCTCCAATGAAGTTCTTCAGCCATATCGCCTCCTTTGCTGCCTCGCTAGCTGCTATATACTCTGATTCGCAAGTTGAATCAGCCACTGTCTCTTGCTTGGAACTCTTCCAAGAAATTGCTCCTCCATTTAAGGTAAAGACCCAGCCTGACTGAGAGCGGAAATTATCCCTATCAGTCTGAAAGCTAGCATCACTATACCCTACAACTATCAAGTCTTCACTCCCACCGAGGGTAAGGACCCAGTCCTTAGTCCTCCGTAGGTACTTGAGGATATTCTTTACCGCAGTCCAGTGTGCCTTGCCAGGGTTCCCCTGATACCTGCTAACCATGCTCAAAGCAAAGGCTACATCAGGTCGAGTACACGTCATAGCATACATGATCGATCCTACAGCCGAAGCATAAGGTATTCTACTCATTTCTGCTATCTCAGCCTCAGTACTAGGGCTTTGTGTCTTACTCAATCTGGCATTACTCTGGATGGGTAACTCTCCTTTCTTGGAGTCCTGCATGCCGAATCTCTTCAACACCTTATCCAAGTAAGTACTCTGACTAAGTCCAATTAGTCTTTTACTCCAGTCTCTCAAGATCCTTATCCCTAGAATATAGGCAGCTTCTCCTAGGTCCTTCATAGAGAAACACTTCCCAAGCCAGGACTTAACTTCCTGCAGAGTTGGGATGTCATTTCCTATGAGTAGTATGTCATCCACATACAATACCAAAAAGCTAACTATACTCCCACTAGCCTTGACATATACACAAGATTCATCTTCACTCCTAGAAAAGGCAAATTCCTTGACTTTCTCATCAAAGCAAAGATTCCATCTGCGTTTAACCCATAAATGGATTTCTCAAGCTTACACACTCTATTAGGGTACTCTGTGTTGACAAAACCCTCTGGCTGACTCATGTAAACATCCTCAGCCAACTTTCCATTAAGGAAAGCGGTTTTGACATCCATTTGCCATATTTCATAGTCATGAAATGCGGCTATGGCTAACAGAACCCTAATAGACTTAATCTTGGCCACTGGAGAAAAGGTCTCACCATAATCAACTCCCGGAGTTTGTGAGAAACCCTTTGCAACCAGTCGTGCCTTATAAGTGTGTACATTACCATCCATGTCGGTCTTCTTCTTGAAGATCCATTTGCACCCTATAGTCTTACGACCTGGTACATTCTCAACCAAGTTCCAAACTTGATTGTTATACATGGACTGTATCTCGTTGTCCATTGCCTCTTTCCACTTGGCTGACTCAGGGCCTGCCATGGCTTCCGCGTAACTGTTAGGTTCATCCAGACCTATCAGTGTCTCATCACTGATAAGTGTATCACCTTCCGCAGTAATATGGAATCCATAGTAATGCTCAGGTGCATTCCTAACCCTTGTGGAACGCCTCAGAGGTACAGACTTGTCAATTGGCTCAACAGGAGTTTCCTCCTCAAGTTGAGTGCTAGGGTTTGAAGTTCCTTCACCACTTGACTCTTGAATTTCTTCAAGGTCAACTTGCCTCCCACTGTCTCCTTGGCTTATGAACTCTCTCTCTCGAAAGAAAGCCCTCCTAGCTACAAAGACCACATTCTCACTAGGTCTGTAGAAGAGGTAACCAAAGGATTTCTGTGGGTAGCCGATGAAAATACACCTCTCACTTCGAGGTTCGAGCTTATCATGAGTCTCGCGTCTCACGAAAGCCTCGCAACCCCAAATCTTAATGTGGTCTAGTTTGGGTACTTTACCAGTCCACATCTCATGAGGAGTTTTGGCAACTTTCTTTGTGGGAACTAGATTAAGGATATGGGCGGCAGTCTCTAAGGCATACCCCCAAAATGAGATTGGTAGCGAAGCTCGACTCATCATGGAACGAACCATATCCAACAAGGTTCGATTACGCCTCTCAGCTACACCATTCAACTGCGGTGTCCTGGGAGGTGTCAATTGTGAGACAATGCCACATTCCCTAAGATAGTCGAGGAACTCTGAACTAAGATACTCACCACCTCGATCGGATCGAAGCATCTTAATGTTCCTGCCCAATTGATTCTCGACTTCCTGTTTAAACTCTTTAAACCTCTCAAAAGTCTCTGACTTATGCTTGATTAAGTAGACATATCCATATCTACTGTAATCATCAGTAAAAGTCAAATAATAACGATTAGCATCCCTTGTGGCATGTTTGAAGGGCCCACACACATCCGTGTGTATAAGATCCAACAAACCTTCACCCCTCTCACAAGAACCTGTGAAGGGTGACTTTGTCATTTTTCTAAGTAAGCATGATTCGCAACTATCATCTGACTTTAGGTCAAATGACTCCAATACTCCATCCTTTTGGAGTTGGCCTATGCGTTTCTTGCTTATATGTCCAAGACGACAATGCCATAATGATGCTTTATCCAAGTTATTATCATTAACAGAATCAATACACAATACATTATTTCCTAAGTTATCAACCACAGATACAGTTTCATACACACCATCACAAGGTAATGCTTTAAAATAAAGAACATTATTAAAGAAAGCATTAATCGAACCAACTTCATTATCAAATGAAAAGGTGAAACCTTGTTTATACAATGCATGAAAGGAAATAATATTTCTTGCCATTTCTGGCGAATAACAACATTTATTCAAATCTAAACTAAACCCACTACTTAGCGATAAAGTATAAACTCCAATCTTGGTGACAGGTAAAGCTTTCCTATTCCCCATGATTAAGTTTATTCTTCCATGCTCCACATTCTCACTTCTTCTTAGTCCCTGCAAATCAGAACATATATGAATACCACAACCGGTATCAAGGACCCAAGAGTTAGAATGGGGTGAGTTATTAGATAAGATAGTGTAAATACCTGCATGGTTGGGTTTAACTTTCCCATCCTTCACATCTTGCTGGTACTTTGGGCAGTTCCGCTTCCAATGTGACTTTTCATGGAAATAGAAGCATTCAGCCTCTTTAGGGTCAGAAGAAAGAGTGACAAAACCTTTCTTGGTTCCACTTGAAGAAGAGCCATCAAGGGTCCTAGCCTTGGTACCCTTCGAAGAGCTCTTCCTCTTCTTCCCTCTACCTTTCCCGATTGCCAAAACCGGGGCGGAGTTTGGAGTAGGAGTGTTAACAACCGACTTACCCTTAAGACCTGTTTCTGCGGTCTTGAGGAGTCCCTGAAGTTTGCTGAGTGTGACCTCTTCCTTATTCATGTGATATGTCATGCGGAATTGATCATAGCACGATGGTAAGGAGTGCAAAATGATATCTATTGCAAGCTCCTCAGGGAAGTTCACATTAAGCTTCAGCAACCGATCCACATACCTTTGCATTTTCTGCATGTGGCTCGTGACGGATTCCCCGTCCTTCATCATGGTTGTTATGATAGAGCATATGATTTCATACCTCTCTTGTCGTGCACTTTGATGGTATCTTTCCATCAGATCTTGGTGCATTTCAAAAGGGTAGAAGTCCTCATAGGACTTTTGGAGTTCCGCTGTCATGGTGGCCAACATGATGCATGCTACTTTTGTAGCATCCCTTTCATGTGCCTGGAAGTCAGCGATCTCCTGGGGAGTTGCAGTGGTCTCATCAATCTCCTTAAGCTCCTTGTCAAGGACATATTCTTTGTCCTCGTAGCGGGTAATCATCCTGATGTTTCTGATCCATTCATTGAAGTTGGATCCATCAAAAGTGACTTTCCCACACAAGTTCATAAGGGTAAAGGAGCCATTAGGATTAGAGCCAGAAGCAGCATTGTTTGAAGACATCTGAAAGAAGAGGACAAGATTAGTTTAGATATTAAGAGAGTCCTTAATAAAACACCCAAATGTAATATTAAGGCTAGGATCCAATCATAATATATTATAACTTAGAAGAGGTATGCCGTAATCCAAGCTATAACATATTTGAAAGGTAGGTGAATGACGATTCACCAATTTCCACCATGAAAAACGAAATATAAATATTAGGTTTTTAATTGGTTCTTAGAAATTCCTAGATTCTTTTGAGATTCAATGAACTTTTCAAAGGCATGTTTCAATCTCGAGTGTGCCCTCCAAGTTTTGTGACTGGGATACCGAGGATCACAAAACGAGGTGTGAAGTAACCATGCAAATCACTTGGTACCCTCAAGGTTTATCACTCAATCGATGTGCCGGTAAACCACACACGCTCCACCGATGCTATGGTAAACCTTAAGTCACCCTTTACCTACCTTGGTAAGTCCAAGTTAGTGTGCCGGTTAACCACACACGCTCCACCAACGACTTAAACAAAGTGTAAAGTGTAATTTCATGGATTAGCACCTTATTCACATTTTCCTAAAGTAACTAAGATTGGGAATTTAATAAAAGCATTTAGTTACTTTATAATATTCATCATACTTTTAATGAGAATTTATAAGTCCTTGTCTTACCCGTTCGGCTAACGACCCTCCACCGATCAAGGAAGCGGTGGGTGAGAGTGGACACCCATTAAGTTGCCATTTTATAGGCAACAACCTTATACCCCCCTTATAGACCGGCTTCGTGAATGAGGCGTACTAGCGGTAAGACGACTTGTCGTTATACATATATATATATATTAGTAACTTATAATATTATAAAGTATAAGGGTTGAATTTTAACTTTTAAAATTCTAAGGGTTGGAACTAAAGTTTTAATCAAGACTTTACATGTTCCAAAACTTGAGGGCAAGTTTTGTAAACTTCCAAAACTTTTCATTTCTTATAACTTATGAATTAATTGAGTAATAAAAATGAAGACTCTTCATTTTTATAACTCTTGTGTTCTTTTAATGGCTTTAATAAAAGTGAGACTTTTGGTTTTCCATAACTTGAGGACAAGTTATGGACTCCATTAAAACACATTATGATCATGAATTAAACTACCATGAAGGTTACAAACAATTCCTATGATCATCTAATCTTCATAAGTTCAAGAACATGAATATGAACACTTTCAAGAATCAAAAATTACACTTAAAAAAAACTTGTAATTTTAATAATTGCCATTGTAAATGGATTAGCATAAACATTACACCATCTAAAACAAGCTTTAAAACATCAAAACAGTTTAGGGTAATGTTTCTAGTCCATTTCCAGCAACAAATGTGCAAACTTTCATACGAGCAGAAAACAGAAAAACGATTTTTTTTCAAGCTGTTTGCACACAAAAAAAAACAACAAACAAACCTAGTCTCTGATACCACTGATGGGTTTTGAGCATTCTAACACTTCCTAAGTGTACATGCAACCCTAATAACCTTGGATCTATGTTTGTCTAATAATCATGCAAAGTTGAATTCCAAGGTTATATTCCTATCTAGCATACATGGGGAACATTTTTAACTTGAATGAAAGATAGAATAACTTACCTTGTTGTTGATTATGATCCTTGAAACCTTGTGAGCCTAGCACCCCAAGTGTGATGCCTCAAATGCTTCACACAACACCAAATGCAAAGGAGTAAACTTTGAGAGAATCTTACACTTGCAAAATCGGCTCTAGCCCTCTTGTTTCTTAGTGTCGCCGATTTTGGTGGAGAATGGGTTTCTTATATAGTGTTGACACATCTAGGGTTACACCATGTAAACCCTAATGTGTCATGACTCTTCATTTCCATGACCCATGGGTTTGTAACTCCCATGGAGCATCCATGGAGCATCCTATGGGTGGAACCCAACTTGATAATCCATGGAGCCTCTTAGCCCACTATATAAGATATGGAAGATTTACATAATCTACCCATATATTTAATTAGTTATCTTTTGATCACTTAATTAATTCTAAATTAATTCTTGATCAAACTAATTAAATAATATTATTAATATATTAGAACTTATAATATATTAATAAACCATAAGTGTTATTTCTCTCATTTTAGTTTATCCAATTGCATGGTGCCATGCAACCCAAATGGACCATGCCGGGTCGGGTCAAGTACATACCAGAAATAGTTATGGACTTAGACACCTTATCCAACACTGTCAGCTCTCCCTATTGGTGCAGATGACTCAATCTCTTGGAGAAATATTGTCTAAAGTAGATAAAGATGTGGCTGACATAAAACGCATAATAACCCTGGGTGATGATGATGATATGATGATTTAAAACACTCCTCATAGCTCTCCGGATAATGATCAATCTCCTCCTGGGGACAATATTCACCCATCGTCATCTTGCACAAATAAGTCACCTTTACCTCTGCCTATAAATAACCCTCATCCACCTCCAACGAATCCTCCTCCTCGTACTCCCTCTCCTCCCCATTATTATCCTTCACAAACTAATGATGCCAAAAAGGAGGAGAATAGTCAAGAAATGGTGATGACTGTAACTCCTTTACAGCCTAATACGTCTGAGACTGATGGTAATCAAAGAAAAATGGTTGTCTTTCATCCTGAAACAACAAATGACGATCAACCTCAGCCTATTCCATACGCTGGTGATCAGTTTGAGACTGATGAATATGAAGGGTTTCTTGATCAAGATTTCATGGCACAAATTGTTATCCCTCTAAGTGTCGTGTACCGTGAAGCATATTCTGAAGGGGAGATTCCTCAAGGAACCAACAGTGACATTGAGTAAAATGATGATCAACTCAATCCAAGAAAAATAAAGGCTCCCTTATCAGGGGAGAAAATGATGCTGAAGCTGGAAGCTCCTCTGCCGCTGATGGTTCTTCAACCCATCCTCCCAAGAAATGCAAGTTAATGGTTGATTTGGAAGATTTAGCTGAAGAATGGAAAATGAATGTTGATGAAGTTAGAGAAATTATGTTGGAACATAATGTTATGGTTCGAACAAGAAGAGTTGGACGTCGATCTATCAAACTTGCTTCAGATGGTACTTAAGAGACCAATATTCAATGTTTTAATATTGATGTGGCCAAACGAAACATGGTCTCTGAGCTGAATGATTGAATCAATCGGAGGAAATTTGGGAATGTTCTAGGCCGAAGATACCAACCTGATCTAATCATTAGAGTCAGATGCACAAAACCCAAGGACGAATCTCTAAAATTGCATCTGGTAACGAAAAAGGCCAAGTATAAATACACTGAAGTTATATTTTCTCGTGAATTGGTTAAATATGGCTACATTGAGTGGATACAAATTCAGGAAATAATTTCTTAAAACAAAGGTGTTCATGCCCAGGAGGTAAAATTAGCTATTCAAACCCTGATCAATAAAGTCAAGAAGCTTAACCTAGTACCTTCAGGTGGTCCATCTCAGCCATCCACCTCAAGAAGATCTAGCAATCCCAGAATGTACAAATACAACAGGTTTCTTCTTTCATATGACACTCCCTATATCAATAATAAGCTGTTAGTGGGTGTTGAAACAGTTCAGCACATTCATTTAGGAACTAGAACATGGTATTTTCTATCTTGGCAGTTAGAACCAAATGTGTTTTCAACGGACTGAAGATCTTCCTGATACTCCCACTGAACATATGTTCAATCTTCGTCTGGAGGGTATGCGAACTGGAATGAGGATTTCGTGTGCTAATTTCCTTTGAACGCATAACCTATAATACCCGAAGATTCGGGCTAGTCAATCAAGACATATTAAGCGTTGAAAATAACTTTTTGATAGAAGGTTAGTTAGGATATATAACCTTAATCAAAGTTATATTTTCTGTGACAAGGATTTTGTACATATAAGGAACTCTAAAATCCGACTTCGAGTGAAAAAGTTATGATCTTTCGAAGTTTCGCGTTCAATCAGTATGTCGTAAATAATAAATCTGAGATGGGTTGATTATTAGCCTAAGCAATATAAACGAAAGTCGTAGTAGTCGTTAAATCGAGAAGGGGAATATAGAGAACGTCCAAATCTGACTTCGTAAGGGGAAGTTATGATTTTTCAAAGTTTCGGTGTAGTAATATACGACTCAGAAACCGAAATTGAATTCGGTCGATTGTTAGGAAAAACAATCTAAACAAGAGTTGAAGATATTGTCCATACCTATATGTCAATATAAAGACAGTCGAGAACGGATATCGTATGAGAGAGTTATAATTTTTACACGAACTTTAACAGTCTAAGCCTATAAAAATATAACTTTAAAAATAAATTCAAAATTAGCTGAAGAAGTCTAAATGAAAGTTGTATATATCTCGTCGATAGCTACGCGTGGATATAAAGTCCATAGAAAACGGAGCTCATATGAAGAAGATATGTTAAGAAATCAAAAAAATTCGTGTGCAGTCGCTCGCACCGACCAGATGCGCTGTGTGCACTAACACACCACCCAAATTGTGACACGTGGCACCATTGGAAATTGACACATCACCACTTCCGACCAAATGCGCGGCGTGCAGTTTGGATGCGCCGCATGAAAATAAAATTTTTGCCCTATATATAGCTATCTGTGTATGCTCCTCAGAATTCACCCCTACAACCCCTCTCTCCGAGTTCTCCCTCCCGTAGCCCAATTTTTCTCAGTTTTCTGGTAGTTGGCAAAGCCCTACAACCCCCTGAAGTACCCGACTAGTAGTAGCTATCTAGTAGAAGCTCCCATGTCAGAGTTTTTCCCGCATAATCTGTGGTTTTCGTTAGATTACCCTGTAAGTCAAGCTACACTTATTTATTTTATGTGTAACTTTTAATTATAGTAATAGTCGTTATTATGAACCTATAATTAAGATTTATCAGTGATTCCAAGTCATTATACTGATTGGTCTACTCACGTGAGTGATGTCTAGGGTGGATTTAGTGAGATTTTTAAAGTGGGATTTCCAAACAGTATACTATGTATACCAAATGGACCCTACCTCCGATATGATCCTCCTAGTTATTCCTTACTTGATAGATATTGATGTAGACATTGGGATTAATGAGGAATCGATACTATAATTATTATAGTCCCCAGGATTATGAAATTAGATTAAGACTTATACCGAGTTTGACTTTAGCTCATTTGGGGTATTTTGAGTGATAGATTGAGGCTTGGTCCCTGTGTGATGTACGTATGACTAGTAGGGCCAGTGTTTGGATCTGTGATCAGTTCAACTATCGTTCAGATTGTGAGGTGAGTTTTCCTCAATATACTCATGGGTCGAAGGTACCAATGTCGTCCCACTAGATTGTGTTATGTATCCTGATGGGTTTTGAGCATTATAACACTCCTATGGTGTACATGCAACCCTATATACCTTGGATATATGTTTTCTCTATTATACATGCAAATATCAATTTTCCAAGGTATCATCCTAACTAGCATATTATGGAGTATATACAATACAAAATATAGTTGAATGACATACCTTTTGTTGTAGCTTGATTCCTTGTACATTTCAAGAGCTTAGTGCCCCAAGTCTTGCACCTCAAATGGTTCACACAACACCACCAACAATTGGAATAACTTGAGAGAAGATTATTATGAACCAAAATCGACTAGCCCTCACTTGTATTACATAAGTGCCGATTTTGCTTGGATGAGGCTCCTTTATATAGTGTGCACATTAGGGTTACACCATGTAACTCATGCCTTTCTATATTCTTCATGATCCATGGGTTTTAACCTCCATGGAGTATCCATGGGTAACCACAAGGGTTTAGCCCAACATGAAGAACTATGGATCATAAGCCCACTATATAAGAATGAATGATTTGCCAAATCAAACCCCATTTATTTAATTAGTCTCTTTTGATCACAAAATTAATTCCAAACTAATTTTTGATCAATACTAATTAAATAATTAATATTAATATATTTGAACTTATAATATATTAATAAACCATAAATATCCTATTCTCACAAAACTCTATCCAAATTGTTCTGATGCCATGCAACCCAAATGGACCATGCTACTCTCGGGTCAAATACATACCAACAATAGTTATGGGCTTAGACACCTAATCCAACAGTCTCCCACTTGGATAAGTCTAATAACTATTAATGCAAGCATGACTCCAACCCGACTAGCAATCGTAGCTCTTAAAAGCCGCTGTCGAACTCTAATCTAGTCAATGACGTGTCCATTAGATAAGGGATCATATATTCCTCTATTCTGGATATCATATGGACTGAGACATGGATTATAATCATTCTCTCTTTCCATCTGTTGTTTCCCGATTTCCGATTTATGACAACCGACTAATTGAACAAAGCAAATCAGTAAGGCTTGGCCAAGCACTTAGGAGTGTCATCACTAAATCATCGAGGGGCCCACATATATCGCTTTTATCCTCATGTGGTAAAAGGTATGGATAAAATTCGACCCAGATGCTCGCTTGTACTTACTCATCAAATTAGACACAACGATATGTTTTATAACAACTAAGTTTGTAACGACCCAATTTTTACAAAGAAAATTTTCATTTTTAATTAGTCAACCATATTTCATAAAACATGAAGATCCCAATAATTGTTTTCAAAACCACCAACATTACAACATCATTATTTTCAAAACATCAGAGTGTCCCCCAAATCATATCGGAAAAGAGAGATAGAGTGGATGCCGCATCATCATGCCTTGCCATTGCCCTTGGGCTCCGATGTACCGAAACAAATCCACATACGGTAAGCTGAAAGCTTAGTGAGTCCCCCAGAGCATACCCCGCACAACCCACAATCATAATAGCTATAAAAGCTATCTCTACCGCATATCTAGCTATAAGGCAGAAAGTTGCCATCTTGAATGTCTTAATGGGTTCATGCATGAGATCTAGCCATTTCCATGGAAGTTAGTTGCTATATTCCAAGTTTGGGTCCATTTGGTGGGTTGCAAGCCACCAAGTAGTCGACTTTATGGATTAAGATGTTGAAGAGGACTTGGATCTGTAATTGTAGCCTTTGGAATTTAGTATTAAGTGATTAATCGAAAAGGGGATTAACAGAGCAGTACGTGCAGCGTACACGCCAAACAGCTGTACGCTTAGCGTACGAAGGAGTACGCCCCGCGTACTCAACAAATGTGGGCTTTCTGTGTTTTGGGCCTCAGAGTGGGCCTTACATTGGACTTTGTTTCTTTGGACCGTAGTGGGCCATTAGTAGTCAGATATTTTGGGCTAAGAATATGTTTGGACTTTTGGGTAAGTCCCATTAGAGGGATTGGGCCCAATTTAGCATATTGGGCCATTAGTGGGCCACTAGTGGGCTTGGGAAGTCTACCTAGTATTGGGCCTTTCATATTATGGTTTTGGGCCTTAGGTTTGGACCAAATTAGATCAAGGGTAAAATGGTTATTTTACCCTAAGGAAGATTATTGGCTTTTGGACTAAGTGTTAATTTGTAAGATGATATGTAGCTCGGGGAGTCGAGAGATCAGCAGTTCGGGGATCTGCCCGCTAGCAGCCAGAGGTTTATTCGCGGGATTCTGCAGTCAGCTTGTGAGGTGAATTTTCCTCCAGTAGGAACGGGTCGAAAGCACTAATATCGGCCCATTTATGTATGTTAGCATATTCCGGGGTTAGCGCGATATAGGTTATATGTTTCCGGACTTCGGTTCGATGTCGGGGAAAGCCCGAGGAATGTTTGTATGCTTGATGTCTTTGTGATTCTTGCATGTGTTTGTTTATATGTTCCGGGCTTCGGTCCGATGTCGAGGAAAGCCCAAGGAATGTTTAGTTTATATTTTATGTTTATATGTTCCAAGCTTTGGTCCGATGCTGGGGCAAGCCCGAGGAAGGTTTATATGTATGTTCCCGAACTACGGTTCGATGTTGGGTGGTACCCGATGAAGGAATGCATGTTTAGTTATACTTGTTGTCTTTGTGATACTTATATGTTCCTGGTAAGGAGTTGCGTGTGGGCGGGGTCCCTCATCTCATCACTAGCTGAATGTGGACGGGGTTCAATATCTCACCATTAGCAAAGTAGGGGCGGGGCCCATGATAGGCGGGGCCTTAAGACTAGAAGATATAGTGTTATGTATGATTCTTTATGTAATAGCATGATTATATGTTATTGTTTGTATGTGCATAGTATGCGGGGCCTAGAGACAGGCAGGGCCTGGTAGAAACAGATCTGTATACCGAGCGGGTCTCGATGCCAGGCGGGGCCTGATGCTGGACTTTGCCCGATGTCGGGCGGGGCCCGAGGAAGGGGCGAGGGCCCAGTTTATGTGATTATGTGCTTATGTGTATGGTATGTGGTAGTTTGGGGATACTCACTAAGCTTCGTTCTTACAGTTTTTAGTTTTGGTTTCAGGTACTTCCGGTAGCAAGGGGAAGAGCTCGGGATGATTGCAGTGCACACACCATTTGTTTAGCCTGGGATGTTTATACTCTGATATATTTTGATAGATGTTATGATATTTTGAGATACATTACTTATGATTTTTATATGATGTTTGATGACTATGGTTTACTTAATGATTTAAAAACAAAATTTTTGGATTGTATTTTTGGGATGTTTCAATCACATACAACACAACACAAATAAACAGTTATGGGTTATCAGCAACCCTGGAGACAACCCGAAGTCTCAGTGGGAAAACAACACGCCCTATGGATTATCAGCAATCCTGGAGACGACTCGAAGTCTTAGCACACACAGTAGCACATATCACATTAATAGTAAATAGACCCAGCTGGTCAACACATATATCATACCACATAAGTAAGCATAGTAAGGAGACTCACCTCGCACAGAAGACTGATAGAACTCATATTCGAACTGCCAGAACTAGATTCTGCCTATTAATTGCACCAAATAACCCTAATTAACAATTAAGGTAATTTTCCAAACTCAAGTAGTCCAAGCCAAGTCTAATCCAAAGTTTTGGGCAAAAGACCATTTTGCCCCTTCCAAGACCCAAATCTCTCACAAATTGACCCAAAAGGCACACTTGGTAAAAAATCAAAGGTCAAAACAGTTGACCTTTATGCACAACGTACCAAGGCTCTATGCTGGGCGTAGAGCAAAAAACCTAATAAACGAGCTCCCAGCTGGCTACGCTGGGCGTAGCCAGATTTACGCTCAGCGTACTCGACCAAAACTCAAATCTCACTTTTAAGCTCTTAATCATTAAGACACTTTATCCCAATCTCAAATCTAACCCTAAAAGGCGTTCTAATCCATAAAGTCTCTAACTTTATGCCTTTGCATGGCTAAAGAGAGCTCAATACCAAAACCCTTACTTCTAACATCACCAAAAACTCCATAACTCATGCATGGATGAAGGGAAAGGACCAAGCTTGCATTTTTATGACACCATGCACTCGAAGACGTCTAAAAGGATAACCTAAATGGCCTGGAGTAGTCCATACTCACAAAGACCAAGGTTTTGGGAAAAAATGAACATAAACTTAAACTTAAACAAGATATAACAAAGCAAACCTCAAGGTATGAAATTTATACCTTCTGGAGATGAACAATGAGGTGTAGATTCTAGATCCAAGAGCTTGAATGCACCACCACTTCTCCAGTGATCTTCCTTCACCACCAAGAACACAAAAAATCACACAAAAGCTTCAAAACTCACACTCAAGGGTTTGGTTTTCGATATCAAGGCTAAGAGGGGTGGAGGCTGGTCATAAGAACGTGCAAGGGGGAATAGGATGCTTAAATAGGGGGCACAACCCTAAAAATTTAGGGTTTTAGGTACAACACGAGTACACCCAACGTACTCAATGTATACGCCCAGTGTACTCAACAATTGTCGCGATCCTATAATGACTTATGCCTGGCGTACACTTCGTGTACGACCAGCGTAAGGACCTATTTTACAAGATAATTTCACTTTTAGATTCACACAACCATGACAAGAGCCATCATCAAGGTGTCCTAATGGGGACCACTTGGTATGAAACACTAAAAAATGAAATGGTTTAATGCTCAAATCCCACATGTTTCAATGTTGAGATGGCATGACATTAAACAAAACTGTAATGTCCCAAAAATGTCAATAAAATTTTTCTTTTCTAAATCATTAAATTCGTACAAACATTTGTTCCAAAACCAATCAAAGTAAAACGCATCTTTCAAACATCAGAGTAAAACGATAATAATCAGTGTGAAAAAAGCCATCATGGGATGTTGTGCAGTCAAGCCGGACCCTTCCCTTTGGAACTGAAAATACCTGAAAATGTTAAACCATAAAATCGTAAGCACAAAGCTTAGTGAGCTCCCTAAAATACCACATACCATACAAATGGGCCCAACCCAACATACAAACAAATGGGCCCAGCCCAAAATGTAAATGGGCCCAGCCAAACATATTAACCAATAGGCCCAGTCTAACATGTAAATGGACCTAACTCAACATACATACTAATGGGCCTAGCCCAACATACAAATGGGCCCAATCCAACATACAAATGAGCCCAGACCAATATACATATGAAAGAGTCACAAAGACAATTAGCATCCTATACCGTATAGTGAGAAGACTCACCTCAACCCTGAAGACTAGATAAACCACACACTTGAGCCGATGATATCAAATCCCCTCTTGCTAAACATGTACATATTAAAACCCTAATTAACATTTAAGGCAATAACTAACTCACAAAAGGTGCAGGCTTACAATTAAACCTCATTTGGATAAAAGGCCATTTTTCTCTTCCAATACTAAGTCCCAACATGGTTGACCAAAAGTCAATCCGGTCAAAAAGTCAACGGTCAACCCTCAGTTGACTTACGCTCAGCGTAGCACACTAATCTACGCCCAGCATAGAGCTACACCTAGCGTACAGAATTCTACGCCCAATATAGAGCTACACTTATCGTACAAAATTCTATGCCCAACATTAAGCTATGTTAGCATATAGAAGGCTACACCCAACGTAGAGCCCATGTTTCCCAAAACTTATATTAAGATCTTAATATAATAAGCCAAACTATCAAACTCACAGATCTAATCTAAATGAATGTCTTAATGGATAAAGTCTCTGACTTTATCCCTTTGCATGGCCAAGAAGAGCACAAAACCAAACTCTAAGTCCATTTTGTCACTTTTTGCTCAAGAACTCATGTATAGATGGATGAGAGCGCTCAAGCTCTCATTTTTATGACTATAACCTCAAAAACATCAGGAGGGGGCATTCAAATGGTCTAGAGTAACTCATACTTAAAAGGACCAACATTATGGGAACAAAAGCATAAAACTCACAACCATACTAGATGTAACATGTACAAGCATCAAGATGAAAGCGTTATACCTTCCAGAGATAGATGTTGGCTTACAAATCCCAGATCTACACACCTTGAAGCTTCCGACTTGGTTCTACAAACACCTTCTTCCTTTAAAGAGCACACAAAACTCTCTAAAAGCTCCAAAACCCACAAACGGTGGCCAGGGTTTCAAAGGAACGATATGAGGTAATGGAGGTTGGTCATGGGAATGATCCTAAGAAGTTAGATCCCTTAAATACGGCTAAAAACCTTAGGGCTAGGGTTTTGGTCTGCAACGGCTACGCCCAGCGTAGCATAACCTATGCCCAACGTAGGCCATTAAACTCGTGTCCATAATTCAGCACATATGCCTAGCGTAGGGCAAAATTCCTAATTTCCAATTCAACTTCAAATAACCATAACTTCTTCGTTTCAACTCCGTTTTCGGCGTTCTTTATATACACAGAAAGGTATTGACGAGACCCACAAATATATCTAGTTACTTTTGGATTAACACATGTCGAGCTAAAACCATAATCCATGCAAGAAGCCTGACATATAACTTTTCCCATTTGACCCTTTGGTTCCAACACAAAATCAATGGCTTAGATCTCATAATCAGTATTATCAACATTCAATAAGGTCTAAACTTTATTCTCTTGAAGCCGAAAGCCTTTACATGATCGAATTACGGACCACAATCCTGAATTAAGAAATATCCTAAAACTGGGTGTTACAAAAACAACGTTATATCTAAGTGATTTAGCGGCTGGATAACTGAAAAGGAAAAGACATTTCCTTAATTTAGTTAACTGCTTGTAATCTTCTTTAAGAATGTAACTATAACTTATACGTCAGATTCTCACTATTTTTTGTAATGAAATTGTCGCCCTTAAAGAAGCTTTTTCCAGGTTAGAATATATTATTCTTTAGACGTCATATATATATATATATATATATATATATATATATATATATATATATATATTCAATAAACAATAATATTCTCAAATAATTAATTTATTTTGATTTGAATGTCTATGTTTATTTATGTTCATGTCATTTATGTTTATTTTTAGTTGTTTTATTTTTATAAAAAAAAAACATAAACAAACAAACACGAATAAAATAATTTGGTAAACGGATGAATATGAACAAAAAAATTCATTAATTTATTGATTTATGTTTGTTCATTTGTTCGGTCGTTTGTGTTAGTGGTAAATCCATAAATAAAGACCACAAAATCTTTGATGATATAGTGTAAATATTCGAAGACTTTCCACCTAATGAAATCTATACTTAGATAGTTTTAACTAAGATTCTAAATAGTCGTGAATATCAAGTCTCAAGTTTTATAAGTCGTGTCGATCCATGTCGTTTGTAAGACATGATTAAGTTGATAATTTTGTATATAATTAATAATTTTATATATATTTTACTATTATTTATTTATATATACGACTTTAAAATGCATTTTGTTAAATCTCAATAGAAACTTTGAATATAATAAACTTTTTAAAACTTGGTTTTAAGTATGATACGTGACAAAGTTCCATTGGCAATTAACCAGTCGATAATGCAATGAAAGGGACCAAAACTTCTTCAGATGGAGAGATTCCCAACAAACCCCACTTCCGCCAATCACTTCCTGACAAACCCTACAATCTGTGCGGACCCGCCTCCCCCAATCTCCATTTATTCCCCTCTTTACCACCCTATACAACACCAAGCCACCCAAACTCTCAATAACGACTTCCTTTTTCAAAAGAAAAGAGAAAAAAATATGGAGGATTCTTCGGAGGACTGGCGCCGCACCAGCGGCGGACACCGCCGCATAATCTTCGGGAAATACGAGATGGGGAGGATGCTGGGACAAGGAACGTTTGCAAAGGTATACTACGCCAGGGACTCCGTCACGGCGGAGAGTGTCGCCGTTAAAGTCATCAAGACGGAGCAGGTAAGAAAAGAAGGTTTCATGGAGCAAATCACCCGTGAAATCGCCGTCATGCGGCTCGTCCGGCACCCTAACGTCGTTCAATTGAAGGAAGTCATGGCTACCAAAACCAAGATCTTTCTGGTAATGGAGTACGTCAAAGGCGGCGAATTATTTGCCAAAATTGAAAAGGGACGATTGAAAGAAGATTTAGCAAGAAAATATTTTCAGCAATTAGTCAGCGCCATCGACTACTGCCATAGCCGCGGTGTCTCCCACCGTGACCTGAAGCCGGAAAATCTCCTACTCGACGAGAATGAAAATCTTAAAGTTTCCGATTTCGGGTTGTCTGCATTGCCGGAGCAGCTTAGAAACGACGGAATGCTTCACACACAGTGTGGTACCCCGGCTTACGTTGCGCCGGAAGTTCTTCGGAGAAAAGGTTACGACGGCGCTAAGGCGGATATCTGGTCGTGTGGGGTAATTTTATACGTTCTTCTCGCCGGATGTCTTCCATTTCGAGAAGTTAACATCATGAATATGTACAAAAAGATATTCAAAGCAGAGTATGAATTTCCACCGTGGTTCTCAGCCGGTTCACGGCAGTTGATTTCGAAACTACTGGTGGTCGACCCATCGCAGCGAGTCACAGTTCCGGAGATCATGCATGTTCCATGGTTCTCGAAAGTATCCAGAACCAATCACAGTTCCCATGATAAACTAGCAAGTATGTATACAGTTAATTTTCTCTTTCTACAATAGATATTTATAATAATTAATTTATTTTTTTGGCTTTTCATTTGTAGGTCTTATTATTGCTCCGATTCCTATTGACGAACCAGAGAAGGATGAAACGACAGGTGAATCGGAAAAGTCCATGAAAAGGTCAAAGTCAAACTCATCGCCGCGATTCTACAATGCTTTCGAGTTCATCTCCTCCATGTCCTCTGGTTTCGACTTATCCGGCATGTTTGAGACTCATCGGAAATCGGGGTCGTTATTTACATCAAAATTCCGTGCTTCGACAGTCATAGACAAGCTTGAATCAGTAGCTAAGAAATTGAATTTCAAGATTTCGTTTTCGAAACAGAACGAGTACAAGTTGAAGATGCAGGGGATATCGGAGGGACGAAAAGGGAACCTGTCTGTGACGGTGGAAGTTTTTGAGGTGGCACCGGAGGTGGCGGTGGTGGAATTTTCAAAGGAATCCGGGGACACACTTGAGTACAAAAAGTTCGAAGAGAACGTTAGACCAGGCCTACAAGACATTGTATGGAGCTGGCAAGGTGAGGATAGTAACGGTTAACTACCAAACAAGGAAAATATTTAGAAAGTCATAGTAGGGTTACACTTCAAGTATAACACTATGTACTACTAAATTTGTATAAATGCTTTGACTTTGATAGATCCGTGTTTTTTAATTTAACTTATATAAGAATGTTAAATTCGAATACTTATTTATTAGAGGTAGCATGTCCATATAAATAATACTTTATTTATTTATTTATTTTGTAGATCTGTTCTTTACTAGCTTTGTAACCAAAAGGCCTTTGGTTATGTTTGAAGTCACCTTGTTTAAAGGTTCTCGTGAGGGGTGTTAAATTAGACAATCGTTTCATAATTTTGTCTAACACGACATAACATGAATTTTTTTTTAACACAAAAATGACACAATAACGTACTTTTGTTCGTTAATACAAACACGACTCAATAAAAATACAATAACACAGAAAAAAAAGGGAAAATGACTTATAAGCCCATAAAGTTTCCAAACCGTTCAAAAAACTCTAATTATGTTTTGTCTGTTCAAGAAAAGCCAACAAATTAACTTTTTGTCTAAAAAAGCACAACTAACTTACACTTCTCATTTAGGGTCAACCGGCTAATGAAAGTCAACGAATGACATGGATTATGACGTGTAATTAAATATCAGAAAATGACTTGTAAGACCAACGATGTTTCAAAACCGTTCAAAAAACCCCAATCATGTTTTGTTTTTTGAAAAAAACCCAACGAACTTACGTTTTTGTTCAATTCTTATTAGAGGCAACCAGGTTCATTAGGTATATAACTAGTTGGCAAATGACATGACAATATATTTAATGACATGGAATAAACAGATTAGAATTGTCCATCTGTTCAAACAAGCACTGAACTTTGTTCGAACAAGCCCTTAAATTTGTTCGAACAAACCCTTAAATTTTTTTGAACGGTTTCGAAACTTCGTTGGTCTTACAAGTCATTTTCTCGATATTTAATTACACGTCATAAGTCATGTCATTCGTTGACTTTCATTAGCTGGTTGACCCTAAATGAGAAGTGTAAGTTAGTTGAGCTTTTTTAGACAAAATGTTAATTGATTAGGTTTTCTTGAACAGACAAAACATAATTGAGGTTTTTTGAACGGTTTGAAAACTTTGTTGGGCTTATAAGCCATTTTCCCAAAAAAAGAAATAACAAAAAATCAACCATTTGCATGTCATATGTAAGTCTTTGTAAAAAATATAATTTAAACATGACAAGCACAAATAACACGGCAAAAAATAACATAGAATGCTACTAAATATACATTTTGAACACGGACACAGAAATGATACAAACATGATGTTTCATGCTATTAACGTGTCGAATTTTGAACACGAACATGAATTCAAATCGCTTTTGTCTCGATTTCGTTTCGTGCCATGTATTTTTATCATGTTGTGTCGACTTTTGCCACTCTTAATTAAAGTGTAGAATATGAGTAAATTAGCATTGTTGTTCTAAATAAAGTAAAAACATAAAACCTTAAAAATGAAATTTAAAAAAGCATGCATGCATGCTTTATTTATAATTATTTTTTTAAGATTGCATATTTTTCAAAAACGAAAAATAATAATGTGAAAATTTATAACTTTTTTATTGATATAAAATACGAAATATTAAAAAAAAATCTTTAAGAAAAAGTATGTTTTGCACTACATGTATGCATGATCTTGTTTTTTTATAACTTTTCGGATTTTATGTTTTCAAAAATGAAAACTAAAAATGTGAAAGTTCATCATTTTTATACTTTAAAATGTGTATACATATCGATATATAACTATAAAATATAGAAAAATTCTTTGAAGTTTTTTAGTTTTTAATATTAGTTTTTATAAAACTAGTGCTTCTTTTGAAAATATAAGAAAACAATGTCAAAAGTTATTATTATTACTATTATATATATATATATATATATATATATATATATATATATATATATATATATATATATATATATATATATATATATAGTATTTCTATTAAATTAAATTAATATATTATATTGATACGGTATATAGAACAAAAATTATAATAGATGTAATTAGAAGTTATTATGTAAATAGAACGGGTGCACTACAAAGAAAAATGCACATTAAAGGCGACAAATTAATATCGTCGCTAAAGCATCACAACTTTGCGGTCTCACAATTGTTCAAAAAATCGCCGTTAATATGATCTGTCACCGTTGATACTCCATATCGCCGCTAATAGTAACATCAACGCTAATGGTAGTATTTATTGTAGTGGTAAAAGTTCAAACTTGTATGTAAATACATTGTTACATAAAATCCAATAGTATGATATATAACAAAAATAGATTTCTCAAACTCATGTTTCTATGTATGTATTGATATTATTACACCAATTAATGAAAAGTAGGCCTTCTCAAATAAATAAATTATTTCTCAAAATACTCTATTAGTCGTTGACTAAATGCAATAAGTTATGTATTATATATCGAGATTGATACAAATTTTGTTCTTCTGGAATCTTTTAACCCACATCTACTTGGCTTGTTTTTATTATTATTATACGTGGCTATTTCTACATAAAAGACCTTGCTAGAATGTACAAGAATCTTGATGTTATTGCCGTGGTCGCAACGATAACAATTTTGCCCCATGGACCACAAAGTAAGCCACGACAATTTACATTGTAGTATATACTTGTTTGAATTGTAATTGAAGGGTACTTTTATCATTTAAAACATAAAACATGGCTTTTTAACATAGTGCGAATTGTTTTTCCATTATTTTGATCCTTTACGCTTACTAGCTTCAGCCTTCATGTTATTTATAAGGATTTTCCCTTAACTTAAGGCACTATGTAATCAAGAGGATTTTAAAAAAAAGTTCAAGAATATCTAAAACCAACAATGAAAATGAATGTAGTATATTTCGGTTCGATTTAATTCCATTTTTTTGCTTTTTATCTATTCAAAGTTCAAACTATTTGCACACTCTTACACTTGAAATCATCATCACAATTATTGACAGGAATATTTGTCAAATAATTGAATAAATAATAATAAAAAGGTGGAGTAGTTCCATTGAAGGGAAATATGGGCATGAGACACGTCCATGATCATACTTTATCATAATTTTTGGTTCACCACCAACATCTCCTTCATATCATCTTCAATCTTCTTATCCTTTATGTCTCCTTTTATCTCAACAATTCATATCTCCATGATTTTCTATGGATACCAAAATCAAATCTCGACAGTTCATGGATTTGAAACATGTGAGGTGACAAGAACTCTTGAGTAGAAATTAATCGTATAGGTCAAGAGATAATAAAATAATTAGTGGGAGGAGTTTGAGTGTGTGTTTGAAGCTCATATATGTCTCTATTTTTGAGCTCTATCACTCATTCACTCCAAAACTAAGATGTAAAAGCAATAAAGTTCCACATGGGGGACACATTATTGTTCTCGAGTCACGTCATATGATTAATTGATTATTGTATGACATGTTACAAAGTTTTGTTGATTACTTTTGTCCTTAAATAACTTATCCTTTGTAGTTAAGGGACCTCAATAACTAAAATTAAAGTCGTTTACTTTAATAAATTTATAAGTTTATTACTTTTCCCCATTTAGCTTTTTTCAGAGACGAAATATATTCAAATTATTTACATATTTCTAGATGAATAGATTGAAATTATCATATTACATTAACATCTTTTTGAACATGTTTTTCAAGTGACCTGGAAACTCTAGATACTACAAAAGTTGCACTAAATTATACAAAAAACTACTCATTCTTGTTGTTTTAAGTTTAGGGTGATATACTGATATGTTACATGGTTATGTGCAAGTTGCAACACATACAAAGAACACAATCTTGATTTCTTGCATCACATCGAGGAAGCTTTAGCAAAGCTTGAAAATCTAGAAGACTCATCTTGGACCAAAATCTGAGGGTTTCCTTGCTCCACCTACATCATTAACCACCCCATAAATTAAAATAAAAAAAAATGATGTTTGTCTGTATACAATATGGTATACATAATGTTTTTATTTTTCTTTCTAAACTTAATAAACCGTTTAAACAAAACTAAATAACCATTTTATCCTTACATTTTGCAAAACAAAATTCACAATATTAGACAATTTTCACAATAAAACAAGAAAAATCTATTAGATGAACATACCAAGACTCCTTGATCAAGAATGAGTACATTGTCCATATGTAGAATCGTGGAGATTCGATGAGCAATTGTGATCACAGTCAACCCTCTACATTCACTTGCTATGGCATCCTTCAATTTGGAAGCAGTTTGAGTGTCTATATTTGCTGTGCATTCATCCAAACACAACACCTACGTCATTCCATGCAAATTAAATTAGACGCTTCAAAGTTCAAACATCAACACATAAATTAAAAGACGAAAATACCCTTTTAAGTTCTAACCATGGAAGACTTAAGAAAGGCGCGTGCAAGACAAAGTAGCTGTCGTTGCCCAACTGAAAACGAAGTCCCAGACTCCTTCATTTCCATGTCTAGCCCCCCTGCTGCCCTGACCTCCGCCTCAATATGACATTTCTCCAAAGCTTTCCAGATTTGTAAGTCGTCGTTTATATTGAAGGGATCTAGGTTTTCTCTACGTATTAATGTATATCAGATATTAGGGTTAATTACTTAATTAGCAAATGATACTCTACGTACCTTAAAGAGCCTTTGAAAAGGAACGGAGTCTGTGGAACAACCGCAAAACGTGACCTAAGATCTCTTAATGAAACGTCGGAGATGTTTACGCCGTCGACTATTATACGTCCTCCACATATTGGGTTGAGTCGGAATAAAGCGTTTATGATACTAGATTTTCCGGCACCTGTCCTTCCGACGATTCCTACCTGTGTTCCTCCGGTGATTGTCAAAGTAAGATCACGGAGCGCAGGAGGCAAAGACGGCATGTATTTGAGTGTTACGTTATGGAATTCAATTTGGCCTTGAAATGGCCAATTTGCATCTACAATTTTGTGCCCTTGAAGTTCTTCTTGAGGGATGTTCATGTACTATAATTATCAATCAATTCAAATGTTAATTTTTTTAATCGTAAAGATTAATGAGCTTTAAACAGTTGTGTTCAGTGAACCTGAAGAACTCTCTCAACTGAGACCAATTCCTTTTCGGTTTCTGTGAAACTTGTTAAAAAGCTCCCCAATAATGATACAACTGGAGCTGCGTAAGAAAGAGCTAAACCTACCTGTTTACAAAGTTTTTAATTTTACATTTTTTTTTTGTCACATTGGTTTAAAAACTAAACATGATTGAGAAAATTGATGACTTACCAGCCCTGGGGTACCTAGATTGACTGGAAGATACCCATGAGATCCCATAACCGCCATCACCGCAATATAGGATACAACAAAAGCTGCTAAGAACTAAGGCCATACACTAATTATGACTTGTTAGTGGAAAATGCAAGAAATAGCAATGTACTTTCATTGATCTGTTTGTTACTAGCATCCTACGTTTTTTTTTTTTTTTTTTTTTTTAAATGCAATATAAATTTCAAGTTTAAGAGGCATACTTGTAGTCGTAAGGATAGCCACAGGCTTGCTATTATCTCTGAATAAGATGTTTTCTGATACATCTTAACATGCTCAACAAATCTAGCCAAGAAATAGTCCTGTGTACAGAAGTAGAGATTTATAGTAAGAAATACATGCAGTCTATAAAGAATGTGAAGCTAAATATCAATGTGACATGAAGAATAATAATATGCAAACTTTTATTGTGTAAATAACATTCTTGGGTAAAAAAATCTTTATAAAACCAAATTTCAAATGAACATGTTGACCTCGGATTTAAAGGCCCTTATAGTTGATGACCCATCAAGTATCTCTGAGAATGATGCATATATGGGTGATCGAGATACACTGTCGAGCCTTCTTAATTCACGTGATGTTGACCTGTAGTAGAACTGTAAAATCCGTTACTTACTATGTACTGACTACTATTGATTTTTATATATTTCTACGAAGTAGAGCGTCCCCAGTAGGAACTTAATGGGGGAGCTTTTTCACTTTGCTTGTAAATTTACTTGCTTTTTCATAATTATCATGATATTTTAGTCATTTACATAGTTTTTGACACTTTGGTAGTTTTAAAAGGTGCCTTCAAGAACTCATCAAAAATTCTTTTTTTTTTTCATACATGATTTTTTGAAGTTTTTGGTTTGTTGAAAAAGCTTTCCTGCTGTGAATGCTCTTAGTGATTCTTAATTTAGATGATACCTGTACTTTGCTGTAGATATACCAAAACGGCAGTATAAGAAGCAAGAACATGACCTACACATAAACAACATGTATCCTCACCAAAGTTCATGAAAATTCAGTTCTCAATATTTTTATGAAATGGTTACCTGAACAAATGACAAAATTAGAGCAATCCCTAAGAGGCCAACGAAATTGGCAAGGAGTATATTGAGAATGAAGGGTAGAGAATCATCAATTGTGTAGAGATCTGAAGACAGCCTATAGATACAAATTTCAATATGTATATTTGGAAAGGTGAAACAGATGTTATCAAAATGAATTTCTGGTACCTGTTAAGTATTCTTCCACTTGGGGTCTGATCAAAAAAGGCAACAGGTGCATCAACAAGCTTTTTCAATAGGTTATTGTGCACCTGAATTGCTGCACGTAAGCCGCCATATGCAAATGAGAATGCCCTCACTAGAGTAAGAATGGAGTTCAACAAACAAAAGATACATAGTACAACCTGTAATGTCAGTTAACAAGTCAGGAATGATGGATAGATTTTACATTAAGTTTGTTTGAGAACATAATCATTAATCTTTATATCAGAAGCTAAGATAATCACCAGATAAAAGGATGTTGGATGCTCTTCAAAAGCTGTTGTATCAACCCAATAAGACAGCCATAGATCATTTCCATTTCGAGAAGCTTGCATTAAAAGTGCTGATAAGCATGTTATGGCTGTAATATACCAACCAGAGAATGCAGCGTAATTCCTACACATTATCAGTGTCAGTATCAGTGTCATTGTCAGTGTCAGTATCAACATGGACTCACATGTACACGGTTGTTTCAACTCTGCCTTCTTTCCTCTCTTCAACACTGATAATGTTGTCAGTGGCATCGATAATATCTATACCTTCACTCTGATCAGCCACCACACTTTCTGGGACTCCTATACAAGTATCTCCACTTTCTACTTGTGTTTCAGTCTCATAAGAGGAATTAAGTTCTTCTGTTGTAACAAATGATGCGTATGAAGAATTTGAACAGTCACTTGGACTCCCCACCCATTTCACTTGTCCTTTTTCCATTATAACAACCATATCTGCAGCAAATATGGCCTGGACATTATGGGTGCAAAGAATGCGTGTTTTATGATCCATAAGAGGGCTAAGTATGGCTTTTGATAAAATCCAAGAAGCTACTTGTGCATCAACTGCACTAAGGACATCATCCAGCATCACTAACTCAGATCCATGGTAAACAGCCCTGTTCAATATAACAACTCCCATGATGAACAAAATAATCAATCAAATGCTATTTGCAATTAGAATTGAGAGAAAATGACACCTGGCAAGGGCTAAACGAGCTCTCTGTCCACCTGACAGGTTTAACCCTTTTTCTCCAATATAAGCCATATCACCTCCAACCATAAGTGAAACATCTGTATCAAGGGCACATGCTTCTAGAACATCAGAATACCTTCTTGGATCATAGTCCTTCCCAAATATCACATTATCACGGATAGTGCCAGAGAGAATCCAGGGTATCTACATATCCAAAGATGGGATAACTTTGAAAATTTTGTGATCCAAAGTTTGACATCAGTAAATATATTAATTCAAACTTTTTAAACCTGTGGGACATAGGAAACAGATCTATTTGAATGTATAGATCCCTTGGTAAGCTTCATTTCTCCCAGGATAGTGCTCAACAAGGATGATTTACCTGAACCAACCTGCAATGCAAACATGTATTTTACTTAAATACTGATAGCCATAGGTAGAGATATAAGTGAAATGGGTATGTTTGACTTTGACCTCTCCAATAACTGCAACTAGAGATCCCTTTGGAATGGAAAGATTGACATGATCAAGAATCAACTCCTTCACTTCCTGATCACTGCTTGACCATACAGAACATGCATCTTTCATGAGAATATCCATATTTTCATCTGTTAGTTTGGAGCAAGATGATGAAGAATTGTCTGTTTCAGAACATGAGAGGAACTTGCTCAGCCTCCTGGTAGATATGACTGCCTGTGGACAAGTTTTAACAAAAAAGAAAAAAGAAACAAGTTTTCTGTTAATTGATAAACTTGGGTTAAATGAAAAAAATTAGCAACGTACTTTCATTTATTTCTATTACAACATTGTACTGTGAAAAATCACCTTGATTATACCATAGAACTTTCCTTTTTTTATTTTTTCTTATTAGGGCTTTGTACTTTGAGATTTCCACCCAATTATAGCAGTGGAATCTACTTTGTATTTGGATCACATTGATATAATTAGGTAGATTTCTAAAAGTAGGAAAAAACAAGAGTATGTTGCTATTTTTTCCTTTAACACAATAAGCTTTATCTGAAATCTGTTCAATGACAAGATAGAATAGTTATAACTCACATCGATCAACCCATTAATGACCCATGGGAATGAGTTTAATGGGGAAATCAAATTGTTAAACAGAGCAAGACAAGTGAAAACCTGCAAAAACAGAACATTAAATTAACAAGAAAACATGGTGATAAATACTATGTATTAAAAATATATATAGTTAATACGATACCGTTGCTGCATCCAGTTGATTTCCCATTATAACATAGAGTCCAAATGTGAAGAAAGAGAAAAGAGTAGGTGTTGTTGCCCAAAAGAATACACACCATGCATCCAAATACTTCCTTGTCTATAAAAAGTCAGACACTAAGATTTCAGAATTTCATATAAATATGGTTTTTGAAAGTGTGATTCTTACCGATAAATATTTGACTTCTAAGGATCTTGTCTTCATCAACCAATTAGTAAAAAGAAGCTCCCAACCATACATTTTCAAAGTGCGTATATAAGTCAGTAGCTCTCCAGTCCTTCTAACCCTGTTAGAGAATGTTTAATAAAAAATAGAATTCTTATCATTGAAAAATACAAAGCATGTTGAAATTTTGAAAAAAAGTGCACACACCTTTCATCCTTTTGCTTCATCATGTTTTTGGTAGCACTGGCAATCAACTCAGCAATCCATTTATTTACTGTATTACAACTTTATTGGGATTAATAATGATACAAACATATCATAAAACACAGGTATGAATCTGAAATTAAGGAGACTTTACCTGGTATCAACAAAATAGTTATTGTGATTCCTGCAACAAAAGCAAACTGAACTTGTGTATAGAGCAGATACAGGGCAATTCCAATTTGTAAAGGTAGACTGAAAGGTTCATAAAATATTTTAGATTATTCGAATCAATAAAATCCATACAACTTCCTTAATTATTACTCTAATATACAAAAAGATATGTGAAATAAGTAGAAAAAGACCTCCACATGTCATGAAAACTGTTGGACATATTTACAGTTCGATCAGCATCTACTGACATGAATGTTTGGATTTCCCCCTCAGAAAATTTTGATCTTTCTGCCAGGCTAACATGGAGACACTGAAAAAATGTATATATATATATATATATATATATATATATATATATATATATATATATATCAGTAAATTTATGAGATAAATGATTAGTGAATCACACAAGAATGATTTACCTTTTCAAATATAACAGTCATAAGGCCAGAACGTAGTCTTAACTTTAATTTGGAGAGCCCAAATGTGTATTGTGTATCAAGAAAAGATCTTGAATAATCAGAACAGAAATCACATCATTAAATAGTGAGAAGTTAAAATGCAATCCAGAAAATTTCAAGATTCCAGAATAAGCATAAGACTTACTTCAAAATGGAAGTCAATCCAAGGGAAATTGCTAGGATATAACCATCAAGATTCCCAGATCCTGTTTATAGAAAAATATGGATTTTAATGGGGACTATATAACATATATGATATATCACCCTTCTATAAATCAAAAAGAGAATAGAAAAATAGAAATAGACCTTCTTGAAGATACTTAATCAGCTTATTAAGAAGCAAGGGTCCAGCAAAACCAAGACAATCATTAAGTACCTGTAATTTATGAAGTATAAGACTTAACCTTTACTTGAATTCTTTGTTTTTTTTTACTCAAATTTAGGAAGTAGGATGGAGATAATATCCAAAAGTACCTTTAACAAACCTAAGCACATATATGGCCAACCATAGGCATAACAGATTGTCCAAAACAAAGAAGGATGAACACAATCATGTCTTCTTTGATCTTCCCAACATTTCAGCAAAGTATCATGGCAGAACAAAGGATCCATGTCAGTTGGTAGTTGAAGCAAATTATCAAAGTCAAGCTGTTTCTTTGCACCATGTTCCATTACCAAATTGATAGATCTAAATGTCATTAGATTCCAAAATCTAGCAAGAACTCCCTTTGATACACAAGTAAAGAAGACACATAAGTTACCTTATTTGGAAAAGGAAACAAATAAAACCTTATAATTAAGAAAAGAAAATAACACATACAGGTTTAGATCGAAAATGGTCATCAATATCCATTTCACCAATAAGCAGTGACTCTTCCATTGAACTACAGTAAAAAACCAAGAGAAGATCATTGAACAGAATAAAAGCAAGAATTAAGTTCAAATTTCAAGAATTAAAAGGCTGAAAGCATGGATTACCTGTTCCTTCGAGATGCTTGTTTCATTCTGATAATATTAACCAGGATACCAAACAGAATATCCACTGAAAATATTAAGCTCTCATTAATGCAGCTAAAAACCTGCAGAGTAAAATCATAATTAACTTATGTCATTCTGATTATCTAGAATATAGAATTATACATGAGACAAAAAAAATACCTCCAAAGAAGAAAATGCTGCTTGTAAAATGGGGATCCCCAAGAACAATTTCATGATCCACCAAAAGCAGAGGATCCGATTAGATAAGACAAATAACCAGCAATCAAACCTTGAGACAACAAGTATTGTGGCCTGTAGTATTACAGTGAATGAATTAACAGCAGAAAATTTATGCAGATATACTAGAATTAATTAATGACAGACTTACCCATACTAAGAGTTGAGAGCATCTAAGGAGCCACTCATGATATAAAGCAGGATGACCACTTCTTGTGCCACTTAAAAGGAGAATTATGTCAAAACATGCCATGCATGCACCACTGACAGGTAGAATGAGCAAGAAGATCTTCTCATACAAGTATATCTGCAGTGTACATTAGTAAAGGGCAGGAACTGCAAAACAGTTATGAATTATCACCAATACTTAATAAAGAACACTAGTTACCTTTCTACGTCCTCTTGTAGTCCTTTCAGTAATTGCAATGATAATGATGATGAGTAATGTTATCATACTTGTGCCAAAACCTAACACTGTGTATCTTGTTAAGAAAATATAAGTGATGAAGTATGATAGGAATAACACTGTTTTTTGTTACTTTGAGCATTGATGTAGCATATAATTTTTTAAGATAAAGGATATATGTTGTTGAAGCATCTTGAAATTCCATTTCCATCCCATATCTGAATCCAAGAAACAAAGTTAGGAATTAGGACATTTTATGAGATAATACTAAAAGGGAAAAATGCTTCAAACTAGAATATATGATGAAAACAAAAAAGTCCATAAATTGCAGCTTCATTTTATGAGAATTTACCAAGTACACTGGATTTTATGAGAAATACTACAAATAGAATAAGGTTACTGTAATTTCGCAATTGAAAAGTTAAAGACCTATTTTTGACTAAAAGTTTAAAAATTGCAGCTTCATTTTTTCGGAGTGAGGAGAGTTACAGTTTATGGAATCTAAGCCATATTAAGATAACGTGGGTCGTTTCAGTATAGAATTTGTAAACACAAACCTAATATGTCGGCAAAAACATTCAAGTACAGATTATAATAAATCCTAGAAGTTAAATTGAAAAAAATCTTAAGTACAAATTTTGAATAACTGGAGTACTGGAGCTCTGAAGAAGTAGAAGAAGAAGAAAAGAAGAAGCAGCAGCTAACCAAATTGATTGATAGATGAATTTGGTTGATTAACAATTAGTTTTTACAAAATGAACATGAAACCGTTAGTTCTTCGTCTGCGAAATAAAATTTGATTTACTCCTCACTCGAAAACCGTCATTTCTGATTTCAAAACCGTCATTCATACACGCTACAGGGAAGAATCAGTGAATATTAAACATAAGGAGTGATGAATTTACATACATAAGGAGAACTAGGGCAGATTAACTTCAGGAATTCCATAGCGACTTCTAATTGTCGCTCCGTCTCGGCGGCGACGTCAGAGAAAAACGATCGGTGGTTGGAGTTTATGCTGTGTGGTGAGGGGCAGCGCAGTGGTAGTGGTGCTACACCTATTCACATTTCATGCACTTTGTACACTCACGCTTTTTCCGAAAGGTGGCGTCAAGGGAGCACCATGACACGTGGTCAATCACGATTAGAGCTTGGAGTTCGGTTATTTCTTTTTTAATTTTTACATTTAATTTAATGTGATAATTTATTAAAAAAAGATTATGTACTATTTAATTATCTAATAAATTGTTCTAAAATAGTAAAATACACATGCAAACATCCTTAAAATCAAATAATTATTTAGAAACTATAATTGTTTAATGGTAAATTTATACTTAGGATGACACACGTACATGCACATGCCTGGTGCCTTTAGCAAAGCTCATGCACCATCTTCAGTCTTTTGGAAAGCATGCTACTAGAAAAAGAAAAAGGAGGAAAAGGAGCCCATTAAAAATGACTGTTTTTTAAGTGTGATTTTAAATTTTCGAAAGATTAAGTGTGAACAGTGTGGTTAATTTGAAATTTTATAGTCAGTAAACAATATCATTAAATAACAACTAAGTTTCATAGAATGTTTTATTTAAGTCATTCAAACTCTTTTGAGGTGTATATGCAAGTTATGCACTCGAATTTTAATTGTACTATATTATTCTCAATTTTTTTAGGGTTAAGCTTAAAATTGATCCTTCAACTATTGTTCATGTGCTTATTTATTCAATTAACTTTACTTTTTTGGAGACACAAGGTTATTTTTCTTTATTTTTATAGCATGTTTCTTAGGTTATCTAAGTTTATTATTTTATTTTTTTTTACAAATTTGTCTCAAGTTTTAAATTTAATACAAATTTACCCAACTTTTTTTTTACAAAATGTGTTTACCTTTTTAGAGTTTTTTTAGCATCTTTTTTGCAACTTCAATATACACACGTTTTTTACAACTCCGTTTCGACATTGTATTTTACATGTTTTTTACTTTCTTTACATTGTTTTTTTATTTATTTCGTCTATACTGTTTTTATTTTGTTTTTTTTTACCATGGTCTTACTCTTATTGCATTCTATCCGGGGCTTTTGAGAGAAACTGATCACAAAACACTAACATCAAGGAAGCAATTTGGGTTCTGAACATGATGTGGAGCAGATCTAGCAAAAGCCTACATGGAGAAATGAAATAAAGACATATGAGCCAAAAGAGTTTCAACTTAAAACGGATGTAACTTTTGATCCAAAGGCAGAAAGGCTACCTACCCCTCGCTCGAACCCGAAATTTCACTATTTAGGTCTCCAAATATCGATTTCCCTAATTTCAATCCATTCCTGTATTTTGCTCGATACATTTTAGTTTCCTAAATAAAGTTCATAATTAACTATAAAAAGGTATGTTGGTGATTTTAATGTCACCATGTCATTTTATGTAATTGGAACTAGCATGTGAACTAAGAGGCTTCATAATTTGTACTCTAATATATGTACGGGCTTGTGTGGGGTGCACGCATGTATAAGATTGAATTAGAAGCCAGTTCGACGACAAGTTGAGGGTCTGGGGGCAGCGCCCCTGGGGCTGGGGTTTCCAAAGGGGCGGTGCCCATTTGGTGGGGTCTAGGGGCAGCACCTGTAACGCCCGTGTTTCTGGGCTAGGCATTAATATCGTTGTAATAGTCTAGGTTAACCTTTGTAAATCATTTTGAAATAATAAGAATGTATTATTTGAGTATTATATGTTTTATGCTTAATTGTGTGGCTTAATATGAATTAAGGATAAAAATAAGCATCAAAATGAAATGTTAGATAAACCTGATATTGATGCATGAAGGCGTAGTGGTCGTGATGAGGTTTCCGAATATATAAAGAATGCTGAAATCCGAGTTATAACGAAGAAGTTATGACTTGTCGAAGTTTCGCGACAGAACCGACACGACACTGTATGACGTAAAATATGAATTTAAGATAGAGCGATATTTAGCCTTAGTGATCTAAACGAAAGTCGTAGAATACGTTAAACCGAGAGCGTTCATAAAAAGAACGTCTAAATCTGACTTCGTATGAGGAAGTTATGATTTTTCTAAGTTTCGACTTAGCGGTATGCAGCCCGAATCTCGAATATGAGATCAAGTGACTTTTAGCCAAAACAATCTAAACGAGAATCGAAGATCTCATCGTTAGTAGTCCAACGGTAAAAAGACAGACGAAAACGGACGTCGGATGAAGAAGTTACGATTTTATGACGGAATTTTTCTGTCCCGGCCTACTAAAAATAATATAATAAAAATAAACTCAAAGTTTGCCGACGGAGTCTAAATGAAAGTTGTAGAGCATAGTCTCACCTACGCGTGGATATAAAGAACGTCGAAAACGGAGCTCGTATGCGAAAGTTATGAATTTTTGAAGTTCGAGGCACGCATACCAAAACTTATCCGAAGAGTACGCCCAGCGTAATCGAAGTACGCCCAACGTACTGCTTGTAGAGGCATTACGTCCAGCGTAAGTAGGATTTACGCCCAGCGTAAATCGGGGTTTCAGCCCCTATAAATAGAAGTCGTGGGCTGCCGAATTTGGTTGCTCATTTTTTTCTCTCTCACTCGTTTTACCTCGTTTTACGTGCAAGCTTTACCCCCGGAGCCCCGGTATCATTCCCGAGACCCGAAGCAAGTCCCGAAGCCCCGAGGATCCCGAGAAGTAAAGTTTCCGAGCCGAGACTCTGCCCGCGTAAAGCCCAGTTTTGGAGAAAACATCCCGGTTTCATCGAAGATTATTGTTTTAAGAGTCGAGGTGCTCATGTTATCAGGTGAGTGTATATTCATTTTCTTCTAACACATAGATATGAAGTATTCTTTATAAAATACGTGCTATGTGTTTATATATTATTTGTTTATTTGAACTAGTTGTTGAATGGATGTTTTGTACAGGTTTTAAGCTGTATATAAATGTATATACTTTATCTACTAATATGTTGGGTAGAACATGGGTAGCCAGTTGGTGTGTGATGAAATAAAATGATGAGAGGCCTCGATGTTGTTGTTGATCCAGTCATCTAGCGGGGTATGGATGACGACCACGGACTCTTTCTAGACAGTCCAGTGGAACACTAGCAGGCTCATAACCTGTAGGTGTTGTGAACGATGTGTTCACCGGTGTACTCTATCCCCCTCATTGTGACAACCCGAAATTTCTATCTTGTACAACCATTCACTTCAATAGAAGTCAGAATTGTTTCTGCTAACTTTTAAGCTTTATGGAGTCAGTTTGAGTGTTCTAAAGCCTAGTACTTCAAGAGATAATTGGAGGGAGTATACTTTAGGGTAAAGTGTGCATCATTTAAGTTCCAAAACTCCAAGAGTTTGGAGTTTACGGCCCAAATAGTGTTAGGGCCGTAAACCCTAAAGACTATATAAATGACACTTAGTCATTTTTAGCCATTTTCCCATTTCCAAGTCAAGAACCATTCTCTCTCAAGTATCATCCAAAGTTTTCTTCAAGATCTTCAAGAAAGTAAGTGTTTCCTTCCTTGTTTTGTTGATCTCTTCCTTAATCTAGTGATCTTACATGATTTCATCCATGAAATCATTCCATTTGCTTAGATCTTCAAGCATTCTTCATTTCACCAAGAACACCAAGAACGCACACTAGTGTTCTTGGGCCGTGAACTCCCTTACAAGCTCCTAGATTGTAAGTATTCTTACCTTAGCTTGTTATAAGGCTTGTTTCACTTCTTATTAAACTAGAAAACACCAAGAATCACAAGTCCATAAGGTGTTTACAGCCAAGACATGTTCTTGAGCCGTAAACCCTAATGAAGGGGGCATAGTGAGCCCTAGTCCCTTCTTTAGCCTTGGATGCAAGCCTAGATCACTTCCTTGAAGGGTTTAGGACCTTAAACATCAAAAAGATCAAGAACACATAGGAGTTTACGGCCAAGATGACACCTTGGGCCGTAAACTCTAAAAGGTGGTGCTATTGTGCCACAATGACTTCCTAAGGCTTGGACTTAACCATAAGATGCTACATCATGACTTGTAAGACCTTTAAACACAAAATGGTATATATTACCATGAGTTTACGGCCGTAAACTCATGGGGAAATGACCATGGGTCGTAAACTCATGAGTTGTTACCATATGGGCCATAAACTCCTTTGAAAGGCCCTACACCCCTTAGATGCAACCCTATGGAACTCCTAGCACTTGAATCAAAGTGTTATCCATGTATTAGGGTGTCTTTACTTGATTAATTAGTTGTTAATTAACTAATTGGATACATATATGTGTTATTATATGTTAATTAGGATCCGTGTGTGTGTTCAAGTCTTCACTTGACACTTAGCATCCTATAACATCCGTTCATCCAAACCACTCACTACAGGTGAGTTCATACCCCTTAATCAACCTTTTAAATGATTTTAAATGCTTTTATGGGGGGGAATACAAGTTGAACTATTATAGTTATTGTATCAATGACATGTGATTAATAACTACCAAACAAGTGGATTTCTTACTTTTCAAACTATGTTATCAAACAAACTACTTCAAACTGTTTTACAAACTCTTTTACATGTTAAATACTTTTATTAAACTCTTTTAAACTTATATTTTGTTAAATGTGTATCTATATAGATATAGTTATATAAGTAGGATTGAAAGGACTTAGGACTGATAACTCACCTTACCTCCTGTTCCTTGTTTGGTTGTGGACTTAGGGTATCGGTTGTTTGTCCGAAGGTCGTTTGAATCCTAGTTATATATTATGTAAATGTATATAGATATAAAAGTTACTTCTTTCATTTCAATACCTTTGGGTAGCAAAGGTATACAAACATTTTCATACATACAAACAACATTACTAGTAAACTATAATAGGTATAGTTTAGGAAGTTACTAATACTATTACTAGAACAATGAAACATACAATGAGTCATTTCATACATGAGTCAACACATACTATTATGAGAAACAGAGAGAACATACATACATACTAGACAGGGAGAGAACATACAATACAGCTAGTACATACTATACATTATACAAGAGAGCATACTATTATGAGAAACAGAGAGAACATACATACATACTAGACAGAGAGAGAACATACAATACAACTAGTACACACAATACATATACAAGAACACTACAACAGTTATGTGAGCCACGTAACGGGGCATGACATCACCTGTCATGGCTCGTTTTGTATCCAGAATCTCCTTAAGTGGAGAGCGTTGAGTTTGTGTATAGATCTATACTGGATTGACTATCCTACACCTTGCTGCTCGCTACGGTGGGACTTGCAAGTCTACGGGTGCCAAACGTCATTCCTTCCGACGTCTTTCATCGTCGTGTTTTTAGTCGGTAGTATGGTACAGGCATATCACATGGTACTTTAAATAACAATTGGTTTAAGGTAGTTAGTACAACAGTAGTTACTTAATACAACACTGCAGTACTATTTTATTTCCTCATTGCATTCACTTTGTGATCTTCACACAATGAACAGTAATGCAAAAACTATATTTTTGGTTAATGATAGTCAGATTTGGGAAAATACATACTCTTACAAGAGACATACATACAAACATTTGATGCATTGGTAGAAGGCTACTTTTAGTAGAAAACATAGGGTTTTCTAGGAGATACAAACATTTACAAACTTATACATCACATACTTACAAACATTTTCATACAAGCAATGACACTAAAATACTTATGATCTCACCAGCTTTAAAGCTGATAAACTCTTTCAAAATAACTTGTATTCTCAGGTCACCAGTAGACAGGTACCGGTGCCAGGTTTTGAGAAGATGGAGCATCGTTCAAGACTCATCTTTTATTTTGATTCATATTTTTGGTGTCTATTAAAGTTGACAGAACACACTTGTATTAAATTATATTATTAATGCAATGGATGATGTTGTTGCTTGTTTACTACTATTCATTGTTGTGATACTATACATGATGCCCTCCACCCCCGAACGATTCCGTCGTTCCGGTTTTGGGGTGTGACAGATTGGTATCAGAGCATTGTTTATAGTGAATCGAGTATATCAACCTATAAAAGATATACGAACTATAAACACATCGGGATTTAAAAATACTCTGACAAGGAGTTTATACTTTTAAATAATAAAATATTTAACCAAGTATACATACCTGCATTCATACTAAAATCAGTGTCACTAGGACAGAACAAAAGTATTACGATTGTTGGACAACACAATCAGACTTAGAGACATATAGTCAACCCTGGGAAGATATAGCCTGATCAACTATATTATTCGAGGAGTGACTAGCATGTGCCTAAGAGTGGTTGTGAGGTTGCAACAAGTCTAAAAACTTACCAACAATACCACAACGAAAACCTTAGAACAAAACATAAACCTAAAATACTATAGGAGTATTTTGTGTTACTATAAATTACTTATGTGCTTATTTCTTATATCCCTTTTCTCGCGTAGATATCATGGCTGGATTCCATCTTCCCGGAGACCCGTACTATCCCAACAACGGCAATGCAGGATGGCTGGGAGAAGAGCCAAAATATGATCACCCAATCCCTTTGGATGATCACCAAGCTGAAGGCTTTTCTGATGGTTCTGACTCAGAGCCAGAAGTCAACAACCTACCCCCAGTGGCTCAAAACCCAAACCCAAATCCTAACCCTCGTCCAGCTTTTCAAGGCCCCACACCTTTGTGGGAAACAAACTTGAACAGATGGAGTCATGAGCAAGGTCAGTCGTTACCTTACAACGGAGACCGAAGCTTCTATGACTTAAGCGAGGGAGGCTCAGCGGACAGAATCTTGCCTATTCTAGTCCGCAGGGTTGCTCGTACTGATGAGCAGGGTAGAGCGGCTATCCATCAAATTCTGCAGGTTGATGCTGACACTGGAGTCAACACAGTCCGCATTCGTCAGCTAGAGGCTGCTCGCGAAAGGACTCAGAACCAGAATGCAGCTCTACAGAGAGAGCTTGCTGAAACCTAAGCCGCAGTCCTGGAACTTCGAGCTCGACAAGTAAGATCCGAAAGGCGCATGAGGGACATAGAACGCCTTCTATCGGAGTCAATAACCCACTCTAGTAGTTCTCGTCGCAGATAGAGTCTCCTCGACTTCTCTTTTGGATATAACTTAGTTTATGTAAAAACTCTAGTTTAATTTCCTATCGTTATGGTAACTTTGGATCTGTTAAGTCTTAATCAGGTCATAGTTCTGTCAAAATTTTCCCATCTTGGTTTGATGTAAGACCTACTTCTAGGTCATTTTTCCCGAACTTGTTACATCTATAATACCAGTATTATTGATAGATATCTAATCTCATGGAAATTATTATCCAAATGCTATCATCTTTTAGTACTAGATCTACATTCAATCGTGCTATTCAATTGTGATGTTGGGCTATGGAGAGTTAGTCCATGAGTCACTCTCATCATTTATCCTTATTTTATTCTTATCAATATCTTCATCTTTGTAAACTTATAGATAAAAGATGCCTCCACGCCGATCCACGAGACGCGATCCTCCGATAACTGCCACACCACCTGCTCCCCAAATCGATACGACAACTCTGAATGCTGATGTAGTTGCGGCTGTGGCTACAGCCATGGCTCAATATCATTCCACCAACGCCAGTGGTGCGGAAACGCCTGTTCATTCTACTCATGGTGAAGCTCCTGTGCGCTTGAGAGAGTGCTCCTACAAGGACTTTACAAACTGCAAGCCACTGTCCTTTAAAGGGACTGGCGGAGTCATTGCCCTCTCGCAATGGTTCGAAAAGACGGAGTCGATCTTCGAGATCTGCTCATGCCCGGAAGGAATCAAAGTCAAATTTGCTGCTTGTACTTTCGAGGCAAAGGCCCTGACATGGTGGAATAGCCATGTCAAGTCACTATCTCTTATAGTGGCGAATGCTATGGGCTGGGAAGCTCTGAAAGAGCTAATGATTGAAGAGTACTGCCCGAGGGGCGAAATCCAGAAACTGGAGCAGGAACTGTGGAGCCTAACCATGAAAGGCTCCGACATTGTGACCTATACCGCCAGATTCTGCGAGCTGGTGGCCCTCTGTCCCAACATGGTTCATACAGAGGGAAAGAAGATAGAGAGATACATATGGGGGCTGGTTCCTCCATTCCAGGGGAATGTTTTGGCTTCAAACCGCACTACATTCGATAGTGTCAAGCGGTTGGCATAGCGGCTTATTGACCATGGGGTCCGTACCCCGTCAACAACAACAACCCTAGCTATCTCGGAACCCGCCAAAATCGCTGATTCCAAGCGGAAGTTCTGGGAGGACAAAAACAAGAAGAAGGCTGCCAAAAAGCAGCAGGTCGTGGCAGTTCATGCTGCGATAACACCTGCCGCTGCTGCTCCGGTAAGGCAGTATGCTGGAAGTTTGCCCAAGTGCAACTTCCACCACGTCGGAGCCTGCCGGGAAATGCAGTGTTCAAACTGCAACAGGAAGGGGCACACTGTCCGCTTCTGCAAGGCTCCAGCAAAACCAATCACCCAAGTCCCCGGCGCTGGTGTGGGCCAAGCTTGCTACGGTTGTGGCGAGGCGGGCCACTACAAAAGGAACTGCCCGAAGGCAGGGAACGCCGGTTGAGTGGGAAGAGTTCTTGCCATAGGCCACGAGGAGGCGGTTGCCGACCCCACAGTGGTCACTGGTACGTTTCTCCTCGATAACTCTTATGCATGCATACTGTTTGATAGTGGAGCGGAGAGGAGTTTCGTGAACCAAAAATTTGCTCATTTACTTAAGCAAAAATCAAGAGCACTTAAAGAACCGTTCACTGTAGAAATGGCTAATGGAAATACAGAGAGCACTAGCAGTATATTCATAGGGTGTACCCTAACTCTAGATAGCCATTCATTTTCGATCGACCTCATGCCGGTCTCAATTAAAAGTTTTGACGTCATTATCGGCATGGATTGGTTGAGTCTTCATCGTGCCGACATCATGTGCTATGAAAAGGTTGTTCGCCTTAATCTGCCGTCTGGCGAAACTCTAGTAGTTTATGGCGACAAACCCGGCACGAACCTTCGTATCATCTTAAGCATTCAAGCCCAGAAATTCTTGCGAAAGGAATGTCGCGCATTCCTTGCTCATGTTGTAGATGTGAGCCAAGAAACGAAAGACATTAAGAACATTCCCGTAGTACGCGATTTTCCCGATATCTTTCCAGAAGAACTCCCAGGATTACCTCCGCAACGTCAAGTCGAGTTCAGAATCGACTTAATTCCAGGGGCTACCCCAGTAGCCAAATCGCCCTATCGTCTAGCACCTGTAGAGATGCAAGAACTGTCCGGTCAACTTAACGAACTGCTCTGCAAGGGCTTTATAAGACCAAGTTTCTCACCATGGGGAGCTCCGGTCTTGTTCGTCAAGAAGAAAGACGGATCGTTTCGCATGTGCATCGACTACAGGGAGCTCAACAAGCTAACCATCAAAAATCGTTACCCTCTGCCTCGCATAGACGATTTATTTGATCAACTGCAAGGGGCGAACTTCTTTTCAAAAATCGATCTAAGATCCGGATATCACCAACTACGAGTGCTAGGGGAGGATGTTCCGAAGACAGCCTTCCGAACTCGTTATGGGCACTACGAATTCGTAGTGATGTCGTTCGGATTAACAAACGCGCCCGCGGTATTCATGGATTTAATGAATAGGGTGTGTCGTCCTTACTTGGATCAGTTCGTCATCGTCTTCATCGATGACATACTTATCTACTCTCGTAGTAAGGAGGAGCATAGTCAACATCTGCGACTAGTCTTAGAAACGCTACGTTCAGAGAAACTCTATGCGAAGTTCTCGAAATGCGAATTTTGGATCCGAAGAGTCGAATTCTTAGGGCACGTGGTTAGCGAAGAGGGAATACACGTGGACCCTTCCAAAATCAAAGCCATTGAGAGCTGGTCAGCACCGAAGACGCCTACCGAAATTCGTCAATTTCTAGGCCTCGCTGGCTACTATCGCAAGTTCATTCAGAACTTCTCACGAATTGCAAAACCTCTCACGACTTTGACCCAGAAGGGTGTGGCCTTTGACTGGGAAGAGAAGCAGGAGAGAGCGTTCCAAACGCTAAAACGAGCCTTGTGCACCGCACCGATACTATCCCTCCCAGAAGGAATAGAAGACTTCGTAATCTATTGCGATGCATCCAACCAAGGGCTCGGATGTGTTCTGATGCAGCGAGGTAAGGTCATCGCCTACGCCTCGAGACGGCTGAAGACACATGAGGTCAACTACACCACACACGATCTTGATCTAGGAGCAGTTGTGTTTGCTCTGAAGATCTGGAGACACTACCTATACGGTACGAAAAGCACTATTTTTACAGACCACAAAAGCCTACAACATATATTCGACCAGAAGGAGCTCAACATGAGACAACGACGGTGGTTCGAGCTACTTAGTGACTATGAATGTGAAATTCGTTATCATCCGGGTAAAGCCAACGTAGTAGCTGACGCCCTAAGTCGGAAAGAATAGTCTGGTCGTAGAGTCAAATCTTTGACTATGACTATCCATTCACACTTGTCCACACAAATTAAGGAGGCTCAGCTCGACGCTTTGAAACCTGAAAATGTGGCGAGTGAATCCCTGAGAGGGATGGATAAGAACTTGGAAGTTAAAGGTGGCGGAGCCTTATATTTCATGGATCGGATCTGGACACCGAAACACGGTGGTTTCAGAGACTTGGTCATGACCGAGGCGCACAACACTCGTTATTCCGTCCACCCAGGTTCAGATAAGATGTATCTGGATCTTAAAAAGCTATACTGGTGGCCTAACATGAAAGCAGAGATTGCTACCTTCGTGAGTAAATGCCTTACTTGCGCCAAGGTCAAGGTCGAATACCAGAAACCCTCAGGTCTACTACAACAGCCGGAGATACCGGAATGGAAGTGGGAGCGGATCACTATGGACTTCATAACCAAGTTGCCCAAGACAACGGGTGGACTTGATACCATATGGGTCATCGTCGACAGATTGACCAAGTCCGCACACTTCCTGCCTATCAAAGAAACAGACAAGATGGAGAAGCTTACAAGAACCCACATTCGGGAGATTGTACGACTGCAATGTGTTCCCATATCCATTATCTCAGACAGAGATAGTAGATTCACTTCGAGGTTCTGGCAGTCGCTACAAAGTTCCCTAGGAACTAGGCTGGACATGAGTACAGCCTATCATCCACAGACCGACGGACAAAGTGAGAGGACTATCCAAACCTTGGAAGATATGTTGCGAGCCTGTGTGATCGACTTTGGGAAAGCATGGGATACTCATTTACCCCTTGTCGAATTTTCCTACAACAACAGTTATCACACGAGCATAAAGGCTGCTCCATTCGAGGCCCTCTATGGCCGAAAGTGCAGATCCCCTCTGTCCTGGGCTGAGGTGGGTGATACCCAGTTAGCTAAAGGACGAATTCCTGACAGCACTCTCATGGGTCCGGAGATCATTCGGGAAATGACAGAGAAGATCGTTCAGATTCGTGAACGATTGAAAGCCTCTAGAGACCGACAGAAAAGCTACGCAGATAAACGAAGGAAACCGTTGGAATTCCAGGTGGGCGACCGTGTTCTATTGAAGGTCTCACCCTGGAAGGGCTTAATACGCTTTGGAAAGCGTGGAAAGCTAAATCCAAGATACATAGGGCCTTTCGAGATTCTCGCTAGAATCGGCCCTGTAGCTTACAAACTTAACTTACCCCGCGAGCTCAGTAACGTACATTCTACTTTCCACGTCTCGAACTTGAAAAAGTGTTTGTCCGATGAGACTCTTGTAATTCCACTCGACGAGATCGAGATTAACGAGAGCCTCAACTTCGTGGAGGAACCTGTAGAGATCATGGACCGGGAGGTCAAGCAAATGAAACAAAGCCGTATCCCGATAGTGAAGATTCGCTGGAACGCTAAGCGAGGACCTGAATTCACTTGGGAGCGAGAGGATCAGATGAAACTGAAATATCCTCGCCTTTTTACTTAGTTATTTGTAACTACTTATTTGCTTAAACTCTAATTTCGGGACGAAATTCCTTCTAATGGGGGGTGATGTGACAACCCGAAATTTCTATCTTGTACAACCATTCACTTCAATAGAAGTCAGAATTGTTTCTGCTAACTTTTAAGCTTTTTAGAGTCAGTTTGAGTGTTCTAAAGCCTAGTACTTCAAGAGATAATTGGAGGGAGTATACTTTAGGGTAAAGTGTGCATCATTTAAGTTCCAAAACTCCAAGAGTTTGGAGTGTACGGCCCAAATAGTGTTAGGGCCGTAAACCCTAAAGACTATATAAATGACACTTAGTCATTTTTAGCCATTTTTCAAATTTCCAAGTCAAGAATCATTCTCTCTCAAGTATCATCCAAAGTTTTCTTCAAGATCTTCAAGAAAGTAAGTGTTTCCTTCCTTGTTTTGTTGATCTCTTCCTTAATCTAGTGATCTTACATGATTTCATCCATGAAATCATTCCATTTGCTTAGATCTTCAAGCATTCTTCATTTCACCAAGAACACACACTAGTGTTCTTGGGCCGTGAACTCCCTTACAAGCTCCTAGATTGTAAGTATTCTTACCTTAGCTTGTTATAAGGCTTGTTTCACTTCTTATTCAACTAGAAAACACCAAGAATCACAAGTCCATAAGGTGTTTACGACCAAGACATGTTCTTGAGCCGTAAACCCTAATGAAGGGGGCATAGTGAGCCCTAGTCCCTTCCTTAGCCTTGGATGCAAGCCTAGATCACTTCCTTGAAGGGTTTAGGACCTTAAACATCAAAAAGATCAAGAACACATAGGAGTTTACGGCCAAGATGACACCTTGGGCCGTAACCTCTAAAAGGTGGTGCTATTGTGCCACAATGACTTCCTAAGGCTTGGACTTAACCATAAGATGCTACATCATGACTTGTAAGACCTTTAAACACAAAAGGGTATATATTACCATGAGTTTACGGCCGTAAACTCATGGGGAAATGACCATGGGCCGTAAACTCATGAGTTGTTACCATATGGGCCATAAACTCCTTTGAAAGGCCCTACACCCCTTAGATGCAACCCTATGGAACTCCTAGCACTTGAATCAAAGTGTTATCCATGTATTAGGGTGTCTTTACTTGATTAATTAGTTGTTAATTAACTAATTGGATACATATATGTGTTATTATATGTTAATTAGGATCCGTGTGTGTGTTCAAGTCTTCACTTGACACTTAGCATCCTATAACATTCGTTCATCCAAACCACTCACTACAGGTGAGTTCATACCCCTTAATCAACCTTTTAAATGATTTTAAATGCTTTTATGGGGGGGAATACAAGTTGAACTATTATAGTTATTGTATCAATCACATGTGATTAATAACTACCAAACAAGTGGATTTCTTACTTTTCAAACTATGTTATCAAACAAACTACTTCAAACTGTTTTACAAACTCTTTTACATGTTAAATACTTTTATTAAACTCTTTTAAACTTATATTTTGTTAAATGTGTATCTATATAGATATAGTTATATAAGTAGGATTGAAAGGACTTAGGACTGATAGCTCACCTTACCTCCTGTTCCTTGTTTGGTTGTGGACTTAGGGTATCGGTTGTTTGTCCGAAGGTCGTTTGAATCCTAGTTATATATTATGTATATGTATATAGATATAAAAGTTACTTCTTTCATTTCAATACCTTTGGGTAGCAAAGGTATACAAACATGTTCATACATACAAACAACATTACTAGTTACTAATATTATTACTAGAACAATGAAACATACAATGAGTCAGTTCATACATGAGTCAACACATACTATTATGAGAAACAGAGAGAACATACATACATACTAGACAGGGAGAGAACATACAATACAGCTAGTACATACTATACATTATACAAGAGAGCATACTATTATGAGAAACAGAGAGAACATACATACATACTAGACAGAGAGAGAACATACAATATAGCTAGTACACACAATACATATACAAGAACACTACAACAGTTATGTGAGCCACGTAACGGGGCATGGCATCACCTGTCATGGCTCGTTTTGTATCCAGAATCTCCTTAAGTGGAGAGCGTTGAGTTTGTGTATAGACCTATACTGGATTGACTATCCTACACCTTGTTGCTCGCTACAGTGGGACTTGCAAGTCTACGGGTGCCAAACGTCATTCCTTCCGACGTCTTTCATCGTCGTGTTTTTAGTCGGTAGTATGGTACAGGCATATCACATGGTACTTTAAATAACAATTGGTTTAAGGTAGTTAGTACAGCAGTAGTTACTTAATACAACACTACAGTACTATTTTATTTCCCCATTGCATTCACTTTGTGATCTTCACACAATGAACAGTAATGCAAAAACTATATTTTTGGTTAATGATAGTCAGATTTGGGAAAATACATACTCTTACAAGAGACATACATACAAACATTTGATGCCTTGGTAGAAGGCTACTTTTAGTAGAAAACATAGGGTTTTCTAGGAGATACAAACATTCACAAACATTTACAAACTTATACATCACATACTTACAAACACTTTCATACAAGCAATGACACTAAAATACTTATGATCTCACCAGCTTTAAAGCTGATAAACTCTTTCAAAATAACTTGTATTCTCAGGTCACCAATAGACAGGTATCAGTGCCAGGTTTTGAGAAGATGGAGCATCGTTCAAGACTCATCTTTTATTTTGATTCATATTTTTGGTGTCTATTAAACTTGACAGAACACACTTGTATTAAATTATATTATTAATGCAATGGATGATGTTGTTGCTTGTTTCCTACTATTCATTGTTGTGATACTATACATGACGTCCTCCACCCCCGAACGATTCCGCCGTTACGGTTTTGGGGTGTGACACTCATGGTTGCCTTTAGGACATCTATTGTTAAGGAAACCCTTTTGCAGTAATTTCCGTCCCGATGAAAATCCTAGATTAGGTCCCTTGTAATAGTTGTTGTTTTAGGGACATAAAGTGAGGATAACGGGAATGGGTAATCGGGTTATTGTTGGTTGATGAACTAAATATAATTATTTATTGTGGGTTGAAAACCCTATATGCTCACCAGGCTCCCAAGCCTGAACCACTCAGTTTTTCTTTGCATTACAGGTAGTGGCGCGAGAGCATAAGTTGGATGACATTGTCAAGATATTTTTGGATTATAGACCAGCAGTTATATGTAACTGTTGTAAGGTCTATTTTGTATTGTTTATGTTTTTGGTCTGTATCGGAACATGACATCCCGAGGTTTTTCTATATAATGAAAATACATTTCTTTATGAAATGCTTTGATAAATTCTTATCATATTTTGTTTTGGGAACAAATTCCGCAACTCTTTTAACCAAAGGATTACTCTGATTTATTTAAAAGCATAAATTAAACCGGTCTTTTTTGGCCGTGATTTTGGGGATGTCACGGTTGGTATCAGAGCATTAGTTTAAGCGAACTAGGAATTTTTAGGATTTCTAGACTTAAACTTAGAATGCTAATTGAAGGTTGAGGGATGAGTGTCTGTTATATTTAAGACACATAGCACTAGTTTATTTTAGGAAAGTTGCCTAAAATGCTTTTACGTGCTAAATGCTATATGTTTGCCATATATGATATTATTTGTTCGGATTTATGGTCTGTTGCCGACCGGATCTGGAAACCTTATGTGTTTAGGATTCTAAGCGTGCGTCGACGGTATTAGAACTAGCATGTAAACGTTTCAAAGTGATTTGGATAATTATCTATCGTGAACGAGGATCTAAATTCACCTTGTTTGGTGTATAGCTCAACGATGGCAAGAACAAGAAGTGGCGTTGGAAAGGCAAACGAAAACAAGAATCAACGGCCTCAACCACCAGTGATTGAGCAAATAACTGTTGTAGCAGCAGCACCCGATCCAATGACAATGGCTGGTGTACAATTGATGATTCAGACGACGTTGGATCGTCAGATGGAAGAAACTAGACGCCTGCTTCAACAAAATCGTGAAGAACTTTTAATACAAGTTGAAGAGCCCGAAGTGAATGGAGAGCCGTCGGATGGAGGAAACTTCAGTGGGACTGTTGGTCAAGCCAACCCACCGATTATTAGACAAAACAATCGTGATGGAGGAAATGATGGACGAGGATGCAAGTACAAGGATTTCATGGCATCCAAATCACCGTGTCTATCCGGAAGCCCGACGTCGGTGCAAATTATGGATTGGATCTTCGAAATGGAGACAATGTTTGAAAGTTGTAAGTGCAGCAACAGGCAGAAGACTGCTCTTGTGATCCCTTTGTTAAAATCTGGCGTGTTGAGTTGGTGGAAGCTGTTAGCTGACTCTATGCCCAAGGGAGAAGCGAGCAAAATGTCTTGGGAAGACTTTGTGGAACAACTGAAACTGCAATACTGCTCCGAACAGGACCTTCTGGAAATCAATAATGAGTTTCAGAATTTGAAAAAGGGAAAAATGAGCGTTACTGAATACGCTGCAAGTTTCACAGAAAAGATGAAGCTTATCCCATACCTAGTTCCAACAGAACTCTCAAAGGTCAATAAGTTTGCCCTCGGACTACCAGCGGACTATGGTCCAATGGTTAAGCAAGCAACCACATTGAAAGCCGCCATCTGGGCTGCTAAGAATGTTGAGACTCAGATCAGGGAGAAGGGTATGGAGAGATCAGAGGTTGGTGAGAAGAGGAAGTCTGATGGGCCTTCAGGGTCCAATAAGAAAAATAAATTCTCGAAGTCTAGTTCTAGAGGAGGAGGAGGCGAAGAGAAGTGGTGCGACAAATGCAAGAAGAAGCATCGTGGGAAATGTGACGAGGAAGTCACATGCTTCAAATGTGGAAAGTCAGGGCACTATGCCAACGAATGCACCCTCGCTAAGAAAGTTTGTTATGGGTGTGGGGAGGAGGGGCACATCTCGAGGGATTGTCCGAAAAAGAAGGAAGCAACAAGACCCAACATTCCACCAAAGCCGAAGGCGAGAGCCTTTCAGATGACACTGGAAGCTGCTAAAGAAGAAGCTGATGTCGCTTCAGGTACCTTTCTCGTAAACGAATTGCCTGCCCAAATTTTATTTGATTCTGGAGCCAACTACTCCTTTATTTCGCATGAATTTGGTAGAAAACTAGCTTTGCCTGTCGATAGACTAGATAATGCTTTATTAGTCGAAGTTGCTAGTGGCAAGTTTGTACCTGTTAGCCATCGTATGAAAAACATCTTAATTGATTTGAATGTGAATAAGTTCCACGAGGAATTATTGACTATTGAGTTAAATGGTTTCGACATCGTGCTGGGAATGGATTGGCTTAGCGCCAATGATGCCGAAATATTGTGCCGGAAGAAGATAGTAAAAGTAAACCCGCCAGGGAAGGAGTCATTTATGGTGTATGGGGACAAACGCAGGGTAAATTCTGGTATCATTTCTCTAATGAAAACCAGAAAGTGTTTGGCCAAAGGATGTACATCATATTTGGCATTCGTGATTGACCCAAAGAAGGAGAAAAAGGAGATGCAGAGCATTCCTTTCGTGTGTGATTATCCGGAATTATTTCCCGAAGATCTTCCTGGATTACCGCCTGATCGACAAGTAGAATTCCGTATCGACTTGTTACCAGGAACGACGCCAATAGCAAAAGCACCGTATCGACTAGCACCAACAGAGATGAAAGAGCTTATGACACAACTTCAGGAATTATTGGACAAAGGTTTTATTCGACCTAGTTCATCACCCTGGGAGCCCCGGTGTTATTTGTAAAGAAAATGGACGGGAGTATGAGAATGTGCATTGACTACAGAGAGCTGAATAAGGCAACGATAAAGAATAGATATCCGTTGCCGAGGATTGATGACCTGTTCGATCAACTACAAGGTTCAAGTTATTTTTCAAAGATCGACCTAAGGTCAGGATATCATCAGCTGAAAGTAAGAGAGCAGGAGATCGAGAAGACTGCATTCAGGACACGATATGGACACTACCAGTTTTTGGTTATGTCGTTTGGACCAACCAATGCTCCTGCAACATTCATGGATTTAATGAACAGGGTTTGTAATCCGTTCCTTGATAAATCTATGATAGTGTTCATAGATGACATTCTGATTTACTCAAAAAGCCAAGAGGAGCATGGCCAACACTTGCGCGAAGTGTTAGAAGCCTTGAAGAAGGAGAAACTGTATGCTAAGTTCTCCAAATGTGATTTTTGGATTCGAGAAGTCCAATTCTTGGGTCACGTGGTCAACCAAGAAGGAATAATGGTTGATCCAACAAAGATTGAAGCTGTGATGAAGTGGGAACAACCAAAAAGTCCCACGGAGATCCGAAGCTTTTTAGGATTAGCCGGATATTACCGAAGGTTTATCCAAGGCTTTTCTTCGATTGCTACTCCATTAACAGCTTTGACTCACAAAGGAGCTACTTATTCTTGGAGTGATAAACACAAAGAAGCATTCGAGTTGCTAAAGAAGAAGCTATGTGAAGCACCGATTATTTCTCTACCCGATGGAGTTGAAGCTTTCGCTGTCTATAGCGATGCGTCTGGTGTTGGGTTGGGTTGTGTTTTGACCCAAAGAGAAAAGGTGATAGCACATGCGTCTCGACAGCTGAAAGAGCATGAAAAGAACTACCCCACTCATGATTTGGAGTTGGCAGCGGTAGTATTTGCTCTGAAAATATGGAGGAATTACCTCTATGGATCGAAGTGCAAACTTTTCACTGATCATAAGAGTCTCTAATATCTCTTTACTCAGAAAGAATTGAATATGAGGCAAAGACGCTGGCTAGAATTACTTAAGGACTACGACTATGAGATACTTTACCACCCCGGTAAAGCAAATGTTGTCGCTGATGCTCTCAGTCGGAAAGTCAATCTTGAAAGAAACAGGCCAAGAGCGTTGAGAATAGAAGTTGTCTCGACAATTGTGGAGAGTATAAAGAAAGCTCAATAGGAAGCTTCTGAAAAGAATGACCGGAAGGAGGAACGTTTGGGCAAAACGTTGGTGTTCGGTACAAACGGTCATGGACTGAAGGTATTCCAAGATCGTATTTGGGTACCTAAGTCAGGAGGGATAAGAGATCTTCTGATGGAAAAAGTTCACAAAACCATGTACTCGATACATCCTGGTAGCACTAAAATGTATAGGGACCTAAAACCCTATTACTGGTGGCCGACGATGAAGCTCGACATTGCGAAGTATGTGGCAGAGTGTGTGACATGTGCGAGGGTCAAGGCACAACATCAGAAACCATATGGGAGTTTAGAACCTTTACTTGTGCCTATGGGTAAGTGGGAAGACATCACTATGGATTTTGTCACTAAACTGCCCAGAACAAAGAATGGTCACGACATGATTTGGGTGGTCGTTGATCGCTTCACTAAGAGTGCGCACTTCATAGCTGCCAATGAGAAATGGTCTATGGATAAGCTTGCGAATTCTTACGTGAAGGAAATTGTGAGGCTTCACGGTGTTCCGTTAACTATTGTATCAGATTGTGACAGCCGTTTCACCTCAAGATTTTAGAGAAGTCTACAAGAGGAATTGGGTACCAAGTTGTGTTTGAGTACATATTACCATCCACAGACTGATGGTCAGAGCGAACGAACGATACAAACGCTTGAAGATATGCTGAGAGCATGTACCCTGGAATTCCAAGGTAACTGGGATGAACATTTACCTTTGGTAGAATTTTCCTACAATAATAGTTTCCACTCGAGCATAAAGATGACACTTTATCAAGCTATGTACGGACAAAAATGTCGTAAGCCATATTGTTGGCTTGAGGCTGGGGAAAAGCAGTTTATGGGACCGGAGATAGTCCATCAAACTGCTGAAAAGTTGAAAATAATTAGGGAGAGAATGTTAGCAGCTCAGGATCGTCAAAAGAGCTATGCCGACAAGAAAAGACGGCCGATGACTTTTGAAGTTGGAGATTCGGTTTTGCTTAAAGTCTCGCCGTGGAAGGGACTTATAAGGTTTGGCAAAAGGGGAAAGTTAAGTCCAAGGTTTATTGGACCGTTTAAAGCTCTTCAGAGGATTGGGAACCAAGCTTACAAGCTCGAATTACCCGAAGAACTGAATGGAATTCATAACACTTTCCATGTGTGTTATTTGAGGAAGTTCACGGGAGAAGTTCCTGATATAATTCCAATTTCTGAGTTAAGAATTGATGAGAACAAAAGGTTAATTGAAGAACCAGAGACAATTGTTGACCGAAAGACTAAGAAATTACGACGTAAGATGGTCGAATTGGTGCTTGTCCGTTGGAAACATACGAATGGGCCAAATCTCACTTGGGAAACGGAGAGTGACATGATGAGTCGCTATCCGCATCCGCATTTATTTGTTGATGTGTGATTTCGGGGACGTAATCATTCTAAGGTGGAGAGAATTGTAACGCCCGTGTTTCTGGGCTAGGCATTAATGTCGTTGTAATAGTCTAGGTTAACCTTTGTAAATCATTTTGAAATAATAAGAATATATTATTTGAGTATTATATGTTTTATGCTTAATTGTGTGGCTTAATATAAATTAAGGATAAAAATAAGAGTCAAAATGAAATTTTAGATAAACCCGATATTGATGCATGAAGGCGTAGTGGTCGTTACGAGGTTTCCGAATATATAAAGAATGCTGAAATCCAAGTTATAACGAAAAAGTTATGACTTGTCGAAGTTTCGCGATAGAACCGACACGACGCTGTATGACGTAAAATATGAATTTAAGATAGAGTGATATTTATCCTTAGTGATCTAAACGAAAGTCGTAGAATATGTTAACCTGAGAGCGTGCATAAAAAGAACGTCTAAATCTGACTTCGTATGAGGAATATATGATTTTTCTAAGTTTCGACTTAGCGGTATGCAGCCCGAAACTCAAATATGAGATCGAGTGACTTTTAGCCGAAACAATCTAAACGAGAATCGAAGATCTCATCGTTAGTAGTCCAACGATAAAAAGACAGACGAAAACGGACGTCGGATGAAGAAGTTATGATTTTATGACAGAATTTTCCTGTCCCGGCCTACTAAAAATAATATAATAAAAATAAACTCAAAATTTGCCAACGGAGTCTAAATGAAAGTTGTAGAGCATAGTCTCACCTACGCGTGGATATAAAGAATGTCGAAAATGGAGCTCGTATGCGAAAGTTATGAATTTTTGAAGTTCGAGGCATGCATACCAAAGCTTATCCGAAGAGTACGCCCATCGTACTGCTTGTAGAGGCATTACGCCCAGCGTAATTAGGATTTACGCCCAGCGTAAATCGGGGTTTCAGCCCCTATAAATAGAAGTTGTGGGCTGCCGAATTTGGTTGCTCATTTCTTTCTCTCTCACTCGTTTTACCTCGTTTTACGTGCAAGCTTTACCCCCGGAGCCCCGGTATCATTCCCGAGACCCGAAGCAAGTCCCGAAGCCCCGAGGATCCTGAGAAGTAAAGTTTCCGAGCCGAGACTATGCCCGCGTAAAGCCCGGTTTTGGAGAAAACATCCCGGTTTCATTGAAGATTATTGTTTTAAGAGTTGAGGTGCTCGTGTTATCAGGTGAGTGTATATTCGTTTTCTTCTAACACATAGATATGAAGTATTCTTTATAAAATACGTGCTATGTGTTTATATATTATTTGTTTATTTGAACTAGTTGTTGAATGGATGTTTTGTACAGGTTTTAAGCTGTATATAAATGTATATACTTTATCTATTAATATGTTGGGTAGAACATGGGTAGACAGTTGGTGTGTGATGAAATAAAATGATGAGAGGCCTCGATGTTGTTGTTGATCCAGTCATCTAGCGGAGTATGGATGACGACCACGGACTCTTTCTAGACAGTCCAGTGGAACACTAGCAGGCTCATAACCTGTAGGTGTTGTGAACGATGTGTTCACCGGTGTACTCTATCCCCCTCATGGTTGCCTTTAGGACATCTATTGTTAAGGAAACCCCTTTGCAGTAATGTCCGTCCCGATGAAAATCCTAGATTAGGTCCCTTGTAATAGTTGTTGTTTTAGGGACATAAAGTGAGGATAACGAGAATGGGTAATCGGGTTATTGTTGGTTGATGAACTAAATATAATTATTTATTGTGGGTTGAAAACCCTATATGCGCACCAGACTCCCAAGTCTGACCCACTCAGTTTTTCTTTGCATTACAGGTAGTGGCGCGAGAGCATAAGTTGGATGACATTGTCAAGATATTTTTGGATTATAGACCAGTAGTTATATGTAACTGTTGTAAGGTCTATTTTGTATTGTTTATGCTTTTGGTCTGTATCGGAACATGACATCTCGAGGTTTTGCTATATAATGAAAATACATTTCTTTATGAAATGCTTTGACAAAAATTCTTATCATATTTTGTTTTGGGAACAAATTCAGCAACTCTTTTAACCAAAGGATTACTCTGATTTATTTAAAAGCATAAATTAAACCGGTCTTTTCTGGCCGTGATTTTGGGGATGTCACAGCACCCCTAGCGGGATTCAAGTGGCAGAGCCCTTGGCTGGGGTCCCGTTGACCTCGTTTACATATGGGAACATAGTGGAAAATTCAAATTCTTGAGGGTGATTATGGTAAAACTAACGAAACTCGTTAGTTTTGGAAACCCTAAATCCTCATAAAATTTTGGATTTCCTGACTTGCTTCTAAAGAAACCCATGACGGCCAACCCTAATGAAAACCTAATCTCGTTTATTATATAAACGACTCTTCTCTTTGAGAAGATACACACGAAAATCATTATACCTAAAATCACCCCCATCTATAGGGCCATCGTAAAGAGGACATGGTTGATTGCCATAGGTACTAATTACAAATTTGGTTATTTCCAGCACCGAAAGACCCATTGCCACCAGAACGCTTTTCCCCGATAAATCGTTGAATACCACTTTCCATAACATTATTAACAATAAACAATTGTACTGTGTTAGGAGACATACTACTAACAAAACTAGGAAAATACTTGACATCACTATCGTCATCTGCGTAACTATGTTTGATCCAAGAGATTAAAAAGATAGACGTATTTAATTAGTGTGTAATCTGGACATGGAAGCAACCAACACGATTAAACCAACAAAGTTGATATCATTGCTTATATCTACACCAAAGCATGTATAATCTAGAGAAATATACTATATAGATCCCTCGATATGCTGCCACTGCCCTCCACTAGAAACTGACACTCGAAAAAAATCTATATATATACTCATTCTTTTAGATTATGAAAACTATCAAACAACACTACTTGTAGATGAATTGGGGAACAAACACACAAATATACTACATGTAGCTTATTGATGAACAAAGAACAAAAATACCCTATTTTTACCACTCTGAAACGGAACTCTGGAATACGCTTTTTTAGTCTGGAACGTACGGGTGTTAGATTCGGCCCCGGGTCCTACCGACCACCACCAACTCTAGAATGAATATAAATACTCCGGAATATCATATTCCGAAAAACATAGTCCATAATCCATTTTGTCGGTCCAGAACGCACGATTGTCAGATTCCGGACCCGATAGCAACCAACCGCCCCAACTCTGGAATGAGCGTAACTACTCCGGAATACGATATTTCGGAGTAAGTGGTCATTTTTCAAAAAAAAAAAAATTTCAGTCCTATCAAATTCAGTCCAAATATGTTCAGTGTGTCGAGTGCCATTACCAAACTGTACCTTAAAGTATTAGTTGCGTTGATTTTGAGAGATGAATAAGTAATTTAATTTTTTAGAAATAATTAGTTTTGTTACCAATCATACAAAGTTTATTATCAGATATTAAGTTGCTTCCAAACATATTACATACCAAAGGTTGAAGAACGTCACAACTTGTAACTCGAAAAGATGCATGCTCAAGTTGGAGCCACGTCCCTGCTTATGTGCTCTGCACGTATCCATAAAAGATAATGGGCGCCTAACGCCTTCGCCTTGTCAATTTGTCATCTAATACGGAAAGTCGGAAAGTAATATAAAGAAGGCCCGTTAGAGATAAAGAATATCCCCAAAAGCCCAAAAAAACTCTTTTTCTTTTAGTAACAATATTGTCTATTTTTGCATCAGCTATACATTGAATAAAAACTTGGCACAATTTACAAGACGAGACAAAAACCATGTTTTATATAGTTTACAAAAGTAACTAAAATTATGAGTTTTAAGTGTTAGGTAATTTTAATGTAACATTGTCATTTTAAGTAACTGTAACCAACATGTGATCTAAGGGGCTTTATGATTTGTACTCTAATATATGTACGGGGGTTGTGCGGAGTGCACGCATGTATAAGATCGAATCAAAAGCCGGTTCGACGACTAGTCGGGGGTCCGGGGGCAGCGCCCCTAGCGGGGTCCAAGGGGCAGAGCCCCTGGCTGGGGTCGAGGGGCAGAGCCCCGCGGGGTTTGGGGCAGCGCCCCAAAACCTCACCGAATTTTACATATGAGAACATAATAGAAAATTCAATTTCTTGAGGGTGATTATGGTAAAACTAACGAAACTCGTTAGTTTTTGGTAACCCTAAATCCTCATTAAATCTGGATTAACATTACTTGCTTCCAAAGCAACTAATGACGGCCCAACCCTAATGAAACCCTAATTGTGTTTAATATATAAACAACTCTTCCTCTATAGAAGAGGGTTACGATCTTAAGCTCTCGTTTTCATCAGACTTTCACAGAATCCTCTAGCATATTGACTTACGTCTTCTGTGCCTAGAAACATAAGTGTCCACTTGGATTATCCTAGGCTGAATTTCTTGTAACCCAAACATATGGTAGAAATATCAGTTCGGAAAGTAATATCACGATCCAAGTTGGTATCCAGATCTCCACCACAAACCCTAAATTTCCCAACATTAAGCACTAAAAGTAAAAGGTTTAACAGAAATTTAATATTATAAATTTTTGGAACAACGTTATCAAATAGCTATTACTTTTTACCATAAAACATCAATATTAACATCATCACAACACACTTATCATATTTTATATCATTAAATAATTGAAACAAGTCATCAAATTAACCGATGTTTTATGCAAACATTTCATGAGACGATATAACTTGTATGTTTATTAGGGACGATTATTTTGATCCGATAGAACTATACCGGAACGGAAAAAAACCTGGAACCAAAACCAACCAAGATATTCGGTCTACTTATCAGTTCTAAATTTCTCACTAAATCGATTTCCGATTATTCTGTTCTCGATCCGGTTTAGACCGGTCCAGAAGCAAACACATCCCTAAAAACACACTTTTTGTAGGAAAGAATCGGAACCGGGATATTTCGTATGATTCTCCATTTTCCACTAGAACGGTTTGCGGTTCTTCGGTTCTCAGTCTGGGTCTGGACCTAATGCTATATTTACACTTATGTGCATATTTGGCATGAAGCGTTTGAGAGCTTCGACTTTCTAGCGTTTGATAAAACGTTCCGTTTTAAACAAAAACATCGTTTACACTACAAACTTTTAGCGTTTCGTTTAAACAAAACGCACCAAATCTAAAAGCTACATCACGTAGTTTTTAAGAAAATGCTACCAGCTACAGGTTACCTACTATAAGTTATCAGTTTTCACCTACACGCTATCTGTTATCACTTATCAGTTAGTTTTACTAAACACAATGTGTTTTTGTTTTCACATTCTACCCATGTTAAAGGTGAAATCTAAATTTTTGATTGTCTTTCTTATATTTTTTTGAAAATTTGACTCAACAAAAATCAAAATGGTAAAGAATTGTTATCAACGGTTAGTCCCCTCCAACTGTTAACAAGATCCTGGTAGCGTTATCTCTCCTCCACCTCAATTTCTGCTGTGTCTTCGTTGCTCTAAAATGGCTATGGCTTCCTCATTCTCGCCTTCCTCTTCGTACCTTTACTCCCGTAATCACAACCATCATCTCACTCCCTCTGCTCCTTTCTCTCTCTTCCCCTCTCGCATCCTTTTCAATTTGTCTCAAACTCTATCTTCCCCCAATAAGCTTGCAGTGAATTCAATCAAGTGCAGCAGCAACGAAGCTTCTTCTACACCAGTAACTGCTCGAAAGCTTGGGGTATCAGTTTACAAGCCCAAATCGTACGAAGTTCTTGTTACCGACGCCGCTAACTCCCTCGCTTGCGCTCTCGACGATGGCAAAACTCGCCTTGAAATCGATTTTCCGTAATTCTCTTAACTTTAGCATCCAATGAATATTTTCTTCCTGTTTGTACCTTTTCGTTAAACTCATTGTTGCTTCAGATTGTAATTTTAGCGAGAACTTAGTGAAAGGCTGAATGTTCCTCATTGCACGATTCTGGTTGTTTAGCGATCGGTTTTTTTTGGTCCCAAATATGCCATTAGTACGCTTCACATGTTAGAACAACGTAATTGGGGATAAAATGTGGAATTGTAATTGCAGTTCGCCATTAATTGTTGAAAATCACTCATCAAGGGTAGAGTTTAATCACTCTCTATTCATCCGTTGCAACATCTTCTAAACAATCATATTAATCCAAAATTTGGATCATTTTTGGAAAGTAATTGAATATAACCATTATACATTGTTTGATTACTCCCTGTTCAATTTTCTTAATTTTGATAAAACTGCTGCTTACGTTTGTTACTTGATGGCATTAACAGGCCATTGCCAACCAGCATTTCTTCATATAAGGTATCTTCATAGCCTCTTCATGCTTTCTTGCTGGTTCTGTAAAGCTTTTCCTTTGTTAGTAAAAAGCTTCCCCTATATGACATTATGAAGGGATCTTCAGATGAGTTTAGTGATGCCAATGTACAACTTGCCTTGGCTGTTGTTAGGAAGCTTAAAGAGAAAAGGGAAACACGAGCTTGCGTTGTAAGTCTACACTTACTTTTTAGGGCTAAATGTAAGAAATAGCAAAGTAATTTTATTTATTTGTTTGTTACAGCACCCAATTATAGCAATGTCTACTTTAAAGTATCTACCCAATAATACCATTTTGCTTTCATTTTTTTTTATTGGGACATGGTACTTTGAAAAAAACTAATTGCTTTATATTTAAATGACATTGCTGTAACAAACAGATAAATGAACATACTTTATCATTTAACCTTATTTCGTATTCAATGAATTATCTTGATTAAGACATGTTTATGTTAAACTTATTGTTTGATGTAGGTGTTTCCTGATAATCCAGAAAAACGAAGAGCCTCCGAGCTGTTCAAATCAGCTATTGATTTGGTAACTTAGTTAGCTAATTTAGAACTAATTTCTCTAATATGTAAATTGTTTCATATTAATATAAAAATTTATGTATGGATCACTTGTTGCATCTATTTGATGAGAAAAACAGTTTCTTGTAATCCAATATTTGTGGTTTTCTTCCAGATTGATGAGATCACTATTGGTTCCTTGGATGATATTCCCACTGGTCCTGTTGGTTCTGTCTTCAGATCTATAAGGAACACTCTTGATTTTGATTTTGATGATGACAATCAAGGTTAGCCTTTTTTTTAATAGTTGTAATCATTTTAAGTAACAAGTATATAACAGAATCACAAGTTTTGACTGGATTCTTGTTTTCATAATTGTCTCCTTTTATGAAACACAGAAAGGTGGCTGTCTGACAAGCCACCAACACTTTTTGTATTCATCAGTTGCAGCACCCGTGAACTTGCTACCATTGAGAAATATCTGGTAGGATGTATTTCTGTTTCTTATTGACTTAATAAACAAACTTAATGAAGGAAATCACATATCTTACAATCAGGGGATCTTGATCTTTTACTTATTTAGTTTCCTTTTTTTTTTTATCTTCCATCAATTACTGAAGTTTCTTTTTCTTGTTCATTTCTTTCATGCAACATGCAGGAAAAGTTTGGTGGATCAACACCCGCCCTCCTATTTAATCTGGAGCTTGAAACTTTGCGGTAATTCCGTTTATACCCTTTAAATTCAGATGGAATTCATATTTGTTGTGAAAAACCTTACTTTTTGTTTGACAAATAAAACTATTGAAATCACAGAGCTGACCTTGGCCTTGTTGGTTTTCCACCTAAGGATTTACACTACCGATTTCTTTCTCAGTTTGTTCCTGTCTTTTATATTCGAATAAGAGAGTATTCCAAGGTACCTCTCTCTCTCTCTCTCTCTCTCTCTCTCTCTCTCTCTCTCTCATGCTTTTGTATTTATTAAATTTTACTTTATTTTTATTATCTTTTTACTTTAAAATGCAAGACAGTGGCAGTACCACCATACATTGTTAATTACGATGGTGCCCTCTTCCGCCAATACCCAGGTAACAATTGTGATATAAGTTAACTTGAATTTCTGTTTTCCTCCCTTAGGGAAAATTTGTAAAAATTTAGGGCTTAACCTTTCCCTCACTTTATCTGTTAATCGTTCTTTTTTCTTTATGTCAAAAAGAAGCATCCATATATCGTTTACCTATGAGGCTGTTTCTTTTTTTTTCCCCATTGAGTCCTTTATGGGTAAAGTGACTGAATAGGTAATGATGTTTTTCACAATATTCACCGGTTTTAGCATGAGAGGACTTGGGAGGAAAAAAGAATGGCAGGTAGTTAAAGGGTTAGTGTCTTAATACATTAAGCCACATTTTTTTTTGGCTTAACCCACTAAGTCATTCAGTCCGGATTGAGCAAAAAGAAATAAACATATATAGCTGTGGAGATTAAGTGCTTAATCTATTAAGCTCATTAAATAAAAAAGTAACAGCCTCATGTCCTCATTAAGTCCATTAATAAAAAAAAAAAAAAAAAGAGTGCTTAAAAGCTTGTTGATAATGCAGGACCCTGGCAGGTGATGCTTAAGCAATCGGATAATTCGTATGCTTGTGTTGCAGAAAGCGAAACGCGCTTCACGCTTAATGAAGTAAATTTCCGTTATTACCCTTTTTCTGTTTTGAGTATAAATAAAATAAAATATGTTTCTGAGTTTTGAGAGATTTGTTTGGCATGTTTACTTTAGACCAAGGAAGAATTACTGAGGGTCCTTGGACTCAAGGAAGAACAAGGAAGCCAACTTGAGTTCCTTCGTCGTGGTTACAGGGTTTGCTTCTTTTCGTACTAATTTCTTTCATTTAATTTCTTTCTTTGCATGAAATTTTAAAAAATTCTTCAATGTTTTCGGCCAAATTATATAAAAAACACTATATCTATATGGTTTGTTATTTTTTCAGTTTAACCATAAAAACTTTTGCATTTTTCAAAAAACAAACTGCCCCTACCTGGTATGGTATCAAACCATAATCCAATTCTTGTGATGGTTTAACCAAAAAGTGTGATACTTTATAAAATTTGCCCATGTTTCGCTAGGTTAAATTACTTATTTGTTCGGTATCATTGTTACATATAATTTGTGGTAATGGACAAGATACATTTGTTTTTGTTTGAGGGTATAGTAATTATTAGACATTTGACAAATAGTTCTTGGGTTACAACTTACAAATGCATTGATGTGGTTACAGAAAGCAACGTGGTGGGAGGAAGACGTGGATTTGGAGTTATCTTCCGCATGGCGTACCTGAGACTCTGAGAGTGAGTTAACCCCCCCATACAAACATCAAGAGATGTGGTGGGGATGGGGTACCATAATTTATTCACATATGTATATCATAAGTACACAATTTTCCTGTTTATATTATTTTCTGCTTTCATTTTTGTCACCGTGTCCCAGTATTGGCCACAGTTAGGAGCAAATAATCTCTTTCATAGTCCGTGTAACGTTTAACAACGTTTTTCCCCTGGGGTCGGCTATAACCTATATCACATCAAAAATTCAAAACAGCTACAACATCCGTTCATAATTCACAACTTATTAATAAATGTAAATTTCCATCTACAAATCACCAAAATCCGGCTCGGAAGGCTTTTGAAGACTAATAAACCCGGTCGACACTCCCCGCTTCCTCTGAACCCGTTTCATAGCATTAGCCGCAAACTTGGACGCATACATCGTCGCACCAAACGACGACGACGACGACACCCGCCCTCTAATCAACGCAGTTTCTTCATTAACATCCTCTTCAACCTCCTCCTCCTCTTCCTCCTCCTCATAATCATCCATATAATCCTCATCCGATTCTTCCTCCTCCAACCGATGCAATTCCAAAATCTTCCTTCTGGAATACCTCCTCCACGCCGCCTGAATAAAACTCGCCGCCCATGTCCGCCACTGCTGTGAATAAAACCGGAAAGTATGCTGAACTTGCCGACTATGAAGCCGCCTAAACTGACTCGTTATAAACTTCACCTCGTCTGCGATCAACGCAAACGCTTCCACCTCCGTTAACGCCATAACCGTTCGTGTTGACGGCGGTAGGTTACCCGCCGATTTCGGATCCAACGCCCACGTCAACAGCTCTTCCCCGCAAAAATCGCCTTCTTTCAAAAACCCCCGGTTGAAAAAACCGCTTCTCCCGCCGTCTGTCGTGACGCTTTCTAAACGCCCCCGGATTATGAACAACATTTCGTCGACCGGGTCGCCTTCCCTTAACACAAACGTGCTTTCTGTGTAAAGACTTGGTTTAAGTCTCTCGCATATGGCGTCTAGTAATCTTTCGTCAAAATTTGCAAACAATGGAACCTGCAACAGTTAGGCTTTTAAGTTTTCAGTCATGGAAGTTAGATTAATTACAGTAACATACCCTTTTGACTAGATTTAAACAGAGGTGTCTTTTGATGTCCCTTCTGAGATCTTTTGGTAGACTTTGGACTAAGCTTTCTTCATCTACTCCTCTTGTTTCCACCCATTTGTACTGATCGTATCTTCGCACTCGTTCTTTAAGCTCTTGAGGAAGCAATCTATGATGCATCCACTGTTCAGAGTCACGCCTTTTGATTCTCATCTCCTCTAAACGAACCGAAAGCGATTGAAGATACGTCTGTTCAAAAACCAAAACATAAAAAACCCATTCCACGTGGCACAATATTATTATTGGGCTAATTGTTACCTGCATGTTGCCGATGAGAAGAGCAAAGAGTATGAGCCCAGAAATGGCGATTATGATTGAGAAAATAATTTCTTTAGCATATGTACTGGTTTCAAGCCCCTGACCGAGTGTACTGTTGTATGGAATTGAACAAATGTTTAGAGAAGTAATCAATTGTTAGGTAGGTTTTAAAAGAAATGGACTTGCCTTAAGTTTCTTAAGCCCCACCACAAACAGTAGCAGTATTTAGATGGAAAATGTTCAGAGGAATCAACTTGAGATTGTACAGCTTGTAAGTAAATCCCATAATCAAATTCTCCATAGGATTCACTTTCAACGCAATGTTCATCAAGAGTGGCTTTAGCAACTTGCATCCAAGCTTTGTATCCTTCTGTCTCGTCATGTCCACAGTAAAGATATTCTATCTCACATTTACTCTCATCACGACATGCTTGCGCCCAGCATGCACTCTTACGTTCCACAGCTAACAGATACCAGAAAGCTCCAAATATCTGTTCACATCACTTCAAATCAGATAAACTTTTTTTCATGCATAATTTATGATGAAACCGATGGATATGTATATATATATGTGTGTGTTATTGAATTCCAAAAGTAATAGGCTTTACCCCAAATTAAGTGAAAAAGAAAGAAAGAGCATTTACATGACCAGCAAGAACAAACCAAACCAAATAGTAAGCTGCACCAGCCCAAGCTGTTTCAGTAATGACACCCACAGTTTTTTTGAGCTCTGAAAACAATGGTAGAATACGAAGAGATCTAGGAATATATTGCACAATCACAATCCACAGTAAAATCTTTTTTGTACCCAAAACACCCGAACCATGATCATTCTGAAGAAACCTCCACACCACAATCTGAAATAAATAAAAAAATAAAAAAACATAAGATAACTAAATAAAAAAGACCACTGATTTTTTTGTAAACGAAAATGAATTCTTCAACCTGTGGTAAAGGTAGCACAGAGAGAATGTCAACAAAGAAATAGCGTTGCATATATCTTCTTGCAATCTGTGCAGGATCTATGACAAGTTCACCACGTCCAAACACTCTTGATGATGGTGCTATATAAGCTGTACGAAACTGGAGACCAATGCGTACAAGGTAGAAAATATCGACTATGGTTCTCACAGTTGTAATGGAGTGTGCTAAACTTCTATGTATTTTTAAGCAACTTTCCGTATTATGATAAACGGGAATATAGAAAAATAAAGGATCCACATATACTGCAAGAATGCAAGATAACACCAGAAACTTGTTCCATAACAAAAGTGTTTTGTCTTGAGGATCGATTATTTTGTTCTCAGAGACTTTTAGATCTTCTGAAAACACTGCACGTGAGACTCCGGTTTTTAAAGTTTGGCCAAAATTTATAAGTCCTTCAGACCTTCTTCTCACGTACTTAATTGATTTAGATGCAGTGGTACGTGGATGACCAGAAGGGGGTGCTCCTTCTATATTGAATCCACACCTCTTCATTATATTAGATGGATATGACAAACTCGAATCCAGAACATTCAACCTAAATTAAAACATTGAAGAATCAAATTGTTACGTGACAGATTATCTGATTATGTTTCAGTAATTAATTTGTACCTTACGAATCTTTCTTCTTGACCACCTATGTATATTGTGGTGTGACAATTGTCAAACATTTTGGGAAGTGAATGGGGGAGGAAGAAAGGCGAATCATGACAGTGATTGTAACAACAAGCCTTTTAAGATCTTTTAACTGCCAATGGTACCACTGTGATATCTCTGGTAGTCTGGTTAACTGGAGTTGAATTGGATCTGGTACCATGAATGCTAAGGCCACACGATGAACACCAGAATTACAAACACGATTAGCTCCAGATGTGTTACTCTGTTCAGCAACTGATCACCAATCCAGACATGTAGGGGATCATGTATGCATATTACTCACTCTGTATTGTCATCAAATCATCAAATGAAATTTTATGTCATCAGTTACAGAAATAGGATCATCTTGCATCAGCCAATCAAAGCAAACATAAACACAAATTATGTAGCTGAGAAGATCATATTAGGAAAGAAAGTTTTGGATGCATGTGATCAAACAATATATTGTTGTATGATGTGAATCTGGAGACTCTGCTAGAAAATCATCTCATTTGTATGATTGAAATTATAAAATGAAATCTCGAGCAACTGATGTTTTTTTAGTATGATTTTTGAAAATGAAGGTAGCAATCTAAACATCTGAAATACGCAAAAATAAACATCTCCAGATTCATTTCACAGCTCAACGAAGAAAAATCAAACACGAAAAAACAATATCTGGCATGCGCACAAACTGAAATAACATTTCGAATATGAGGGGTAGCAATTTGGACATTCAAATAAAGCACAACAAAAATCTCCAGATTCAGAAAATTAAACACGAATAAGCAGTATCTGCCACAATGAAAGAAGATTTCAGATCAAATTGACGAAACCTACTTACCTTAAAATTCTTCAATTTTTTCAATCTATCAGATCCTGTTCCAAGAAGATCAAAATCGAAGAAACAAAACGGAAAACTAGCCTAGTTTCGCACGAGCGAGATACTGATGAGAACCTAATTTGGGAGTGATTTTGGCGCGAAAAAAAAGGGAAATGACCGATAAAATCAGGAGGTGTTTCTGGTACACATTGATCGTTGAAAACGGTTAGCCATTGCTCATATTCCTTGTCGCGGGAAGCACCTTGAAGTTTACACCACTTTACAGAAAGCCACCAAAACATAGTAATTGTTGCAATTCACCTCCATTTTTTTTCTCTTGATTATTATTGGAAATAAGTGTTCCCTTAATTACAAGCCTCGAGACCATTCTTTTCAATGTACATCTACGATGAATATTTGAATTTAAGAATCTCAAATTATATTAAATAAGTTTCGGACTATTCAAAAAGTTAACTAAACAATTTGTTGCATTTATTGTACGAAACACATGTTCTTACAAGTGGCGGTCCTGAGGGTGCGAGTGGTGCAGTCGCATGGTACCTCCGATTTTAAAAGGCCTCTGAAATTAGGGAAAATATATAGCAATGATGTTGGTATTTTTATAAAATATATTTTTATATGTTACTATTAAAGAAACTTAGCAGCTAACTATATACACAATGTAACATTTGGTTGTAATCTTAAAGTAATTTTAATTGTAAAAAAAAATCAACAAAAATAAAAAAATCAAAATTTTATCATAAATTCTATATTTATCAAAAATTTAAGAAAAGTATCTATATAAAAATAAATATATGTTTATAGTATAAGTTCAAGAAAATGTTATAGGTTTTATAAAACTCACCAAAAGATAAAACCCTAACAAACCTAATAACAATACAAGTAGATTGTCGGTGTTGCTCGTCTCTCTTTAAATTTTCCAAATCCCACCGGTGCTTAGCTTCTTTCTCTCCCAGGCTAAATGCCCATTTCTTGAATGATTTATTTATAAATTCATAATGAAGTTAAAGAATAATAAAATAGAGAAAGTAAAAAAACAATGTTCTTGTTTTTCCTTACATATAGTATATTGTCTTGTGAATTATGTTTATCACTCTATCACTTAGTTTTATAGCTTTAGTTTTTCAGTGTTTGGTATAGAGGGGTTAGAATAGAGCATTAGCAAATTTTAGGGTGGGGGTGGGAGAGGGCAGCAATGGACTTCCCATTTTTTGGCTTTTAATATTAATATAATATAATACTATGAATATGTCGTTCGTGCTCTCCTTCTTTCTGTTAGCCATCTAGACGGTAAATGTTTTGGTTAGAGGTTGGGATTTACATTTGATTAGATGTTTGAATGCATGACTAACAAAACTCCTCTCCGCACCAGAATCGAAGAGAATGCATGCATAAGAGTTGTCAAGGAGGAACGTACCCGTAACAACGGTAGGATCAGCGACTGCTTCCTCTTGGCCCATCGCCAGCACTCTTCTTGTATTGCCACCAGTTGTTGCCTTGGGGCAGTTTCTCCTGAAGTGCCCAACCTCTCCACAGCCATAGCAGGCTTGACCAGCACCCGCCCTAGGAGCCTGGTTGGTTGGTTGAACAGGTGTCTTGCAGTATCGAGCCGTGTGTCCCTTCTTTCCATAATTGTTGCATTTCAATTCACGGCAGGGTCCGTGATGATGAAAGTTACACTTGTTGCACAGAGGTAGGTTTCCAGCATAGCCACCGGTAGGAGCTTGGGTGGTTGGAACAGTAGTAGGAGCAGCAGTAGGAGTAGTAGCAGTGTGGACTGCTACTGTTTGTTGCTTATTGGAGGGTTCCTGAGGAGACTGGCCCTTGCGTTTGTTCTAAAATCTCTTCTTCTTCTCGCCACTCTCCTTCTGTGGCTCGGCGACCGCTGATGCCTCATCCAGATCGATCCCATGGTCGATCAGAGTCCGTTCCAGATCCTTGGCGCTCTCAAACGTGGCCGGTCTAGCAGCAAGACATTTCCTTTGGTTGGTTGTGTCAGTCCCCAGATGTACCTCTCGATTTTCTTGCTTTCCGGGGTGACCATTCCCGGATAGAGGAGAGCCAGATCACAGAATCTAGCGGTGTAGGCAGCGATGTCGGAACCCTTCATCTTCAAGTTCCAGAGTTCGTGTTCCAACTTCTGCACTTCGCCCCTCGGGCAGTACTCCGCAAGCATGAGCTCCTTCAGTCTTTCCCAACCCATGGCATTAGCCACTGGCAGGGTTAGGGTTTTGACTCGACCATTCCACCAGGTCAAGGCTCTGTCGGTGAAGGTGCAGGCGGCGAACTTCACCTTGTTGGCTTCGGAACAGACGCAAATTTCGAAGATGGATTCAATCTTCTCGAACCATCGAGTTAGAGCGATAACACCTCCATTTCCGTCGAAGGGCTTGGGTTTTGTGGTCATGAAGTCCTTGTAGGAACACTCCTTTTGATGTCCCTGACTTCCATCTTGCCATTGGGGGTCGGTTCCACCTCCAGCCCCACCAGAGTTTACTTGTGCCATTGTTGCGGTTACGGCGGCGGTAACTGCTGCCTGGAACATGACGGGATCGAACTGAGGGGGTGGTGGTGGTGGTGGGGTGTCGTCATTTCTTCTGATGGGTCTTGGTCGGGGAGGCATCTTGTTCTAGAAACAATCAGGAAGAAGAGGATGGTAAGTCCTCGAGATATATATATATATATATATATATATATATATATATATATAACAAGATATATCTCATCCTGATAATAAAAGTATACTACCGAGCGATAAGCACAGAAAGGTTACTAACACAAGTAAGTTAGCGCTTAAGGGGAAAGTGGTATCAACACTTGGAATGAATCTGTATACTGAATTTGGCTCTAGCTAAAATACTCCTATAGTATTTTATGTCGGATGTTTTTGTTCTTGGTAAGTTTTAGGCTTGCTGTAACACCACAGTCACTCCCAAGCACATGTTGGTCATGTATCGAATGAATATAGTTGATCAGGCTATATTGACCTTAGACATGATTACATAACTGCCCAGGCTTAACCGCAGCGTCCCAACATCCAAATACTTTTGTTTCGTTCTATCTATGACTCTGGTTCTGTTATGTATGCATACTAGTATACTTGTTACAAAATACTTTATATTTCGAAAATATACTTTTAGTTTAGAGCACTTAGGCCCCTTAGTGTTTATAGTTGTATACCACGTAAGGTTCGGTATACTAGTTCGCTATAAACAAGGGCTCTGATACCAATCTGTCACACCCCGAAAACCGAAATGGCGGAAACGTTATGGGGTGGAGGAGGTCATGTATAGCATCACAACCAATGAATAATAGCAATCATAGCAACACAACCATTACAATGAATATTAAAGTAAAAATGTTTACATCAATTTGGAATTTGTCTGAAACTTGTTTGAATTACATCAGATAAGTTGTATGAATATAAGCATAAAACTCTTATTGCTCCAACTCCTCAAAAATCCAGCAGGTACCTGTCTACTGATTTCCTGAGAATACAAGCATTTTGAAAGAATATCAGCATAAAGCTGGTGAGTTCATAAGCGGTAGTAAGCGGTAGTTTGTAATGAAAACTTGTTGATGAGCTTGTAAAAGTGTTTGTATAGTTTCAAGAAAATCCGATATTTTCTTTAATGAGAATGTAGTGTTTTCAATTATGTATAAAACCATGAATGTTTGTTACTGAAAACTGTAGTGATGTGCGAAAATAATACTTCGTGTGACTAGCTAATGCTAATCATGATGTATAAGTATTTCGTACGTGAAACCATTGTATGTTCAGTTCTGTTTGAAAACCCTGAAAGTTCTCCAGTTGTAGTGTGTATTAGTTCTATTTAGTATAAATAAAACTGTTGAAGAGTGCCAGGTTGTAAACTAAAGGTGATTTATACATAATGTGCGTCGTATAACCATACTTGATATGACTAGAGACCTTTCCAACGTTCTTCAGGCGTCGAGTTAAATGACATTTGTACACCCCAGGCGTGCCCGCCTAACTGTAGTTGTGACAACCCGGAAACTTCAATCTTGTACCCTTAGTCAATTCAATCAATATTCAACTTGTTTTTCTGATTTCTGGAGCTAATTAAGGGTTCGTTTAAGTGTTCTAAGCTTGTATATAACCAAGGTTGAGTTTAGGAATGAGTCAGAGTGTTGAATAGTGAGAAAATCGGGCCATACACACCTCTTGGAGGAGTGTACGGCCGTACACATGGGTGTGCAGCCGCACACCCACTCCCTGGCAGCACACACTCTTTTGGGCAGCACCCTCACTCCTATATAAAGGGTAGACCCCTTTCCTTTCATTCCTTTAACACCTTGGCAGCACACAACACCATTTCTCTCAAGCTTCTTCAACCACAAACCCTCCCAAGGCTTCAAAAACGTGAGTAATCCATCCCTTAACTTGTTGTGCATGAAGAACCTCTTGATCTAGGCCTTGAATCATGAAAGTCCCGTCATGTTCTTCATCTCTTTGAAGGAGTGCGGCAGCACACTCCTGTGTGCGGCCATACACACACACCATAGGACCACAAACCCATTTCTAAGACCCAAAACTTGTACTACAACCAAGTATGAGCGTAGGACACTTCATGGATGCAAGTATGGACCTTGAAAACACCTCAAAGGCACCTTTCCATCATGAGTGTACGGCCGCACACCCATTGGGCCGCACACCAATGGCCGTACACACCTTTAAGGTGGCCATACACCTCCCTCATGCAATCCTTTGAGGTCCTAACACTTAGTGCAAGTAGTCCCAAGTTCTTGGAGTGGTTCTTCATCACATCTAGTGGTGAAATACCATCATTTGACTCCTTTATGTGTCATTACTTGTTGATTAGGATCAAATCGTGTTCAAGGCTTCACTTGAACATCCCGCATTTCTGTATCGATCCTTCATTCAAATCACCCGAGGTGAGTTCATACCCCACGCTTTTTCCGAGTTTTTCATGTTTTCAGGGGGGGAATACAAGCAAAAGTACAAGGAAACTCGTGCTCAAAATATATTATTTTGTTTAAGATAATCATATTTCAGTATGCTTTTAACACGGAAAACAGTTTTACCAACCGATTAAGAAATCAACACGTAGAAACAATTTTCAAAAATAGAACAATGAACTCGTGAATCATGTAGTAAAATGTATTATTTTATAAAGGATTCATGCAAATCATAAACAGGATTTTCTGTATTATTACTTCTAAATTGTTAGGCTAAGTTTGAGACACGTCCTTGGTAACACCCCCACAGAATCAGGGTGTAGGACTAGCACTTGTGACCAGAGTCTCTTGTAGGGAGAGCGTGACTGTTGTGTATAGATCTATACGGGACTGACAATCCCGCACCTCACTGCTAGCTACAGTCGGACCGGCAGGTCTGCGGGTGACAAAGTCATTAAGGATACAGGCCGTTGCGGGCTATATCCAGTTAGTTATGGTCATGAAACTCAAAACCTAGGTAGCAGAGATTTACTTTTGTAATAATGATTCAAATGAACTAACCTCAAAGTAATAACTGATTTAATTACTGAGAGGGTATTAATAATAATATCTTCAGGACTTAGTTCATCACGGTTTTCTTTTATTTAGTTTTAAGACTAATATACCTCTCTGGGTGTAACCAGGGTTTTTAAAAGAAAACTGCTTTTATCAACACGAGTATGGTAGATACTTGCAAACCTCAGTTTAAAACGGATAATCAACCATCACCCTTTAGGGAAAATATAGGATTTTCCCGGGATAAACCGGCAAATTCAAAACGGATTGTTTTACAACCAACGAATATTCATATTCATTCCACGACTCCTTGGATTGTACATGCCATGTATGAATCTGGAAGTCATGGAAGGAATGGTTTTTCAAACATGCTTTTCATAAGAAAATATAGGATTTTCTTGAGGAACACTTTTCAAAAGAATCCAAGAACATTTTTCCACCAAAACTAAATGCTTATGAACTCACCAGCTTTATGCTGATATTCTTCAAAACTGCTTGTATTCTCAGGGAATTAGTAGACAGGTACTTCCAAGGGTTCGGAGAAGTCGGAGCGTTAGAGTCACGTCTTTACTATTTTACTTTTGATATGAACAAAACTATGTAGTAAACAATGTAAACCTTTTTCGTATATGTATTCGATGTCTGGTTGTGTTTACTATGCTTGCTATGATACAATTGTTATGATACTACGCATGACGTCCTCCGCCCCGGAACGATTCCGCCATCACGGTTTCGGGGTGTGACAGATTGGTATCAGAGCCCTTGTTTATAGCGAACTAAGTATACCGAACCTTACATGGTATACAACTATAAATACTAAGGGGCATAAGTGCTCTAAACTAAAAAGTATACTTTCAAAAATACAAGTATTTTTTTATATATAAGTATACCCGAGTATCATAATCCGTGTCGTAAGTAGAACAAAACAAAAGTATTTGGATGTTGGACATTGCGGTTAAACCTGGGCATTTATGTAATCATGTCTAGGGTTAATATAGCCTGCTCAACTATATTCATTCGAGACATGACCAACATGTGCTTGGGAGTGACTATGGTGTTGCAGCAAGCCTAAAAACTTACCAAAAACATCTCACATAAAATACTATAGGAGTATTTTAGCTAGAGCCAAACTCAGTATATAGAATCACTCCAAGTGTTGCTACCTCTTCTTTCCTAAGCGATAACTTACTTGCATTAGTAACCTTCCTGTGCTTACCGCTTGGTAGAACACTTTTATCATCAGGATGAAATATATCTCGTTTCATATATCTTGAGGACTTACCATCCTCTTCTTCCTGATTGTTTCTAGAAAAAGATGCCTCCTCGACCAAGACCCAACAGAAGGGACAAAACTCCGCCACCACCACCACCTCCCCAGTTCGACCCCGTCATGTTCCAGGCAGCAGTTACCGCCGCTGTAACCGCAGCAATGGCACAAGTAAACTCTGGTGGGGCTGGAGGTGGAACCAATCCGCAAAGACAAGACGGAAGTCAGGGCCATCAAAAGGAGTGTTCCTACAAGGACTTCATGACTGCAAAACCCAAGTCCTTCGATGGAAACGGAGGATTCATCGCTCTGACTCGATGGTTTGAGAAGATCGAATCCATCTTCGAAATCTGTGCCTGTTCCGAAGCAAACAAGGTGAAGTTCGCCGCCTGCACCTTCACCGACAGAGCCTTGACCTGGTGGAATGGTCGACTCAAAACCCTAACCCTACCGGTGGCTAATGCCATGGGTTGGGAAAGACTGAAGGAACTCATGCTTGCAGAATACTGCCCGAGGGGCGAAGTGCAAAAGTTGGAGCACGAACTTTGGAACTTGAAGATGAAGGGTTCTGACATCGCCGCCTACACTGCTAGGTTCTGTGACTTGGCACTCCTCTGTCCGGGAATGGTCACCCCGGAAAGCAAGAAAATCGAGAGGTACATCTGGGGGCTGACACAACCAACCAAAGGAAATGTCTTGGCTGCGAGGCCGACCACATTTGAGAGTGCCAAGGATCTGACTCAAACTCTGATCGATCATGGAGTCGATCTTGACGAGGTGACGGCTGCTCCTGCACCACAGAAAGAGAGTAGTGGGAAGAAGAGATTTCGAAACAAGCGCAAGGGCCAGTCTTCTGAGGAGCCCTCCAAGAAGCAACAAATAGTGGCAGTCCAGGCTGCTACTACTCCTGCTACTACTCCTGCTGCAGTCCCCGTTACTTCAACAAACCCCAGTCGCTACGCTGGAAAACTACCTATGTGCAACAAGTGCAACTACCATCATCAAGGACAGTGCCGGGAGATGTCGTGCACCAGCTGTGGCAAGAAGGGACACACAACTCGATTTTGCAAAGGACCAGTCCAACCAACCAATCAGGCTCTTGGGGCGGGTGCTGGCCAAGCCTGTTATGGCTGTGGAGAGGTGGGGCACTTCAAGAGAGATTGTCCCAAGGCAAAAACGGGTGGCAATGCAGGAAGGGTGCTGGCAATGGGCCAGGAGGAAGCGGTCGCTGATCCTACCGTTGTTATGGGTACGTTCCTCCTTGACAACTCTCATGCATGCATTCTTTTCGATTCTGGTGCGGAGAGGAGTTTTGTTAGCCATGCATTCAAACATTTAATCAAATGTAAATCCCAACCTTTAACCAAAACGTTCACCGTCGAGATGGCTAATGGAAAGAAAGAGAGCGCGAACGATATATTCATAGGCTGTACTCTTACCTTAGGAAATCATTCCTTTCCTATCGATCTTATGCCTGTATCTATTAAGAGTTTCGATGTCATTATCGGTATGGATTGGTTGAGCCCCAATCATGCTGATATCCTTTGTTTCGAAAAAGCTATTCGCCTAAACCTTCCCTCCGGCGAAACCCTCGTGATTTATGGTGATAAACTCAGTTCGAACCTTCGTATCATCTCGTGCATCAAAGCTCAGAAGTACCTGCGGAAGGAATGCCATGCGTTTCTAGCTCATGTTGTTGATGAGACACAAAAGAGTAAAGACCTTGGGAGCATCCCCGAAGTCTGCAACTTTCCTGACGTCTTTCCTGAAGATCTCCCAGGAATTCCTCCCGAGCGTCAAGTCGAGTTTCGTATCGACTTAATCCCCAGAGCTACTCCTGTAGCTAAGTCTCCTTACCGTTTAGCGCCAGCAGAAATGCAAGAATTATCTAGCCAGCTCAATGAGCTGATCAGCAAAGGGTTCATAAGGCCAAGTTCCTCACCCTGGGGAGCTCCGATCTTATTTGTGAAAAAGAAAGATGGATCCTTTCGGATGTGTATTGACTACCGAGAACTGAACAAGCTGACCATCAAGAACCGATATCCCTTACCTAGAATTGACGATCTCTTCGACCAACTTCAGGGAGCAAGTTATTTCTCAAAGATCGATCTAAGATCAGGGTACCATCAGTTGCGAGTCCACGAGAATGATGTGCCCAAGACACCATTCCGAACTCGCTATGGACACTACGAATTTGTAGTAATGCCCTTTGGTCTGACCAACGCACCGGCAATATTCATGGACCTGATGAATCGAGTGTGCCGCCCTTTCCTGGATAAATTTGTAATCGTGTTCATTGATGATATACTTGTCTATTCACGGAGCGAGAACGATCATAAACAGCATTTGAGGCAGGTGCTGGATACATTAAGGGCGGAGAAGCTATATGCAAAATTTTCAAAGTGTGAGTTCTGGATCAGGAAGGTGAATTTCCTCGGTCACGTGATTAGCAAGGAAGGCATACACGTGGACCCTTCCAAGATCAAAGCGATAGAGAATTGGTCTGCACCAAAGACACCCACAGAAATCCGACAATTCTTGGGTCTCGCGGGCTATTATCGCAGGTTTATCCAAAACTTCTCCAGAATCGCTAAGCCTCTAACTACCATAACACAGAAAGGTGTAACCTTTAGTTGGGGAGTCCAGCAAGACACTGCATTTCAAACATTGAAGAAGGCCCTATGCAGCGCACCTATCTTGTCTCTACTCGAAGGGACGGAAGACTTTGTGGTCTATTGTGATGCGTCCAATCAGGGCCTAGGCTGTGTACTCATGCAGCGAGGAAAGGTCATCGCCTACGCCTCGAGACAGTTGAAAACGCACAAGGTCAATTACACAACTCACGATTTAGAGTTGGGAGCAGTGGTCTTTGCGTTAAAGATCTGGAGACATTACCTCTATGGAACCAAGTGCACAATCTTCACCGGCCATAAGAGCCTGCAGCACATCTTTGATCAGAAGGAGTTAAACATGAGACAGCGACGATGGGTAGAGCTACTCAGTGACTACGAGTGCGAAATTCGCTACCATCCCGACAAGGCCAATATGGTAGCAGATGCCCTCAGCCAAAAGGAGCATTCAAGACGTAAGGTGAAGGCACTAACAATGACCATCCGTTCCCATCTGTCCGCGCAAATCAGAGAGGCTCAGCTGGAAGCTTTAAAACCCGAGAACATGGCAGATGAAGCTTTGCGGGGAATGGACAAGAATTTGGAGGTCAAGGGAGACGGAGTGTACTCCTTCATGAACCGGATCTGGACTCCAAAGTTTGGCGGGTACAGAGAGGTTGTTATGAATGAGGCTCATAAGACGAAATACTCCGTTCACCCAGGGTCGGATAAGATGTACTTGGATCTCAAGCAGCTCTATTGGTGGCCAAACATGAAAGCAGAAATTGCAACCTTTGTGGGCAAGTGCTTGACTTGCGCCAAGGTGAAGGTGGAGTATCAGAAGCCCTCAGGTTTACTTCAGCAGCCAGAAATACCTGAGTGGAAGTGGGAAATGATAACAATGGATTTTATCACTAAGTTACCTAGATCCCCGAGTGGGCACGACGCCATCTGGGTAATTGTCCATCGGTTGACAAAATCCGCCCACTTCCTGCCAATCAAAGAAAACTTCAAAATGGAGAGACTCACGCAGATCTACATTCGAGAGATAGTTCGCCTTCACGGGGTACCTGTATCCATTATCTCCGACTGAGACAGCAGGTTCACCTCTAGGTTCTGGCAATCACTTCAGAAGGCTCTTGGAACTAAGTTGGATATGAGCACAACTTATCATCCTCAGACCGACGGTCAAAGTGAGAGGACAATTCAGACATTGGAAGATATGTTGTGAGCCTGCGTCATCGACTTCGGCGCGTCATGGGACACTCATCTTCCTTTGGTTGAATTTTCCTACAACAACAGCTATCATACGAGCATCAAGGTTGCGCCGTTTGAAGCCCTCTATGGCCGCAAATGCAGATCCCCTATGTGTTGGGCTGAAGTGGGTGACACACAGCTAGCCAGGGGTCAAATCCCCGACAGCACTCTCACTGGTCCCGAGATTATCCGAGAGACGACTGAAAAGATCGTGCAAATCCGAGAACGACTGAAAGCCTCTCGAGATAGACAAAAGAGCTACGCCGATAAACGACGAAAACCCTTGGAATTCCAGGTCGGTGACCGCGTTCTTCTGAAGGTCTCGCCTTGGAAAGGCATGATACGTTTCGGAAAGCGTGGAAAGCTAAACCCAAGGTACATTGGACCATTTTGATCCTTGCTAGGATCGGCCCCGTAGCATACAAACTCCAGTTACTGCGAGAGCTCAACAACATCCATCCTGTCTTCCACGTGTCGAACCTAAAGAAGTGTCTGTCCGATGAGACACTTGTGATCCCTCTCGACGAGATCGAATTGGACGAGGGTCTGCACTTCGTGGAAGAACCTGTCGAAATCATGGATCGGGAAGTCAAGCGTACGAAACAGAGTCGCATCCCGATAGTGAAGGTCCGTTGGAATGCCAAGTGGGGTCGTGAATTCACTTGGGAGCGCGAGGATTCAATAAAGCAAAAGTATCCTCATCTCTTTCCAAGTTCATGATTTGTACTCTATTCTTGAATTTCGGGACGAAATTCCCTCTAACGGGGGGATGATGTCACAACCCAGAAACTTCAATCTTGTACCCTTAGTCAATTCAATCAATATTCAACTTGTTTTTCTGATTTCTGGAGCTAATTAAGGGTTCGTTTAAGTGTTCTAAGCTTGTATATAACCAAGGTTGAGTTTAGGAATGAGTCAGAGTGTTGAATAGTGAGAAAATCGGGCCATACACACCTCTTGGAGGAGTGTACGGCCGTACACATGGGTGTGCAGCCGCACACCCACTCCCTGGCAGCACACACTCTTTTGGGCAGCACCCTCACTCCTATATAAAGGGTAGACCCCTTTCCTTTCATTCCTTTAACACCTTGGCAGCACACAACACCATTTCTCTCAAGCTTCTTCAACCACAAACCCTCCCAAGGCTTCAAAAACGTGAGTAATCCATCCCTTAACTTGTTGTGCATGAAGAACCTCTTGATCTAGGCCTTGAATCATGAAAGTCCCGTCATGTTCTTCATCTCTTTGAAGGAGTGCGGCAGCACACTCCTGTGTGCGGCCATACACACACACCATAGGACCACAAACCCATTTCTAAGACCCAAAACTTGTACTACAACCAAGTATGGTAGATACTTGCAAACCTCAGTTTAAAACGGATAATCAACCATCACCCTTTAGGGAAAATATAGGATTTTCCCGGGATAAACCGGCAAATTCAAAACGGATTGTTTTACAACCAACGGATATTCATATTCATTCCACGACTCCTTGGATTGTACATGCCATGTATGAATTTGGAAGTCATGGAAGGAATGGGTTTTCAAACATGCTTTTCATAAGAAAATATAGGATTTTCTTGAGGAACGCTTTTCAAAAGAATCCAAGAACATTTTTCCACCAAAACTAAATGCTTATGAACTCACCAGCTTTATGTTGATATTCTTCAAAACTGCTTGTATTCTCAGGGAATTAGTAGACAGGTACTTCCAAGGGTTCGGAGAAGTCGGAGCGTTAGAGTCACGTCTTTACTATTTTACTTTTGATATGAACAAAACTATGTAGTAAACAATGTAAACCTTTTTCGTATATGTATTCGATGTCTGGTTGTGTTTACTATGTTTGCTATGATACAATTGTTGTGATACTACGCATGACGTCCTCCGCCCCGGAACGATTCCGCCATCACGGTTTAGGGGTGTGACAGTAGCTAGCAGTTCAGGTGCGGGATTGTCAGTCCCGAATAGATCTATTCACAAATCTCACGCTCTCCCTCCAGGAGACTCTGGTTATACTATGATAGGATTTATCCCTGTACACCTAAGGGTACAGTATTGAAGTAGTGCCTCACAGTATCGTACAATCTAGTTTACATGTAGTGTAGTAGCGTTCTACCATAGTGAAAATCCGTATGTAGTGATAATTACAGTTATGAATACCATGATAAAGTAGTGATGTAAACTATAAACTACTTCTGTCTTAGTGCATATGTTTAGTAGTGAAAGTTTCTGTACTTGTTATGTTTAGAAAATCCCAAACTATACCGATTATAGTTTGCATGTATAACGTAGTGAATAGCGTGTCCGGAAAACTATGCAATTTTAGTGAAAACGACCCTTATGCTCAACACAGTACAAAAGGGTTAAAGTATGAGAATTGCATAAGTTTTATATTATTGAAAGCATTTATGTTTAGCTTGTATTCCACCCCTGAAAACATTAAAAACATGGAAAATGTAGGGGTATGAACTCACAGTTTGACGTAAGACCTGAGCGTAAGGTCGGTGTGGATGCTGAGTGTCAACTGATGTTTCGTACGCAAGCGGATGTGTAAGAGGCTTGGAATGATGTTTTTAGCCACCAAGAACTAGTGTGTGTTCTTGGTGTTCTTGGTGAGAGAGAAGATATTTTGAAGATCCTTGAGCAAAACTCGAAAATTGTAGAGAGAGAGTAGAGAGAGAAAGTCCTTTGAGTGCTTAAAGCTTGAAATGAAAGCCACTCATCCCTTATATAGGTGTGAGTTTTCGGCGAAGGGGCTGAATTTCGACGCAGAGCTTTTTGGTTGTTAAGTTATAGCAGCACTCAGCAACATCCAACAACTCCAGTCCTTCTGGTTTGCACTAAAGTGGCTTAAGTAGCCAGGGTTGGATTTGGTTCATTCAAAAATGGATTTTTTTAAAGGTTTTTATGTCATTTCATATTTAAGGATATTAACAAAAAGATGTCACTTTTAGGAATAAGATATATGGTTAAAGTCATAAAAGTTATTACTTCTACGACATTATTATGTCTTAACCACAACTTTTATTTTTGTTTCCTATTTACTATTATATTTTGCATAACTTTTCATTTTTTATTGCGAGAGTTTTTTTTTTTTTTTGGTACATATTTTGTTTCATATTGTTTATGAATTACAAACTTTTTATATTAATTTATTTTATAATTATAATTATACTTTATTTCTTTTATCTTAAGCTTTGCAGGACTTATAAATAAGGTTTGTGAAAAACTTTATTATAATTGTAATATTATAAGTTTTTTGATTTGTCGAGCTAAAATTAATATGACATTAAAAGACTTAGTGAAAAAGTTTTTGATATATTCATCTTAAACTAAGATGCCCATAAAAAATGAATGTGTGATTAGGGACTAATTTTTTTCCAAAATTTAAGAAAACAACTATGATATTCTTGAAGAGCAAATCGCAAATTCACAATAATACCTTTTTGGCATAAAGCTAACGTAAACTCTCGCGATAATCCAATATTTTTTAATAATAAGCAAAGTTGTTATAGATATTTTCATAAACAAAACAAATATTACAATACACAATGTGAACAACCATGAGTAAGATAACATTTGTAAATTTATATTCTTTTTTCTTCGGACTACTTTTTTTGTTACTCTTTAACACTAACTATATTTCCTTCAATTTTCACTGTTTATAATATTATATTATAAATGAAACATTTTTCTTTTCACCATATTCATTTGAAACTTCCATTTTTTTCAATTTCTTTTTAATAATAATTATAAGTTGGTTAATAAGGTTAAATAAATATCAAACCTAAAGTGTAATCATATATAAACTAAATTTCAATATTAAAATAATATATTACTTCTACTTATAAAGTTATGTTTTTTAACTTTTAACATATTATACTTAATTTATTAGTTTTAATATATTATTCGATGTAAACCATTATCACTTTATAGATACAATTTTGGAACAATTTGGATAAAATACTAAAATTATTAATTTGAATATAACATTACAGAGTCAACTTAAATATAAATTTTAGTTTAACTTAAACAACCCAAAAAATATTTTATAAATAGTTAAAAGTGATTAATTGTAGTGTCTTTCTAATAATGATTATAAGTTGGTTAATAAGGTTAAACAAATATCAAACCTAAGGTATAATCATAAATATACTAAATTTCAATTTTAAAATAATATTTTTACTTCTATTTATAAAGTTATGTCTTTAACTTTTAACATATTATACTTAATTTATTAGATTTAATATGTTGTTGTATATAATCCATTATCAGTTTAAAGCTACAACTTTTGAACAATTTAGACAAAATACTTAAATTGTTAATTTAAATATAACATTACAATATCAACTTAAATATAAATTTCAGTTTCACTTAAAAAACCAAAGAATATTTTGTAAGTAGTTAAAACTTATAAATTGTAGTGATAAATGCAAAAACTAAATTGTAATCTCAATTTAACTAAAATATTTCCTAAAAATATTTTTATAATCGTTAAAAGTTTTCAAATAAGTAGCTTAAAATAATATACAATAACAATAGTTAAAAATAACTCTATATAAATGATTATATTGTTACTTTTAAAATCAAAAAACAAAGTTTGATATTTTAAATAATTATAATGATAGAAATTAAAACATTAAGCAAATAAATTTTAAAAAATTAATTAACAATAACAACTATAAATAACATTAAACCATATATTATATTTAATTTTATTAATGTGTAACTCACAGGTAGAAGTCATTCAAACGATTGAGATTATGCAGTTATAATAAATGTATATATTATAATATAATTCAAAATAATCAATATATTATATCAATTTAGTATACGAATTGTTATATCAAATTTAACAACAACGTTATTGCTATATATATATATATATATATATATATATATATATATTAAAGACTTCAACTATATATGTGTTTATTCGCAACGCGCGGGCATTCGTCTAATATTTCATATATGAGTGTATTTCAAGAAGAAAATATTTATATTTTTATCATTGTTAGTTTCTCACCTATCCATCTCAAGCATTTATAGTATTTTCGCTTCCTTTTTATTAAAATATCACATTAACCATAGTTGAAAATTATGGAATTTAACTATAATATACTTTTTAGCTAGAATTTATACGTACAAACCTTGAAATAAACCTTCCAGAAACTTCTACCATGGTTCTACACACTCAATGACAAAAGTAATGGAGCTTTCACATCACAATGATGTCTTTAGATTTTACCATTTCTTAAGCTTGACGGATTGGGGTGTAGTCTCACCACGGTGGCAAGGGAACGCCGCTCTGCGGTCTAGCCGCAATGTGGTAAACTTTGGCCGCAGATCTCTCTCTCTCTCTCTCTCTCTCTCCATATAGATTCAAAGCGATAAAATGAGAAAATATGAGTTGACGTCTACGTGACGTAGGAGAGAGTGCGGTTTCTTTGGCACCCCTTATCAACATCTTCCTTCTACACATAGGGGGCGTTGAGGGGTGGGAAAGTGGGCAGCTGCACAGAGCCTAATTTTTTTTATTATTTAATTTTATTTAAAATAACAACTTATAATAACGACGATGACCCTTTTTTTCTTGTTCGTCTTGGGCCTTTGAGTATATTTAAATCCTCAGGACCGGTCCTGCTTCTACACAATGTTGATATATATATATATATATATATATATATATATATATATATATATATATATATATATATATATATATATATATATGTAGAGAGAGAGAGAGAGAGTTCAATTGAGAAAAAAAAGGTTGAGAATGAGTGAATCATTCTCAATCATACATTTATTTTACCGCAAAACACTTAGGCGTACCGGCGGAAATGGATAACGGATACACATGTGTTTTCTAACCATACATGTTTCCTTAAACTATGCTAATCATTACCTTAATATACTCAAAAACATTTTTTTTTTGTTTTTTTGATTTTTAGAAAGCTATTTTTATCGAATAATTATTTTAAATATATCAAAATTCATAATTTTTTAATCTCTATAAATAGACATCCATATTGATATGGTTTAAGATAAAATAATTTTTTTTAGAGTTTTAGCTCTCATTATTCATAAGTGAATAAAAATTCATCAGATTTTTATTACAGTACATTCGTTATTCACTTATGAATAAAACGTATGCTTAATTTTTTTTATAGTTTGAGTATCGTTCATATATGAATATAACACGTAATAAAGTTTTCTTACTTAAAATATATTTTTTACATCATATTTCGTTATATTTATATTTATATATGAATAAAACGTATATTAGTTGTCATCATATTTTATATTCATATATGAATAAAACATTTATCAGATTTTTGTTATAGTTATGTTGTTATTTATATATGAATAAGTAGTATAAATGATATTTAAACCGTAAAAAAAATTAAAAATATTTTTTTATTCATAAGTAAATAATGAATGCACTGTAGTAAAAATCTGATGCATTTCTATTCACTTATGAATAACGATAACTGAAACTATAAAAAAAAAATTTAATTTATCTTATAACTATATCAATATAGATATCTATTTGTAAAAAATAAAAAATTATGAATTTTGATATATTTAAAAATCATTTTTCGATAAAAATAGCTGCTTAAAAATTAAAAAACGAAAAAAAACTATGTTTTTGAATATATTTAGGTAATGATTAACATAGTTTAAGGAAACATGTTTTGTTGGAAAACACATGTGTATTTCTTTTCCATTTCCGTCGGTACCATAGTGACTTTTGCGGCAAAAATAAATGAGTGGCTGAGAATGATTCCTCAATTCTCAACCTTTTTTATTTTTTCTCAATTGGATTTACCCCCCCCTCTCTCTCTCTCTCTCTCTATATATATATATATATATATATATATATATATATATATATATATATATATATATATATATATATATATATATATATATATATATATATATATATATATATAGGGAAAGGTTATTTGGAAAACAAAAAAACCTAAAAAAACCCTAAAAATTATAAAAATGCATAAAAAAATACCAAGACATCACAAAACTTTTTTTTGAATTTTTTATCAAAAAATCGCAGCATTTTTTACAATTTCGCTGAAAAAAAAATAAAAAATCAATTTTTTTTTTCTGTAAAAAAAAAAAATTTTCAAATTTTTTTTTCAGCGATTTTGACCTAAAAGTTGCGATTTTTTGATAAAAAAAATTCAAAAAAAAGTTTAGTGATCTCTAAGTATTTTTTTTATGCATTTTAATGATTTTTAGGGTTTTTTGTTTTCCATAGAACATATATATATATATATATATATATATATATATATATATATATACATCCGGTAAGAAATTTTTTTTGGTAGGAAGGTAATAAGTTTTTTTTTCTACATATTTTTTTGACGAACAAAATAAATGAATCACTAGATAATTCATTTGTAAGATGATTCACAAGAAAAAATTCCCAAAAAAACATCTTTATGATTCATTTTTAAGTAAATTAAAAAAAAATTTATTTTTATGACAATTTTAGTGAATAACAACGAAATAATTGTATAAATAAATCATCGAGATGTTTTTTTGAGAATTTTTTCTTATGAATCATCTTACAAATGAATCATGTAATGATTCATTTTGTTTGTTCGCGAAAAAAATATGTAGAAAAAAAACTTTTTACCTTCCTACCAAAAATTTCCTTATTATTTGATCTTGACTCTATATATATATATATATATATATATATATATATATATATATATATATATATATATAATGAAAAAAAAACCTTTAAAAAGAATAAGATAAAGAACGATCGATAAGGTTAATATATAATTATGAATTAATACATTCTCCACTTTAAATTAAATCGGGGATGCAACACAAACATTTTATGGGCTAGGCATCATCAAATGTTCAATGGCAATAACTTTCGTGAAGAATTTAAGCACAAACCTATCGAAACATTTGCTTCGTATATTTATGAACATGAGTGTTTCCCTCCACACAATTTATATACCCAACTTAATGCAAATTTCTAACTTAATGCAGGGGAGGAGCTACTATGTAGCCCAGGGTAGCCCGGGCAACCCCTCCAATTTTCCCGTTAAATATAAATTTCGTGTTTTTTTTTTTCTAAAATCCTTCATTAATCTGTCTGCAATCCATCACAAAGTCTGATAATTATAAATTTAGTGTAAATTCACCGGTTTAGTGACGATTTTGTGACAGAAACTTCTTTCGGAAACATTTTTTTAGTAATGCAACCGCTAAAGATTTTGTGCAGCCCCTAGTTTTTCTTTTTGGATCTGCCACTGATTATTAATGCACATAGTTTGTTGTATATATTTCCGATTGTGAGCGTCTCCCATGCAATCGTTCGTATCCCCAACCTAATGTGAATCGCTAACTAAATGCGAACAATATTGTTTTATGCTATATTTTGTGTATATAGTTCGTTGTAAAAGTTGTTTTGGATGATCCATACATACATGTGAAATGTTGATTAATCATAATGGTGCATTCACTTAAGACGTGTGGAATAACTATTGATGTATGTATATCTTAAGGCTAAAAGGAGTGGTAACACTTTTAGCATGTTGTCACATAGGATTTTTTAGTTTTTTTTATGGCACATAGGCTTAGCATGTTTTGCATAAAAAAGTAGGGAGTGGAAGTGTGACAATTTAATAGGTTTAATTTTGAAGAAAAAAAATTAAAATGTATAAAGAAATACAAATTAACCAATCACAACACACATTCATACTTTCTCTCTCCTCTCTCTTCTCACCACACACATAGCACCCCTTTCTTAGCACCTTCCTTAGCATAAGGTAGGAAGTGGTATAACATATTTAACATTTTCTTTGACACCTCCCTTAACACCTCCACTCCCTTTAGCCTAATAATCTATCTTCCCTCCACTTTCACCTACTACCACCAAATCAACTTCCTGCATCACATCTACTCCTTCCGGCCCAATTTCTACCTTCCATATATATACATGTTTTTAAGTAAAAAATTAACTAAACTAGTTGTGCGACCCGTATGTTATCCGGGTTGAATAAAACAAAAATATTAAATATGAATGGTTAAACAAAAATTTATTTAGATTTGAAATTTAAAATTTAAAAGGAAACATATTAAATACTATATGAGTAGTAATATTGTAATTTATTAGTTATTTTTAATCAAGACAATTATTAATTGAGGTGTAGATATGATGTATTAATTAAGAAAATATAAAAAAAATGAGAAAATGACAAATGGAAAAACATTTTTATTCAGAAATACCAAAAAATGACATGTGTCCAAGTTAATGAGAAGATGACATGTGCCAAAATTATTTTTATTTATTAGGGAGGATATGTTATATAACTAGGTGTGAAACCCGTATGTTATACGGGTTTGATAAAACAAAAAATTAAATATAAAAATTTAAACAAAAATTTATTTAAATTTAAAATATTAGATTTGAAATTTAAAATTTAAAATTTAAAATTTGAATTTAAAAGGAAACACATTAAATACTATATGAATACTAATATTATAATTTATTAGTTATTTTCAATTAAGACAATTATTAATTGATGTGTAAATATGAGGTGTTAATTTAAAAAAATATAAAAATAAATGACAAAATGACAAATGGAAAAAAAATATTTAATCAAAAATACCAAAAAATGACATGTGTTAAAGTTAATGAGAGAGTGACATTTGGCAACATTATTTTCATTTATTAGGAAGGATATGGCCAAGAACGCAAGATTATCCCACATTTCTCAGTATCCCTACAAAATGGAAAAACAATGTTTTTTTATTTTGTAAAATGGCAAAACGTTTGACCATTTCGCAATACTTTATATCATATGCAGTGGACCTTCGAAATGTATATTTTTTGGTGTCAATGTGAAATAGCAAAACGATATTGTTTTGATTATTTTGCAATGTCGTGTAACATATTTTGCAGTGGCTTGCAAAATCCATGGTCTCTAGGTAATTGACTTAATCGTTGACTAATTTTATGAAAAAAGAAACTAGAATAAAAAAAACCTTAAGAGTTAAGACTAGTGGCTGGTTTTGCTTTTTCTTTTTTCAAAATGGGCCAAAAAAGTGTTTGGGATTACATGTATTGGTCTCTTGCTCATTTTGACCTAAGTAATAAATAAACTTGTATAAGATATAATTAGTGTTTTTCAGATAAATCAAATACTTTAAACCATTTGGCCAATTAACATAACTAATAAATTATAACTAAAAGTTAAAGGAGTTTGAAACATATAGCATATTGGGGACATGGGTACAAATATATTTGTCGAACAATTTGGCAGGGGAAGCATGGGGGCACAATGTATTGTATGTATGAATGAAAATGAAAGTATCCCACAGTGTGGTGGGGCGCACAGTCCATATGATTAATCTACTACACATCTTAGTGGAACCACTTGTTGCATCATATGAATGAACTTGGTGTTTTTATTATTTATGTTGCTAAATTTTTTTTTTTTATAAAACATGTATTAAAATTAAGACAAAACTTCAAAAATGGTCCCTGTGGTTTTCAAAAATATCAAGTTTAGTCCCTAAGTTCAAAAAACCTCACAGATGGTCCCTGTGGTTTCAAAACTTTTAACAAATAGTCTTTTTCGTTAACTCCGTTAGCTTTTGGCCGTTAAGTGAAGGGTATTTCTGTCATTTCACTGTCATAGGGACCATTTATGAACATTTGTCTTATTTAAAAAAAAACTAATTATTTAATATTAAAGGCTCTCTCTCTCTCTCTCTCTCTCTCTCTCTCTCTTGGTGCTTGTTTCAGCAAGAACACCAAAACCACCACTCTTAAGCCTGCTTCCCCCCAATCCGACCTCAAATCGAGCCCTCAACAACCACAGAACACGAAGAATGATCAACAGGTTTTGAAGAAGGAAATTTTCGTCATCAAACACCAAATCAACCATGAACTCAAAAGACACGACGATGAAGACGACCCCAATGCGTTAAACCCTAGTTCTACCGCTGGCGACGCTCAATCTCAGAGTTCAGGAGGAGCCGGAGTAATTCCTCCGGATCTCAAAACCCTAATCGCGGAAGAAGATACTCTCGTTCCAAGAGGAGCTTCGATTCCGATTTGGACACCAGTTTGAAGAATGACGATGGTGATGATGATAAGACTGAAAACGATGAGGCACTGCACAACCACCACCACCGGCACAGGGAGGAGGTTAGGGTTTCGTCTCCTTCTAGAATGCGACGCCACAGGTCTTGCAGTAAAGAAAGAATAATAAGTATATCCCCTAGTAGGAGGTCTGAGTTACCTTTTCGTAGTCTAAACATCGGGGCGACCGACGTCGGCAGTACCAATAGGCCGGCGAAGATGGTTTCAGTTCCGGTAACTAACAAGAGCAACAATGGTGGTGCCTAACAACCAAATACCAGTACAGTGAAGAGGATTCACGTTAAGCAAAATGTATCTCCGACGAGGACACACCTTCAGGTTTTCACCGACAACCCAAGCCAAGAGCAAATCGACAGAGGGGAGACTGATCCTTTGCGTTATAGAAGGAAATCGTTAGCAGAGATTGACAACAACGCCGGTAGAACTCCACAGTCCAGCAACCCAAAAATGGTTGCGATGGTTCCTCCAAGAACTCGAAGGTTATCTCGTGATCTAGACATGAATACAGAAACGATATCTGATCCTACTCCACCATCTTACGCTAGTTTGCTCTCTTCTTTGAAAGAAACCATGGACTATGATTGATGGTGGTGACAGGGTAGAAGTAAGGTGAAGGGAACGAAAATGGAGGTAGGAGATACTTATTTTACTGTTGAACAATCGAAATAAAAGGGTTGCTGAAGGGAAGGGATGACGGTGGATCTGTGTGTTTTGATCGGAGTAGAGGCATGAAATCACTTACCTTGGTCGGTGTCACCTGGTGGTGATGATGGTAGAAGGAGCAGATAACAACTTCGATTCTAATGGAGAAGGTGGTTCGATGTTTTTGAGAGAGAGAGAGAGAGAGAGAGAGAGAGGAGAGAGAGAGAGAGAGAGGGTGGGACCCTTTAATATTAAATAATTAGTTTTTTTTAAATAAGACAAATCTTCATAAATGGTCCCTGTGGCAGTGAAATGACAGAAATACCCTTCACTTAACGACCAAAAGCTAATGGAGTTAACGAAAAGGACTATTTGTTAAAAGTTTTGAAACCACAGGGACCATCTGTGAGGTTTTTTGAACTTAGGGACTAAACTTGATATTTTTGAAAACCACAGAGACCATTTTTGAAGTTTTGTCTAAAATTAACGTTCCTCGTATAGATTAATATTAAAAAATAACAACCAATAATATTTAATTTGTTTGTTGGGGCACTTATCTTCTAGTTGTATTTAATAATACATTTTTTAGGTAATTAGGCATAGTGTTATACCTCCCCCGAAAGGGTGCGAGGTGTTGAGGTTGTCATCGGGAACACCATGTCGCCTTGGGCGGCCCCTCTCCCTATTGTCCTTCCTTTTTTCTCTTGCCTGTGAATTAGGATTTGTATATTGCTTTTAAAAGATGAAAGATAAGTATAACATGGTATGTAGATGGTAGGGGAGTGATGTAGAGCAAAAAAAGTGGATGATGAAAAATAAGTATAACACATGGTCTAAGTGGATTTAATAAAAGATGAGTATAACACATGATTTAATTGGATTTGAATCGGGTAATTTTGTCATTCTGGATGTCATTTAGACATAAGTGAACAAATTATGTCAAATTGGATGTTATAGTGCACACAATGTAGGATTCGACACCAATTTATCTGGTTGAAATCTACTCCAATAATGTTACGGGAATCCAAAATATTGTTTATTAGTCTATTGAGTATAGTTTAAAAAATAGTTTATATTTAACAAAAATAACCAGCTTATTATTTTATCTTCTTTTTGAAAAGTAACCATTGTGTTTGGAATGACCATTTTGGACCAGACCAAAATAGGCCACGCCCATTACTGTAGCCCAATGTTATATATATATGTGCTCCACACCAAAAAATCTGGAATAAACATTTTGAATTTTGAAATTCTGAAGCTCGTGTTACCCGCGTTTCGGACAGAGTTTTTACTATGGATTCATCAAATTAACTGAGTTCTACTCTTTAAGCTACTTGCATTATAGTTTACAAACAATTATATGTATTCCGGACTGCGTAGATCATGTCCGAAATACGAAGAACAAGTCCGAAATATATATTTTATGTATTTTTTTGTTTTAGACATATAATACGCATATAAATAACTTAAAATCTGTTTAACACCATTTTTAGTCAGTAAATAAGTCTACATTAGACATTACAACTTACAAGGGATTTCGGAATGGTAGTATCACTCCAGAATACCAAGAACATAGTTCGGAATATGAAGATTAATTCCAAAATGATGTTCTGGAATAAACCTGGAATAAAAAATCATTATTTATTTTTTAGTTTATGATATTGTTAAATAACGTGTATTAGTCTGAAGACGAATTTGCTTGGATGCTGTTAAAAAAAGTGGGTTTTATAGACGAAGAAATTGTATTCCATTTACAAAAACTTTCAGAATTGCGTCCGATAAAGGTAAAACCAAATTTAAAATGTTTTATTAAAATTTTTATTTTATTTTTATGGTAATATATTAAAATGTTGTTGGAATTTATTTTTGCAGATAAAAAAACAAGATGTTGAGTTAGAAAAAAAAAATAAACCACTAAAGGCACCTATTAGAGAAATTACAATGTACTACCAAGTGACTTGAATTAGTATGAGGTGGGAGGAATTGGAGATGCATATGAGGTTGATTTGGAGAAGAGAACTTGCTCATGTAGGTTATGGCAACTCAATTGATATGGTTGTGTCCATTCTGTTGCTAATGTAGTATATCTTAATAGGCATGTGGAGGATTATGTGGACAAATTTTCAATAGCAATACCTACATGAAATCATATAGGAATAGAAATTGAATACACACCACCTTTACCCCATGTGAGTAGAAGGATGCCTGGAAGACCAACTATTAAAAGGAAGATGGATGGCACAAAAAATAATGGCAGAACACAGACAAAGAAGAGTAAGAAGTCAACTGCCAATAATGGCACCAAGAAGGTTTCCAAAAGTGGAAAGGGGGTATCAAGTGCAATATTTTCAAGCAACCGGGTCACAATAAAGCAACTTGTTCAGTTGGAAGACCCCATAAGCTAATTGTTAAGAAGAAATGGAAACAAAATGTTAATGTTAACCAGAAAGAGGATGTAATACACTAAAACCACTTCAATTGTTAGTTGTTTCTCATTTATTACATACCCATATTTTTCCATTCTATACAGGTTGAAGGAGAACTCCAGGAAGATATACAATTCACCCCATTTGAGGTGGTAGAAACTCAAACACAGGCAAGACAAGTTCAAGCTAAGGTGGATTTACATGAATTGTCTGATGAGGTGCTACTTGAAGAGGCATTAAATGAGGTGGATGTTCAAGAGGCAGTAGTGGAGGTGGGCGTTCAAGACACAGCAGAGGAGGTGCAAGTTCCAGAGGTCCCAGTAGTACCACACATTTCTGACTTGTTGAAGAGTATGAGAAAAAGAAAGTCGAATAGAATCTTGAAGTTGAAGTTGGGTAAAAGAGTTGGTAATGATGGTGATCCAGGGAATTCAAAGGAAAAATCTCTAAATATAGAGTAACATAGTTTTTGGTAATGTGGTCATAATTGGTTGTTTGTCATTTAAGAAAGTTGGTTGTCTAAATTGGAATGTTTGTATGAAAGATGTTTTATTGTAGGACAATGGTCTTTATCATGTAACAAAGTATGTTGCCTAAATTGGAATGTTTTAGTTTCTTTCTATGAAAGTTGTTTTAATTTACTTCCAATGAATTTATCATGTTAGAAACTTGGTTGCCTAATTTATTGCAGGCATGCATACGAATGGGCAATTTGGTACATTAACAATATTTGTGCATGATATAGATGCACCAAAACTATGTGGTCCCAATTGTTTAATAATTACTCGCTTTCTGCACATTTAAAGGGAGCATAGTGGTCCACTCCTACATATTCCATGTACTGATACACACTTTCACAAACAAAATAAGTTTAAATAATACAACATTAGTCATTATAATAAGGTCAAGACAACTTTCCAAGTACACTTTTCAAGTACAATTTCCATTAACTTACATAGAGGAGTATCTTACAAACATATTTCTAGGACCAAAACACTACCCAATTATCCAGAAGCTTACATTAAACCCACCACCATAATCTAACAAAAGGCATGCATATTGGTTGGAATTATACATCAACCGTACAAAAGACATGCATATTGGTTGGAATTTTTACATCAACCAAACAAAAGACTTAAAAGTTATGTCATCACTTCCATAACTTTATAAAACACCAAACCAACCTTACAAACAAGCAGATACAAAGAAACACAATCCACATCAAGCACATCTTCAACCTTGCAATGCTAGCTTCATGCTTAACCACCAACCTTTCCAACTTAGCAACTCTTTTGTCGTTCTTGGCCTTGACAATCAAACCCTGCAACGACTCCAATTCCTACATTATGCCATACAACTTCTCCTTGTAGTATCCTGGTTGTAGCCAATCATATATCCAATGGAAGAACCTATAACTCATCCTTTCGGTCATCTATCGAAGTCAAAAAGCAAAATAATAATCAAACATCTAAAATCGATCATGAAAGTTCAAACATCAAAGAAATTAACAAATGTTAGCTCAAAAAATCACAGATCAAACATCGCAAGTCACAAAACATCATTGAAAATTCAAACATCAAAGAAATTTAACAAATGTTAGCTCAAAAAATCACAGATCAAACATCGCAAGTCACCAAATATCATTGATCAAGATTTCAACAAACCTAAACATCATAAATTAGAATCATACATGACATGTACCAAAATCGAAGTTAGCTTTTATCATATTCTAAAGAAATAAACAATATTGCTCAGATCAGAGATTACTAGTGAGTTGGGACAATTCAAAAAGCGGCGTGTAGGGTTTTTTGTTGTCCACAATGTCCTTTGTAGCGCTTCCAAGTCACAGTGACATTTCTGCACTTCGTCCTCGCTACCAAAGTGAGGAACGGTTGAGTTGTAGAAAGAATACGACAACATTGTGCAAGAATGGTTTTGATAGTTGTTAGGGTTTTTACGGTTTCGAATACGTGAATAAATGTGAAGGATTGTGTCGATTAAGGGTTTCAATTAATAACCCATGATGTCGTGTCTTACACGAGGGATGAAGCTTCCATGTCAGCCTTGTCAACAAAGCATCGGAACCAGCCGAACCTTTAAAATTGAGGATAAAGGTGTAATTAACAAGTAATTTGAAAGTTAAAGGATTAATTGTGCAAAAAAATAAGGGACAAAGCCTAAAGTCTGTTGTGCTACAGTGTCAATTTCCCATTTATTTTAAAGTATGAATCTTTTTTGTTACTCATTTCCTTATTCAATAGTTCAATGTGTATTAAACTTCAAATCCTTTATTACCACTTGACATGAACATTGAACTCAAAATTCATAGTATGTCAACTATAAGTACCTGGATTTTCTCATATAATATTCTAGGGATTATCAGAGTTTTCTATAAAAATTGCGAAATTCTATCACTCAAAAACAATTTACATCCCAAGTTAATATCGAGTTTACAATAAAATCATACTCATCATTTAAAGCAACAAGAAAAAACTAAGAATAAAAACTACTTCCAGTCCAAGTCCTCGTGCTCCTATCTCCTCTCGTACAACGGCTACTACCTGAACCTGCAATACATGAAAAATCTACAATATCATATCACAAGTTTGGTGAGTTATATGGTGCTCTGTTTTCATGCAATCATACTCTACTTCTATCTTTCTTTACTTTCATACTCTACCATTCTGTCATCTTCTTCTCATACTCTTACTATATTTCACCTTATGCCTTATCATCTCTTCATTACTTCACATGCTCGTCTCACCTCATGTTTTCTCTCCAATCTATCTTTACCTCTTCTCGGGCTCTTACTGAGTCTTCATCTCATCTCCTAACCTTCTCTTATTCTATATACACCTCTTCTCACCTCATCCCATGTTGTAACACCCCGGTTTTCAGGTATTTTCAAATTCATCCCTTGGTTTAAATTATAAGTCAATTTGATCCCTAAGTCCAAGAATTATACATTGAAGCGCTAGTGGCATTTTGGTAATTTTGAGATGGATAAGTAGGCTAAGCGTACATGTGTGTACGATGCGCGTACTCACGTCAGAAGGAAACCCTAAATTTTAGTGTTTGAAGGGTATTTAGGCATCATGTTGGCTAATTTCCTTTCCACCTTTCACCTCCACTCCGTTGGAACGTTTTGCAAACCCTAATCTTTGAGTGTGCCTTTTTGAGCTCTAGTGTGTTCTTTTTGGTGTGTTCTTGGTGTGCTAGAGGAAGAAGAAGATCCTTGGGGAAGCTTTGGTGAAGGAGAAACTTGCAGATCTAGGATTTCTACCTTCTTAAGAAGCTCCAAAAGGTATAAAGCTTCAATCTTTCCTTGTTTTCTTTTAGATCTTGCCATGGGGGAAATCTATGTGTTTTGGTCCCTTTTCTTGGTGTTAATGAGTATATGCTACTCTAAGACCAAATGATTCATCCTTTCTGAAGAAACGAGGTGCAATAAGTCATAAAAATGTTATATTTGGTCCTTTTGGTGCATGCATGAGGTCTTTAGTGTTTAAGACAAGCTAGAATCTTGATGTTGGGCCTTATTAAGACATGTATGACCATAAAGTTGGAAACTTTATGGTTTGGAACACCTATTTGGACCTAGATATGAAATTTGGATGTTGGACTGGATGGAATAATCCTTAATCACATTTTGCATGGCCACCGCGTACGCTGGGCGTAGGCGGTCAAGGGCGCGTTTCCGGTCAATGTAGTGTACACTGAGCGTACAGCTGAGTACGCCCCACATACTCAGCTTGTTGGGCTTTCGAGTTGGGCTTCAACGTTTTGGGCCACCTTTTTGGACTTGAGTGTTTGGGCCCTTATTGGTCCATCTGTTTATGAGTATTTTAGGTCAAGTGAAGTGTTGAACGTAGGTGTAACAACCCGTTATTTTTCAAGTCAATAAAAGTCAAACCCTTTAAATAAAAACTCGAATTTTGTTGATTTGGTTGGGAACATAAGGGTTGAATATGATTAAATTATATAAATGATGTTTTTATATAAGTATTTGGAATAAAATACACTTAAAGATCAACATTTTTCCCTTTGGAACCGAGAACCCTCAGACCAAAAACCCCTTTTCGGCCGAGAACCTTCGGACCGCGAACCCTTCGGACTGAAAAAGTCTATCCGGCCGAAAACGCAGCCGCTATATATATATTTTTCCTCGAAAAATAAGTCATTTTCTCACTTTTTCAATCGAAAACACTCCCGTTTTGCTCTCAAGTATCATACAAGAACCTTCAAATCTTCAAGAAAAATCCTTCAAATCTTCATAATTTTCACCAAGAACAATCATCAAATCTTCAAGCTGACCGAAAACACCTTAGACCGAGAACACGTTCCCGATTGAAAACACCATAAGACCGAGAACCTGGTTCTCGGTTGACGTTTTTAAGACCGAAATCAAGGATTTCGGTGAAGGCTAGACCGAAAACCCTTACCAACACTCCAAATAATTCTCGGTAATTATTCCTTACATGAAATAAGTGTTGTCTAACACTTTAATTAATTATTTCGCTAATTTAAATACGATTATGTGTTTAAATATTATTAGGATACCATTATTTCCACATACGCTAGCCCGATGATCATCTCTACAGTTCCACTATCCAGACGCGAACACACTATAGGTGAGTTCATACCCCTACGTTTTCACTATTTTCAATGTTTTTAGGGGGGAGGGGAATACAAGTTAAACACAAGGACTCTTGTGTTAACATTCAAGCGAATTCGAACAATTTCAAACCATTTGTAATGGTACCAATCCGATTTATCATTGCATTTACCAAAATATATTTTTATATATTTTTAACCATTTTGTAGCATGTCGAGAAAAAGAATATTTTCACAAATCTCTTACTACAACTTTATACACACTATTAGATTGCAAATGTTTCAGCTCATTACAGGGTATACATTTAAATTATAGTTGGTATAGTTTATGAACCACTACACTATTTTGCTAAGATCAATAAACATTACAAGAACATACATTCAAACTATAATAGGTATAGTTTTGGAGTCACTACACTATTTTACATGCTCAAAGAACACTATACAGGAACAAGAACATACATTTAAACTATAATAGGTATAGTTTATGGAACATTACTCTATTTCACTAATTCAAGGATACACTACTAAATAATTATTTAAGTATAATTATTTTACACTACAAAGTAACTACTACAAGGTTACACATACATTTTCAAGTACAAGAGAACACTACTACACTACACGTAAACTAGTTAATACAGGGTTGTGAGGCACTACTTCGGGGTACCCATTAGGGTACCGGTTCAAGTCCTATAAATTATAATCAGAGTCTCCTGGAGGGAGAGTGTTAATTTGTGTATAGATCTATATGGGACTGAAAATCTCGCACCTGAGCTGCTTGCAACAGCTAGGCCGACAGGCCTGGGGTGACAAATGTCATAACATTTTGACGCCTGAAGAACGCCGTAGAGGCCACTAGGTCATATCAAGCATGGTTATATGAAACTCACAATAGTATCAACTAAAACATTTTTTACGGGATTAACACAACTTCAAATGGTTTTATTTTAAATAATGAAACTACAGTACACTATTTTACTCTACAGCTGGTGGATTCCAGACTCTCATACAAATGATTTTATTTTAAATAATGAAACTACAATACACTATTTTACACTACAGCTGGTGGACTCCAGGCACTCATACACTAAGGTTTTCATACAGACACTACTACAAACACTACTACATACATTACTATAGTACACTACTTTTCTAGTACAGAATACACTAGTACAACATATAATTTCAAGAAACATTCGTGACATAGTTTTATTTATTAATAAGACTACAGTTTACTAATACAGACTACAATTTACTATTACGAAGTACAGTTCACTATTTCAAAGTACAATTCACTATTTCAGAATACAGTAACTACATACATTTTGGTCTTAAGGTCTAAGACTACTTTTCATTCACTAAAGAAAATATTGGATTTTCTGGAAGTACACTATAACATTTTCAAAGAACAAAGACAAGCTTTCTATCTCAAATACATACTTATGAACTCACCAACTTAAATGTTGATACACTTTCAAAACCACTTGTATTCTCAGGGAACCGGTAGACAGGTACACCCGCAGTTTTTGAGAAGACGGAGCTTTTAGAGTCGCGTCTTTTATACTTTTGTTATATACTTTTGATGTCATACAAACTATTTATTGAACATATGTAAATACTATATTTTATCAATGTAATGGTTGTGTTTGTTTTGATTACTATTATGCAATTGTTGTGATATTGTACATGACATCCTTCACCCCCGAACGTTTCCGCCGTTCCGATTTGGGGGTGTGACACTAGGAGTAAGGCCTAAATAGGAGTTGGGCCCAATTTGGAAAATTGGGCCAATTATGGGCCTTGTGCGATTATTTTTGTTGGGCCTTTTGGATCAAGTTTTGGGCATGGGTCTTATCCTATCTAGGGAAAGGGTAAAAGTGGTCATTTACCCTAAGTGTGGTTTTTTAGTTAAGGATTGTAATCCAATTATTAATTGGATGTTTATTTTGTTGTGTTAGTGCGGGGATTTTAGTGAGCTAGCAACCGGAGACTTTCAGTTTGATTCAGCAATGTGAGGTGAGTTTTCCTCACTGTACTTGCGGGTCGAAGACACTAATGCCGACCCTTGGATTAATATCCTATTGTGCATGTTATGATATAGTGATCTATTAGATCAGTATCCCGTTAGATCGGATGATGCTATGCTTAGTGATCTGTAAGATCTGTTTATTTGTTTGCTAGTTGGTTAATAGTATGGTTATCTGTATTATGTGCACATGTTTGGTTGGTGGTTGAGGCTTCACTGCTTTGTGCGTAAGCCAACAGGTCGGGGCATTACAACCCGATGGTTGAGGGCCTAGGGTATTTGTCACAACTAGAAAAATTTGGGTCAAACCTAGTCTAAGGGGTTTTGTGTACAAGCGTATCCACAATGTAAGATGTAACCATATTGCAATAAAACACTTGAAAGCCATATGAGCATTGATGTTATAAGCTATTATATATATGAATGGGTATATAAAAGCCTTAAAGAGCCATGTTGTAATTAGCCTTGACAAGTCAACAAGAAAACACCCACTAAACAATTTCCTAGGACTTGTAACATGACACCCCACTAAGGCCGAAAACCCTTTCCATGGGGGACCTCAAGACCGTAGTCAACCCAAAACCAAGCACCATGGCTGAAAACTACCTTGATGACTCATGTGTTGGCCGAAAACTCTAAGAGAAAGGATTTAGAACCGCGAACACCCTTAGTGGGCCACATTTTGGCCGAAAACCACTTCACTAGATCAATGTTTGGCCGAAAACTCAATGGGAAAGGACTTAGGACCAAAAAACAAAAGGGAAACCCATCTTAGGACTGCAAACACATGTGTTTGCGGTCATGCTTGGATATATTAATGTGTTTACGGTCTAGAGTATAGAAAAATCAAGTATAGTTGACTTTAAGGTGTGACATTTCACCCATTTCCAAGGCAATCACAGTAAACCACGTATTAACCACCAAATAACAAGGCATTAACCTCCAGTAATCCAAGTAAATATCATGTCAACCTTCTTTCTTTTATTATGGACGAGAACCCTTCTCACCATACTACAATTCCACTTTCACTTACTGTGAAGTTCCAAATTTACTCTCAAGGAATTCAAGTTTCAAGCTTTAAGAAGACTCATTTCTTCAAAGCATTCTCTAAACCCTCGTAATTATTTCAGGTTTGGCTAGTGATTCTACACATTATCTTATTAATTCCATTATATTTACACATAATATTATGTGTTGACAACTTTAGGGTATCATAATCTTCAAGAGTTCGTCAAACACTCCAAGTGTTTTAGGCTCAAAACCTTCATCTCACCACCTCAACTACACACCCCAAACACCCAAGGTGAGCTTCATACCCCTATCTTTTCGTGTTTTTCATCCTTTTTTTTTGGGGGGGGGATACAAGTCAAATCTCGTTACTCTTTGTAATATTTGCATGCTTCATGGTTATGGTTTGAAAATGAAACAAGTTCTTGAACAAAAAGGTGCTTAACATGTGATAAAATCATAAAGTAAATGTTGATGACTTCTTTGTGTTATAAAAGTTTTGTGACCATGATTTTTCACTCAAAATGGCGAAAATATGGGTGTTATGCCCAAACATGTTTAACTCTTGGACACATGCATTTTAACTCTTATATTTTACATAAGTATTTGAAGATAATAGACCTCAAAGTTATTATATGTGTTTTGTAAAAATCGTGATTTACTAGAGTCACAACCAAAAATATAATATTTTATGTACAAAACTTTCAAAACCCATTTTGGTATGCTAAGCAAGCTGTAAAGCTCGATATTTTGCTAAAAAGAAGTCTTTTTTTGTAAAATAGTCGTAACTAAGTGTCACTATTTTGATGGATTAAAACTTAATATATTTAGCTATTTTCACATCATATGTGAAAATCATACATGTTCACTAACGATTATTTATAAAAAGTATTATAAATAATTTAGTCCAAAATAGTATACAAAACAGAATTTATGACAAAAAAATTCGTGTGTCATAATCTGCATATCATAAAGTTTTTAAAGCATGAGTAATAAGCTGTATGTCATAAAAGCTGAAAAACGCGTTCATAAAACTTCAATCATAAATTTACACAAGTAATATCATTTTCATTATTCAATAATGGGAGTTAGAGTTCGCGTAAATACGTTAAGGCTCTAGTGAGACACCGTCTTCACCGTACCTACCTAGCGTACACATTAAGTCCTTCTTTATAACCAGAGTCTCCTGGAGGGAGAGCGAGACCGTTGTGTATAGATCTGTACGGGATTGACAACCCCACACATCAACTGTTCGCTACAGTTAGACCGACAAGTCTAGGGTGACAAAAGTCTACCAATTTCGACGCCTGAAGAACGTCGTTCATGCATAGCAAACATATCAAGCATGGTTATAAGAACTCACTTAGGGATTACCAATACTAATTTGGTTTACGGGAAGCTTACACTTCACCGGTTTGATTAAAAATATAAAACTGCATATCATTTTTCAGTACACAGTCACTTACACTTCTGGTCTTAGGGTTAAGACTACCGTTTACTTATAAGAAAATATTAGATTTTCTGGGTACATACTCTTTACAATTATAAACAAAAGAAAACAAAGGACATGCATGCATATATTCACAGTTTTGGAACGAGACTTACAAACCATTTTCATAGAAAATATCGGATTTTCTGGAGTCATATGAACTATTACAAACAAGGATGTTACAAATCTTTTCATACAAACATGCTTATGAACTCACTAACATTCAATGTTGATGATTTTCAAAATGAATTGTATTCTTAGGGAACCAGTAAGCAGGTACCTAAGAACCGGATTGACTACATTTTGGAATTTCATACTTTATGTCACTTTTGTGTAATTTCATGAACACATACAATATGTAAACAATGTAAGTGTGTTATCTCAGTGTATCTTGTTTTGCTATGTTTCATTCATATTTAATTATTGTGATACTATACAATGACATCATCCGCCCCCGGACGTTTCCGTCGTCCTGGTTCGGGGGTGTGACAGTATTCCATCCCGAGAATGATTGGACCCATAGTATGTCGGCATTCCAACCCAATGGTTGAGGGGCCTGGGGTATTCCAACCCGATGGTTGATTGAACCCATAGTATGTTGTTATTGTGTATGTGTTATTTGTTTTGTTGGTATTTTGGGGGAACTCACTAAGCTATGGGCTTACATTTTTGGGTTATGTTTTAGGTACCTCAGATGATCGTGGGAAGGCAAAGGCTTGATCGTGCACCTCCTCATGTTGTGTTTTGTGATTTTGAGAAAAACTCTAATGTTTAAACTATTTTGAAAACTACAATGTAAACAATTATGATTTTTGGTTGGTTGAAAAAGTTTAAATTTTTATGAATTTTTATGGATGTTACACTTGCCCTTCTCATACTCTATCTTCACCACTTCTCGTAGTCTTCCCTCTCACCTCATACTATTTTCTTATCACTACTCCTGTTCTTGCTCTATCTCCTCACATGCCTTCTCCTTCTGTATTCACATAGACCCAAATGGTCTAATCACTTATGACAACTTCACATGTCATATGTAACGACCCGCAAATCCTTTTGTTAACGACGTTAGTTTTCCGTTACTCGAAAATTAATTGTTGTAAAGTTATTTCGATTCTAAGGGTATATAATGAAATAAATTAAATATATGCTTAAAGTAATTGATCCATGAAAGAATTGTTCATATATGCTTAAGATTTAAGAATAAAACTCATACTCTTCTTTATAATTCGTGTAGTCTCACCTAATCTACTATTGTATTGATTGATTTGTCATCCGTCAATGGTTTCTTATATGAACATAACAGTTGATTTTCTTTTAACCTACTTTTAGGTAGATTGTACTAAGGTGTTCAACAAATAATTTGAATATCTTATAATACTTGTAACATAAATTTATAAGGGAAATGGATTATATGGATGATAATGAGTTTAATATGATGCTAACGTCATTGCTTTGTGACAAATAATTGGTTATAGAGGATCTTTAATTCTTAGTTTTATGGAGCTTAATGACGTTTATTCTTATTTATAATTTCAACCAAGAAATTTCTAGATTTTTAGTGAAAGGATAAAAAAGTTGAAAAAAAAAATAAGACTTTTGTTAGGCCAAATAATGAGACTTTTCTGGAAGCATCCGGATAAAAAATAGTTACCGGTAAAAAAATGCTGATTTGATTTTTTATCCGGTAATCAAAACCTTTTTGTTAACAAAATAAAATTTGGGACTTTTGCGTAAATTTGGCCAAAATATTAGGATTTTTTTGAAAATTTTCCAATATAAAAAACAAATCCAAATACGTATATTATTCTTTGGTTTTGTCATAATCGCTTTGGTTTTTTGGCGACGTTATCTTTTACTTTGGTTTCAGATTGATGATCAATCAGAGTCGATGCGTAGTCCTCCTACATCGAACCAAACGTTTAGAGATGTATCTTCTTTATGAACCTGTTTATTTTTAATAAACAGCATGTATTACCAATTAGTCAATTTATAATAAAGCTTGATTTTGTTCATTATAATTTAAAAGTCATAGCTTTTGATTCTATATGCATTATACAAAATTAAAGAAGCTTTATAATAAAGTATGAGGAGCCACGCTTTTGGCTTTAATATTGGAGTTCCTTTTCTCTGTCAATTTAACCTATGAAGCTAATATGCCAAAACAGTGTTTTTTTTTTTTTTTTTTTTTTTTTAAATTTTAAAACAACATGATTAGACAACAATCAACAACGCACAAAAGCCGAATCAAACGGAGTAACTTTACAAAAGTAAGCCATGAATCTATGTTTGGATCACATTTTAATTTAATTATCTGTCTTTGAAAAATGACTGATTATAAAAAAATGGCAATCATTTTTTTTTTCATGTCTTGAATTTGATTACGAGTTAAAAGATCATGAAAAAAATGTTTGTATTTTGTAAAACAATTCATTTTAGGTTATATTTATAAAGTTGGTTGTCATTAATATATAACATATTAGTTTCGTTTCTAAACATGTATTTCTGATTTGACAAACAAACAATCTAATGATTAGTATTATGAGCTAATATTAAATCATTAGTAAGTCAAACGCAAACAAGCTGACAAATAATATTTGGGAATAATATATCGAATCATCCCAAATAATAAATCATATTATTATTATTTAATTGTCAAGTTTTGTCCGGAAATCAGATTAATCGTTAACCATCAAATATGATTGTAGTAAGTAGAAGGAGAACAACCCATTTTGAGAACAAATTAAAATATGAGACATCTTATGTTAAAACCAACATGAAGATCGTTGATTATTGATTGTTGAAAGTTGCACGCAATGACTTATGTCCTTAAAAGATTTTATGTCACTCAATATCTGTAGGTTTCAATGTAAAACTCAAGTTTATATCGTTCTTTCCATCAGCCATGGAAGAGCCGATAAACACAAAACATATGATATGACATGTATCACTTTGAGAAAATCTATATTTTACTCATCTTTGGTAATTAGTCTCAGTTAACTACTATTTTTGTCCTTATCTTTGTGCTTTTGCCTAATCTTTTTTCAATCCCTAATCACATAAGAAATCATTTCTAATGAAAAGGATTCAACTAAACCCATTATTCAAATTTAACTTTCATTTATGTCACATATTTTCCCATTTTATGAACTTGAATACTAAATGTTAATTTTAATATGTTAATAGTTGTGGGTAACATGTTTATGTGCCTTAATTCATCAATATTGATACTCTATTTCAAGTGTCTAAGTCAATTATCCAAACTAGGTATTAGGTCCAAATTATCATTTCATCATGTTATATATATTTCAAGTGTCTAATTCAATTATCCAAACTAGGGATTAGGTCCAAATTATCAATTCATCATGTTATATATAATATGTCTCATCCTTGGTGTTTTATGCTCAAAAACATGTTCTTAACACTTAATCATCATCATCATCCATAAAAGATACAAAATCTAGGGTCATGAGGTTTCTTCCATTATAGTAAATAAATGCTTTAAGAAAGAGAGCTTACATTAAATCCAAGTGTATGAATATTAAATTTCGTTTCTTTCTCTTGAAATCACTCGGTTTACTTCACTTTTGAGCTCAAGATCTCCACAATCGCACATCTCATGCTCTAAGAATACTTTAACTTTTAATATTAAGTCGGTCAAGTTACTCGAACCGTGTTTTTTGTGCCCAAAATTACACGGGACGTGGAATGCTAATGAACAAATGCTTAGCCTATTTTCTATTTACGCGAGCTATGTTTCCCAAGGCCTTAATTACATGGATCATGTTTTTTATAAAGTTTCCCATTTAACCAACATACATTTGGTTAGTCCAATTTTGGGTTTTATACGAGTCATGCTTCACAGGGTCTTATGTACATGACTCGTATAATGCTACAAATTTCCTTATTAACCAATGTACTTTGTCAACCCAAATATCATGTTTACACAGTTCATGTTTCCCAAGGCTTCTTTTACACAGGTCGTGTAATATTGTTTTGTTTCCAAATTAAGAAATATAATTTGGTAACTTTCATTTCTTGAAAGTTTTGAATTTTATATTAGCAAAGCAAAAATATAATATTTATAAGATCATTATCAATTTCACAAATAGTTTTCTTTTATTATCTTAGCATTACATGGAATAACAACCTACTTGTTGTTTATACAACTGTAGCAATCTACTTTTCTATTCTTTTTACAATTACATATTATAACATTTTAACTAAACTTTCAAAAAAATTACATTCCCCACTTTATGATTGATGTTGTAATGCTTCCATACGTCAAGAGAAATATATGAGCATTGAGTCATCACTATCAAGACCTTAGTCGTTATCGACGAGTATATCACAATATGTATCCTTGGGGTTAGCCACAAATATCACCATAGGATCGATCGATACCATCAATTTTTGATCAATCACGATATACACAATATTAGATGCTGACTTTAAGAGGGAGTTCTTCGTCGATTGGATGATGGATCACCGTATACAACTCTAGTTTAATATATTGGACCGCCATTATGGTTTATCCCTATTTTAAGGAATATGTACACATTATATACTTGAAAATGGCAAATATTATTGACAAAATATGATTCTCTATTTGGGAACATTTTAGGACAAGATACAAACTCCTCTGCGAATGTATGCCATTTTGGATGATATTAGTCTTGAAGGTATAAATTTTGATGTTATATGGTATATTATCTTCATGGATTCATTTTCTGTTGCAGGTGTCCTCATTACAATTTACTTAAATTGTGTGTGTGTGTGTGTGTCTATATATATATATATATATATATATATATATATATATATATATATATATATATATATATATATATATATATATATATATATATATATATATATATAGAGAGAGAGAGAGAGAGAGAGAGGGAAAATGACTCTTGAGGGTAACTAACTGTTGCGTTTGTTCTCATTTGGTCAATTTCCTTTTTTTGTACTCAATATATCATCGAACTTGTTGTTTGTGTTCACCATAACCCTTTTGGCCGGCTTTTGACCTGTGATAGCCGGTCAAAGGGTTATGGTGAACACAAACAAAAAGTTTGATGGTATATTGAGTACAAAAAAAGGAAAGGGACCAAATGAGAACAAATGCAACAGTTGGTTACCCTCCTGATTCATTTCCCTTTACTCATTTACAGCAAATCGCACGTCATCTCCTACTGATATTAATGATTTTATGAGATTCATTCTTGCTTTTCTTCAAAACATAACCCACAAAAGAACATTATTCATACATGTACAACTTTGTAATGCACTTGAATATTTATTAGGGGAATCTTGACTAAGCAGGTGCATTTCATGACTATATTTACATTTCCAATCAAATGACTTATCGTATCATGGATTCTAGACAAGTCTACAAATGAGTGGAATCACAAGTGCTGTGATTTTTGAGTTTATTTAACTTTAAGATCGAATTCATGGGATAAGATACAACATCAATATGCACAATATCATGCAGTTTTTGCAGACACATCACCATAATATACCTTGAGGTAAATGTTTATGCTGATAAATATACCTCTCATAAACAGTCATATCTTTTGCAGAGAGGTGTTGACAGCTAACCACAGTAAGCATAGCATAGACCATGTTTTAACGAAGTTACCCCTCTGAAACGCTCTTCATATACATTATAGCCAAAGAAGGTTGCAGTCTTTGATAATTTTGCAACTTTAATTTCATTTAACTTTTCGGGGAAAATGACTCAGGAGGGTAACCAACTGTTGAGTTTGTTCTCATTTGGTCTCTTTCCTTTTTTGTACTCAATATACAATCGAACTTGTTGTTTGTGTTCACCATAACCCTTTGACCGACTATCACAGGTCAAAAGTCAGTCAAAAGGGTTATGGTGAACACAAACAACAAGTTCCATGGTATATTGAATACAAAAAAAAAATGGGTCAAATGAAAACAAACGCAACAGTTAGTTACCCTGAAGAGTCATTTTCCCATATATATATATATATATATATATATATATATATATATATATATATATATATATATATATATATATATATATATATATATATATATATATATATATATATATATTCAACACATAGTCTAACCTATTATCTTACTCACCAAAAGGAAATTATAAAAGTTCCGAAAAATGATAATGGATACATTGATTTTTCGTCATCAATAAAACAATGTTTGTAACTAATACTAGTTTCAAAACCGTCCATGTTTTCAATAAGTTTAGAAAAATACATATCAACATCAAACCAATATTCTAGTAATTCTTTCTTAACATCAATAACCTATTTCATAATTTTTTGTATCTCTTTAATGAGAGCCTATTTATGTGCTTTAACTTCCCGAGACTTGTGTTGTTGTTCTTCAATGACCTTCATACCTTCAAATATATTATTAGGCATTTTGGATGGAAATGATTCATGAGAAGACGTGTGTATGATCAGGTAATTGGTTAGGATGAGATCCTTTGTCTTCATAATGATACTCACCATATTCGTAGGTATCAAAAGATGTTACAACTATTTTTTCTTTCTCGAACTTCTTGAATTGCTTACTAGTCATTTTATTATAAAAAGAGAAATAAAAAAGTAATTGAATTAGTATGAATTATGTTGTTGTTGGTTGAATAATGTGTCTTTGAGATATTTAATATCAGTGTAAGATTGGAAATAAATAACAATATTTATAGAAAATAAAGTTAGGCTGGAAAATGTATAAAATATAAATTTTTTTAATAAAATAAAAATATTTATATTTTAATAAATATTATATTTTACTGGTCCGGGCCCATTTTTAAGGACCCGTAAAACCATTTCGCACGTAGATTTCATATCAACAAAAGGTAGAGATCTGCAAGATAGAGGACCTGAATACGACCCCACAAAAACTCACCCCATGTGGATTTTACATCATTAAAAAATGACACAGTTATTTTAGAGGCAGAGACCACTCCAAAATAAAGGACCCGGATACAACCCCACAAAAACCCACTCCATGTGGATTTACATCAATAAAAAAGACACGGTTAGTTTTTTTTTAATCTTTGTGTATAGAGTGTAAATTGAAGCAAATTAACTCATTCTTTAACTTCATGTATGATGTATAAGATACAACATAGAACAAGACCCCACAATCCTATCTCTATCTCTTTGTTCATGGCATGGTCCCTATAACCTTCCTCAGCCATGTTCTTTTGCTTGCTACCACCAAAACATTTACAAAGCACGCCTTATGACCGCTCTTTGTAATTGTTTATCGGTCCTCTTTGCTGCAAGGGTCTTGGTGACTAATTAATGGTAATTCACACATCTCTTATTAATCAACCTTGGATCTATTGCAGTGTATTTACACACGTTACGTTTTGGATATTAAAAAGTAGGTCATAATGTACTTTTTTTTAATTTTTAAAAAGAACCATTTTAATATATATGAATTTCTACTATTTTCTAACTTTAACAAATATAGAATACTATGAGCAATAATGAGACGTGATTCATAATGGAAAAAAGGTTTACTACCACTTTATAAAGGATCCCATGATGCTTCTTTTGACATCATTTGAAGAAGACAAAATTGTCATCATAGTACATTTATAACACCAATTGAGTTAAAAGTGTATGTGCTACTAAGTTGTGAAGTATGTAATTTAATTCTCAATAATTAATTTTGCGAAATGAAGACATGGACCACAATATTGTATTAAATTTTGAACAATTGATATAGACAAAAAAAGGTTGGCTTAAATACAGGCCTATCACTATGTTTGGAACCGAATGCTTGATATTTTTATAAGTTTTAAATTTTTAATTTTAAAAATAAAATTCAAATTAAAAAGAAAGAAAAAACTTTGTAATTTTTATTTCAAATAAAAAACTAATAATATACAAGCTAATTCAAGTTGTTTTTAATAGCTTTTAGCTTTTACTATGTTTTATAATTTACGTATTTCAAAAACTTATAATTATTTTTATCGAACATGTTTACTTAAATATAAACAATTTCATGTTTAAGTTTTCAACTATCGGTGATCAATTAGTTTTGTCAAATGTACTTTTAGTCATTTGTATCCAATCTATAATCATATTTTCATTATACGCTTAAGGGTTATTGAGTAAATTTGTAATGATAAAATATTTGCCTCTTTGATTAACCGATATGTTTATTTTCATTTTAGAAGATCAAACTTTTATATGATTATGAACTTACGAAGTAAAATATAAACTTTGATTTGTAGATTTGTAAAAAATCCATTGATACCTAAAATTAAAATTAATAGAATATAAATATATCACATTTATGTATAATTGGTCTTGTACGTAATTTACGAATATGGATATTATATTTTAGAAAGATTAAATATGTAATGTGAGGCTTAGATAGATGCTGAGCATTCAGACGACAGTCAATCACTAAAACCAAACAACTTTGAGGTTTGTGAGGACCCACTCATCTCCCATCACATTCACATGCATATTCTCCTCAAACACTTCTGTCATTCACTTGTACCCTACAGTGCAAGTACCTCATGCATCCTACCTTAAATATTTTAATATTAATATTGTTTAGTAAAAACAAATAAATTCGTATTTGTAACGAAAAGTGTACGTTTTGTTTTCAGTTGTCACGGGAAAAATATCAAAATGATAGGTTTTTTTTAACAAAGTGATTTTTTTTATCTATATAATAAAACTATAACCAATTTAATAACATTAATTAATGGTTGCTAAACGCGGAATTTACAAATACCATTTTCTCTAATGAAACATTTAGGTTGAACTGTTAAGACTCAAGAACTTGGTACATCACTTGGATAGTGAAGCAGAGTCGAGGCAATTGACTGAACAAGAACTTGCTGACAGGAATCTGGGATACCGGTCCATTATTGAGTTGGAGAAAAATAGAAGTTTGGATCTTAGACAGAAATCTAGGATCAAATGGGCTGTAGACGGGGACGAAAACACACGCTTTTTTCATGGATGCATTAATAAAAATAACAGGAAAAACCTTATTGATGGTCTAAAGATAAATGGCGTATGGTGCACTGATCCGACTAGCATAAAACAGGGGATATTTTCATTCTTTGCGGAGAAGTTCAATGAAAAATGGCCTATTAGGCCGAAACTTGTTAGTCAACATTTCAAGAAAATCTCTCATGCAGACACGAAAGCTTTAGAAGAACCCATTTCATTACAGGAGATAAAGAATGCGGTGTGGGCATGTGGTAATGAGAAGCCCCCCGGGCCAGATGGATTTTCTTTTAAATTCATCAAGAAGTATTGGGATGTCCTCCTCGGTGACATAGCTGTTGTTGTCAAATATTTCGAGCTCCATGGTAAACTCGAATCCTCTTGCAATTCCTCCTTCATCTCTCTAGTACCCAAAGTCAAGGACCCTCTATTGATTAGTGACTATAGACCCATCAGTCTCATTGGATGCATCTATAAAATCATATCAAAGCTCCTCTCGCTCAGAATGAAAAAAGTGATGGGGCAGTGTATTGACGAGGTGCAATCAGCATATGTCGAGGGTAGCATATACTTGACGGGCCCCTTGTGGTCAATGAGATCTATTCATGGGCAAAAAAGTCAAACAGGAAAATTCTTCTATTCAAGGTAGACTTTGAGAAGGCATTTGACTCAATAAATTGGGAATTCCTTGATTCGAACCTGTTGCATATGGGTTTTGGGAACAAAATGAGAATGTGGTTAAGAGGTTGCCTCGGATCTGCAAGATCCTCTGTTCTAGTCAATGGAAGCCCGACTGAGGAGTTCCCATTATCGAAAGGTGTCCGGCAGGGTGACCCACTTTCCCCATTCCTCTTTATAGCAGCCATGGAGGGCCTTAGTGTTGCGATGCGGTCTGCCTGTGAGCTAGGCATTTTCCAGGGTGTTAAAATTCCAAATGGAGGCCCGGTGATCTCTCATTTGCTATACGCAGATGATGCACTATTCCTAGGGGAGTGGTCGAGAAAAAACATAAACAACCTAACTTGTATCCTTCATTGCTTTCATGTCGCATCAGGGCTAAAGGTAAACTTCAATAAATCAAAAGTTTTTGGAGTCGGATCAGAAATGCAAGAAGTATCAAACTGGGCCAGTGCCCTTGGGTGTGAACCATTTGCATTACCTTTTACATATCTAGGTGTTCTTGTCGGAGCCAACATGAATTTAAAGAAGAACTGGGAGCCGATTATTGAGAGATTTCAAGCCAAACTCTCAAAATGGAAATCAAAAACCTTATCTTTTGGTGGTAGATTGACCCTAATCCAATCAGTTCTTGGTAACCTTCCAACTTATTTATTGTCACTATTTATAGCACCTGATGGGGTAATCCAAACTCTCGAAAAACTGAGGAGCAGATTTCTATGGGGCGCTTCGGATGATAAGAAGAAAATACATTGGGTCTCGTGGGACAAGGTGGTTGCACCCAAGGATTCGGGAGGCTTAGGGATTGGTACGATAAAAAGTCTCAATATTTCTTTATTAATGAAATGGTGGTGGAAGTTGAGAACTGAACCACATCATCTTTGGGTAGAAGTCATATCAAGCCTGCATAATCTTAAGTCGAAACCTGATGATATCTACTCAAAGAAAACATTAACTGGAGTGTGGAATTACATTGCTGGCATAAGAAAGGCCCTTGTAAAAAAAAGGTATTCCTGTCAGTTCTGTGATATCTAAACAACCCACAGCTAATGGGGTAACTTGGAGATGTGGACTTACCTCGACGGGAACATACATGGTCCGTGATCTTAGACAAAGATGGGATTACAAGCCCCCTGTCACCGATGGCCAATCCTGTTGGCTTAAGGAAGTCCCATTGAAAGTCAATTGTTTTATTTGGAGGGCGAAAATGGGAAGGATATCAGTCACTTCGGAGCTAGCAAAGAGAGGGGTACTTTTGGAAGTTTTGACTTGCCCCATGTGCAACGAATCTGAAGAAGGTTCTGATCATGTCCTGGTGGATTGCACTTATGCTAGGAGTGTCTTGGAAGGGGTATCAAGATGGTGTAATACACAATTGGTACCACTCCACACGGTAAAGGATGTACTGGATTCCATCTCTCGATGGGGGATGTGCAAAAAGAGGAGAAAGATAATCTTAGCTATCTATTATGGAACATTATGGAGTATTTGGAAATCAAGGAACGAAAAGGTCTTCAAGAAAAACCGGCTACCACCGGATAAAGTCATTGATATCATTAAATCAGTGGCTTATCTTTGGGTGAAAAACAGGGGAAATTTTGACAGGCTGAATTGGGCATCATGGTCTCAATGCCCTTTGTTTTTTTGAATATTCTTCGTTATGCTTTAATTTACCTGTTTTATTTTGCTTCTGTGTTTGAACTGAACTTGTGTATGCCACTGACTGTGGCTGCTTTTTTCTCCTTCTATTAATATATCTCATTGACCGGTTCCAAAAAAAATATGAATCATTTAACAGTCCTAAATGTCTTATTATTATTATTATTATTATTATTATTATTATTATTATTATTATTATTATGAATCATGGAACATTTAATAACATTAATTAATGGTTGCTAAACGCAAAATTTACAAATACAATTTTCTCTAATGGAACATTTAGCAACATATGAATCATTTAACAGTCCTAACACTAAGGTGCTGTTTGTTTTTTTGTAAAAAAACATTTTCATATCTCTTATTGTTGTACGAAGCAGTACATGTTCAACACTTTTCATCTCGCAGTTGTTTGTTTTTTTAGAAGTCTTCAGAGTAAAAAACTTTTGCGCGTGTTCTGTTTGGTCGGCACTTATATTGCTTCTTCCAACGTCTTCTTCTTTTTTTCTTGTTGAAATCTTGATTATATGTTATTGACATCTTGATGAATTATTGTTTCACATTTTTTTTTCCTTTTTTTTGTTTATTCTTGCTAAATGGTTTTTTTTTCTGTTTTTTAATATTGAATAATAATAATTTATTGCTGAAATATCATTATTTTTTGTTGAAATATTATTATTTTTTTGCAAAAAATATCATAAATTCTTGTTAAAATGTCATACATTATTAAATTTTCAGTATTAAAAAACTATTTTCATTATATAAAATCAATTTATTTAATTTTTTTAATATCTGCAGCAGCATCCAGATGTTAAAAAACAAGCACGATTCTTATTACATTCTACAACCGTTTGGTCCACCTCTTCTGTTGCAAAGGGTTGTAAAGAGGTCCACCAACTTCATTAATATTTGCTTGAAGAAAACAAACATCACTTAAATGTTCATACGTTGCAAAATGTTCCGCTATAAAGAATGTTGATATTTTGGTAAATGTCTTTTTATTTACTTATTTGAGGAGGATTGAATGTTATCTTTTTGATAAGGTTCAAATTAAGATTTATATATTTAATCATTATTGATAAATCTAAAACTTTTGTATAAATATATCAATATATTGCAAATGTTATCATTTTGATAAGGTTCAAATTAAGATTCACATATTTAATCATTAATAATAAATTAAAACATTAAATATATATTGTTTTTATAAATATATCAATATATTGCAAAAGTTATTGACTTTTTGCTATGTTCTTCAAATTAAGATTTCTTTTACTATACCACTATTTTAGTAAGGTTCCAATTAATATTCACATATTTAATCATAATTAATAGTTTACATATTTAATCATTATTGTGTAAACCATTTTTTTTCAAACTGAAATCGGCATAATTCATATTGTTTTGTTCTAAACTAGGTATAACATTCATATGTTACATTGGTTAATTAATATATATATATATATATATATATATATATATATATATATATATATATATATATATAAGGTCTAAATATTTAAGAACTTTGGATTTATAAGAAAATAAGAAAAATAATGAATTATTAAAATTGATTTTTTTATCTTTTAAATTTAAATAAATAAACAAAATAAACTAATGAGCTTTAATTTGTAAATTTTGAAGTAAGAAGGTAAGTCCATTAATGAAATTGATATTTCATTTATTACTACATTTATTGTAATTATAACATTAAAGTATTATGTGGAATTTATCAAAATAGAAAACCCATAAAATGACATGTGGAAAAGAAATTAATTCAAAATAACCATAAAATGACATTTGACAAATTGAATGAGAGTGTCACATGTAGCAAAAAAACCTTTATTTATAAGAGTATATATATATATATATATATATATATATATATATATATATATATATATATCATGGTTGTAGAAATCGCTAATCGGCCGCTAATCGGTGGACTAACGATTAGGGATTAATCGGCTAGATGGGATTTAATCGGGAGATTAATCAGAGACCATCAATTATTAAGAAAATTATTCAAAAATTTATAAATCTAATTTTAATCCTACAAAAAAGTGATCAATCGGTGATTAGGTCCGACTTTGACCTGCGTTGACCAAACCCGATTTGGTCCGATTAAAGTCTGATTAAGCCCGATTAGGTCCGATTAATTCCGACTTTGACCTGTATTGACCAAATCCGATTATAGTGACCGATTAACAATAAATTTCATCGGTGGAGGTCCGATTAGCGATTAATCGCCGATTTTACTCTCATAAAAATACATTTTTACTTGTCTTTATTAAAGAAAATTAATAGCTAACTATATTTTAGTAAGGTTCCAATTAATATTAACATATTTAATCATAATTAATAGTTCAAATTAAGATTCAAATATTTAATCATTGTTGTGTAAACCATTTTTTTCTCAAACTAAAATCTGCATAATTCATGTTGTTTTTTTCTAAATTAATATAAAGTCATATATCTACTTAGTTTAGATCTTGGGAAATCAATTTTGGTTATATATATATATATATATATATATATATATATATATATATATATATATATATATATATATATATAGGGAAATGATCAAATGACAACACCAAAAAGGTTGAGAACGCGAGAACACTTCTGGACCAATCATATTATAAGGGTATATTAGTCATTTTGTATTTATTTTAAATTAAAACAAATTAAATTCAAATCTTAATTTCCTAAAATTTAGCGATAATGATTATCTACCTAAAATAAAATATGAACTGATTTTTTTATTTCTTTTATTAATGGATGATAAAGATAATTTATATTATTTTTTTTTGTCAAATAAAAATTCATTTTTTTTCTAATTTAATATTCATCAAAATATTTTCAATCATATATGAATAAAACATTTGTAATTATAAAAATATATATTTGTAATCCTAAATAATAAATCATAATTTAGAGATAACATTTATAAATGAATAAAAATAAACTAGTAATCATACATGAATATGCTAACAAATAAAAAAAATCAACACATTAAAAATTATATTCATAAAATAAAATTTTCAAAGATTGAGTTTATACAATTATATATTTATATTCATAAAATAATATATACCAAGACTAGTTTCATACATTTATACATAATTATATTCAACAATGATTAAACCGCTTCAAATGATTTTTTTTTTTGCAAAATTCATCCCTATATCAGCCATTTTCTTGAATTGGTCACAACCCCTTCCTTCTCTTTGAATCAAATGGCTTGCGAGCTTGTGTAACGAGCAGGAGCAGACACGATATCTAAAAAATTCTAGCATTCCTTCTTCTTTGATTAATATCTACAAAAATGACAATAACATGTAAAGACAATAAAAAGACCAACATAATATTAACATGAATGATTAGTAGAAAAAAATACGTAGTTATAATCATAAATGATTATTACAGCGTCTTTTAATCATATGTACAACCATGTTTATAATCATAAGTGATTATAACGAACACAATTGACGATGACATGTCCGCCATCATCAAAATTGAGAAAAATAGAATGTGATTGAATCATTAAAGCATATGGGAAGGTAGATAATTAGTGTATCAAAAAGTATCAACAACGTGGCAATAACAAGAAAACTCGACCGAGAGGGCTTACCCTCTTCTAGTTATGATTATTAAAAACTTCATTACCCAAAACATAAAGTCACCAAAGTAAATGTCCACCTGTTTGTCAGAAACATCACAAAAAGGAATATGTTAATATAATCAATGGCTTGTGTATTAAGTATTAACTATGAAACATAAAGGGTTTGTGACTTGTAACAACTTACTGAGTGTAAAAGAAAAGTACTTCGAGTCCAACAGTTATCAGATTAGCAAGAAGAACTGCTCATGACACCAAATGCAATTAAATCTGTAAATAAGCAGCCAAACATGATGGATTGATTTCAAAGAGGTCTTCCAAGTTTCATCTTCATACAAGATCCCAATTGGAGAATGAACACAAAATTCAAGCTAATTCCCATGGAGATCCTAATTGTTTTAAGCTGTGATAATTCCACCAAATTTGATACAACCATGTTTATAATCATAAGTGATTATAACGAACACAACTGACTATGTTGATTGAATTTATTCACCACTGTAGTGAAGGATATCAGATTGCTAGAATTTGACCTACGAACACAATAGAAGGAAGAATCAAAACTTACCAATTGTTGATTTATAGCTTCAATTTCATACGAAATCCTGTCAAAATTTCCCCCTCTTCTTGCATCGCCAAACACGCACCCCCCTTCATGATTGCAATTACCAATCGTGATTTTTGTAGTCATTCTTCAAGCCCTGAATCGGGATTGCAAGTCCTGGGGCTTACGAGAAATCGAGGTGGTCTCTTGGCCTTCGATGGAATTGGCGATGGTGGAAGTCAAAGGGGCAGAGAGTGTGAAGGCTCACCAGCGACGACATCAATAGGGCGACAGGAAGGGAAGAAAGGCTCGCATCGAAGGTGTGCTGTCCGATATTCAGGATGTTGTGTCCAATTGCGATCGTCTCCGGGGTTCGAAGAGGTTGAAGAGACAGAGGGAAGAGGGGAAGGAAGGGCGTCGATTCTCCGACGACCCTTGTGGCTTAATCGTCGTCATCAGCAACGCATAAATGGGGGAAGGAGCAAACAACAAAAAATCGACATTTGGGGTGAAATCAGGAAGCATCATCGTTCGATGTGGATGGTTCATCTGTCGAGCAAGGGAAAAGGAAAACGGAAGTAGTTGGGATCGGCTGTGTGATTCGGCTGTGTGATGAAGGTGTCGATTGTATGCTGTATGAAATTAGGTCAACGAAATAGAGAGGCAGGGAGTAATTATAGGAGTTTACAAAATTAGGGTAATGTTTATTTACCTGAATACCCTTTATAATTTTCTTTAATTTGAAATTTAAATTTTAAAGGTATTAATAATTAGAAAAATAACAATTAATTATAGCCACACATCTTAAAAATTAGATGATCCAGATCTGTTCTCGCGTTCTCAACCTTTTAGGTGTTCTCATTTGATCCTACTCCTATATATATATATATATATATATATATATATATATATATAAAAGATCAAATGAGAACAAATAAAAGTTAAGAACCATTTTCATTAAGAGTGTTTTTTTAAATTTAACTTAATGGTATAAAACATACATACATTTCATTTTTACAATCAGATCTAACTTACAATATTTCAAACTCTTTCAAAAACTCTCCCACCATTTGTGAAGAACACAAACCCAAAGATCACCACCACCACCAACTACCGCCGGTGGCACCACCACCACCAACTTCCGCCAACAGCAGCACCGCAGGAAGGCGGAACACCACCAAAAGATCGACGTGTTTATTTCATCCTCGCCTCCACTTCTCCAAATCTACGACTACATCCATTTTTTTATCTGTTTTGCTCCCGTAAACCATCAGGTTTGCATCAAATTTCACCAAATCTGATGTGTTGTGTATATTGAGGTTAGATATGGCACTGCCCTCTCCTCCATCCCGCACTGATGTTCACCTGCCTTACTCCGATCTACAACCGCATCAACTCCGACGTTACATTCTCTAACGACTTCACCTTCATCATCCTCTGCCTTTACTTTACCAAATCTATGATCGTATCCATGTGTTCCTCTCTTTCACTCAGATGAACCACCAGATTTACATCAGATCTCACCAGATCTGCATAAGATTTCACCAGATCTGCGTTAGATGTCACCATATTTGCATCAGATCTCACCAGATCTGATGTGTTTGTGCATTTTTATGTTAGATTTGGCTAACCACCACTTATGACGAGATTGAAGGAGTTACTACGAGATCTGATTTAGTGTTCTTCAAGTTATACATCTGGTTTTGTGTTCTTTATCTCAGATCTCTGGAAAATGTTTGTTGTTTTTCATCTCAAGATCTGGTGAACCATTTTTTCTCCAGATCTACGATTGCATCCATTTTTTCTCTGTTTTGATCCGATGAACCATCAGACCTCCACAGTCGGACCTCATCGGAGAGCCAAAAAAACGTCGCCTGATGTCAAAGATGATGAAACTCTTATTGTTCTGTCCAAATCTGATGTTTTATGCGATCTGAGGTATGTGGTGCACATAAAGTGTTTGATGAAATACCTCAACGAAATTCGGTAAGTTATTAAGCTGTGAATATGTGTTTTTTATGTGTTGATTTGTGAATATGTAAGTTATTAAGCTGTGAATATGTTTTTTTAATCACTAAGTTGTGATTTAGTGTCTAAAATGTTGAATTAAGCTGTGAATTAGTATCTGAAATGTTGAACTAAAGTGTAAATTTTGATTTTTTTTTATCCAGATATGAGTTCTGAAGGAAGGATGTTGGCAAAATATGGTAGTTAGCAGTGTTGATGTTGGTAGTGATGGTAGAGTAAGGACATTATATATTTCTCTCATCTTCTTCATTAATTTCAGATAAGTTATCGTCTTTTATGATTCATGTATATGTTTTTTTTATGTTTGTTTCTGAAATATGCCATAATTATGTATGTATTAAACTGTGAATGAGTTGTTTAATACACTGAAATATAAGATTATACTTATAAATGAGTTGTGAATGTATTCTATTAAACTGTGAATCAATTACGTAAGAACATAGAGAATAAAAAGTTGAATTACATGTGCTAGAAAACATGGATGAAGTTCATGAAGTTGTGAAAAAACTTAGAGAATAAGTTCATGATGTTGTGGAAGAACCTATAGAAGAAGAATTTGAACTGTAAGTGTCAGAAGATATGCCTTGTGTGGATGAAGACATAACCGCCTTGAATGATAATGATGATGACAAAGAAGATACTCCAATGAACACGTATGATCCTAGAAACTAGAACATCTAATGAGTGGATACATATGTTCTAGTCATGAATTTACAAGATGTTTGATAGTAACTTTGAGTTTTGAATTTAGTAAGGCTAAATGGTGTCGTAATGTTTTTACCTATGAAAAAAATGTTTCACATAGGCACCACGTAAGCTTTTATAATTTTTGCCACAGTTTACCTATGAGTGTGGTGTGGTGATGTTCTTACCTACTATTTTTTTCTTTTCTTTTTTATATATTGAATAATATAAATCCAAACTTTTCAATTTTTTATTTACGATAACAATTAATTTAAAACTTTATATAAAAGGTTGTCATGGCATTTAAAAATAAATATATAAGTTACATTTGAAAATTACATAAACAAAAACTTTTAAAATACATAGATTTGTTATAGTTTTTAATCGCTATCCTTTTTCAATAAATTACGTTTATTTTGGTATTTAGGTTAGTAAATAAGGTAGTTGAAATAAAGATACGCAGATAACATTTACTCTTTTTATATTGATTAAACAATTCATAGAGAAAAAAACAAATCACCATATTAATCAATATATATATATATATATATATATATATATATATATATATATATATATATATATATTTGTTTCCAATAACTCAACGATGGAAGCTAAGCGATGGGTAACAAATGTCATATCTTCTATTTGATCGGTTTAGAGTGATAGGAGTCGGCAACGCCCACAGGCGTTATTAGCAAAAAAAAAAAAAAAAAAAAGGAAACGCTGTTACCAAATATTGTGGTGGTAACGGGAAGCAACGGGAATACCTTTAACACGCAATAACTGTAGATGGGGACGGTGTTCATTGGCGTTATTAGCCGTTACTAAGCACAATAACGGGAGTGGGCGTTGCCCACTCCTAGTAGCCTAAACAAAACGGTGGAAACATACCTGCGGTTTATTACCACTGGTAAAAATGTGATTACGGTGTGGTGTTTACCGCCGGCAACACCTTTCATGTAGAATTACCATCGACATAAATCTCTCCACGCCGTTTAGCCTGATAGCCAATTTACTTAATAATACCGTACAAAAAAAATTATGAGGCCTCATTTTGATTTTCGCACAAGTCGTCCGACATGTGCTTGGACAAGGATAGATGATAATTAAAATAAGAGCATTTTATTATAGTCTATCTTAAAAACTATTTTAATAGTCTCACATAATATTATATTATTGTAATAATTTAAAAAATTACAACAAATATATACACTAAATACAACCCTAATATTCTATTATTTTAATTTTTTGGTTTTTGATTGCGTTATAAAATAAATTGAAGTATTATATTATTTTATATTGTTTTGCTATTTTTTCCAAGAATATTTATATTTAAATATATTGTATAAATTTTTATTTGAGCATAAATTAACTACAAACCTGCCATCCACCTGTAAGTGTGTTCCCGACTTCCCTCCATTTTCCTTCATCTCTCCCCAAAAAGTCGTTCTCCTTACCTGCAAATTCTTTCTCTTTAGTCAAAAGCTACACTGCCTCATGGGTCCCCTCTTAATCTCCCCACCAAACAAACAAATTCTCAATCCAAAATCTCCATCATTAACAACAGATTTGAAAATTCTTTCAAAGACCAATCAATACGAAAATTGGTAATTTTCCATGATTCATGATTATGATTATTCCAACTGTAAAGCTTAACCTCCCTCGGATACTGAGTCAAGCATCAGCTCCCAATTCCCATGGCGGATTCATAACACTATAGAACCCTAGATCCTCTATTTGTCCTTGTATACCTGTTTTTAACTTCTTTCTGGAGTGGATAATTGGGGAGATCAACAAACACAATGCCTTCAAGACAACCTTCTTCGTTCCCACATCAACAGCCCACAAAACACAGAGCTACCATCATCTTCCTCGTAATCACTGCTTTTTCATCAATTCTTATACTTATTGGAGTTCTTTACTTGCTTTACTACCTGTGGTATACGTTGATTCATCGGACTCGTACTAGTCCGCTTGATTCGTGTCCAGAATTTTTGAAACTACGTCGTTACAGCTACAAAGAGCTCCACTCCGCCACCAATGGCTTCTCCGATGATAATTATATCGGAAAAGGCGGTTCAGGTACAGTGTACCGTGGTATACTCAGAAATGGAAAACTCGTTGCTGTGAAGATGCTTGATTCGGAGTCGTTAGACGCCGAACGTGAGTTCCAAACCGAGCTTCGAATCCTCGGTGGATTAGAGTCGCAGTTTATCGTTTCATTGTTAGGGTATTGCTTTGATAAGAGGAAGCGATTGGTGGTTTATGAGTACATGCCGAATCGGAGCTTACAGGAATCTCTTTTCTCCGATCGTAGCTTGAATTGGGAGAGAAGATTCGATATCATCCTAGATGTTGCTAGAGCACTTGAGTTCTTACACCGGGAATGTGATCCGCCGGTGATTCACGGAGACGTGAAGCCTAGCAACGTTTTACTCGACACTGAGTTCCGTGCAAAACTCGCCGATTTCGGCTTGTCGAAATTGAAGATCGAGCCGGAATTCGGTGTGGATTTGTTCAGTCAGGATCTATCAGGAACTTTAGCTGGCGGTGGCGTCGGAGAGTCTCCGGCGATTGGAACTCCAGTCGATAGTAGTACCGCTAATGAGGTAGATTTCGCTCTTGCTCTACAAGCTTCCTCCTCTTCGACGCCGACCAATAATAAGGTTGTGTGTAATAATCCAAAATTTGGCTTCACAAACGATAAAGGAAAGGACATTGAAAACGGTGGTGGTGATGATTGGATTAACAATAAATTCACGAATTATGATGACGATTTAGGTCTTAATTTCGATAATAATCACATTGGAGAATCCAATATGAATCCCTCCGACGATCGCAAAAATGGCAAGAAACAATGGGGGAAAGATTGGTGGTGGAAACAAGAGGGCAGCGGTGAGCTTTGCAGCAAGGACTACGTCCGAGAATGGATCGGAAGTCAAACCTGTCCATCGGCCAATCCAGATTGGGATGATGATAAGAACTTTGAATTAAAGGATTCCAACGACAACGAAAACAAACCAGAAAACGAAGAACAGAGTGGCTGGAAACGACACCGGAAAATGCAAGAATGGTGGAAAGAAGAACACCTCGACGAACTCAGCAATAAGAAAGTCGAGAAGAAGAAGAAGATGAAACGAAAATTGAAGCTCTCGATCTTCCGAAAAAAACGAAAAACAAACCGTCATAATCACGAAAACGAGATCGATCCAAACACAGAGTTCAGTTTCAGGAAGAACTCAAAGAAGAACAGCGAAGATCTCTTCAGCCGCGAACTCAGCAGCACAACAAGCATGCGAGGGACACTTTGTTACGTAGCACCAGAATACGGTGGTTGCGGTTATTTAATGGAGAAAACCGATATTTACAGTTTTGGAGTACTGATTCTGGTGATTGTTTCTGGTCGAAGACCATTACATGTTCTATCATCACCAATGAAGCTTGAGAAGGCGAATTTGATAAGTTGGTGTCGACAATTGGCTCAAGGTGGTGATTTGTTGGAATTAGTGGATGAGAGATTGAAAGAGGGTGAATTTTATAATAAGGTGCAGGCGATTTTGTGTGTGAATTTGGCTCTAGCTTGTTTACAGAAGATGCCGGAGTTGAGGCCGGATATTGGGGATATTGTGAAGATTTTGAAAGGGGAAATGGATCTCCCGGTGGTTCCGTTTGAGTTTTCACCATCGCCGCCTTCCAAATTGGTCGGAAAATCTAAATCAAGGAGGAAGAACAACAACAATGCCGATTGAAGGTGTAGTGTTCTTGTTGCATTTGTATATTGGTTAAATTGGTTGACTCCTAGATAATTTAGTCTAAAAGTTTAAAGCTGATCAACCGATTTTTATTTTTTATTTTTATGTGAAGTTGTAAACGTATGGTTCTTCAATTGAAGTAACTCCAACAAATATCTGGCTGACGAGGATCAAGAGGTTGTTCAATGAAACCCTAATATGGTGAAGAGGATTCTTGACCATATAAGGAGATTTTTTAAATAAACCATAATTCCAAACCTTTAGCTTGATATATTTGGTTTCGTCATTGATCATCTGCCATAACCCTCCATCACAAAGAACTACGAAAAAAGGTCATTATACTTTTTGGTGATTAAAATTCCTTTGAAATTTGTTTTTTTGTTGCCTGGAAACTTAACCTTAGATAAAGAATATTAAGGACATGTTGGGGTATATTTTGGCAATATGCCCACCCATTTTGTAATGGGTATTTTCATAGTGGCCCTACCTATTTTGAAACATATTTTCACGATAGAGGAAAGAGGCGCCCCCGCCCGCGCGCACACACAAACTCTCTCTCTCTCTCTCTCTCTCTCTCTCTCTCTCTCTCTCTCTCTCTCTCTCTCTCTCTCTCTCTCTCTCTCTCCTAAGACATGAGTTTTGGGTTGGGATCTCAAATAATCCAAGGAGAAACCACGAGGAATCAATCAACACAAGAAATCTATTATATTGATCTTAACTTTCTAGGTTTTAGTTTCGTTGCATTGAATTGATGAACTTGCGATCCTCTTGGATTATGGAGTTTAATTTGCTTCCGTTGCGTTTTTTTTGTGATTTTAAAAATCACTATATTCCAATAATAATTTCTCTTGTTCTTCATCTAGAACTCAAGTTAAGGTTTGTGGATTTTTCCACATCGGAGATTCTTATTCATTAGAAAGATTTAGATAAGTTTTAAGTCTAGATTCAAGCATTAGATCATTAGGGAATCATCATTCCACCATTGAAATGGTTGATTCCACCTTCAATGGTGAATTTAGGGATTCATGAACCCTAGTTTGATGGAGTAATATTTTGAAGTTATTTATAATGATTTAATGATTAATCTATTGTAAAAAATTGTTTTATAAACTTAAATAAATGGGTCATTAGTTGTGATTTGAAGTTTATACAGAGATCATGAGTTCTAGAGATGGTTTTGAACTTAGCTTTAGTGTTTGGTTAGAATTGAGCAATTGGAATCTCAATTCGTGATATCATTGCATGAAAATAAATTCTAAAGAATCTAAATGCATTTAATAGTTGTTTGGATATTGATTTCGATCAAATGAACTCATGTTGAGGGGATTAAACTTATTCTTATGATCTTTATGTCTAATTTGTAAATCATAACTTGAATGATTGTTTTGGATGTTACATGGCGTATTTAACAAGTTTTTGGAATGATATTGAATACTAAGTCAAGTTGGAATAGTTAGATAACATTTTTTAAGTATATGCTCGAAATGGAGTTACATCACGTTTTGCACAACCTTACAAATAAATTTAGACCATGCATATTGTTCACAATTGGAGGAATTCTCCGTTGAGTTTGCATGTAGCATCCGGTTTCTGGTACGTGTTTAAATTCAAGTAATTTTGTATTTTACACTGGGACTCGGCGAGTTGGAGGCCCAACTCGTCGAGTAGACTCGACATTATGCGGGGGTTTTGGTGGTCTACTCGATGAGTCGGGGGACCGAATCGACGAGTAGAAGCTGTCTGGATGAAACCCTAATATTTAGGGTTTGCAACCTATTTAAACAACTTAACTCGTCCCAAGCCAGCCTTCATCGTCCCTCTCACTTCTAGAAGACCCTAACTCGAAACCCTAACCATTCATTGAGTGTTCTTGAGCTTTGTGGTTCCATTTTTGGCGTGTTTGAAGTTTAAAGAAGAGAAGGAAGTTTGGAAGATCAAGAGAAGGCTAGTAGATCCAGAAGTTTTGCTTCATTTCCACCTCATTCAAGGTAAAAAGCTTCAACCTTGACTTCTCATTTGATGGATCTTCTCTAGGGTTAGATCTTATCATTTTTGGGCATTTTTAAGGCCATATTCGGATTGGGTGTGTATCATGGAGTTACACTCCAGATCTGGAAACATTGAGGGTTCCCATGGCATAAAGGTGCCAACTTTATGGCCATGGGAAGCCCATGCACCACATAAACCCCATTTCATAGCCTTTTGAGTCAAAAACCCCATGCATGGACATCAAGGTTATAGCTTTACGTATAAAAGGGACCCAAGGAGGTCAGATCTATGATTGGGATTCATTAAGACACGCTGAAATCGACTGTATAATTTTGGACAAAGAGAGACTCGGCGAGTCGGGTCGTACTTCCCATCAAAACCTTTCTGTTGATGGACCAGATGCTAAGATAGAATAACACTCAGTTATCTAGGCTCATTAGGGACCTGGAAATCATGGAACTCAGCGAGTGGATGAACAAACTCGGCGATTTCAAGGCAATGTCCCAACCTCATGGAGACGGACTCGACGAATTCAAGGAGAACTCAGCGATTCATAGACTGGACACATTCATACGGATGAAGATGAACTCGACGAGTTCAAGGATGAACTCGGCGAGTCGGTTGAAGATGGTCCCAATGTAATGGTTGAAGGAGAACTCGTCGAGTTCTTGCTAGACTCGACGAGTAGAGTCGGGGTTGTAGCATTTTGTGAGGATAGGGACTCGATGAGTTGGTGGACCAACTCGGCGAGTCGAGTCAACTGAATGTTGACTTTGACCAAAGTTGACTTTGTCTAGGGTTTGACTTTGACTTTGACCTGGACTTGAGTTGACCCTTGTAATGGAGGGTTGTGTGTATGAATTAGTAATCGAGAAAGGTCGTTGTGTAGGGATTGAGGAGTTGAGACGAGTGGATTTCCGTACCGAGGACTGTGCAGACACTACACGACATCGAGGTGAGTTACCTTCCGGTAGGAGAGGGTCTACGGCCACAATGACGGCCCATTAGTAGGAGTTGTTTGCTAGATGACTGTCTTTGTGATAATTACCTAGGTTTGCTACTATCTGATATGCTTTATGTGTCATGATGCTCTATTATATGTGTTAGTAGTAGTAGGGGTGAAATAGTCCCCAGTAGTCGGTTGTGATAAACCGACGGGTAAGTCAAGCACCCCAGAATGGCTTGACCAGGGTAAGTCAAGCACCCCAGAACAGCTTGACATGGGTAGGTCGGACACCCCAGAATTGCCTTGCAGTATGTATGTTGCATGGTATGTGGTATGATGGGGGGACTCACTAAGCTTTGTGCTTACGGTTTTCAGTTTTGGTTTCAGGTACCTCTTCGTCAAAGGGGAAGGAGCCGGCCCGGTAGCGGCGCATCGCACACACATGATTCCGCACTTTGAGATCCATGAGATTTGTATTCTGACATTATTACTACTTTCTGTTATGATTTTTGAGACATGTGGTTATGGTTTGATGACTTGAAATGATGATGATGTTGTTTTTCAGTAAATGGTTTATAAGTATTATATTTAAAACGAAAATTTTTGGTCTTGAAAATCGGGATGTTACATTGCACGACCTGAAAAATATTCTTTAGTCTTTACAAAATTTTAATCGATCTTATAAAGTAAATTTACAAACCAAGAAAATGATGCACTGATTATAATTTTTGTAATATTCTTTCTATTTGTTAAAATGACTCGTATTATAGTTTAATAATCTCAATCTAAGTAGTATAGAGTTAATTATTGAATAATTATTATAGAGGTAATTATTGAATAATTACTTAATTAATGTTCATAATTAGGTGACCGCTAGACTAGACATCTAAACTTCACTTAAAGTATAGTCATCAAAAGGCGGTATCCGAAGGTGACGGATAGGTGCCCATTAGCCAAAAGGTTGAGGATTGAAGTCTCGATGGAGACAAAATGTGTAGTTTTAGGAGTAGAATAGTGTGTACGCGTGTAACCATTCTAAAAAACATAATGTATAGTCTTCCGATCTTTCTACATTTAATGGAGGTGGGTAAATACGATGAATACATGTCGTTAATCATATTTTTGTGATTTTAAAAAGCATCTCATTACATGATAAATTATGTGTGTTATTATTTGTAATACTATGTATAAACTTTGTGGGTACATGGGACTTGTGTTGTAAAGTGTTTTAAGTATGGAGAAATATAATTGTTGTTTTAAATTGATTTCTATCATCAACATGTGTATTCGTATTAGGAAAAGGTTAAGACTGGTATGGTGTCCAATATTTACAATGAAAACGTTTTTCTTTTTATAATCTAGACATGAGCTAATTTGACAATGAGAACATGTTTCCTTTTTGCAAGCTAGGTGTGGGTTTATTATAGTTTTTTGGAACCTAATTCTACAACAAAGTTTTAAAAAGTTTAAATATTTTCAAAGAAAAATACTAATAAATTTTAGATCATACGAGGGGTGCTTCATATACACATCTTTAATCTTTCACCTATTATTTATTTTATTTAATACAAATAATAGTTACTAATTTAAGAATAGCTAACTTACTAAATAAAAATAAAGTAAATACAACATTAATAATATGAAAAATTCATTAATTTAAACTAAAAAGTTTAGAAATTACATAATAAAAGAAATATATAAATTACATCATTCTTAAATCTTAATTAAGACAACATAAACCCCTTCTACATCTCCCGCTAAACTAAAAAAATGGAATTTTTTCTCCAAATTATGAACTAAATGTAAGAATGGTTATCTGCACATGCGGAACTGTCGTCTAAACATGTTAGCATAATATATGACATTCTCGACAAAGTAGCCTTATACGAAAGATCGTGTTTGGCTTCACGATCTTTGTTTAAAGCAACTTTTCTTGTTCTTGAACGTGAACTTTCAGCTTTATCAGTCAAAACAATGGTTGTTGCTTCTACGATTTTGGGAAATTGTCATAAAAGCCCTTAAGTTTTCCAAAAAGTGACGGTTTTACCCTTGGATGAGTTTTGGGGGCATTAAAGCCGGATACTTTCATTAAACCTATCAAATATCTCATTTAACAAGTTGGACCCTTTGTAGTCGGTTACCATGTGCTGATTTGGCACTTAATTGACATGTTGGCACGGACGTTACTCCGTTACATCCGTTTACCCACCACCTAATCTCACCCTTTTGCACATATACGTACACTTTCTCAGAATCCTTCAGAAAGTCGACATCATTCATCGCAAAATTAGGGCTTATGGTTTTTGAAGAAGATTAGGTTATTGGAGAGTCGATTTCACAGGGTATGTGTAATTTCTTTGAAGATTGTGTTATTACAGTTCTTTGTTCTTCAAAGGTTAACGAATAACGACAATATGTGTTTGTGTTTTTTCAGGTTGTTATGATGGATTGGGATTCAGAACACGAAGGTAACACAGACCCATTTTTTGGTTTACGCGAGCCCTTCTCTGGTCTTAATGAGATGGATTTTGAGCTTCATGGCATCTACATGGATCATGAACCAGACGAAGAGTTCATTACTCCACTGGACAAGTGTAAGGATGCATTTCTTAATGTGTTACTAACTGATGAAAATATTAGAAACTCTAGTTTGACTAATGATGTAAGAGCACAAGTGTATCATCGTGGTGACTTGCAAAGTGATGAAGATGAAGAAGATCAAGAACAGGTGATAAACAAGTACAGATTACATTATCCAAAAACAAGATGGGACAAAATGGAACCAAAACTTGGTGACATTTTTGAGAATGTTACACAACTGAAGTTTTGTATCCAAAACTACGCAGTCCACAATGGGTATCAACTCTACTTTGAGAAGTGTGACAGTACAAGAATACTTGTAAGATGTGGGAAAAGAAATGAGGATAATTGTTGCCCTTTTAGACTATATGCCTCATGGATGTTCAATGAAAGATCTATTCAAATCAAGACTTTAGAAGCTACTCATGTTTGTGGTAAGAAGTTCAAACTTGGCTCTATGGTTACTCCTGAATGGATAGGTAGACACTACATAACTGAAATTGCAAATAAACCTAAGGTGAAGCTTAAAGAGATGATTACTGACATCAGACAAAGGTTTAGGTGTGTTGTGTCTATAGGCCAATGTCGTAGGGCAAAGAAATGGGCCAAGGAGCTAATTGAAGGTAAATTGACTAAACATTATGCCAGAATATGGGATTATGCACAAGAGTTGTTAAGATCCAATCCAGGTTCTACATGTAAGGTGTGTGTAACTATCAATCCAGATGGGATAAACTATTTTCATAGGTTTTATATTGGTTTCAAAGCTATATGTGAAGGCTGGAAAAGAGGGTGTAGAAGAGTTATTGGTTTGGATGGGTGCTTTCTGAAGGGAGCAGTAAAGGGTGAGTTGTTGACAGCTATAGGTAGAGATGCCAATAATCAGGTCTACCCAATTGCTTGGGCTGTTGTCGATGTTGAGAATAAGGCTAACTGGACATGGTTCCTTGAGCTTCTAAGGGATGATTTAGATCTTGATAGTGGAAGAGGTTTGGTAGTGATATCAGATCAACACAAGGTAAAATTTAACATACTTGTCCTCTACTTAATTGCATAATTATCTTATTATATATTTGTCCTCTATTAAACTAATTAAATGGTTGTCTGGTAGGGTCTACTTGAATCTGTGAAAGATATACTGCCTCATGTTGAACACATGAATTCTGCTAGGCACATTTTGATGGGTTTTGAGCATTCTAACACTTCCTAAGTGTACATGCAACCCTAATAACCTTGGATCTATGTTTGTCTAATAATCATGCAAAGTTGAATTCCAAGGTTATATTCCTATCTAGCATACATGGGGAACATTTTTTACTTGAATGAAAGATAGAATAACTTACCTTGTTGTTGATTATGATCCTTGAAACCTTGTGAGCCTAGCACCCCAAGTGTGATGCCTCAAATGCTTCACACAACACCAAATGCAAAGGAGTAAACTTTGAGAGAATCTTACACTTGCAAAATCGGCTCTAGCCCTCTTGTTTCTTATGTGTAGCCTATTTTGGTGGAGAATGGGTTTCTTATATAGTGTTGACACATCTAGGGTTACACCATGTAAACCCTAATGTGTCATGACTCTTCATTTCCATGACCCATGGGTTTGTAACTCCCATGGAGCATCCATGGAGCATCCTATGGGTGGAACCCAACTTGATAATCCATGGAGCCTCTTAGCCCACTATATAAGATATGGAAGATTTACATAATCTACCCATATATTTAATTAGTTATCTTTTGATCACTTAATTAATTCTAAATTAATTCTTGATCAAACTAATTAAATAATATTATTAATATATTAGAACTTATAATATATTAATAAACCATAAGTGTTATTTCTCTCATTTTAGTTTATCCAATTGCATGGTGCCATGCAACCCAAATGGACCATGCCGGGTCGGGTCAAGTACATACCAGAAATAGTTATGGACTTAGACACCTTATCCAACAGTCTCCCACTTGGATAAGTCTAATAACTATAACTGCAATACTTCAGGAACCGATCGGCAATCGTAGCTCTTTCAAGGTCTCTCGGAACTGAGAAGATGATGATACGCCATTTAAGATAAGTGATCATATAATCCTCTGTTCTAGATATCAGCCGGACAAATACATGGAACAATGTCTTACTTATTGTCCAGCAGTTTGTTTCCCGATTTCCAATTTGTTTGACAAAGAACTTAATTGGACACATCAACTTAGTTCTGACCGGGCCCGGTACATAGGTCAAAACAAAATCATCGAGGGGCCCATATATCAGCTTCTAATCCAATAAGGAACAGATAAACTTCGACTCATATGTTTGTTCTACCACTCATTGAATTATACACAAAAGCACGTTTTATAACATCGAGTTACCAATGCGTTAACGTACAATCAATGCATAACCAACTCATAAGTAACAAATCATATCTCTAGGTTTGAAGACTTATATGATATTACCGTCTCACGATCACTCGAGATAAATTCCATGAAGTGATTCCAGTGAGCGTGGGTTGAGTCCAATGCTCAGAACTTATGAGCACTCATGAGTGTTGTAGCCATGTCCAACAACTTAGACCTCTGCAACTAATCATGACAGTCTTGATTCATACCTACTTCCGACATATGACCGACTGTGGAGGTTCGAATAATATGATATACCAAACATAATTATTCTGGAAGTCAAAACATGCAAAAGAAATATAGTAAACGATCGACAAGAGATAGCAACACTTTACTCATAAATAAAACACCTTTTATTCATCATCTAATGTCAATTACACTTTACAAATTTCAAGGTTATCTAACTACTAAATCTAATATCATCCTTCAGCCCTATGCTCCGAGCATGCTGGAGATGCTTAACCCGAGTCAGTCCCTTCGTGAGGGGATCTGCTGGATTCTCATCCGATGATACCCTCTTTGCCACGAGGAGTCCTTCTTCTATTCGATGTCTGATGAAATGGTATTTTCTGTCGATGTGTCTGGATCTCCCGTGATCCCTTCGTTCCTTGGCTAAGGCAACTGCACTTTCACTATCACAGAAAATTTCCATTGGCTCTTTAATAGCTGGTACAACTCCAAGGTCTCCAATGAAGTTCTTCAGCCATATCGCCTCCTTTGCTGCCTCGCTAGCTGCTATATACTCTGATTCGCAAGTTGAATCAGCCACTGTCTCTTGCTTGGAACTCTTCCAAGAAATTGCTCCTCCATTTAAGGTAAAGACCCAGCCTGACTGAGAGCGGAAATTATCCCTATCAGTCTGAAAGCTAGCATCACTATACCCTACAACTATCAAGTCTTCACTCCCACCGAGGGTAAGGACCCAGTCCTTAGTCCTCCGTAGGTACTTGAGGATATTCTTTACCGCAGTCCAGTGTGCCTTGCCAGGGTTCCCCTGATACCTGCTAACCATGCTCAAAGCAAAGGCTACATCAGGTCGAGTACACGTCATAGCATACATGATCGATCCTACAGCCGAAGCATAAGGTATTCTACTCATTTCTGCTATCTCAGCCTCAGTACTAGGGCTTTGTGTCTTACTCAATCTGGCATTACTCTGGATGGGTAACTCTCCTTTCTTGGAGTCCTGCATGCCGAATCTCTTCAACACCTTATCCAAGTAAGTACTCTGACTAAGTCCAATTAGTCTTTTACTCCGGTCTCTCAAGATCCTTATCCCTAGAATATAGGCAGCTTCTCCTAGGTCCTTCATAGAGAAACACTTCCCAAGCCAGGACTTAACTTCCTGCAGAGTTGGGATGTCATTTCCTATGAGTAGTATGTCATCCACATACAATACCAAAAAGCTAACTATACTCCCACTAGCCTTGACATATACACAAGATTCATCTTCACTCCTAGAAAAGCCAAATTCTTTGACTTTCTCATCAAAGCAAAGATTCCATCTGCGAGGTGCTTGCTTTAACCCATAAATGGATTTCCCAAGCTTACACACTTTACTAGGGTACTCTGTATTGACAAAACCCTCTGGCTAACTCATGTAAACATCCTCAGCCAACTTTCCATTAAGGAAAGAGGTTTTGACATCCATTTGCCATATTTCATAGTCATGAAATGCAGCTATGGCTAACAGAACCCTAATAGACTTAATCTTGGCCACTGGATAAAAGGTCTCATCATAATCAACTCCCAGAGTTTGTGAGAAACCCTTTGCAACCAGTCGTGCCTTATAAGTGTGTACATTACCATCCATGTCGGTCTTCTTCTTGAAGATCCATTTGCACCCTATAGTCTTACGACCTGGTACATTCTCAACCAAGTTCCAAACTTGATTGTCATACATGGACTGTATCTCGCTGTCCATTGCCTCTTTCCACTTGGCTGACTCAGGGCCTGCCATGGCTTCCGCGTAACTGTTAGGTTCATCCAGACCTATCAGTGTCTCATCACTTTTAAGTGTATCACCTTCCGCAGTAATATGGAATCCATAGTAATGCTCAGGTGCATTCCTAACCCTTGTGGAACGCCTCAGAGGTACAGACTTCTCAATTGGCTCAACAGGAGTTTCCTCCTCAAGTTGAGTGCTAGGGTTTGAAGTTCCTTCACCACTTGACTCTTGAATTTCTTCAAGGTCAACTTGCCTCCCACTGTCTCCTTGGCTTATGAACTCTCTCTCTCGAAAGAAAGCCCTCCTAGCTACAAAGACCACATTCTCACTAGGTCTGTAGAAGAGGTAACCAAAGGATTTCTGTGGGTAGCCGATGAAAATACACCTCTCACTTCGAGGTTCGAGCTTATCATGAGTCTCGCGTCTCACGAAAGCCTCGCAACCCCAAATCTTAATGTGGTCTAGTTTGGGTACTTTACCAGTCCACATCTCATGAGGAGTTTTGACAACTTTCTTTGTGGGAACTAGATTAAGGATATGGGCGGCAGTCTCTAAGGCATACCCCCAAAATGAGATTGGTAGCGAAGCTCGACTCATCATGGAACGAACCATATCCAACAAGGTTCGATTACGCCTCTCAGCTACACCATTCAACTGCGGTGTCCTGGGAGGTGTCAATTGTGAGACAATCCCACATTCCCTAAGATAGTCGAGGAACTCTGAACTAAGATACTCACCACCTCGATCGGATCGAAGCATCTTAATGTTCCTGCCCAATTGATTCTCGACTTCCTGTTTAAACTCTTTAAACCTCTCAAAAGTCTCTGACTTATGCTTGATTAAGTAGACATATCCATATCTACTGTAATCATCAGTAAAAGTCAAATAATAACGATTAGCATCCCTTGTGGCATGTTTGAAGGGCCCACACACATCCGTGTGTATAAGATCCAACAAACCTTCACCCCTCTCACAAGAACCTGTGAAGGGTGACTTTGTCATTTTTCCAAGTAAGCATGATTCGCAACTATCATATGACTTTAGGTCAAATGACTCCAATACTCCATCCTTTTGGAGTTGGCCTATACGTTTCTTGCTTATATGTCCAAGACGACAATGCCATAATGATGCTTTATCCAAGTTATTATCATTAACAGAGTCAATACACAATACATTATTTCCTAAGTTATCAACCACAGATACAGTTTCATACACACTATCACAAGGTAATGCTTTAAAATAAAGAACATTATTAAAGAAAGCATTAATCGAACCAACTTCATTATCAAATGAAAATGTGAAACCTTGTTTATACAATGCATGAAAGGAAATAATATTTCTTGCCATTTCTGGCGAATAACAACATTTATTCAAATCTAAACTAAACCCACTACTTAGCGATAAAGTATAAACTCCAATCTTGGTGACAGGTAAAGCTTTCCTATTCCCCATGATTAAGTTTATTCTTTCATGCTCCACATTCTCACTTCTTCTTAGTCCCTGCAAATCAGAAAAGATATGAATACCACAACCGGTATCAAGGACCCAAGAGTTAGAATGGGGTGAGTTATTAGATAAGATAGTGTAAATACCTGCATGGTTGGGTTTAACTTTCCCATCCTTCACATCTTGCTGGTACTTTGGGCAGTTCCGCTTCCAATGTGACTTTTCATGGCAATAGAAGCATTCAGCCTCTTTAGGGTCAGAAGAAGGAGTGACAAAACCTTTCTTGGTTCCACTTGAAGAAGAGCCATCAAGGGTCCTAGCCTTGGTACCTTTCGAAGAGCTCTTTCTCTTCTTCCCTCTACCTTTACCGATTGCCAAAACCGGGGCGGAGTTTGGAGTAGGAGTGTTAACAACTGACTTACCCTTAAGACCTATTTCTGCGGTCTTGAGGAGTCCCTGAAGTTTGCTGAGTGTGACCTCTTCCTTATTCATGTGATATTTCATGCGGAATTGATCATAGCACGATGGTAAGGAGTGCAAAATGATATCTATTGCAAGCTCCTCAGGGAAGTTCACATTAAGCTTCAGCAACCGATCCACATACCTTTGCATTTTCTGCATGTGGCTCGTGACGGATTCCCCGTCCTTCATCATGGTTGTTATGATAGAGCATATGATTTCATACCTCTCTTGTCGTGCACTTTGATGGTATCTTTCCATCAGATCTTGGTGCATTTCAAAAGGGTAGAAGTCCTCATAGGACTTTTGGAGTTCCGCTGTCATGGTGGCCAACATGATGCATGCCACTTTTGTAGCATCCCTTTCATGTGCCCGGAAGTCAGCGATCTCCTGGGGAGTTGCAGTGGTCTCATCAATCTCCTTAAGCTCCTTGTCAAGGACATATTCTTTGTCCTCATAGCGGGTAATCATCCTGATGTTTCTGATCCATTCATTGAAGTTGGATCCATCAAAAGTGACTTTCCCACACAAGTTCATAAGGGTAAAGGAGCCATTAGGATTAGAGCCAGAAGCAGCATTGTTTGAAGACATCTGAAAGAAGAGGACAAGATTAGTTTAGATATTAAGAGAGTCCTTAATAAAACACCTAAATGTAATATTAAGGCTAGGATCCAATCACAATATATTATAACTTAGAAGAGGTATGCCGTAATCCAAGCTATAACATATTTGAAAGGTAGGTGAATGACGATTCACCAATTTCCACCATGAAAAACGAAATATAAATATTAGGTTTTTAATTGGTTCTTAGAAATTCCTAGATTCTTTTGAGAATCAATGAACTTTTCAAAGGCATGTTTCAATCTCGAGTGTGCCCTCCAAGTTTTGTGACTGGGATACCGAGGATCACAAAACGAGGTGTGAAGTAACCATGCAAATCACTTGGTACCCTCAAGGTTTATCACTCAATCGATGTGCCGGTAAACCACACACGCTCCACCGATGCTATGGTAAACCTTAAGTCACCCTTTACCTACCTTGTTAAGTCCAAGTTAGTGTGCCGGTTAACCACACACGCTCCACCAACGACTTAAACAAAGTGTAAAGTGTAATTTCATGGATTAGCACCTTATTCACATTTTCCTAAAGTAACTAAGATTGGGAATTTAATAAAAGCATTTAGTTACTTTATAATATTCATCATACTTTTAATGAGAATTTATAAGTCCTTGTCTTACCCGTTCGGCTAACGACCCTCCACCGATCAAGGAAGCGGTGGGTGAGAGTGGACACCCATTAAGTTGCCATTTTATAGGCAACAACCTTATACCCCCCTTATAGACCGGCTTCGTGAATGAGGCGTACTAGCGGTAAGACGACTTGTTGTTATACATATATATATTAGTAACTTATAATATTATAAAGTATAAGGGTTGAATTTTAACTTTTAAAATTCTAAGGGTTGGAACTAAAGTTTTAATCAAGACTTTACATGTTCCAAAACTTGAGGGCAAGTTTTGTAAACTTCCAAAACTTTTCATTTCTTATAACTTATGAATTAATTGAGTAATAAAAATGAAGACTCTTCATTTTTATAATTCTTGTGTTCTTTTAATGGCTTTAATAAAAGTGAGACTTTTGGTTTTCCATAACTTGAGGACAAGTTATGGACTCCATTAAAACACATTATGATCATGAATTAAACTACCATGAAGGTTACAAACAATTCCTATGATCATCTAATCTTCATAAGTTCAAGAACATGAATATGAACACTTTCAAGAATTAAAAATTACACTTAAAAAAAACTTGTAATTTAACGATTTTTTTCAAGCTGTTTGCACACAAAAAAAAAACAACAAACAAACCTAGGCTCTGATACCACTGATGGGTTTTGAGCATTCTAACACTTCCTAAGTGTACATGCAACCCTAATAACCTTGGATCTATGTTTGTCTAATAATCATGCAAAGTTGAATTCCAATGTTATATTCCTATCTAGCATACATGGGGAACATTTTTTACTTGAATGAAAGATAGAATAACTTACCTTGTTGTTGATTATGATCCTTGAAACCTTGTGAGCCTAGCACCCCAAGTGTGATGCCTCAAATGCTTCACACAACACCAAATGCAAAGGAGTAAACTTTGAGAGAATCTTACACTTGCAAAATCGGCTCTAGCCCTCTTGTTTCTTATGTGTAGCCTATTTTGGTGGAGAATGGGTTTCTTATATAGTGTTGACACATCTAGGGTTACACCATGTAAACCCTAATGTGTCATGACTCTTCATTTCCATGACCCATGGGTTTGTAACTCCCATGGAGCATCCTATGGGTGGAACCCAACTTGATAATCCATGGAGCCTCTTAGCCCACTATATAAGATATGGAAGATTTACATAATCTACCCATATATTTAATTAGTTATCTTTTGATCACTTAATTAATTCTAAATTAATTCTTGATCAAACTAATTAAATAATATTATTAATATATTAGAACTTATAATATATTAATAAACCATAAGTGTTATTTCTCTCATTTTAGTTTATCCAATTGCATGGTGCCATGCAACCCAAATGGACCATGCCGGGTCGGGTCAAGTACATACCAGAAATAGTTATGGACTTAGACACCTTATCCAACACATTTATGCCAACTTTAGAAAGGCTTTCACAGGTGTGGAGTATAAGAAGTTGTTTTGGGCTGCCTCTATGAGTTGCACAGAAGGTGACTTCAAGAGGCATATGGAAAGCATCAAGAAATTCAGCCCTTCTGCATATGAATACTTGATGTCAAAGCAACCAGAAACATGGTGTAGAGCCTATTTTGGAACATGCTATGCATGTGAAGCAGTTGAGAATGGGATCTCAGAGTGCTTCAACTCAATAATATTGGATGCTAGGAAAAAACCTTTGATCACTATGCTTGAAGAGATACGGATTTATATCATGGACAGGTTTGCTTACATGAATGTGGAAAGTGAAAACTGGAATTCAAATGTTTGTCCAAAAATTTTGAAAAAAATGAATAGATTTGGGAAAAATATGAGGTAATATTTTATGCTTTCTAAAACTTATCTTAATCATTAATTATTGTTACTAACTAGATACTTGATTGTAGGTTCTGGGGAATAATTCATAGTCAAGGGCATGTGTTTGAGGCCAAAAGAGGGTGTGACAGTTATAAGGTGGACTTAGATGATATGACATGTTCATGTAGGCTGTGGGATTTGGCTGGCATCCCTTGTGTGCATGCAAATGCAGCAATTAATTTTATCCATCAAACACCAGATGCATACATCAATGCATACTTCTCTAAAGAGAAATTTAGGCAATGTTACTCAACAAACATTGAACCTGTTAATGGCAGCAATCTTTGGGCCCAAACTGAATACATTAAGCCATTGCCTCCAATGTCTAGGAGGATGCCTGGTAGGCCTGCTACCAAAAGAAAGAGGCATGCCAGTGAGAAGGAGAGCAAGTTTTCAACAACAAAAGTGAAGGTTGCAAGAACTACCAGATGTGGTAATTGTTTGGAATATGGTCATAACAAGAGGGCATGTAAGAATGAGAGAAAACAATATGTGCCTCCCCTACCAAAGAAGACAGGAAGGCCAAGAAAACATCCCATCCCCCATGTGTCTACAAGCCCTGGTCAACCAAATGTCCCAAGTCAACCTTCATGCTCTAACACAGTGAGGATGAGTCCAAGAAAACATAACACATTGAGGATGAGTCCCAGAAAACATCAGCAACAGGCAGGTTCTAAAAGATTTAGGAGAAATAGTATTGATGTACCAAGGAAGAAGTTGTGCACAAGGAGAGGTGGTGGGAGGATTGGTTCTGCAACTATAGGTACTCAAGAGAGTGTGGTTCAACAAGTTCCAGTTGTTGATGAGGGTGAAAATGTGATGGGTGATAATGTGGGTCAAAGTGTGGTTCAACAAGTTCCAGTTCTAGAAGAAGGTGTGGTGCAGGAAGAAGGTGTTGTGCAGGAAGTTCCAGTAATTCATATTCAAGATGGTCATATGATGCAAGAAGGAGAAAGTAGTCAAGCAAGTGTGATGGAAGGTAGTGACACTTTTGGGCAAGTAGGATCCAGTATTGGTAGGAAGCTTAAATCAATAAATGATGAAATTGAACAAGGTATTGATGCAATTTTAGAAGGGGTTAACTTCACAAACAAAACAAAGTCCAGTCCACTAAATGGTGACAATGAGGTGGAAGATAATCAGTTTATTGAGTTTACTGAGGGAAAAGAGGATGATATTCTCCCAGAGAATATACAATTAGGACCTGAAGAAATTGCCAGTATGCTAGAAGCCGGTTATAGCATGGCAGAAATAGAAGCTATCCAGGGGTACAAGTGGAATTGGATGATTCCCCTACCAGTTGAACTGGTAATACCTATTATTTTTTATTAATTAACAAATTTTCTAGTGATTCTTGTGACCTAATTATATCTTTTTACACTAGGATGTAAATGATTTCATTGATGGTCATCATTTTGATGATGATGTTGGTATGGATGGTGGAGCTGAAGGTGCTAGAGATGAAGCTGCTGGTGATGGTGGTATGGATGATGATGTTGGTCTGGATGCTGGACCTGATCATGGTGCTGGATATGAAGTTGTTGGTGATGGTGATGAAGAAGGTCCTGGTGGTGGAGATGTTGATGATGGTGATGGGCCTGAAGGTGATGGTGATGAAGAAGGTCATGGTGGTGGAGATGTTGATGATGGTGAGGAAAACCAGGGTGATGATGAAGGACATCAGGTTGTCCCAATGGTTAGGAGGAGAACAAGGAAAACTTCTGAGAGGATTACCAAGATAAAGCTAAGGAAGGGTGTCTATGACAAAGATGGTGGTGGTTCTTCTTCTGTAAAGCCAATCAACTTGGAGTAGTTTGTTAGCAAGAAGGGGGATGGGGGTGTAGGGGGAATGGTATAGGTTGCCACTTTTGTAAACTTTGTTTTTTGGCATTTTGATTGTAGCATGCATCCAATTGTTAATTTTCTTACCATTTAGGTTGCCTTTTTTGTGCATTGTTTAGGCATTTTGGTACAAATGGATGGCTGCTACATATTGGTAGTATGTAATTAAACTATATGTAATGGATACACCCCCTTCTATATTATGTTCAATCTTTTAGAATTGTTACCATTCACTAATTATTTCTGCAATATACCATTTTATGCAATGTTATTCAAACTTGCAAATACACACCAATTGTTACCATTCAAACTTGCAAATACACACCAATTGTTCAGTCTTTTAGAATTGTTACCATTCACCAAAACACTTGTTACCATTCACCAAATGTTACCATTCAACAACTTGTACTACAAATTTATACCAATTACCATTTTAATTCAATCTAAAACAAAACAAACCAAATGTTACCATTCACCAGTTGTTACCATTCAGAAATTTATACCAATTACCAATTGTTAATTCAATATACTTACAAAACAAACCAACTTGTACTCCAGTTAACATCCATACATTAGAAATTAACATCCATACATTGCAAACCAACTTGAATTCCAGTTAACATCCATACATTAGAAATTAACATCCGTTAACATCCATACATTAGAAATTAACATCCATTAACATCCATACATTAGAAATTAACATCCATACATTGCAAATAGCATCCACACATTACAAATTACAATCCTAACATTACATATACCTAACAAACTATCAAATACCATCAAAAGCTCAAAAGCTACATATTTCAAAATCACAATACTGCTCCCTTCAGAAAAGCCACCCTTTACTGTTCCCTTCAGAAAACACCCTTTATTGCCATTAAATCTTGCATAACACTAGAACAAGGATGAACAATATAGCCCCTAACAAAACAACAACCATCTGCATTAATGCCATCATTTGTCGCTGCTCTGTAATGCGATTTGACTCTGGCATCATGTCTTGCTTTTGAATTCCTTCATCGTCAACCCATCTGAAAAACCCACAACCTCCTTCTCCCTACATAATTAGGTCAGTGCATAATACCCTTACTGCAATCCTGCTAAAGAAAAGGGGAAATGATTTTTACCTTATAATTAGGGCACCCCCAAAATTTTTTGCCTGAATTTTCTGGTGTGCGTGAAACAAACACAGGGCATAAATCTTCACACCAACACTTCACTTCGATCTTCTTCTTGAATCGTGAATGTGAATTCGAGCTTGATTTTGCAGATGTTGGCATTTTGCGTGGGATATTGCGGTGCGAGAAGATGCAATAAACAGGGGGTGGGGAAGGGTTATGTGGGGAGAGGGTTGGGGCCCACGTTGTTTGGCATATCAATAGTGCCAAATCAGCACATGGTAACCGGCTACAAAGGGTCCAACTTGTTAAATGAGATATTTGATAGGTTTAATGAAAATATCCGGCTTTAATGCCCCCAAAACTCATCCAAGGGTAAAACCGTCACTTTTTGGAAAACTTAAGGGCTTTTATGACAATTTCCCTACGATTTTTGTGAGTTGTGCTCTCTCGACCAACGGTCTGATTAAAATGACGATGAAGATGATTCCATCTTTCAATTCTCATACTTATATAAACAAATTTTTTTTAAAATATAGAGTAATATTACGTTTGATGTAAAAATTTTAGAGATATATTAGGTATTTGTAGCAGTTAAAAAAAAACAATCAAAAAACATTTTTAAACAATCAAAAAAAGAAAAAGAAGAGGCAAGAGAGGTGTTCCCGTGTATGGCCGGAGTCATGTCGGGGTCGCAAATTTGATGGGACTCATTAGGCGGCATGATGTTCCAATGCAAGACCCCACTTGTAAAATAGAACTCTGTATTTGAGGGAGGATATAACAGTTGAACAATATGAAAACAAAACATTGTAGTTGTCCGCTATAAATATATAAAACTAAATTTAGAGGAATCTCAATTTAGCTTTTTTTTTAAAATAATTACGAGAAATAGTTATCTTAATCATTTTATATACAAAAAAAATAATTCGACCGTTTATACAAATAAATAAATCAAATTACCACGTTTCATTAGGAAAGAATTGTCGTAGTCACCAACTTTTGTTTGTTTTTGGTTGGTTTTTTCTCATTGCATCTCCATCATAGAAAAGAATTAATGCCACTTATTCATGCTTTAATTCAGGAGTTTTAACGAATACACTTATTTATTTATACTACTTAAAACCCCATAATCGTTTTCTTTCAACACAATTATTAATTCTTCACCTTTTTACTCATATTTAGAATAGAACGTCCCAAGTCGGGTCGATAATATATTTTTTTTCTAACATCAAGCAGGGAGAGCAACATCTGATATCATTAGAATAGAAGCCCTTTGATAGGTCGATAATATTTGAATATTTGACTTGACATATTTTGACAGGTTCATAAAGTATTGGTGCGGAGTGTTTTTTTTTTTTGAAAGTTTTAGCTATTAAGAAAAAAAAATCGGAGGATTTTTGAAATTTTATTTTAAACTAAAAACTTTTAATCCACAAGCAACTTTAAGTAATTTTTGAAAACTTTTAAGGGATAATGTCATAAAAAGCCTTAATTTTGTAAAAAAAAGTCGGTTTTACCCTCCGGCGGGTTTTTGTGTCGTTAATGTCGCATACTTGTCTCAACTTTTGCGTTTATGCCAAATAACCGGTTGCAAGAGGGTTTACCGGTTACCCCTCTACTTACCCCTCAACTTTTCCCCCCGTTTCTTAACCCCATTTACCAAACGACAAAGCTGGGTTTTTGAAGAAGAACATCACGAAAACAAAATCAGATTTCTACACCAAATGACAACGTCGAAATCAAATTCAAGCTGGAGCGGCACATCAAGAAGGAAAAATCGGGAGATAATCTGATGTAGCTGTGGTGATATTTGCCCTATTTATGTTTCACGCACTCCAGAAAACCCAGGACGAAAGTTTCGTGGCTGCCCTAATTACCAAGTAATTGTTGTGATGTTTGCCCTAATTATGCTCTCTCTACTATCGTCCCTTCTTTATGTAATTTTATTCTTCTTTTTGTAGGATGAAGATGGTGGTTGTGGTCATTTCAAATGGGTTGATGAAGAAGAAGACGAATTTAGGGCTTTTAAGAAGCAATTGAACCTTCAACATAAAGATATCGAATCTGTGATGTTGCTCAAACTGATTGTAGGGCTGCTAGAGAGTATTTTGGTATGTCTTGTTGTCGTGGTTATTAAGATGTAAGTTAGATGAAATGATAACAAGTTTGTAGTGTAGTTTATTACATTGGTAGATGTACTGAATCTGTAAAAGTTTGAATGGTGCAATAGTATTAAAGTTTGTATGGCTATGATCTATTTTATGAATGCTTTTGTGAAAATGGTAACTACACATTCAGCAGAACACAAATGCAAAGTAAGATGCATAAAATGGTAATCAAATGTGCCAATAATGGTAAACATGTTCACCATAACACAAATGGGAAGTAAGATGCACAAATGGTTATCAAAGTTGACAATACTGGTAAACATATTCAACATAACATAAATGAAAAGTAAGATTCTTATATGGTAATAAAAATTGACAACAATGGATAACACATTCATCATAACACAAATAAAAGGGGGTGTATTAATTGCATAAGGTTTTTTACATTTCACTAATACGTAGCAGCCATCCAATTGTATCCAAAAGCCTAAATAAATTATCAAAAAAGGCAACCAAGTTTATAACATAAAACAAGTGGATGTATGCTGCATTTAGTGGGTGGAATGACAACAATATTTAGCAAAAAGGGCTCCATCCTAAGTATAGCAGGACAAACATTTGATTTCCATTTAACATTTTCCTCTGTCATGTGGGAAAACCTGTCCATTATATATATCCTGATTTCCTCAAGCATTGTGATAAGGGGTTTTTTCCTAGCATCAACAATGATTGAGTTGAAACACTCAGAGATTCCATTCTCAACTGCTTCACACGCATAACCCCTATCAAAATAAGCTCTACACCATGTTTTTGGTTGTCTTGACATCAAGTACTCATATGCAGATGGGCCCAACTTCTTGATGGTTTTCATGTGCCTCATAAAGTCACTTTCTACACAACTCATTGATGTAGCCCAAAATAATTTCTTGAACTCCAACCCTGTGTATGCTTTCTTGAAATTGGCATAAACATGCTTGGCACATTGCCTGTGCTCAACATTTGGGAGTATATCTTTTACAGCTTCAACCAATCCCTACAAGACAAGAACATTCAAGTCAATATGCATCCCTTTTAAATTGTATTAACATTTATATAAAATGGAGTATTGAAAACAAACCTTATGTTGGTCAGATATCACCACCAATCCTCTGCCATCATGAAGGTCTAGACTATCTCTAAGAAGCTCAATAAACCAAGTCCAGTTAGGCTTGTTTTCAACATCAACAACAGCCCATGCTATAGGATATACCTGGTTATTAGCATCTCTACCAATGGCATTCAACAACTCACCCTTCACCTGTCCTTTCAGGAAGCATCCATCCAAACCAATTACTCTTCTACACCCTAATTTCCATCCATCACTTAGACCTTTGAAACCTATGTAAAATCTGTGGAAGTAGTTCTTCCCATCTGGATTGACAGTGACACTAACTTTGCATGTTGAACCTGGGTTGGACCTTAATAATTCATCAACATAATCCCATACCCTAGCATAATGTTCAGTTAGTTTTCCTTCAATCAACTCAGTGGCCCATTTTTTTGCCCTACGGACTTGCCCAATGGATACTACACATCTCAACCTTTTTTTGATATTAACAATCATGTCCCTAAGTTTCATCTTAGGTGTGTTTACAATTTCAGTAATGTAATGCCTACCTATCCATTCAGGGGAAACAAGACTTCCAAATTTGAACTTCCTACTGCAACGATGCTCTCCAACCAAATTTTTAACTTGAAATGATTTTTCATTGTACATCCATCCAGCATACAATCTGAAAGGACAATCATTCATCTCTGTCCTCTTCCTACATCTTGCAACTATTCTAGTTTTATCACATTTTTCAAAGTATATCTGATATCCATTTGACACCCCATAAATTTGAATACAAAACTTAAGTTGTGCAGGAGACTCAAACATATCACCTACCTTAGGTTCCATCTTATCCCATGGTGTGTTTGGATCATGAATTATGTACTTATTCTTCACCGCCTCTTGTTCACCTTCTTCATCACTTTGCCATTCATTAGCATGATAAACTTGTGCTCTGATTTCATCAGCCATGCTTGAATTCCTTAAGTTTTCATCACTAAGTAGAACATTGAGAAAGACGTCCCTACATTTATCAAGCGCAGTCACGAACTCATGCTCTGGTTCGTGATCCATATAAATACCATGGAGCTCATAATCCATCTCATTTAGTCCAGAGAAGGGCTCGTATATACTAGCAAAGAGTTCTTTGAAAACGTCATCCGATGAAGCCATTACAGTTACCTGCAAAATCAAAAAGATTTTACAAACAAAATCGAAGAATTTTAAATAGATAATTGCTTTAATCATGGATTTGAGATACTTACTGGTTCAACAACTCAACGAGACTATCACCCAACTATCTTCTTGCTAGAACAACGATACCAACAGTGTAGACCTAATCCTCTTCAAATACCCAAATTTCGTGATGATTCCCTTCCAAAAGCCCAAGATTTTTCTCAGTAGAGTACGATTTACTGAGATTGAGTTGACGCTTCGGAGAGAGGGTGTGGAGCTCTATGTCTAACGTTTACCAAACGGGGTTAATTTCTTCGTTGGTTAAGAAACGGGGGGAAAAGTTGAGGGGTAAGTAGAGGGGTAACCGGTAAACCCTCTTGCAACCGGTTATTTGGCATAAACGCAAAAGTTGAGACAAGTATGCGGCATTAACGACACAAAAACCCGCCGGAGGGTAAAACCGACTTTTTTTTTTACAAAATTAAGGCTTTTTATGACATTATCCCAACTTTTAACTGTTGGTTTTATATAATTTTATATTTTAAAGTTAACAATTACTTTTATAAATATTTGTATACAAATAAAAATTATAACTTGTGATTTTTAACTGCCATTCTTCTGCTGATAGCTAAACATGCTCATATGCTTACTAAAAAACACACATGTTTTTTTATGTTACCCAACTCGACAAACTTGTATGATGCATCCTTTTTGCTATCTTTAGTTAAAAAAAACCCGGAAGTGATAACAATAGAGACCAAAGTTATCCAATGTTAACGTAGAACATTGATTTAATTTTTAAAAATCATAAATTTTGCTGATGATATAATAAAAGATTAATTACATAAAAAGACCTTATGGACGTGTTTGATCAAACTAACAAACAAGTTGTTGATAGCTAAAAGTTGAAAGTTGTAAAAAACAATTTGTGCAAAAGTGTTTGAAAAAAGAAGTTTAGTTTTTAAACGTATAAAATTACATAAAAACTAGAAGATAAAAACTCATAAAAGTTACAAGTTAAAGCTAGACAAAACTGCAACATTGGTCCTTCTCATATTCAAAAAACTTTGGATAGGATCTAAAAAGTTTCCAACTTGCATGGAAGGTTCAAAATCAAAACATTTATATGATTTTGGTCCAAAAAAACTTGAAAAGACGATTATGCAATTTTATTTTCTTTTTTGTATTTTTTATAATTATTCTAATACTATTTTAATTAAAAACATAAATAAAAAAGAAAAAAATTATCCCCACCCCACCTACCGTTCTCTCTCTTTCTTTCTCTCTCTCTCTTTCTCTCTATCTCATACACACACACACACATACAGACACACACGACCTTTTCTATTCCGATCTTCTTCCCCACCCTTCATCTTCAACCCATCTTCTTGTATCTTCCACAAATCAGAGACACAACATCGCAAATACTTCACTTCGTGAAGAATTTTCAATCTTTTCACCTCATGCTTCCCCCCCTCGTGTTTCTTCACCTCGAGTATCTTCTCTGAGATCGACTAAGATTAAATTGGTGATTCCAACTCCGATTTATACCCCAAGTCGTAGCCCTAACCTTTGCCCAAGTCCGATAGGGTCAACAAAGAAGAAACCGGCTGTTAATAGATGGTTTTCGATGTCCGAAGCAGCTTCAGATCGGAGGGTATCGGGGTCATCTAGGATAGGTCATGGTTCTCATTAAAGGTTAGTGTTAAAACTGTAAAATTGTAAAGTTTTTTTGAGAGAGTCGTGTTCTTATCACCGTCGACCCGGGCAGTTCAAGCACCCCTAATCATATCGTCTCCACCACCACGTCTCGCCGGATCCAGAGAAGAATTCCAACACAATTTTGGCTTGACTGTCATGGATATTGTAAATTTAGGGCTTGTAAATTTAAGATTCAAACAGGGGAGGGTGGGTTTGTTTTTTTAAGTTGCAGTTGTTTTTTTTTTTTTTTTTTTGAGTCGCAGGTATGTGTATCTGATAAACCAAAATATCGAATCTTCCCAGGATCCAGACTTTTATGTTGTTTATAAAGATCAATCAAACCATTGACTTTACGCGGAAGATTTTTGGTTCTTGTTGATCGGTGTAGATGATCATGGAGACATTGACGTCGCACAGGGTTTTGAGTTTGAGAGCCTTCTTGATTAGGCAATTTTATGTCTCTGGAATGTGCATTTGCGCTTCTTGTTGTTGTTGATGGGTTCCATGTGTACTTTCGCTCGTCCCATGTCTTCAATCTATGAAAAGAAACTGGAGTAACTTCAACTATTTATTAAGGAAGTTTAGAGAGAGAGAGAGAGAGAGAGATAGAGAGCCAAAAAGAGAAGGGGAGGGGTTACAAGTAGGGGATGGTTGGGTAGATTAATATTTTTATTTTTATTTTAAAATTGTAAATGTATTAATATAGATTTAAGAAATACAAAAAGAAAATAAAATGGCATAATCGTCTTTTCAAGTTTTTTTTACCAAAATCACGAAAATGTTTTATTTTGGACCTTCTATGCAAGTTGGAAACTTTTTGGACCCTATCCAAAGTTTTTTGAATACCACAGGGACCAATATTGCAGTTTTGTCCTAAAGCTACTTATGTGATTTGATCTATAATAATTCTCATGTTCGACTCTTGATGCCAAAATACATATCAAAATTTAATTACATGATGTCTAAAAATTGTAGCAGGTGAAGACCAATGGTCTAAGATGGTTTGATATCTTAGCTTGTTTAAAGAATCAAATAACTATCTTAGACCAATTTTATTCACCTGCTACAATCTCATAACATATTGTAAATAGACTTTGGTATTCATTTTACCAACAAGAATCGGATACAATATTATTTCTCTTTATTTTGAAGAAAAACAAATGTATATGTTAGATTTTTAATGTTAAACTTATCAATAATACCATAAACAACATAAAAAACATATAACTATGAGCCAAAACAAAAATGTTGGTCCAAATAATTTTTTTTTTTGGAAAATTTCAATTTTTTTACAAAAAGAATCGAGTTCGTTCAAAAATAATAATAATGAGGTTTTTTTCGAAAAAAAAATTATGTAAAACTAAAAGATCATCAAAAAACTTGTTAAAGGAGTCAAAATCGGAAAAAAAAATTAGAAAAATATAAAAGCTGTTTTAGAAAAAGTAAAAAATAAAAAAACTTGAGTTTAATCCAAAAAGAAAAACAACCTATAAGGTTATTTATGTTATAAATCTTATAATTAAACAACCAAACTGAATAAATTATTTACAAGATTATTATTTTATTTTTTTACTTTTGTAACTGAACAGAAAAATTATACAATGAACGACATTACTATAATCTATATTTTATATAAAGTTCTTTACCTCAAAATAAGTATATAATTATTTCATTTCCTAATAAGGATATATACACTAAAGTCCCAATATTTTCATCGATTTAACAAGAAAGTCCTAAACTTTATTTTTTTGATAGTAAAGTCCAAACTACCGGCAAATTTTGACACTTTTACCCTTTTTTCCCGGTTAGCCGGTAATTAGGACTTTTTTGTCAAAAAAATAAAGTTTAGGACTTTCTTGTCAAATCGTCAATTAGGACTTTACTGTCAAAAAAATAAAGTTTAGGTCTTTTTTGTCAAATCGTTGAAAATATTGGGACTTTAGTGTATATATCATTTTTTTGTTAGAAATTTAATGGTATGATACTCTTTAAGTATAAGAGTTATTGAAACATTTCTAGTTAGGTAGATCCTATTGAAATCCTTAATGTTTGCTTCTTGCTAAATCGTTTTTTTAATCTCAGCAAACCGACATTGAAAAAAATGGAGATAATCAAGAAAGAAAGAAAGAACCAGGGTTGTATTGGCTTTTTGCAGTCCCAAAAATGGAGAAACAAGAAACCGAAAAAAACGAAATTGTCATTCTTTTCCTTCTCCACATTCACACCCTTTTGACTAGGTATATACACTAAAGTCCCAATATTTTCAACGATTTGACAAGAAAGTCCTAAACTTTATTTTTTTGACAGTAAAGTCCTAATTGACGATTTGACAAGAAAGTCCTAAACTTATTTTTTTGACAAAAAAGTCCTAATTACCGACTAACCGGGAAAAAAGGATAAAAGTGTCAAAAATTGCCGGTAATTTGGACTTTATTGTCAAAAAAATAAAGTTTAGGACTTTCTTATCAAATCGATGAAAATATTGGGACTTTAGTGTATATATCCCTTCCTAATATTTAAAATATATATATATATATATATATATATATATATATATATATATATATATATATATATATATATATATATATATATATATATATATATATATATATTATTTTGACTCGAATTTATTGTGTCACCTTAGTAGGATGAACATACGATATCGACCCGTACAATACGAACAGAAACATTAATTGAACAGGACCAAGAGACGATTCTGGACTGTATCCACCAAACTGAATTTTGAATTTGACATAACATCAATTTTATTCCAAAACATAGTCAAAATAAATTTATTAATAAATACAAATAGTACAATTGAAAAATACAAAAAGTTATCCGTGGTCGGAACGGAGGTAGAAATTGGAGGTTCTTGGTTGACGGGGTTTACACCACAAAAGTCGCCTTCAAAAGACTTGCTCGATGCCTCGATCCCATCTTCTAAATTTGCAATCTACTCCCATCTAATTTTCAAGGAAAACAATATATTTATTTTAGTTTGTTTTTTTTTTTTAATATTTATTTTATAACTAGCGGTTTCCATGTGTGCTCCGGAGATCTAAGTTTCCAACTACGACAAAAAACATAAACTCATAAGAACAATATCAATACAAAATAACCTAAAAGTCTAAAACATACTGGCGATTATATTCTTGAAATATTATTTATTGTTAAATATACTCGAAAACAAAAGAGTATGAACTATTTAGTATTTACACAATGACCACAAGTGCAAAAAATTAGGATGGTCATATCTTAATGTTAGCGGGGATGATAGCCGAAAAAAAACCGATGATAATGAACATTTTAAATGCGGGGGCGTTTTGTCTCCCACTCGTCATGAGTTGAGAGTATATGTTGGCGGAGAAGGTCATCATCTTGTTAAATAAGGGGTACGACCATATATATGGACCTTCAAGAAGACCATCTTGTCTTTTTGAAACTTCAGTGACTAAATTAGAAACTGGGAGAAAGTGGTTTTCTACTTTAAACTTTTTCTGATAGAATAATCGTGAACAATTTCATATTTTTGGTTATGTTTTAGTTTTTTAGTTAATGTTTATAAGTTTTTCCATTTAATTCGTTTTCCGCCTCTAAGTATAAGAATATAAGTTACTCCATATTTTTTTAAATATAATTTAAAATTTTAATTAATAAGTAACTGAATACTTTGTTAACTGATTCAAATCAAAAGCTGAATTTGTTTTTATGGATGAATAAGGTGTTGATTTTTAAAATGATTTGATTATTTTAAATGTTTAGTTACTGTTAAGCCATGCACTTCGTAATTTCTTGTTTGATAAACGAAATATCAGTTATATAGTTGAAGCATTTAAAGAGTCGGTTTATCTAAAAAATCTTATTGAACACATGCATGAACACATAAAAGTTGGAAGAGTTCGGTAGATATTTAATTCTTATATAAAATTGATCCTATCTAGTTAACTAGTTTGTTGATCCGTGTCAACTCGATGAGTTTGAATAAAACATTGACGAGTTCAAATATTAACATAAAATATTCTTAACTTTTTTCTATTCGTTACTATACATATGAAAAGATGAATTTCTAATGATTTATTTATTTATTTTTTTGTGGTTTTAGATTTTAGCCAGAAAATTTTCTTATTTCAAACTTTAAAAAACTTTATTTTGTGTTTGAGATTTTCGCCATAAAACTTTTAAGACTTTGGCCATACGAATTTCTTATTTCAAACTTTGGCCTCAAAACTTTCTTATGTTTGTAAATTTGGTCCCTAAACTTTTATATGTTGGCATTTTTCACCCGTAATCATCCGCTTTGCCACAAAAGTATTTTATTTCAAACTTTGGCAATAAAAGTTACTTATGTTTTCAAATTTGGTCCCTTATACTTTCGTATGTTGGCACTTTCCACCCCCTAATCATCCACTTTACAAAATAGTCCCTACATTCTTATTCTTTAGAGTAAATTACATAAATTGTCCCTCGTGCAGATGTCAAAATACACGTTCAGTCCATATTTTCAAAAATTAACTCGGATCGTCCGTATAAAGCTTACACGCTTCATCCCTTCGGACATAAAAAGACAATTTTGCCCTTATTTATTTTTTTTGATTTATTTATTATTTATTAATGATTAATCTGTTAAAATGTTTAATTAAATATATGGCCCTTCTTCTTTGTCATTGACCAACACCACCATCGGTAAATTCAAAGACCATTCCATTTCCTGGTGGAGAGCTGGGTACCATTTCCGGAGGGCAAGGAAGAAACAATCAGGTCTAGGAGCATTATAGTTACTACAAAAATCATAAGTGTGGCAAAGATCATGAACCATTGAATCGGATGATTTAGGGGAGGTCCAGTTGAGTTTAGGGAAGATGGAACCACCGATTGTTTTAGAACCACCTTTCACGACTCCAACAGCTCTACACAGATGAACCACTGAGTCAGATGATTCTGGTGACAGTGTTGTAGATCCGGCAGCGTAGGTGACGGAGATCCAAAACATAAATCGAACCTCCGACAACCACCCCATCATCTTGCACACTTCATCTATTGTGTTACTAATCTGGGGAGAAAATAACAGAGAAACATAAAGCACACACCTTGTGTGTGTGCTGGTGCGATACCGAGAGGAGAGATAGAGGGACCATCGTTTTTAGAACTACAATAGAACGTTACAGATCTACAGTCCGTCGAGAAACCCTAGCGGCCTAGCCAGAAACCATCTACGTAACGGAAACCCTATATTTAGTTGGAAATTGAGTGTATCTTGTTGTTCTTGCTGGAAATCGATTGTATCTTGCCAAAAACCTTTTGTTTCAACAATAACCCTAGCCGGAAATCGATAGCATCCTAGATAATCTAAGATGTAAGAGAGAAACGTCGTTCTGAGAGAAGGGAGAAACAAAGTAGGTAGTCGGAGGTGAAGAAGAGACATATTTGTTTAAGAGAGGCTAGAACATCTGACGAGTTTAGATGGTAAAAGAGGGATACAAACGGTGGTAGATGAGAGGTAGAGATGGAACGGCGGTGGCCCGGGTTTTCGGTAGACCGGCGATTTCCGGTGGCGCTATTGTGTTTATGTGTTTTGTGTTTGTTGTACTTTACGATCAATATCAAACTAAAGGGGTACATGGAGTTGGCAAAGTGAAGGAGGGAGGGATTGTCATTTCAATTATGTAATTTACTCTTTTTTTAATTGAAATTAATAATAAAACATTAAAAAAATTGAAAAATAAAAACATAAGGGTATTATAGTCATTTCAATTCTGGCACAGACTAAGTTCGCAACAAAATCGTTTTTCAAGGATAAAACGTGCAACATTAAACCAAACGAGGGATTATTCAAGTTAATTTTTGAAACTAGAGATTAAACGTACATTTTGACAGCTTCACCAGGGACAATTCGTATAAATTACTCTATTCTTTATTCAAAAACCACCCACCAATTTATTTCTCTTAATATTTTGGTGTTTAAAAATGACACAAGTACAAATTTAACACCTAAAGTATATCATTTAGACGTATTTTAATTTTATTTAAATTATGATTTCCTTTTGTTTTTTTAGGACTTTTACATTTTTTATTTTTGCATGGTTTGTATATATATTTATATTTTTGCAAAATAACACAACATTTATCCCAAAAAATAATTTTTTCAGGGTTTCTTATATATATTTTTCATGCACTAGCACACATTTTTTAATAATTTTTTTGCGAAATAACACAACATTTAACCCTAGTTTTAATTAAATAAAATTGTTTTGGAAATGTAAAATCCTTTTAAAAAAGAAATACATAGTTATGGAAACGAAAATGGTATTAAAAATTGTAAAAATTGTTTTAGAAAAAGGTTTAAGTGAAAAAGTATATAATTTGTATATTATTTTTATAAAACAATTTATCATTTTAAAAAAAACAAAAATTATCAGCATATCAAGTGTCAGAAGTTTTAAACAAAATAGTTAGATTAAAGGAGAAATTACATAAAAGACACTAAGTTTTCAACAAAGTTCGATTTTGACACCGTGTTACTTTTTACAATTAAGACACTAAGTTTTCACAAAATTTCAGTTTGACACTATATTTTCTAATTTGTTTCATTGTTGACCATTTAGCCAGTCAATTCAATTGATAACGGACATAACATATGGACGTGTCAATCTGCGATGATGTGACATTCTTTGGTGGTATTATTTTCTGGGTGTTAAAATTGAAAGAAAAGAACCTAGTGACATAATTGAAAATGTAACATCCCAAAAATACGGTCCGAAAATTTCATTTTTAAATCATTATTGAAAGCCATAATTATCCACCATTTCATTCATAAACAAAAACTGTTATATCTATCAGAGTATAATCTCAAAACATATTCTTTTTATCAGAGTAAAACATCACAGGCTAAACAAACTATGGTGTGTGCCATGCGATCACCCCGAGCTCCTCCCTCCGCTGCCGGAAGTACCTGAAACCAAAACTGAAAACTGTAAGCACGAAGCTTAGTGAGTTCCCCAATCTACCACACACCACATACATAACCACATATCGGGGCCCCGTCCGCTGCATCGGGACTTGCCCGCATCGGACTAACTCCGGCATCGGGCCCCGCCCGGCATCAGGCCCCGCCTGGCATCGAGCCCCGCTCGGTATACAGTTCTGTCTTTCTTAGGCCATGCCTGTCTCCGGGCCCCGCCCGCTAAACATATACAACACATATCATAGCACATAACACATAAGCTAAACCTACTCTACTGTATTCCTGTACTAAGGCCTCGCCTATCTTGGGCCCCACCCCTATCCTGCTACTGATGAGTCATGGAACCCTGTCCACACTCCTACTGATAGTGAGATACGGGCCCCCGTCTACACTCACCTCCCTCCTAACTCGGGTCTCGCCCCTGCTCTGCTGCTAATGAGATACGGAACCCCGTCTGTACTCGGCTAGTGATGAGATACTAGGCCTCTCCCGAACTCACCTCCCTACCAGACACATACAAGTATCACAAAGACAATAAGTATAACTACACATACACTACTGCCTCGGGTACCACCCGACATCGGACCGAAATCCGGAACATATAAACTACATCGGGCTAACCCCGGTAGCGGATCTAAATCTGAAACATGTCACAATGAGTGCCTAGGGCTAACCCCCGGGTCTTCCTACTATACATAAACATAAACATAATGGGCTGACATTGTGGTCGTAGACCCATGCACACAGTGAGGAGACTCACCTTGCACTGCTGAAGCTCTTGCTGATACCCTCCTGACTGTTATCTGGCAACTCCCCGTACCGCTGCTCCTCTAGCTCCCCGAGCTACCAATACCAATATAACACTTAGTCCCACAATGCCCTCCAGAAGTCAAACTAAGTCAACTCTGGCCAAAGTCAAAGTCCTGCTCAAGGTCAAAGTCATGGTCAAAGTCAACCTTCCAGGTTGACCCTACTCGCCGAGTCAGCCTACCGACTCGCCGAGTTCATAAACTCAGAAACCCTACCACTCGCGACTCGACTCGCCGAGTCACCCCATGACTCGTCGAGTCCTTCAACCTCCGAGTCCTAGTCATGTCCAACCCACTGAGGTACCACCTCGACTCACTGATTCGACTCACATCCAGAAGAGATTAGGGTTTGTGACCCGACTCGCCGAGTCCATGAATCGACTCGCCGAGTCCTCTTTGTGTCATCTCCATTCAGTCGATTACAATCATTCCAACACTTCCAACTCATAGATCTGGACTCCTAAGGCTAGCATTACACGTAAAGTTGCTAACTTTACGTTCATGCAAGGTGCCATAAAGCTAGAACACTTAATCCAAGCCAAAATGAAGGTCTAAGCCATAAAATGGAGCCCTAACTGGATAAAGTTGGCAACCCTGAGCTTCTAAAGCTCAAGAGTGCCCAGATCTCTGCTTGGGACGTCCTTGTCCCAAAGGTCAAGCTCCATGGACCATAACTCTCATAAAAGGGACATAAGGAGATCTAAGAAACCATAGGTCAAGGTAGGAACTTGATTACCAGAAAATGATGAGGATGAGGAGCTACTTCTGGATCTACAACTTCTCCTTAAATCCTCCAACTCCTTCTCTTTCTTCTAGTCTTCAAGAGCTTCTAAAATTACTCACAAATGGCTCACAAACTCAAGGAGAACACTAGGGTTTCGGGGGTTAGGTTCTGGACAGTGGAGGCTACAAATGAGGCTGAGGGGAGAGGAATGAGATCCTTAAATAGGGCACAAGGACCCGATTTTAGGGTTTCCCAACCCAGACCAGACTCACCGAGTCAGTCCCCCGACTCGCCGATTCGGCCACTTAATCTGTGATACGGTACTCGCTCCGACTCGTCGAGTTCTTCCTTGGACTCGACGAGTTGCCTCATTGACTTAGGGTTTTTCCTTTCCTTTCTTGACCTTCTGAATTTGGGGAGTTACAGAAAAAACATAGTGTCAAAATCGAACTTTTCTGAAAATTTAGTGTGTTTTATTAAATTTACACTTGTTATAACATAATAATCATGACTTGCTTGACGGTAGGAGACCCTTGGTGGGCTAGATTTTTGAAGGAAAACAACAAAACAAAATTGGTATGTACACATGCAATGCAATAATCTCGATGTCATTAGTTTGTATTCCAATGTCCGACATCCTTGATGCTGATGTGGAATGCCTAAAATTAGTGGACAAAATGAATTCAATGCATTATAGAATTATTTGTATGTGTCTATCCATTGAACTATAAAGAATTCAATGCATTGTGGATGCCCTAAACTTTTTGGACGAAGTGAAAGATTATATGGAAAGAAGTGTTGTTTCAAGTTGTGGATTTCGTAACAAGTTGAATATTAAGACAAGAAGTTCCAGTGACCACCATTTGAGGCTACAATATCTATGCATTAACTGTTATCATAAATCTGTAACGAATGAAAAATCAGAACTTTTTATTTTAAAAAGAATTGCGATTACTAGACCATAACTGATGGGTTTTATGCATAAGAAACAATCCTATGTGCTCATACAAACCCTAATGCTTGGATCTAGGTTTCTCTATTGTACATGCTTTGAATCCAAGTCTTGCAAACCCTAAACTAGCATACATATTATCAAAATAACAAACAACATCAGATCTAGATGTTTACCTCTTCAAATAGCTTGAATCTTCTTTGCTTGAGCTTAGAATCACAATTGTAATTCCTCTAATGGATCACAAACACCAAGTAGCAAAAAGGCAATAAGAGAGAGGAGGGAGGATGCTAGAAATCGGCCTAGGGTTTCTCTTGGAATAATGTCTAGCTGATTTCCATAGCCTAGGGGTCATATTTATACTTGCAAGCTACTAGGGTTTCAGTCTAAACCCTAATGGACAGCTTAGCCACCAAGCAGCCCAAGGAACCTTCTGGAATAGGGCCTTGGACGAAATATGATGATCCTTTCATCATATTTTCGTTCCCCCTCTAGTCCATTAGGTTTCCTAGCCCAAAATCCAACTATCACACATTTGACAGTTTATACCCCTTTATTTAATTAATCTCTTTTAGTCACCAAATTAATTCCTAATTAATTTATGACTAATACTAATTAAATAAATATGATTTCTCCTTTAATATATTATTCTTATCATATACTAATAAACCATAATATCCTCTCTCTCATATCAAATTACCTTGTCAAGTTGCTTTGGTGAAGGCAACCCAGAAGGACCATGCACAACCGGGTCAAGTACATACCAAATATAGTTACGGGCTTAGACACTAATCCAACAGTCTCCCACTTGAATAAGTCTAGTAACTATATCTCACATACGTCTTCAGAATCCGATTAGCAATCGTAGCTCTTATACGCTTTTGTCACTCTGATCAAAATCCTGTCCTTCAGATAAGGGATCGTATAATCCTCTGTTCTAGATATCATGCAGACAATACTTATTGTCTAGCATTTTGTTTCTCGATCTCTGATTCGTTCGACATAGAATTCAGTTGAACACATCAACATCATCCTGACCGGGCCCGACACATAATTCAAACCAAATCATCGAGTGGCCAAGATATCGCTTTTATCCTCTCAGAATAAAAGGAACAGATAAACTTCGACTTATATGCTCTTATTATCTACTAGCTAAGTTACACACAATAATACATTTTATAACATCAAGTTACTGATGCGTTTTCGTATTATCAATATATAATCAACTAGCAAACAACAACCATATCTCTAGGTTTTAAGATTATATGATATTATCATCTTGCGATCACTTATGATAACATTCAAGAAGTGATACTAGCAAGTACGGGTTTATTCCAATGCTCAAAACATATTTCATAAGCACTCATAAACTTTGCAGCAAACCTTTGTTATGTCTAAAACCTTTTAGACAATCTACAAACTAATTTATGACAATCTTCTTTCATATCTACTTCCAACATATGATCGATTGTGGACTGTTCGAATAATCTTATTATTCAGGAAGTCAAAACATGCAAAAATTGAAACAATAGATAAATAATCAACATAGGATAGTAACTTTCTTATAAATAAAACACCTTTATTTAATCATCAAATGTTGAATATAAAATTATCTATTACAAGTTTCCTACCTATCTAATCTAAACTATTATCGTCCTTTAGCCCAATGCTCCTAGCGTGCTTCAAATGCTTGACCCTACTCAGTCCCTTCGTAAGGGGATCTGCTGAGTTATCTTCTGACGATACCCTCTTCACAACGAGGAGTCCCTCTTCTACCCGATGTCTAATAAAATGATATTTCCTGTCGATATGTCGAAATCTGCCATGATCCCTTGGTTCCTTGGTCAAGGCAACCGCTCCTTCATTATCACAGAAAATTTCCATGGGCTCCTTTATGGTTGGCACAACTCCAAGGTCTCCTATGAAGTTCTTCAACCATATAGCCTCCTTTGACGCTTCGCTTGCCGCAATGTACTCCGATTCGCACGTTGAATCAGCTACGGTCTCTTGCTTGGAACTCTTCCAAGTCACTGCTCCTCCATTCAGGGTAAAGACCCAGCCCGACTGTGATCGGTAATTATCCCGATCTGTCTGGAAACTAGCGTCACTGTACCCTCGCACCCTTAAGTCATCACTCCCACCGAGGACTAGAAACCATTCCTTGGTCCTTCGTAGGTACTTAAGAATATTCTTGACAGCAATCCAATGTGCTCTACCGGGGTTCCCTTGATATCTGCTGACCATGCTCAAAGCGAAAGCCACATCAGGGCGAGTACAGGTCATAGCGTACATAATCGAGCCAACTGCGGAAGCGTAAGGTACTCGGCTCATATCTGCTATCTCTGCCTCTGTACTTGGGCTCTGAGTCTTACTCAGTTTGGTATTGCGTTGGATTGGTAACTCCCCTCTCTTGGAATTTTCCATACTTAAACGTTTTAGTACCTTTTCCAAATATGTATCCTGACTGAGTCCTATCAGTCTCTTACTTCTATCTCTCACTATCCTTATTCCCAGAATATATGCAGCTTCTCCGAGGTCCTTCATAGCGAAACACTTCCCAAGCCAGGACTTTACTTCCTGCAAGGTTGGAATGTCGTTTCCTATGAGTAGTATGTCATCGACATACAATACGAGGAAGCTCACTATACTCCCACTGGCCTTGACATACACACATGACTCATCCTCGTTTCGCAGAAAACCAAACTCTTTGACTTTCTCGTCAAAACAAAGATTCCATCTGCGAGATGCTTGCTTTAATCCATAAATGGATTTCTCAAGCTTGCATACTCTATTTGGATGCTTCGCATCGACGAAACCCTCTGGCTGATTCATGTAAACATCCTCAGCCAACTTCCCATTTAGGAAAGTGGTTTTTACGTCCATCTGCCAGATTTCATAATCATGAAACGCAGCTATTGCGAGCATTACCCTAATAGACTTTATTTTGGCAACTGGCGAAAAGGTCTCATCATAGTCAACTCCAGGAGTTTGAGTAAAGCCCTTTGCGACCAATCGCGCTTTATAAGTGTGCACTTTCCCATCCATGTCTGTCTTCTTCTTGAAGACCCACTTGCACCCGACCGTCTTACGACCTGGTACATTATCAACCAAATTCCAAACTTGGTTGTCATACATGGACTGAATCTCGCTGTCCATTGCCTCTTTCCATTTATCAGACTCTGGGCCTGCCATGGCTTCCTTGTAGCTATTAGGTTCGTCCAGATTTACTAGTGTACTATCACTAATAAACGTATCCCCGGCAGTAGTAATATGGAAACCATAAAACTGGGGTGGAGCAACAACTCTACTTGAACGTCTGAGAGGTAAGGACTGGTCAATTGGTTCAACAGGAGTTTCCTCCTCAGGTTGCATGCCAGTGTCAGAGGTTCCTTCATCTCCTGACTCTTGAAGCTCTTCAAGGTCAATCTGACTCCCACTGTCTCTTTGACTTATGAGTTCTCTCTCTCTGAAAACCCCTCTCCTAGCAACAAAGACAACATTGTCACTTGGTCTATAGAAGAGATAGCCAAAAGACTTCTGTGGGTAGCCGATGAAATAACACTTCTCACTACGAGGTTCTAGCTTGTCGTGAGTCTCTCGTCTTACGAAAGCTTCACAACCCCAAACCTTGATATGTGCTAACGAGGGAGCTTTCCCTGTCCACATCTCGTGAGGTGTCTTGGTAACCTTCTTGGTGGGAACTAAGTTAAGGATATGGGCGGCAGTCTCTAAGGCATACCCCCAGAATGAGATTGGAAACGAAGCACGACTCATCATAGAGCGAACCATGTCCAACAAGGTTCGATTACGTCTCTCAGCCACACCATTCAATTGTGGCGTTCTAGGAGGCGTCAATTGTGAAACTATTCCGCATTCTTTTAGATAGTCGTGAAATTCAAGACTTAGGTACTCTCCTCCTCGATCAGATCGAAGCATCTTGATTTTCCTGCCCAACTGATTCTCCACTTCATTCTTGAACTCTTTGAACTTTTCAAAGGTTTCTGACTTCTGTTTGATTAAGTAGATATATCCATATCTGCTATAATCGTCTGTAAAAGTCACGTAGAAGCGACAAGCGTCCCTTGTGGTGGATCTAAAGGGTCCACATACATCTGTATGTATGAGATCCAATACACCCTCACCCCTTTCACATGAGCCAGTAAAGGGTGACTTGGTCATCTTCCCAAGCAAACAAGACTCGCACACGTCATCGTCCCTAAGGTCGAATGACTCCAAGACTCCATCCTTTTGGAGTTGGGCTATGCGTTTCTTGTTAACATGGCCAAGGCGACAATGCCACAAGCATGCTTTGTCCAAACTTGTGGACGAATCAATATTCAAAACATCATTTCCTAAATTACCAATAACTAACACATATTCATAAATCCCATTACAAGGTAATGCATTGAAATAAAAGACACCATTCAAATAAGCATTAATAGAACCATTACTATTATCAAACGAATATCTGAAACCTTGTCTAAACAATCCATGAAAAGAAATGATGTTCCTTGCCATATCTGGCGAATAGCAACAATTATTTAAATCTAGTCCTAACCCATTACTCAACACTAAGGAATAAACTCCGATCTTGGTTACTGGTGAAGACTTCTTGTTTCCCATGATCAAGCTTATCCTTCCATGCTCCACTTCCCTACTTTTTCTTAGCCCCTGCAAATCAGAACAAATGTGGTAACCACATCCTGTATCAAGGACCCATGAAGTAGCAAGTGATGAGTTATTAGATTTAATTAAATACATACCTGCGAAGGTGGGCTTTATCTTCCCATCCTTGATATCCTGCAGATACTTGGGGCAACTTCGTTTCCAGTGGCCCTTCTGGTGGCAGTAGAAGCACTCTGCTTCCTTGGGGTCAGAAGAGGGTTTAATAGAACCTGCTTTGGTCCCACTAGAAGAGGAACCATCTTGGGTCTTACCCTTATGGTGGCTCTTGGAAGGAGCCTTCCTCTTCTTACCCTTTCCTTGGCTAATTGCCAACACAGGAGCAGCTACAGTAGAGGATGATGCAACAGATTTGTCCTTGAGGTTGCTCTCAGCTGTCCTCAGGAGCCCTTGGAGTTTACTCAGGGTGACCTCTTCCTTGTTCATGTGGTAGGTCATCCTGACTTGGTTGTAGCAGGAAGGCAAGGAGTGGAGGATGATGTCGATAGCCAAATCCTCATCAAACTTAACATTAAGTTTGTGAAGACGATCAACATACCTTTGCATTCTTTGCAAATGAGATGTTAGGGATTCTCCACTTCCCATCCTAGCGGTGATCATGTTGGTGATGATCTCATAGCGCTCTTGCCTCGCGCTCTGGTGGTACCTGTCCAGCAAATCTTGATGCATTTCATATGGATACATGTCCTCATAGGACTTTTGGAGTTCGAGGTTCATGGTGGCCAACATGATGCAATGAACTTTCGTTGCATCACGCTCGTGGGCCTCAAAGGCGGCCAGCTCTTCAGGAGTAGCTTCTTCTGGGTTAATCTTCTCTAGCTTCTTCTGGGTTAATCTTCTCTAGCTTCTCGTCGAGGACATATTCTTTGTCCTCGTAGCGAGTTATCATGCGAATGTATCTCATCCACTCGTTGAAGTTCGAGCCATCAAATGTCACCTTTTGACACATGTTCATCAACGAGAACGACCCAGAAGTGTTGTTGTTTGCGTTTGCATTAGACATCTGAAATAGAAAGGAACAAGGTTTGATTAGAAATGAATCCCCAATTAAACACCCAAATGAGAAATTAGGGCTAGGATCCAACAACATTATATACAACTTAGAAAAGGGATGCCGTAATCTAAAAGTAAATAATATTGAAGGTAAGTGAATGACGATTCACTAATTTTCACCATGCAAAACGAAAAGAATTAAGTTTTAAATGTATTTGAAAATTCCTTGATTTCTTTTGAGATTCATTGAACATTTCAATGGCATGTTTAAATCTCGATATGCACTTCAGATTTGCGACTGGGATGCCGAGGATCGCAAATAAGTTTGTGAATAACCATGCGAATCAACATGGCGCACTCAATGTCTTCATCACCTAATCAATGTGCTGGTTAGCCACGCACGCTCCATTGATCTATGATAAAACCTCGAGCCACCCTTTGTCACCAATGTCAATCCCAAATTAGTGTGCCGGTTAACCACGCACGCTTCACTAACGTTTGACAGGGGTACAAAGTGTAATTCCATGGAGTAGCATCATTTTCACATTTTACCCTAAAGTAACTAAGATTGGGAATTTATAAAACAATGTAGTTACTTTAATATTTCCATTATACTTATAATGATGAATTAAATGCCCTATCCTATCCGTTCGGCTAACGACCCTCCACCAGTCAAGCAAGCGGTAGGTGTGAGTGTACACCCATTAAGCGCCATTTTATAGGCAGCAACCTTATACCCACCTTATAGACTGGCTTCGTGAATGAGGCCTACTAGCGATAAGACTAGCTTATTCTTATACATATATATTAATTAATCTTGTAATAATATAATAGCATAAGGTTGAATTTTAAGCTTGTAAAATTCTAAGGGTTTGAAATTTAAATTTTCAAATTAAACTTCTAATCACAAAATTCAAATTTCAAAACTTGAGGGCAAGTTTTGAACTTTTCAAAACATAAGGGATCAAATAACACATAATTTAAATTAAACAATTAATTTCATAATTATCTATATTTGATCTAACTTTATTTAGTCATTAGATAATTACCAAATAATTTTAAATAATCCATATTTATATAAACAACCAATATTCAAAAGATTTGAAATTATCTATTGTTTTGGCAAGGATAATCATTTAATTAAGATTAAAATTCGGATTTTAACTTCAAAAAACGATTTAGGCATTGTATCCAAGTCAAAACAGCAACTAAATCCCGAAATATCCTCTGTCTGACGCTCGAACTCGCCGAGTCAGCTCTGAACTCGCCGAGTAGGGGCCAACTCGCCGAGTCCAGATGCTGACTCGCCGAGTTGAGTCGGGCAGAGGCAAAAAACTCGATTTTCAGCAAGCAAAACAGTTAAGCATCACATACAGTTGAAACCAATCAAGACTCTCATACCACTGATGGGTTTTACGCATAAGAAACAATCCTATGTGCTCATACAAACCCTAATGCTTGGATCTAGGTTTCTCTATTGTACATGCTTTGAATCCAAGTCTTGCAAACCCTAAACTAGCATACATATTATCAAAATAACAAACAACATCAGATCTAGATGTTTACATCTTCAAATAGCTTGAATCTTCTTTGCTTGAGCTTAGAATCACAATTGTAATTCCTCTAATGGATCACAAACACCAAGTAGCAAAAAGGCAATAAGAGAGAGGAGGGAGGATGCTAGAAATCGGCCTAGGGTTTCTCTTGGAATAATGTCTAGCTGATTTCCATAGCCTAGGGGTCATATTTATACTTGCAGGCTACTAGGGTTTCAGTCTAAACCCTAATGGACAGCTTAGCCACCAAGCAGCCCAAGGAACCTTCTGGAATAGGGCCTTGGACGAAATATGATGATCCTTTCATCATATTTTCGTTCCCCCTCTAGTCCATTAGGTTTCCTAGCCCAAAATCCAACTATCACACATTTGACAGTTTATACCCCTTTATTTAATTAATCTCTTTTAGTCATCAAATTAATTCCTAATTAATTTATGACTAATACTAATTAAATAAATATGATTTCTCCTTTAATATATTATTCTTATCATATACTAATAAACCATAATATCCTCTCTCTCATATCAAATTACCTTGTCAAGTTGCTTTGGTGAAGGCAACCCAGAAGGACCATGCACAACCGGGTCAAGTACATACTAAATATAGTTACGGGCTTAGACACTAATCCAGCAATAACAACCGATGGACAGAAAACTAGAAGAACTCGTTTATACATACAAGTGCGTCCACAAAGAAAGTCACGCCAACATTCTTACACAACGATGTGAATATGAATTAAAATATCAACATCAAATAGAACTAATTTGAGAAATTAAACGTCATAGTAGCACCAACGTGACTTATCTTTAACTTAAATATCAAACCCCAACAAACATGGACATGGAAATATAAAAATAAGTGAAGAGCTTACGAGCAATGACATAGTCAGGTTTTGTGATTGGAGCAATCTAAGTAGAGGTTTGACAATTGCACCAGAAAACATTGATGAAACAAAGTATATAAAATATTTGCGAGCTTCATGCGAAATCGAAGGGTCATGGTCGGAATTCATCGAGAAAATCCAAGATATGGAGATTGGAATGCAAACTAATAGCAACGAGATTATGACACTGAATATGTAGATGCCAATTTTGTTTTGATGTTTTGATAAAAAAAAAAAAGTTTCCCACAAAAGATCTCAAACCCTCCAACAAGTCTTGACTATTATGACAAATTTCATAAAAGTCACTAAGTTTTCAGAAAAGTATAATTCTAACACCGTGTTTTTTATTCAATTAAGTCATTAGATTTTTTTTTTAAGTTTTGACACTCATAAAATGATGTTACCAAAAAGTGTCATGTCAGCGTCACGTCATCATGCTACATCACATGAGAACTAGGCTGACTGGTTAAATGTTCAACAATGAAACAAAATAAAAAAATATAGTGTCAAGATCAAACTTTTATGAAAACATAATGTCATAATTGTATGAAAAAATAAGATGATGTCAAAATCGAACTTTTATAAAAATTTAAGGTCTTTGATATAATGTGCCGTAACATTACTTATCCAATATCAAATGTCAACAAATCAATATGTTTAAGTAAATAAACATTTTTAATATTATCCGAACATTTAAAATAAATTATATATGATTTGCAATCTCACAATCCAAATAGTTAAACAATGGTTGTCAAAATCGTGATATTGATCGTAGGATCGTACGATCCTATGATTTTAGGTGTGAAAAACGATATGGATCGTATTTGGGATAGGATCGTAAGATCGTAGGATTGATATCCGATTCGATCCCCTACCTTTCCTTGATTTTTTTCTTTTTACAGATGAAATTTTTTTACCACTTTATGTCTTTTATCATTTACCAATTTACCATTTATCATTTTGTGTTGTGACTTATGATTAATATTTTGAAGTTTTTATAACTTTTGAACGAAAAATTGAATGTTTGAAATATTTTTCATAATTAAAAGTTACAAATTAAAATTATATTTTATTTTGTAGGATCTTAGGATTCGATCCTAAACTCAAAAAGTATGAAAACCTTGAGTGAAACACAGCTACACCAATCTTCGTCCGAATAATGCGTAGAAAAAAATATTAAAAAAAAAAATGAATCGATGTTATCTCAAACTAAAACGCCAAAACACGAGGAATCGGAGTAAACATTACACACCTGATTGCAGAATTTTCAACACAGCTTTCAAACAGTTTAGAACTATAATGCATCGCGCCAAATCCACACTAAAACAATGAGGCGAGAACCATAAATAATACGCCGAAGATGGATCTACAGGCAGCTGCGGAAGCGGAGGAGTGATTGGAAGCAGCCACCGTAGAAGAGGGAGGAGAAGGAAGCGGAAGGACATGAATCGTGACTTTCATACCGTTAAAACAACCGCCGGTGCCGCAGATGAAGTAGTAGCGCTGCGATTCGTTGAGAAGAATGAAATCCTTTCCACTGCTCCAGTTCCCTACGGCGCTGTCGAGAGTGCAGTTGTCGTAACCGGTTTTGTTCACCTCAATCACATTGTACTGCGTCTTCTGGTACCTAAATGCTACAGTAGAAAGTATCATCCATTAAACAGGCACAAATTTCAAAAATTACAAGCATCATTAGAAAAGTAATACATACAGATGAAGTCTCCAACATAGAAAGTATGATTGTTGGCCCAGAGAGTGTAGTTGATGCCAGGATTCCAACCACGGTTGGCGCCTACAATGTGATCGGTGGCGGAGACGGTGGTTGCAGCGGCGGCGATAAGGAGGAGATAAATGATAAGGCGTGAGATGGACATCATTTGAGTACTGCACGCACTCAGTGGTACCACTGCCAGCTATCGATTATAGTGTGTTTTGCTGTTTCTTCAAATATAGCAAAGCTGAGGGGTCCATTTCATAAATCTCTCTACTTATTTTTCGTTATCCGTAAGTTGCTATCCGTTTTTTGTTTAAAACTTCAACATGTAAAACTAAAAAAACTAAAAAAACTAAAAAGTTGTTATCTAAAAAAAAAAAAAAACAAACTTATTGAACAAATATCATCTTCAAACTCTTGTTGAAAACCTTAAAATATACCTCATATATTTTATGTTTTATATTTATTGAATTGTTTCTTAGGTGCTATGTTGCATTAAAATGAAATATTGGTGATTCCTTGATAATTAATCACCACGAAAAAAAAAACGTTTTAGGTTTAATTTTTGGGTACTTTGGTGCTTAAAAAAATACAAAAGTATATTAAGTCCCCAATTGTTGGATATGTGACATAGAAATTTACAATTAGTTTATGCAATTTGTATTTGTTTACAGCATTTAATTATAACAGAAGTTTTTTTTATTACATAAATTTTTTTTACTAAAGTATGATACTATATAAATATAAATTAATTTATAAGAGAAAAATAGGTGCTTAGGCTTTAATAAAGTCCAAAAGGGTTAGAATAAATAAAACATGTAACATGTGTTTTTCATAAAAAGAAATTAGAACATTGTTTAATGCATCAGGAAAGCTCTTTCTTTTGCATAATTGCTCACCCCTCACTTAAAAAAATGGTTAATTTAACAAATAACAGTGTCCCACTTAGATTACTTTCCTTTTCATACATAAATGATTGATGTACTTCAAAAACTATGTTCCATTGAATTCATTTACTTAAAGTATTTGATTTTCCAAACATTTGGAATTTATTTTAGTTAAAAATCGACAAATTACAACATCATCAACCCCCACCCCCACCCCCAACAAGGTCATAACAGTAAAAAAGAGTTATTATGCATTGCAAGCTCACCAAGCAGAATTTTCTTTACAAGAGAGCTTCAGTTTAACTTTAAAAGATGTTCACAACAATTACACTTATGTGAATATATATATTTTCTTGTTCATAATCCCATTCATCAATCTTCTACAATGGCATCAATCTTTTATACCTGAAAAACCATAAAAATGAGCAGAATATAATGATTCCAGTAACCCCTGTAATCGACAACACCCATGTAAACGCCGATGGGTTATCAAACAATGGAATCATAAAATTCATCCCAAATATCCCCGCCACCACCCCAAAGATTGCCACAACAAACGTTGCAGTCGTCAACAACAGCTCAAACTGTATCAGCTGGTTCCGCACATTATCCTGCAAATCCGAGGGTAAAATGGTCATTTACTCATATTCAGACACTTTATTCATTCGGTCCAAAATTGAAACAGTTTTTTATTTATACAACATATTACATCAAACACGCATGCTACCCTTAATCTGGTAAGCTATATATGGGTGTTTCTTTTTTACTCGAACGACTTAATAGAGAAAATGAGGGAAATAAAGTTTTCCCCATAAAGGAGGAAATATACCAGTTGGATGTTGATGAAGTCTTCAGTGTCATCAATGTATTCCTTCAGCTGGTAGAAGACAAAATAATGTCAAATATTTTTCAAATATCATCATCCAGAGAGCACTGAATGAAGTTAAAAAAAAAAAAAGCTATTGAAAATTACCGATGTCAACTTATTGAGACTGCTATCAATGACGACAAAATAAGCTTCTAGAAGCATCTCCAATTCCTCAATGTTTTCTGTGCCACTTTCTGAACTCCTCATACTACTCCTTGCAAGGCTTCTTGCAAGGCTAACAGTTTTTTCAAGTCTTCGACTTTCTGGAGGTGAAGAAACCGGAGAAACTGGAGCAGAGATGGATTGTGTCCCATCATTTGACCTGTATCCAATCACAGACTGATCTCCAACACTGAATAATGAATCCATTCGCCTTTTCTTCTCAGTTAGGTACATCTCAGCCATATCCCCATCATCATCCATTAGCTGCTCTATTTCATCTCTTACCTATAATTAATTGTATTGCATTCAACTCGGTGTCAAAATAATCCCAAAAAGGTGGGATTCTGACAGACTGATGTCAATGAGACAAAAACTGCAATTTTTTTGTCTCATCCAAAAAAGTGGAATAACGTGGGCCAGAGACTGATGTCAATGGGACAAAATTTGCAATTTTGTGTTCAACCCAAAAAGGTGGAAGAAGGTAGGACCGACACTTGCTATGTGCAAAAGACATAAATGCCCTTTTCATCATGGTCATCAAAAAGGGGAGACAAAGACTAATATATATCACCTTCTGGACCCTTCGAGTCAATGCAACAAGTCTGCTTTTCAGTCTACGAACACGTTCCAAGTTTAAAGTACTAATCTTTGATGTAAGTTCATCTAGCAATGGATACGCTTCAATTTCTAATTCTGCTGCCTGATGAGTGATGAATTCAAAGAAAGATTATATCTTTTAGTTCTGAAATGCTTAATATTTATAAATTGTAACAATTGTTGGTTATAAGACAAACCTGTGTATCCAAAAATGTACAAGCAGCCTCAAGAGCAACTTCTAGAGCCCTAAACTCAAAGGGCAAGTAGTCAGGTGAAGTGTTACCAAACATGTCCCCTAAGGATCTATTGGAATTTCCCATCCGTCTGTTCAACTCTGCTCCTTCTGATTGCCAAACCTCACCACCCCCTGCAGCTTTCAATCGTCTTTGTAATTCCACCACATATTGTAACACGTAGCTATCAAGAGAATTCAAAAGTAGAACTTCATCCGCTGTTATAATGCAACGAATCTGTTCCAAATTTACAACTATAGCCTTCTCTCTTCCAAGAATTGTTGAAGGGTAGACAAATAATGGATCAAGTAAGCGAAGATCACGTGCAGGAAGATCACAACGTCTCATTATAGTGAACTTGTCAACTTCAATGACTTGGGAATCACCAGTTGCAGCATCAACTCGGATCCATGAACGAAGACCTTGACCACGCTTTTTGAGGCCTAACACATCTACCCCTTGAAAAGGCTGGCGACCTGATGCAGATGGCCTGTATGATGCATCTCTAAGGTTTATAGCTGATGCAGGTTTTGGTGGGAGGAGACGCTCTTTTAGGTCTGCCATTAGAGAAATCTAACTGCAGAAACATGTGTTCATAGCATAAGAGACAAAATTTATCCAAGAAAAATGTGAATTGAAAATGTTTGCTAGCTGCTAAATAAGTCCCTGATGCCCATAGAATTGGTAGAATATCGGGGAATTTGTTTTCTTTGATAGGTGCACAAAATGTAACCAATAAGCATTGATTACAAAAAACTTAATTTTGTCTCTTCGATAAGAAGCCAAGAACAAGGAAAAATACGATCAGAATGGCGGAATCATTCTTAGAAGACTTGAGAAATTATGAAGTTACAGCAGCAAAATTTGGCAATATTGGTCCAATTTGAAATTGATGCGTCACATCGACTTACTACAAGAAGTAATCATTAATCAAACATTTTTTTTTCAATTGATTTGCCATAAATTTTACCTGATTTTGACTATTTGTACATGCTCATATATTCACTCAAGTTTTTCCATTACGATTGTAGTTCAAATGCAAAGAATATGTGATGAAACTTGAAGTAATATTCACAAACAGAAACTGTAAGAGGACTCAGATTGCATTAGCAGTTCTCCATATGTTCGATTTTGATTAAGCAGATATATCTATTTCAAGCCACTCAATGAAATGAACGATAAATCAACTCGAATCGAGAACAGAGAACATCTAATAAGAAAAAATGAAAGGAGAAGAAGAGATCACTTACTTCCTCCACTTCCCCCAACGAATAATTAGGGTTTCAATAATCAGAAAACTCAATTACAACACTTCACGCAGTTCACGGTAATCAATCAATCTGAAAAGGGAACATACAAAGTATTCAAATCAGAAGTTCAATCCAAAGAACAATACATCCTGACATATATATACATACACAAACAAAAAAAAAAACATCAGTATTAATGGACTTACAGATGCATGTATCATTGTATTGTATTGAATGCAAATAGTCTTCGCGTCAAAGCAATAATCAATGGTATACTGAGAAGTACAGAAGGTCTGTTGCCGACTATAAATACACCTACATATACAGACTTTAGTGTGTATATCTATGTGCGGAAGAAAGCTATGGTTGGAAGCTCCAAGCCCATTAATTTGGAGCGTGATATGCTTCGAACCATAACCAAACAGATTGCCCCCCGGATTTTTCTAAATGATAGCATGCCTGATTGCGTGTGATGGGGTTTGTTAAACGCCGTCGTACTAACGGTTCCACCAACCTTTTAGAATGCTGCCAAAAACCCCAAAATAATTATTAATATTACCTCTGTAAAATCGAAAAACATGGTACAAAATATTTTCAGTGCTTAACATATGTTGTACTCATTTAATGTGTATCATGCGATATAAAATTTAGGATAACGATTTAAAATGGTAATATATTTTTTGATTTGTATATATATTTGGTTATTGAGATTTTTTTTCGTTTTATTTGTCCTTTCAACTTGTTTAACTGTACACATTCAGTCTTTATGACCGGCTACTCCAGGTAACCGGAGAAAATAACTTAACAGGGTAATATATTTCTTACTTTGTATACATTTAGTCATTAATATTTTTTTTACATTTAGTCATTAATATTTTTTTTTGTTGCAAAATAAGTTATTGTTGTTTTTATGCACATTCAATAGTTATGAAAGGTTTCTTTAGGTTTTTCTCATTACATCCTACGTGGGACAATCACTAACGGGGTATTCGGGGTTGTTCATGTTTATGGTGATCGCGACCTCAGTTGTTTGGTTGCTTAGGTTTTGTGTTCTGAACGTCGTAACTTCATACGATCTCGGATTTTTACGATCTTAATATCCACACATTCGTATTTATTGTGATCTGAACGTCGTAACTTCTTTATATAATCTCGGATTGAACTATCTTTATATTCATGCGTTCGTATTTGAGTCTACTACAACTTTCATTTAGATTACTCCCGTTAAAATGTAATATATTTTTACTTATGATCTTTATATACATGAGTTCTTTATTAATATACGTAAATAAAATATATTACTTTTTAACGGGAGTAATCTAAACGAAAATTGTAGTAGATTCAAATACGAACGTGTGGATAAAAAGATCGTTAAAATTTGAGATCATATGAAGAAGTTACGACGTTCAGAACAAAACGAATACGAATGTGTGGATATAAAGATTGTATGAAGTTACGACGTTCAAAACACAAAACCTAAGCAACCAAACAGTTGAGGTCGCGATTGTTATAAGCATGAACAGTCCCGAATACCTCATTAATGATTGTCTCACATAAGATGTCGTGAGAAAAACCTAAACAAACTGTTCATAAGTACTTAATGTGTACAAAAACAATAAGGACTTATTTTGCAACAAAAAAATATATTAAGGACTAAATGTGAAAAAAAAATATTAAAGACTAAATGTGTACAAAGTGATAAATATATTAACCTATTAAGTCATTTTTTACCGGTTTACCTGAAGTAACCAGTCATAAAGACTGAATGTGTACAGTTAAACAAGTTGAAGGGGCAAATATTGACGAAAAAAACTCAGTGACCAAATGTGTACAAATCGAAAAACTATATTACCATTTTAAATCATTATCCCTAAAATCTATGTAGAATGATAACAAGTGATAACCGATAAGTTTGTCAAATAATATACAAACTATTTAATCACACTAAACTATCTAATTGCAACTTTAAAATACCAAATAACATTTAACATTTTTTCGATTATAAAACTAAATGTTTTAAAAATTATATACATATATATTAAGATCATAATATTACTAATACATGACCCGGTAAAATCTAATAAAAATATTTATGGTCTCTACTAAAAAACCATTTATTCATATATAATATGATTTATGATTACAGTTTTAATTATATGTTTGGGCTTTTTAACTGAGCAATGATAAAAAAAAATTGTACAATTTAGTTGGTAATATTAACTTTAACAGAGTAAATTAGTAATTATGACTTGTAGAAGAGAACGCATGTGAAAAGAATAATAAGTGATATATTTTATCAGTGATATGAACTTAATTAAACGAGAACATATGTGAAAAGAATAATAGGTGATGTATTACTAATATAAACTGAATCAAAGTAGAATATAAAATTAAAGAGATACCATACATTGGATTTTTTTTTCAAGTTAACTCAATATTATATTTTTTTTGTTGTTTTTAATCATTTTTATTGATAAATGACATGTTTGGACATGACAATACTTAAGTTAAGTCGTAGTTAGTTTTTTTCACCATTTGGGTTGGGTAACTTGTTAAGACATGTGAAATGTATCGTGGATAACCAATTGATCCATATTCAAGTTATGACACTATCCAGCCTATGTGGAATGTTCTACGGTGACTCCAAAGCATAAGACTTAACCTTATGTTTACAGCAGGGATTAATCAATGTGTAAAAGATGGCTTGGAACCCAGGGGCGTAGCCAATATAGGGCAAGAGTGGGCCTTGGCCCACCCACACAAAATTAGGGTTATATATATATATATATATATATATATATATATATATATATATATATATATATATATATAGGGAATAGTTATTTGGTAAACAAAAAAACCTAAAAAACCCTAAAAATCATAAAAATGCATAAAAAAATACTTAGAGATCACAAATTTTTTTTTTGAAAAAATCGCAGCTTTCTATACAAATTCGCTGAAATTTTTTTTGAAAAAAAAGATTTATTTTTTTTTCAGCGAATTTTAAGAAAAAGCTACGATTTTTTATAAAAAAATTCAAAAAAAGTTTTGTGATCTCTAAGTATTTTTTTATGCATTTTTATGATTTTTAGGGTTTTTTGTTTTCCATAGAACCTATATATATATATATATATATATATATATATATATATATATATATATATATATATATATATATATATATATTTCTGTTAAATAAAAGGAATTAAGGTTGTGATATGAACTATTTCATTCAAAACTTAAAATTAATAGAAGAGAATATATTGTTGTCTATGTCGATTAGACTCAGTTTTAGATTATTTTAATGATGTAAGACTACATTGTGTGAAACTTAAAATAAACAATTTAGTTAAGAATGCATGTGTAGTTACATTTTGTTATCGTTTGAAGAATTTTGTCACTCGTTCATATTTTGTATATTATTTGGCCTACTCTAAAACAAAATCTTGGCTACGCCACTGTTGGAACCCTCGTTAAAGAAGTTCCATTTCCCAAAAAAAAACATGTTCGGGTCTTTTAGTATTGATTCATCTAGTATTTAAGACTATCATTATGGTCATTATTTATGTTTGAGATTGTATACTTATTTTACGTTCTTAAATGTTTTCATTGGTTGATTATTTTTTGTTAGATAATGACAGCTTCAAATCTACGAGGCAACCTTTGAGCTTAAAAGGCAAATCCAAATCTTACATTAGACACATTGAAGAAATCGAGAGCTTGATAAAAGACTCGTGAGGAGATGTTTAGACCCATGTGTTTAATCAATGTTCGATTTCTCGACCCAGCCATTTATTCTAGTTGGCACACGGGTGTGTCGCTCCGTGGGTCATTCTTTGACACAACCATTTATTCTAGTTGTTGCTCTTATTTGGTATAGATTTACATACATTATCAGATATATTTTTCTCTAGTCCCCTTCATAGATTTAGATTAGGGTTTCATAGTTTGTGTTAGGGTTTGCTGTAACGTCCACAAGATAAGGCTAGATGAAAAAATAATAAGATAATTATTCTTCACGGCAAAAAATAGGTGTTTTCAATAGACGATTATTTAGAGAAAATACTCTAAATAAAAGTCGTAGTATTCGTAAAAGCGAACTTGGGAAAATAAGGAACATCCAAATCTGACTTTAAAAGGGGAAGTTATGATTTTTCGGAAGTTTCAGCATAGTTGTGCTAGCACAAAAACCGAAATTCAAATCGGTCAATTGTTAGGAAAAACAATCTAAACGAGAGCTGAAGATCTCTTCAATACCAATTCGTCGATATAAAGACAGTCGAGAACAAATGCCGTATGGAAGAGTTATGATTTGTACATAGACTTTAACAATTTAAGCCCATTAAAATATAACTTTAAAAATAAATTAAAAATTATCCTACGGAGTCTAAACGAAAATTGTAGATCTCATCGATAGCTACGCGTGGATATAAATAACGTTGAAAACGGAGTTCGTATGAATAAGATACGATTTTATGAAGTTTTCTGAGAAACGTCACTCGCAGGTAGGTTGCACGTTGCACACCTTCTAGAAAGTGGGGCGTTGACCACCATATTCGCAACATGTGGCAGAAAAACGAGATGATCAATGTCTCAGGTGTGCGCGGAGCACATAGTCTGAGCGCAACGCGCGGGTCTGATTTTGACCCTATAAATAGCCAGCCACCCTTATTTGTTTTCCACACTTCCCATTCTTATCTCTCTCGAGTTTCCTTCGATTTTGGCCTATATTCCCTTAGTTTTAGTCTTCGACAAAGCCTTGTGATCCCTCAAGTAGTAGTAGTTATCAAGTAGAAGCTTTGCCAATATAATTTCCAGACTTTTGTCAGGAAAATCTCTGTAAGTTAAGCTACACTCTAGACTTTTCAGTGTAACTTAGATTTATAGTCATAATTCGTTATTATGGACCTGTAAATAAGATTTATCAAGGATTATAAGTCATTATACTGATTGATCTACTTAGGGGTGAGCAATAGAACAGGGTACCCGTTTTCAGAACCGGAACCGCCTCGGAACTGCCGGTTCCAGAACCGAAACCGCCTTATGCGGTTCCGGTTCCGGTTCCGGTTCCAAAACTTTTGGAACCGCCTTAACCGATTCCGGTTCTCGTTTTTTTAGATACGCTACCCGATGGGTAACCGTCGGAACGGATATATATATATATATATATATATATATATATATATATATATATATATATATATATATATATATATATATATATATATATATATATATATATATATATCAATTCAAATCAAATGAAAGTCTTCTATTATAATGTTTACGAGACCATAGTATTATTTAAAATTCATCTTTAAACATTAATGAATTCTTTTCCAACTCTAAATCAATAGCTTTCTGCAGGGTCGGTTCTGAGGATTCAAATGCCCTGGACGAAAAGGATAAAAAAGGCCCTTAGGCATTAAATTACATAAACTAATTCTTTTTATTAAAATAACGATAAACTTTATATCAATAAACATAGCAAAATCATAGTATTTTAATGAGTAATTATATATCGTAACAGCTATCCGACGACCCGTGAAACTCTCCTAGCATTCTTGATAATCAAATAACCTAATTTCTGATAAACAATTTTACAATTAACATAATCTAGTAACGATAATATGATAAAGTGGTATTTGATTCTTTAAACACTCATAATTTCTAAATTCTGAATTTCTAACAAATAATTATACAATAAACATAATTACATAAATACATAATCTCATTCTCATAATTCAATTTCAGTTTCTAATAGTACTAATTTGTTTCAATTATTCATTATAATCTGATTGAATCATATTTCAGAAAAAAAATTAAGATTTCATAATCTGATTAGTGATAATAAACTACTAAATTGATTTCTGTGATCTATGAATCTGAGAAATTGGATAAGATTTCATTCATTCATGATTCAACATTCTATTAAACTGATTTCTATAGTGATAATAAATTATTAAACCGATAATCTATGAATCATTCAAGTATGAAATTGACAATTATAAACTTATAATCCTCAATTTCTCATAAATCATAATCTATTAGACTAATAACTATTACAATATTACCTGATTAGTGATTAGCAGGACTGCAGGAGATCAGATAATCGTCTAATCGATCCTTGTTGTTGTTGTCTTACTGATTGGCGATTGCTCAAAGTTAAGTCGATGTGGCTTGGTTGCTGTCGCCCTACCCTGCTCACCGATGGTCGCTTTTTTTTTGAACGACGATTTATGGCTTATGTTCGTCGAATGTCGATACTCGATGGCGCCTTGTGCAATTGTTCCTTCTCCCGTACGCGATGCTAATGGTCCTGGACTGGTTTGCATTTGGATTGGCTGAAAGTTATATATACTATTTTAAAAAAAAAGGGCCCCTGAAAATTATGGGCCCTGTTCCTATGCCCATCTTGCCCTTGGTCTAAACCGGGCCTGGCTTTCTGTTCATTTGGTGTTTTACAAAGCAATGTGATCAGTAGACAATTTCAATTATAATTCTCGCTGTCTATAAATTTACTATGTCCATATAACCATATTGCATCCCCATACATATAAATATAGAGAAACACAGTTACATCATATTGAATTTCTAAAATGAGGATTTTACTATATCCGAATACATACACATTTCTTACATAAATGAAAAGCAATCCATTGAGAACCGATAATTTATTTGTTTTTGTAATTAAATTTTGTAATATATTTTTTTTAAGTGGATACCCGGAACCGGCGGTTCCGGTTCCGGTTCCAAAATATTAAGAACCGATACAACCGGTTCCGGTTCCGGTTCCAACATCTTAGGAACCGCCGGTTCCAGTTCCGGTTCCGGTTCCATGAAATATGGTCGGGTACCCGCCTATGCTCACCCGTAGATCTACTTACAGGAATGATGTCTAAGTTGGATTTAGTGAGGTGTTTAAAGTGAGATTTCCAAACAGTATACTTTGTATACTAAACAGACCCTACCTTTAATACGATCCTACCTGGTTATTCCTTACTTTATAGATCTTGATGTAGACCTTGAGATTATTGAGGAATCTAGGATATTATTTATATAGTCGCCATGATTATGAAACTAGGCTAAGACTTAGTGTTATACATTTAGGTCTTTGAAAAGTGTGAAGGCGAAGCGCTGCCCTGAATTTGAGTCACCTACTTCTGTCAGGTGAGTGCATAGTTACTTTCGGCTTACACATAGATATGAAGTATTCTTAAATGCTATACATGCTTATAATTGTTTTCTTGACATGTATTTTATATTTGATAAAGTGATATGATTTTACTTGTATAAATTACTTTATCATATTCAAATTACATTGGGGTAGTAAGGGTTTTAGGGAATAAAATAATAGTAAGAGGCCATGCATTGTCTATCTGTGTTATCGGGACCAGTCATCTAACAGAGTATAGACGACGACCATTGACTATTCTAGGTAGTCCGGTGGAACACCAGTTATGGGTGTTAATGATCATACTTTTAAGGGAAAAGAAAAGATGTTCGTTAAGGTACTTTAATCCCCCTCAGGGTTGCTTTATTGATATATATATATATATATATATATATATATATATATATATATATATATATATATATATATATATATATATATATATATATATATATATATATTGCTACGGAACCCCCATTGTAATATTGTCGACTCACAGAGATCCTTTAGGATAGGTCCAACAATATCATCACCATAGGATCAGGGAGTGAGAATAATGGGAATAAGTAATTGAGTTAATTGTGTAAAATAAAGTATACAACTATATTATTGTGGGTTGAAAACCTTATGTGCTCACCAGGTTCTCCAACCTGACCCACTCAGTTTCTCTGTATCACAGGTAATGGTTTGAAGGTATATTATGTTGAGAGATTCAAGGAGTTTTAGGTCATTAGTATAAATACTATAAGGTCTGTAAAGTTTATGCTTATGTTTTGTATTAGTTATGACATCCCAAGATTTTATTAATAAAACATTTCTTGGGAAAAAAATTTAGGGGGAAAATTCTGGAACTTAATAAATACTATGTTTTCAAAGAGCATAAATAAAAATGTCTTTTTCAGACCGTAAAAATGAGGAAGTCACTTTTGCTTTGTTCTTTAGCTTATTTCAATAATATTGAGTGAGTGAATACTGTAGTGAGGTTTCCTTCTAATTGTATGAAGTATAAACGACCTGATTCATAGCGAAGGAATTGATCAAGTTGGGAAATCCTGAGTTTCTTCTTTCTTTACATGGTATCAAAGCAAAGGGTTGCTCCGATTGATATTTTGGCTAAACGACATACTTCGAAGGTTCTTCGTAAAAGGTTAGAGTACTTGTTACTCATTTTTGTTTCCGCTTTCTTCTTCGTCTTTCTTGTTGTAAACCTTGTAGATCTGACACCGCTTGTGTCAAATCTAAGGTTTCGGTGTGAATCCTATTTAATCGACACCTATTGTGTCGATATAGGGTTTTTTGGTTCGACTGTTTCCTTGATCGCCTTTTTTGTTAAGTTCTTCGTTATTGCAAGTTTCTTATTGTTGCAAGATTTGTCTTCATCCGTGTTGGTGATGATTTATGGCCTCTTTGTGAAATTTGTATCTCGCTTTAAGTCGTTCAAGTCTAAAACTGTTAGGTTCCGATTAACTCTAATAAAGAACGTAACTATATGTTCCGATTAACTCTAAATAGAGAAATGAACCTAATAAAATTGATTTGAAACCTCGGTTCTGTGGTAAAAGCCCTAATTGAGTCGATAAACTTCAAAAGTGAGTATTAGACCTCTGTGAGCCCTTCTAGTTCCCTTTCTCATTTATTCTTAATTGTAGTTATAGGAGATCATGGTTGTCTTGAGTACACCAACTACTTTCTATTTGGTTATGTAGTTTTCTTTCCTAAGATATTGTTTGTTCTATTTGTTGTTGCTTAAGGTCTTATTTGATTGCTTTATTTGTTTACTACTTACTATTGTTTTCGACTTTGTAGTTGACTCGTCTTGGGCATCCAAGGAACTGTGGTGGCCATCTTGAAAATTTTGGTCTTCAAAGTTGTCTGTTCTTTTCTTTTTGATTACTTGTTATAATGACTGGCCCAACTGATCCTGTTGGTAGTGGGAAAAAATGATAATTGATTTTGATGATCTGTTGTATATCCATCCTTCTGATAACTCTATTACTACTATTGTTACAATTAAATTAACTAGAAATGAGAACTTTCGGTTGTGGCGTAGTTCAATGATTAAGGGTCTTAAAGCAAGAAATAAGTTAGGTTTCGTTGATGAAACTCTTAAAAAGGAAAGTGTTGAATCAATAGGAACGTGCTAATGTTGTGTGCTCATGTATTCTTGGTTTAATTTATGAGTCAATATATGTTGGGCATGCTAATTCTGAAGTAGAATAAGATATTTGGAAAGAATTATTTGAATCTTATAATCAGGTTGATGGTTTTGTTGTGTTTAATATCCATCACCAAATTAATTATTTAAATCAAAATGGATCTTCCCTTTCTTACTATTATAATAAACTAGGTGTTGTCTGGAAGAAATTTTATGGTTTTACTAGTCTTACTGAGTGCACTTATGAAGATGTTACTCGTTTGAATGATCACTCCAAACTTATGAACCTCATGCAGTTTCTAAGTGGACTTGATTACTCATATAATCAAGTCAAGAGTCGCATTCTTCATATGGATCCGTTACCAAATGTTAAAACTGTTTTTTCAATCATTTTTCATGAGGAATCTCACCAAAACAATGGTTCCTTTTCGACCTCTCAATCTTCCACTAAGACACAAAATAATTCCTTTAAGAGTAGGTTTAATAACATGTTTAATAATAATAAAAGTAGTAATCAAGGTATTCAATGCAAAAATCATGGTCTTAAAGGGCATACAATTGATAAATGTTACAAACTAATTGGTTACCCTAAAGATTTCAAACCAAAGAGTGATTCTAGTAATCGATCCATACCTTTGTCAAACAGTGAATGTCCCGTAAGACTTTATATCACTCCAAAAATCAAAGAAATTTAAAATTTTCAAAATCAACCATTAACCAACATTGTTTACAAAAAAGAGTCATTGTTTCAAAATCATTATTACAAAATCAGAGTTTTCCCAAGACCCAGTGACATAAAACAGGAAGATGTGCACGGTCACGCCTTGCTTTCTCACGATCCTCTGAGGTACCTGAAACCATAAACTAAAACTCTAATCCAAAGCTTAATGAGTTTCCCCAAAGTACCAACACACCACAAAACAAACAAGCATACAAATATGAGTACCCAACCTGACTGGATCGCCTCGTAGGGCCTACGGCCTATCTGAACCGCTCTACGGGCCGTCGGCCTGACTGGACCGCCTCGTATGGCCTACAGCCTATCCGGTCGTCCCCGGGTGTCTTGGCCTACATCACAAAGAAATACCGCCTCAACCCAACACAATATGTCGATATATGAAACAGATAAACATAAACACAAAGCCATGAAATACAGATAATCATATGGGTCTACTAAACAACTACAAACTAGCATAACACTATCCTAACCAGGATAAATAATCTAGTGGGCCGGCATTGGTGCCTTCGACCCACGGGTACAGTGAGGAAAACTCACCTCTCAGTCTGAATGTAGTTTGAATAAATCCCTGCTCCGACAACCGGCTCTACCCGACTCCCAAAATACCCTGGGTCAAAACTGGACAAAATCAACAAATCAACCGAGTCACTAAGGCCTCGTACGCGGGGCGTACTCGTGGTCCGAGGCATCGGGGCTCAACCTGCGTACGCGCAGCATACCATTTGGTATACCCAACGTACGTAACAATTTTCCATCTTAACCACTTAACAACTTAATACTTCGACTTTTTACGTCCAAATGCATATCCAAGGCCAAACTACCACTGGGAGTTATACAGTTTCCAACTTTATGACTTTGCATGCCCATTAAGTGCTTAATACAAACAATCCCAACTTTAACACCTAAAAACCTTCTAGAGCATGCATGGGGAAGAACTAAGCATCAAGATCTCATTTTTGTGACTCAAGACCCCTCATTGGGGCTGAAAGGACGACTTATTTGATCAAGAGCATGCCATGCTCAAGAATCACAAAGGTTGGGACCAAAAATGCCCTAACTGAAGGAATATCCAGATCTATAAGAAAGGATAATCAATCTAGGAGCTTTTTACCTTCTAAAGGTTGCTAGAAAGGTGAGAATCCCATATCCAAACTTCTTCCAAGCTCCAATATCCTTGTACCACTTTCTTCTTCTTCAAGAACATCACAAAACACACAAATGAGCTCAAGGTGCACTCTTCACACTTAGGGTTAGCTAGAGGGACGATTTTTAGGTGGAGGCTGATGAGCGTGAAGGTCTTGGGGCGATAAAGATGTTTAAATAGGGTCCAAACCCTAAATTTATGGTTTGAAACCCTCGCACGTACGCCCTGCATATGTTATGTACGCCCAACGTACTACGCACTCGCATGTACGCCTTGCGTACGAAGCGTACGCCCATCGTACTAAGCTTCAACTAAAATTACCAAAATGCCACTATGGACCATTTTGCAATCTTTCTCATGCACAGGGGCCCAAATGCAATATTTCTTCATACATAGGGTTAAAATTGAAATTTCCTCATCATCGGGATGTTACAAACTTTGTGGACATGAAGGGAGAGAGCCTAAAACCACCATACGGTATAAGAAAAATAACATGCCAACCAAAGAGTTTTGTATATGGTCAATGTCCATTAACGTAAGTCCAACACACCCAAAAATCAATAACATTAGTGGTGCATAAGTTTGTGTATGTAACGCCCGTAGATCCGGGCTAGTCAATTTAGAGAAAATGAGCATCAAAAATAAGTTTTTGATGGAAGATTATTTAGAAGGATTAATCTTAACCAATTTGTAGAATATGTCACAAGGGTTCCGTACATATAAAGAATGCCGAAATCCGAGTTATAACTAAAAAGTTATGGCACGTCGAAGTTTCGCGACAAAAACGGCACGGCACTACGCGACGTAAATAGTGAATTTACGATAGAGGAATTTTTGGTCTTAGTCATCTAAACAAAAGTTGTAGTATACGTTAAACCGAGAGCGTGCATAAAAAGAACGCCTAAATATGACTTAGTATGAGGAAGTTATGATTTTTCTAAGATTTGGCCTAGCAGTGCACGACCCGAAACTCGAATTTTTGATCGAGCGGTTTTTGGCCAATACGACCTAAATGAGAATTGAATATCTCATTAATAGGAACTCAACGACAAAAAGACAGACAAAAACGGAGTCCGTATGTAGAAGTTATGAATTTTACGCGGACATTTAACAGTGTAGTCACCTTCTACTGTTAAATTTAAGATCGATCGAGAATTAGCCGACGGAGTCCAAAGGAAAGTTGTAGATCTTATTTTTACCTACGCGTGGATATAAAGAACGTCAAAAACGGAGCTCGTATGCGAAAGTTACAGATTTTAGAAGTCGGAAGTGTGCTGTGCGAAAATGGGTGATGTGGCACAATCTTGGCCATTGCTTTCTCCCCAAGGCTTGCCACCATATGGTGACACGTGGCACCAAGTTCAGCCATATTTCACCCCATAAATAGAACCTCTCCCACCCTCATTTTCTTCACACATTTCCTATTCTTTCTTCTCTCTACACTCTCTCTAAACCTCCCAAAAACTCCCCTAGCGCTAGAAGAAAGCCTCGGAGCGCTCGACGGCTCCGAGAAGAAGAGCTTTCGGCTCGGAAGTCCTGCCCCTGCAGAGCCCGACTTCTAGCCAAACCCCCTCATAGGTAAGATACGCCTACCTAATTTTTAATATAGCTTTTATTTAAATATAGTAACGTTATTAGGACCTTATAATAATTATTTGAGCTATCATTACGGGTTATATAAGTGTCGTTATAATATCTTTTTAACCACTCACGGTACGGGGAATCCGGTTTGAAGGGCCGTCTGGGTTGTTGGATTTCAGAAGTGCTATATGCCAAAATGATCCTGCCCTCGGGTGTTTCATGTCTGGCCCCTGTCTGTACATAGTGGGTGAAGAGTATTGTTTAACGTTTATATAATAGTAATAATAGACTAATAGTTAGACTATTAATTAGTCTCGTTGAACATTAAACTAAACTCTACTGGAAATGATACTAGGTTTTGTCAACGGAAATTCATTTTAAAGTAAACGAAGCGTTGTCCGAGTACCGAGTCACCACCTTATCAAGTGAGTGCATAGTTACTTTCATCTTACACATAGATATAAAGTATTTTATATAAATTACGTGTTATGTGTGCATATAACCTGTATACTTTCTATCTATGTTGGAAGAATGATTTTATACATGTTTTAAATAATTTAAACTGTATATGTATTTTATATCTACGAATATGTTGGGTAAAACATGGGTAGATGAATGATGAGAGATGAAAGATGATATGAGTGAACATTGGCAGCTATAGACTTAGTGCCTAATAAATAACATCGGCAGCTATGGACTTAGTGCCTATTGGATAAACATCGGTAGCTATGGACTTAGTACCTGATAGATAAACATTGGTAGTTATGGACTTAGTACCTGATAGATAAATGTGTGTAGCTATGGACTTAGTACCTATTAGATGAACACTAGTAGCTATGGATTTAGTACCCGATGAATGAACTTTAGCAGCTAAGGATTTAGTGCTTTACGAATGAGCATTGGCAGCTATGGACTTAGTGTCTGTCTTATAAACCCTGGAACCAAGGGACTTCGGAATGAATGAATGCAGGATAGATGACTCTTAAGGTAGACCCTTAAGAGTGAGGAAGATAATGGGGATGGGTAATTGGGTTGATTGTTTGATGTTTAAACATAATAATTATATTATTGTGGGTTGAAAACCCTATATACTCACCAGGTTTCCCAACCTGACCCACTTAAGCTTATTTGAATCACAGGTGCCGATACGAAGTTACATTACACTGAGAGATTAAAGAGGTGTAGATCACTAGTGTAAATGAATGTAAGTTCTGTTTATGCTTATGTTTCTGTATTGACAATGACATCCCAAATGTTTTAAAATGAATAAAAATACATTTCTTCGGAAATGCTTTGATAACGTATTTATCATGTTTTACTGGGAACAAATTCCGCAACATTTTTATCAAAAGAAGTACTCTGATTTTTATAAAGCATAAACAAAATCGATCTTTTCTAGCCGTGAAAATAGGGATGTCATAGTGTAAATAGGAAGAAAATGAACATTTCCTAGCCTTATATAAGACTTTACCCACTTAATTATCAAATGGATAAAGTAATGAGTCAAACTCCACTTGGATTGTATTGTTAGGCAAATCGAATTAGATTTGGACTAGCTAAATTAGGTTTTGATTTAATATATTAATGGTCAAAGATATATGTATTGGGCCTTAAGGTTTTTCTTGACTAATTAATATATATTTTAAATTAAATCCAAAACTAATTTTTGTTAATTAATAAATTAATATAATAATTGATGCTTAACAACTTTTGATAGTTTATCGGATAATTGAAACTGGTTGGTAGTTATTAAGTGCCTAACAACATATAAATACGTCAAAAAGAACATATTTGAAAGCCTATAATACATAATACACATCTCTTATATTGTTTTCTACACAATGAGAGCATGGTGGATCTCATTAGATTTAATATTATTTCTTGAATTGATTGTTGTATCCTCAAGATATACCTTTAAACAAACAATTTATGTAGTAGGACACTATAAAATACAAACCCTCAATCTCTAAACTTCATAAATAAGTTAAAATTGTTACAATAAATGTAACCCATCAAAGTATTTTAATTCGTATATCAAAACATGTATTTTTGTCATCACATAATACAATGCCAAAAACACACATGAGAATTCATGTATCACATTAGATTTTAATATATACAAAAGAGGCTCCAATCATACGAACCGTACACTATTTTTTGTACACAAAGCCAACAATGTATCTAGGAATTATAATTATACATGTATATATATATTATCATAACGAATATAATAAAATTTACAATTCTTTTCTAAATATATACATGCATATTTAGGTTCCCTTACACAAGAAGAAAGAATGAGAAAAGAAATAACTTTAGGGAGATGAATTAAAAAAATTAGATGTAAGGATTAATGTGTGAGGAGTAATCACGTATACCCGCTCCTTCCCAACCCATCCATTCCTCCCACATGTCCCAATCAGTGTCCTCCATTCCTCTCATCGTCTCATCCAACGGTCCATCCTGTGTTTCTTCTACACTCATTTCACCCCTTAAATTACTCATTACTATCTGTTCATATGTAAAATATTATTAAAATACAAAAACGATATTGTTGTCCATCATAGTTTAAACTAATGGGATGACATACATGTTGCAATGAGCTTATTAATCTTATAGAGTAAGTTACTAAAATCATCCTTATGGTTTGGTTAAAATTGCAAGTTTGGTCTATAACCTTTTTTGCACTCGGATCATCCCTATGGTTTGAATTTATTGCGTTTTTTGTCCCTTACATACATAAAATTAGGAACCAAACGTGCAATTTTGACCAAACCATAGGGACAAAAAATACAACAAAATCAAACCACAAGGACAATCCGAGTGCAAAAAAAAGTTAGGGACCAAACGTGCAATTCTGACCAAACCATAGGGATGATTTCAGTAATTTACTCAATCTTATATTTTCAGCATAAATTTTCAAATGTTATCTTACATATAGAGACCATTTCTATAAATTAGCAACTATTTCTATAATTTTATGAAATGTCGGGACAATTTCTGTATATTTGCTTATGGTTAAGGACTATTTCTGTATTTTTGCAAAAAGCAGGGCATGTTTTTATAATTTTGTGAAACATAAGGACCAATACTGTAAATTTGATAATAGGCAGGAACCATTTCTGCAGTTTTATGAAACATAGGAACCATTTTTATAAATTTACTAATAGGCAAGGACCATTTCCGTAAATTTGTAAAACAAAAAGACCATATCTGTAAAATACAATTCTGCATAGGGACTTTTTGGTATATTAGAGGATCGTTTTTGTAATTTGTTTTCTATATAATGACCATTTCTATGATTTTCTATTATATGGACTATTTTTTTAAAAAGAAAAATTGTATGAACTGTTTGGTTAAATATCTCAAAAAAAAAAAACATAAAAATATATAGAATTAAAAACTTGAACAAAAACTTATTTATCATGTTTTAATCAATCATATCAATTAACAATCACTAAAAGGTGAAAAAAGAAAGTACTATTGTCTATTGTCTTCATTGTTAAAAAAAATCTTGGACAAATTTTTTTTTGTTACTGTTACATCTGCCATTTTTATTATTTATAAAAGGTGAAACAGACAAAAAAAAAACATTAGTGTTGTTTTAACATTTTTAATCAAATACTTGAACAAAGTAAATTATTGATCATGTCAAACAAAAAAAAAAGAATAATAAATAAAAATTAAATAAAAAATTAAATAAAAACTTAATTATTTGATTACGAATTTATAACACATTTCAAACTATTGACATTAAATAAAGGACCTGATAACCAATAAATAAAATTTCGAATAATAGGTCCTTTTTTTATTATAAACTTAAAATTAAAATATATGTTTAAATGGACTAAAAGCATGATCATTATAAAAGAAATAATATATACTTTATACGTTGCTTATTTGATTATAAATATATAAGCTTGTAATGTATCTTGAAAGTTGAAACGTAGATACCAAATAAAAGAACGATCTCTTAAATATTTATTTGAAAATACGTTCCTGAAAAATGTACATAATTAAAATTTCTAAGGTAATACAATCATTTATATAATAAGAGATTATAACTATATTATAATTTATAAATTATAAATTATAAATTAATAATATATAACTGTAATCGTTGATTTTAAAGTATATTGCACACATTAATAACAGACTAATTAAAAATAAATTTATTCAAGACAAATTTCAAAATGATAAGTTGATAACTGAAATGTGCAATAATTTTAGCATATGAGATACTCATAAGAATATGCCTTCTGATATCCATATTCGATTACTAGTATTTCTGCAATAATTTGTTACCATTTTTATTTAACAGAAACTTAAATAAAATAAAACTAGATTGAGAACTTGGGTGCAAAACATTTTGCACTTTCTGATTTGGGTTATATTGCAGAGTTTTTGAAACAACAGTACATATTGTTAATTTTGAATGTTTAATAAAGTGTGGAATCAAGAGGAAACTTACATCATATGCTTCGTTAATTTCTTGAAATTGGATTCCACAATCGCTTCCTTTGCAAACGTCCGGATGATACTAGAACAATAAGAGTTTCGATCAAAGAGAATAGAAATTTGATCAGATTCATAATTTAATTGAGCGAAAATCATACTAAAATCTGCACCGACAAAAACGGCAACTCCAATTTTAAATCCTTGAGTTGTGATAGTATTTTTGTGTGATCAGCGCAATTGATAAACTAAAATTAGCATCTATTCAGTCAATAAACTACCACCTTCAAAAACTTAGGAAGAGGAAGATCTATCAATCGGAAGGCTCTGCAATCACTAGTAGAAGAAATTAATTAATACCTTCAAAGCAAGCTGTCTGAAAGCTTTTTTGATCTCAGATTCAGAAGCACCAGGATGAATCCTCAATATTTTATATGGATCTGAAGCTAGAGAATTCGTAAAAGCACAGCTAACTCGAAACCTCTTACCAGCACTCGTCGTCGTCGTCATCTTCTCGTGAGATTTCTTCAGTTTCCCCCACGACGATGAAGATGAAGTGGAAGATGAAACGCAACCGTTGATAACTCCAGCCACAGACGCCATTAGCACTTTATTATATCTGTTGTAAAGCTAAGCTAACTTCAGAAGAAATCAAATTAGTCCTTTGTGAAATAGATACGAAATCAAGCTCTGTGAATCGATCTATATATATAATTAATAGTTGGTACGCGCGTATGTGAAATGTGTATGGGAAACTATGAAACAGCGATCAAACTTGCCACGTGTTGAAAGTCGCCATATGAATTTTGTAATCTTGTGTGAAGGAAGTCGATTGTTGAGTGAAGAAATGGTCATCAATGGAGAAGACAAAGCATCGTTTCAATGTATATAGAGACATAATAGAGGCATTCCATTTATATATTCAAGTATAATTGAGAGAGATAGGCTGCTTGGGACTTGGGAGGTCATTATCCATCGTGGTCAGATCAGAGATGCTTAAGGATGATGTGTCTATTCGTGATTGGTGGTTTGAAGTAGCGTACTGTTGTATATTTGTATTGCCATATATTTTGTTAAAAGATAAGGTGTAATAATTAACAAGTAATCGTATATGTCTTTTCATGTAGCTTGTTATTGTTTCTTTCGGTTAAAAATGGTAAGTCGTACGCCAAGATGCTAGAGGTGCGCTTTTGACAAATCCAATCGAGATTTGAATCCATCCGGTTCAAATGATGTCACATAGAATCCGATCTTGTTTGAATTCAGTTTTGGGTATGATTTTAGATTCAGATTCTCGATAAACCGGTTTACGATTCGGGTGTCAATCCAATTTTTGGGTCAGGATTCATGATCCAGTTAAGATCTCGTGGATAAGATTATCTAATCCAGTTTGGTCAAAATCCGGTTTTCAACTTTTGATCAGATCGGATCCATACCAGATAGTTTTTATGTGCACTTCTACTGGATGCTCATGTCAAACCCATTTAAGGTACATCACTAGGATGATAAACCATTGTTCAAATATGAACAGAACATTAACAATATTTTGGAAATACTAAAATTTGAACATTATATCTTTTTATTTTGGATAAACAATTTTATGAATTTTGTTGTCAATAGGGGCGGAGGATGTGTAAGACCAGGAGGGGCTGTGGCCCCCCCTGATATTTGGGCTAGAAATAAGAAATATAACTTCAAAATTTTTAATTATAGGCCTTTTAGTGTCAAAATTGGGTTGTGGCCCCTCCCAATTTCACAAGTGACTTAGTAATCCGATTTCTCCAATTTCTCCAAAGCGACAAGTAAAAATCGATTTTGTCATTCGCATCTTACCCATCGTCGCTACCTCCGTATCTTACCCATCGTCACCACTGCACTCCGCAGCAACTGTCACCGGTCATCGGATGACCGGAAATCAGGTATCTTACCCAATTTCTTCTCATGTTCTTTCTTGTTTATTCTCCTGTTCAGCTGTTGTTCTCCTGTTCGGATTCATCTCCTTTTGGAAATTGGAATTAGAATTTACAAATCTAAATTCTCAATTCCGAAGTTACTTTCTGTTTTTTTAAGTTAGCTGTGAAATTGAGTTGATGATTTGTTTAGCTCTTGAAGATGTCAATTAAGAACCAGACAATAGGACAAGGGAACACGAACATATTTTTTTTTTGATTTATGTCTGCTAAAACTGAAAACAACCCAAGTTTCTTAGATGAGTTATTGTTACAGAACTGAAAACAACCAATTCGAATTTACAAAACCGAAAATCTTTTTGGTTTGGTTATGCTAGTCCGCTTCAAACAAGAACAAGACCCACCACAATGTTGATTGTTAGTTTGTTACAGATTTTAGATGAGTTATTGTTTTCACTTATACTCTATTTTACACATTGTTAAATGAGCTATTGCAGATTTTTGTTATTGTTTCTCTGGAATAAGCTGATGAGTGATTTGTCTAATTTTATGTTTTTATTGAATCAATTGTTCCTTCATTTTGATTTTTATAGATACAATCATGGGAAAAATGAAAACCTTAGGATTATTTTTACAAAAGAAAGGTTGATGATGAAGAAACTCACAATGAAAGTGAAGAAAGTAAATGTCACAAAGCTTTAACAAATGAGTTGTAATTCTTTTTCTAGGTGTTTTTGGTGTTTATTTGTTGAAAACAATTTGGTTTTATTTATTTATTTATTTTGGTAAGAAAGTTAATTTTAGTTTATAATACTTTCGGCCCCCCAAATTAATTGGTCAACCTCCGCCACTGGTTGTCAAATAGATCATAAGATAATCAAAGCCATGTAATTATGTAAACGACCAAAATACCCCTTGATTTCCTTTGTGAAATGGTAATAACCCATTAATTTATGAGATCTCTTAATTTATTGATCAATGAACATTTTTATCAGAATACATCATAAAAGCATTGAATGGTTGGAGGTTTATAAGTTATCTTGATGAGAAAATGACTTAAAAGCCCAACGAAGTTTCCAAACCATTCAAAAAACCTCAATCATGTTTTGTCTGTTCAAAAAAACCCAACAGAACTTAACATTTTGTCTAAAAAGTTCAACAAAGTTCCAAACCGTTGAAAAAAATCCAATTTTGTTTTGTTTAAGTTCGTTGGGTTTTTTTTGAACAGTCAAAACATGATTGGAGTTTTTTAAACGTTTGGAAACTTCGTTGGTCTAACAAATCATTTTCCCGATACGGTAATAAGTCACGTCATTTGTTTCTCTTATTTGACTTATAGAAAAGTGTAACTTAGTTGAGCTTTCTAGACAAAATGTTAAGTTTGTTGGGTTTTTTTGAACAGACAAAACATGATTGGAGTTTTCTGAACGGTTTGAAAACTTTGTTGGGCTCGTAAGTCATTTTCCCTATCTTGTTTATTCTTTGCACAGTATAATCATAATATAACTTGTAAAGGGCACAATGCAAGACAAATTTATGATACGAAATGAGATTTCTAATGGTTATGATTATTTATTTATTTTGAAAAAGACTCATATTGCGAAAAAAATGATAATTGTATTAAAAACGTTCCTTTTTTGTTTCAGGTGGAAACCATACGTGATTACCAATTTTCAATGAACCTTCTGGTGTGCTAATTATAATGGTCCCTTTGGTTACGATTTTACATGTTTAAGTGTTACAATATAGTTCAAAACATGAATCAACCATTTTGATTATCAAATACTTAAATAAAATATGATACCATTTTACTAGTTATAATACTATACTTTCACATATAGCAACATACTTCCGATAAGTGATTTTATTTCATGTTCATGTTAACATCACTTTACTGTGAGTTATATCACCCAATTTATAATTCCAATTTAGGCATAAATTTTCATAATTTATATAAACAACTTCATACACAAATACAATACACATTTATAGATATAGACTTTAACTTCAAACCTTAACTTAAACTTATAAATATATAATAAGTTAATAACTAGGTTAAGATTTTATGAAATTTTACATATTAGTTGTTAAATACATTACCAAATAATGGTATTATACGTGCTTTACATTTATAACAAATTCCCAAATTCATCAAGCCCTAAACACAAATTAGGATAAAATAAAGGTAAATGATGAAATTATATCTTAATATATGACTTATCTCTTTGGAAAGAAGCAATAACCGAAGAAAACTGTATCAACTTCTATATTTTCAGTGTTGGTTCGACGAAAATAAAAAGAGGAATATGTTTAGCGAACATAAAGAGCTGGTCAACAAAGGTCAACATATGGGGGCGATGCGGCTTCCCCACGTGATAAGAAGTCATGGCCACATTACATTGCACGATCATTTTTTAATCAAATCAAGAAAAGCATTCACACAAAAATTTAACATTTCTTATGCATCAGCATTAACAGACACATGCAACTTACACACAATAACCCACACATCCTTCGAACCCAACATTGGTTCTTTTATTTATTTAATTTTTTGCAAAACAACATATCAATAAACATATATATCAATAAACATATGAAAGGCTCAAATTTTGTTAAACATTGCCTTTAAACCAATTTATTGAGTTTGGACCGAATCATGCACAACCCCACATAACATATAACACCACGAAGCCACAAACATTGAGAAACTTTTAACTTCTTCCATCCATTAAAACTATATATATTTTGCATGGTTTATGGTAGCATATATTTTGCATAGTTTTAAGTTTAGCATTTATTTAGCCTATTTAAGTTTCAGGCAATGTACATAAAAGCCACTATACCATGACCATTTTGCGACTTAGCTACTATATTTTATTTCGGTTAACACAATCAAAATAAAATTTCAACTAGGATCCACCATGCCCACCTATTTTAGTATGGCTTATTGTTTATCTACATGACATCATATGTATTTAATGAAAGAACATCACTTCCTAAATTGAATTCTCATTTGCTAGTTTAGGAGGTTATACACATACCATATAGGTAGATAAGAATCATTTTCAGAAAGTTAGATATTATTTTAAAAGTACACATGATGTCAAGTAGGAAGATAGTAAGGTGGACTTGTGGTAGAACTTTGTTGGATAGGATACCAAATGGAATTAGAATGAACTCGTCAATTGAGGGAAGATTGTTTGAGATGGTTTGGACATGTCATAAGGATGTTACCATCTAAGGAGGGTAGAGTCAATTAGGATTGATGGTAAGAGGAAGAGAGGACGTCTGAGAAAGAAATGGGTGGATAGTGTGAGGCTTGATATGGAGAAACTTGCTTTTACCATGAACATGACCTCATATAGGGCGATTTGGAGGTCAAACATTAGGGTTGATGGATAGTCTCTCCACTTTGCATGTCTTTGTTTTTTTTATCTTTATTTGTTGATGATGATTTCCTGTATTTATGTTACTTGTTTGATTATTCATGTATAGTTGCACTGCTCTCTATCACTTACTCCTTGTTGCCCTTTTGTAGGTTTACGCTGTGCACATGTTAGAGGTCATCTTAGTGATAGTGAAACAGTCGTTGTTCTTCTGTCCAGGGAAACCTGACTGTTGATTTTACTACATCGCCCCTACCCCACTCCATTGAGATATGCAGGGTCTGTTTTGTATGATGTCAAGTAAGTATATATGTAGGTATATTAAAACTCATATAACTGATAAGGGTCACCATGGACGTAGGGGGATTTGTTTGAAAATAGAGTAGCTTTCATTGACCGGAATAAAATATACCGGTTAAACCGTAAAAAATGTCAATATATAATGGTTTTTATATTATATTGCTCTCAAGTTTATGAGTAGTTTAGTCATTTTCTTAGATATGTGTTACCCTAGTTGTTTCTTATATATAATTTCCTTTTTTTCTTTCATTGCAAGTTGTAAGTAAGCTTTTCTATGATAGTAAAGCCCTTGTCATGTTTTGGCACCCAATCTTCATGGTACAAGTGCACACATCGATTCACAGTTTTTCAATTTGTTGATTGAAGAAGGTTTCATGTTGAGCACCAGTTTCACTTGTATGCATTTGCCAACTGTTCTCTAGTCTTGTATTTGATTGTTGATTGCATTTTGCATCCATCTCGTATTTGCTATCTACTCTGGCTTGGGGTTTTTATTATTATTGTCAATATGGCTGGTAGCAAACATGATTCTCTCGGGTCAATTAGTACTCAACTAGATGCAAATATATATATATATATATATATATATATATATATATATATATATATATATATATATATGCTAGCAAACACATCTAGCAACAACCATTTTGTGAAATACAAGCGTAGAATTTGAACTCGAGGCTGTCACATTATCTGTGATTATCATGAGCAAAATTCAAATCAACAAATGGTGTCTCAAATACCATGGGCCAATTCAATAAGAAGAAAACAATTTGTACACGAATAGAGGGATGTTTCCTATGGATATAAAAGAATATTATGTATTTCTATAAAACGGTGGTGATGAATTAAAAAAAAAAAAAAGTATTACCACTAGTTTGAACCAGGTTTGTCTTTGCAGTCAGATGAGACAGAGTCTTGATCAGGGGATGTCTTTGGAGAAGTAGATGGACCCGGGCCGGGCTTTGGGCAATTTTTAAACTGCACCAAAACCATTGTCATGTTGTCACATCCTTCACCACCAGAGGTAGGTGCCAGACACCTGTCGAATACCTTCTCACACACCACCGACAGCTTACTTTCCTGTGTATCAATTTAGTCTTGTTAGGTTTACCATTATCAAGATTCATGAGGGCGTTTTCGTCTTTTTCACGAGAGTCTAATGCTCTCTTCGATAATCATAATGAAAATGGTATTTACGTCTTTTGCAAGGGACGGGACTGGTCAAGCTTTTTAAGGCAAATTTTGATGAAGAGGGCATTTACGTCTTTTGCACAAACATATCAAGAGCAAATCGAATCCTTTTTGGGTGACATCAGTCTAATACATGCCAAACACAATACAAGACTGTCATGTTCTGTTCTGTTTTGTCCTGTGTAATAGAGGGGCCCCACAAGATTGTAGGATCAATAATAAACTGTCAAGTGCGAGGTAGAAATGGACGTACAGTTTTTATTTGCTCGCGTACAAAATCCACTAGTTGTTGGCTTGACATGCAATCCCTGTAAAAAGAGAAAAAAAAATCTCAGCATTCTAGAGTAAATTACAAAAATGGTCATTGTGCTTTCTGATTTTTACTGTGTTTAGTCCAAAGTTAAAATGGGTTTTCAAATTTGGTCCTTATTTCAAGGTTCCAGGGACCAAAACAGAAAAAGGTTTCAATTTTTGAACTAAACACGGTGAAAATTAAAAAACACATGTACCATTTTCGTAATTTATCTTAGATACATCTCCAGTCATATTTAGTTAAAACTGTAATGTCATTCTAGAGTAAATATATAATGACCAAAAGCAAGATTGAAAAACTTACCATATTCCATCACAAGCAATAACAAGAAAATCATCATCCACACAAAGCTCAACCTAATCAAAGGGAATCAACAGGCAACTTATAAAATTCCAGAAAAAATGTAAATAAGGAATATTAGATAAAAAAAAGCATTTAAAATGCTTTTACGCACTATGTTTATATCAGGATTAGCAGTAAGAATTTGTTTTTCAGCAGGCAGTGATTTATCCTTCTTCAGTTCCATGTCCCCTGAACATATGATGAAGTAAGAACCACAAAGACCAATACAGGATACAATCATACAATAACTCTTTTAGGAAATAATTATAAAAAATAAAAATCAGACATATGAAAAGTACCAATAGCCCTAGTTAAGTTTAGAGTCCCATTAACTCGACCACAATGAATAAAACCACCAGCTTTTGATATCCTTTCTTTTTCAGCATCAAGATCAGGCTTATGATCTTTTGACAAATTATATGCCTGTATATAAGATTAAACCCATGCTTATCCACAAGTTCCATGATTCATATATTTAAAAAAAAATACAAATATATATATTAATTACCTGGCCCTTACGAGATATCACACAACGAGAATCACCAGAATTAGCTACAACAAGTTGGTTGTTACGGATGATTGCCACACAAGCAGTGCTACCACATTGTGGCCCTTCATAGTTAGAGTGTGGCCCCTGAATCATTAGAAAAACAATATATATATATATATATATATATATATATATATATATATATATGACCTATAATAGCAACATACTATAAAAACAGTAAAATTTATCTACCATGGTTAAAGATTTTAAGATTATAACATGTTGGTTTTAATGGATTCAGTATTTGAACTTTTAATGTACCTCCTCAACAGGCCAATCATCATGTTGACCTTTTGCTTCACCACTTTTAGGTGAACAAATTGACCCTTCCACCCTCCCACTTAATTGATCTTTTTTGTCTCCCAAAATAGATAACTCTCTCCAGCCACGTTGCCCACACATCATCTCATCCATTCTACATAAAGATGAAAACTTGTTTTCATAAATAGACATGATGTGTAACAGTGTAAGTGTAACAACTATTGTCTATTGATATTACAAAAAATAGGTAACCTGAGGAAAGCTTTTTGGGCAGCAGTTCCAATATCACCACTAGAATAAGCTTCATGTTTCATCAGTTGTTGGTGAAGATACTTTGCACAGAACTTAGAGACTGCCTGACCTGCAAACTACAAGGCTTAGTACAGAAATTTCCCAAAAAAACCAACACATTGATTAGATTCATTATACTACAACTCTGTTAATGTAGTAAAGATGTTATCAAATCAAGAATTATAAAATAAGTATACATGTGTGTTAATGCTTGTAGTCATACCTCCATGGCCATCATAAACACCAAAGAAAGATGTTGAACAGTCCAAATCAAGATAAGCAGCATGCTACCGAACACCTCATACCAAGAAGGCAGACAAAATTCTGAGTGATCCATATGAATAAGCAAATTTGACATTGCTCAAAAATTACAGAATGACATTTGAGTATCCAAAACATTCCATCATCTTAGAGACTTTATGATCTCCAATAGTCCAACATGAAGAATAGTTTTACATAACTAGAACATCATAGTGCATACTAGCTACTTACAGCATCTTCCATTGATGTACGCCATCCCTGCATGGATGACACCCCATATTTTAGGTTATCATTCTCACCATCCTGAGAAAGCTTGTCAGTTTTAGGCGTGCTTAGGTATATTCCCATATCTATCTATCTTCCTGTTGAAGGTTGCAATATCACCAAAAATACGAATAAAAATGAAAATCAGATATGAAACAGAATGCTGAGAGTAGAAAATTTGATCGTATCTTGTCTCAATTAAGAATCAGAAACTAACACAGTCTAAATGCACAGATAAAAGCACATATACTACAGGGACATAAATAACGATTTAAAAATGATTTAAACCAAACGCACAACATCAATTAATACACTCGAATTGGTAAACAAAATCACAGATTCAAACACCTGTCCATTAGAATTTTACGCCTAATCGAAACTGTAAACTGAAACAACCAGATTTCATTTAATACACTCGAATTCTTTTAATTGAATCAACAAATTGTGTAATGAAGACAGTTAACCACATCACACGTCACTCAACATCACTCATTCAACAAACAATAAGAAATCATAAATGCTTTGCATGGTTGACGAAACAATAACCGAACTATACGTAGTCCCAATCACAAATAAAAAAAATTCTTGTAGAAAAAACCCTACCGATAACTGATGGATCAATGATTGAAAAATAAAATTAAAACATTGAGAGACGGATAACGAGCATGATTATATCATGCGAACCGAAAATCAAATCATGATATTAGATTTGAGAACCGTTTCTTCGAACAATGAATGAAAGGTATTGAGAGAGATTTAGAGATAGACTTACGGTTTGCAGAAATTTGGATCATCCGTAGACAGTGTTCCGATGGGCGCCGGTGGTGGTTTGGGGGTGGGGTAGGGGGAGCATTGATAGTTACAAATGTATTTTTATAGTTCGAAAATTTGTTATAATGAAATCGTTGACGCGGCATTAATATGGAATGTATTTGGCCGGGTGGAATGAATGTATTGGGCCTAATTACCTTACTCCAATAAGTGAATAAGTATGTGCATTTTATCCGCTATTTAGAAAGTTATGCCATCGGGGGAAAAAATAAACCTAAAAAAAAAACAAACAAAACCTGAAAAAATATATATATTATGTTCGTTATTTTTTTATTAAAAAATTAGAAAACAAAAATTTTTAAAATTTTTAAAATATTCTGATATTCTACTATATATTACATTATAAATATTCAAATATAATTATATAATATTTTAATATTCTAGTGGAAGTGTTAATATTTTAATAATCTACTAAATTTGTTAGAATATGCTATATATTCTACTACAAATATATATATAAAATTCTGTTAGAATATTTCACATATATTTAAAAAAAATGTATTTTTTTTCTATTTTTTTTAAATGACGAAATTAATATTTTAAAAATTCAAAAATTTTCATTTATTTTGCATTTTAGAATTTCTTTTTGTTTTTTTGATCTTGAAAACGAGTGGATATATAACGTCTCATTTTTCACAACCATGTATTTCATTTTCAGATTAAGTAAGAACATTGTTTCCATAAAACTAAGTTAAGAAAACTATAAGTATCAAAATACAACCATCCCAAAAATCAGAGCATCATAAAATGCAGAATCACAAAAATTACCGATGAGTGTGTACAGTTAAGCATTCGCCTTTACACGATCATCTCAAACTCTTGAAACACATTTAAATCCACAACTGTAACCACGAATCTTAGTGAGTTCCCAAAATATCACATACAACACAGCATAATAAATAACTATGGCTTATCGGCAACCATGGGACTATCAGCAGTCATGTGGTCTCACAACAGCCCTATGGATTATCAGCAACCCTGTGGACTATCAACAATCCTAGATTTATCAGCAACTCAATAAATACACATAAAAACAATCAGCAAATAAGACTCAGTTAGTCGAGCATGGACACCACTATGACATAGGTAATATAGAGAGATCTGATCCAAACGATAGGCCACCTTGCCTACTCGGGCCGAAATCCTGAATGGGCCAATATATCGTGGCCCTAACTTGCCTCTCCTCCGAAACCTGATGACTCCCTTCCATGGCGACACCTTTAGCAATACAAAGTCCCCCACCTGGAACTCAAGATCCGATTGCCGCCGGTCAGCATAGCTTTTCTGACGGCTCTGTGTGACTCGTAGCATATCACGCAACTGCTGAATCAACTCGGTCGTCTTGAGCACCACCTCGGTGCTCCCCATGACTCGGAGCCCTACCTCGCCCCAACAGTCAGGGGTCCTACACCTCCGACCATACAATATCTCGAACGACGGTCGGTCAATACTGGCATGGTAACTATTGTTGTATGAAAACTCTGCCAATGGGAGGTATGTGTCCCAACTCCCTCCAAAATCCAACACGCATGCCCGAATCATATCCTCGAGTGTATAGATCGTCCTCTCACTCTGGCCATCTGTCTAGGGGTGGTATGCCGTGCTAAAATGCAACTGAGTGCCCAGTTCCTCGTGGAACTTCTTCCAGAATCTAGATGTAAATCGAACATCTCTTTTAGAGACTACCGACACTCGCACCCCATGTCTAGCCACCACTTCTCGCACATAAATATCTGCCAACTTCTCAGTGGATATACTCTCAGAAATCGGAATAAAGTGGGCACTCTTCGTCAACCTGTCCATAATCACCCATATGGCGTCCACACCCCTCGCTGTCCTCGGTAACTTCGTGATGAAGTCCATAGTGATCTCTTCCCACTTCCACATGGGAATGGGTAGCGGCTGAACCTTGCCATGAGGTTGCTGATGCTCGGCCTTGACCTTCCTGCAGGTCAAGCACCGCTCCACAAACCAGGCGATCTCCCGCTTCATGCAGGGCCACCAATAGCTCAGTCTCAGGTCTCTATACATTTTCGTAGCCCCCCGGATGTATAGAGAACTTGGACTTGTGTGCCTCCTCCAATATCTTCTGTCTCACTCCTCCAGTCACCAGTACCAACACCCGGTCACACTGTGTCAGGAGACCTCGACTATCCCGAACAAACAAGGGATATTGTCCCCGAATCTGCTCTATCTTCCAATGCTCTTTCTTCACCCCCTCAACCTGAGCCTCTTTGATCATATCCAACAATGGAGAGATCACCGTCATCCTAAAACAAACGTTCCGAATCGGGGAACCCACCGTCTTGCGGCTCAAAGCATCGGCCACCACGTTGGCCTTCCGTGGGTGGTATAAGATCTCACAATCATAGTCCTTCTGCACGTCCAACCACCTCCTCTGCCGCATGTTGAGGTTCTTCTGATCCATCAGATACTTCAAACTCTTGTGATCAGTATAAATCGTGCACCGTACACCATACAAGTAGTGCCTCCAAATCTTGAGGGCAAACACCACTGCCCCCAACTCCAGGTCGTGAGTGGGGTAATTCGCCTCATGGGGCTTCAACTGCCTCGAGGCGTAAGCTATCACATGCCCCATCTGCATCAGTACCGCGCCTAACCCTGAGATCGATGCATCACAGTACACTACCAAATCATCTAACCCCTCAGGTAGTACTAGAATCGGAGCCTCACATAACCTCTGTCTCAGGGTCTCAAAAGCTAACTGCCGATCCGTGCCCCATCGAAATGTCACATTCTTCTTGGTCAAGCGGGTCAAAGGTACATCAAACTTGGAGAAATCATGGATAAATCTCCGATAATAGCCTGCTATTCCCAAGAAGCTACGGATCTCAGATGCGTTCTTCAGTACTTCCCACCCCATCACTGCCTCAACCTTGGCTGGATCAACTGAAATACCCTCTTGGTTGATGATATGCCCCAAAAATTGTACCTCTCGCAGCCAGTAATCACACTTGGAGAACTTGGCATAAAGCCTCTCCGCCCTCAGTGTCTTTAATACCTCCCTTAGATGCTGCTCATGCTGCTCCTTGGTCTTAGAATAGACCAGGATATCATCAATAAAAACGATCACCGACCAATCCAGCATCGGTCTACACACTTTGTTCATGAGATCCATGAATGTTGTCGGGGCATTAGTGAGCCCGAATGGCATCACCACAAACTTATAGTGCCCATATCGAGTCCTGAAAGCTGTCTTCGGTATGTCCTCATCCCGAATCCTCATCTGATGGTATCCCGACCGAAGATCAATCTTGGAAAACCAAGACGCACCCTGCAGCTGATCGAACAAATCATCGATCCTCGGTAACAGATAATGGTTCTTCACTGTTAACTTGGTCAGATCTCGATAATCAATGCACATCCTGTGTGATCCGTCCTTCTTTTTCACAAACATGATCGGAGCTCCCCACGGGGAACTGCTCGGACGGATAAACCCTCGGTTTAGCAGCTCCTGAAGCTGCATAGTGTCACAACTGGTATTTTAGCCAGGAAGTTTTGTGATCATGTAAACGTCATCTATGATAATATTTGTAACGTTAACTCGATATCATGCACCATGTTCATTCTATGACAACAAACTTAGTCAAGAGCCACAATTGTAGTTCAAAACCTAATACAAAAGCATTTCAAATGGTCAACTATGAGTTGAAAGCCCTAGATATCCCGGTTCAAGTTCATTCCGAACTAGAATTCTCTTATTGGGCCTAATGGACCAATAAGCATCCAATTTGACCATCTTGGGCTTAGAACCCTTAAATGGGATCTAGTTGGACCCACATTCATAAAACTTAACATTTTGGGCCATAATGAGCCTAAAATGGATTGGTTTACCTCCATTGAGCCTTGTTGGGCCATACATGAATTAATTAGCCCTAATAGGCCATAAACCCATTCCTTTATACCATATTGGGCCGTGAACACTCACAAGAGCCCAATGGGCCGAAAATCATTACGGGTTCCATAAATTAGAACTAAGCTTAGAATGGGCCCAAACTATCTCATTATTATCCCTCTTAGCCCAAATTCTCGGCCCACTAGATGTGTATATTCATATACATGTAAAAAAAAGAGTAATAAGAGAATCACCATGCATTTGACACATCACAATTGCGTGGTGGTTCTCCATGCAAATTACCCATTAAGCAAAATATAAATGCACATACATCTAAGCACCCATCTTATCTTCACCTCTCTCTTCTCTCTCTCTTTTCTTTCTTCGACCGAGAGCAAGAAACAAACACATACAAACCTTCAAACTCATACTTCAAACACTCTCCAAGAACTCCTCCCTCTCCTCCATATTTTCGCAAGTTTGTGAGTGTCTTCAAGAGATTTTCATTTAAATCATCAATCTTTGGTAAGTCCTTATATATCCAATTACTACAACTTCGTTTTTATGTTAGAACACTCCTTCTAAACAAATGCTTGTGATTATACTCTTAGAAACTTCCTAAGTTCGAAAATCACTCAAGAAAGCATGCTAAAGGCCAAGATCTCTCCATTTCTTCTTCAAAATCGAGAACAACAAGAAAATGTGAGTTCATACCCCCTTGTTTTCGATTTTTACATAGTTTTGGGGGACAATACAAGTGTTTATGTGTAGATCTATGTATTTATGCATGTTATGTGTGATTTTCTTGGTTTATGTTGTGATTTTGTGATAAATCTTGATGAATCTCGAATACTCTAACAAAAATGGGTGAGATTCATAAACTAAAACACTCTAAACATCATACTACAATGATAAAAGTGTTATACATGCCTAAGATGTGAAAAACAAAACAAAAATCTTGTATAAGGATCATTTTTGACAAGTAAACAAAAGATTGGGATAATTTTTACTGCTTACGGTTTTGTAAGGATCAAAAGGGTCACATTTGTATAAAAATGAGTTTTTATAACAACTACACCTTCCAAAGGACCAAAAGTGTAATATTTTGCATTATGGGCCTTAATTTGGGCCTTACGGCCTTTTGGGCCCAAATTGCAAAAATATGAATTTTTATGGACAAAACTGTTATTTGATCAAAACTTGAGTCAAAAATGAAAACTTACAAATTTTGGGGCTGAAAATGACACTTGTTTCAAAATTGGGCCAAAAATGTAAATTTTGTAAAGTTTGGGCCGATAATGTCATTTTATTCAAATAAGGGCTGAAAATGTAATTTTCTACAAAAATGGGCTGAAAATGTCATTATATGTATTTTTGGGCCAAATCCGTCAATTACTAAACATTTGGGGCGAAAATATAAATTTTTATAATTTTATGGACTAAATTGTTATTTTTAATTTAAAATAGACCAAAATGACATTTTATGTAAAAATAAGTCTTTAAATGTTCAAATTAGTCTTAAGGGACCTAAAGTGTGATTTTTAATAAATACAGGTTCAAATTATAGAATTTTGACGTATCAAACTAAAAATATCATTATAACAAACACTGGACTTTTTATAACATTATGGATAAATGTTTCGACTAAATGAACTATACTATAGCAAACAAACGAAATACAACAACGGTACGATTATTGGTCCTGGTACTCGCTATACATGCTTATTGGGTCTTCGTGATCCATTTGCATGTTTATTGGGCCCAATATATTCTTTACATGTCTATTGGGCCTTAGTGACTCAATTACATGCTTAATGGGCCTAAATTAGCCTTTACATGTTATTGGGCCTTATTGGCCCATTTACGTGCTAATTTAGCCTGTAATAATTCATCGTATGCTTAATGGGCTTTAATGTGTCCATGGCATACTTAACAAGCCTGGAAATAATTTACATGTCTAACGGGCCATAGTTGTCTTTTCTTCATGTGTGTTGGGCCTTATCCTTTCATATTCATGTATCATCTGGTGTTCGAAATTCTAAATACATATAACGTATAGATATTCATGTGGCAATAATTGGAATCTAGTGAGACTTGTCGGTTGACTCCATCGAGTGTATGGCCGTAGCCTGTAGTTATAATCAGAGTCTTCTGGAGGGAGAGCGAGAGTTTGTGTATAGATCTATACGGGGGTGACTCCCCTACACCTGAGTTGTTCGCTACAGTTAGACTAGGCCAGTCTAGGGTGACAAAACCTTGATCAAAAATCTGACGTTTGGAAAAATGCCAAGACAGGCAAATCAGTCACTATCATGCATGGTTATAACGACTCATATAGAGATCCATTACCATCACGACATTACGGAAATTAAAACTCGTAAGTCATATTGATACAAAACAAATCATACGATAGTGCAAGGACCGCAACATTTTTATAAATCAGAAAATATCGGATTTTCTGGGGAAATACTATCATTTAAATACCATCTACTTACAACAGAAAGAATACAAAGAAATTTGAACTGCAAACTTATACATGCTACTACTATGAAATCCACACATGCATCTATACTCGATTTTCACATCATTTTTCAAACTTTTTACAGAAAATATCAGATTTTCTGGGTTTTACAAACAATACAAAGACTTTCATTCAAACATGCTTATGAACTCACCAACATTATATATGTTGACCGTTTTCAAAATAACTTGTATTCTCAGGTAACCGTTAAGCAGAAGAACCTTCAAGTGTATGGATTTATTTTGTGTAATGTCACTCATCATACTATTAATATTTTGGAATTATGTAACCTAAGACAATGTACTTGATATGAACAATGCCAGTTGTAATATGTAATGTTTGGTGATGATTGTGTTATGTTTCATGTACATTCATTGTGATGATATTTCAATTGATAGTCACACGAGCCCTCGGACGTTTCCGCCGTCTGGTTCGGGGGTGTGACACGTAGATAGCTCCTGCTTCTCGGGGGGAGCTAGCCGGTATGGTGCCTTGGCTAGTGGAGCGGCACCCGGCACCAAATCAATGCGAAACTCCACCTGCCTTTCCGGAGGCACTCCATGTAACTCCTTGGGAAAGACATCCTGAAACTCCTGTACAACTGGTACACTACCCATATCTGTAGTGGTCTCGACCCTCGTATCGGAGATATAAGCCAAAAATCCCGAACAACCCTGATGAAGCAATCTCCTAGCCCTCGCAACTGAACAGAAGGTTAGCCCCTGCGAGGCCCTCTCTCCATGAATAACCAGTTCTCCCCCACTTAGGGTTTGAACCCTCACCAGCTGGCGCTCGCAATCAATCATGGCCCCATTAGCCCCCAACCACTCCATCCCGACGATCACCTTCAGCCCTCGTAACGGTATCGGGAATAGATCAACACGAAATCTCTCTCCAAGCACATTCAGGATACAGTCCCGATACACCCTTGCAGGACTCACGGTACGGTCACTTGCAATCTCAACCTCAAGCGGGGACTCCAAAGTCCTTGGCACATCCCGAAACTTCTTGCTAAGCGTAAGAGATACAAATGATCGGGTAGCACCCGAATCAAATAGAACGTGAGCTGACATACCATTGAACAAAAAGGTCCCTATTCATGAGTACAAAAATGCACATAAGCAATACTAATAAATACAGAGCAGGAAAGATAAAACACGTACCAGCCACGACGTCTGGCGCTGCCCAAGCCTCCTCGGTAGTCAACTAAAATGCGCGACTCTTCACCGCTGGAGCATCCGCCTTAGCAGGGCGGCCATCTGTGTTCCTCAGTGTGGCAGGCACAGGCACCGCCACTACTCCTCCCTCTCCCTGCAACCTCGGACAATCAGCCCATTTGTGGGCCATCTGGTTGCAGTGAAAACAAATCAAGTCGTTCTTGGGGTAATGCCTGGCCACATGCATAGCATCCCGAGCCTGCCGTCTGACAAGCCCCACTGTGCGGTTTTCGGCACTTGGCACACCGGCCACGACCCTGCTGGCCCCTGCTGGAAGAATCCGAGGTCTTAGACTTTTTAGCCTGACCCACTGCTGTCTGTTCCTGCTCAGGCTTCCGCTTGGTGCGGAAGTCCAACTCCATTTCCCGTTCACGAGACTTCTCCACCATCTCGTTCAGGGTTTTGCACCCTGTAAAGCTCACAAACTCCCGAATATCATCCCTCAGCATGGAATGATACATCGTCCGCCTCATATCCTCGTCTGTAGCATACTGTGGGATCAACATTGCTCGCTCCCAAAACTTGGCGGTGATCTCCGCCACAGTCTCGGTGGTCTGCTGTAGGTCATGAAACTCCCTCACTAGCTGTTGCACCTCGATAGGTGGTGCAAACTGCAAGTCAAATCGCCTAACAAACTCGAACCACGTCATCTCAGCCATACCGGTTGCTCCCACCTGGCTAGTCACCTCCCCCCACCAATATCGGGCTCGATCCCTCAGCATACATGAAGCAAATCCCACCTTTGCCGCATCAGGGCATGAACTCATGCGTTGGGCGTTTTCTATATCCGCCACCCAGCGGCGGCTAACAATGGGGTCCCTGACCCCGAAAAACTTCGGCGCCCCGCACGCCTTGAACTCCCAAACGAGGGAGTTCGGGCCCTGACCTGGCCCGCAACAATCTCAACTCTGAATGACCTAAGTCTCTCCTCCATAATCTCCATCATACCCTCCTTGATCGTCCCAAAAATCATTGGGGTAGCGTCAAGGATGCCCCTCGTCACCTCAGCTGCAATAAGCTCGCACAACCTCTCATCAATGAGCTCAGTACCACTGCCCGACCCGGATCCAGATCCCGATCCTGATCCCCCTGTACCTAATCGTGTCACCACCATGCTGAACCGAAATGTCATAAATAATAATGATCAGGATATATAATTAGAGGATCCTCCCACACCGGTCCTCCTTAGAGCTTCCAGATCTAACATTGGTTCGGGTACTGGTCCTGTGTTTTCAGTAGTACGGGCCCAATACTACCTTCCACACCTACCTATACCTTCCCCAAGGCTCTACCTGATAACTCTAATTCGTCCCAAAACAAATCATATCCCACAGACTACCGCATATCTCAAATCCTAGGCTATCCTAAGATTTGCTCTACCCATATCAAGCAGACCAATCATAACAGTGCTGGGTTTTGAGCATTCTAACACTCCTAAGTGTACATGCAACCCTAAATACCTTGATCTATGTTTTCTCTATTATACATGCAAATATGAACTTTCCAATGTATTCATCCTAACTAGCATAATAACACTGATTCAAATGAATATCTCAAGTTAGAATTACATACCTCTTTGATGTAGAATGTCTTCATGAAGCTTGAGTGCCTAGTGCCCCAAGTGTGACACCTCAAATGGTTCACACAGCATCAAATGCACATGGAATGACTTGAGAGAAATTGGAACACTTCATAAAATCGGCTAGCCCTTTTTCCTCACACATAGTCACCGATTTCTTGAGCCATGGGATTCTTTTATATGGTGGCTATTAGGGTTACACCATGTAACTCATAACTTTACCCATTCCTTATGCTCCATGGATTTTAACCTCCATGGAGTATCCATGGGTCACCCCATGGACTTAGTCCAACATAAGGAATCTTGGATCACAAGCCCACATATAAAAGAATGAATGATTTACACAATCAACCCATATATTTAATTAGTCTCCTTTTGATCACTTAATTAATTCCAAATTAATTCTTGATCAATACTAATTAAATAACCTTATTAATATATTAGAAATTATAATATATTAATAAACCTTAAGTGTTATTTCTCTCATTTTAGTCTATCCAAATGCATGATTTCATGCAACCCAAATGGACCATGCCGGGTCGGGTCAAGTCTTACCAATTATAATATATTAATAAACCTTAAGTGTTATTTCTCTCATTTCCTATCCCTTAATTATAGCAAAACAACTTTTTCCCAATTGAAACCTTTTGTTTTCTATAATTAACATTGCTAACTTGCAACCTTTATCATAATTATCATGCTCCCACTAACACGATGATTATTAGCATAACGCTTATGCTCCCACTAGCTTTGACATGTACTCAGAAATCAGCTGAACTTCTAGAAAAACAATACTTTATTGACTTTCTTACCAAAGTTCAGATTTCTGATACTAGATTGCTTTGATAAAACTTTATCAAAATCATACACCTTGCCTTAGATAGCACACTTGTGTGTCTAAACAATTTTAAGAACTATGAAAAGGGATGTCGTAATCATAGTCTCAATTGTTTAGACCTTTGCCACTTCTCACAAGTCCATGTTAGTGTGCCGGTTAACCACACATGCTCCACTAACGACTTTGAGAATGCAAATATCACAATTGTTATCTAGCTAAAATCTACTTAGTGAAAGTGTTTCCTCACCATCATTTTCATGAAACGGAGAGAAACCTTATGACACTTAGATTTAATGGTGTATGTGTTCTTATCCATGTGAATTGTCAAAACCATAGTCACAAGACAAGGATAATGACAAATTCAAACTCATATGGACTGAACTCAATCTTAATTTCTTGCCATCTGGCAGCTCAAGGGTCTGCCATTGCTTCCAAGTTGATGTGCAACCAATTGAGAACTCTAAGAACTCATATGCAAAGCCAACTTTAATTGGAATGGACACAGAAATAGTCAACACGATAGGTTATAAACCTCAAGTCGTGTGCTAGTGAAGAACTTTAGGTTTTACTCTTGATTAGTTCTTGAGACTTTCAAGACCTTTTAAGACTCCCACTGTCCTCTTGACATATAAGACTCTCTTGTCAAATATTCAAGAGATAGTGTGGATTCTAATCAAGACAAACACTTCACACAATTGGCGTTAGTTGGTCTTTGTTTTATCCAAAACATCACAACTTACCAATTTCAAATGTACAAGAGTAAAAACCTTTTACTCTTTCATTTGACAAGTGTTTTTAAACCTTCTTTAAGACATGTCACTCAAGTTACAATCTTGGAGTATGACTCTAAGAATTGTTTTGGAATGAAATATGACTCATCTTCTTGATTTAACAACTTCAACAATTCATAACTCCTCTTCTTAGCTACCAGAATGCACTTAGAGGATGAATTGTGATAAGGTCTCTTAATCATTAAGATGATTATATAACATGATACTAAAGTACTCTCCCATCTTTTCAGATTTGAGAAACTTTTATCCTTCTGCCTAATTTGATTCTTCTCATTCGTTCCGCCATACACTGAAATTTTTTCCAATGCTTCAAAATTATACTTAAGCCTGTAAGTATAACCATATTTACTAAACTTTAGTAAATCATGACGAATAGTCTTATCGATCTTTTGTGGTGGACTTAATCAGTGCACAAGAATGTGTACTCGATCCGTTAGTCCGTTACTTGACTCACACATCCATGTGAACAAGTAGTTAGTCTTAATTTTTCCAATGCTTGAAGGTTCTCATTCGTCATGCTCTACAAATTGCATGATTCCAAGTTTCGGTCCAATTGAAACTTGGGTGATGAGAATCTTTCCTTATTTGGTAAATTTAGACACTACCACAAATGAAAGAATCAAATTCATATTTCCACTCTTGCTCTTAATGGAATCTTATAAGCAACACAGTTTTTCACAAATGCCATTGTAAGGATATTTTAAAATAAATAAAATCAAAAGATTTACCTTTTATTTTAAAACTTTGCGGAAAAACTCATCCTTACAATCCATATGAAAACTTGTTGTTATCTATTCCTAAGCAAAATATCATAACTCCTAAGAAGTAGCTCAAGAATCCGATCTTCAAACTATGTGATAGAAATTCATCTACATGATCAGATTCAGCATATTCTTTCTTTAAGTTTCTTCACTTTTTCTTTGATTCTTAAAACATCACCATGTGACCCAGTCACATCATGTATCAAGAATCTCAGAATAGAAACTTAGCAGAGTTAGATAGTGGACTTTACCTGAAGCAGAGTCAAACTTATTGACTTTAACATCCTTAGGTAAATTTGGAAGCTTCGCAACCAATGCCCCTTTCTTTGGCAATGGACCCTTGATAATGGGACTATCTCAGACTTAGCCTTTCTCTTTACCATTTGGTCAACCGAGTTGACTATGGCCGATTCCTTTCCATTGGGAAGAGAGAGCTTTACTGGATATCCAATGTCATCATTGTCAATGTCCATAAAGTTTTAGGAAGTTGATCTTAACAAATAGATAAGATCATTAAGGGTCTTGTCATAGTCTGTTTCATAGGAGTCCCAAAGGAACTCACTATGTGACTTAGAAAGTGATTGATCATCAGCTTCCTCTAGACTTTGACACCCAACTCTCCCGGCTTGTCAATATGTGACTACATCTCCAAGATGTGATCACACATAGACCTTTGCTTGCCAATAGGGCTTGAGTGACCTTAAACTTTTTAGGAACTTGTGGGTTAGGGAGAATAATTGGAGGAGGTGAAAGAAGTATGATTTCCATGGGACATCATCTTCATTTTAGGAAAACTTGTTTCAAGAGATTTGGGAAGATCATCTTTTGGGAGATATTCAAGATAGTTGATTTAAAGTCCTTAATATAACACCCAATATGAAATATTAAGGCTAGGACCCAACACAATACTTTTATAACTTGGAAGAGGGATGCCGTAATCCAAGCTATAAAATATTTGAAGGTAGGTGAATGATGATTCACCAATTTCCACCAAGATAAACGAAATGTATTATTAGGTTTTAATTGGTTTTGAAACTCCTAGATTCTTTTGAGATTCATTGAACTGTTCAATGGCATGTTTCAATCTCGAGGGTGCCCTTCAGGTTTTGTGACTGGGATGCCGAGGATCACAAAACAAGGTGTGAATAACCATGCAAATATACTTGGTACCCTTAAGTGTTTACCCCTCAATCGATGTGCCGGTTAACCACACACGCTCCATCGATACTATGATAAACATTAAGTTGCCCTTTGCCTACCTTGTTAAATACGAGTTAGTGTGCCGGTTAACCACACACGCTCCACTAACCGACTTAAACAAAGTACAAAGTGTAATTGTTGGATTAATGTCTAAGTCCATAACTATAATTGGTAAGACTTGACCCGACCCGGCATGGTCCATTTGGGTTGCATGGCATCATGCATTTGGATAGACTATAATGAGAGAAATAACACTTAAGGTTGGTTAATATATTATAAGTTCTAATATATTAATAAGGTTATTTAATTAGTATTGATCAAGAATTAATTTGGAATTAATTAAGTGATCAAAAGGAGACTAATTAAATATATGGGTTGATTGTGTAAATCATTCATTCTTATATATGTGGGCTTGTGATCCAAGATTCCTTATGTTGGACTAAGTCCATGGGGTGACCCATGGATACTCCATGGAGGTTAAAATCCATTGAGCATAAGGAATGGGTAAAGTTATGAGTTACATGGTGTAACCCTAATAGCCACCATATAAAAGAATCTCATGGCTCAAGAAATCGTGCACTAATGTGTGAGTGTGAGGGCTAGACGGTTTTAAGGAGTGTTCAAGTTTCTCTCAAGTTATTCCAAGTGTATTTGGTGTTGTGTGAACCATTTGAGGTGTCACACTTGGGGCACTAGGCACTCAAGCTTCATGAAGACATTCTACATCAAAGAGGTATGTATTCTATCTTGTTATATTTATTATTTTGTATGCTAGATTAGGATAATACCTTGGATGTTCATAATTGTATGTATAATAGAGAAAACATAGATCCAAGGTATTTAGGGTTGCATGTACACTTAGGAGTGTTAGAATGCTCATAACCCAACAGTGGTATCAAAGCCTAGGCTTGTTTTCTTGTTATACTTGCAAAAGTAGCTGAAAAATCGAGTTGGATGCATATATTCGATTGTTTTGGCTGGAATTGGACTAGGAACATTACCCTAAGATGTTTTTGGACTTATAAACTTGTTTTTGATGTGGTAATGTTCATGCTAATCCAATTTCTAAGATAATTGTCATAATTTCAAGATTTGTATTAGTTTGTATGTTCATGCTAATTTCTTGAAGATTGATGATTTGAATTATCTTGTTCTTATGAGGTTCTTAGATTAATAGAAAAGTTGTGTGAAATAGTTGTTTTCAATCCATTTTAATCTAAGAGTTGATTCCAAAGTGTGTTTTTGTAACTTGTCCTCAAGTTATATGAAAAGTCACATTTAAGAATCATAAAACTCATAAAAGTTGCAAAGGTTACAAAATGAAGAGTTTAGTTCTAATTAAATGGTTTTATGACTCCATAACTTGTCCTCAAGTTATGGAGGTTCAAGAGTCTCTTCATTAAATTAAAAAAAAAGTGTAACCTTAATTAGTTCCATAAGTTACAATAAAAAAAAGTTATTTTTTTTATTAATTAGTTTAAAGTCTTCCATAACTTGTCCTCAAAATATGGAACTTGAAGAGTTTTTTTTTTTTTTTTTTTTTTTTTTTTTTTTTTTTTTTAATTAAAACTACTTTAAACTCATAAGTTATGAAATTAATTAGTTTTGAATAGTTTCAAAACTTGCCCTCAAGTTTTGGAATTTGAAAAGTTTTCACTTATGAATACTTTAATTCCAAGTTAGCCCTTAGAATTTTAAAAGTTAAAATTCAACCCTTATACTTTATAATATTATAAGTTAATAATATTTATATATATGTATAAGAGTAAAGTCAGTCTTACCGTTAGTAGGCCTCATTCATGAAGCCGGTCTATAAGGGGGGTATAAGGTTACTGCCTATAAAATGACAGTTTAATGGGTGTCCACTCTCACCCACCGCTTCCTTGACTGGTGGAGGGTCGTTAGCCGAACGGGTAGGACAAGGACTATAATTCTCCCTTCATTAAAAGTATTAATGATAAATACTAAGTAACTAAACACTTATAAATTCCCAATCTTAGTTACTTAGGAAAATGTGAATAAGGTGCTAATCCATGAAATTACACTTTGCACTTTGTTTAAACCGTTAGTGGAGCGTGTGTGGTTAACCGGCACACTAACCTGGACTTAACAAGGTAGGCAAAGGGTAACTTAATATTTATCATAGTATCGGTGGAGCGTGTGTGGTTAACCGACACACTGATTAAGGGGTAAATATTAAGGGTACCAAGTATATTTGCATGGTTATTCACACCTTGTTTTGTGATCCTCGGCATCCCAGTCACAAAACCTGAAGGGCACACTCGAGATTGAAACATGCCTTTGAACAGTTCAATGAATCTCAAAGATCTAGGAGTTTCAAATCCAATTAAAAACCTAATTACATTATTTCGTTTTTCATGATGAAAATTGGTAAATCGTCATTTACCTACCTTCAACTATTTTATAACTCGGATTACGGCATCCCTCTTCCAGTTATAAATAGGTTGTTGGATCCTAGCCTTAATATTTCATATTGGGTGGTATATTAAGGACTTTAAATCAACTATCTTGAATATCTCCCAAAAAGATGTATGGTCTAGACATTTATGATCATCCCAAATCTCTTGAAACAAGCTTTCCTAAATGAAGATGATGTCCCATGGATATCATACTTCTTTCACCTCCTCCAATTATTCTCCCGAACCCACAAGTTCCTAAAAAGTTTAAGGTCACTCAAGCCCTATTGGCAAGGCAAGGTCTAGGTGTGATCACATCTTGGAGATGTAGTCACATATTGACAAGCCAGGAGAGTTGGGTGTCAAAGTTTTGAGAATGTTGGTGGCTCAACTACTTTCTAAGTCACATAGTGAGTTCTTTTGGGAATCCTATGAAACAGACTAAGACAAGACCCTTAATGATCTTATCTATTTGCTAAGATCAACTTCCTAAAACGCTATGGACATTGACAATGATAACATTGGATATCCAGTAAAGCTCTCTCTTCCCAATGGAAAGGGATCGGCCATGGTCAACTCGGTTGACCTAATGGTAAAGAGAGAGGCGAAGTCTGAGATAGTCCCATTATCAAGGGTCCATAGGTAACTATTGCCAAAGGAAGGGGCATTGGTTACGAAGCTGCCAAATTTACCTAAGGATGTTAAAGTCAATAAGTTTGGCTCTACTTCAGGTAAAGTCCATTGTCTAACTCTATTAAGTACATGCTGATTCTGATCGCGAAGATGGATTTCAATCGCATGGTTCGGTGATCAGAATTTTGGGCTATTACTTAAGAGTTATGATATTTATATTGCTTAGGAATAGATAACAACAAGGTTTTCATATGGATTGTAAGGATAAGTTTTTCCGCAAAGTTTTAAAATAAAAGAAAAAGGTTTTGATTTTATTTATTTTAAGTATCCTTACAATGGCATTTGTGAAAAGTTGTTGCTTATAAGATTCCATTGATAGCAATATTGGAAAAATGGATTTGATTCTTTCGGTTGTGGTAGTGTCTAATATTACCAAATAAGGAAAGATTCTCATCACCCAAGGTTCAATTGGACCGAAACTTGGAATCATGCAAGTTGTATAGTATGATGAATGAGAACTTTCAGCTTGGAAAATTAAGACTAATTCCTTATGTGAATAAGGAAAGGACTAAGGGATCGAGTACACATTCTTGTGCACTGGTCAAGTCCACCACAAAAGATCAAGAAGACTATTCGTCATGATTTACTTAAGTTCAGTAAATATGGTTATACTTATAACTTTAAGTATAAGTCTGTAGCATTGGAGAAGTTTCAATGTGAGACAGAACGAATAAGAAGAATCAAAGTATGGCAGAAAGATAAAAGTTTCTCAAATCTGAAAAGATGGGAGAGTACTTTAGTATCATGTTTATGATCATCTTAATGATTAGTACCATATCACAATTGGTCCTCTAAAGTCATCTTAGTGCATTCTTATGACTAAGAAGAGGAGTCATGAATTGTTGAAATGGTTAAATCAAAAAGATGAGTCATACTTCGTTCCAAAACAATTCTTAGAGTCATACTCCAAGATTGTAACTTGAGTGACATATCTTAAAGAGGGTTTGTTAACACTAGTCAAATGTAAGAGTAAAAGGTTATCTACTCTTGTACATTTGAAATTGGCAAGTTGTGATGTTTTGGATAAAACAGAGACCAACGTAGGCCAATTGTGTAAAGTGTTAGTCTTGATAAAGAATCCGCACTATCTCTTGAATATTTGACAAGGGAGTCTTATATGTCAAGAGGACAGTGGGAGTCTTAAAGCTCTTGAAAGTTTCAAGACTTAATCAAGAATAAAACCTAAAGTCCTTCACTAGCACACGACTTGAGGTTTATAACCTATCGTGTTGAAATTTTTGTGCCTATTCAAGTTGGCTTTGCATAGGAGTTCTGAGAGTTCTCAATTGGTTGCACAACTACTTGGAAGCAATGGCAGGCGCCTGAGCTGCCAAATGGCAAGAATTTAAGATTGCACAAGTTTAATCAATATGATTTTGGATTTGTCACTAACCTTGTCTTGTGATTATGGTTTTGACAAATTCACATGGATAAGAACACATACACTATTCAATCTAAGTGTCATAAGGTTTCTCTCCGATTCATGAAAATGATGGTGAGGAAACACTTTCACTAAGTAGATTTTAGCTAGATAGCAATTGTGATATTTGCATTCTCAAAGTCGTTAGTGGAGCGTGTGTGGTTTACCGACACACTAACATGGACTTGTGAGAAGTGGCAAAGGTCTAAACAATTGAGACTATGATTACGGCATCCCTTTTCATAGTTCTAAAATTGTTTAGACACATATGTGAGCTATCTAAGAGAGGTGTATGATTTTGATAAAGTTTTATCAAAACAATCTAGTATCAGAAATCTGAACTTTGGTAAGAAAGTCAGCTGATTTCTGAGTACATGTCAAAGCTAGTGGGAGCATAAGTGTTATGCTAATACTCATCATGTTAGTGGGAGCATGATAATTATGACAAAGGTTGCAAGTTAGCAATGTTAATTATAGAAAACAAAAGTTTCAATTCGTGAGGTTGCAGGGGTTGAAAAAGTTGTTTTGCTATAATTAAGGGAGAGGAAATTATACTTCATTTCAATTCTAAAAGCTTAGATTGAGATTTTAATCGTATTTAATCAAGGATATATATATGAATTTCATGTTGGAATGGCTCAACATAAGGAAATTCTATATATGGGTCCATTATTTGCGTTCTAAAATTCGATTATGATTACGACATCCCTTTTCATAATCTGAATTTTGAGAACTTGACAAATTGAAATGGAAATATAATAGCAAACGACTGGTTTAGTCTTTATGTGAGACATCATGAATCGTGTCCCATATGCTTCGGATATAGGATCGATTACATGTGCTATATTCATCCTTTCTAAAATTTTCCAAATGCCTGGGGCATTATGAAGGGAAAAGGTCTAGAATTGGATATGACTAAAATGATTAAGCAATTGTCGAGGACAATCTAAGGTTTACCAAAAATTGGTTGCTCAAGGACAGTTGGAAGTATAATGTTAATTCTGGAAGGACCATATTGACATAATCTGTAAGGAGGCAACTCTTGTTCAGAAGTGATAGTCAAAATGGAATATGGAAATGTTTCAAAGTTAGAAATTATTCAATCTGTGTAAGATTAGGAAACTTAATGAAAGAAGGATGTTTCCAAGGAGCTGATCTCCTTTGGAATGCTCTGTAATGATTGTTGTCAAGTCTTTCTGACTCTGTGCATAATCATTAAGAGGATCAATGCATATAAGTTTAGAATCTAACAGATTTCAGTAAATGGCATGAATTTGGAATTCTTGCATTTGCAGTAAGGATTTGGGACTGTGAAAAGAGGATCATTGGAGTGATGTTCAATTGATCAATTTTACAAAGTAAAGATCATAGACAAACATAATATGCATACTTGGTGTATGGCATGACTAGTGTTTAGAAAACATAGTGTACATGCTTGGAGCATGGGACAACTATTGTTTTAAATTCAAGTATAAAGTTGATAAAACCGAAACAATGAATAATGAGTAATCAGTATGGTGATAAATAAAAGTGTTTATTTATATTCATAGGGTTTGATACCATATTTGATTCATTTATTCTTGTGTTTCACTTTGCATGTTTTGACTTCCAGAATAACTAAGTCGCTCTTCCTGAATGATTAAGTTATTCAAACCATCCACAGTCGGTCATATGTTGGAAGTAGATATGAATCAAGACTGTCATGGGTTGGTTTGTAGAGGTCCAAGTTGGTGGACAAAGTGGTGCTACAACACTCATGAGTGCTCATAAGTTCTGAGTATTGGATTCAACCCGCGCTCATTTGAATCACTTCATGGATTTTATCACGAGTGATCATGAGACGATAATATCTTATATTCTTCAAACCTAGAGATATGAGTTGTTACTATGAGTTGGTTATACATTGATTGCACGAAAACGCATTGGTAACTCGATGTTATAAAACGTGCCTTTGTGTATGATTCAACAAGTAGTAGAACAAGCCATATGAGTCGAATTTTATCCATTCCTTTTACCTTCGGGATAAAAGCGATATCTGTGGGCCCCTCGATGATTTAAAGATGATACATGTGAGTGCTTGGCCAAGACAGGACTGATTTGATTTGTTCAATCAGTCAGTCATCATGAATCGGAAATCGGGAAACAACAAATGGACAGAGAGAATGATTGATAATCCATGTCTCAGTCCATATGATATCTAGAATGGAGGAATATATGATCCCTTATCTAATGGACAGAGTTCATCGACAAGGTCAGAGTTCGACAGAAGCTTTTGAGAGCTACGATTGCTGATCGGTTCCTGAAGTCATACGCAATAATAGTTTTAGACTTATCCAAGTGGGAGACTGTTGGATTAATGTCTAAGTCCATAACTATAATTGGTAAGACTTGACCCGACCCGGCATGGTCCATTTGGGTTGCATGGCATCATGCATTTGGATAGACTATAATGAGAGAAATAACACTTAAGGTTGGTTAATATATTATAAGTTCTAATATATTAATAAGGTTATTTAATTAGTATTGATCAAGAATTAATTTGGAATTAATTAAGTGATCAAAAGGAGACTAATTAAATATATGGGTTGATTGTGTAAATCATTCATTCTTATATATGTGGGCTTGTGATCCAAGATTCCTTATGTTGGACTAAGTCCATGGGGTGACCCATGGATACTCCATGGAGGTTAAAATCCATGGAGCATAAGGAATGGGTAAAGTTATGAGTTACATGGTGTAACCCTAACAGCCACCATATAAAAGAATCCCATGGCTCAAGAAATCGTGCACTAATGTGTGAGTGTGAGGGCTAGACGATTTTAAGGAGTGTTCAAGTTTCTCTCAAGTTATTCCAAGTGTATTTGGTGTTGTGTGAACCATTTGAGGTGTCACACTTGGGGCACTAGGCACTCAAGCTTCATGAAGACATTCTACATCAAAGAGGTATGTATTCTATCTTGTTATATTTATTATTTTGTATGCTAGATTAGGATAATACCTTGGATGTTCATAATTGTATGTATAATAGAGAAAACATAGATCCAAGGTATTTAGGGTTGCATGTACACTTAGGAGTGTTAGAATGCTCATAACCCAACAGTAATTTCATGGGTTAGCACCAAATTCACATTTTCCTAAGTAACTAAGATTGGGAATTTATAAATGTTTAGTTACTTAGTATTTATCATTAATACTTTTAATGAAGGGAGAATTATAGTCTTTGTCCTACCCGTTCGGCTAACGACCATCCACCAGTCAAGGAAGCGGTGGGTGAGAGTGGACACCCATTAAACTGCCATTTTATAGGCAGTAACCTTATACCCCCTTATACACCGGCTTCGTGAATGAGGCCTACTAACGGTAAGACTGACTTTCTCTTATACATATATATATATATATATATATATATATATATATATATATATATATATATATATATATATATATATTATTAACTTATAATATTATAAAGTATAAGGGTTGAATTTTAACTTTTAAAATTCTAAGGGCTTAACTTGGAATTAAAGTATTCATAAGAGAAAACTTTTTCAAATTCCAAAACTTGAGGGAAAGTTTTGAAACTATTCAAAACTAATTAATTCCATAACTTATGTGTTTAAAGTAGTTTTAATTAAAAACTCTTCAAGTTCCATAACTTGAGGACAAGTTATGGAAGACTTTAAACTAATGAAAGAATGTAACTTTTCTTTATTTTTGTAACTTATGGAACTAATTAAGGTTACACATTTTATTACTTAATGAAGTGACTCTTGAACCTCCATAACTTGAGGACAAGTTATGGAGTCATAAAACCATTCAATGAAGACAAGACTCTTCATTTTGTAACCTTTGCCAACTTTTATGAGTTTTAAGAAACTTTAATGTGACTTTTCATGTAACTTGAGGACAAGTTACACAAACACATTTTAGAATCATCTCTTAGATTAAAATGGATTGAAAACAACAATTTCTAATAATTTTTCTATTAATCTAAGCAACTCATAAGAACAAGATAATTTAATCAAACTTTTTCATGTAATTAGACTAACCATTAAACTAATACAAAACATGAATCTATTGATAATTATCTTTGAAATTGGATTAGAATGAACATTACCACATCAAAAACAGGTTTATAGGTTCAAAAACAGCTTATGGTAATGTTCCTAGTCCATTTCTAGCCAAAAAACTCGAAGATATGCTGACAGGGGCTCCTACTCGTCGAGTGTATGAACCTACTCGACGAGTAGGATGATTTTCTTCATGGACTCGGCGAGTTCATCAGTGGACTCGGCGAGTCCAGTGCCCAGAATGCCCGAAATTCGACTTTTTCAGCATTTTTCAGCAATTTGCATCAAGTATAATTGAAAACAAGCCTAGGCTCTGATACCACTGCTGGGTTTTGAGCATTCTAACACTCCTAAGTGTACATGCAACCCTAAATACCTTGGATCTATGTTTTCTCTATTATACATGCAAATATGAACTTTCCAAGGTATTCATCCTAACTAGCATAATAACACTGATTCAAATGAATATCTCAAGTTAGAATTACATACCTCTTTGATGTAGAATGTCTTCATGAAGCTTGAGTGCCTAGTGCCCCAAGTGTGACACCTCAAATGGTTCACACAACATCAAATGCACATGGAATGACTTGAGAGAAATTGGAACACTTCATAAAATCGGCCAGCCCTTTTTCCTCACACATAGTCACCGATTTCTTGAGCCATGGGATTCTTTTATATGGTGGCTATTAGGGTTACACCATGTAACTCATAACTTTACCCATTCCTTATGCTCCATGGATTTTAACCTCCATGGAGTATCCATGGGTCACCCCATGGACTTAGTCCAACATAAGGAATCTTGGATCACAAGCCCACATATAAAAGAATGAATGATTTACACAATCAACCCATATATTTAATTAGTCTCCTTTTGATCACTTAATTAATTCCAAATTAATTCTTGATCAATACTAATTAAATAACCTTATTAATATATTAGAACTTATAATATATTAATAAACCTTAAGTGTTATTTCTCTCATTTTAGTCTATCCAAATGCATGATGCCATGCAACCCAAATGGACCATGCCGGGTCGGGTCAAGTCTTACCAATTATAGTTATGGACTTAGACATTAATCCAACAAACAGGTTGCCTTTATGCATGCAAATTATACACAGAAAAGGATCAAATAGACTTTCGAATATGAGATTCTACCCTAGGACCACAACCAGACAAGGAACAGGAAATAAGGCCAAATCAATCATTCTAAGGCTATAAGCTCCTAACCGTATACAATTTTAAAAACATACACATAGCAAGATCCATACGATTATCATAGCTCAAATATCATTATAACATGGAAAACATATTGGGGAACTACTTACTTTGCTCGGCCGATCACACGCATTGCACTCTCCTCATTTCCAGTTCAAGAAATTTTGAACTTTTATTTTTTTGAAAGAAATTGTATCATTTCCTTAGTTTGAGTCCTGACACACCCAAGAGTGTGCCCGAATCCCTCAAACCAAGGCTCTGATACCAACTTGTAACGACCCAATTTTCAAAAGAAAATTTTCATTTTTAATTAACCAAATCATTTCCATAACAAATGAAATATAAATGACACTTGTTTTCAAATATCCATAATATAAACATTTGATTTTAAATATCAGAGTGTCCCATCAAAACATATGCCGAAGAGTGCATGCCGCGTCATCAAACCTTGCCCTTGCCCTTTGGCTCAGATGTACCTGAAACAAATCCACAAATTGTAAGCTAATGCTTAGTGAGTTCCCCAGAGCATACCCACACACAATCCACATAACCCATATCATATTAGCTATAAGAGCTACATATATCACATTAGTCATGCATACAACATATATGGATGCCATGGGCTCGTCCCCAGGGTCTTACTCCAGGATGTCATGGGCTCCCCACATGGTCTTACACCTAAGTGTCATGGGCTCTCCCATGGTATTTAATAGGAAATCCATGGGCTCTACACATGGTCTTACATCCGGTTGCCATGGGTTCTCCCATGGTCTTTAGTAGGAAAGCCATGGGTTATCCACATGGTCTTACATCTAAGTGTCATGGGCTATCCACATGGTCTTACATCCAAGCTTGCTTAGCAACTCCTTCTTCTTGAATGAACACTAAAATGGCCACAAATACACTCCTTAAGCTCAAAAACACTCTCACAAAGTATCTCTGGTGTAGAAGGGCGAAATAAGACTAGGGAGGCTGACTAGGGTTTTGTCCAAGAGGCTTAAGGATGTTTAAATATGTGTCAAGTCTGAGAATTAGGGTTTTGGCTCTCTGTCGCGTATGCCCCGCGTACCTCCACGTACGCCCTGCGTACACGGCCAACCTCCGTGATCATGCATTCTTATTACGCTAAGCGTACTCCTGGAGTACGCCCCGCGTAATAAGGGACCTTTTATGCCATCTTTTCCCTTTTCAAGGGCCTAACGAGTAATACCTGATTTGGAGTGTTACAGAATCACCTAACCAACAATATAGAAGTACCCTCTAAGTCTACACCCTAAAAACCATCAAGTTGACCAAAAGTCAACTTTGTCAAAAAGTCAATGGTGAAAGTCAACAGCTAGCTATCACGTCGTAACCACCCACTGGTCACGTTGTGGCAGCTCCACGACAGAATAGTCGCGACCTGATAGATGTTATTTTATGCCTCTTTTATAGTAGCTTTTATTTGCATTTTATATCATATTTTAGGCATTTGTGTGTGAATTAGTTTAAATGATGTTCAGCTCATGTATTTTGTCAAAATTCACGTACTACTCATGTTTTTATGTAATTTTCAGATATTTCGAGTGGAGCGGTACTTTAGAAGTAACTTGGATGCATATTTAGAGGTTAAAGGAGCTAAAACACCTGAGGAAGCTGGAAGTTGGATTAGATTTGCTGAAACTGAAGAGTTCGCGTACGAAGCGTGCGTTTTTGAGTTTACACAATTGTGTTTTTGGATATGTGATCGTGCTTCTCTTACGCAACTTTTTCAAGCCAAAAATCAAGTTTCAGGAGTTCGAAGGACATACATGATCATGCTTTTCCATAAAGCACGATTCTGTTTTGAGAAAAGTGTACAAAATAGCATCGCACTTCATTAAACGCGAAAAACAGGGATTTTCGAGAGTTTTGTGCAAAAACACTATGGTGTTTTTCCTTAAAACACGATCATGTTTTTAAAAAAAACGTGTTTTTATTGTTTGATCGTATATAAAGACTCCCTATTTGATCAGTTTAAACCCTAGACGTTCTCAAACGACCAGAGACGACTTTTGGATGTGATCTCTACACTTTTTCATCAATTCCTGAAGATCTGAAGGCTGTAGATCATCTCATTCAATTAATTTAGTAAGATTAGTCATTTAATTTCTCTTTTCATTGTTCTAGATCATATTTTAACAAGTGTTGTAAAAATCCCGACTAGGTCCCGATTAATCCCTAGGCGCTAGTCGACTGATTAGAGAGTGCCTAGCGATTAATCCCTATATACATAATTAGTGAAGTAGTAGAACCAGATGAAATTTTAACACCTTGAAGAAGTTATATGTAAATAGAAACTATTTGAGGTATGATTAGAGTTGTATTACTCATATTAACCTATTTTGTTATGATATTAGTGGTTTTACAACTTTTATATGATATTAGTCATATTTAATTTTTTAAAATTCAACAAATTAGCAATTAATGGTCCACGATTAATTCCCGCCCAACTGAATATGATATTAGTCATATTTAATTTTTTAAAATTCAACAAATTAGCAATTAATGGTCCACGATTAATTCCCGCCCAACTGAATAATCCATTATCCCCAGTCCACCGACTACCTAATGTCGAGCGATTTTTACAACATTGATATATATATATATATATATATATATATATATATATATATATATATATATATATATATATATATATATATATATATATATATATATATATATATATATATATGCATTGTCGTGTTTTATTTGAATGTCACAACTGATCATCCTGTTTTATTTGAATGTCACAACTAAACGCCGGAGCTCGAAGCGAATTTTCATTCCTCCCGCCTCCCGCCATCGACTAACATCGGCCGTGTTGGGTCAGCTGGTTGTGGAGGGGTTGGTACACTCGGGGCAACTCTACCATACATTCCTTGGTTTTCTGGATCATTTGGGTCCGGAATCGGTGGTGCTGTTGGGTCATCACGACCGTATGTTGACCAGTACTCCTTTGCACTATCTGGTTTTAATGACGGCGGAGCTCCCCGACACGGCGCTACCGGTGGTGGTGGGGCTTTCGGGTTATCTCTACTGTAAACCGCGTCACCCTCACTCGGTCCTCCTTTAGGTGATGGCCGAGCGTTTAAATAATCCCGGCCGTATACAATCTCATCGTATGACGGAATTATTTGAGCTAGAAAATCTGTGGAAATGATAAAGTTTACAAATTCATTAGGTTTTTTATTGTTGGTCGAAAAATTTAAACTTATAATTTGATATAAACGTAAAAGATTGTATACGTACTATATACCTGCTAGCCTCTTCTTGGCTACTCCGGCTCCACCATATATGGTCGGACTGTTTGAGTTTGGATTCTCTCCGCCGTAAGTCGATTGACCCCGAGATGGTGCTACTTTTGGTGGCGGTGGTGCTTTTGGGTTATCTCTACCATGATTTGTCTGGCCTTCAGGCGATGGTCCTGTAGGTGAAGGTGATCCTTCCAGTTTGTCTCCGCCGTATACAGTCTGGCCTTCCGACGGTAATCTTGCTTCTGGGTTATCTCCACCGTAAATCGTTTGGCCATCAGACGGTGGTATTTTAGGTGAAGGGCGTCCTTCCAGACTGTCTCGTCCATAAACAGTCTGGCCTTGCGACGGTGGTGCATTTGGGTTATCTCGGCTGTAAGTGGTCTGTTCCTGTAACGATGAAAGTGGAGGAGGTGGTGGTGACTGGGGTTCTTCTTCACCGGTTACCATCTGAATTATCTCCGACGTCTTAGCAGGTGGTCGTCCATTAAAGCTATGGTATACACATCCATCTGAGAACAAATTAACAAAACCACCGACAATTAATACACAAACTAGCTAGCTATAGAGGGTAATTAAGTAATGAAGCTATGAATTCGAAAAGTGGGTCAATTAATTGAATACCATGTAAATGACGAGCATGGTAAGCTCCAAGAAGAGTAAAAAGAGTGAAGAAGAAGAAGAAGAAAGCGAGATTCATCACTGCCATTTTTGTCTCTTGTAAGCTCATGCAATAAAAGAAGAAAGCACGAATGCTGAGGAGTGTATCTATCTCTGTATATATACATAGACATAAATACATTTTTTGGAAACGGCATTAAACGGAAGCCTAGCATATTTCAACGAGCATCCCGGGTTCGAGCTCCTTTACAGGGCAAACCCAGCCCCCATAGGGGTTTCCAGGGAAAATTTCCCCACATGTGGCACAAGTTTAAGAGGCACCCAAATTGGGTTTTGCAGGGATTGAACTCCCGCCCTCTGACCCCACGTCGGTATTAAACCCGGTACCTCTTCCCAGCTAGGCTGGAAGTCATTGGTAGACATAAATACATATGTAGAATTTATTCAACGCATTTCAACATATAGATTTGACTAGAAGTGAGAATCGGTAACACACCTGCGTGTTTGAAAGTTAACTGGAACTAGTATTTTGTCACCCCCGCGCGTTGCGGCGGAGAATACATTTGCAAAGTAAACCACAAAAGTATAAAATAAAATTTTGACCGAAACAATTATTTATGGAGGATGCATGTAAAAATAAATTGACATTGTATCTTAATTCGCACATTACATAAATGAAAATTATTTAAGAAATGATAATGATAAAAAGTAATATTTATAAAAACGAAAACTACAAAAACAAATTATATATGAGACCAAAAGTGTAAGTTAAAAATATACTAAGGGACCAAATTTATAACATACAAAATACCAACAATTTAACTTTAAAATGATAACGGTTAGATCAAAATTAGTTTGTGGTAAAAAATGTAAAAACAAATGAAACCGGTTAGATATTAGTTTATGGTAAAGAATGTAAAAACAAATGAAACGCAGGGACTGAAAATGGAAAAACAAATGAAAGTGAAATAGAAAAATTGAAGTAAAAGAACCGCTGGTTACCTACCACTACACTCTCGGCCGCCTTAAAATTAGTTTGGGAAAGAATGTAAAACAAAATAAAGTTTAGGGGTGAAAAATGAAAAATATAAATGAAAAGAGAAGCAAAAGAACGGCTGATTTGCTTACGAAAGAACGGTTGATTTACTTACACGTACCATTTTCCCAAATCAAACGGCTGAATTCATTTGAAATGAATAGTAACTTCTCGTCACACACCTATTTTTGTATTTAATATATATAATGGTGGAATCTTTCCTATTTAAGAGTCAAGTGGATGTAACTAACATTTTTAGTTAAAACATAAATACATGTGTAGATTAGATGTAAAATAAAATACAAAACAATAACAAAATAACGTTCACATATCCACCTAATCTAGCCTCATATGTTTTAAGTTTTAACATGCTAATAAATCATGGTCCGTTTTTGCTAACTCTAAACTCTATTCAAATTGTAAACATTACTTCCGAGAGGAAGAAAAGTTTGCTAACTTCACATCTACAGAGGCATTTGCATGGATTGTGGACTAAAAATATTAAAAACGTACATTGATTCATAATAAAATAAATACAAACAATAGTTGGTAAAAATAGGTTTACCCTTGGAAAAAAAAAGTTTTGTCCATGTTGAACATAAACTATGGACCTTGTATAATCTAAAAATAGCTAAATAGTTATGTATTTATGTTCTCATTTGTATCATCTTCTTTTTGGTATATAGAACGTTCAAAACAACGTTCAGATGATATGAGTGGTGATTGAAAAAGATGTTTAAGTGATTAAATGGTTTTAAATTTGTCTCGTATTTGTCGGAGTGAAAAGAAAATGTATTTATATGTATAAAGATTTCTAAGGATTACAAGAGCAAACAACACCAAACTCTCTTTTGTACGTGCTTAACAAAAAAAGTTCAAGTATTTTTTATGAAAATTTGAAAACATTTTTTGTTTTAAAAATGGAAATAAATACAAATTTTTGTTTCAATATTTTGTTCGATTTTGATCAGTTACATTTGATTCAATAAGACTTAGTTACAAATTTTATTATATAAATACAACTTCCCTGTAACTACTTTTACTCATCAAAAAACGATTTGACTCTCTTTTCTTCTCCATATGCTACTGTATTTCCTTCTTGTTGCTAAGGTAAAGTTTATGCATGGTCTGGTTCAAGCATTCTATAAGGATTATTGTAGTTGTTGTATCTAAGAAACAAACGTTTGATAATGGGACAATATTGTTTTAAGACCCTATGTGCAACACATCATGTCTCAACTTCTTTCTATTTGTTTAATGTTCTTTCATATATTTCTACTACACCTTCCTACAATGACTTGCCGCAAAACAAAAAATAATAAGGGTGTTTGTTTGAGAAAGTTCAAAGTGTTGGAAGGATATATAACTTACAATATATATGTTTGGCTTATTTATTTTTCCAATTCAAGTCTAATGATTGAAACTTCAACTTGTATCTTTGACTTATACAATTTCATTTCATTTTTCATGTCATTATTCACGATTTCGATATCATCATTTTGGTGGATTTCATCTCTTGTAGAGTACTTATGTCATTCATTAGGAAGCTAGGGTCTACCGAACTCAAAACCTTGCTTTTCCTACTTAAATATTATATAACGAAACAAATTAATTTATAGCTTTCTATCAAACATTAATGTATATCATAAATTACTTAATATAAAGTTAAGGCACACTCTAAATCAGCTATTTAGGTTGAGATACGTTGTTGTTCGAACTTATAGATTTGTTAGAATTTACAAGGTCGGATTATTACAAAGTTTGTCATCATCAAATTCTAAAAATTAGATTGTAACATTTGTATCAATCTCGACCGGGGTTACTCATACGGATTCAAATGTTCCACGCGATCCAGAAAAAAAAAGTCTCTTAGACCCTAACGTGTATAGAATTAAATTATATAAACTAAAGTATTTTTAAAACGACGATAAACTCTATAGCAATAAACATAGCAAAATCATAGTATTTTAAACCGAAGTTTAATCAGTTTCCATAAAACTAACAAATATAAGAAGATATAAGTATTTCATTATTGAACTTAAGAATGAGTTATGAGTAAGAATTCTCCACGACATTAAGGACATGGAGCATATAAAATAGTGTTAGTTGAGTTTATTACTTTGTATGAAATCGTCTATCGTTTAATAAAATGCTTAAATCCTAACAAAAACAAAACCTTTTCCATCACATAAGTATTAACATTCTTCATAATTTCATGGAATTTTTTTACTTGAAGTTAATGATTAGTTGGGCAATTAAATCAACATAATAAATATATGTATATATACATAAAATATTAATATTACATGACTTTAACGGCCAAATAGAAACAATATTAACACCAAAGACTAGACGCAAATCCGAGTGAAAAAAACCATTCGAGACAATATCCATAACTTTGAAGAAAACACTTGGACAATGAATGTAAATCCTTAGACAAAAAAGTACTAGGGTAGATCCAACTTTTTTTGAGCCGCACTATAAAAACAAGGTCGCACACAACTGCAAAGGTTGCCTTTTATACAAGTTTGGCTTTTTATTGAGTTGTTTGAGACTTTGAGCTCAAAATTTATCAACTTCGAGCACAACAAAAAACTCAAAACATATAACAAGTTGATTGTAAGGTTTCAATGACTTGATTCGACTTGTTAACAAGCTTTTGAAGTTCTACGTAAATTGTAACTCACTAAAAAGATAGATCAAACTTTATTGAGCCTGCTTACTCAAAAAGCATAACTTGTGATAATTAATGATAAAGTTTTCTTCGAGTCAAACTCAAGACTACTTCATAAAGGCTATGTTTGGCGTACTAACTGATAGCTGAAAAGCTAGCTGTTAAATAAAAAGCTAGTTGATAGCTGAAAAGCTAGCTGGTAAAAAATGACGTTTGGTAAAACTAGCTGAAAAGCTAGCTGAAATATATAAAATTACATAAAAGGACATGTAAGAGTATGTGTTTCTATAATTAATTAATGAGTGTATTTGGAAATTTTCAAAAAAGCTCCTAAAAAGCTAGTGTAAGTAGCTTTCCAAAAAGCTAGCTTATAAGCTACTTTTTGGCTTACCAAACACGACAATATAAAAAGCTTGAAAAATAAACTAGCTTATCAGCTAGCTGTGAGGCGCCAAACATAGCCAAAGTCTTTTTTTAACTGTAAACAAAAGTTGTCACTCAAACACGTATTCTAGGAAAATTTTCTTATTTCATATTTGAACATAAATTTTCCATGGTTTTACTTCTCATGTTCACACTTGTAAAGTAACTATTAATTTTGTATTTAGAAAATATTAGCTACCGTCCAAATCATGCTTATTGACTTGAAGAATGTCATCATTCATCCTATCTATAAATCATTAATAGTCCGTGAAGTTAGGTAATTCTAAAGGCACGAATAACTATCTATATGCACGAATAATTAATGCAAAAGAGTCTTCCATCAATCAATCTCATATATATATATATATATATATATATATATATATATATATATATATATATATATATATAGTGATAAAGCTATAAATATATTATGGATATTGTTTAATGGTTGCGATTAAAGTTTAAAAGACATAAATGATAATTTAAAATACAAATAGTTTTGCTTTTAGATAACGTATTTGCTTGTAACGAATTTTAATACTAGCTCTTATGAATTGTCTAACATCATGAATATGATTATTGTTTAAAATCGTACCTAGATTATTAGGTTTGTAAGAATCCTTGAGATTTTGCTCAGAATTATTTATAGATTCTTGAATTTGTTGTATTTTTAAAAGAATATCTCTATTACGAATACAATTCATCAAGATTTTGTTAGACATAATTAAATAATTCAAGCATGAATTTGATTAATTTGATTATTAAAAACGAGTACTATTTTAACAAAAATTTCAAATCTTGTAGAATTAATAGTTAGAACAACTCGAAATGAAACTATCATGAAGAAATAAAAGCAATACAACAATTGAATAAATATTTTAGATAATACCTTCTTGAACTAAGCTTGAATTACAATCAGTACATACATCTGGAGAAAGAATTATCTGAAAATCTAGAGACTTTGAACATCTGCTAGTAGAAAGAGAGACTCTTGGAGATTTTTTAGACATAGGATGAACATTTTTTAGAAAATGAATATTTTTGCTTGCTTCTTCTACTAACACATGATGTCTATTTATATTTCTCTTGAAGTCTTCAAAACCTTGAAATCTTGTAGTGAAATCTTGCCGTATGATTCAATGGCCAATCAATTATTTGTAAGTGGTTGTCACTTTCATCTTTTGAAGAAATTGTCTTTTGTAATCAGTAAATATCACCTTTTGATAAAGCATATCATCATAGAGCATCTTCTAAAGTTTTTTGTCTTCATATTATCCATTATGGAGCATCTTGTAAAGTTTTTTGTCTTCATATTATTATTGCTGATAAGACTAAATAATTTTGATAATAAAATTGATAATATTTGTTTTATATACACTATAAATACATATAGTGTATAATTACACAGTATATACGCACTCGTATTTGAAAATAATGGATTTGATAAATAGAAGAAACGAAATACCCTACATTGAAGGTATTACACCAAATTTAAGAATTTCTTATTCTTCATAAGGATCATCAAAAGGGTCTTGAGCGTCTTGAAATAAACCATTCTTTATAGATTTTGGAGAATCGTCAGAAACTGATGGAGTTTGGCGAATTTCTTGAAGTAAGTTTTGAAGTTCTTCAGGAGAAGAGGTAGCAGCATCTTTAATTCTTGAAATTAAATTCACATCACTTTAAGGAAGACTTTTGATAAAAGTGGCTTCAACCTCCGGTTTTTGAATATATATTTCTTGATAATATTTAATTACTGCTTGTTCACTAGCTTGAGAAATTTTCATTTTATCCCACCATTTTGAGCGAAATTGTCGATTAAGCCAGGGAGGAGAGGTATCATTTACTTCTTGATAATGAAAAGTCCAAGACATTATCCATGGAACTCTGAATATCATAGTGAATTGTAGCATATATTCAAATTCTGGAATTTGTTGAATAAACAATTCCTTAAATTTGAGATATCCATCGCAAATTTCTTTTGGTAAACAATTTGGAAGAATTCTCATATATTTGTACCAATTGATAAACCATCTTGGGTATTCACAATTGAAGTTTAAATCAAAGAAGATAAACCATGAGTGTGAATAATTTCGAATAAAGAACGCCTTAGTCCAGACATCTTGATAATCATAGTAAGAAAATCTGGGATAAGCAGGATAACTTATAAGAGGTTTTTCAGAATGAAGGTTTGGAACCCAACTTTCTGGAGAAATGATTTTGATGATGTGAGTTTTGCTAAAATCAATGTTTCCTTCTTTCGAATTAGAACGATGAACAAAATTGACCGAACCAGATTCTTACAAAATAGCTTGATAATATTCTCGAGTTTTATATGAATCAACATAAAAGGTTTTCCCTTGACCAAAAAGATGATTTGTGAGAATATGAAAACCTTGATGTAACTTATGGATTTGAAAATCTTCAAGAATTTGAACTCTTAAGAAATTTGGATTAAGAACATAAGGAGTTTTTGTAGGAGGGCTAGGAGTCACAAAATTTTGAGTTTTAGGAGTAAAAGGTCTTACAAAAGGGTTTATCGTGTTTGTTGAAGTAACTTTTGGAGTAACAAGTTTTGATTGAAGGATATTAGAATAAAGTTGTGAATTCTTAGAAGTAGGAGTTAAAGGAGAAAAACGATTTTGATTTTGAAATGGAACAAGCTTTTGATAGACGGGTTTCTTGTCATCATGTTTAGAAGAGGACGATGAACTCATTTTCCCTGCAAAAATTCTCGAGAAAGAAAGTCAGGAAGCGAATTATTTTTGCCTTTTATGAATTCTATTTCGAAATCAAAGTTACCTATAAGGGCTTGCCATCGAGCAAAAATTTGTTTGGAAATAATATTTTTCACATCCTTTTCTAAAATAGTTTTTGCAGATTGACAATCTATTCTTAGTAAAAAACTTTTCATAAATAAATCATCTTCAAATTTTTTAATACATAAAACAATGCTTAAAATTTCTTTTTTGACAGTCGAATAATTTTTTTGTGTATCATTCCATGCACCAGAGTAATATCGAACTAATTGTTCTTCTTTTGAATTAACAAATTTTTGTTTTAGAATTCCTCCGAATCCAATATCACTAGCATCGGTTTCAACTATGATATTGACATTGGGATGAGGTAAATTTAAACATGGCAAAGTAGGAACCTTTTGTTTTATATATTTAATTATATCTGTATGTTTTTGAGTCCATGGTTCAGGATTATCTTTTAATCTGTTATAAAGTGGTTTACATATAATCCCTAAATCTTTGAAAAAATCATGGATATAATTTAAGCATCCTAAAAATCTTTGAAGTTGCTTTTTATCCTTAATTTCATCAGGAAATTTAGTAGAAAACTACAAACTTCTTGTAATAGGTCTAATAGTGTTTTTGACAATATCATGCCCTAAAAAACGAATATCATCTTTAAATAAATGCATTTTTGCTGCAGAGACAGCTAAACCATTTTGATAAATTAAATCATAAAATTGATTTAAATGTTTGAAATGTTGATCAATTGATTTTGAAAAAATTAGGACATCGTCAATATAAGCAATAGGACATCGTCAGAATGGGCATTTTGCCAGTTTTGTATTTATCTTCCTCATGAAGTTGTATTTTGAAAAAATGTTGATCAATTGATTTTGAAAAAATTAGGACATCGTCAATATAAGCAATAGGACATCGTCAGAAATGTTGATCAATTGATTTTGAAAAAATTAGGACATCGTCAATATAAAAAATTAGGACATCGTCAGAAAGGGGCATTTTTTAATCCAAAAGGCATTACATTCCATTCAAAATGCCCGAAGGGAACATTAAAACCAGTTTTGTATTTATCTTCCTCATGAAGTTGTATTTGCCAAAATCCTGATTTCATATCAAACTTTGAAAATATATTTGAATCATAAAGTTTTTTTTAGCAAATCTCGTTTATTAGGAATAGGATAACGAATCCATTCTAAAACTTTGTTTAAAGGTTTATAATTGATAACTAATCTTGGTGATCCTCTTTCTAATTCTGCGGCATTCATAACATAAAATGTTGAACAAGACCATGGTGATTTAGAAGGTCTTATAAGTTTTTTATTTATTAAATCTTGAATTTCATTTTTACAATGACTTTCTAGTTCACTATTCATGTGAATGGCTCTAGATTTTGAAGGAATATCATTTTCATCAAAAAAATTTATATACGATAATTTTACAATATGTTGTTTTCTATTCCAAAAGGCATTAGGAATATTAGAACAGACATTTTTTTCAAATTTTAATTTTAAACCTATTATTTTATTTTGAATATTATTGTCATTTAATTGATTAGTTATTCGAACATTATTTATTTCGTTAATAAGATATTTAGCTTGTTGTGTTTTATAATTAAGGACATTAATCGTTGAATATAGAGGAGGTTCACAAAATTTAAATATAATTTCTTTTCCAAAAACATTGGTTCTTATACCATCATCATGAACCATAAAATGATATAGTTTTGTAATAAATGGTGTTCCTAGAATTAAAGGAGAAGATAGATCTTTTACTAAAATTAGGTGAGTTTTATAACAGTAATCTTGGTTATTACAAATATGAACATCGAAAACTTTATAATTTACAATTAATTTTGTACCTCCGGCACCAGTAAGTCTAGATGCAGTTTTTTAATAGAATTGTGTAGGAAAAATTCCTTCTTGAATACAATTCATATCAGCACCACTATCAATTAAAGCAGTTAGGTTGATTTTAAAATTATCCTTGACTAAAGTAATTTGAGTGTTCCATTTTTGAGAAACTTGATTATTTATAATTTTACCAATAGTTACATTTTAAATTTTATTTTCTTCTTCTTTATCAATTTCTATATTTTTGTTTTTAAAAATAGAAGGTTTTTCTTTTTCTAAAATTAAAATTTTATTTTTTATTTCTTTTATCTCTTGTTTTACTATTTTTAATTCTTCTTGAAGTTCTTGCATAGAGATTGGCTTTGCTTCAGTAAATCTTTCATATATATTTTTTAAATTAAAATTTTCATTATTAGCAGGAGTTATGTTATTAGTTTTATTAAGCATCTGCTTTATTAATAATTCTTGGATATTTTTATCTTTTATAGAATCAAGAGAGTTTAAAATTTTTTTATCATCTTGTGAAAGAACGTTAATAGAACTACTAGTAATTACATTGATTAAATTCCTACAATGACATTTACCAATACATTCGCAAACATCAGAATCTTCTGAACTTGACGTAGTATTTTCGAGAATATTTAAATAATTTGTTTGAAAATCAGAAATACTTTCATCGGAATCTGAATCAGTATTTAAAATAATTTTTCTTATTTGTTCTTTTAAATCATCAGAAACATTTAACTCATTTATTTTTGTCTTAACATAACAATTATTAGCTGTATGACCATTACGCCCACATTTATGACAAATAATAATATCTTTTGATTTTCTCTTAGATTTTTTATAAATTGGTTTATAAGGTTATTTAGATTTTGACGCATAATCTTGGCCTTTTTTATAATTTTCTGGAAGATTATAATTCTTTTTTCTGAAATATTTTGAAGGTCTTTTCTTATATACTTTAGATTTTGAAATAGACGGACCATTCAAGGGCTGATAACCATATTGTTGGCAAAAATTTCCCAATTCATTTTTACTGTTAATTCTATATTTTTTGAGCTTTTCTTTAAACCTAGGATCAGCACAAACTGCTAATCCTTCTTTATTAATGTAGTTTATTAGATCTCCATAAGTTAAATTTTGATAAGAGATGGTATTATTAAAATTTTCTCTTAATTTTTGTCTAACTCTTTCTGCAAAGAGTTTTGGAAGGCCAGCTATAAAACGTTCTTTCCAATAAGACTCTTTACAATCAGGTCTTGAAAAAACTTTAACAAGATAATTATCTTTATACCATCTAAAATCAGTAAGTTTTCTGCAATGTAAATTCATTAAAATTTCTGAAGTTTTTTCTTGAAAAGTAGTAGGACCTCCTACAAAGTTTTTGATAATAGCAAAAATTAAAGTGTTAACCATATCATCTTCAAACGTTTGTATTTGTTGATTATTTTCCTGTTTTATAATAGTTTTCTTAGCAGATAAAATATAATCTTTTTCTTCTTGTGAAATATAGAAATCCCACCATCCTTTAAGACTACCAGTAAAACCGAAAGTAATAATATTAACAATTTGAAGTTGAGTATTATTATGAGCTTTATAAGCATTAGCAGTCATAGTCATTTCTTGTACAATATTCATAATTTGATGTTCAGAATGGCCATCAACATTCCATTCATAAACAGAATTACCATCATATTGAGAACGATCAAATTGAAAAGTCCGTTCTTCTAGTTGAACATCTGGAAGAGAGGGCCTATTCCAATAATTTCTTATGGTTGGCTTTGGATTCTTTCCGAAAGAGCTTCGCTTTGATTGATGAATTTTATTAAGATTTGAAAAATCATTAGTGAGTTGACTAATATCATCATTTGAATTATCAAATTGTTGAGCAAGGGTTTCAAAAATTATTTCACTATTAATATCACTATTTTCAGCTTCATCATTTGTAAGGGTATTAATACTGTTAGTGTTTGAGATATGGAGTTTTGAAAGTCTTTTTTCTAATTCGTTAATTAAATCCGTATTTCCTAGATTAAAATTACCATCGATTTGACAAGGAACAAAACTTATATTGCTAGTGCTTGCCATATCTTGCTTATTATCATTCTTGTCTTTGAAAATTTTTTCTTCAATTTTAACTAAATGCTCGGTAATACTAAATAAGGTTTCGTTTGCATAATTATTTTGGTAAATGATTTTTTGAAGACCCTTTTCTGTAGTTAATTGATTTGGGGCTTGAACTAAAGGAGTCGCAATAAACATATCGTTAATAATAATTTCTCCTTTTGGTGGAAAATTAGCAATAATTTCTTTATTAGAAATAATATCTTTATATTTTTTCTCTAAAATGGGAGTGACAGAATTATTTTTAAATGGGTAATTTATTTTATGTTTAGGGGCATAAATTAACTCAAACCATTGAAAAAAAGGAGAATGAATTTTATTTGATAAAACATAATCTTCCCAAAGGCCTAAATGGAGAAATCTTAAGTAGTATGGAAAATTTTCTTCGTGCCAAGCTCTTTTTTTATTATTGTAATATTTGAAATACTCAATATTTTTTAAGTAATCAAAGTCAACTTGATATTCTAAATTTGAGAAATTCATTTTAACAGGTTGTTTTTGTTAGGATTGAAGAAATATGTTTTATTGATTCTAAATTATGACTTTGTGATTTTTCGTATTTTTTTTTATTCCTATTGTTAGCCTAGAAATTTTTTCTATTTATTTATTATATTCATTAGTATATGGAAGTATTTTGTATAAATTATAATCTTCATGAATTCTAGTTTCTTCTAAACGTTGAATGGTTTTGCATATATTAGAATTTATCTTCCAATGTCTTTTTAACATATTAGCCCAAAGCTTATTATTTTTTGAACAATTAATTTGTACTTTAGAACTCATATTTGTTGTTTAAAATTTTGGAGTTCATCAATAAAATCTGATTTAGTAGGACTAGGAAAACTATTTTCACTATTTTGGTCATCTTGATATAATGGTTTGGGAATAGAATTAGTATAGTCAACAGTTTTTAGTTTTAAAGATCTTGACTTTGATAACGGAGATTTTGAAGAACTTGTTTCTGGGATAAAAGAAGTCGATAATCTGGATGATGAAATTTTTAAGGAAGAAAAATTTATATCTACTGAACCATCATTATATTCTATAATATTTGAGATTTGTTTTGAAGAGTCTAGAGGTTTTGGATCGATAACATTTTGTAAATTCCAGTTACATGATTGAGTTATATCAGACCATTTTAACCTTTTTGGTGTGTGAACTTTGGTATGGTTAGTATTTGCTTCAAAAATAATTGTTTCATTTTTAGGACTCGATAAACGTGTTTTCGGTTCAAGTGTAGTTGTCATGGTTTTGTAACAAACACGATAAATTATTGCTAAAGGCTTCGTATCATCTTTAAATTCTAATTTTTTTGTTTCTACAGTCAACACTAAAGTATCTAAAATATTTTTATCAAATAACCCTACAGAAAAATTTGGATAACAATTGAAATAAATAGGTCCGTTAGCAATATTTGTTTCAGCCATAGCTAAAATAGAATTTTGAAAATCTTTATGTCTCTTGTCTCTTAAAATAAGGAGAACAGGGGCATCTATTCCAAGTCTGAATAAAGGCTTGATAGCAATTTGGACTAAACCAACATGTAAAAATTTCTATTTCATTCTATGTTCTAGAATAGATTGTGATGATAATAAATGTAAATTTTGTTGGTTTTGACCAATAGAGAAAGTTTGTTCTGTCATTTTAATAGAATAACCTTGAAAATAGTCAAAAGTTCCTATTCTATATATTGTATTAACATTAGTTTTAGGTATTGTCCAATCATTCAAACTTTGTTCTATGCCATTAACGGTTTCTTCAATAGAATTTATTTGATTATCATAATCTTGTTCATTATCGACATTTTTACCAGGAATATATTTTTTAGATAGTATGCGTGAAAATTTACTCATATTTAAATAATTTTGTTTTAAAATTCTTTAAGAAAACTTACTTGTTTTAATAACGATGAACAGAGGCAAATTGTCCCGACGATGATTGTGGTCCGGCACCGCGACTTACGTCCTTATCTGCGCGTTTTACGCTAATCCAACCAATCACTGGTCTTGTCTCTGAATCATACTTATTAAAACTTATAAATTTCTTAGAGAATATTAAACCCAAATTAAATAAATATGAAATAAATCATGCATAACCACCCCCAAAAACTTTTCTTGGCTCTGATACCATATATATATATATATATATATATATATATATATATATATAGGTAGGTTCAAATGTTTTCTCACATCTATTGTATGCTAGAATGCACCAATGAGAATTTAGTAATTATTATATGTATATTAAATGCTATCCATACTTATAACTCATTTTTATGAAAACTAATTAAATTCGTCATTAATGTCAACAATAATATTTTTTCAGAATGAATTCATATCTAAAAGAATGATAGTGTATTCCAGCAGAATGAGAGTGTATTCTAGTAGAATACACTCTCGTTCTTCATATTTCATGCAATTTTATTGTATTTTAAGTGAATGAGTTCTGAAACAAAATACGAACTCATATATAAAAAGTAGATGCGAATTCATTCTGAAAGAATGTAATTGCTGACATTAATGACGGATTTAATTAGTTTCCATAAAAAGAGAATTATAATTATGGATATCATTTAATATCTATATTTATTTAATTAAATAATTATTTAATTTACTAAATTTCTATTGGTGCATTCTAGCACACAATAAATGTAATAAACAAAATAACCTAGCCCTATATATATATATATATATATATATATATATATATATATATATATATATATATATATATATATATATATATATATATATATATATCCCGAATATAATGTTATTTTAATTTTCAAATGTTGTCCTCATACTTTTATTTATCTTTCAAAATTTACCTTTTGTTTTTCAAAATTTTATTTTAAACCTTTTACTTAATATGTTCCAATTATGTTTTCAAATTTTGTCCTCATACTTTTATTTATCTTTCAAAATTTACCTTTTAAGGAATTGCATAAAAACATAACCAAGTCAAAATTTGTCCTCATACTTTTGTTTTACAGGGAAACCGAGTCAATAATCTTATATATTTAATTATATGTAAACGATAAATTTAATATAGATTTATATGGTTTGTTAAAATTATTTTTTTTATGTAATTATTGTTAACCGATAATCTCATGATTGTTCCTATTGATGGCAATAAGGTTCACCGTGGCCAATAGACAAACCAAACCGTCCAACACACATCTCTATTAAAAATATATAATTAAAAAATATATATATTGTTTTCTATATATTATTATTATTATTATTATTATTAAGATAAAATGATAATATTTAAAAGTTAATGGGCCAATATATATTATTGTTATAAGTTATAAGGTTTTAAATAATAGTGATTGACAACTAAAGTGGATTGGAACGAAGGATTAGAAAGTTAAAGGGCCAACATATATTATTGTTATAAGTTACTAGTTGTGAAACTCGTATGTTATACGGGTTGATTAAAATAAAATGTTAAATACAAACCGAAAGTTTATATGAATTTGAAATTTGAAATAAGTAAATATTATGAAAAAAAAACATGCAAAAAAAATTATGTGTTTAGTTGTCAGACTCGTGTATTAAACGTGTTAATTATATCAAAATGTTAAATACGAAGGTTTAAACTGTAAATTTATTTAAATTTGAAATTAAAGTTTGAAATTTGAAATTGATATAATCATTATGGTATGTTTAATTTATGGAAACTAAATTTAATGATATATTAAAAATTGAAAAATGAAGTAAATGAGAAGTAGAAAATAAATATCTCAAAATTATGACAAAGTGACATGTGGCATAATGCATAAGAGGATGACATGTGGCAAAATTATTTTCATTTATTAGAGACTAGGTGTGAGACCCGTGTATTACACGAGTTGATTTAAAAAAAGATTAAACATTAAAGTGTAAACAGAAAATATTTTTTAATGTACAACTTTAAAATAAGAAATAAAGAAACGTATTTATTGCAATTTAATATCATATACATGATATTTAATAATTACATATATAAGTATATGACTTTAATTTAAAAAATTGAAACAAACCAAAAAATGACAAGTGGATAATATTTATTTCAAAAAGGGAAATCTGCGAAAAAGTCCCAAAGTTTTGCCCCAGTTTATGATTTAGTCCCAAATTAAACTCCATTAATGAAAAAGGACGGGTTACCGGCTATTACACTCACTTTAGTCCTTTGAACCGGTAACCCTTATAATAGCCGGTTACCCCAGCTCACTGTCCTTATCACCCTCCATTAACCTCCCCATCATCCACTCCTCCTCTGTAAAAACCCTTTCTTTCCCTCCATCGAAACAAAACTCTACCTGAGAAGAATCAAAGGTAAGAAAATCCACGTGGTCCTCCAATATCTTGTTTCTCTTATAATATTTGATTATTTTGGTTTTGTAGTGATAATGGAGACAGTAGATGACTTGGATACCATTGACGTGGAATTGGATGAGTTTTTCAAACACAAACAAAGAAGTCGATGTAAAGATGAGTTCCTAAACACTCTCACAGACGAAGCGATTGACGGATGCACCATATCTGAGATAAACCTGAATGATTTTGAAGGAATATCGGAAGATGAAGCACCACAGGAGAAGCAGAGTGACAGTGAGGGTGACGATGAAGACAAATTGCAGTTTCAATACTCAACCCATGATCCGAAGGTGAAATGGAACAATATGAAGCCAGTTCTTGAAGAGAGGTATGAATCACCACACCAACTAAAGCTTTGTTTGACAAATTACTCTATAAGTAGGGGTTATCCAATTAGGTTCAAGAAATGTGATAGTGTAAGGCTCGTGGCTGTATGTGCAAGTGACCCTGAGAAATTTCAATGTCCCTTTATTGTAAGGGCCTCATGGATAAGCACTGAAAGATCATTCCATATCAAAAAACTGGTTGAGCAACATACATGTGTTAGGAATTTCCGTAGTGCTAATCTTATGGATCCCACATGGATAGCTAGGCAGTTTCTGAAGGAGATGATTAGGAAACCAAATCTGAAATGTAAGGAAATGCAAGCTATTATTCAAAGCAGGTTCCATTGCAAGGTTTCATGGTCAAAATGTTATAGAGCAAAGTGTAGGGCAATTTCTTTAATAGATGGAAAGTTGAGTGATCACTATGCAAAAGTATGGGATTATGGACATGAGTTGATGAGGTCCAATCCATGGAGTACAATTCAAATATTCGTCACTGTAAACCCTGATAACACTACTACTTTCCATAGAATGTATACATGTTTTAAGGCTATCAAAGAAGGATGGAAAGTTGGTTGTCGAAGAGTTATAGGGCTTGATGGGAGTTTTTTGAAGGGACAATGTAAAGGTGAGCTACTAACTGCCATAGGGAGGGATGCAAATAACCATGTGTATCCCATTGCTTGGGCAGTAGTTGAAATTGAGAACAAGCCCAACTGGTAGTGGTTCTTGGAACTATTACATGATGACCTGGAATTACAAGGAGGCTTGGATTTGTGTGTTATTTCTGATCAACACAAGGTAATGTTTTCGATTATCTATTTTTTTTCATTTCATTTATACATGTATCAAGCAGTTAATAATGAAATTTTTTAATGTAATTGATAGGGTCTTTTGGAAGCTGTAAAGGTTGTATTGCCACATGTGGAGCACAGACAATGGGCAAGACATGTGTATGTAAATTTCAGAAAGGTCTTCAGTGGTATAGAGTTCAAGAATATGTTTTGGATAGTTGCCAAGTCAACTGCTGAAGGTGACTTCAAATTGAATATGGAGAAGATCAGAGAAGTCAATCCTGCTGCTTATGATCATTTGATGGCAAGGGAGCCTAAATCTTGGTGCAGGGCATTTTTTAAAGGTGGAATGGCATGTGAGGCTGTTGAAAATGGAATGGCAGAGTGTTTTAATGCCATCATACTTGATGCCAGAAAGAAGCCTTTGTTGGCCATGCTTGAGGAAATTAGACTATATATGATGGAAATGTTATTTAACTTGAAGCAAGAAACACGTAAATGGGTGAATGATGTGTGTCCAGGAGCTATTAAGAAAATGGATGAGTTTGCTTTTTATATCAAGTAAGTATTATAAAATTAAGACAATGTATGAGTTTAGTATTGATATCAATATGTATACTAATTAAAACTGTTAATGTGTTTGCAGGAGTTAGTATGTTCATCCTAGTGGTTTAAATGCTTTTGAAGTGAGAAATGGCTTCCACTCATATGGAGTGAACTTAGAGGGGATGTACTGTACATGCAGACTTTGGGATTTGTCTGGGATCCCCTGTGTCCATGCCCAAGCAACCATAATTTACACACAACAGGATCCAACTAGATTCATCAGCACATGGTTTGGTAAGGACAAGTTTTTAGCTACTTATGAGTCTAACATCCTTCCTGTGAATGGCAGTAATATGTGGGAACCAACACCTTACACCAAACCACTACCACCTGTTGAAAGAAGGATGCCAGGAAGGCCTTGTATGAAAAGGAAAAGGCATGTCTCTGAGCATCAATACAGGTTCTCCCAAGTCTCCTCTAAGGGTAGAACTGTCCAATGTCAGAATTGTATGCAATTGGGGCACAATAAAGTGTCTTGCAAGAATCCCTCAGTCAAACCAACACCAAAGCCTAAGAAGAAAATAGGAAGGCCAAGGTTGAATCCAGAATTGACCAATTGCACAAGACTTGGGAGAGGTGGGAGAAGAGGTGGAATAGGGAGTGGAAGAGGTGGTAGAAGAGGGGGTAGAAGTGGTGGAAGAGGGTCTACCAGTGTTTATGAAGAAGGTGAAAGTTTTGGGAAAAAAGTGTTGGATTAGTGTCTAAGTCCATAACTATAATTGGTATGTACTTGACCCGACTCGGCATGGTCCATTTGGGTTGCATGGCATCGGAACATTTGGATAGACCGTTTATGAGGAAAAGACATTTTGTGACATATTAATATATTATAAGTTCTAATATATTAATATGAAATCATGTTATTTAATTAGTATTGATCAAGAATTAATTTGGACTTAATTTAGTGATCAAAAAGAGACTAATTAAATATATGGGGATTGATTGTGTAAATCATTCATTCTTATATATGTGGGCTTATGATCCAAGATTCCTTTATGTTGGGTTTAACCCATGTGGTGATCCATGGATACTCCATGGAGGTTAAAACCCATGGAGCATAAGGAATGGGTAAAGTCATGAGTTACATGGTGTAATCCTAATAGCCACACTATATAAGAACCCCTTTAGTTCAAGAAATTGGCACTAGTGATACATATTTTGAGGGCTAGCCGATTTGAACATGTATGTCTTCTTCTCATGGTTATTCCAAGAGTTCATGATGTTGTGTGAACCATTTGAGGTGTCACACTTGGGGCACTAGGCTCTCAAGCTTCATGGAGTCAAGCAACAACAACAAGGTATGTATTCTATCTATTTTAGTATCCTAGTATCAATGTTTTGATATGCTAGTTAGGATAATACCTTGGATAATCATATTTGCATGTATAATAGAGAAAACATAGATCCAAGGTATTTAGGGTTGCATGTACACTTAGGAGTGTTAGAATCCTCAAAACCCAACAGTGGTATCAGAGCCTAGGCTTGTTTTCAATTATACTTGATGCAAATTGCTGAAAAATGCTGAAAAAGTCGAATTTCGGGCATTCTGGGCACTGTACTCGCCGAGTTCACCGATGAACTCGCCGAGTACATGAAGAAAATCATCCTACTCGGCGAGTAGGTTGATACACTCGACGAATAGGAGCCCCAGACAGCATATTTTCGAGGTTTTTGGCTAGAAATGGACTAGGAACATTACCCTAAGCTGTTTTTGGACTTATAAACTTGTTTTTGATGTGGTAATGTTCATGCTAATCCAATTTCAAAGATAATTGTCAATAGATTCATGTTTTGTATTAGTTTAGTGATTAGGCTAATTACATGAAAAAGTTTGATTAAATTATCTTGTTCTTATGAGTTGCTTAGATTAATAGAAAAGTTAATTGATTATGTGTTTTTCAATCCATTTTAATCTAAGAGTTGATTCTAAAATGTGTTTTTGTAACTTGTCCTCAAGTTATATGAAAAGTCACATTTAAGTTTCATAAAACTCATAAAAGTTGGCAATGGTTACAAAAATGAAGAGTCTTGTCCTCAAGTTATGGAGGTTCAAGAGTCACTTCATTAAGTAATAAAATGTGTAACCTTAATTAATTCCATAAGTTATAAAATAAAGAAAAATTACATTCTTTTATTAGTTTAAAGTCTTCCATAACTTGTCCTCAAGTTATGGAACTTGAAGAGTTTTTTAATTAAAACTAATTTAAACACATAAGTTATGGAATTAATTAGTTTTGAATAGTTTCAAAACTTGCCCTCAAGTTTTGGAATTTGAAAAGTTTCACTTATGAATACTTTAATTCCAAGTTAGTCCTTAGAATTTTAAAAGTTAAAATTCAAACCCTTATACTATTATTATAATTTTAATTATATAGATATGTATAAGATAAAGTCAATCTTACCGTTAGTAGGCCTCATTCACGAAGCCGGTCTATAAGGGGGGTATAAGGTTACTGCCTATAAAATGACAGTTTAATGGGTGTCCACTCTCACCCACCGCTTCCTTGACTGGTGGAGGGTCGTTAGCCGAACGGGTAGGACAAAGACTATAATTCTCCCTTCATTAAAAGTATTAATGATAAATACTAAGTAACTAAACATTTATAAATTCCCAATTCTTAGTTACTTAGGAAAATGTGAAATTGGTGCTAGCCCATAAAATTACACTTTGTACCTTACCAAGTCGTTAGTGGAGCGTGTGTGGTTAACCGGCACACTAACATGGACTAGTAAGAGTGGCAAAGGGTAACTTAACTTTATTATAGATCGGTGGAGCGTGTGTGGTTAACCGGCACATCGATTAGGTAATATTGTTGAGGGTACCAAGTCAATTTGTATGGTTATTCACACCTTGTTTGTGATCCTCGGCATCACAGTCACAAACTTGAGAGGGCACAATCGAGATTCAAACATGCCATTGAAAGTTCAATGTATCTCAAAAGATCTAGGAGTTTCAAATCCAATTAAAACTTAATTATATTTCGTTTTTCATGGTGGAAATTGGTAAATCGTCATTTACCTACCTTCAACTATTTTATAACTTGGATTACGGCATCCCTCTTCCAGTTATAAATAGGTTGTTGGGTCATAGCCTTAATATTTCATATTGGGTGTTATATTAAAGACTTTAAATCAACTCTCTTGAATATCTCCCAAAAGATGATCTTCCCAAATCTCTTGAAACAAGTTTTCCTAAAATGAAGATGATGTCCCATGGAAATCATACTTCTTTCACTTCCTCCAGTTATTCTCTCTAACCCACAAGTTCCTGAAAAGTTTAAGGTCACTCAAGCCCTATTGGCAAGCAAATGTCTATGTGTGATCACATCTTGGAGATGTAGTCACATATTGACAAGCCGGGAGAGTTGGGTGTCAAAGTCTAGAGGAAGCTGATGATCAATCATTTTCTAAGTCACATAGTGAGTTCCTTTGGGACTCCTATGAAACAGACTATGACAAGACCCTTAATGATCTTATCTATTTGCTAAGATCAACTTCCTAAAACTTTATGGACATTGACAATGATGACATTGGATATCCAGTAAAGCTCTCTCTTCCCAATGGAAAGGGATCGGCCATAGTCAACTTGGTTGACCAAATGGTAAAGAGAACGGCTAAGTCTGAGATAGTCCCATTATCAAGGGTCTATTGCCAAAGAAAGGGGCATTGGTTGCGAAGCTGCCAAATTTACCTAAGGATATTAAAGTCAATAAGTTTGACTCTACTGCGGGTAAAGTCCACCATCTAACTCTGCTAAGTTTCTATTCTGAGATTCTTGATACATGATGTGACTGGGTCACATGTTGATGTTTTAAGAATCAAAGGAAAAGTGAAAAAACTTAAAGAAAGGCATAGATGGATTTCTATCGCATAGTTTGAAGATCGGATTCTTGAGCTACTTCTTAAGAGTTATGATATATTGCTTAGGAATAAATAACAACAAAGTTTTCATGTGCTTTTGCATTGTAAGGATAGTTTTTCTGCAAAGTTTTAAAATAAAAGAAAAAAAATTTTGATTTTATTTATTTTAAAATATCCTTACAATGGCATTTGTGAAAATTTTTGTTGCTTATAAGATTCCATTAAGAGCAAGAGTGGAAATATGAATTTGATTCTTTCATTTGTGGTAGTGTCTAAATTTACCAAATAAGGAAAGATTCTCATCACCTAAGTTTCAGTTGGATAGAAACTTGGAATCATGCAAGTTGTATAGCATGATGAATAAGAACTTTCAAGCATTGGAAAAATTAAGACTAACTACTTGTTCACATGGATGTGTGAGTCAAGTAAAGGATCGAGTACACATTCTTGTGCACTGATCAAGCCCACCACAAAAGATCGATAAGACTATTCGTCATGATTTACTAAAGTTTAGTAAATATGGTTATACTTACAGGCTTAAGTATAATTCTGAAGCATTGGAAAAATTTCAGTGTATGGCGGAACGAATGAGAAGAATCAAATTAGGCAGAAAGATAAAAGTTTCTCAAATCTGAAAAGATGGGAGAGTACTTTAGTATCAGTTTTTGTGATCATCTTAATGATTAAGAAACCATGGCACAATTAGTTCTCTAAGGAAATCTTAGTGCATTCTTATGACTAAGAAGAGGAATCTTGAATTGTTGAAATGGTTAAATCAAGAAGATGAGTCATACTTCGTTCCAAAAACAATTCTTAGAGTTATACTCTAAGATTGTAACTTGAGTGACATGTCTTAAAGAAGGTTTAAAACACTTGTCAAATGTAAGAGTAAAAGTTTTCTACTCTTGTACATTTGAAATTGGTAAGTTGTGATGTTTTGGATAAAACAAAGACCAACTAAGACCAATTGTGTGAAGTGTTTGTCTTGATTAGAATCCACACTATTTCTTGAATATCTGACAAAAAAGTCTTATATGTCAAGAGGACAGTGGGAGTCTTAAAGGTCTTGAAAGTCTCAAGAACTAATCAAGAATAAAACCTAAAGTTCTTCACTAGCACACGACTTGAGGTTTATAACCTATCGTGTCGACATGTCTGTGTCTATTCAAGTTGGCTTTGCATAGGAGTTCTGAGAGTTCTCAATTGGTTGCACAGCTACTTGGAAGCAATGGCAGGCCCTTGAGCTGCCAAATGGCAAGAATTTAAGATTGCACAAGTTTAATCCATATAAGTGTGGATTTGTCAGTAACCTTGTCTTGTGATTATGGTTTTGACAAAATTCATATGGATAGGAACTCATACACCATAAAATCTAAGTGTCATAAGGTTTCTCTCCGATTCATGAAAATGATGGTGAGGAAACGCTTTCACTAAGTAGATTTTATATAGATAGCAATTGTGATATTTGCATTCTCAAAGTCGTTAGTGGAGCGTGTGTGGTTAACCGGCACACTAACATGGACTTGTGAGAAGTGGTAAAGGTCTAAACAATCGAGACTATGATTACGGCATCCCTTTTCATAGTTCTTAAAATTGTTTAGACACACAAGCATGCTATCTAAGGAAAGGTGTATGTTTTTGATAAAGTTTTATCAAAGCAATCTAGTATCAGAAATCTGAACTTTGGTAAGAAAGTCGATAAAGTATTGATTTCTAGAAGTCCAGCTGATTTCTGATTACATGTCAAAGCTAGTGGGAGCATAAGTGTTATGCTAATAATCATCATGTTAGTGGGAGCATGATAATTATGATAAAGATTGCAAGTTAGCAATGTTAATTATAGAAAACAAAAGTTTCAATTCGTGAGGCTGCAGGGGTTGAAAAAGTTGTTTTGCTATAATTAAAGGAGAGAAAATTATACTTCATTTCAATTCTAAAAGCTTAGATTGAGATTTTAATCATATTTAGTCAAGGATATATATATGAATTTCATGTTGGATTGACTCAACATAAGGAAATTCCATATATGGGTCCATTATTTGCGTTCTAAAATTCGATTTTAATCGTATTTAGTCAAGGATATATATATGAATTTCATGTTGGAATGACTCAACATAAGGAAATTCCATATATGGGTCCATTATTTGCGTTCTAAAATTCGATTATGATTACGGCATCCCTTTTCATAATCTGAATTATGAGAACTTGGCAAATAGAAATGGAAATGTTATAGCAAAAGACTGGTTTAGTCTTTATGTGAGACATCATGACTCGTGTCCCTTATGCTTCGGATATAGGATCGATTTCATGTGCTATTTTCATCCTTTCTAAAATTTTCCAAATGCCTGGGGCATTAAGAAGGGAAAAGGTCTAGAACTGGATATGACTAAAAGGATTAAGCAATTGTCGAGGACAATCTAAGGTTTACCAAAGATTGGTTGCTCAAGGACAGTTGGAAGTATAGTGTTAATTCTGGAAGGACCATATTGACATAATCTGTAAAGAGGCAACTCTTGTTCAGAAGTGATAGTCAAAATGGAATATGGAAATGTTTCAAAGTTGGAAATTATTCAACCTGGGATTGAGACTCAATTTGTCACCCAAACAACACCTAATGTTGAGAGTCAATTTGTCACCCAAACAGCACCTACTGTTGACAGTGAACATGTACCAGAAACACAGGAAGAAGATGTTAACATTGATGATGAAGGTGATGGTCTTGATATGGCTGATCTGGATCAGATACTGCATGATTTGAGTTACCTTAGAGAGTCAAAATACAGTGAAGCAGAGATCCTTTTGTGTCTTAATATCACCCAATCACAACTTAAAGGATTTGATGCTTTGCTTCACCAATCCAAACAAGCTGCAAAGGTATATATTATAACATTGACAGTGAATTTTATTTTTCAATAACATAACTAACTTGTATTCTTTCCCATGCAAGGATGTGCCTTTTGTGAGTGAACATGTACCAGAAACACAGGAGGACAATGGTGAAAACAAGGAGCAGAGTGACTATGAAGATGGAGTTGAAGAATCACAAGAGGACAATGATGAAGATTGAGCTGAGGATGATGAAGAGGGAGTTGATGATACTCAAGTTAGGGTTAGAACTCAAGTCAGGGTTAGAACAAGAAAAACTTCTAAAAGGATCACTGAAAACATGTTGAAGAAAATTGTGATTGACAAGAAAGGAATAGGAATGGCTCCAGAAAAACCTCTTACTTTGGATTAGATTGGTTAGGATTTAAGCAGTTATATGGGCTACTTGGGCAAATTTGTTAGGAAGCCCTTTTTGGTAAATTTGTTAATATGCCCTTTCTTTTGTAAACAATATACAATATGGCTGCATTGTTAACACTTTGGGACTTTAGATTGGTTAGGATTTAAGCAGTTATATGGGCTATTTGGGCAAATTTGTTAGGAAGCCCTTTTTGGTAAATTTGTTAATAGAGATATGCCCTTTCTTTTGTAAACACTTTGGCTGATTTTGGTATGTTTTGTTGATGTATAACTTACATCCATTTTGGTCATTATGTTATATTGAAAAACATCCTTCATTTGCTCACATCATACACTTACAATTGTACATTGCTTAAACAGTAGGTATCCATAAAACCATTTTTCATTCAACAACATACAACTTACATCCAACTGTCATTTAAAAGTTTTACAACAACTTAAAACTACTTCAACATAATCCACACAATCACCAACAAACACAAAAAAAACCCAATCTTCCATTTTTCACCTTCAACTTGTACAGGAACCTCTTGAATGCCATTGTTGTGAAAATCCACAGCTTCTTCCACAAATTCTTCCGCAAACTCATTGTGTACTTGAATGTCATTATTGTGAAACTCCATCAACAAGTTTCTGTACCAGTTGTTTGGTAATGGGGGATCGACCCAAGCAAAATACTTGCAATCTTTTTCCTCATCCTGTTATATAGGAAATAAAACCTAATTGGAAGAGATTTGAGATGTAATTAAAGAGGTTTAAGGGATACTTACCCGGAAATTAGGGCAGCCGATGAACTTCCTGCCAGGGTTTGTTGGCCTCCATGATGTCCACTTACCAACAGGGTCTTCACAAAAGCATGTTGCCCTTAATGCTTGCCTTCGTGATCGGATATTGCTCCTACTTCCCACTGAGCTTGAAGATGCCATTTTAGTAGAGTTTTGTTTCGATGGAGGGTAAGAAAGGGTTTTTACAGAGGAGGAGTGGATGATGGGGAGGTTAATGGAGGGTGATAAGGACAGTGAGCTGGGGTAACCGGCTATTATAAGGGTTACCGGTTCTTAGGGCTAAAGTGAGTGTAATAGCCGGTAATCTGTCCTTTTTCATAAGTGAAATTTAATCTAGGACTAAATCATAAACTGGGGCAAAACTTTGGGACTTTTTCGCAGATTTCCCTTTCAAAAATACCACAAAATGACAAATGTCAAAACTCATGAAAGATTGACATGTGGCAAAAAAAAACCTTCATTTATTAAGGATGATGATAAGGTTTTAAATAAAAATAGCTGACAAATGAAATGGATTTGATGTACGTCAAGGTAAAACTGCTAAATTTTATGCCCTACACGAATTCATTCGTGTATTTAGGAAGACCCGTCGGTGAAATATTTGTTGTATTTGAAAATAATACAATATATTCAAATACTTTTTTCAAATTATGACTTAAATAGAATTTTTGTTATTTCATAATTTTATTTTATCCCTTAAATTGATAGTAAAATGTAAGATATCGAAAATTAATGCATTTTTTGTATTAGAGGTGAACATTTGGACTGGACCAGATTGGAATCGCTTTGAAAGAACTCATGGACAGTGGGCTGTACCGATTAGGTGTACGGCGGTGCTGGTGTCGGTTTTCCGGTTTTTAGACATGTACAACACGCAATGTGTATGGTACAAGTTGATGAAACAGTTGTCTAATGGTTTAAATTAGTTAATTGTTACCCCTCTTGAGAGGACTGTAACTTAATTAATATGTAACCAAAAAATGTGAATTACGAAAGTACAAACACTAAACTAATGTTGGGAAAGATATCATGTTAATCCGACATCAAACGAATGAGTTATGATATTTAAAATAATTTCACAGACTATACAATATGCAGAAAAACTAAAAACTTTTCAGTTTTGATATCCACTTTTAAAAATAAAATTGGAGGGGAGATTAGGATAAAAGTTTTGAAAAAGATTATGCCTCTTAAAATTCGGTTCAAATCAAGTACCATCAAACCAAATCAGTATAGTATAAATCCAAGAACGGAGAACCAATAACAAATAACCGATCCGACGATATAAAACCGGTACCAGTTTCCATTTCCTTTATAATATTTACTAGGAGTTGGTGAAGGGTTGTTTTGACAGCTGCAATGCATATTGGTTCTTTTTTAAATAGTCTCATTTAGATCGCTAGGTAGTTGATAGACGAAGACCAAGACCAAGTCAAATGTTAGGATATTATGATATTTACGTTACTTACTCTGCATACGTGGATGTAATTAAATTTAAATATTTCTACTGTTTAAAGGTTTAAGATCGTTAAATAGACACAGTTTTTAATTTATTCCACTTAGGTGTTTTTTTTTCGTAAAAATAAAGTCACTGAATTATTAAAAACTGTCATACATAAGGTATCGAGTTTGTGATTTAAGTTCTAGAGTTGGCTTTAAATTAACATAGTTGATATCGAGTTTTTAGTCGAAGACTATGATTAAATCGACCTTAAAACAACCAAAAAACAATTGTTCATGAATAAAATGATAGTAAAGCTTTGTAAAAACTAAAAAACAAATTTTACGTTTGTATTCTATTAAAAATTATAAAAATTGAATTATGTAAAAAAAAAAGACCAAATAAATTAACGGGTATGTCACATCTAAACAACCATCATATATCACGAGTATATAAAGATAATATGACCAAGTAAATCAAACCGATGCATCCCATCTGGAATTCTTCTTCCATATTAAAAAATCTTTATACCCTTGTTATGATATGTAATATGGCTATCTATCAAATCTATTATCTATCGTTTTTCAAGAAGAAAAATATTTATTCATTGCTTTCCTTTTAGTTTGTCAGCTTCTGTATTTGATATTGACATTCAATAAAGTAGTCAGTGGGCCTTACAACTATTTTTCCCCTTTTTTTGAACCACCTCAATGCCAATGATTTTTATTACGGATAATAAGTTAGTTTGAAAACTAGGATCAACATATTCTAATTAACTAAACTCGTTACAACCAATGGCCTTTTGGTCTAGCGGTAAGGACTAAGTTTCTTAAATAAGAGGTCATGGATTTAAGTCTCACTAGGAAACATAGGTGGTGTTTAAGATTAAATTAGTAATAAAATAGTTTGATGATAAAAAAAAAAACAAAAAAACAAAAAAATAAACAAAACTCGTTACAAACTGGATTTGCCGTCGTAAAACACCTACCTTGGCCTATTGTGAGTAGACTTTTATGCACCTTTTTTTCCCCAAAGCGAGGATAAGCCACATGAGTCATCTTGCCATATTGTCATGTTAGGCTGGTGGGTGTGACATTCGGTTTCCATTCGGTTACTTCGGCGAACACCGGGCCGAGCCCTCGGCATGCCGAGCTCGGCTCGGCAACTCGCCAAGGACGAACAGATTTTAGAGAGTTTTTTTTAACCCATTTATTATTTAAACACTTTTTTCCAAAAATTAGCCTCTTTCCAAAAAATACTTAATTTAAAAAATATAACCGTTTTTTTTTCCAAAATTTCAAAATTTAAACCATTAATCTTCAACTATAAATACCCTCATCATTATTCACTCTTCACCCTATTCAAATCTTCTATTCTTTTAACTTTCTTATTTTTCCATTCTTTTCTACACCGCATCACAAAAAATGATTATTGTTTTGTCGACCGAAGAAGAGATCTTACTCGCTCGTTCATTGATTGATGTAGCAGAAGATCCACACCACAATGACTACCCTTCGACTACTTTTTGGAGTAGAGTCGTCGAAATATACAACCACTAAGCCCTTCAACCACGAAGAAAAGATCTACTGTACGTCAAATGGAGAAACGCACACACACTCGCAACTCAGTTTACTATTGTATTTCGTAGGGTGATGCATGATGCCGGAAATGGTGAAAACGAAAATATTTTGCTACAGAATGCTCTTGAGGCTTACCGTGTTGAAACTGACAAAGATTTCAAGCTTGTTGAGTTTTGGCAAATTGTGAGGCAGAGCCCCAAATGATGTGATGTTTGAATTTCTAGTATTCTTGTTATATTTTTAATGTCTATGTTTTTTTTAATGTGATGTTTTTTTTTAATTTCTAGTGTGATTTTTTTTTTTCGATTTCTATGTTTGTTTTAATGGAATTTAAGTTTAAAAAAAATATATGTTTGCAATATTTATTTTCTAAATTAATTAAAGATAATATGTATTTAGCATGACAAGTGTGGCAACCCGCGCCTAGCAAATGACAAGTTTTAAGGCCGGACTGTAACATCCCAAAAATACAGTCTAAAAATTTCGTTTTACTTTAATAATAAAACCATAGTCATCGAACATCATATAAAAATCATAAACAGTGTATCTCAAAATATCATAACAATTGTCAAAATATCAGAGTATAAACATCCCAGACTGAACAGATGGTGTGTGCACTGCAATCTTCCCGAGCTCCTCTTTTGGAAACTGAGTACCTGAAACCAAAACTGAAACTGTAAGCACGAAGCTTAGTGAGCTCCCTCAAACTACCACATACCATACAATAACATATAAAGCACATACTGGGCCTTGCCCACTGCATCGCACCAAAGTCCGGAACTGACTTGGGCCTTGCCCACTGCATCGGACCGAAGTCCGGAACTAACTAAGGCCTTGCCCACTGCATCGGACCGAAGTCCGGAACTGACTAGGGTCATGCCCACTGCATCGGACCGAAGTCCGGAACTAACTAGGGCCTTGCCTACTGCATCAGACCGAAGTCCGGAACTAACTAGGGCCTTGCCCACTGCATCGGACCGGAGTCCGGAATAACTGAACATATCATATACGTAAACTGGTAACATAAACATATAACTACTGCATCGGACCAAAGTCCGGAACACAAGGCACATAACATAAACATGCATGAATCACAAAGACATCAAGCATACATACTACTTCTCGGGACCACCCCGGCATCGGACCGAAGTCCGGAAACATATAAACTGCATCGGGCTAACCCCAGCATCGGACCAAAGTCCGGGACTACTAACATCTAAACGGGTCGGCATTGTGGCCGTAGACCCGTTCCTACTGGAAGGAAACTCACCTCACACTGTTGAAGTCCTGCTGACAAAACCATAGCTGCTAGATGACATATTCCCAATCTGTCAATATCAAAATAATACCCAATTAATAATTGGGTTCCACTACATAACTATAATTACATACTTTGGATAATTACTACATTACCCCTAGCTTGGCTTACCCAAGCCCAAGGCCCCATCCATATGATGGGTTTTCAGCATTCTAACACTCCTATGATGTACATGCAACCCTAGAAACCTTGGATCTATGTTTGACTAAGATACATGCAAATAATTATTTTCCAAGGTTCTTATCCTAACTAGCATGGCATGGGGTACTTGAATCAAATAAAACTAGTAGAATTACTTACCTTGTAGTAGTAGTTGATCGCTTGGAGTTTGAGAGCCTAGCACCAATAATGTGGATGCCTCAAATGGAAGTCACAAATCACCACAAACTTGGAAACTTGAGAGAATAGTCACAAACTTCTTGAAACCGGCCCTCTTAGTTTACACACATCAACTAATGCAATTTCAAGAACCAAAGCCTCCTTTATATAGTGTGGTGGATTAGGGTTACATCCATGTAAACCCTAATACCCATGTCTTTTCATTTCCATGAGATCCATGGGTTAAAGCTCCATGGAGTATCCATGGACTTTCCATGCAAGCCTAGCCCATTCCAAATAAGCATTAGCCCACACTATATAAATACAAGAGCCCATATTTAATTAGTCATACTTTTTGATCTCTAAATTAATTCTAAATTAATTATAGATCAACACTAATTAAATAATATGATTTTATATTAATATATTAGAACTTATAATATATTAATAAATCATAACTTATACTATTCTCAAAAGATTATCCGTAAATTGTTCGGGTGAAGTGCAACCCAAATGGACCATGCCGGGTCGGGTCAAGTACATACCAAATATAGTTATGGACTTAGACACTATATCCAACAGTCTCCCACTTGGATAAGTCTAATAACTATAGTTGCAAGTATGACTTCAGGAACCGATCAGCAATCGTAGCTCTTTAAACTCTGTTGAACTATGAAGCGCCATTTTAGATAAGTGATCATATAACCCTCTGTTCTAGATATCAGCCGGACAAATACATGGAACATGGTCTTGCTTATTGTCCAGCATTTGTTTCCCGATTTCCAATTTGTTTGACATAGAACTTAACTGAACACATCAATTTAGTTCTGACCGGGCCTGGTACATAGGTCAAAACAAAATCATCGAGGGGCCCAGATATCGCTTCTAATCCTAGAAGGAACAGATAAACTTCGACTCATATGTTTGCTCTACTACTTGTTGAATTACACACAAAAGCACGGTTTATAACATCGAGTTACCAATGCGTTTTCGTGCAATCAATGCATAACCAACTCATAGGCAACAAATCATATCTCTAGGTTTGAAGACTTATATGATATTACCGTCTCACGATCACTCGAGATAAATTCCATGAAGTGATACAAGTGAGCTTGGGTTGAATCCAATACTCAAAACTTATGAGCACTCATGAGTGTTGTAGCCCCGCTTTGTTTAACATCTTAAACCTCTACAAGCCAACCCATGACAGTCTTGATTCATATCTACTTCCAACATATGACCGACTGTGGAGAGTTTGAATAATATGATATAAACCATAACATAATTATTCTGGAAGTCAAAACATGCAAAAACAAATAATAGTAAACGATTGACAAGAGATAGCAACACTTTACTCATAAATAACAGCTTTTATTTATCATCAAATGTCAATTCCATTTTACAAATTTCAAGATTATCTAACTACTAAAACTAATATCATCCTTCAGCCCTATGCTCCGAGCATTCTGGAGATGCTTAGCCCGAGTCAGTCCCTTCGTGAGGGGATCTGCTGGGTTCTCATCCGATGATACCATCTTTGCCACGAGGATTCCTTCTTCTATTCGATGTCTAATGAAGTGATATTTTCTGTCAATGTGTCTGGATCTCCCATGATCTCTTGGTTCCTTGGCTAAGGCAACCGCACTATTGCTGTCACAGAAAATCTCCATTGGCTCCTTTGTAGCTGGTACAACTCCAAGGTCTCCGATGAAGTTCTTTAGCCATATAGCCTCCTTTGCTGCCTCGCTTGCTGCTATATACTCTGATTCACAAGTGGAATCAGCCACTGTCTCCTGCTTGGAACTTTTCCAAGTAATTGCCCCTCCGTTTAGAGTAAAGACCCAGCCCGACTGAGAGCGGAAATTATCCCTGTCAGTCTGAAAGCTAGCATCACTGTACCCTACAACTCTCAAGTCATCACTGCCACCGAGGGTAAGGACCCAGTCCTTAGTCCTCCGTAGGTACTTGAGGATATTCTTTACCGCAGTCTAGTGTGCCTTGCCAGGGTTCCCCTGATACCTGCTAACCATGCTCAAAGCAAAGGCTACATCAGGTCGAGTACACGTCATAGCATACATGATCGATCCTACAGTTGAAGCATAAGGTATTCGACTCATTTCTACTATCTCAGCCTCAGTACTAGGGCTTTGTGTCTTACTCAATCTGGCGTTACTCTGGATGGGTAACTCTCCTTTCTTGGAGTTATGCATGTTGAACCTTTTCAACACTTTGTCCACATAGGTGCTTTGACTAAGTCCAATTAGTCTTTTACTCCTGTTTCTCAAAATCCTTATCCCTAGGATATATGCAGCTTCTCCAAGGTCCTTCATAGCGAAACACTTCCCAAGCCAGGACTTTACTTCCTGCAGGGTTGGGATGTCATTTCCTATGAGTAGTATGTCATCCACATACAGTACCAAAAAGCTGACTATACTCCCACTAGCCTTGATATAGACACAAGATTCATCTTCACTCCTTGAAAAGCCAAATTCTTTGACTTTCTCATCAAAGCAAAGATTCCATCTGCGAGGTGCCTGTTTTAATCCATAAATGGATTTCTCGAGCTTACACACTCTACTGGGGTACTCTGTACTGACAAAACCCTCTGGCTGAACCATGTAAACATCTTCAGCCAACTTTCCATTAAGGAAAGCGGTTTTGACATCCATTTGCCATATTTCATAATCATGAAATGCAGCAATGGCTAACAGAACCCTAATAGACTTAATCTTGGCCACTGGTGAAAAGGTCTCATCATAATCAACTCCCGGAGTTTGAGAATAACCCTTTGCAACCAGTCGTGCCTTATAAGTGTGTACATTACCATCCATGTCGGTCTTCTTCTTGAAGATCCATTTGCACCCAACTATCTTACGATCAGGTACATTGTCAACCAAGTTCCAAACTTGATTGTCATACATGGACTGTATCTCGCTATCCATAGCCTCTTTCCATTTAGTAGCCTCAGGGCCTGCCATGGCTTCTGTGTAGCTGTTAGGCTCATCCAGATTTACCAGTGTGTTATCACTGATAAGTGTCTCGCCTTCTGCAGTAATATGAAAACCATAATAATGCTCAGGTGCATTCCTAACTCTGGTGGAACGCCTCAGAGGTATAGATTCTTCAGTCGGCTCAACAGGAGTTTCCTCCTCAGGTTGAGGGCTAGGGTTTGAGGTTCCTTCACCACTTGACTCTTGAATTTCCTCAAGGTCAATTTGCCTCCCACTGTCTCCTTGGCTCATGAATTCTCTCTCTCGAAAGAATCCTCTTCTTGCTACAAAGACCACATTATCACTGGGTCTGTAGAAGATGTAACCAAAGGATTTCTGTGGGTAGCCGATGAAAATACACCTTTCGCTTCGGGGTTCGAGCTTATCGTGAGTCTCGCGTCTCACGAAAGCCTGGCAACCCCAAATCTTGATGTGGTCTAGATTGGGAACTTTTCTAGTCCACACCTCGTGCGGTGTTTTGGCAACCTTCTTTGTAGGGACTAGATTAAGGATATGGGCGGGAGTCTCTAAGGCATACCCCCAAAATGAGATTGGTAGCGAAGCTCGACTCATCATGGAACGAACCATGTCCAACAAGGGTCCGATTGCGCCTCTCAGCTACACCATTCAACTGTGGTGTCCTAGGAGGTGTCAATTGTGAGACAATCCCACATTCCTTAAGATAGTCAAGGAACTGAGTACTTGTTGGATATAGTGTCTAAGTCCAAAACTTTATTTGGTATGTACTTGACCCGACCCGGCATGGTCCATTTGGGTTGCATGGCATTGCAATACTTGGATAGACTAAATGAGAGAATAAGGCACTTATGATTATTAATATATTATAAGTTCTAATATATTAATAATAGTATTATTTAATTAGTATTGATCAAGTATTAATCTAGTATTAATTTGGTGATCAAAGTGAGACTAATTAAATATATAGGGTTGATTATGACAATCATCAATTCTTTTATGGTGGATTAATGATCCATGGTTTATGGGTTTGGTTATAACCATATGGAGCTCCATGGATAGTCCATGGGAGTTACAAACCCATGGGTCATGAGAAATCAAGAGTCATGACAATTAAGGGCATTCATGTGTAAACCCTAATTGTGACAACACTATAAAAGGAACCCTATGGCTAGCAAAATGGTGACCTAGTGTTACTAGAGAGGGCATAACCGATTTTGAGGCTAAGTGACATTCTCTCAAGTTATTCCAAGTCTTGTGGTGTTGTGTGAAGCATTTGAGGCACAACATTTGGGGTGCTAGGCTCACAAAGTCTTGAAGGAATCCAAGCAACAACAAGGTATGTATTTCTACTAGTTTTTATGTTTTATGTAATCCCCATGCCATGCTAGTTACGAAATAACCTTGAAAAAGAAATTTGCATGTATATAGAGAAAACATAGATTCAAGGTTATTAGGGTTGCATGTACACTTAGGAAGTGTTAGAATGCTTAAAAACCCATCAGTGGTATCAGAGCCTAGGATTGTTTTCTGTATACTTGATGCAAAACTGCTTAAAAATCGAAAATTCTGCATTCTGACGACTGGACTCGCTGAGTCCATGGGGAGGACTCGCCGAGTCCATGAACAAATTCATTCTACTCGCCGAGTAGAATAATGCACTCGGCGAGTAGGAGCGTGCTGGGCAGTTTTTTCGAGTTTTGTTGCTGGAAATGGATTAAGATCATTATCCCAATCTGTTTTGGACTTGTAAAATCTGTTTTTCAAAATGATAATGATTATGTTAACCCATTTTACATGGCTTTTATCAATTTTCAAGTATTGTATATAGTTATATGATTTCTTGAAATTGCTTGACATGAATTTGTGTTCTTATGAGTTTTTAGAAGATCATAGGAATTATATGTAACCTCCATGTATGTTTAATTCATGATCTTAATGGAAATGATGGTGTCCATAACTTGTCCTCAAGTTATGGATAACCAAGAGTCACTTCTTTTAATTATGATTAAAGAACTAAAGAGGTTTCATAAAATGAAGAGTCTTCATTTTTATGAATCATTAAAACTCATAAGTTACAAATTGAAGAGACTTGGAATAGTTTCAAATCTTGCCCTCAAGTTTTGGAATTTGAAAAGTCTTACACTTTAATACTTTAATTCCAAATTAAACCTTAGATTTTTAAAAAGTTTAAAAATCAACACTTATACTATTATTATAATTTTATTATATAGATATGTATAAGAATATGTCATTCTTACCGTTAGTAGGCCTCATTCACGAAGCCGGTCTATAAGGGGGGTATAAGGTTGTTGCCTATAAAATGGTGACTTAATGGGTGTCCACTCTCACCCACCGCTTCCTTGATCGGTGGAGGGTCGTTAGCCGAACGGGTAGGATACGACTTTAAATACTCGTTAAAAGTATAATGAATTATAAAGTAACTATACATTATAAATTCCCAATCTTAGTTACTTTAGGAAAATGTGAAATTGGTGCTAGCCCATAAAATTACACTTTGTACCTTACCAAGTCGTTAGTGGAGCGTGTGTGGTTAACCGGCACACTAACATGGACTAGTAAGAGTGGCAAAGGGTAACTTGACCTTATTATAGATCGGTGGAGCGTGTGTGGTTAACCGGCACATCGATTAGGTAATATTGTTGAGGGTACCAAGTCAATTTGTATGGTTATTCACACCTTGTTTGTGATCCTCGGCATCCCAGTCACAAACTTGAGAGGGCACAATCGAGATTCAAACATGCCATTGAAAAGTTCAATGTATCTCAAAAGATCTAGGAGTTTCAAAACCAATAAAACCTAATAATAAAATATTTCGTTCTTATGGTGGAAATTGGTAAATCGTCATTTACCTACCTTCAAATATTTTATAGTATGGATTACGGCATCCCTCTTCCAACTATAAATAGTTTGTTGGGTCCTAGCCTTAATATTTCATTTGGGTGAATTATTAAGGATTCCTAATCTAATGAAACTTGTCTTTCTTTCCTTTCAGATGTCTTCCAACAATGCTTCTGGCTCAAACCCAACAGGCTCCTTTTCCCTTATGAACTTGTGTGGTAAGGTCATCTTTGATGGATCCAATTTCAATGAGTGGATCAGAAACATCAGAATGATTACCCGCTATGAGGACAAAGAATATGTCCTCGATAAGGAGCTTAAGGTTGTGAATGAAGCCACTGCTACTCCTGAAGAGTTTGCGGAGTTTGTTGCACATGAAAAGGATGCTACTAAAGTAGCATGCATCATGATGGCCACCATGACTCCTGAACTTCAAAAATCCTATGAAGATTTCTACCCCTATGAGATGCACCTGGATCTGATGGAAAGGTACCATCAGAGCGCGCGTCAGGAGAGGTATGAAATCATCTCCTCCATGATAACCGCAAGGATGAAGGATGGTGAACCCATCACCGGTCACTTGCAGAAGATGCAAAGGTTCGTTGACCGGTTGCTGAAGCTAAATGTTGACTTTCCTGAGGAAATGGCGATTGACATCATTCTCCATTCCTTACCTCCAAGTTATGATCAGTTTCGTATGACTTATCATATGAACAAGGAGGAAGTCACACTTAGCAAACTTCAAGGACTCTTAAGGACAGCTGAAAATGGCCTTAAGGGTAAAGCGGTTGCTACTTCTACTCCTTCAACAACCCCTGTTCTGGCTATTGGGCAGGGAAAAGGTAAGAAGAGGAAAAGCCCTTCGAAGGGTACCAAGGGTAAGACTCTTGATGGTTCCTCTTCAAGTGGGACAAAGAAAGGTCCCATTACTCCTTCTTCAAACCCAAAGGAAGCACAGTGCTTCTATTGCCAGGATAAGGGACACTTCAAGCGAAGCTGCCCCAAATATCTGCAAGATCTAAAGGATGGGAAGGTTAAACCCACCCATGCAGGTATTTACACAATATTGTCTAACAAATCATCTAATGCTAATTCTTGGGTGCTTGATACAGGGTGTGGTATTCACATTTGTACTGATTTGCAGGCACTAAGAAGAAGTGAGCAAGTGGAGCACGGGAAGATAAACTTAGTCATGGGCAACAGGAAAGCATCACCTGTTACCAAGATAGGAGTTTATTCTTTATTGCTTAATAATGGGTTAATGTTAGATTTGAATAAGTGTTGTTACTCGCCCGAAATGGCGAGAAATATTATTTCTTTTCATGGCTTGTACAAACAAGGTTTTTCATTTTCATTTGATAATAAAAATGGTGCTATTAATGTTTATTACAATGATGTACTTTACTTTAAAGCATTACCTTGTGATGGTGTATATGAAGCTGTGAATGTTGTAGACAATCTAGGAAATAATGTGTTGTATATTGATTCTTCAGATAGCTTGGATAAAGCATCCTTGTGGCATTGTCGTCTTGGAAATGTTAACAAGAAGCGCATAGGCCAACTCCAAAAGGCTGGAGTCTTGGAATCATTTGACCTCAAGTCAGATGATAGTTGCGAGTCTTGTTTACTTGGAAAAATGACAAAGTCACCCTTCACAGGTACTTGTGATAGGGGTGAAGGTTTGTTGGACCTTGTACACACGGATGTGTGTGGGCCCTTCAGAGTTGCTACAAGGGATGCTAATCGCTATTATGTGACTTTTACTGATGATTACAGTAGATATGGATATATTTACTTGATCAAGCATAAGTCTGATACCTTTGAAAAGTTCAAAGAGTTTAAGCAGGAAGTGGAGAATCAATTGGGCAGGAACATCAAGATGCTCCGATCCGATCGGGGAGGAGAGTATCTTAGCATTGAGTTCCTTGACTATCTTAAGGAATGTGGGATTGTCTCACAATTGACACCTCCCAGAACACCACAGCTGAATGGTGTAGCTGAGAGGCGCAATCGAACCTTGCTGGATATGGTTCGTTCCATGATGAGTCGAGCTTCGTTAACAATCTCTTTCTGGGGGTATGCCTTAGAGACTGCCGCCCATATCCTTAATCTAGTCCCTACTAAAAAGGTTGCCAAAACACCTCACGAGATGTGGACTGGGAAAGTTCCCAATTTGGACCACATCAAAATTTGGGGTTATGAAGCTTTCGTGAGGCGTGAGACTCATGATAAGCTTGAACCTCGAAGTGAGAGGTGTATTTTCATCGGCTACCCACAGAGATCCTTTGGTTACCTCTTCTACAGACCCAGTGATAATGTGGTCTTTGTAGCAAGAAGAGGAGTCTTTCGTGAGAGAGAATTCATAAGCCAAGGGGACAGTGGGAGGCAAATTGACCTTGAAGAGCTTCAAGAGTCAAGCGGTGAAGGAACCTCAAATGCTATCGACCAACCTGAGGAGGAAACTCCTGTTGATCCGACAGGTGAGTCTGTACCTCCAAGACGTTCCACTAGGGTGAGGAACACACCTGATTTTTATTATGGTTATCACATCACCACTGAAGGTGATACATTTACTAGTGATAGTACACTAATAGATTTGGATGAACCTAATAATTACAGGGAAGCAATGGCAGGCCCTGAGTCTGCTAAATGGAAGGAGGCTATGGACAGCGAGATTCAGTCCATGTATGACAATCGAGTTTGGAACTTGGTTGACAATGTACCAGGTCGTAAGACAGTTGGGTGCAAATGGATCTTCAAGAAGAAGACCGACATGGATGGGAAGATACATACTTACAAAGCGCGACTGGTTGCGAAGGGCTTTACTCAAACTCCGGGAGTTGACTATGATGAGACCTTCTCACCAGTAGCTAAGATTAAGTCTATTAGAGTATTGTTAGCCATAGCTGCATTTCATGATTATGAAATATGGCAAATGGATGTCAAAACCGCTTTCCTTAATGGAAAGTTGGCTGAGGATGTTTACATGGCTCAACTAGAGGGTTTTGTCGATACAAGATACCCTAATAGAGTGTGTAAGCTTGATAAATCCATTTATGGATTGAAACAAGCATCTCGCAGATGGAATCTTTGCTTTGATGAGAAAGTCAAAGAGTTTGGCTTTTCTAGGAGTGAGGATGAGGCTTGTGTGTATGTCAGGGCTAGTGGGAGCATAGTTAGCTTCTTGGTGTTGTATGTGGATGACATACTTCTCATAGGAAACGACATCCCAACCTTGCAGGAGGTTAAGTCCTGGCTTGGGAAGTGTTTCGCTATGAAGGACCTTGGGGAAGCTGCCTATATCCTAGGGATAAGGATATTGAGAGATAGGAGTAAGAGACTAATTGGACTTAGTCAAAGTACTTATGTGGATAAGGTACTGAAAAGGTTCAATATGCAAGATTCCAAGAAAGGAGAATTACCAATCCAGAGTAATGCCAAGCTGAGTAAGACTCAGAGTCCGAGTACAGAGGCTGAGATAGCTGAGATGAGTCAAATACCATATGCTTCCGTTGTGGGCTCGATCATGTATGCTATGACTTGTACTCGCCCTGATGTGGCCTTTGCTTTGAGCATGGTCAGTAGATATCAAGGGAACCCTGGCAAGGCACACTGGACAGCGGTAAAGAACATTCTCAAGTATCTGCGGAGGACTAAGGATTGGGTCCTTACCCTCGGAGGCAGTGATGACTTGAGAGTGGAAGGATATAGCGATGCTAGCTTCCAGACTGATAGGGATAATTTCCGCTCTCAGTCAGGCTGGGTCTTTATCCTAAATGGAGGGGCAATTACTTGGAAAAGTTCCAAGCAGGAGACAGTAGCTGATTCTACTTGTGAATCAGAGTACATAGCAGCAAGTGAAGCAGCTAAGGAGGCGATATAGCTAAAGAACTTCATCGGAGACCTTGGAGTTGTACCAGCTATAAAGGAGCCAATGGAAATTTTCTGTGACAATGAAAGTGCGGTTGCTTTGGCTAAGGAACCGAGAGATCACGGGAGATCTAGGCACATTGATAGAAAATACCATTTCATCAGACATCGAATAGAAGAAGGACTCCTCGTGGCTAAGAGGGTATCATCAGATGAGAACCCGACAGATCCCCTCACGAAGGGACTGAGCAGGGTTAAGCATTTACAGCATGCGAGGCGCATTGGGCTGAAGGATGATATTAGTTTCAATAATTAGATTCCTGAAACTTGTAAAATGTAATTGACATTTGATGATAAATAAAAGTTGTTATTTATTTATGAGTAAGGTGTTACTATCTTGTGTTGATTGTTTATTATGTTTCAATTTTGCATGTTTTTACTTCCAGAATAATTATGTTATTATTCAAACCATCCACAGTCAGTCAAACTTTGGAAGTAAGTATTGATTTAAGACTGTCATGAATTTGGCTTGTATGATTTGTCTAAAAGTGCTTTGGACAATGAAATGGTTGCTACAACATTCATGAGTACTCATAAGGGCTGAGTATTGGATCCAACCCACGCTCACTTGCATCACTTCATGGAATTTATCTCGAGTGATCGTGAGACGGTAATATCATATAAATCTTCAAACCTAGAGATATGAGTTGTTGACTATGAGTTGGTTATTCATTGATTGCACGAAAACACATTGGTAACTCGATGTCATAAAATGTGCCTTTGTGAATAATTCAACAAGTAGTTAGTACAAGCATATCAGTCGAAGTTTATCTGTTCCTTCTAGAAATAGAAGCGATATCTGGGCCCCTCGATGATTTGGTTTTAACCTATGTACCGGGCCCGGTCAGAACCTAATTGATGTGTTCAATTTAGTTATATGTCGAAACAAATCAGAGATCGAGAAACAAATGCTGGACAATAAGTAAGACCATGTTCCATGTGTTTGTCCGGCTGATATCATGAGAACAGAGGATTATATGATCACTTATCTTAAATGGCGTATCATCATCATCTCAGTTCCGAGAGACTTTGAAAGAGCTACGATTGCTAGTCGGATTTTGAAGTCATATTTTCAAATATAGTTATTAGACTTATCCAAGTGGGAGACTGTTGGATATAGTGTCTAAGTCCATAACTTTATTTGGTATGTACTTGACCCGACCCGGCATGGTCCATTTGGGTTGCATGGCATTGCAATACTTGGATAGACTAAATGAGAGAATAAGGCACTTATGATTATTAATATATTATAAGTTCTAATATATTAATAATAGTATTATTTAATTAGTATTGATCAAGTATTAATCTAGTATTAATTTGGTGATCAAAGTGAGACTAATTAAATATATAGGGTTGATTATGACAATCATCAATTCTTTTATGGTGGATTAATGATCCATGGTTTATGGGTTTGGTTATAACCATATGGAGCTCCATGGATAGTCCATGGGAGTTACAAACCCATGGGTCATGAGAAATCAAGAGTCATGACAATTAAGGGCATTCATGTGTAAACCCTAATTGTGACAACACTATAAAAGGAACCCTATGGCTAGCAAAATGGTGACCTAGTGTTACTAGAGAGGGCATAACCGATTTTGAGGCTAAGTGATATTCTCTCAAGTTATTCCAAGTCTTGTGGTGTTGTGTGAAGCATTTGAGGCACAACATTTGGGGTGCTAGGCTCACAAAGTCTTGAAGGAATCCAAGCAACAACAAGGTATGTATTTCTACTAGTTTTTATGTTTTATGTAATCCCCATGCCATGCTAGTTAGGAAATAACCTTGAAAAAGAAATTTGCATGTATATAGAGAAAACATAGATTCAAGGTTATTAGGGTTGCATGTACACTTAGGAAGTGTTAGAATGCTTAAAAACCCATCAGTACTAAGATACTCACCACCACGATCGGATCGAAGCATCTTAATGTTCCTGCCCAAATGATTCTCCACTTCTTGCTTAAACTCTTTGAATTTCTCAAAGGTTTCTGACTTATGCTTGATTAGGTAGACATATCCATATCTACTAAAATCATCAGTAAAAGTCACATAGAACCGATTAGCATCTCTTGTGGCGGTTCTAAAGGGTCCACACACATTCGTGTGTATGAGGTCCAACAAACCTTCACCCCTAGCACAAGTGCCAGTAAAAGGTGACTTTGTCATTTTACTAAGCAAACAAGATTCACAACTATCATCTGACTTTAGGTCAAATGACTCCAAGACTCCATCATTTTGGAGTTGGCCTATGCGTTTCTTGCTTACATGTCCAAGACGACAATGCCATAAGGATGCTTTATCTAAGCTAGTGGAAGAGTTAATACACAATACATTATTTCCTAGATTATCTACAACAGATACAGTTTCATACACGCCATCACAAGGTAATGCTTTAAAATAAAGAACATTATTAAAGAAAGAATCAATACTACCATTATTATTATCAAAATAAAAGGTAAAACCTTGTTTATACAATGCATGAAAGGAAATAACATTTCTTGCCATTTCTGGCGAATAATAACATTTATTCAAATCTACTGTAAACCCACTATTTAGCACTAAGGAATAAACTCCTATCTTGGTGACAGGTGAAGCTTTCATGTTTCCCATGATCAAGTTTATCTTTCCCTGCTCCACATTCTCACTTCTTTTTAGTCCCTGCAAATCACAACATATGTGAATACCACAACCTGTATCAAGGACCCAAGACTTAGAATGAGGTGAGTTATTAGACAATATAGTGTATATACCTGCATGGTTGGGTTTTACTTTCCCATCCTTCAAGCCCAAGGCCCCATCCATAGGCCCAAAGTCAACTAGGGATCAAAGCCCAACATATGGCCCAACTTTCCAAATTGGGCCTAAACCTCTACATGGACTTCCCTTAAGGCCCAATTGTTCAGCCCAGTCCAACATGTCTCATTCTAAGGGCCCAATATCATACAACCATCTAGGCCCAAACTATGGCCAATCAATGGCCCAATTTTCCAAATTGGGCCCAATCCTTCATATGGGCCTTACCCTAAAGCCCAACTAATTACTCTAGTCCATTTGATTATTCTTGGATGGCCCATTAATAAACCAATTACCAAAACCCAATCGAAAGGCCCAACTCAAGGCCCAAGTGAAACTAGGGTTTCACATAAAATGACGATTAGGGTTAAGTGTTTCTTACTTAACCCATTAAGGACTTAATCCATTAAGTCCTTTACTCTACTAGATCAATGATATGGACAAAATTGGGCTTAATACACAATCCAATCTCAATAGCCCAAAAGTGGGTCCAATAAGTCTAAGGCCCAATTACTCACAATTAGGGTTTTCTAAACCCTAGTTAGGGTTTCCACTCAAACATGGCCCAATAGGCCCAAAATTAATCTTTAAGCCCATTAGGGTTTTGGCTAGGTACATTAGGATTTTGCTTGTGGGGCGCCACCCACTACCACCTCGGGCAGTGGTGGTCAATGGCGGCTCACGGCGACGACTACCACCTTACGATGGTGGTTATCATTGTTGGATTAATGTCTAAGTCCATAACTATAATTGGTAAGACTTGACCCGACCCGGCATGGTCCATTTGGGTTGCATGACATCATGCATTTGGAGAGACTATAATGAGAGAAATAACACTTAAGGTTGGTTAATATATTATAAGTTCTAATATATTAATAAGGTTATTTAATTAGTATTGATCAAGAATTAATTTGGAATTAATTAAGTGATCAAAAGGAGACTAATTAAATATATGGGTTGATTGTGTAAATCATTCATTCTTATATATGTGGGCTTGTGATCCAAGATTCCTTATGTTGGACTAAGTCCATGGGGTGACCCATGGATACTCCATGGAGGTTAAAATCCATGGAGCATAAGGAATGGGTAAAGTTATGAGTTACATGGTGTAACCCTAATAGCCACCATATAAAAGAATCCCATGGCTCAAGAAATCGTGCACTAATGTGTGAGTGTGAGGGCTAGACGATTTTAAGGAGTGTTCAAGTTTCTCTCAAGTTATTCCAAGTGTATTTGGTGTTGTGTGAACCATTTGAGGTGTCACACTTGGGGCACTAGGCACTCAAGCTTCATGAAGACATTCTACATCAAAGAGGTATGTATTCTATCTTGTTATATTTATTATTTTGTATGCTAGATTAGGATAATACCTTGGATGTTCATAATTGTATGTATAATAGAGAAAACATAGATCCAAGGTATTTAGGGTTGCATGTACACTTAGGAGTGTTAGAATGCTCATAACCCAACAGTGGTATCAGAGCCTAGGCTTGTTTTCTTGTTATACTTGCAAAAGTAGCTGAAAAATCGAGTTGGATGCATATATTCGATTGTTTTGGCTGGAATTGGACTAGGAACATTACCCTAAGATGTTTTTGGACTTATAAACTTGTTTTTGATGTGGTAATGTTCATGCTAATCCAATTTCTAAGATAATTGTCATAATTTCAAGATTTGTATTAGTTTGTATGTTCATGCTAATTTCTTGAAGATTGATGATTTGAATTATCTTGTTCTTATGAGGTTCTTAGATTAATAGAAAAGTTGTGTGAAATAGTTGTTTTCAATCCATTTTAATCTAAGAGTTGATTCCAAAGTGTGTTTTTGTAACTTGTCCTCAAGTTATATGAAAAGTCACATTTAAGAATCATAAAACTCATAAAAGTTGGCAAAGGTTACAAAATGAAGAGTCTAGTTCTAATTAAATGGTTTTATGACTCCATAACTTGTCCTCAAGTTATGGAGGTTCAAGAGTCTCTTCATTAAATTAAAAAAAAAGTGTAACCTTAATTAGTTCCATAAGTTACAATAAAAAAAAAGTTATTTTTTTTATTAATTAGTTTAAAGTCTTCCATAACTTGTCCTCAAGTTATGGAACTTGAAGAGTTTTTTTTTTTTTTTTTTTTTTAATAAAACTACTTTGAACTCATAAGTTATGAAATTAATTAGTTTTGAATAGTTTCAAAACTTGCCCTCAAGTTTTGGAATTTGAAAAGTTTTCACTTATGAATACTTTAATTCCAAGTTAGCCCTTAGAATTTTAAAAGTTAAAATTCAACCCTTATACTTTATAATATTATAAGTTAATAATATTTATATATATGTATAAGAGTAAAGTCAGTCTTACCGTTAGTAGGCCTCATTCACGAAGCCGGTCTATAAGGGGGGTATAAGGTTACTGCCTATAAAATGGCAGTTTAATGGGTGTCCACTCTCACCCACCGCTTCCTTGACTGGTGGAGGGTTGTTAGCCGAACGGGTAGGACAAGGACTATAATTCTCCTTTCATTAAAAGTATTAATGATAAATACTAAGTAACTAAACTCTTATTAATACCCAATCTTAGTTACTTAGGAAAATGTGAATTTGGTGCTAATCCATGAAATTACACTTTGCACTTTGCTTAAGTCGTTAGTGGAGCGTGTGTGGTTAACCGGCACACTAACCTGGACTTAACAAGATAGGCAAAGGGTAACTTAATATTTATCATAGTATCGGTGGAGCGTGTGTGGTTAACCGGCACACTGATTAAGGGGTAAATATTAAGGGTACCAAGTATATTTGCATGGTTATTCACACCTTGTTTTGTGATCCTCGGCATCCCAGTCACAAAACCTGAAGGGCACACTCGAGATTGAAACATGCCTTTGAACAGTTCAATGAATCTCAAAGATCTAGGACTTTCAAATCCAATTAAAACCTAATAAATTATTTCGTTTTTCATGGTGGAAATTGGTGAATCGTCATTCACCTACCTTCAAATATTTTATAGCTTGGATTACGACATCCCTCTTCTAAGTTATAAAATAGTTTGTTGGGTCCTAGCCTTAATATTTCATATTGGGTGTCATATTAAGGACTTTAAATCAACTATCTTGAATATCTCCCAAAAAGATGTCTGGTCTAGACATTTATGATCTTCCCAAATCTCTTGAAACAAGCTTTCCTAAATGAAGATGATGTCCCATGGATATCATACTTCTTTCACCTCCTCCAATTATTCTCCCTAACCCACAAGTTCCTAAAAAGTTTAAGGTCACTCAAGCCCTATTGGCAAGGCAAGGTCTAGGTGTGATCACATCTTGGAGATGTAGTCACATATTGACAAGCCGGGAGAGTTGGGTGTCAAAGTCTTGAGAAAGTTGGTGGCTCAACTACTTTCTAAGTCACATAGTGAGTTCTTTTGGGAATCCTATGAAACAGACTAAGACAAGACCCTTAATGATCTTATCTATTTGCTAAGATCAACTTCCTAAAACGCTATGGACATTGACAATGATGACATTGGATATCCAGTAAAGCTCTCTCTTCCCAATGGAAAGGGATCGGCCATAGTCAACTCGGTTGACCCAATGGTAAAGAGAGAGGCGAAGTCTGAGATAGTCCCATTATCAAGGGTCCATAGGTAACTATTGCCAAAGGAAAGGGCATTGGTTACGAAGCTGCCAAATTTACCTAAGGATGTTAAAGTCAATAAGTTTGGCTCTACTTCAGGTAAAGTCCATTGTCTAACTCTATTAAGTACATGCTGATTCTGATCGCGAAGATGGATTTCAATCGCATGGTTCGGTGATCAGAATTTTGGGCTATTACTTAAGAGTTATGATATTTATGTTGCTTAGGAATAGATAACAACAAGGTTTTCATATGGATTGTAAGGATAAGTTTTTCCGCAAAGTTTTAAAATAAAAGAAAAAGGTTTTGATTTTATTTATTTTAAGTATCCTTACAATGGCATTTGTGAAAAGTTGTTGCTTATAAGATTCCATTGATAGCAATATTGGAAAAATGGATTTGATTCTTTCGGTTGTGGTAGTGTCTAATATTACCAAATAAGGAAAGATTCTCATCACCCAAGGTTCAATTGGACCGAAACTTGGAATCATGCAAGTTGTATAGTATGATGAATGAGAACTTTCAGCTTGGAAAATTAAGACTAATTCCTTATGTGAATAAGGAAAGGACTAAGGGATCGAGTACACATTCTTGTGCACTGGTCAAGTCCACCACAAAAGATCAAGAAGACTATCCGTCATGATCTACTTAAGTTCAGTAAATATGGTTATACTTATAAGTTTAAGTATAAATCTGTAGCATTGGAGAAGTTTCAATGTGAGATAGAACGAATAAGAAGAATCAAAGTATGGCCAAAAGATAAAAGTTTCTCAAATCTGAGAAGATGGGAGAGTACTTTAGTATCATGTTTATGATCATCTTAATGATTAAGATACCATATCACAATTGGTCCTCTAAAGTCATCTTAGTGCATTCTTATGACTAAGAAGAGGAGTCATGAATTGTTGAAATGGTTAAATCAAAAAGATGAGTCATACTTCGTTCCAAAACAATTCTTAGAGTCATACTCCAAGATTGTAACTTGAGTGACATATCTTAAAGAGGGTTTGTTAACACTAGTCAAATGTAAGAGTAAAAGGTTATCTACTCTTGTACATTTGAAATTGGCAAGTTGTGATGTTTTGGATAAAACAGAGACCAACTTAGGCCAATTGTGTAAAGTGTTAGTCTTGATAAAGAATCCGCACTATCTCTTGAATATTTGACAAGGGAGTCTTATATGTCAAGAGGACAGTGGGAGTCTTAAAGCTCTTGAAAGTTTCAAGACTTAATCAAGAATAAAACCTAAAGTCCTTCACTAGCACACGACTTGAGGTTTATAACCTATCGTGTTGAAATTTTTGTGCCTATTCAAGTTAGCTTTGCATAGGAGTTCTGAGAGTTCTCAATTGGTTGCACAACTACTTGGAAGCAATGGCAGGCGCCTGAGCTGCCAAATGGCAAGAATTTAAGATTGCACAAGTTTAATCAATATGATTTTGGATTTGTCACTAACCTTGTCTTGTGATTATGGTTTTGACAAATTCACATGGATAAGAACACATACACTATTCAATCTAAGTGTCATAAGGTTTCTCTCTGATTCATGAAAATGATGGTGAGGAAACACTTTCACTAAGTAGATTTTAGCTAGATAGCAATTGTGATATTTGCATTCTCAAAGTCGTTAGTGGAGCGTGTGTGGTTTACCGGCACACTAACATGGACTTGTGAGAAGTGGCAAAGGTCTAAACAATTGAGACTATGATTACGGCATCCCTTTTCATAGTTCTAAAATTGTTTAGACACACATGTGAGCTATCTAAGAGAGGTGTATGATTTTGATAAAGTTTTATCAAAACAATCTAGTATCAGAAATCTGAACTTTGGTAAGAAAGTCAGCTGATTTCTGAGTACATGTTAAAGCTAGTGGGAGCATAAGTGTTATGCTAATACTCATCATGTTAGTGGGAGCATGATAATTATGACAAATGTTGCAAGTTAGCAATGTTAATTATAGAAAACAAAAGTTTCAATTCGTGAGGTTGCAGGGGTTGAAAAAGTTGTTTTGCTATAATTAAGGGAGAGGAAATTATACTTCATTTCAATTCTAAAAGCTTAGATTGAGATTTTAATCGTATTTAATCAAGGATATATATATGAATTTCATGTTGGAATGGCTCAACATAAGGAAATTCTATATATGGGTCCATTATTTGCGTTCTAAAATTCGATTATGATTACGGCATCCCTTTTCATAATCTGAATTTTGAGAACTTGGCTAATTGAAATGGAAATATTATAGCAAAAGACTGGTTTAGTCTTTATGTGAGACATCATGAATCGTGTCCCATATGCTTCGGATATAGGATCGATTACATGTGCTATATTCATCCTTTCTAAAATTTTCCAAATGCCTGGGGCATTATGAAGGGAAAAGGTCTAGAATTGGATATGACTAAAATGATTAAGCAATTGTCGAGGACAATCTAAGGTTTACCAAAGATTGGTTGCTCAAGGACAGTTGGAAGTATAATGTTAATTCTGGAAGGACCATATTGACATAATCTGTAAGGAGGCAACTCTTGTTCAGAAGTGATAGTCAAAATGGAATATGGAAATGTTTCAAAGTTAGAAATTAGTCAATCTGTGTAAGATTAGGAAACTTAATGAAAGAAGGATGTTTCCAAGGAGCTGATCTCCTTTGGAATGCTCTGTAATGATTATTGTCAAGTCTTTCTGACTTCGTGCATAATCATTAAGAGGATCAATGCATATAAGTTTAGAATCTAACAGATTTCAGTAAATGGCATGAATTTGGAATTCTTGCATTTGCAGTAAGGATTTGGGACTGTGAAAAGAGGATCATTGGAGTGATGTTCAATTGATCTATTTTACAAAGTAAAGATCATAGACAAACATAGTATGCATACTTGGTGTATGGCATGACTAGTGTTTAGAAAACATAGTGTACATGCTTGGAGCATAGGACAACTATTGTTTTAAATTCAAGTATAAAGTTGATAAAACCGAAACAATGAATAATGAGTGATCAGTATGGTGATAAATAAAAGTGTTTATTTATATTCATAGGGTTTGATACCATATTTGATTCATTTATTCTTGTGTTTCACTTTGCATGTTTTGACTTCCAGAATAACTAAGTCGCTCTTCCTGAATGATTAAGTTATTCAAACCATCCACAGTCGGTCATATGTTGGAAGTAGATATGAATCAAGACTGTCATGGGTTGGTTTGTAGAGGTCCAAGTTGGTGGACAAAGTGGTGCTACAACACTCATGAGTGCTCATAAGTTCTGAGTATTGGATTCAACCCGCGCTCATTTGAATCACTTCATGGATTTTATCACGAGTGATCATGAGACGATAATATCTTATATTCTTCAAAACTAGAGATATGAGTTGTTACTATGAGTTGGTTATACATTGATTGCACGAAAACGCATTGGTAACTCGATGTTATAAAACATGCCTTTGTGTATGATTCAACAAGTAGTAGAACAAGCCATATGAGTCGAAGTTTATCCATTCCTTTTACCTTCGGGATAAAAGCGATATCTGTAGGCCCCTCGATGATTTAAAGATGATACATGTGAGTGCTTGGCCAAGCCAGGACTGATTTGATTTGTTCAATCAGTCAGTCATCATGAATCGGAAATCGGGAAACAACAAATGGACAGAGAGAATGATTGATAATCCATGTCTCAGTCCATATGATATCTAGAATGGAGGAATATATGATCCCTTTGATGGGTTATGAGCATTCTAACACTCCTAAGTGTACATGCAACCCTAAATACCTTGGATCTATGTTTTCTCTATTATACATGCAAATATGATTATCTAAGGTATTATCCTAACTAGCATACCAAAACATTGATACTAGGATAATAAAATAGATAGAATACATACCTTGTTGTTGTTGCTTGACTCCATGAAGCTTGAGAGCCTAGTGCCCCAAGTGTGACACCTCAAATGGTTCACACAACATCATGAACTCTTGGAATAACCATGAGAAGAAGACATACATGTTCAAATCGGCTAGCCCTCAAAATATGTATCACTAGTGCCAATTTCTTGAACTAAAGGGGTTATTATATAGTGTGGCTATTAGGGTTACACCATGTAACTCATGACTTTACCCATTCCTTATGCTCCATGGGTTTTAACCTCCATGGAGTATCCATGGATCACCACATGGGTTAAACCCAACATAAAGGAATCTTGGATCATAAGCCCACATATATAAGAATGAATGATTTACACAATCAATCCCCATATATTTAATTAGTCTCTTTTTGATCACTAAATTAAGTCCAAATTAATTCTTGATCAATACTAATTAAATAACATGATTTCATATTAATATATTAGAACTTATAATATATTAATATGTCACAAAATGTCTTTTCCTCATAAACGGTCTATCCAAATGTTCCGATGCCATGCAACCCAAATTGACCATGCCGAGTCGGGTCAAGTACATACCAATTATAGTTATGGACTTAGACACTAATCCAACAGTCTCCCACTTGGATAAGTCTAAAACTATTATTGCGTATGACTTCAGGAACCAAGTGGCAATCGTAGCTCTCAAAAGCCGCTGTCGAACTCTGACCTTGTAGATGAACTCTGACCTTTGTCAATGACTTGTCCATTAGATAAGGGATCATATATTCCTCCATTCTAGATATCATATGGACTGAGACATGGATTATAATCATTCTCTCTGTCCATTTGTTGTTTCCCGATTTCCGATATATGACGATTGACTAATTGAACAAATCAAATCAGTCCAGGCCCGGCCGAGCACTTACATTTGTCATCACCAAATCATCGAGGGGCCCACAGATATCGCTTTTATCCCGAAGGTAAAAGGAATGGATAAACTTCGACTCATATGGCTTGTTCTACTACTTGTTGAATCATACACAAAGGCACGTTTTATAACACCGAGTTACCAAATGCGTTTTCGTGCAATCAATGTACAACCAACTCATAGTAACAACTCATATCTCTAGGTTTGAAGAATATAAGATATTATCGTCTCATGATCACTCGTGATAAAATCCATGAAGTGATTCCAATGAGCGCGGGTTGAATCCAATACTCAGAACTTATGAGCACTCATGAGTGTTGTAGCCCCTTGTCCAACATCTTAGACCTCTACAAGCCAACCCATGACAGTCTTGATTCATATCTACTTCCAACATATGACCGACTGTGGATAGTTTGAATAACTTAGTCAATCAGGAAGAACGACCTAGTTATTCTGGAAGTCAAAACATGCAAAATGAAACACAATAATAATAGAATCTAATATGGTATCAAAACCTATGAACATAAATAAAACACCTTTTATTTATCACCATATGATTACACATTATTCATTGTATACTGTTTCAGCTATCAACTTTATTCTTGAATTTAAAACAATAGTTGTCCCATGCTATGTACACTATGTTTTCTAAACACTAGTCATGCCATACACCAAGTAGGCATACTATGTTTGTCTATGATCTTCACTTTGTGAATTAGATCAATTGAACATAACTCCAATGATCCTCTTTCACAGTCCCAAATCCTTACTGCAAATGCAAGAATTCCAAATTCATGCCATTTACTGAAATCTGTTAGATTCTAAACTTATATGCATTGATCATCCTGTAATGATTATGCACAGAGTCAGAAAGACTTGACAACAACCATTACAGAGCATTCCAAAGGAGATCAGCTCCTTGGAAACATCCTTCTTGCATTAAGTTTCCTAATCTTACACAAATTGAATAATTTCTAACTTTAAAACATTTCCAAATTCCATTTTGACTATCACTTCTGAACAAGAGTTGCCTCCTTACAGATTATGTCAATATGGTCCTTCCAGAATTATCAATATACTTCCAACTGTCCTTGAGCAACCAATCTTTGGTAAACCTTAGATTGTCCTTGACAATTGTTTAATCCTTTTAGTCATATCCAATTCTAGACCTTTTCCCTTCTTAATGCCCCAGGCATTTGGAAAATTTAGAAAGGATGAATATAGCACATGAAATCGATCCTATATCCGAAGCATATGGGACACGAGTCATGATGTCTCACATAAAGACTAAACCAGTCTTTTGCTATAACATTTCCATTTCTATTTGCCAAGTTCTCATAATTCAGATTATGAAAAGGGATGTCGTAATCATAATCGAATTTTAGAACGCAAATAAAGGACCCATATATAGAATTTCCTTATGTTGAGTCATTCCAACATGAAATTCATATATATATCCTTGACTAAATACGACTTAAAATCTCAATGTAAGCTTTTAGAATTGAAATGAAGTATAATTTCCTCTCCCTTAATTATAGCAAAACAACTTTTTCAACCCCTGCAGCCTCACGAATTGAAACTTTTGTTTTCTATAATTAACATTGCTAACTTGCAATCTTTATCATAATTATCATGCTCCCACTAACATGATGATTATTAGCATAACACTCATGCTCCCACTAGCTTTGACATGTAATCAGAAATCAGCTGGACTTCTAGAAATCAATACTTTATTGACTTTCTTACCAAAGTTCAGATTTCTGATACTAGATTGCTTTGATAAAACTTTATCAATATCATACACCTTATCTTAGATAGCTCACAGGTGTGTCTAAACAATTTTAAGAACTATGAAAAGGGATGCCGTAATCATAGTCTCGATTGTTTAGACCTTTACCACTTCTCACAAGTCCATGTTAGTGTGCTGGTTAACCACACACGCTCCACTAACGACTTTGAGAATGCAAATATCACAATTGCTATCTAGCTAAAATCTACTTAGTGAAAGTGTTTCCTCACCATCATTTTCATGAATCGGAGAGAAACCTTATGACACTTAGATTGAATAGTGTATGAGTTCCTATCCATATGAATTTTGTCAAAACCATAATCACAAGACAAGGTTACTGACAAATCCACACTAATATGGATTAAACTTGTGCAATCTTAAATTCTTGCCATTTGGCAGCTCAAGGGCCTGCCATTGCTTCCAAGTAGCTGTGCAACCAATTGAGAACTCTCAGAACTCCTATGCAAAGCTAACTTGAATAGGCACAAAAATTTCAACACGATAGGTTATAAACCTCAAGTCGTGTGCTAGTGAAGGACTTTAGGTTTTATTCTTGATTAAGTCTTGAAACTTTCAAGAGCTTTAAGACTCCCACTGTCCTCTTGACATATAAGACTCCCTTGTCAAATATTCAAGAGATAGTGCGGATTCTTTATCAAGACTAACACTTTACACAATTGGCCTAAGTTGGTCTCTGTTTTATCCAAAACATCACAACTTGCCAATTTCAAATGTACAAGAGTAGATAACCTTTTACTCTTACATTTGACTAGTGTTAACAAACCCTCTTTAAGATATGTCACTCAAGTTACAATCTTGGAGTATGACTCTAAGAATTGTTTTGGAACGAAGTATGACTCATCTTTTTGATTTAACCATTTCAACAATTCATGACTCCTCTTCTTAGTCATAAGAATGCACTAAGATGACTTTAGAGGACCAATTGTGATATGGTATCTTAATCATTAAGATGATCATAAACATGATACTAAAGTACTCTCCCATCTTCTCAGATTTGAGAAACTTTTATCTTTTGGCCATACTTTGATTCTTCTTATTCGTTCTATCTCACATTGAAACTTCTCCAATGCTACAGATTTATACTTAAACTTATAAGTATAACCATATTTACTGAACTTAAGTAGATCATGACGGATAGTCTTCTTGATCTTTTGTGGTGGACTTGACCAGTGCACAAGAATGTGTACTCGATCCCTTAGTCCTTTCCTTATTCACATAAGGAATTAGTCTTAATTTTCCAAGCTGAAAGTTCTCATTCATCATACTATACAACTTGCATGATTCCAAGTTTCGGTCCAATTGAACCTTGGGTGATGAGAATCTTTCCTTATTTGGTAATATTAGACACTACCACAACCGAAAGAATCAAATCCATTTTTCCAATATTGCTATCAATGGAATCTTATAAGCAACAACTTTTCACAAATGCCATTGTAAGGATACTTAAAATAAATAAAATCAAAACCTTTTTCTTTTATTTTAAAACTTTGCGGAAAAACTTATCCTTACAATCCATATGAAAACCTTGTTGTTATCTATTCCTAAGCAACATAAATATCATAACTCTTAAGTAATAGCCCAAAATTCTGATCACCGAACCATGCGATTGAAATCCATCTTCGCGATCAGAATCAGCATGTACTTAATAGAGTTAGACAATGGACTTTACCTGAAGTAGAGCCAAACTTATTGACTTTAACATCCTTAGGTAAATTTGGCAGCTTCGTAACCAATGCCCTTTCCTTTGGCAATAGTTACCTATGGACCCTTGAATAGGCACATACATGTCGACACGATAGGTTATAAACCTCAAGTCGTGTGCTAGTGAAGAACTTCAGGTTTTATTCTTGATTAGTTCTTGAGACTTTCAAGACCTTTAAGACTCCCACTGTCCTCTTGACATATAAGACTTTCTTGTCAGATATTCAAGAGATAGTGTGGATTCTAATCAAGACAAACACTTCACACAATTGGCCTTAGTTGGTCTTTGTTTTATCCAAAACATCACAACTTACCAATTTCAAATGTACAAGAGTAGAAAACTTTTACTCTTACATTTGACAAGTGTTTTAAACCTTCTTTAAGACATGTCACTCAAGTTACAATCTTAGAGTATAACTCTAAGAATTGTTTTTGGAACGAAGTATAAATCATCTTCTTGATTTAACCACTTCAATAATTCATAGCTCCTCTTCTTAGCTACCATAATGCACTTAGAGGATGAATTGTGATAAGGTCTCTTAATCATTAAGATGATTATATAACATGATACTAAAGTACTCTCCCATCTTTTCAGATTTGAGAAACTTTTATCTTTCTGCCTAAGTTGATTCTTCTTATTCGCTCTACCATACATTTAAACCTTTTCCAATGTCTCAGAATTACACTTAAGCTTGTAAGTATAACCATATTTACTAAACTTTAGTAAATAATGACGAATAGTCTTAACGATCTTTTGTGGTGGACTTGACCAGTGCACAAGAATGTGTACTCGATCCCTTAGTCCTTCACTTGACTCACATATACATGTGAACAAGGAACTAGTCTTAATTTTCCAAAGATGAAAAATTCTCATCCATCATACTATACAACTTGCATGATTCCAAGTTTCGGTCCAATTGAAACTTGGGTGATGAGGATCTTTCCTTATTTGGTAAATTTAGACATTATCACAAATGAAAGAATCAATTTCATATTTCCACTCTTGCTATTAATGGAATCATGTAAGCAACAATTTTTTCCTCAAATGCCATTGTAAGGATATTTTAAAATAAATAAATAAAATCATCATTTTTCCTTTTATTTTAAAAAACTTTGCGGAAAAACTATCCTTACAATGCAAAAGCACATGAAAACTTTGTTGTTATTTATTCCTAAGCAATATATCATAACTCTTAAGAAGTAGCTCAAGAATCCGATCTTCAAACTATGCGATAGAAATCCATCTATGCCATCAGATTCAGCATATTCTTTCTTTAAGTTTCTTCACTTTTTTTCTTTGATTCTTAAAACATCAACATGTGACCCAGTCACATCATGTATCAGGAATCTCAGAATAGAAACTTAGTAGAGTTAGATAGTGGACTTTACCTGAAGTAGAGTCAAACTTACTGACTTTAACATCCTTAGGTAAATTTGGCAGCTTCGCAACTAATGCCCCTTTCTTTGGCAATGGACCCTTGATAATGGGATTATCTTAGACTTAGCCTCTCTCTTTACCATTTGGTCAACCGAGTTGACTATGGCCAATCCCTTTCCATTGGGAAGAGAGAGCTTTACTGGATATCCAATGTCATCATTGTCAATGTCCATAAAGTTTTAGGAAGTTGATCTTAGCAAATAGATAAGATCATTAAGGGTCTTGTCATAGTCTGTTTCATAGGAGTCCCAAAGGAACTCACTATGTGACTTAGAAAGTGATTGATCATCAGCTTCCTCTAGACTTTGACACCCAACTCTCCCGGCTTGTCAATATGTGACTACATCTCCAAGATGTGATCACACATAGACCTTTGCTTGCCAATAGGGCTTGAGTGACCTTAAACTTTTCAGGAACTTGTGGGTTAGGGAGAATAACTGGAGGAAGTGAAAGAAGTATGATTTCCATGGGACATCATCTTCATTTAGGGAAGCTTGTTTCAAGAGATTTGGGAAGATCATCTTTTGGGAGATATTCAAGAGAGTTGATTTAAAGTCCTTAATATAACACCCAATATGAAATATTAAGGCTACGACCCAACACAATACTTTTATAACTTGGAAGTGGGATGCCGTAATCCAAGCTATAAAATATTTGAAGGTAGGTGAATGACGATTCACCGATTTCCACCAAGATAAACGAAATGTAATATTAGGTTTTAATTGGTTTTGAAACTCCTAGATCTTTGAGATTCATTGAACTTTTCAATGGCATGTTTCAATCTCGAGTGTGCCCTTCAGGTTTTGTGACTGGGATGCCGAAGATCACAAAACAAGGTGTGAAGTAACCATGCAAATTACTTGGCACTCTTAAATATTTATCACCCAACCGATGTGCCGGTAAACCACACACGCTCCACCGGCCTATGATAAATTTTAAGAAACCCTTTGCCTACCTTGTTAAATCAAGCTAGTGTGCCGGTAAACCACACACGCTCCACCAACCGACTTAAGCAAAGTGCAAAGTGTAATTTCATGGGTTAGTACCTTATTCACATTTTCCTAAGTAACTAAGATTGGGAATTTATAAGTGTTTAGTTACTTAGTATTTATCATTAATACTTTTAATGAAGGGAGAATTATAGTCCTTTCCTACCCGTTCGGCTAACGACCCTCCACCAGTCAAGGAAGCGGTGGGTGAGAGTGGACACCCATTAAACTGCCATTTTATAGGCAGTAACCTTATACCCCCCTTATAGACCGGCTTCGTGAATGAGGCCTACTAACGGTAAGACTGACTTTACTCTTATACATATATATAAATATTATTAACTTATAATATTATAAAGTATAAGGGTTGAATTTTAACTTTTAAAATTCTAAGGGCTTAACTTGGAATTAAAGTATTCATAAGTGAAAACTTTCCTAATTCCAAAACTTGAGGGCAAGTTTTGAAACTATTCAAAACTAATTAATTCCATAACTTATGTGTTTAAATTAGTTTTAATTAAAAAACTCTTCAAGTTCCATAACTTGAGGACAAGTTATGGAAGACTTTAAACTAATAAAAGAATGTAACTTTTCTTTATTTTGTAACTTATGGAATTAATTAAGGTTACACATTTTATTACTTAATGAAGTGACTCTTGAACCTCCATAACTTGAGGACAAGACTCTTCATTTTTGTAACCATTGCCAACTTTTATGAGTTTTATGAAACTTAAATGTGACTTTTCATATAACTTGAGGACAAGTTACAAAAACACATTTTAGAATCAAATCTTAGATTAAAATGGATTGAAAACACATAATCAATTAACTTTTCTATTAATCTAAGCAACTCATAAGAACAAGATAATTCAAATCAAACTTTTTCATGTAATTAGCCTAATCACTAAACTAATACAAAACATGAATCTATTGACAATTTTCTTTGAAATTGGATTAGTATGAACATTACCACATCAAAAACAAGTTTATAAGTTCAAAAACATCTTAGGGTAATGTTTCTAGTCCATTTCTAGCCAAAAAACTCGAAAATATGCTGTCAGGGGCTCCTACTCGTCGAGTGTATCAACCTACTCGCCGAGTAGGATGATTTTCTTCATGGACTCGGCGAGTTCATCAGTGGACTCGGCGAGTCCAGTGCCCAGAATGCCCGAAATTCGACTTTTTCAGCATTTTTCAGCAATTTGCATCAAGTATAATTGAAAACAAGCCTAGGCTCTGATACCACTGATGGGTTATAAGCATTCTAACACTCCTAAGTGTACATGCAACCCTAAATACGTTGGATTTATGTTTTCTCTATTATACATGCAAATATGATTATCCAAGGTATTATCCTAACTAGCATACCAAAACATTGATACTAGGATAATAAAATAGATAGAATACATACCTTGTTGTTGTTGCTTGACTCCATGAAGCTTGAGAGCCTAGTGCCCCAAGTGTGACACCTCAAATGGTTCACACAACATCATGAACTCTTGGAATAATCATGAGAAGAAGACATACATGTTCAAATCGGCTAGCCCTCAAAATATGTATCACTAGTGCCAATTTCTTGAACTAAAGGGGTTCTTATATAGTGTGGCTATTAGGGTTACACCATGTAACTCATGACTTTACCCATTCCTTATGCTCCATGGGTTTTAACCTCCATGGAGTATCCATGGATCACCACATGGGTTAAACCCAACATAAAGGAATCTTGGATAGACTATAATGAGAGAAATAACACTTAAGGTTGGTTAATATATTATAAGTTCTAATATATTAATAAGGTTATTTAATTAGTATTGATCAAGAATTAATTTGGAATTAATTAAACGATCAAAAGGAGACTAATTAAATATATGGGTTGATTGTGTAAATCATTCATTCTTATATATGTGGGCTTGTGATCCAAGATTCCTTATGTTGGACTAAGTCCATGGGGTGACCCATGGATACTCCATGGAGGTTAAAATCCATGGAGCATAAGGAATGGGTAAAGTTATGAGTTACATGGTGTAACCCTAATAGCCACCATATAAAAGAATCCCATGGCTCAAGAAATCGTGCACTAATGTGTGAGTGTGAGGGCTAGACGATTTTAAGGAGTGTTCAAGTTTCTCTCAAGTTATTCCAAGTGTATTTGGTATTGTGTGAACCATTTGAGGTGTCACACTTGGGGCACTAGGCACTCAAGCTTCATGAAGACATTCTACATCAAAGAGGTATGTATTCTATCTTGTTATATTTATTATTTTGTATGCTAGATTAGGATAATACCTTGGATGTTCATAATTGTATGTATAATAGAGAAAACATAGATCCAAGGTATTTAGGGTTGCATGTACACTTAGGAGTGTTAGAATGCTCATAACCCAACAGTGGTATCAGAGCCTAGGCTTGTTTTCTTGTTATACTTGCAAAAGTAGCTGAAAAATCGAGTTGGATGCATATATTCGATTGTTTTGGCTGGAATTGGACTAGGAACATTACCCTAAGATGTTTTTGGACTTATAAACTTGTTTTTGATGTGGTAATGTTCATGCTAATCCAATTTCTAAGATAATTGTCATAATTTCAAGATTTGTATTAGTTTGTATGTTCATGCTAATTTCTTGAAGATTGATGATTTGAATTATCTTGTTCTTATGAGGTTCTTAGATTAATAGAAAAGTTGTGTGAAATAGTTGTTTTCAATCCATTTTAATCTAAGAGTTGATTCCAAAGTGTGTTTTTGTAACTTGTCCTCAAGTTATATGAAAAGTCACATTTAAGAATCATAAAACTCATAAAAGTTGGCAAAGGTTACAAAATGAAGAGTCTAGTTCTAATTAAATGGTTTTATGACTCCATAACTTGTCCTCAAGTTATTGAGGTTCAAGAGTCTCTTCATTAAATTAAAAAAAAAAGTGTAACCTTAATTAGTTCCATAAGTTACAATAAAAAAAAAGTTATTTTTTTTATTAATTAGTTTAAAGTCTTCCATAACTTGTCCTCAAGTTATGGAACTTGAAGAGTTTTTTTTTTTTTTTTTTTTTTTAATAAAACTACTTTGAACTCATAAGTTATGGAATTAATTAGTTTTGAATAGTTTCAAAACTTGCCCTCAAGTTTTGGAATTTGAAAAGTTTTCACTTATGAATACTTTAATTCCAAGTTAGCCCTTAGAATTTTAAAAGTTAAAATTCAACCCTTATACTTTATAATATTATAAGTTAATAATATTTATATATATGTATAAGAGTAAAGTCAGTCTTACCGTTAGTAGGCCTCATTCACGAAGCCGGTCTATAAGGGGGGTATAAGGTTACTGCCTATAAAATGGCAGTTTAATGGGTGTCCACTCTCACCCACCGCTTCCTTGACTGGTGGAGGGTCGTTAGCCGAACGGGTAGGACAAGGACTATAATTCTCCTTTCATTAAAAGTATTAATGATAAATACTAAGTAACTAAACTCTTATTAATACCCAATCTTAGTTACTTAGGAAAATGTGAATTTGGTGCTAATCCATGAAATTACACTTTGCACTTTGCTTAAGTCGTTAGTGGAGCGTGTGTGGTTAACCGGCATACTAACCTGGACTTAACAAGGTAGGCAAAGGGTAACTTAATATTTATCATAGTATCGGTGGAGCGTGTGTGGTTAACCGGCACACTGATTAAGGGGTAAATATTAAGGGTACCAAGTATATTTGCATGGTTATTCACACCTTGTTTTGTGATCCTCGGCATCCCAGTCACAAAACCTGAAGGGCACACTCGAGATTGAAACATGCCTTTGAACAGTTCAATGAATCTCAAAGATCTAGGACTTTCAAATCCAATTAAAACCTAATAAATTATTTCGTTTTTCATGGTGGAAATTGGTGAATCGTCATTCACCTACCTTCAAATATTTTATAGCTTGGATTACGGCATCCCTCTTCTAAGTTATAAAATAGTTTGTTGGGTCCTAGCCTTAATATTTCATATTGGGTGTCATATTAAGGACTTTAAATCAACTATCTTGAATATCTCCCAAAAAGATGTCTGGTCTAGACATTTATGATCTTCCCAAATCTCTTGAAACAAGCTTTCCTAAATGAAGATGATGTCCCATGGATATCATACTTCTTTCACCTCCTCCAATTATTCTCCCTAACCCACAAGTTCCTAAAAAGTTTAAGGTCACTCAAGCCCTATTTGCAAGGCAAGGTCTAGGTGTGATCACATCTTGGAGATGTAGTCACATATTGACAAGCCGGGAGAGTTGGGTGTCAAAGTCTTGAGAAAGTTGGTGGCTCAACTACTTTCTAAGTCACATAGTGAGTTCTTTTGGGAATCCTATGAAACAGACTAAGACAAGACCCTTAATGATCTTATCTATTTGCTAAGATCAACTTCCTAAAACGCTATGGACATTGACAATGATGACATTGGATATCCAGTAAAGCTCTCTCTTCCCAATGGAAAGGGATCGGCCATAGTCAACTCGGTTGACCCAATGGTAAAGAGAGAGGCGAAGTCTGAGATAGTCCCATTATCAAGGGTCCATAGGTAACTATTGCCAAAGGAAAGGGCATTGGTTACGAAGCTGCCAAATTTACCTAAGGATGTTAAAGTCAATAAGTTTGGCTCTACTTCAGGTAAAGTCCATTGTCTAACTCTATTAAGTACATGCTGATTCTGATCGCGAAGATGGATTTCAATCGCATGGTTCGGTGATCAGAATTTTGGGCTATTACTTAAGAGTTATGATATTTATGTTGCTTAGGAATAGATAACAACAAGGTTTTCATATGGATTGTAAGGATAAGTTTTTCCGCAAAGTTTTAAAATAAAAGAAAAAGGTTTTGATTTTATTTATTTTAAGTATCCTTACAATGGCATTTGTGAAAAGTTGTTGCTTATAAGATTCCATTGATAGCAATATTGGAAAAATGGATTTGATTCTTTCGGTTGTGGTAGTGTCTAATATTACCAAATAAGGAAAGATTCTCATCACCCAAGGTTCAATTGGACCGAAACTTGGAATCATGCAAGTTGTATAGTATGATGAATGAGAACTTTCAGCTTGGAAAATTAAGACTAATTCCTTATGTGAATAAGGAAAGGACTAAGGGATCGAGTACACATTCTTGTGCACTGGTCAAGTCCACCACAAAAGATCAAGAAGACTATTCGTCATGATTTACTTAAGTTCAGTAAATATGGTTATACTTATAAGTTTAAGTATAAGTCTGTAGCATTGGAGAAGTTTCAATGTGAGATAGAACGAATAAGAAGAATCAAAGTATGGCCAAAAGATAAAAGTTTCTCAAATCTGAGAAGATGGGAGAGTACTTTAGTATCATGTTTATGATCATCTTAATGATTAAGATACCATATCACAATTGGTCCTCTAAAGTCATCTTAGTGCATTCTTATGACTAAGAAGAGGAGTCATGAATTGTTGAAATGGTTAAATCAAAAAGATGAGTCATACTTCGTTCCAAAACAATTCTTAGAGTCATACTCCAAGATTGTAACTTGAGTGACATATCTTAAAGAGGGTTTGTTAACACTAGTCAAATGTAAGAGTAAAAGGTTATCTACTCTTGTACATTTGAAATTGGTAAGTTGTGATGTTTTGGATAAAACAGAGACCAACTTAGGCCAATTGTGTAAAGTGTTAGTCTTGATAAAGAATCCGCACTATCTCTTGAATATTTGACAAGGGAGTCTCATATGTCAAGAGGACAGTGGGAGTCTTAAAGCTCTTGAAAGTTTCAAGACTTAATCAAGAATAAAACCTAAAGTCCTTCACTAGCACACGACTTGAGGTTTATAACCTATCGTGTTGAAATTTTTGTGCCTATTCAAATTGGCTTTGCATAGGAGTTCTGAGAGTTCTCAATTGGTTGCACAACTACTTGGAAGCAATGGCAGGCGCCTGAGCTGCCAAATGGCAAGAATTTAAGATTGCACAAGTTTAATCAATATGATTTTGGATTTGTCACTAACCTTGTCTTGTGATTATGGTTTTGACAAATTCACATGGATAAGAACACATACACTATTCAATCTAAGTGTCATAAGGTTTCTCTCCGATTCATGAAAATGATGGTGAGGAAACACTTTCACTAAGTAGATTTTAGCTAGATAGCAATTGTGATATTTGCATTCTCAAAGTCGTTAGTGGAGCGTGTGTGGTTTACCGGCACACTAACATGGACTTGTGAGAAGTGGCAAAGGTCTAAACAATTGAGACTATGATTACGGCATCCCTTTTCATAGTTCTAAAATTGTTTAGACACACATGTGAGCTATCTAAGAGAGGTGTATGATTTTGATAAAGTTTTATCAAAACAATCTAGTATCAGAAATCTGAACTTTGGTAAGAAAGTCAGCTGATTTCTGAGTACATGTCAAAGCTAGTGGGAGCATAAGTGTTATGCTAATACTCATCATGTTAGTGGGAGCATGATAATTATGACAAAGGTTGCAAGTTAGCAATGTTAATTATAGAAAACAAAAGTTTCAATTCGTGAGGTTGCAGGGGTTGAAAAAGTTGTTTTGCTATTATTAAGGGAGAGGAAATTATACTTCATTTCAATTCTAAAAGCTTAGATTGAGATTTTAATCGTATTTAATCAAGGATATATATATGAATTTCATGTTGGAATGACTCAACATAAGGAAATTCTATATATGGGTCCATTATTTGCGTTCTAAAATTCGATTATGATTACGACATCCCTTTTCATAATCTGAATTTTGAGAACTTGGCAAATTGAAATGGAAATATTATAGCAAAAGACTGGTTTAGTCTTTATGTGAGACATCATGAATCGTGTCCCATATGCTTCGGATATAGGATCGATTACATGTGCTATATTCATCCTTTCTAAAATTTTCCAAATGCCTGGGGCATTATGAAGGGAAAAGGTCTAGAATTGGATATGACTAAAATGATTAAGCAATTGTCAAGGACAATCTAAGGTTTACCAAAGATTGGTTGCTCAAGGACAGTTGGAAGTATAATGTTAATTCTGGAAGAACCATATTGACATAATCTGTAAGGAGGCAACTCTTGTTCAGAAGTGATAGTCAAAATGGAATATGGAAATGTTTCAAAGTTAGAAATTAGTCAATCTGTGTAAGATTAGGAAACTTAATGAAAGAAGGATGTTTCCAAGGAGCTGATCTCCTTTGGAATGCTCTGTAATGATTATTGTCAAGTCTTTCTGACTTCGTGCATAATCATTAAGAGGATCAATGCATATAAGTTTAGAATCTAACAGATTTCAGTAAATGACATGAATTTGGAATTCTTGCATTTGCAGTAAGGATTTGGGACTTAGAAAAGAGGATCATTGGAGTGATGTTCAATTGATCTATTTTACAAAGTAAAGATCATAGACAAACATAGTATGCATACTTGGTGTATGGCATGACTAGTGTTTAGAAAACATAGTGTACATGCTTGGATCATGGGACAGCTATTGTTTTAAATTCAAGTATAAAGTTGATAAAACCGAAACAATGAATAATGAGTAATCAGTATGGTGATAAATAAAAGTGTTTATTTATATTCATAGGGTTTGATACCATATTTGATTCATTTATTCTTGTGTTTCACTTTGAATGTTTTGACTTCCAGAATAACTAAGTCGCTCTTCCTGAATGATTAAGTTATTCAAACCATCCACAGTCGGTCATATGTTGGAAGTAGATATGAATCAAGACTGTCATGGGTTGGTTTGTAGAGGTCCAAGCTGGTGGACAAAGTGGTGCTACAACACTCATGAGTGCTCATAAGTTCTGAGTATTGGATTCAACCCGCGCTCATTTGAATCACTTCATGGATTTTATCACGAGTGATCATGAGACGATAATATCTTATATTCTTCAAACCTAGAGATATGAGTTGTTACTATGAGTTGGTTATACATTGATTGCACGAAAACGCATTGGTAACTCGATGTTATAAAACATGCCTTTGTGTATGATTCAACAAGTAGTAGAACAAGCCATATGAGTCGAAGTTTATCCATTCCTTTTACCTTCGGGATAAAAGCGATATCTGTGGGCCCCTCGATGATTTAAAGATGATACATGTGAGTGCTTGGCCAAGCCAGGACTGATTTGATTTGTTCAATCAGTCAGTCATCATGAATCGGAAATCGGGAAACAACAAATGGACAGAGAGAATGATTGATAATCCATGTCTGAGTCCATATGATATCTAGAATGGAGGAATATATGATCCCTTATCTAATGGACAAGTCATTGACAAAGGTCAGAGTTCGACAGAAGCTTTTGAGAGCTACGATTGCTGATCGGTTCCTGAAGTCATACACAATAATAGTTTTAGACTTATCCAAGTGGGAGACTGTTGGATTAATGTCTAAGTCCATAACTATAATTGGTAAGACTTGACCCTACCCGACATGGTCCATTTGGGTTGCATGGCATCATGCATTTGGATAGACTATAATGAGAGAAATAACACTTAAGGTTGGTTAATATATTATAAGTTCTAATATATTAATAAGGTTATTTAATTAGTATTGATCAAGAATTAATTTGGAATTAATTAATTGATCAAAAGGAGACTAATTAAATATATGGGTTGATTGTGTAAATCATTCATTCTTATATATGTGGGCTTGTGATCCAAGATTCCTTATGTTGGACTAAGTCCATGGGGTGACCCATGGATACTCCATGGAGGTTAAAATCCATGGAGCATAAGGAATGGGTAAAGTTATGAGTTACATGGTGTAACCCTAATAGCCACCATATAAAAGAATCCCATGGCTCAAGAAATCGTGCACTAATGTGTGAGTGTGAGGGCTAGACGATTTTAAGGAGTGTTCAAGTTTCTCTCAAGTTATTCCAAGTGTATTTGGTGTTGTGTGAACCATTTGAGGTGTCACACTTGGGGCACTAGGCACTCAAGCTTCATGAAGACATTCTACATCAAAGAGGTATGTATTCTATCTTGTTATATTTATTATTTTGTATGCTAGATTAGGATAATACCTTGGATGTTCATAATTGTATGTATAATAGAGAAAACATAGATCCAAGGTATTTAGGGTTGCATGTACACTTAGGAGTGTTAGAATGCTCATAACCCAACAATCATTATTTTTATTATTAACCAAAGCTAATTACAATTACAATGTTTAATCCAAACATAAACACACACACACTAACTAACACATACACACAACCACACCATGGTGGCCGGCGGTGGAACTTGGCGGCAGCCACCACTTCACGGTGGTGGTGGTGGCTGTTCTCATTTTCCGGCTAAACAAAACACACACCATAAAATACGTCTCTTGCTCGGGAATGCACACGACCACCCACTTTACGGTGGTGCACGGAGGTCCGATAGCAACAGCAGCGGCACATCGGCGGCAACCACCATTTCCAATGGTGGTGGTGGTTCCTGTCCAAAGAAAAATCGCACATACTACATCGCAATTAATAAATACACATACACACACACAACCACCTCCTACATTGGCTGGTGGCGGAAAAGGGGTGGCAGAAAGCGGTAGCAGCCATCAATGTCCATAAATGACACGAGATCAAGACTCCCAACCACCGACTGGGAGGCTGGGGTCGTCGGAATGGGCTGAAGTGGCGGTTCAAGGGCTGTCGGTGCCCATAGCCGTCAATCACGACACCAAGACTCGAAAAGAACGAAGGAATGGGAAAAAGAAACGGCATATGACCCTACCAGCGGCTTCTCGGCAGTTCGCGACTCGAGCAGCAAAGAAAACGATGCATTCCTCGTTCCTCGGTGGTCCTCCGAGTTGTTCCTGACGTCTCCGGCCGGCAGCAGCGTCGCGGCGGCGCTCTAGTGGCGAGATGGTCGTTGGCGGCCTCGTCTGATCGGAAAACGCACAAGAAGGAGAAAGAGATGGAGGCTGAACTCGGCTTCACACTCTGTAACACTCGTGTTTCTAGCCTAGGCATTAATATTAAGGTGATAGTATAGGTTAACCTTTGTAACTCATTTTGAAGAAATGAAAAAGAAATTATGTGAATTCTATGTGTTTTATGTGTTTTATGCTTAATTAGTAGGAGTTAATTAATTAAGAATAAACATGAGCGTCGAAAATAAATATTAGATAAAGCCGATATCTATTAAGAAAGTTGTAGTGGTCGTGACAAGGATTACGAATATATAAAGAATGCCGAAATCCGAGTTATAACGAAGAAGTTATAACCTGTCGAAGTTTCACGACAAAATCGGCTCGGTGCTGAATGTCGTAAAAACTGAGTTTTCGATAAACTACTTCTTAGCCTTAGTGATCTAAACGAAACTCATAGTGTTCGTTAAACCGAGAGTAGGTATAAAAAGAACACCCAAATCTGACTTCGTATGAGGAAGTTATGATTTTTCGAAGTTTCAGCTTAGCAGTAGACAGCTAAAAACTCGAATTTTAGATCGATTGATTTTTAGCCGACACAACCTAAACGAGAATCGAAGGTCTCGTAAATATTAGCACAACGGTAAAAAGTCTGACGAAAACGGACGTCGGATGAAGAAGTTATGAATTTTTAACGGATTTCCTGTCCCGGTCTGTTAAAAATAATAATATAAAAATAAAAGTCAAAATTAGCCGACGAAGTCTAAACGGAAGTTGTAGAGCGTAATTTTACCTACGCGTGCATATAATGAACGCCAAAAACATAGCTCGTATGCGAAAGTTATGGATTTTAGAAGTTTTGGCGCGAAAAACGAGAAAAATTGCTAAAACCGAGAAATTTTGCAAGGTGGACTTCGGCCACCTCACCCTCGCTTAGAATGTGCCATGTGTCCGAAAAAGTGTTGAGTCATCCGAGTTGCTGAAGCTGATCCGAAGTGGTCCACTGAGAAGGCGACACGTACCCTCTTCCCTCGTGTCCGAACCCTCGCAGGCTGCCACGGAACCCTCTACTTCGGACCTAGGCCTCGGTCCAATCAGGAGCTGCCAGCAGCCCTTTAGCACGCGCAGCCCACGTGCGAGCCTTCCCCTGCGAACCTCGGATCTGCGACACCTGGAGCCCTCTCAGCCGTTGGATCAGGAGGCTCGCCCCTATAAATAGGAGGGTGCGAGACCTCCCGGGCATATTTTGGAAAAGTGTCAATTTTAGCCCCTAAACTCATATTTCTTTCATATTAACATCCCCCAAAGCCCCGATATCAATTATAACCCCCAGAATACGCCACGAAGTGCCTGAGAAGCCCGGAAAATTTATCTTTTCGGTTTCGAAGCCCGACCTTTGCAGAGCCCGGTTTCTCAATAAAACTCCCGGTTTTATTAGAAACGAACGTTTTAGGAAACGAATTGCTGCCCGATTATTATCAAATCATGTGAGTGTGTAGTTACTTTCACTTTACACATAGATTTGAAGTATTTAGCTTAAAATACGTGTTATGTGTAAATATGTTAATTGTTTATTTGAGGTGACAGTTGAATAGATGTTTTATACAAGTTTTAAACTGTATATGTATTTTATCTACAAATATGTTGGGTAGAACATGGGTAGACAAAATAGTCGGTGGGTGTTAAAATGATGAGAGGCCTCGGTGTCGGTGCTGTTGTTGGTGTTGTCGTTGTAGTCGTCTAGCGGAGTATAGATGACGATCACAGACCTTTCTAGATAGTGTAGTGGTACACTAGCAAGTTCGCAACTTGTAGGTGTTGATGAACTAAATGTTCATTGGTGTACTCCAATCCCCCTCATGGTTGCCTTTAGGACATGTATGGCTGAGGAGTCCCCTTAGCAGTAGTGTCCATCCCGATGATATTCCTTAGGCTAAGTCCCTTGTGTTAGGTGTTTAGGGACATAAAGTGAGGACAATGGGAATGGGTAATCAGGGTTATTGTTGATTGGTGAACTTAATAAGTTATTATTATTGTGGGTTGAAAACCCTATATGCTCACCAGGCTCCCAAGCCTGACCCACTCAGCTTTTTATGATTACAGGTAGTGGACCCCGAGCATAGTCGGAGGACGATGAAAGATTTTTGATTATAGGCCAGTAGTTGTAAATAACTGTAGTAAGGCTTATAATGTCTTGTTTATGCTTTTGATCTGTATCGGAACATGACATCCCGAGGTTTTGATATATATGGAAAATATATACCTTATTAAAGAAGGGTTTTGATAAACTTTTATCATATGTTGTTTTGGGGACCAATTCCGCAACATCTTTTAAAAAGATTTCTCTGATTTTATTTTAAAAAGCATAAATTAAATCGGTCTTTTCTGGCCGAGAAATTAGGGGATGTCACAGTTGGTATCAGAGAATTAGTTTAAGCGAACTAAAAAATTGTAGGATTTCTAGACTTAAACTTAGAATGCTACGTGATGATTGTGAGGTGAGTATCTACCATAATTTAGACATGAGCACTAGTTTATTTTAGGAAAGGTGCCTAAAATGCCTTTATGTGCTAAATGCTATATGTTGCCATATATGCCATTATTTGTTCGGATCTATGGTCTGTTGCCGACCGGATCTGGAAACCTTATGTGTGTAGGATTTAAGTGTATGATTACGAGATTAGAACTAACATGTTAACGTTTCAGAGTGATAAGGGAATTGGCATGTCTAACAAGGATAAAGACCTAAATTCGCCTTATTTGGTATATAGATTGTAATGGCAAGAACTCGAAGTGGAGCGGGAAATGCAAACAGAAACCAACAACCTCAACCTCAAGTGGTGGAACAGGTGCCGATAGTAGGAGCTGCACCCGAACCCATCACCATGGCTGGAGTACGAACTATGATTCAGACCATGTTGGCTGAACAAAGGGAGGAGTTGAGGCAAATGTTGTTGAACAACAGGGATGAACCTTCAGTTCCTGTTGAACGACGTGAACTAAATGACGATCGATCTGAAGAAGGGAACAACAGCAGATCGGTTGGTCATAGTGAACCGCTTGTGGTTGGGAGGAATAACCACGAGGGTAGAGTGGAGAGAAATGGGTGCAAGTATAAGGACTTTATGACTTGCAAGCCATCGACCTTCACTGGAAAAGAAGATCATGTCGGAGTAATGGACTGGATCTCGGAAATGGAATTGGCTTTCATGACTTGTGATTGCCAAGGCAAGTTACAAACCACTTTTGCAGTACGTCAGTTCAGTGGTAGTGCTGCTCGTTGGTGGAATACATTGGGGAAAACCCTAAGCCCTAATGAGCCACTGCAACTGACTTGGGCAGAGTTCTTAGTGCACTTTAAGCGCAAGTACTGCTCGGCCCAAAACGTACTTGAATTAGAAAACCAATTTCTAACGTTGCAGAAGGGGAGTATGACCGTTGATGAGTATACGAATAACTTCACAGACAAAATGGAGTTTGCTTTGCGTATTATCCCAGATGAGCTGGCGGAAATTGACAGGTACGCAAAGGGACTTCCATGGGAGTATGCGGTGCCAGTACGTCTGGCACTTACTTTGGAGGCAGCTATCTGGGTTGCCAAGTCTGTTGAAGATATGATCAAGGGGAGAGCCGCTAGCAAGGTTGAAGTTGGCGAAAAGAGAAAGTTTAAAGGAACGTCAGGTTCCAATAAAAAGAACAAATTCTCGAAGTCTGGTTCGAGAAAATTCGGAGGAGGAGCCGAAGCCAAATGGTGTGACAGGTGCAAGAAGAAACATGCTGGGAAGTGTAGCGTGGAACTCACTTGTTACAAGTGTGGAAAGCCAGAGCATTATGCCAATAATTGCACCTTCACTAATAGCGTCTGTCATGGGTGCCATGAAGAAGGGCATATTTTGAGGGATTGCCCGAAGAAGAAGGACGCAACGAAACCCAATCTTCCACCAAAGCCGATGGCGAGAGCCTTTCAGATGACACTTGAAGCTGCGAAAGAAGAAGCCGATGTCGCTTCAGGTACCTTTCTCATAAACGAATTGCCTGCCCAAATTTTGTTTGATTCTGGAGCCAATTACTCCTTTATATCGCATGAATTTGGTAGAAAACTAGTTTTGCCTGTTGACAGACTAGTTAATGCTTTAATAGTCGAAATTGCTAGTGGCAAGTTTGTACCTGTTAGCCATCGTATGAAAAACATCCTCATTGACTTGGATGGGAATAAGTTCCACGAGGAATTATTGCCTATCGAGTTAAATGGATTTGACATAGTTTTAGGAATGGATTGGCTTAGCGCCAATGATGCCGAAATAATGTGTAGGAAGAAGATAGTAAAAGTAAACCCGCCAGGGAAAGAGCCGTTTATGGTGTACGGAGACAAACGCAGAGTAAATTATGGAATCATTTCCCTAATGAAATCCAGAAAGTGTTTGGCCAAGGGGTGTACATCATATCTAGCGTTCGTGATCGATGCTCAGAAGGAAAAGAAGGAGGTGCAGGATATTCCGGTGGTGTGTGATTATCCGGAAGTCTTTCCCGAAGATCTTCCCAGATTGCCCCCTGATCGACAAGTAGAATTCCGTATCGACTTGTTACTAGGAACGACGCCGATAGCAAAAGCACCATATCGATTAGCACCAACCGAGATGAAAGAACTTATGACACAACTTCCGGAGTTATTGGACAAAGGTTTCATTCGACCTAGTTCATCACCCTGGGGAGCCCCTGTGTTATTTGTAAAGAAGAAAGACGGGAGCATGAGAATGTGCATCGATTACAGAGAGCTGAATAAAGCGACGATAAAGAACAAGTACCCGTTGCCGAGGATCGATGGCCTGTTCGACCAGTTGCAAGGTTCGAGCTATTTCTCGAAGATTGATCTTAGGTCCGGATACCATCAACTAAAGGTGAGGGAGCAGGATATCGAAAAGACTGCGTTCAGAACAAGATATGGACACTATGAAATTTTGGTTATGTCGTTTGGATTAACCAATGCCCCAGCAGCTTTCATGGATTTGATGAACATGGTTTGTAAAACATACCTTGATAAATCCGTGATAGTATTCATAGACGATATCTTGATCTATTCGAAAAGCAAGCAAGAGCATGAAAAGCATCTGCGTGAAGTGCTAGAAGTTCTGAAAAAAGAGAAGTTGTATGAAAAGTTCTCCAAATGTGAATTTTGGATTCAAGAAGTCCAATTTTTAGGTCATGTGGTTAACCAAGATGGAATAATGGTTGACCCAACAAAGATTGAAGCTGTGATGAAGTGGGAACAACCAAAAAGTCCCACGGAGATTCGAAGCTTTTTAGGATTAGCCGGATATTATCGCCGATTTATCCAAGGCTTTTCTTCGATCGCTACTCCATTAACAGCTTTGACCCACAAAGGAGCTACTTATGCTTGGAATGAAAAGCATAAGGAGGCCTTTGAAAAGTTAAAGAAGAGATTGTGTGAAGCACCGATTCTTTCGTTACCTGAAGGAGTTGATGACTTCGCAGTTTATAGTGATGCCTCTGGAGTTGGGTTAGGATGTGTTCTGACCCAACAGGATAAAGTGATAGCGTATGCATCGAGGCAGTTGAAAGAGCATGAAAAGAACTACCCCACTCATGATGATCTGGAGTTGGCAGCGGTAGTATTCGCCTTAAAGATATGGAGGCACTATCTTTATGGTACTAAATGCAAACTTTTCACTGATCATAAGAGTCCTCAATATCTCTTTAATCAGAAGGAATTGAACATGAGGCAGCGGCGCTGGCTGGAACTACTCAAGGACTACGACTGTGAGATACTTTACCACCCTGGTAAAGCAAATGTTGTTGCTGATGCTCTCAGTCGGAAGGTAAATCTTGAAAAGAGAAGGCCAAGAGCGCTGAAAATTGAAGTCGTCTCGACAATTGTGGAAAGTATAAAGAAAGCTCAGGAGGAAGCTTTGTAGAAAAATAACCGGAAGGAGGAACGTTTGGGTAAAACGTTGGTGTTTGATACAAACGGTCAAGGATTGAAGGTATTCAAAGATAGGATTTGGGTACCTAAGACGGGAGGAGTAAAAGGTCTTCTGTTGGAAGAAGCTCACAAAACCATGTACTCGATTCATCCCGGTAGTACGAAAATGTATAGGGATCTAAAACCATATTACTGGTGGCCGACGATGAAGCTCGATGTTGCTAAAACCATATTACTGATTCACGTCGTGAATACTGTATGACAATTTATTATTTTTTAATCCAGGTTTGTCTATTAACTAAATTCTTAATTATTACTACTTCATTTTTAGGGACCCCACACTCAGTGTTTAATTATGAATAAAGTGAGTTGGATGATATGATCTATGTTTCTAAGACTAAAATGCAAAAACTAAAAAGAAAAAGAAAAAAAAACGCAAACCAAACTCGGGTTGCCTCCCGAGAAGGGCTTCTTTTTTAGGAGTCTTGAGCTGGACTCCGTGCCTCCTACGTCGACTCGTCAGAAGAGTCCACCACCAGGATCTTTTGCTCCTTGAAACGCCTCTTGTAAGCTTGCACTCGACGAATATATGCCTTTTTAGAATTCTCCTTTTTAACCTTGACGTCGTTTCCATCGAACTTGCGTTTGATCCCTTGAATCTTCAATTTTCCATTATTTTTAAGCTCTATAGTGTCCTTCTCTTCTTTCACCACTAGACTTGTTGCTTTTGAAGTAACCTCCTCTTCATCACTCGACATCTCATCATCTTCCTTGCTTACCCAAGAAGTTGGATTCGTGTAGGCAATGACTTCAACTAAAAATGGAACAGATGCTCTCGGTTTTGTTCTTTTAACTTGCTGAATTGTTTTGATTTCTTCTTCCATGAGCTTCTCTAATTCTTCAAGTTCATTCTCTTCATCTATGGTGAAAACCTCTTCTTGAGCATGACTCCCTTGGAAACCATATTCTATTCCAAAAATTTCCTGCTCATCCCCAACTCTCAAGGTGAGCTTGGACTCGCGTATATCAACCAGAGCTCTAGCAGTGTTAAGTAACGGGCGACCAAGAATAATTGGTACATTGGGATCTTCTTTCATATCCAAAACCACAAAGTCTATTGGAAAAACGAATTTCCCAATTTTCACGAGAATATCTTCCACAATGCCTCGGGGCTGTGTCACTGAACGGTTCGCCATGTGAATAGTCATCTTTGAGCCTTCAACTTCTGAATATTCAATTTTTGATAAAAACGAATAAGGCATCAAATTTATGCTAGACCCAGAATCGGCTAAAGCATAAACCTTCATATTATTCCCAAACTCACATGGGAGAGTGAGTCGTCCAGGATCCCCCATCTTCTTAGGTATCTCTCCCAACACAGATTTTGAGCTTTGCTCACTTAGAATCACCTTAGAATTCCCCTTTAATTGTTGACGAGTGTCTAACAAGTCTTGTAGGAACTTAGCATATTCTGGAACTTTTGCAAGCGAATCAATAAAAGGAGTATTAATAGGACTACCCTTCAATTGCTTGATAAACTCCAGATGTTCTCTCTCCAGTGGACTGAGATTAGCTCTAGACGGGAATGGCAAAGGTGGTTTATAAGCTGGAACAGATACTGATTTTTTCTGTTCAGACCGAGCCCACGACGTGAACTGAGTATTCCAGCAGATTCTTCAATTTCGAGCTTCGGCTTCTTTGGCTTTGGATTGGGCTGTTGTGGCTCCACTTCTAAGGCTTCTAGGAACTCATAAATCGCCTCTTCTTCAGTATCTATGGCCATTACGTGAGATTGAGTCTTCTTTTCTGGATTTTTCGGGAACATCTTTTCATTAACCAAAGTGGTAAGTTGACCAAGTTGTACTTCAAGGTTATTGATGGAGGCTTGCTAATTTTTTATTAATGCCTGCTGATCTATCATCATGGCGTGATGATTCTTCATTATAGCTCTTTGTTCTTCCATTGCAGTATCAGTAGCATCATGTCTTTTTTCTGAAGCTTCCATAAATTTCATCAACATGGTCTCTAATTCTGATTTCTTTTCAACTAGTGGTTGCTCTCTTTGGTAGAACCCTCTGCCAGTTTGTCTAAATTTCTCTTCTTTTTGCTTCTTGTATTCATCGTAAGGCAGCCACTCCTTCTTTGGTTTCCTCCGGTCTTCATCGTACTTGTCCCCACTTGAGTAGCAAACTTGAGCTTTCTTGTTTCCATATTCATCCAAGTTGCAATCTTTTGTCAAATGTGGGCCACTACATCTCTCGCAACCAACTCGAATTGCATGAATTGATTGGTCCATTTGGGTCAATCTCCTATCCATAGTGTTAAGCATTGCCATCACAGCAGCCATCTCTTCAGTTTGTGCACCTCCACTGCCTTTTATTCCATCGCGTCCTGGGTTGTGATACTCACGAGAGTGCTTTGAAAATTCTTCAACCAGCTCCTTGGCCTGAATTGGGTTCTTCTTTGTTAGTGGTCCTTGTGAATCAAGGAGTTGTCTAGTCATGACATTCACCCCATCATAAAATATCGACATTTTTTGCTGAAGATTTAGGTCATGTTGAGGACAATTCCTTAACAACCCCTTGTAGCGCTCCCATGCCTCGTATAATGACTCCCCCGGGTTTTGCTCAAAGTTGGCAATCGCCTTCTTGAGTTTAGAGATTTTGGAGGGTGGGCAAAACTGATCTAGAAATTTCTCACGCAATTGGGCCCATGTGGTGATCGTACCAGATGGAAGAGCCTTCAACCAGTCTTTTGCAGCTCCTTTGAAAGTGACTGGTAACATTCTTAACAATGATGTCTCCCTCGGGATATTAGGAGTATTAAAATAATCCGCAATATCATTGACCTCATCTAAATGCTTAAAATCATCTTCATGATCCTTCCCATAGAATGGGATATCCTTGAGTGTCGTAAGGATATGTCCCTTTAACTCGAATGTGGCATTGGCAGGTATCGCAGGATGTATTAAACCCGACCCCACATCATCTCGAATGCGCTTCTTGTAATCCCCCATGGCCATTTCTTCAATATTCGCCATCTCGTTCCTTGGCTCGTTCTCGGGTTCACTTGTATGTAATTCAAATTCAGGCTCGGTATCGTATTCGGACTCGGCTTGGACGGGTATTTGATCTAAGACTTCAAACTTGCTCTTTGAGGCTGAACTCGATTCTCCCGTTTTCTTTCCTGACTTCCTTGAAAAGGCTGATTTCAGTTCTTGTAAAGGTGTCTTCTTCGGTGTTTGATCTTCTTTCACGCTCTTATCCTTCTTTTTGTGAATTGCAGACTCGAAATCTTCAAGTGGTGGTACCAAAGGTGTGTTAGAACCTCTGGTCATGAACTTCTGAAATAAAACAAAAAGATAAAAACGTAAATCTGAACTAAAAAAAAACTGAAATAAACAAAACTAAGGACTTCAGTTCTCACGTCGTGAATCTTGAAAGTTCACGTCGTGAGTCCTGTAATGCAGAAAAAAAATTAAAACAGAAAAGTGACTTCTTGCAGGTTTTAACCTACAAAAAGGATTGATTAATTTAAAGCAAACAAACTAATAATTAACTAAGTCGTTCCCCGGCAACGGCGCCAAAAACTTGATGTGCACAAAAGTACCCACTAATTTTAATATTTATAACCTAACAAACTTAGACTAACTATGCACCTATAGGCAGTGTACCTAGTCAGATTATAGTATAGCTTGGGTAAGTCGGGTATCGATCACAGGGAACGGTGTTACTAATTAATCTACTTGCTAGCAAATTAACCTAATTATTAACAAGTTTAAAAAAGGGTTTTATCTGATTTTACAAGATCAGACGAACTTAACTCAAATTCAATCAATAAGTAAAAACACTCTTGTTTAGTTCGAATCCACTTCGTCCTTATGGATAGCTAATAATTATGGATTATCAAGTTGGTTTTAATTATATTAGTAATTTAAGTCTAACTTTACCAATAATTAATTAATTCATGTAAAACTATGTATGGTCACACACAATTAAACACAGAACCAATTATGAATATGAATATGCTATGTAAGATTTATTATGTAAACGCAATTATAGTCACAATCTACGTTCTCTAGCATAGCTAAGTTTATTTACTTTAATTACTAACTAAGATTGGTCAATCCTAGCTCTAACAATTTAATGTTCACTAAATCATTAGGTAACAAGTTCATGCAGTTAATGGTCACTAAGCTACACAGAACATGGAATCAAGCAACTAAAGAAACAACCATAAGCATGCTAGGTAATTATAAACCAAACACAAGCAATTTACCAACTAAATAAATCCATATAAAATTAAGCTATTCATAAGTTAGAAACTTCATCTAGCTAAACAAGAGTAGCTAGATTCAGCTGCTCATAATAGCAACTAACACACTAACACAAATCAAAGTATAATGAAACATGTTCATAAGTATCAAATAAGTGAACTAAATTATGGACCTTCACTCTTTTGGTGTTGAAAACCTTTTCCAGAACCTTACTTCTGCTGTAAATCATCTCCTGGAACCTCTTTCTTCTGCCAAAAGTCCCTCAAATCGTAATGGGCAAGGGAATTTATAGTATTCTGATTTCCCGAGTTCACGTCGTGAACCATAAGACTTCACGTCGTGAATATTAGATAACCGTGTTCGGCAAGGACTCTTCCACCCGCATGCATATCTTCTAGAATTCTCGACTCACGTCGTGAACCATGAATTGTTCACGTCGTGAAAACGTCTGTTGGGTGATTTTCCGTTCTTCTTTCCTTCAATCCTCCAAAGTTCCATATTCTGTCAATTTCAGTCCCTATCTTCGAAAATGCTTCTGTTTGGCTGCAAAATAACAAATTAAACTTATAAGTACCATTATTCTATGCGAATAACCAAAATATTAATAGAAGTGTAAATAAATATTGCCTAAAAACATGTATAAATATGGCAATATCAATCTCATAGTAGCCGAGTGTGGGCGGGGCCCGTATCTCGTTGTAACACACACGTTTTGAAATCGTGTTTTAAGTAAATAATATTATGAAATATTATGTGATATTGAGTATTGGGTTCTAACAGATAGTTTTTACTAGAAATAAGATAAAACTATGTTTAGAATCACTCATAAATTATTGGAAGTCTTATGAGATTCCAATTAAAAGCTAAATAGTGAAATTTAGCGAAAATATAAAATTTGAAATAAGTAAAATTTTATTGTTAAAAGTTGTAGATAATCTCGTTAGAAACATATAGGCGAAAACCTCGTCGAAATCCGAGTTATAACGAAGAAATTATGACCAATCGAAGATCCGCGATAAAACCGGCACGTTGCCGAATGACGTGAAAAGTAAGTTTTTGATAAACTACTTTTTGGCCTTAGTGATCTAAATGAAAGTCGTAGTATTCATTAAACCGAGAATTTTGATAAAAAGAACGCCAAAATCTGACTTCGTATGAGGAAGTTATGATTTTTCTAAGTTTCAGCTTAGCAGTAGACAGCTAAAAACTCGAATTTTAGACCGAGTGATTTTTTAGCCACACAACCTAAACGAGAATCGACCGTCATTAGCAGTACAACGGTAAAAAGTCTGACGAAAACGGACGTCGGATGAAGAAGTTATGAATTTTTAACGGATTTACCAGTCCCGGTCTGTTAAAAATAATAATATAAAAAATAAAGTCAAAATTTTCCGATGAAGTCTAAACGAAAGTTGTAGAGCATAATTTTCGCTACGCGTGCATATAAAGAACGTCAAAAACGGAGCCCGTATGAGAAAGTTATGGATTTTACAAGATTGGGCACATTTTTCGATAATTTTCGCATGAATAGTGTTCGATCCACGTGGCGTCTTCTGATTGGACCGCAGCCTCGCGTGGCAGCCGCTGATTGGTCCGAAGTCGTCACCTCTTTCCCCATTGGACCTAAGCTCGGTCCACTTAGGAGCTGGCATCTGTCCGAAGTCACGTGATCTCGCATGTGCCCTCGTGCCCGACCCACGTGTAGACTCCTGATTCGACCGAGGCAGCCGACCCGATCCGAAGCCAGAAGTCGCGTCATCCGACCAATGCGAAGCGAGAACCTGTCCGTCCGAGCCTCACCCTGCTGCCACCTGGTCCGAGCCTCGCAGCCACCTGCCCTCACCCCCTCGCTTCGGATCCGAGGCTCGCACCTATATAAGGGGTGCGAGATCTCCTGGTTAGATGTTTGAAATTTGGCATTTTTCACCCTTGTTCCATATTTTCTTACATTTCGACTTCCCCCGAAGCCCCGATACTAATTCCAAAGCCCGAAACACGCCCCGAAATTCCCGAGAAGCCCGAAAAATTTATCTTTTCGGTTTCGAAGCCCAACCTTCGCAGAGCCCGGTTTTCAACGAAGAAAGTCATATTTAGAGCCGAAGTTGTAACGACCAAAAATTTCAACCAATTTAAAACATTTTATTTCATTCAAAAACCATTACGTTCATACATCTTGTTTTCAAAACAGTTTAAACATCAGAGTATTTCCCTAGAACCATATCTCATAAAACACAAACATGAGGAGCGGTACGATCACGCCTTCGCCTTGCCACGATCTCCTGAAGCACCTGAAACAATAAACCACAACTGTAAGCCCGAAAGCTTAGTGAGTTTCCCCCAAAGTACCCATACACACACAAACATACACATACAGCAAGGAACAACATACTACGGGTCCATTCAACCTTCCAGTTGGAATACCCCCGGCCCACAACCATCGGGTTGGAATGCCCAAACACCTATACATACAACAATAGCTACTATGGGTCCAATCAACCCTTAGGATGGAATACCCCATGCCCCTCAACCATCGGGTTGGAATGCCAACATACTATGAGTCCAATCATCCTACCGGGATGGAATACTCCTGACCCACAACCATCGGGTTGGAATGCCCCGCTTCCTATACATACAGTAACTACTACTACTATTATGGGTCCAATCATCCCTTGGGATCGAATACCCCAGGCCCCTCAACCATCGGGTTGGAATGCCAACACACTATGAGTCCAATCATCCTACCGGGATGGAATACTCCTGGCCCACAACCATCGGATTGGAATGCCAAACTACTCTAGCAGACATGCACACATATCAGGCAACCACATAACACTCTACAGAACTAGCACACTAGGGTCCTATCATCCTACCGGGATGGAATACCCTCTACCACTGCTTAACATACATAACCCGCAGGTATCCTCCTACCAGCATACATAATGCAAGACCTTCTACCGGTCTATAAATAATCACTACCCAACTACCAGGGCGCTGATCCAACAAAACTAGCCATCATACAACTATCCATCTCTCTAGGATACTAGGCAAAAGGTATACTCTCATATCACTATCTTATCCACCAGGATACTAGCAAGCATATCATCACATAATATAACAAGCTCTAACAACAATTCAAAGGGCCGGCCTTGGTGCCTTAGACCCTTGAGTACAGTGAGGAAAACTCACCTTGAACTGCTGAAACACTGCTGGTACCCTTCTGGCTGCTATCTGACAATCCCCGCACTGCTGCTCCTCTAGCTCCCCGAACTATCAATGCCACAATAACACTTAGCCCAAAACAATATCCTTCTAAGGGTAAATTGACCATTTTACCCTTAACCCAATCTGGTTCATGACTAAGGCCCAACACCATAATATGAAAGGTCCAACACTAGGTAAGCTTCTCAAGCCCACTAGTGATCCACTAATGGCCCAATTTGCTACATTGGGCCCAATCCCTTAATGGGCCTCACCCTAAGCCCAGAATATATTCCTTGGCCCATATGATATGATTTCTGATGGCCCACTAAGGCCCAAATACCCAAACATGCCCCAAACCACGGCCCAAAAACTCATGATCCATACAGACAGAGTACGCGGGGCGTACCCCCATGTACGCTAAGCTTACAGGCAGAATGGTGAGTACGCTGGGCGTACCTGCACGTACGCTCAGCGTAATACCTCTGTTAAGACCTTTTCCCAATAAGTGCTTAATACTCAGATCTACAAGCTACCATTACAGATCATGGTCCTTTTCCATGTCTTAACCCATAAAGTCACTAACTTGGTGACTTGCAACCCACCAAATAAGCCCAAATTCATAAGGTGGCAACATACTTCCATAACAAGGGCTAAATCTCATGCATGAACTCATTAGGACCATCAAGATTGCAACTTTATTACTTGTGGGACACTTTTAGCTCTGAGGGTGGCAACCCCAAGCTCAAAATCGAAGTTGCTCCAAAAAGGTCCATTCTTGGGACCAAAAAGTCCATAAAATTGTACCAAGAGAGATCTAAGAGATTATTCATCAAGCTCAAAGCTTTTTACCTTGAAGAGGTCCGAAATGAAACACTTGTCCCAGATCTATAAGCTCTAGCTTCCAAGGTTCCCCCTTCCCAATCTTCTTCCTTTCTCTTCCAAGCTAAAAACCACTAAGATGAGCTTTTCAAGGCCAAGATCTCTAAAAATGGAGGTTGGAACGTTCTAGGGTTTCTTCTGAGGTTAGGGAGGCCGATATGGGGGCTAGGGTTGAAGCCATTATGTTCTATTTATAGTGGCTCAACCCAAATTAGGGTTTAATGAACTTTTGCGTACGTTGGGCGTACCTTTACGTACGTTGGGCGTACGCCTCACACCTCCGCGATCCAAAGACCCGCTACGCTGGGTGTAACCCAGCTTACGCTGGGCGTAGCCACGCATGTCCAAAAGCATGCATTCCCCTCTTTTGACAACTTTTTCCATTAAGGGACCATAAATGACAACAACTTCAAAATGTTATAACTCCTTCATTCTAAGTCCGTTTCCGGCGAACTTTATATCCACAAAAAGGTTGCGAGAAGCCCTACGCTTCTAACGACACACCCCGGTCCGAAACCTTCTCGAATAAATCCCATTGCCCATAAAAGACCGAAACGCCCTTACTCTTGATCTCGGGGATCCATGAATAATTACTCTTAGAACGGGGCGTTACAATTCTCCCCCACTTAAATATGATTTCGTCCTCGAAATCGCCAATTGTCAACTCCGACTACCCAAACGTACATACATCAATACCCTTACCAAAAACCAACACTCACACCTGGCCCAAACAGCCTCCGGCTGGAATACCAGGCATGCCTACGACGGGTCCGCTCATCCCTAGGATGGAGTACCCTCGCATCCTACTCATGTTTGGCCCAGACAACCCTCGGGTTGGAATACCAAACACATCAGGTCCAATCAATCATAGGGTTCGGTCATCCTCATGATGGAATACCCCATATTGGAATACCTCCACATACATAACTCAAACCCAAAACCATACTCGGAACCAAGGACCTTGTCCTTGCGTTCCCCTCGAACTCTCCGGTTCGTCACACTTGAGTATAACCCACTCATACTTCCCTAACACGATCTCTAGGTCCTTGACCTACGACTGTACAATCCTCATCATCGATCCAGACTGCTCCCGAGTCTGCTAACCTGCTATCTCGCCTTCCTTTGTCCAAACCTCCAAAACCATACTCTGGAGACACTATCCAAACCTCCAATCTGGAGACACTTCATCCAACCTCTGGTTCAAAGATCCTCGACACTTGTAAAGCCCTTACTATGACTGAACCGCCTCATCGCACCATCCCAATAACCAACATTCAAACCGCGTCAGACAACCTTCTACAACTAGCGGCTCATCCGAGAATTTCCAATTCTCCCCCACTTAGGGCACTAACCCCTATCCACTGGCAGAGAAGTTAACACGCTGCTCAATCGAATCCCACTAATACACCGAACTTCAAGGAACCTAAGTTCCTGCTGAAAGTTCCCGAATCCCTGAACCATAACCTTCCTTCCTCACGAATTCCACACCGGATACTATCTCTCTAACAACTCTCAATACTAACTCTTCTCTAACACATACAACACTTTATATCTCATGCAAGAAACAACAACTCAGTCATACATATGATGGGTTTTGAGCATTCTAACACTTCCTAAGTGTACATGCAACCCTAATAACCTTGAATCTATGTTTTCTCTATATACATGCAAATTTCTTTTTCAAGGTTATTTCCTAACTAGCATGGCATGGGGATTACATAAAACATAAAAACTAGTAGAAATACATACCTTGTTGTTGCTTGGATTCCTTCAAGACTTTGTGAGCCTAGCACCCCAAATGTTGTGCCTCAAATGCTTCACACAACACCACAAGACTTGGAATAACTTGAGAGAATACTTCTAGCACTCAAAATCGGTTATGCCCTCTCTAGAAACACTAGGTCACGATTTTGCTAGCCATAGGGTTCCTTTTATAGTGTTGTCACAATTAGGGTTTACACATGAATGCCCTTAATTGTCATGACTCTTGATTTCTCATGACCCATGGGTTTGTAACTCCCATGGACTATCCATGGAGCTCCATATGGTTATAACCAAACCCATAAACCATGGATCATTAATCCACCATAAAAGAATTGATGATTGTCATAATCAACCCTATATATTTAATTAGTCTCACTTTGATCACCAAATTAATACTAGATTAATACTTGATCAATACTAATTAAATAATATTATTATTAATATATTAGAACTTATAATATATTAATAATCATAAGTGCCTTATTCTCTCATCTAGTCTATCCAAGTATTGCAATGCCATGCAACCCAAATGGACCATGCCGGGTCGGGTCAAGTACATACCAAATAAAGTTATGGACTTAGACACTATATCCAACAGTCTCCCACTTGGATAAGTCTAATAACTATATTTGCAAATACGACTTCAAAATCCGACTAGCAATCGTAGCTCTTTCAAAGTCTCTCGGAACTGAGATGATGATGATACGCCATTTAAGATAAGTGATCATATAATCCTCTGTTCTCATGATATCAGCCGGACAAACACATGGAACATGGTCTTACTTATTGTCCAGCATTTGTTTCTCGATCTCTAATTTGTTTCGACATAGAACTAAATTGAACACATCAATTAGGTTCTGACCGGGCCCGGTACATAAGTCAAAACCAAATCATCGAGGGGCCCAGATATCGCTTCTATTTCTAGAAGGAACAGATAAACTTCGACTGATATGCTTGTACTAACTACTTGTTGAATTATTCACAAAGGCACGTTTTATGACATCGAGTTACCAATGCGTTTTCGTGCAATCAATGAATAACCAACTCATAGTCAACAACTCATATCTCTAGGTTTGAAGATTTATATGATATTACCGTCTCACGATCACTCGAGATAAATTCCATGAAGTGATGCAAGTGAGCGTGGGTTGGATCCAATACTCAGCCCTTATGAGTACTCATGAATGTTGTAGCAACCATTGCATTGTCCAAAGCACTTTTAGACAAATCATACAAGCCAAATTCATGACAGTCTTAAATCAATACTTACTTCCAAAGTTTGACTGACTGTGGATGGTTTGAATAATAACATAATTATTCTGGAAGTAAAAACATGCAAAATTGAAACATAGTAAACAATCAACACAAGATAGTAACACCTTACTCATAAATAAATAACAACTTTTATTTATCATCAAATGTCAATTACATTTTACAAGTTTCAAGAATCTAATTATTGAAACTAGTATCATCCTTCAGCCCAATGCGCCTCGCATGCTGTAAATGCTTAACCCTGCTCAGTCCCTTCGTGAGGGGATCTGCCGGGTTCTCATCTGATGATACCCTCTTAGCCACGAGGAGTCCTTCTTCTATTCGATGTCTGATGAAATGGTATTTTCTGTCAATGTGCCTAGATCTCCCGTGATCTCTTGGTTCCTTAGCCAAAGCAACCGCACTTTCATTGTCACAGAAAATTTCCATTGGCTCCTTTATGGCTGGTACAACTCCAAGGTCTCCGATGAAGTTCTTTAGCCATATCGCCTCCTTAGCTGCTTCACTTGCTGCTATGTACTCTGATTCACAAGTAGAATCAGCTACTGTCTCCTGCTTGGAACTTTTCCAAGTAATTGCCCCTCCATTTAGGATAAAGACCCAGCCTGACTGAGAGCGGAAATTATCCCTATCAATCTGGAAGCTAGCATCGCTATATCCTTCCACTCTCAAGTCATCACTGCCTCCGAGGGTAAGGACCCAATCCTTAGTCCTCCGCAGATACTTGAGAATGTTCTTTACCGCTATCCAGTGTGCCTTGCCAGGGTTCCCTTGATATCTACTGACCATGCTCAAAGCAAAGGCCACATCAGGGCGAGTACAAGTCATAGCATACATGATCGAGCCCACAGCGGAAGCATATGGTATATGACTCATTTCAGCTATCTCAGCCTCTGTACTCGGACTCTGAGTTTTACTCAGCTTGGCATTACTCTGGATTGGTAATTCTCCTTTCTTGGAATCTTGCATACTGAACCTCTTCAGCACCTTATCCAAGTAAGTACTTTGACTAAGTCCAATTAGTTCTTACTCCTATCTCTCAATATCCTGATCCCTAGGATATAGACAGCTTCCCCAAGGTCCTTCATAGCGAAACACTTCCCAAGCCAGGACTTAACCTCCTGCAAGGTTGGGACGTCGTTTCCTATGAGAAGTATGTCATCCACATACAACACCAAGAAGCTAACTATGCTCCCTCTAGCCCTGACATACACACAAGACCCATCCTCACTCCTAGAAAAGCCAAACTCTTTGACTTTCTCATCAAAGCAAAGATTCCATCTGCGAGATGCTTGTTTCAATCCATAAATGGATTTATCAAGCTTACACACTCTATTAGGGTATCTTGTATCGACAAAACCCTCTGCTTGAGCCATGTAAACATCTTCAGCCAACTTTCCATTAAGGAAAGCGGTTTTGACATCCATTTGCCATATTTCATAATCATGAAATGCAGCTATGGCTAACAATACTCTAATAGACTTAATCTTAGCTACTGGTGAGAAGGTCTCATCATAGTCAACTCCCGGAGTTTGAGTAAAGCCCTACGCAACCAGTCGCGCTTTGTAAGTATGTACCTTTCCATCTATGTCGGTCTTCTTCTTGAGGATCCATTTGCACCCAACTGTCTTACGACCTGGTACATTGTCAACCAAGTTCCAAACTTGATTGTCATACATGGACTGAATCTCGCTGTCCATAGCCTCCTTCCATTTAGCAGACTCAGGGCCTGCCATGGCTTCCCTGTAATTATTAGGTTCATCCAAATCTATTAGTGTACTATCACTAATAAATGTATCACCTTCAGTGGTGATGTGATAACCATAATAAAAAACAGGTGTGTTCCTCACCCTAGTGGAACGTCTTGGAGGTACAGACTCATCTATCGGATCAACAGGAGTTTCCTCCTCAGGTTGGTCGATAGCATTTGAGGTTCCTTCACCACTTGACTCTTGAAGCTCTTCAAGGTCAATTTGCCTCCCACTGTCCCCTTGGCTTATGAATTCTCTCTCACGAAAGACTCCTCTTCTTGCTACAAAAACCACATTATCACTGGGTCTGTAGAAGAGGTAACCAAAGGATCTCTGTGGGTAGCCGATGAAAATACACCTCTCACTTCGAGGTTCAAGCTTATCATGAGTCTCACGCCTCACGAAAGCTTCACAACCCCAAATCTTGATGTGGTCCAAATTGGGAACTTTCCCAGTCCACATCTCGTGAGGTGTTTTGGCAACCTTTTTAGTAGGGACTAGATTAAGGATATGGGCGGCAGTCTCTAAGGCATACCCCCAGAAAGAGATTGGTAACGAAGCTCGACTCATCATGGAACGAACCATATCCAACAAGGTTCGATTGCGCCTCTCAGCTACATCATTCAACTGTGGTGTTCTGGGAGGTGTCAATTGTGAGACAATCCCACATTCCTTAAGATAGTCAAGGAACTCAATGCTAAGATACTCTCCTTCTCGATCGGATCGGAGCATCTTGATGTTCCTGCCCAATTGATTCTCCACTTTCTGCTTAAACTCTTTGAACTTTTCAAAGGTTTCTGACTTATGCTTGATTAAGTAAATATATCCATATCTACTGTAATCATCAGTAAAAGTCACATAATAGCGATTAGCATCCCTTGTAGCAACTCTGAAGGGCCCACACACATCCGTGTGTACAAGGTCCAACAAACCTTCACCCCTATCACAAGTACCTGTGAAGGGTGACTTTGTCATTTTTCCAAGTAAACAAGACTCGTAACTATCATCTGACTTGAGGTCAAATGATTCCAAGACTCCAGCCTTTTGGAGTTGGCCTATGCGCTTCTTGTTAACATGCCCAAGACGACAATGCCACAAGGATGCTTTATCCAAGCTATCTGAAGAATCAATATACAACACATTATTTCCTAGATTGTCTACAACATTCACAGCTTCATATACACCATCACAAGGTAATGCTTTAAAGTAAAATACATCATTGTAATAAACATCAATAGCACCATTTTTATTATCAAATGAAAATGAAAAACCTTGTTTGTACAAGCCATGAAAAGAAATAATATTTCTCGCCATTTCGGGCGAGGAACAACACTTATTCAAATCTAACATTAACCCATTATTAAGCAATAAAGAATAAACTCCTATCTTGGTAACAGGTGATGCTTTCCTGTTGCCCATGACTAAGTTTATCTTCCCGTGCTCCACTTGCTCACTTCTTCTTAGTGCATGCAAATCAGTACAGATGTGAATACCACAACCTGTATCAAGCACCCAAGAATTAGCATTAGATGAGTTATTAGACAATATTGTGTAAATACCTGCATTGCTGGGTTTAACCTTCCCATCCTTTACATCTTGCAGATATTTAGGGCAGCTTCGCTTGAAGTGTCCCTTATCCTGGCAATAGAAGCAATGTGCTTCCTTTGGGTTTGAAGAAGGAGTAATGGGACCTTTCTTTGTCCCACTTGAAGAGGAACCATCAAGAGTCTTACCCTTGGTACCCTTCGAAGGGCTTTTCCTCTTCTTACCCTTTCCCGGCCCAATAGCCAGAACAGGGGCTGTTGAAGGAGTAGAAGTAGCAACCGCTTTACCCTTAAGGCCATTTTCAGCTGTCCTTAAGAGTCCTTGAAGTTTGCTAAGTGTGACTTCCTCCTTGTTCATATGATAAGTCATACGAAACTGATCATAACTTGGAGGTAAGGAATGGAGAATGATGTCAATCGCCATTTCCTCAGGAAAGTCAACATTTAGCTTCAGCAACCGGTCAACGAACCTTTGCATCTTCTGCAAGTGACCGGTGATTGGTTCACCATCCTTCATCCTTGCGGTTATCATGGAGGAGATGATTTCATACCTCTCCTGACGCGCGCTCTGATGGTACCTTTCCATCAGATGCAGGTGCATCTCATAGGGGTAGAAATCTTCATAGGATTTTTGAAGTTCAGGAGTCATGGTGGCCATCATGATGCATGCTACTTTAGTAGCATCCTTTTCATGTGCAACAAACTCCGCAAACTCTTCAGGAGTAGCAGTGGCTTCACTCACAACCTTAAGCTCCCTATCGAGGACATATTCTTTGTCCTCATAGCGGGTAATCATTCTGATGTTTCTGATCCACTCATTGAAATTGGATCCATCAAAGATGACCTTACCACACAAGTTCATAAGGGAAAAGGAGCCTGTTGGGTTTGAGCCAGAAGCATTGTTGGAAGACATCTGAAAGGAAAGAAAGACAAGTTTCATTAGATTAGGAATCCTTAATAATTCACCCAAATGAAATATTAAGGCTAGGATCCAACAAACTATTTATAGTTGGAAGAGGGATGCCGTAATCCATAATATAAAATATTTGAAGGTAGGTAAATGACGATTTACCAATTTCCACCATAAGAACGAAATATTTTATTATTAGGTTTTATTGGTTTTGAAACTCCTAGATCTTTTGAGATACATTGAACTTTTCAATGGCATGTTTGAATCTCGATTGTGCCCTCTCAAGTTTGTGACTGGGATGCCGAGGATCACAAACAAGGTGTGAATAACCATACAAATTGACTTGGTACCCTCAACAATATTACCTAATCGATGTGCCGGTTAACCACACACGCTCCACCGATCTATAATAAGGTCAAGTTACCCTTTGCCACTCTTACTAGTCCATGTTAGTGTGCCGGTTAACCACACACGCTCCACTAACGACTTGGTAAGGTACAAAGTGTAATTTTATGGGCTAGCACCAATTTTACATTTTCCTAAAGTAACTAAGATTGGGAATTTATCATGTATAGTTACTTTATAATTCATTATACTTTTAACGAGTATTTAAAGTCGTATCCTACCCGTTCGGCTAACGACCCTCCACCGATCAAGGAAGCGGTGGGTGAGAGTGGACACCCATTAAGTCACCATTTTATAGGCAACAACCTTATACCCCCCTTATAGACCGGCTTCGTGAATGAGGCCTACTAACGGTAAGAATGACATATTCTTATACATATCTATATAATAAAATTATAATAATAGTATAAGTGTTGATTTTTAAACTTTTTAAAAATCTAAGGTTTAATTTGGAATTAAAGTATTAAAGTGTAAGACTTTTCAAATTCCAAAACTTGAGGGCAAGATTTGAAACTATTCCAAGTCTCTTCAATTTGTAACTTATGAGTTTTAATGATTCATAAAAAGGAAGACTCTTCATTTTATGAAACCACTTTAGTTCTTTAATCATAATTAAAAGAAGTGACTCTTGGTTATCCATAACTTGAGGACAAGTTATGGACACCATCATTTCCATTAAGATCATGAATTAAACATACATGGAGGTTACATATAATTCCTATGATCTTCTAAAAACTCATAAGAACACAAATTCATGTCAAGCAATTTCAAGAAATCATATAACTATATACAATACTTGAAAATTGATAAAAGCCATGTAAAATGGGTTAACATAATCATTATCATTTTGAAAAACAGATTTTACAAGTCCAAAACAGATTGGGATAATGATCTTAATCCATTTCCAGCAACAAAACTCGAAAAAACTGCCCAACACGCTCCTACTCGCCGAGTGCATTATTCTACTCGGCGAGTAGAATGAATTTGTTCATGGACTCGGCGAGTCCTCCCCATGGACTCGGCGAGTCCAGTCGTCAGAGTGCAGAATTTTCGATTTTTAAGCAGTTTTGCATCAAGTATACAGAAAACAATCCTAGGCTCTGATACCACTGATGGGTTTTGAGCATTCTAACACTTCCTAAGTGTACATGCAACCCTAATAACCTTGAATCTATGTTTTCTCTATATACATGCAAAATTCTTTTTCAAGGTTATTTCCTAACTAGCATGGCATGGGGATTACATAAAACATAAAAACTAGTAGGAATACATACCTTGTTGTTGCTTGGATTCCTTCAAAACTTTGTGAGCCTAGCACCCCAAATGTTGTGCCTCAAATGCTTCACACAACACCACAAGACTTGGAATAACTTGAGAGAATACTTCTAGCACTCAAAATCGGTTATGCCCTCTCTAGAAACACTAGGTCACGATTTTGCTAGCCATAGGGTTCCTTTTATAGTGTTGTCACAATTAGGGTTTACACATGAATGCCCTTAATTGTCATGACTCTTGATTTCTCATGACCCATGGGTTTGTAACTCCCATGGACTATCCATGGAGCTCCATATGGTTATAACCAAACCCATAAACCATGGATCACTAATCCACCATAAAAGAATTGATGATTGTCATAATCAACCCTATATATTTAATTAGTCTCACTTTGATCACCAAATTAATACTAGATTAATACTTGATCAATACTAATTAAATAATACTATTATTAATATATTAGAACTTATAATATATTAATAATCATAAGTGCCTTATTCTCTCATCTAGTCTATCCAAGTATTGCAATGCCATGCAACCCAAATGGACCATGCCGGGTCGGGTCAAGTACATACCAAATAAAGTTATGGACTTAGACACTATATCCAACAACATAAACAAGATAAAGCAGAAAAACATACCGGCTGACCCCTCTGGCTCAGACCTGATCGCCTCGGTCACAAGCTGATAAGCACGCCCTGGAGCCATCGGAGGCTCTGCCTGACCCTGACTCCTGTCAGTAAGTCTCAACGTGGATGGCGCTGGGGCCTGCACTGACCTGGCAGCCAGCAGAGGACACTGGGCCTTTATATGGCCCACCTGATCACAATGATAACAAAGTCGGACTCCTGCAGATGGAGTCGACTGCCTGCAATCTCTGGCTATGTGGCCCTCCTTGCCACACCTGTGGCACCCCGAAGAAGAACGGCAACTACCCTCGTGCACCTTGCCGCACTTCCCGTAAGTGCGACTTATCTGACCTCCCTGCCTATAATCAGCGGCCCTCATCCGCTTTGGTGCAGGCTGCGACTGCACCGGGGCCTGCCTCTGCTCTCTCAACTGGAGCTCCATCTCCAACTCGCGCCGCCTGGCGGCCTCCTGCAACTCCAACAAGGTACTACACCTCTGCGTGGACACAAACTGCCAGATATCCCTCTTGAGCATACTCAGATATCGGGACATCTGAGCCTGCTCCGAAGCAAACTCCGGGCAAAACATCGCCCTCTCAGTAAACATCCTGGTGATCTCCGTCACCGACTCTGAATCCTGCTTCAGCTCCAGGAATTCCTGAGCCAACCTCTCTCTCTCAACCTGTGGAACATAACGGGTACTGAACATCTCCCAGAACTGATCCCACGAAACCGCTGCCCGCTGCGCATCAGAGTAAGATCCCATAGTGAACCTCCACCAATCCTTCACCCCGAGCCTCAAAAGGTTTAGAGCACACCTCACCCTCTGATCTGCAAGGCATGAACACGTGAAGAAACAACCCTCCACGTCTGACTACTAAAACTAATATCATCCTTTACTCATAAATAACAGCTTTTATTCATAAATAACAGCTTTTATTTATCATCAAATGTCAATTACATTTTACAAATTTCAAGATTATCTAACTACTAAAACTAATATCATCCTTCAGCCCTATGCTCCGAGCATGCTGGAGATGCTTAGCCCGAGTCAGTCCCTTCGTTAGGGGATCTGCTGGGTTCTCATCCGATGATACCCTCTTTGCCACGAGGATTCCTTCTTCTATTCGATGTCTGATGAAGTGATATTTTCTGTCAATGTGTCTGGATCTCCCATGATCTCTTGGTTCCTTGGCTAAGGCAACCGCACTATTGCTGTCACAGAAAATCTCCATTGGCTCCTTTATAGCTGGTACAACTCCAAGGTCTCCGATGAAGTTCTTTAGCCATATAGCCTCCTTTGCTGCCTCGCTTGCTGCTATATACTCTGATTTACAAGTGGAATCAGCCACTGTCTCCTGCTTGGAACTTTTCCAAGTAATTGCCCCTCCGTTTAGAGTAAAGACCCAGCCCGACTGAGAGCGGAAATTATCCCTGTCAGTCTGAAAGCTAGCATCACTGTACCCTACAACTCTCAAGTCCTCACTGCCACCGAGGGTAAGGACCCAGTCCTTAGTCCTTCGTAGGTACTTGAGGATATTCTTTACCACAGTCCAGTGTGCCTTGCCAGGGTTCCCCTGATACCTTCTAACCATGCTCAAAGCAAAGGCTACATCAGGTCGAGTACACGTCATAGCATACATGATCGATCCTACAGCTGAAGCATAAGGTATTCGACTCATTTATGCTATCTCAGCCTCAGTACTAGGGCTTTGTGTCTTACTCAATCTGGCGTTACTCTGGATGGGTAACTCTCCTTTATTGGAGTTATGCATGTTGAACCTTTTCAACACTTTGTCCACATAGGTGCTTTGACTAAGTCCAATTAGTCTTTTATTCCTGTTTCTCAAAATCCTTATCCCTAGGATATAGGCAGCTTCTCCAAGGTCCTTCATAGCGAAACACTTCCCAAGCCAGGACTTTACTTCCTGCAGGGTTGGGATGTCATTTCCTATGAGTAGTATGACATCCACATACAGTACCAAAAAGCTGACTATACTCCCACTAGCCTTGATATAGACACAAGATTCATCTTGACTCCTTGAAAAGCCAAATTCTTTGACTTTCTCATCAATGCAAAGATTCCATCTGCGAGGTGCCTGTTTTAATCCATAAATGGATTTCTCGAGCTTACACACTCTACTGGGGTACTCTGTACTGACAAAACCCTCTGGCTGAACCATGTAAACATCTTTAGCCAACTTTCCATTAAGGAATGCGGTTTTGACATCCATTTTCCATATTTTATAATCATGAAATGCAGCAATGGCTAACAGAACCGTAATAGACTTAATCTTGGCCACTGGTGAAAAGGTCTCATCATAATCAACTCCCGGAGTTTGAGAATAACCCTTTGCAACCAGTCGTGCCTTATAAGTGTGTACATTACCATCCATGTCGGTCTTCTTCTTGAAGATCCATTTGCACCCAACTATCTTACGATCAGGTACATTGTCAACCAAGTTCCAAACTTGATTGTCATACATGGACTGTATCTCGCTATCTATAGCCTCTTTCCATTTAGCAGCCTCAGGGCTTGCCATGGCTTCCGTGTAGCTGTTAGGCTCATCCAGATTTACCAGTGTGTTATTACTGATAAGTGTCTCACCTTCTGCAGTAATATGAAAATAATAATAATGCTCAGGTGCATTCCTAACTCTAGTGGAACGCCTCAGAGGTATAGATTCTTCAGTCGGCTCAACAGGAGTTTCCTCCTCAGGTTGAGGGCTAGGGTTTGAGGTTCCTTCACCAGTTGACTCTTGAATTTCCTCAAGGTCATTTTGCCTCCCACTGTCTCCTTGGCTCATGAATTGTCTCTCTCGAAAGAATCCTCTTCTTGCTACAAAGACCACATTATCACTGGGTCTGTAGAAGATGTAACCAAAGGATTTCTATGGGTAGCCGATGAAAATACACCTTTCGCTTCGGGGTTCGAGCTTATCATGAGTCTCGCGTCTCACGAAAGCCTCGCAACCCCAAATCTTGATGTGGTCTAGATTGGAAACTTTTCCAGTCCACACCTCGTGAGGTGTTTTGGCAACCTTCTTTGTAGGGACTAGATTAAGGATATGGGCGGCAGTCTCTAAGGCATACCCCCAAAATGAGATTGGTAGCGAAGCTCGACTCATCATGGAACGAACCATGTCCAACAAGGTCCGATTGCGCCTCTCAGCTATACCATTCAACTGTGGTCTCCTAGGAGGTGTCAATTGTGAGACAATCCCACATTCCTTAAGATAGTCAAGGAACTCAGTACTAAGATACTCACCACCACGATCGGATCGAAGCATTTAATGTTCCTGCCCAACTGATTCTCCACTTCTTGCTTAAACTCTTTGAATTTCTCAAAGGTTTCTGACTTATGCTTGATTAGGTAGACATATCCATATCTACTAAAATCATTAGTAAAAGTCACATAGAACCGATTAACATCTCTTGTGGCGGTTCTGAAGGGTCCACACACATCCGTGTGTATGAGGTCCAACAAACCTTCACCCCTAGCACAAGTGCCAGTAAAAGGTGACTTTGTCATTTTACCAAGCAAACAAGATTCATAACTATCATCTGACTTTAGGTCAAATGACTCCAAGACTCCATCCTTTTGGAGTTGACCTATGCGTTTCTTGCTTACATGTCCAAGACGACAATGCCATAAGGATGCTTTATCTAAGCTAGTGGAAGAGTTAATACACAATACATTATTTCCTAGATTATCTACAACAGATACAGTTTCATACACGCCATCACAAGGTAATGCTTTAAAATAAAGAACATTATTAAAGAAAGCATCAATACTACCATTATTATTATCAACATAAAAGGTAAAACCTTGTTTATACAATGCATGAAAGGAAATAACATTTCTTGCCATTTCTGGCGAATAATAACATTTATTCAAATCTAATGTAAACCCACTATTTAGCACTAAGGAATAAACTCCTATCTTGGTGACAGGTGAAGCTTTCCTATTTCCCATGATCAAGTTTATCTTTCCCTGCTCCACATTCTCACTTCTTTTTAGTCCCTGCAAATCACAACATATGTGAATACCACAACCTGTATCAAGGACCCAAGACTTAGAATGAGGTGAGTTATTAGACAATATAGTGTATATACCTGCATGGTTGGGTTTTACTTTCCCATCCTTCAAATCTTGCTGGTGCTTGGGCAGTTTCGCTTCCAGTGCGACTTTTCATGGCAATAGAAGCATTCAGCCTCATTAGGGTTAGCAGAAGGAGTGACAAAACCTTTCTTGGTTTTGCTTGAAGAGGAGCCTTCAAGGGTCTTACCCTTGGTACCCTTAGAAGGGTTCTTTCTCTTCTTCCCTTTGCCATGCCCGATTGCCAAGACATTGGCCGCAGTTGGAGTAGGAGTAGGAGTAGTAACAACCGACTTACCCTTTAGACCACTTTCGGTGGTCTTCAAGTGTCCTTGAAGTTTGCTGAGGGTGACTTCTTCCTTGTTCATGTGATATGTCATGCGGAATTGATCATAACAAGATGGCAAGGAGTGCAAAATGATGTCTATTGCTAACTCCTCAGGGAAGTTCACATTCAGCTTCAGTAAACGGTCCACATACCTTTGCATTTTCTGCATGTGGCCCGTGATGGGTTCACCATCCTTCATTCGGGTTGTTATCATGGAGGAGATTATTTCATATCGCTCTTGACGAGCACTTTGATGGTAGCGGTCCATCAAGTCCTGGTGCATCTCAAAAGGATAATAGTCCTCATAGGACTTTTGGAGCTCGGCTGTCATGGTGGCCATCATGATGCATGCCACTTTTGTAGCATCTCTTTCATGTACCTCATATTCAACAAGCTCTTCAGGAGTAGCAGTTGGCTCGGGTACTTTCAGCTCCTTGTCGAGAACATATTCTTTGTTCTCATACCGAGTGACCATCCTGATGTTTCTGATCCAATCTGTAAAGTTGGACCCATCAAAGATGACTCTCCCACAAAGATTCATGAGAGAGAAGGAGCTAGTAGGGTTTGAGCCAGAAGCATTGTTATTGGAAGACATCTGAAAAGAAGAGGGAGTAGATTAGATTAGATATAGAGATAGTCCTTAACAAAACACCCAAATGTAATATTAAGGCTAGTACCCAACACAATATTTTATAACTTAGAAGAGGGATGCCGTAATCTAAGCTATAAGATATTTGAAGGTAGGTGAATGACGATTCACCAATTTCCACCATGAAAAACAAAATATTTAATTAGGTTTTAATTGGTTTAGAAACTCCTAGATTCTTTGAGATTCATTGAACTTTCTTCAATGGCATGTTTCAATCTCGAGTGTGCCCTTCAAGTTTTGTGACTGGGATGCCGAGGATCACAAAACAAGGTGTGAAGTAACCATGCAAATTACTTGGTACCCTTAATGTATTACCCCTCAATCGATGTGCCGGTTAACCACACACGCTCCATAGATACTATGATAAACATTAAGTCACCCTTTACCTACCTTGTTAAGTTCAAGTTAGTGTGACGGTTAACCACACACGCTCCACTAACGAATTAAACAAAGTGTAAAGTGTAATTTCATGGATTAGCACCTTATTCACATTTTCCTAAAATAACTAAGATTGAGAATTCAATAAAGTTTAGTTACTTTAGTATTATCATTATACTTTTAATGAGAATTTATAAGTCCTTGTCCTACCCGTTCGGCTAACAACCCTCCACCGATCAAGGAAGCGGTGGGTGAGAGTGGACACCCATTAAGTTGCCATTTTATAGGCAACAACCTTATACCCCCCTTATAGACCGGCTTCGTGAATGAGGCGTACTAGCGGTAAGACGACTTGATCTTATACATATATATATATATATATATATATATATATATATATATATATATATATATATTATTAACTTATAATATTATAAAGTATAAGGGTTGAATTTTAACTTTTAAAATTCTAGGGGTTGGAACTAAAGTTTTTAATATGACTTTACATGTTCCAAAACTTGAGGGGAAGTTTTGTAAACTTTCAAAACTTTTCATTTCTCATAACTTATGAGTTAATGGTTATTAAAAATGAAGACTCTTCATTTTTTTGTAACCTATGTGTTCTTTAATGGTTATTTATAAATGTGACTTTTGGTTATCCATAACTTAAGAACTAGTTATGGACTCCATTAAAACACATAAAGATCAAGAATTAATCTAATCAATTATTAGCACATAATTTCAATGATCTTCTAAACTCATATGTTTATGAATGTTCATATCAAAAATTTCAAGAATCGTAAGAACATATACAAAACTTGAAATTTTGATACGAGCTTTTGAACAAAACTTCGATTTTCAAGTTTTTTTTTTTGCATCAAGTATCAAATAAACAAACCAGGCTCTGATACCACTGATGGGTTTTTGAGCATTCTAACACTCCTATGGTGTACATGCAACCCTAGAAACCTTGGCTCTATGTTTGACTAAGATACATGCAAATAATTATTTTTCCAATGTTCTTATCCTAACTAGCATGGCATGGGGTACTTGAATCAAATAAAACTAGTAGAATTACTTACCTTGTAGTAGTAGTTGATTGCTTGGAGTTTGTGAGACTAGCACCAATAATGTGGATGCCTCAAATGGAAGTCACAAATCACCACAAACTTGGAAACTTGAGAGAATAGTCACAAACTTCTTGAAATCGGCCCTCTTAGTTTACACACATCAACTAGTGCAATTTCAAGAACCAAGGCCTCCTTTATATAGTGTGGTGGATTGGGTTACATCCATGTAAACCCTAATACCCATGTCTTTTCATTTCCATGAGATCCATGGGTTAAAGCTCCATGGAGTATCCATGGACTTTCCATGCAAGCCTAGCCCATTCCAAATAAGCATTAGCCCACACTATATAAATACAAGAGCCCATATTTAATTAGTCATACTTTTGATCTCTAAATTAATTCTAGATTAATTATAGATCAATACTAATTAAATAATATGATTTTATATTAATATATTAGGACTTATAATATATTAATAAATCATAACTTATACTATTCTCAAACAATTATCCATAAATTGTTCGGGTGAAGTGCAACCCAAATGGACCATGCCGGGTCGGGTCAAGTACATACCAAATATAGTTATGGACTTAGACACTATATCCAACACTCATAGCAACAATCGGATCCTGAACTCCATCGAAAGTAGGGGGCTTCGTATTGTCGAAATCCCGATACTGAAAACCCCGACTGGCTCCTCCCCCTGCCGCTGCCACAGCCGCTGCGGCTGCCACGGCCGCTGTCTCTGCAAGAGCCGCATAACGCTCATCAAAATACGTAACCATGGCGGTCTTGATCGGCCCAAACAGTTCCGGCAACTCAGCCCGGAACATAGCAGCAACCTCATCATGCAGGATATCACGAATCTTAGCATCCAACTCATCCGTACTCATCTGACCAATCACCTCGGGAGGTGCTGATCCATCCTGACCACCCTCTCCCGATCCCGAACCGGATCCTGACTCGAGACGTCTCGCATCCGCCATACTGCAATAAACCACAAGAACCTCAGATACCTCGCATAACCGCCGAGAAATAACCTCTAACCAACAACCTAGGGGTTGTGACTTCCTTGACACACGTATGGGTCCTGTGCTTTCAGTAGTACGGGCCCATACTACCTTCCACACCTACCTATATTTGTCTCAAGTATCATCACAATGCCCTAAGCACAAACATACATAGCAGGCACTCAATCCTCACCCTAGAGGAATACTGAATATCTCATATCAAGAAAAGCCTAGGCTAGCAGGCATCACAAATCAGGCAATTCTATCATGCAATTCCTGAAGATCCCTAGCCTAGTACTAGCATGCTGTTCTAACATATCTCATAAACAAATAACTTGTATGGTATTTTGGGGTAACTTACTGGCTCCGGCTGATCGTACCCTCTGCATCCTCCTTTACTTATTTTGAAAACCATTTGAAAACTATTTTTGAAAATCTCTCCTTGATTTGAGACTGGATTCACACGAATGTTCCTCCAGTTCACTCAAACCAAGGCTCTGATACCAACTTGTAACGACCAAAAATTTCAACCAATTTAAAACATTTTATTTCATTTAAAAACCATTACGTTTATACATCTTGTTTTCAAAACAGTTTAAACATCAGAGTATTTCCCCAGAACCATATCTCATAAAACATAAACATGAGGAGCGGTACGATCACGCCTTCGACTTGCCACGATCTCCTGAAGCACCTGAAACAATAAACCACAACTGTAAGCCCGAAAGCTTAGTGAGTTTCCCCCAAAGTACCCATACACACACAAACATACACATACAGCAAGGAACAACATACTACGGGTCCATTCAACCTTCCGGTTGGAATACCCCCGGCTCACAACCATCAGGTTGGAATGCCCAAACACCTATACATACAACAATAGCTACTATGGGTCCAATCATCCCTTAGGATGGAATACCCCAGGCCCCTCAACCATCGGGTTGGAATGCCAACATACTATGAGTCCAATCATCCTACCGGGATGGAATACTCCTGGCCCACAACCATCGGGTTGGAATGCCCCACTTCCTATACATACAGTAACTACTACTACTATTATGGGTCCAATCATCCCTTGGGATGGAATACCCCAGGCCCCTCAACCATCGGGTTGGAATGCCAACACACTATGAGTCCAATCATCCTACCGGGATGGAATACTCCTGGCCCACAACCATCGGATTGGAATGCCAAACTACTCTAGCAGACATGCACACATATCAGGCAACCACATAACACTCTACAGAACTAGCACACTAGGGTCCTATCATCCTACCGGGATGGAATACCCTCTACCACTGCTCAACATACATAACCCGCAGGTATCCTCCTACCAGCGTACATAATGCAAGACCTTCTACCGGTCTATAAATAATCACTACCCAACTACCAGGGCGCTGATCCAACAGAACTAGCCATCATACAACTATCCATCTCTCTAGGATACTAGGCAAAAGGCATACTCTCATATCACTATCTTATCCACCAGGATACTAGCAAGTATATCATCACATAATATAACAAGCTCTAACAACAATTCAAAGGGCCGGCCTTGGTGCCTTAGACCCTTGAGTACAGTGAGGAAAACTCACCTTGAACTGCTGAAACACTGCTGGTACCCTTCTGGCTGCTATCTGACAATCCCCGCACTGCTGCTCCTCTAGCTCCCCGAACTATCAATGCCACAATAACACTTAGCCCAAAACAATATCCTTCTAAGGGTAAATTGACCATTTTACCCTTAACCCAATCTGGTTCATGACTAAGGCCCAACACCATAATATGAAAGGTCCAACACTAGGTAAGCTTCTCAAGCCCACTAGTGACCCACTAATGGCCCAATTTGCTATATTGGGCCCAATCCCATAATGGGCCTCACCCTAAGCCCAGAATATATTCCTTGGCCCATATGATATGATTTCTGATGGCCCACTAAGGCCCAAATACCCAAACATTATTGGATTAATGTCTAAGTCCATAACTATATTTGGTATGTACTTGACCCGACCCGGTATGGTCAATTTGGGTTGCACTTCACCGGCACAATTTATATGGATAGTCTTTTAAGAATAGTATATTTATGATTTATATAAATATATTATAAGTTCTAATATATTAATATGGAACCATATTATTTAATTAGTATTGATCAAGAATTAATTTAGAATTAATTAAGTGATCAAAAAGAACTAATTAAATATGGACTCTTATATATATATGGAATGGGCCAAGTTCATTTAGGTTGGGCTAAGCTTTCATTGATGGTCCATGGAGCTTTTAACCCATGGATCCTATGTAAATGAAAGGTCATGGGTATTAGGGTTTACATGGATGTAACCCTAATCCTCCATAATATATAAAGGGGTCCTTGGTTCACAAAATTGGCATAAGTGTGTGAAAATAAGAGTGGGCCGATTTTAGTGTGCATACATATTCTCTCAAGTTCTTCCAAGGTGTTTTGGTGATTTGTGATTCCATTTGAGGCATCCACACTATTGGGGCTAAGCTCTTAAAGCTTGAAGACATCAAGCTACATCAAAAGGTATGTCATCTAACTAGAACTTTGTAGTATAGGTGCTTCATAATATGCTAGTTAGGATGAAACCTTGGAATAGTTAATATTTGCATGTATAATAGAGAAAATAGAGATCCAAGGTTTATAAGGTTGCATGTACACCATAAGAGTGTTAGAATGCTCAAAACCCAACAGTGGTATCAGAGCCATGGGTTGTTTTCTGTTATATTGATGCAAATGTTTTATTTTCAAAGTTGGAAAAAAAAGGAAAAAAAACATGACGTTTGTCAAATTTTAAGATAATTACTTGGTTTTGTGAAAAACTAATTATTTGTAAAATTTGAATCATTTGCTATATGAGTTGAATTAGGTCAAATTTAGTAAAAGATAAAATGATATGATTATTTTATTAGTTTTAAAAGTTTGATCTAAATGTTTTAAGGAGTTACATATTTTGTCATAAAATTTTGGAGCTCAAAAGTTTTTTTTAAAGTTGTGATCTTAAGGGTTTTTGAAACTTCCATAAGTTATGGATACGAAAGTTTTTTTTTAAAAAAAAAATTTGATTCAAAGTTTTTATGGAGTTACAAAATTTGGTGTTAATGTTTTAAAGAATTCCATAACTTGTTCTTAAGTTATGGAACATTGAAAGTTTCATCATAAAACACCATTAATTCCATAAGTTATGGAATCCAAAGGTTTTCAAGAATTACAAAACTTGCCCTCAAGTTTTGGAATTTGAGAAAAGTTTTTTATGAAAAAAAAAGAATTGAATTCTAAAACTCTTGGGTTCATAACTTAAACAATTAATTAAATGGTTTTAATTTTGAGCTTAATAATTGGAATTATGATGTTTTGTTGAATAGTTCAAATTAACTTTTATGGACTTTATTAATAGATAATTAAAGCGTTTAATTAAAAGAGTATTATTAAATCCATAAATATATGGTTTGAGTTTAATTAAATTAAAAGTCTAGTTTAATTAATAGATTAAACCACCAAGTATTTTAAATGTCTAAAATACACCCTTATACTATTATAATATTAAAAGTTTAATATATTATATGTATAAGAGCAAGTCGTCTTACCATTAGTAGGCCTCATTCACGAAGCCGGTCTATAAGGGAGGTATAAGGTTACTGCCCATAAAATGGTAGTTTAATGGGTGTCCACTCTCACTCACCGCTTCCTTGACCGGTGGAGGGTCGTTAGCCGAACAGGTAGGACAAGGACTATAATTCTCCCTTCATTATAAGTATAATGATAAATACTAAGTAACTAAACACTTATAAATTCCCAATCTTAGTTACTTAGGAAAATGTGAATAAGGTGCTAATCCATGAAATTACACTTTGCACTTTGTTTAAGCTGTTAGTGGAGCGTGTGTGGTTAACCGGCACACTAACCTGGACTTAACAAGGTAGGCAAAGGGTAACTTAATGTTTATCATAGTATCGTTGGAGAGTGTGTGGTTAACCGGCACATCGATTGAGGGGTAAATATTAAGGGTAACAAGTATATTTGCATGGTTACTTCACACCTTGTTTTGTGATCCTCGGCATCCCAGTCACAAAACCTGAAGGGCACACTCGAGATTGAAACATGCCATTGAAAAGTTCAATGAATCTCAAAAGAATCTAGGAGTTTCAAAACCAATTAAAACCTAATTATACATTTCGTTTATCTTGGTGGAAATTGGTGAATCGTCATTCACCTACCTTCAAATATTTTATAGCTTGGATTACGGCATCCCTCTTCCAAGTTATAAAATAGTTTGTTGGGTCCTAGCCTTAATATATCATATTGGGTGTTATATTAAGGACTTAAATCAACTTTACGTGAATTTCTCCCATTGTTGATGTCTGGTTTAGACAACAATGATCTTCCCAAACCAAGCTTTCCTAATGAATATGACTTCCCGATTTTGGCTCATGGAAGTCATACTTCTCTTCCTCCACCTCCTCCAATTATTCTCCCTAACCCACAAGTTCAAGGTCACTCAAGCCCTAATGGCAAGCAAGGTCTATGTGTGATCACATCTTAGAGATGAAGTCACATATTGACAAGCCGGGAGAGTTGGGTGTCAAAGTCTTGAGAAAGTTGGATGTTCAATCACTTTCTAAGTCACATAGTGAGTTCCTTTGGGACTACTATGAAACAGACTATGACATGAACCTTAATGATCATATCTATTTGCTTGGTGCTGCTGAATCAGCAATGATTTGGAACGATAGTAAAGCAAATTTGATTAGAAGATCAACTTCCCAAAAACTTTATGGACAGTGACAATGGTGACACTGGAAATCCAGAAAAAGCATTCTCTTCCCAATGGAAAGGGATTGGCCATAGTCAACCCGGTTGACCAAATGGTAAAGAGAAAGGCTAAGTCTGAGATAGTCCCATTACCAAAGGGTCCATATGTTTATTTTGCCAAAGGAAGGGGTATTGATTGCAAAGCTGCCAAATTTACCTAAGGATGTTAAAGTCAATAAGTTTGACTCTACATCAGGTAGAGCCCATTATCTAACTCTGTTAAGTTCTATTCTGAGATCCTCATTACATGATGTGACTGGGTCACATGTTGATGTTTTAAGAATCAAAGAATAGAGAGAAATCTTAAAGGAAGTATATGCTGATTCTGATCGCGAAGGTGGATTTCGATCGCATCAGAATTTTGAGCAGCTGCTTAAGAAGTTATGATATATTGCTAAGGAATAGATAACAACAATTTTCCATGTGGATTGTAAGGGTAAATTTTTCCGCAAAGTTTTAAAATAAAAGAAAATTGTTTAATTTTATTTATTTGAAGTATCCTTACAATGGCATTTGTGTAAAATTGTTGCTTATATGATTCCACTGACAGCAATATTGGAAAATGGATTTGATTCTTTCATTTGTGGTAGTGTCTAAATTTACCAAATCAGGAAAGTTCCTCATCGCCCAAGTTTCAATTGGACCGAAACTTGGAATCATGCAAGTTGAATAGTATGATGAATGAGAACTTTCAAGCATTGGAAAATCAAGACTAATTACTTGTTCACATGGATGTGTGAGTCAACTAAAGGACTAAAGGGATCGAGTACACATTCTTGTGCACTGGTCATGTCCACCACAAAGCTCCTTAAGACTATTTGATTTACTAAAGTTTAGTAAATATGGTTATACTTACAAGTTTAAGTATAATTCTGAAACATTGGAAAAGTCTCAATGTATGGCAGAACGAATGGGAAGAATCAAATTAGGCAGAAAGATAAAAGTTTCTCAAATCTGAAAAGATGGGAGAGTACTTTAGTATCATGTTTGTGATCATCTTAATGGTTTAGAAATCATATCACAATTAGTCCACTAAAGGTCATCTTAGTGCATTCTTACGACTAAGAAGAGGAGTCATGAATTGTTGAAATGGTTAGATCAGGAAGATGAGTCATACTTCGTTCCAAAACAATTCTTAGAGTCATACTCCAAGATTGTAACTTGAGTGACATATCTTAAAGAAAGGTTTAAAACACTTGTCAAATGTAAGAGTAAAAGTGTCCTACTCTTGTACATTTGAAATTGGTAAGTTGTGATGTTTTGGATAAAACAAAGACCAACTAAGGCCAATTGTGTGAAGTGTTTGTCTTGATAAAGAATCCGCACTATCTCTTGAATATTTGGCAAGATAGTCTTATATGTCAAGAGGATAGTGGGAGTCTTAAAGATCCTAAAAAGAATTTCAAGAACTAATCAAGAATAAAACCTGAGGTTCTTCACTAGCATACGACTTGAGGTTTATAACCTATCGTGTTGACATATTATGTGCCCATTCCAGTTAAAGTTGGCTTTGAATAGGAGTTCTGAAAGTTCTCAATTGGTTGCATAACAACTTGGAAGCAATGGCAGGCCCTGTACTGCCAGGTGGCAAGAAGTTAAGATTGCATAAGTTCAGTCCATATGAGTTTGGATTAGTCATTATCCTTGTCTTGTGACTATGGTTTTGACAAATTCACGTGGATAAGAACACATACACCATAAAATCTAAGGGTCATAAGGTTTCTCTCCGATTCATGAAAATGATGGTGAGGAAACACTTCCACCAAGTAGATTTTAAGTAAGATAGCAATTGTAATCTTTGATGGGTTTTTAAGCATTCTAACACTTCCTAAGTGTACATGCAACCCTAATAACCTTGAATCTATGTTTTCTCTATATACATGCAAATTTCTTTTTCAAGGTTATTTCCTAACTAGCATGGCATGGGGATTACATAAAACATAAAAACTAGTAGAAATACATACCTTGTTGTTGCTTGGATTCCTTCAAGACTTTGTGAGCCTAGCACCCCAAATGTTGTGCCTCAAATGCTTCACACAACACCACAAGACTTGGAATAACTTGAGAGAATGTCACTTAGCCTCAAAATCGGTTATGCCCTCTCTAGTAACACTAGGTCACGATTTTGCTAGCCATAGGGTTCCTTTTATAATGTTGTCACAATTAGGGTTTACACATGAATGCCCTTAATTGTCATGACTCTTGATTTCTCATGACCCATGGGTTTGTAACTCCCATGGACTATCTATGGAGCTCCATATGGTTATAACCAAACCCATAAACCATGGATCATTAATACACCATAAAAGAATTGATGATTGTCATAATCAACCCTATATATTTAATTAGTCTCACTTTGATCACCAAATTAATACTAGATTAATACTTGATCAATACTAATTAAATAATACTATTATTAATATATTAGAACTTATAATATATTAATAATCATAAGTGCCTTATTCTCTCATTTAGTCTATCCAAGTATTGCAATGCCATGCAACCCAAATGGACCATGCCGGGTCGGGTCAAGTACATACCAAATAAAGTTATGGACTTAGACACTATATCCAACAGTCTCCCACTTGGATAAGTCTAATAACTATATTTGCAAATATGACTTCAAAATCCGACTAGCAATCGTAGCTCTTTCAAAGTCTCTCGGAACTGAGATGATGATGATACGCCATTTAAGATAAGTGATCATATAATCCTCTGTTCTCATGATATCAGCCGGACAAACACATGGAACATGGTCTTACTTATTGTCCAGCATTTGTTTCTCGATCTCTGATTTGTTTTGACATAGAACTATATTGAACACATCAATTAGGTTCTGACCGGGCCCGGTACATAGGTCAAAACCAAATCATCGAGGGGCCTAGATATCGCTTCTATTTCTAGAAGGAACAGATAAACTTCGACTGATATGCCTGTACTAACTACTTGTTGAATTATTCACAAAGGCACGTTTTATGACATCGAGTTACCAATGCGTTTTCGTGCAATCAATGAATAACCAACTCATAGTCAACAACTCATATCTCTAGGTTTGAAGATTTATATGATATTACCGTCTCACGATCACTCGAGATAAATTCCATGAAGTGATGCAAGTGAGCGTGGGTTGGATCCAATACTCAGCCCTTATGAGTACTCATGAATGTTGTAGCAACCATTGCATTGTCCAAAGCACTTTTAGACAAATCATACAAGCCAAATTCATGACAGTCTTAAATCAATACTTACTTCCAAAGTTTGATTGACTGTGGATGGTTTGAATAATAACATAATTATTCTGGAAGTAAAAACATGCAAAATTGAAACATAATAAACAATCAACACAAGATAGTAACACCTTACTCATAAATAAATAACAACTTTTATTTATCATCAAATGTCAATTACATTTTACAAGTTTCAGGAATCTAATTATTGAAACTAATATCATCCTTCAGCCCAATGCGCCTCGCATGCTGTAAATGCTTAACCCTGCTCAGTCCCTTCGTGAGGGGATCTGCCGGGTTCTCATCTGATGATACCCTCTTAGCCACGAGGAGTCCTTCTTCTATTCGATGTCTGATGAAATGGTATTTTCTGTCAATGTGCCTAGATCTCCCGTGATCTCTCGGTTCCTTAGCCAAAGCAACCGCACTTTCATTGTCACAGAAAATTTCCATTGGCTCCTTTATAGCTGGTACAACTCAAAGGTCTCCGATGAAGTTCTTTAGCCATATCGCCTCCTTAGCTGCTTCACTTGCTGCTATGTACTCTGATTCACAAGTAGAATCAGCTACTGTCTCCTGCTTGGAACTTTTCCAAGTAATTGCCCCTCCATTTAGGATAAATACCCAGCGTGACTGAGAGCGGAAATTATCCCTATCAGTCTGGAAGCTAGCATCGCTATATCCTTCCACTCTCAAGTCATCACTGCCTCCGAGGGTAAGGACCCAATCCTTAGTCCTCTGCAGATACTTGAGAATGTTCTTTACCGCTGTCCAGTGTGCCTTGCCAGGGTTCCCTTGATATCTACTGACCATGCTCAAAGCAAAGGCCACATCAGGGCGAGTACAAGTCATAACATACATGATCGAGCCCACAGCGGAAGCATATGGTATTTGACTCATCTCAGCTATCTCAGCCTCTGTACTCGGACTCTGAGTCTTACTCAGCTTGGCATTACTCTGGATTGGTAATTCTCCTTTCTTGGAATCTTGCATACTGAACCTCTTCAGTACCTTATCCACATAAGTACTTTGACTAAGTCCAATTAGTCTCTTACTCCTATCTCTCAATATCCTTATCCCTAGGATATAGGCAGCTTCCCCAAGGTCCTTCATAGCGAAACACTTCCCAAGCCAGGACTTAACCTCCTGCAAGGTTGGGATGTCGTTTCCTATGAGAAGTATGTCATCCACATACAACACCAAGAAGCTAACTATGCTCCCACTAGCCCTGACATACACACAAGACTCATCCTCACTCCTAGAAAAGCCAAACTCTTTGAATTTATCATCAAAGCAAAGATTCCATCTGCGAGATGCTTGTTTCAATCCATAAATGGATTTATCAAGCTTACACACTCTATTAGGGTATCTTGTATCGACAAAACCCTCTGGTTGAGCCATGTAAACATCCTCAGCCAATTTTCCATTAAGGAAAGCGGTTTTGACATCCATTTGCCATATTTCATAATCATGAAATGCAGCTATGGCTAACAATACTCTAATAGACTTAATCTTAGCTACTGGTGAGAAGGTCTCATCATAGTCAACTCCCGGAGTTTGAGTAAAGCCCTTCACAACCAGTCGCGCTTTGTAAGTATGTATCTTCCCATCCATGTCGGTCTTCTTCTTGAAGATCCATTTGCACCCAACTGTCTTAAGACCTGGTACATTGTCAACCAAGTTCCAAACTCGATTGTCATACATGGACTGAATCTCGCTGTCCATAGCCTCCTTCCATTTAGCAGACTCAGGGCCTGCCATTGCTTCCCTGTAATTATTAGGTTCATCCAAATCTATTAGTGTACTATCACTAATAAATGTATCACCTTCAGTGGTGATGTGATAACCATAATAAAAATCAGGTGTGTTCCTCACCCTAGTGGAACGTATTGGAGGTACAGACTCACCTATCGGATCAACAGGAGTTTCCTCCTCAGGTTGGTCGATAGCATTTGAGGTTCCTTCACCGCTTGACTCTTGAAGCTCTTCAAGGTCAATTTGCCTCCCACTGTCCCCTTGGCTTATGAATTCTCTCTCACGAAAGACTCCTCTTCTTGCTACAAAGACCACATTATCACTGGGTCTGTAGAAGAGGTAACCAAAGGATCTCTGTGGGTAGCCGATGAAAATACACCTCTCACTTCGAGGTTCAAGCTTATCATGAGTCTCACGCCTCACGAAAGCTTCACAACCCCAAATTTTGATGTGGTCCAAATTGGGAACTTTCCCAGTCCACATCTCGTGAGGTGTTTTGGCAACCTTTTTAGTAGGGACTAGATTAAGGATATGGGCGGCAGTCTCTAAGGCATACCCCCAGAAAGAGATTGTTAACGAAGCTCGACTCATCATGGAACGAACCATATCCAGCAAGGTTCGATTGCGCCTCTCAGCTACACCATTCAGCTGTGGTGTTCTGGGAGGTGTCAATTGTGAGACAATCCCACATTCCTTAAGATAGTCAAGGAACTCAATGCTAAGATACTCTCCTCCCGGATCGGATCGGAGCATCTTGATGTTCCTGCCCAATTGATTCTCCACTTCCTGCTTAAACTCTTTGAACTTTTCAAAGGTTTCTGACTTATGCTTGATCAAGTAAATATATCCATATCTACTGTAATCATCAGTAAAAGTCACATAATAGCGATTAGCATCCCTTGTAGCAACTCTGAAGGGCCCACACACATCCGTGTGTACAAGGTCCAACAAACCTTCACCCCTATCACAAGTACCTGTGAAAGGTGACTTTGTCATTTTTCCAAGTAAACAAGACTCGCAACTATCATCTGACTTGAGGTCAAATGATTCCAAGACTCCAGCCTTTTGGAGTTGGCCTATGCGCTTCTTGTTAACATGTCCAAGACGACAATGCCACAAGGATGCTTTATCCAAGCTATCTGAAGAATCAATATACAACACATTATTTCCTAGATTGTCTACAACATTCACGGCTTCATATACACCATCAAAAGGTAATGCTTTAAAGTAAAATACATCATTGTAATAAACATTAATAGCACCATTTTTATTATCAAATGAAAATGAAAAACCTTGTTTGTACAAGCCATGAAAAGAAATAATATTTCTCGCCATTTCGGGCGAGTAACAACACTTATTCAAATCTAACATTAACCCATTATTAAGCAATAAAGAATAAACTCCTATCTTGGTAACAGGTGATGCTTTCCTGTTGCCCATGACTAAGTTTATCTTCCCGTGCTCCACTTGCTCACTTCTTCTTAGTGCCTGCAAATCAGTACAAATGTGAATACCACACCCTGTATCAAGCACCCAAGAATTAGCATTAGATGAGTTGTTAGACAATATTGTGTAAATACCTGCATGGGTGGGTTTAACCTTCCCATCCTTTAGATCTTGCAGATATTTGGGGCAGCTTCGCTTGAAGTGTCCCTTATCCTGGCAATAGAAGCACTGTGCTTCCTTTGGGTTTGAAGAAGGAGTAATGGGACCTTTCTTTGTCCCACTTGAAGAGGAACCATCAAGAGTCTTACCCTTGGTACCCTTCGAAGGGCTTTTCCTCTTCTTACCTTTTCCCTGCCCAATAGCCAGAACAGGGGCTGTTGAAGGAGTAGAAGTAGCAACCGCTTTACCCTTAAGGCCATTTTCAGCTGTCCTTAAGAGTCCTTGAAGTTTGCTAAGTGTGACTTCCTCCTTGTTCATATGATAAGTCATACGAAACTGATCATAACTTGGAGGTAAGGAATGGAGAATGATGTCAATCGCCATTTCCTCAGGAAAGTCAACATTTAGCTTCAGCAACCGGTCAACGAACCTTTGCATCTTCTGCAAGTGACCGATGATGGGTTCACCATCCTTCATCCTTGCGGTTATCATGGGGGAGATGATTTCATACCTCTCCTGACGCGCGCTCTGATGGTACCTTTCCATCAGATCCAGGTGCATCTCATAGGGGTAGAAATCTTCATAGGATTTTTGAAGTTCAGGAGTCATGGTGGCCATCATGATGCATGCTACTTTAGTAGCATCCTTTTCATGTGCAACAAACTCCGCAAACTCTTCAGGAGTAGCAGTGGCTTCATTCACAACCTTAAGCTCCTTATCGAGGACATATTCTTTGTCCTCATAGCGGGTAATCATTCTGATGTTTCTGATCCACTCATTGAAATTGGATCCATCAAAGATGACCTTACCACACAAGTTCATAAGGGAAAAGGAGCCTGTTGGGTTTGAGCCAGAAGCATTGTTGGAAGACATCTGAAAGGAAAGAAAGACAAGTTTCATTAGATTAGGAATCCTTAATAATTCACCCAAATGAAATATTAAGGCTAGGACCCAACAAACTATTTATAATTGGAAGAGGGATGCCGTAATCCATACTATAAAATATTTGAAGGTAGGTAAATGACGATTTACCAATTTCCACCATAAGAACGAAATATTTTATTATTAGGTTTTATTGGTTTTGAAACTCCTAGATCTTTTGAGATACATTGAACTTTTCAATGGCATGTTTGAATCTCGATTGTGCCCTCTCAAGTTTGTGACTGGGATGCCGAGGATCACAAACAAGGTGTGAATAACCATACAAATTGACTTGGTACCCTCAACAATATTACCTAATCGATGTGCCGGTTAACCACACACGCTCCACCGATCTATAATAAGGTCAAGTTACCCTTTGCCACTCTTACTAGTCCATGTTAGTGTGCCGGTTAACCACACACGCTCCACTAACGACTTGGTAAGGTACAAAGTGTAATTTTATGGGCTAGCACCAATTTCACATTTTCCTAAAGTAACTAAGATTGGGAATTTATAATGTATAGTTACTTTATAATTCATTATACTTTTAACGAGTATTTAAAGTCGTATCCTACCCGTTCGGCTAACGACCCTCCACCGATCAAGGAAGCGGTGGGTGAGAGTGGACACCCATTAAGTCACCATTTTATAGGCAACAACCTTATACCCCCCTTATAGACCGACTTCGTGAATGAGGCCTACTAACGGTAAGAATGACATATTCTTATACATATCTATATAATAAAATTATAATAATAGTATAAGTGTTGATTTTTAAACTTTTTAAAAATCTAAGGTTTAATTTGGAATTAAAGTATTAAAGTGTAAGACTTTTCAAATTCCAAAACTTGAGGGCAAGATTTGAAACTATTCCAAGTCTCTTCAATTTGTAACTTATGAGTTTTAATGATTCATAAAAAGGAAGACTTTTCATTTTATGAAACCTCTTTAGTTCTTTAATCATAATTAAAAGAAGTGACTCTTGGTTATCCATAACTTGAGGACAAGTTATGGACACCATCATTTCCATTAAGATAATGAATTAAACATACATGGAGGTTACATATAATTCCTATGATCTTCTAAAAACTCATAAGAACACAAATTCATGTCAAGCAATTTCAAGAAATCATATAACTATATACAATACTTGAAAATTGATAAAAGCCATGTAAAATGGGTTAACATAATCATTATCATTTTGAAAAACAGATTTTACAAGTCCAAAACAGATTGGGATAATGATCTTAATCCATTTCCAGCAACAAAACTCGAAAAAACTGCCCAGCACGCTCCTACTCGCCGAGTGCATTATTCTACTCGGCGAGTAGAATGAATTTGTTCATGGACTCGGCGAGTCCTCCCCATGGACTCGGCGAGTCCAGTCGTCAGAATGCAGAATTTTCGATTTTTAAGCAGTTTTGCATCAAGTATACAGAAAACAATCCTAGGCTCTGATACCACTGATGGGTTTTTAAGCATTCTAACACTTCCTAAGTGTACATGCAACCCTAATAACCTTGAATCTATGTTTTCTCTATATACATGCAAATTTCTTTTTCAAGGTTATTTCCTAACTAGCATGGCATGGGGATTACATAAAACATAAAAACTAGTAGAAATACATACCTTGTTGTTGCTTGGATTCCTTCAAGACTTTGTGAGCCTAGCACCCCAAATGTTGTGCCTCAAATGCTTCACACAACACCACAAGACTTGGAATAACTTGAGAGAATGTCACTTAGCCTCAAAATCGGTTATGCCCTCTCTAGTAACACTAGGTCACCATTTTGCTAGCCATAGGGTTCCTTTTATAGTGTTGTCACAATTAGGGTTTACATATGAATTCCCTTAATTGTCATGACTTTTGATTTCTCATGACCCATGGGTTTGTAACTCCCATGGACTATCCATGGAGCTCCATATGGTTATAACCAAACCCATAAACCATTGATCATTAATCCACCATAAAAGAATTGATGATTGTCATAATCAACCCTATATATTTAATTAGTCTCACTTTGATCACCAAATTAATACTAGATTAATACTTGATCAATACTAATTAAATAATACTATTATTAATATATTAGAACTTATAATATATTAATAATCATAAGTTCCTTATTCTCTCATCTAGTCTATCCAAGTATTGCAATGCCATGCAACCCAAATGGACCATGCCGGGTCGGGTCAAGTACATACCAAATAAAGTTATGGACTTAGACACTATATCCAACAATCTTTGCATTCTCAAAGTCGTTAAGTGGAGCGTGCATGGTTATCCGGCACACTAACATGGACTTATGAGAAATGGCAAAAATCTAAACAATTGAGACTATGATTACGACATCCCTTTTCATAGTTCTGAAATTGTTTAGACACACATGCATGTTATCTAAGGAAAGGTGTATGATTTTGATAAAGTTTTATCAAAGCATCTCGTATCAGAAATCTGAACTTTGGTAAGAAAGTCAATAAAGTATTGATTTCTAGAAGTCCAGCTGATTTCTGAGTACATGTCAAAGCTAGTGGGAACATAAGTGTTATGCTAATTGTGACATCCGCCTAAAATGGATTCGGGTCAACCCAACCCAATTGGAAATTTACTAAACCCTACTCAAGATTACTTGACGCTAATAGGATCAAAACCCATACCCTACGATATAAATTGACGTAATAGCAATATAGTATAGTACAACGTTATAACTATAATCAAATTAATTTATGATACCATATTAAAATCAAATCAAAGTATAATGCTCTAATTAAATTAAAAGAATCAAACTTGAATGCTATAATTAAACTTCAAATCAAAGTAGATTGTTATAATCAAATAATAACTTATCTTTTATAAAACTCCATTTTTATAAACTTTACATTAAATTTTATAAAACTCTATTTTTATAAACTTTACTTTAAATTTTATAAAACTCTTATATTAATTATATAAAAGATGCTTGTGTTAGTGGGAAATTATGAAGACCACCAAAAGCAAAAAGATTATTCCCATGGTCTCCCACTCACACCTCCCATCCACTTTCCTTTCCTTTTTCTCCCAACACATTATTCTCTTCACCACTTAAACCTTCTCTATTCTTTCTCTCACTCTCAATCTCGAAATTTCCTCCAAGAAATACTCATATTCCATCCAAGAACAATCTATTATACTCAAATCTTCATCCCTCTTGAAGCATTCATCAAGGTATGTTGTTAAAAGTTTCAAATTCATACAAGAAACAAATTAAATCCACCAAAATATCTAAAACTCATTTTATGCATAAACCTGATTTTTCTCAGAATACCATCAATAAAATAAGAAGTTCTGGAAATTTTCAGAAAATAACTTATTTTTATTGAATTATTATAATTATTGCAATAAAGTAGGGCAATAATTCACATAAAATACTTGTTGCATTCAATAAATTCTGAGAAAATTCTGGGATGACCTATATATTGATTAAACATGATATATGAAGTTTCATGCATTTATATTACTGTTTACTATTATTTATGATTTTATTGATTAATTAATAATGAAATATATACAAAATACTTCCCATAGTCACAAATATCTGAAACTTATACACTGGGCTCTATATCATGTTATAAAACTATGGTTAATTTTACAGAATGTTTGGGAATAATTTACTATTTTTCCCGAATTTTGTGTTGTTTAATCATTAAAATATTAAATAAATACTAAAACAGTTCAGAAAAATATAAATTTTTTTTACAGTAATTCATATTGTATGAAATAATGATTTCCTAATAATTTCATATTTTTTCAACACTGTTTACTATTTAAAACCATTTTCCTAAGTATTTAAGCATGTAAAAATGCATTTTAATGATTATTTCATATAAATAATTGTTAAAATCTGTAAATAATTATAATTGGGCAAGTTATTATTTTAATAAGAAATTATTAAAATCTGGCCTAAATTGAAAATATAAATTAATTATGCAGAGTAATTAATTCAATTTAAAATTCATTTAACAAATAAATACCTTAATATTATAATCAAAATGAATTATTGTTAATTCATCTAATATAAGAATATGTGTCTAATTATTTGTATTAATACTCCATTCTCGGTTAGCAGTTCCTAAACCAAAACTATTAATTATATTAGGTTCTACGCCATTTTGACCCGAACCGTCTATCGTACGACACACGCATTTCGTTTTGGGACTAAAGTGAGTAATCTACCCCATATTTTATAATTTTCAATACTTTTGGGGTGTATCATGTGGTTCTAATATGTTCCAACTTCATTTTATTGTTTTATCACAATTGAGACATTGTTGGGACATTTATACGTGAGTCATTAATTGTATAACTATTGTTTGTTTACGCTACATGTACTTGTAGTGCATTATCATTTTTAGTCTAATCTCCATGACTATGCCCGTATTCTTGAGGTACGTTATGGACAATAATAGCGCTATTGGGTTGACCACCCCGCCTTGGGACGCTAAGGTGATTGATCGCACGTGGTTGAGTGTGTATGATGATTTGATGCTCCATCCTATATATATATACATGTGTATATATAGGGTGAGGACTTATTGTTGTTGTTATCATTTGTTAATCAATTTTTGATTTATAAACCGTTATCTCAAATACAATTGTTTGTCGACTTCAAAAGAAAACAAATTTCAAATTATAAATGTTTCAACTTTACAATTTTCTCTACTAAAATTAGATTACTCACCAACTCTCGTAGTTGACCTGTTTTTACCCATGATGCAGATTTGAAGAATGAAGATTGATGAAAAATAGGTTGTGCCTTAGAAATCCACAAGACAATTTAAATTTGATGTAATAAATGTTGTTCGTATTTGGATTTGTATTTGCATGTTGTGGATCTTGTTTGCATACTTAGTACTTAATTGAATCTAATCATATTATAACATAGTTGTCATGAGACTTTGAACAATATATCACGCCTTGATCGATTCCGACAAGGATCGGGGTGTGACAGATTGGTATCAGAGCCCTTGACTATAGGGAATTAGGTTAATTGCCTTGACCTAGTCTATAGCCTCTAGGGTCCTCTCGTATGCTAGTTTATAAAATGCACACACAACTGCATGCAATTCACACTTAGAAAATCCTAGGAATACCTTTGTGTGTTAATTGCTCCCTTAAGTGCATACGTATTACTCCTGACACTTATATGTGTGCATACACTGGTGAATATTCTCCTCTTTCTCTGAAAATCACACACATATTCAAGTGGTTTTAAAAAAAATGTATATACATATATATTCCTTAGAGCTCATAGGAAATTCAAAGTCATCCACTCTAGTTGGGTAGGATCATAGTAATGGACGCGTAGTAACTGGAAGGGGGAGGTGCCGGTAGCCCGAAAGTCCTGACTAGGCAAGCATTCGTATACATCCCAATCAACCGAGGGACCAGTTTGCTTATCTGGGGACCAAAGGCGAGAGTTCCCAAACCTATAGGCCAAAGCGCGTCATTCACATTACTTTTGAGCCATCAAAATACCCGACCTTATCAAACGTATCCGAAAGGATACACTCCAAAATGGCCAACTCATTGGACTATTAAGTTCCCTAATGGGCCTAGTAGTGGGAAAGACATGTGAAAACTTAGTTTTGTGGGGGCCCACACAAGTGCTACATGTTTCACATTTAGTAACCATGGAAAGCCCAAAAGGTGCCCAACACTCCTAACCATGGCCCAACAAGTGTTTTACAATTATTTTACCCAACAATGTCTAAAAACTTTATTTCCATACTCAATTTACAAATAACTCACAAGTCCATATGCGTGTTTCTCGTAGATGGCATTACGACCCCCATACGCTGCTCGCAACAACCGAAGGCTAGCTGCCCTTATCGCCAAGGAGGTAGCAAACGTCATCCCAACAATTGCAACCCAACTTCATTCTCTTCAGCCACAAGCTCCAGCAACCACTCCTCGTTGCTCGTTCAAGTACTTTCTTAACTGCAATCCGCCTTACTTCAAAGGCATCGATGGTGCCACCGCACTCCTCACATGGATTGAAGAAATGGAGAGTACTTTCATCCATAGCGAGTGTCCTGAGGACCTGATGGTCCGTCATGCTACAGGGTGCCTCCAAGGTCATGCTCTCACATGGTGGAACCTAGAAAAACGGGCAAAGGGAGAGGTTGTTGCCTTGGGAATGACCTGGTCAAAACTAAAAGAACGCATGATGGAGAAGTTCTGCCCTGACAGCGAATTGCAAACTCTCGAGGATGAATTCTGGAATCTGAAACAGGAGGGAGGCGACAACGCGACCTACACCAATAGATTCCATGATCTCTCGAGACTCCTACCTCACATGGTTCAACCTATGAAAACTGCAATACGCCGCTACATCAAAGGGTTACCACGCCAGATCCGTGATTCGGTGACCAGCAGCAGACCATCTACCCTAGAATCCGCCATTGAAATAGCAGGTCAACTCAACGAGGACAATATGAAAGATGGTGTCCTCCCACGCAAGGGTTCAAAGATGTCAACTGAAAAGCCGACCCCTGAGACCCCCCTAATTGTCAAGTCCGAGTCCTCCCATCGACATGACAAAAAGAAGCGGAAAAGTCATCACCACAACCATTATGTTATTACCCCTGCTACTCCTATCACCCAAGTCACCCCAGAAGCCCAACCGATTAAAAAGCCGTATACCGGACCTCACCCCCTCTGTAACCACTGTAACTATCACCATATGACCACCAGCCCGTGTCGCCTCTGTACGAATTGTGGTCGCTATGGCCACTTGGCGGACACATGTGATGGGTTTTTGAGCATTCTAACACTTCCTAAGTGTACATGCAACCCTAATAACCTTGAATCTATGTTTTCTCTATATACATGCAAATTTCTATTTCAAGGTTATTTCCTAACTAGCATGGCATGGGGAATATATGAAACATAAAAACTAGTAGAAATACATACCTTGTTGTTGCTTGGATTCCTTCAAGACTTTGTGAGCCTAGCACCCCAAATGTTGTGCCTCAAATGCTTCACACAACACCACAAAACTTGGAATAACTTGAGAGAATACTTCTTGCACTCAAAATCGGTTATGCCCTCTCTAGTAACACTAGGTCACGATTTTGCTAGCCATAGGGTTCCTTTTATAGTGTTGTCACAATTAGGGTTTACATATGAATTCCCTTAATTGTCATGACTCTTGATTTCTCATGACCCATGGGTTTGTAACTCCCATGGACTATCCATGGAGCTCCATATGGTTATAACCAAACCCATAAACCATGGATCATTAATCCACCATAAAAGAATTGATGATTGTCATAATCAACCCTATATATTTAATTAGTCTCACTTTGATCACCAAATTAATACTAGATTAATACTTGATCAATACTAATTAAATAATACTATTATTAATATATTAGAACTTATAATATATTAATAATCATAAGTGCCTTATTCTCTCATCTAGTCTATCCAGGTATTGCAATGCCATGCAACCCAAATGGACCATGCCGGGTCGGGTCAAGTTCATACCAAATAAAGTTATGGACTTAGACACTATATCCAACAGTCTCCCACTTGGATAAGTCTAATAACTATATTTGCAAATATGACTTCAAAATCCGACTAGCAATCGTAGCTCTTTCAAAGTCTCTCAGAACTGAGATGATGATGATACGCCATTTAAGATAAGTGATCATATAATCCTCTGTTCTCATGATATCAGCCAGACAAACACATGGAACATGGTCTTACTTATTGTCCAGCATTTGTTTCTCGATCTCTGATTTGTTTCGACATAGAACTAAATTGAACACATCAATTAGGTTCTGACCGGGCCCGGTACATAAGTCAAAACCAAATCATCGAGGGGCCCAGATATCGCTTCTATTTCTAGAAGGAACAGATAAACTTCGACTGATATGCTTGTACTAACTACTTGTGGAATTATTCACAAAGGCACGTTTTATAACATCGAGTTACCAATGTGTTTTCGTACAATCAATGAATAACCAACTCATAGTCAACAACTCATATCTCTAGGTTTGAAGATTTATATGATATTACCGTCTCACGATCACTCGAGATAAATTCCATGAAGTGATGCAAGTGAGCGTGGGTTGAGTCCAATACTCAGCCCTTATGAGTACCCATGAATGTTGTAGCAACCATTGCATTGTCTAAAGCACTTTAGACAAATCATACAAGCCAAATTCATGACAGTCTTGATTCATATCTACTTCCAACATATGACTGACTGTGGATGGTTTGAATAATATGATATATACCATAACATAAGTATTCTGGAAGTCAAAACATGCAAAGTGAAACACAAGAATAATACTAATCTTATATGGCCCCAACACTTTGAGTGTAAATAAAACACCTTTTATTTAAGCACCATATTGATTACTCATTATTTATGTTTCGATTAATCAACTTTATGCTTGAATTAAAACATTAGTTGTCCCATGCTCCAAGCATGTACACTATGGTTTTCCAAACAACAATTATGCCATACTCCAAGTATGCATACTATGTTTACATATGGTCCTCTCTTTGTGAAATAGATCAATTGACAATATTCCAATGATGCTCATTTCACAATTCCAATCCTTGTTGTAAATGAAAGAATACCAAACTCTTGCCATTTACTGTAATCTGTTAGATTCTAAACTTATATGCAATGATCCCCTTGTAATGACTATGCACAGAAGTCACAAAGACTTGACAACAGACATTACATGATATTTCAATGGAAAGCAATTCCATGAAGTCTCAAATTCAAAGTACATTCCTTTGAACATCCTTCTTGTATTAAGTTCTCTAATCTTACACAGATTCAAAAAGTAACTTCCACCTATGGAAACAATTCCATATTCCTTCTTGCATTAAGTTCTCTAATCTTACACAGATTCAAAGAGTAACTTCCAATTGTCCATGAGTAACCAATCTTTGGTAAACCTCAAACTGTCCTCGACAATTTTGCTTAATCATTTTAGTCATTTCCAGTTCTATTCCTTTTTTCCATCTTAATGCCCTAGGCATTTGGAAAATTTAGAATGGATGAATATTATAGCACATGTAATCAAACTTATACCCAATGCATATGGGACATGATTTATGCTATAAAAATTTTTATTTGCCATGTTTTCATAATTCGAACTATGAAGAGGGATGCCGTAATCATAATCGAATTTTGAGAACGCAACATATATAGAAATTCCTTATGTTGAACAATTCCAACATAACATTCACATATATCCTTGACTAAAGTTGATAAAACTCAATCTAAGCTGGTAGAATTGGAATGAAGTATAAAATCCTCTCCCTTAATTATAGCAAACAACTTTTCAAAGCAAATTGAAACTTTTGTTTTCTATAATTAACATTGCTAACCTGCAATATTTAACATAATCGTCATGCTCCCACTAGCATAATGATTACCAGCATAACACTTTATGCTCCCACTAGCTTTGACATGTACTCAGAAATCAACTGGACTTCTAGAAATCAATACTTTATTGACTTTCTTACCAAAGTTCATATTTCTGATACTAGATTGCTTTGATAAGACTTTATCAAAAAACATACACCTTTCCTTAGATAGCTCACATGTTTGTCTAGACCTTTTGCAATTCTCACTAGTTAGTGTGCCGGTTAACCACACACGCTCCACTAACTATATGAGAATGCAAATATCACAACCGCTATCTATTTAAAATCTTCTTGGTGGAAGTGTTTCCTCGCCATCATTTTCATGAATCGAAGAGAAACCTTATGACACTTAGATTTTATGGTGTATGTGTTCCTATCCATGTGAATTTGTCATAACCATAATCACAGGACTAGGTTAGTGACACTTCCAAATTCATATGGACTGAACTTGTGCAATCTTAATTTCTTGCCACCTGGTAGCACAATGCCCACCATTGCTTCCGGGTTGTTATGCAAACAATTGAGAACTCATAGAACTCACAAGCATAATCAACTTTCAACTGGAATAGACACAGAAATAAGAATATGTCAACACGATAGGTTACAAACCTCAAGTCGTGGGCTAGTGATTAACAAAACTCTTGATTTAGTTCTTGAAACTATTTCAGAATCATTTAGACTCCCACTATCCTCTTGACATATAAGACTTCTCTTTGTCAAGAACCATTCCTTGACAATACAAATATTCAAGAGCTAGTGCGGATTCTTATCAAGTTAAACACTTCTCACTATTGGTCTTAGCTGGTCTTTGTTTTATCCAAAACATCACAACTTACCAATCTCAAATGTACAAGAATAGGAAACATCTTACTCTACATTTGACAAGTGTTATGAACTTTCTTAAGACTATGTCACTTAAGTTACAATCTTGGAGTATAACTCCAGGATTTGTTTTTGGCACGAAGTATGAATTATATTTTGATTTAACCATTTCAACAATTCACGATTCCTCTCCTCAGGCAACAAACACACTAAGGTGTCCTTAGAGGATCAATTGTGATATGGTTCCATAATCACTAAGATAATCATAAAACAAAATACACAAGTACTCTCCCATCTCTTCAGATTGGAGAAAATTTTATCTTTCTGCCTTATTTGATTCTTCTTATTCATTGTGCCATACATTGAAACTTTTCCAATGTTTCAGAATTACACTTAAACTCGTAAGCATAACCATATTTACTAAACTTTAGTAAATCATAACGAATAATCTTATCTACCTTTGTGGTGGACCTGACCAACACACAACCAAGTGTACCCAATCTTTTAGTCCTTCACTTGACTCACATGTACATGTGAACAAGGAATTAGTCTTAATTTCCCAAAGACGAAAACTTCTCATTCATCATACAATACAAGTTGCATGATTCCAAGTTTCTATCTAACTGAAACTTGGGCGATGAGAATCTTTCCTTATTTGGTAAATTATGATACTACCACAAATGAAAGAATCAAATCCATTTTCAAATATTGCTATTAATGGAAACATATAATCAACAATTTTTCACAAATGCCATTGTAAGGATACTTAAAATAAATAAAATCAAAACTTTTCTTTATTTTAAAACTTTGCGGAAAACTTATCCTTACAACCCATATGAAAACCTTGTTGTTATCTATTCCTAAGCAATATGTCTCAACTCTTAAGTAATAGCTCAAAATTCTGATCACCGAACCATGCGATCAAAATCCCTCTTCGCGATCAGAATCAGCATATACTTCCTTTAAGTTTCTTCACTTTTCTTTGATTCTTAAAACATCAACATGTGACCCAGTCACATCATGCAATAAGAATCTCAGAATAGAAACTTAATAGAGTTAGACAATGGACTTTACCTAAAGTAGAGTCAAACATTTGACTTTACTATCCTTATGGACTTTTAGGTAAATTTGGCAGCTTCGCAACCAATGCCCTTCCTTTGGCAACAGAAACATATGGACTCTTTGGAAACGGTACACGGGACTATCACAGACTTAGCCTTTCTCTTTACCATTTGGTCAACCGAGTTGACTATGGCCAATCCCTTTCAATTGGGAAGAGAAAGTTTTTCTGGACTTCCAATGTTACCATTGTCAATGTCCATGGAAGTTTGGGAAGTTGATCTTTCAATCAAATTTTGCTTTACCAATGCTCCAAATCATTGCTGATTCAGCATCATCAAGCAAATAGGTAAGATCATTAAGGGTCATGTCGTGATCTGTTATCAGGGAGTGACCAAGTCAACAGCCAGCTACCTTGAGACTTCGACACCCGACTCTCCCGGCTTGTCAATATGTGACTTAATCTCCAAGACCTAAGCACATATAGACTTTGTTTGCCAATAGGGATTGAGTGACTTAGAACTTATCATGTCTTGAAACTTGTGGGATAGGGAGATTTATTGGAGTAGGTGGAGGAAGTGAAGTATGATTTTCAGTCCCACTAATGCATAACAAAGGGATTGATCTTTCACCTTGATTGCCATTCGGGATATCATCTTCATTAGAAAGCTTCTTCCTAAAGATTTGGGAAGACCATAACTGTCTAAACTAGACATCTATAATGGGAGAAATTCAAGTTAGTTGATTTAAAGTCCTTAATATAACACCCAATATGAAATATTAAGGCTAGGACCCAATAACCTATTTATAACTGGAAGAGGGATGCCGTAATCCAAATTATAAAATAGTTAAAGGTAGGTAAATGACGATTTACCAATTTCCACCATGAAAAACGAAATATAATTAAGTTTTAATTGGATTTGAAACTCCTAGATCTTTTGAGATACATTGAACTTTCAATGGCATGTTTGAATCTCGATTGTGCCCTCTCAAGTTTGTGACTGGGATGCCGAGGATCACAAACAAGGTGTGAATAACCATACAAATTGACTTGGTACCCTCAACAATATTACCTAATCGATGTGCCGGTTAACCACACACGCTCCACCGATCTATAATAAAGTCAAGTTACCCTTTGCCACTCTTACTAGTCCATGTTAGTGTGCCGGTTAACCACACACGCTCCACTAACGACTTGGTAAGGTACAAAGTGTAATTTTATGGGCTAGCACCAATTTCACATTTTCCTAAAGTAACTAAGATTGGGAATTTATAATGTATAGTTACTTTATAATTCATTATACTTTTAACGAGTATTTAAAGTCGTATCCTACCCGTTCGGCTAACGACCCTCCACCGATCAAGGAAGCGGTGGGTGAGAGTGGACACCCATTAAGTCACCATTTTATAGGCAACAACCTTATACCCCCCTTATAGACCGGCTTCGTGAATGAGGCCTACTAACGGTAAGAATGACATATTCTTATACATATCTATATAATAAAATTATAATAATAGTATAAGTGTTGATTTTTAAACTTTTTAAAAATCTAAGGTTTAATTTGGAATTAAAGTATTAAAGTGTAAGACTTTTCAAATTCCAAAACTTGAGGGCAAGATTTGAAACTATTCCAAGTCTCTTCAATCTCTTCAATTTGTAACTTATGAGTTTTAATGGTTCATAAAAATGAAGACTCTTCATTTTATGAAACCTCTTTAGTTCTTTAATCATAATTAAAAGAAGTGACTTTTGGTTATCCATAACTTGAGGACAAGTTATGGACACCATCATAGCCATTAAGATCATGAATTAAACATACATGGAGGTTACATATAATTCCTATGATCTTATAAAAACTCATAAGAACACAAATTCATGTCAAACAATTTCAAGAAAATCATATAAACATATACAATACTTGAAAATTGACAAAAGTCATGTAAAATGGGTTAACATAATCATTATCATTTTTGAAAAACAGATTTTACAAGTCCAAAACAGAGTGAGATAATGATCTTAATCCATTTCCAGCAACAAAACTCGAAAAAACTGCCCAGCACGCTCCTACTCGCCGAGTGCATTATTCTACTCGTCGAGTAGGATGAATTTGTTCATGGACTCGGCGAGTCCTCCCCATGGACTCGGCGAGTCCAGTCGTCAGAGTGCAGAATTTTCGATTTTTAAGCAGTTTTGCAACAAGTATACAGAAAACAATCCTAGGCTCTGATACCACTGATGGGTTTTTGAGCATTCTAACACTTCCTAAGTGTACATGCAACCCTAATAACCTTGAATCTATGTTTTCTCTATATATATGCAAATTTCTATTTCAAGGTTATTTCCTAACTAGCATGGCATGGGGAATATATGAAACATAAAAACTAGTAGAAATACATACCTTGTTGTTGCTTGGATTCCTTTAAGACTTTGTGAGCCTAGCACCCCAAATGTTGTGCCTCAAATGCTTCACACAACACCACAAAACTTGGAATAACTTGAGAGAATACTTCTTGCACTCAAAATCGGTTATGCCCTCTCTAGTAACACTAGGTCACGATTTTGCTAGCCATAGGGTTCCTTTTATAGTGTTGTCACAATTAGGGTTTACATATGAATTCCCTTAATTGTCATGACTTTTGATTTCTCATGACCCATGGGTTTGTAACTCCCATGGACTATCCATGGAGCTCCATATGGTTATAACCAAACCCATAAACCATGGATCATTAATCCACCATAAAAGAATTGATGATTGTCATAATCAACCCTATATATTTAATTAGTCTCACTTTGATCACCAAATTAATACTAGATTAATACTTGATCAATACTAATTAAATAATACTATTATTAATATATTAGAACTTATAATATATTAATAATCATAAGTTCCTTATTCTCTCATCTAGTCTATCCAAGTATTGCAATGCCATGCAACCCAAATGGACCATGCCGGGTCGGGTCAAGTTCATACCTAATAAAGTTATGGACTTAGACACTATATCCAACAACATGTCGTGCACCAAAAACTCAGCGACCACTCTATCTACCCTCAAATCAGCAAACACAAACCCGATATCCAACTGGAACATGCTTCAACTGTGGTGACCCCACCCATTTCAGAAATGCGTGTCCTAGGCTAGTCAATATCATCAACACTCAAGCCCAGGCAAATCCAACAATGCATGTTCCAGCTCCCAAAGGCCGAGCCTTTGTCATTACCGCAACCCAAGCAAAGACCGATAACAAGGTCGTAAATGGTACGTTTCTCATAAATGACTGCTACGCGTCAGTACTTTTTGATTCAGGTGCCGATAAAAGTTTTGTGTCTTTGGAATTTGAGCCCACACTTCACACATCTCGCACGATTCTTGATGAGTACTTTACCGTAGAAGTCGCCGATGGAAAATACGTTTCGCTCAATGCAGTCATCCAAGATTGCACTTTTGATTTTTGCGGTCATAAATTTTCTGTCAATTTAGTTCCTATGGAACTTGGTAGCTTCGACATCATCGTAGGAATGGATTGGCTATCCCAAAACCATGCTGAAATAGTATGTTACGATAAGTTCATTCGTATTCCTCTCGCCGACGGTCAAAGTCTTCGTATTTATGGCGAGACTCATTCGAAAAAGCTTAGTCTTATGTCATGTACTCAAGCTCGATCATATCTACGAAAAGAATATATGGCTTTCTTAGCCCATGTGGTGGAAACAAAGGTCAAAGAAAAAAAGATCGAAGATATTCCGATAGTACGAGACTTTCCCGACATCTTTCCTGATGACGTATCTGGACTCCCTCCAGTACGTGAGCTAGAGTTCCGCATCGATCTTGTTCCTGAGGCTACTCCCATAGCCAAGTCTCCATATCGGTTGGCTCCAGCCGAGATGCAAGAATTGGCAAGTCAGCTCCAAGAATTAACCGATAAGGGATTTATCCGCCCTAGTACTTCACCCTGGGGAGCCCCGGTTCTCTTCATCAAAAAGAAAGATGGTTCGTTTCGTATGTGTATCGATTATCGGGAGTTAAATAAATTAACCATCAAGAACCGATATCCGTTACCTCGGATCGACGACCTTTTTGATCAGCTTCAAGGAGCTTCATGCTTCTCCAAAATTGACCTTCGCTTGGGTTATCACCAACTTCGAGTACGGGAAGAAGACATCCCCAAAACCGCTTTCCGAACCCGCTATGGTCATTACGAGTTCACTGTTATGCCTTTCGGCCTAACAAATGCCCCTGCCGTATTCATGGACTTGATGAATCGGGTATTTAAACCTTATCTCGACCGTTTTGTTATCGTCTTTATTGATGACATCCTCATTTACTCCAAGACAAAGGCAGAGCATGAAAGACACCTTCGCCTAACTCTCCAAACGTTGCAAGGAAATCGGCTCTACGCTAAATTTTCTAAATGCGAGTTTTGGTTAAATGAGGTACAATTCCTTGGTCATATTGTAAGTGACAAGGGTATTTTAGTCGATCCCGCAAAAGTTGAAGCAGTCCAGAATTGGAAAGCCCCACGTACCCCTAAGGAAATTTGGTCCTTCCTCGGTTTAGCCGGTTATTACCGGCGTTTCATTTCAAATTTCTCAAAGATTGCTTTACCGCTTACTTCTCTCACTTGCAAGGGTACACCATTTGATTGGGGACCCAAGCAGGAATACGCTTTCCAAACCCTTAAACAAAGTTTGTGTAACGCTCCGATTCTTACACTCCCTGAAGGATCCGAAGATTTCGTGGTATTCTGCGATGCCTCCAATCTCGGTCTAGGTTGTGTTTTGATGCAAAAGGGAAAGGTTATAGCTTACGCATCACGACAACTCAAAATCCACGAAAGAAATTATACGACTCATGATTTGGAGCTCGGTGCCGTGGTTTTCGCTCTTAAAATTTGGAGGCATTACCTTTACGGCACTAAATGTGTAATTTTCACCGACCACAAGAGCTTGCAACATATTCTTAATCAAAAGGAACTCAATATGAGGCAAAGACGATGGGTCGAGCTCCTAAATGATTACGAGTGTGAAATACGCTATCATCCGGGCAAGGCAAACGTTGTAGCCGACGCGTTAAGCCGAAAAGAACATGCCCATGCATTTCATCTAATATGTTCTCCTATCTTGTCCAATCTCAGCGACCGAATTCGAGGAGCCCAACACTCGACAATTACCGAAAATGACATGCCCACGGGAATTGATGGGGAGTTGGAAACTAAATCTGATGGTATTTTCTATTATCAAGATCGCATCTGGATCCCAGATCGTGATAATCTTCGTATATTCCTGATGGAAGAAATCCATAAAACCCGATATTCCATTCATCCGGGCACTGACAAGATGTATCATGGCCTGAGAACCAATTATTGGTGGTCGGGAATGAAAAAGGATATTGCTTTATTCGTGGCCAAATGTCTTACATGTTCCAGGGTCAAAGTAGAACATCAACGACCCTCTAGACTATTGGTCCAACCAGAAATCCCCAGGTGGAAATGGGAAGCGATCGCCATGGATTTCGTAACCAAACTTCCCCGTACCACAAAAGGACACGACAGCATTTGGATAATCATTGACCGTTTGACCAAATCCGCTCATTTCCTTCCCATCCGTGAAAATTTCAAAGTCGAAAAACTTGCTCGGATTTACATCAACGAGATAGTTAGTCGGCATGACATTCCTCTCAGCATCATTTCAGATCGTGATGGGAGATTTCTCTCTCGGTTTTGGCAATCACTTCAAACAGCCATGGGAACCCGCCTCGATCTCAGTACCGCCTATCATCCTCAGACCGATGGTCAATCTGAGAGGACTATTTAAACACTCGAAGATATGTTGAGGGCGTGTGTCTTGGATTTCGGAGGAAACTGGGACTCTCATTTACCGTTGGTGGAATTCTCCTATAATAACAGTTATCATTCTAGCATCAAGATGCCACCATTTGAGGCATTGTATGGCCGTAAATGCCGATCTCCTATTTGCTGGCATGAAATTGGTGAGTCCCACGTGATTCGCGCAACAGTGGATTCTCCAATCGTTGGTCCTGAGCTTATCCAGGAAACAACCGACAAAATCATTCAGATTCGCGATAACCTTCTCGCAGCTCGTAGCCGACAAAAGAGTTATGCCGACAAGCGACGCAAACCGCTTGAATTTACCCTGGGTGACATGGTCATGTTAAAAGTGTCCCCATGGAAAGGTGTGGTTCGATTTGGACGCAAGGGTAAATTGGCACCACGCTACGTAGGCCCGTTTAAGATCATAAAAAGGATCGGACCAGTAGCCTACGAGTTGGATCTACCAACAGAGCTTAAGAAAGTTCACCCAGTATTTCATATAGCCAACCTCAAGAAGTGTTTAGCAGACGAGAACCTTCATGTTCCTCTCGAGGATATCCAAATCGACGAGACAATGCAATTTACCGAGAAACCCTTGGAAATTGCCGACCGAAAGGAAAAGCAACTCAAAAGAAGTCGCATTCCTCTGGTTAAGGTCAGGTGGCAGTCGGCACGTGGACCTGAGTATACATGGGAGCGTGAGGATCATATGCGTACCAAATACCCACAACTTTTCTCTTAAGGTACTCTCTTCTTAAATTTCGGGACGAAATTTCCTAAAGTAGGGGAGACTGTGACATCCGCCTAAAATGGATTCGGGTCAACCCAACCCAATTGGAAATTTACTAAACCCTACTCAAGATTACTTGACGCTAATAGGATCAAAACCCATACCCTACGATATAAATTGACGTAATAGCAACATAGTATAGTACAACGTTATAACTATAATCAAATTAATTTATGATACCATATTAAAATCAAATCAAAGTATAATGCTCTAATTAAATTAAAAGAATCAAACTTGAATGCTATAATTAAACTTCAAATCAAAGTAGATTGTTATAATCAAATAATAACCTATCTTTTATAAAACTCCATTTTTATAAACTTTACATTAAATTTTATAAAACTCTATTTTTATAAACTTTACTTTAAATTTTATAAAACTCTTATATTAATTATATAAAAGATGCTTGTGTTAGTGGGAAATTATGAAGACCACCAAAAGCAAAAAGATTATTCCCATGGTCTCCCACTCACACCTCCCATCCACTTTCCTTTCCTTTTTCTCCCAACATATTATTCTCTTCACCACTTAAACCTTCTCTATTCTTTCTCTCACTCTCAATCTCGAAATTTCCTCCAAGAAATACTCATATTCCATCCAAGAACAATCTATTATACTCAAATCTTCATCCCTCTTGAAGCATTCATCAAGGTATGTTGTTAAAAGTTTCAAATTCATACAAGAAACAAATTAAATCCACCAAAATATCTAAAACTCATTTTATGCATAAACCTGATTTTTCTCAGAATACCATCAATAAAATAAGAAGTTCTGGAAATTTTCAGAAAATAAATTATTTTTATTGAATTATTATAATTATTGCAATAAAGTAGGGCAATAATTCACATAAAATACTTGTTGCATTCAATAAATTCTGAGAAAATTCTGGGATGACCTATATATTGATTAAACATGATATATGAAGTTTCATGCATTTATATTACTGTTTACTATTATTTATGATTTTATTGATTAATTAATAATGAAATATATACAAAATACTTCCCATAGTCACAAATATCTGAAACTTATACACTGGGCTCTATATCATGTTATAAAACTATGGTTAATTTTACAGAATGTTTGGGAATAATTTACTATTTTTCCCGAATTTTGTGTTGTTTAATCATTAAAATATTAAATAAATACTAAAACAGTTCAGAAAAATATAAATTTTTTTTACAGTAATTCATATTGTATGAAATAATGATTTCCTAATAATTTCATATTTTTTCAACACTGTTTACTATTTAAAACCATTTTCCTAAGTATTTAAGCATGTAAAAATGCATTTTAATGATTATTTCATATAAATAATTGTTAAAATCTGTAAATAATTATAATTGGGCAAGTTATTATTTTAATAAGAAATTATTAAAATCTGGCCTAAATTGAAAATATAAATTAATTATGCAGAGTAATTAATTCAATTTAAAATTCATTTAACAAATAAATACCTTAATATTATAATCAAAATGAATTATTGTTAATTCATCTAATATAAGAATATGTGTCTAATTATTTGTATTAATACTCCATTCTCGTTTAGCAGTTCCTAAACCAAAACTATTAATTATATTAGGTTCTACGTCATTTTGACCCGAACCGTCTATCGTACGACACACGCATTTCGTTTTGGGACTAAAGTGAGTAATCTACCCCATATTTTATAATTTTCAATACTTTTGGGGTGTATCATGTGGTTCTAATATGTTCCAACTTCATTTTATTGTTTTATCACAATTGAGACATTGTTGGGACATTTATACGTGAGTCATTAATTGTATAACTATTGTTTGTTTACGCTACATGTACTTGTAGTGCATTATCATTTTTAGTCTAATCTCCATGACTATGCCCGTATTCTTGAGGTACGTTATGGACAATAATAGCGCTATTGGGTTGACCACCCCGCCTTGGGACGCTAAGGTGATTGATCGCACGTGGTTGAGTGTGTATGATGATTAGATGCTCCATCCTATATATATATATATATATATATATATATATATATATATATATATATATATATATATATATATACATATGTATATATAGGGTGAGGACTTATTGTTGTTGTTATCATTTGTTAATCAATTTTTGATTTATAAACCGTTATCTCAAATACAATTGTTTGTCGACTTCAAAAGAAAACAAATTTCAAATTATAAATGTTTCAACTTTACAATTTTCTCTACTAAAATTAGATTACTCACCAACTCTCGTAGTTGACCTGTTTTTACCCATGATGCAGATTTGAAGAATGAAGATTGATGAAAAATAGGTTGTGCCTTAGAAATCCACAAGACAATTTAAATTTGATGTAATAAATGTTGTTCGTATTTGGATTTGTATTTGTATGTTGTGGATCTTGTTTGCATACTTAGTACTTAATTGAATCTAATCATATTATAACATAGTTGTCATGAGACTTTGAACAATATATCACGCCTTGATCGATTCCGACAAGGATCGGGGTGTGACACTAATAATCATCATGTTAGTAGGAGCATGATAATTATTGTTAGTGTTGCAAGTTAGCAATGATAATTATAGAAAACAAAAGTTTCAATTCGTGAGGCTGCAGGGATTGAAAAAGTTGTTTTGCTATAATTAAGGGAGAGGATATACTTCATTTCAGTTCTAAAGGCTTAGATTGAGACCTTAATCATCTTTAGTCAAGAATATATATATGAATTTCATGTTGGATTGGTTCAACTTAAGGAAATTCTATATATTGCGTTCTTAAAATTCGATTATGATTACGGCATCCCTCTTCATAGTCAAATTTTGAAAACATGGCAAATAAAAATATTGTAGCAAAAGACTGGTCTAGAATCATGTCTTTATGTGAGACATCATGAATCGTGTACCATTTGCTTTGGGTACATGATCGATTGCATGTGCTATAATATTTGTCATTTCTAAATTTTTCCAAATGCCCAGAGGCATTAAGAAGGGAAAAGGTCTAGAATTGGATATGACTAAAATGATTAAGCAATTGTCGAGGACAATCTAAGGCTTTACCAAAGATTGGTTGCTCAAGGACAGTTGGAAGTATAGTGTTAACTTTGGAAGGACCATATTGACCTAATCTGAAAAGAGGCAACTCTTGTTCAGAAGGGGTAGTCAAAATGGGAATATGGAGTTGTCTCCATAGGTGGAAGTTATCTGTGTAAGATTAGAAAAACTTAATGCAAGAAGCATGTTCAAAGCTATGTACTTTGAATATGAGACTTAATTTCCATGAAGTTGATCTTCATTGGAATGCCCTGTAATGACTGTTGACAAGTTTTGTGACTTTGTACACATTCATTACAAGAGGGTCAGTGCATATAAGTTTAAAATCTAAACAGATTTCGATAAATGATAGGAATTTGGAATTCTTACATTTTTTCGATAACGATTTGGGAGTGTGAAATTAGAATCATTGAAATTATGTTCAATTGGTTTATTTCACAAAGTAAGGATCATAGACAAACATAGAGTGCATACTTGGTGTATGGCAAAGCTATTGTTTAAGAAAAACATAGTGTACATGCTTGGAGCATGGGACAACTAGTGTTTTTAATTCAAGTATAAAGTTGATAAAACCGAAACAATGAATAATGAGTAATCAGTATGGTGATAAATAAAAGTGTTTATTTATATTCATAGGGTTTGATACCATATTTGATTCATTTATTCTTGTGTTTCACTTTGCATGTTTTGACTTCCAGAATAACTAAGTCGCTCTTCCTGAATGATTAAGTTATTTAAACCATCCACAGTCGGTTATATGTTGGAAGTAGATATGAATCAAGACTGTCATGGGTTGGTTTGTAGAGGTCCAAGTTGGTGGACAAAGTGGTGCTACAACACTCATGAGTGCTCATAAGTTCTGAGTATTGGATTCAACCCAATCTCATTTGAATCACTTCATGGATTTTATCACGAGTGATCATGTGATGATAATATCTTATATTCTTCAAACCTAGAGATATGAGTTGTTACTATGAGTTGGTTATGCATTGATTGCACGAAAACGCATTTGGTAACTCGATGTTATCAAACGTGCCTTTGTGTATGATTCAACAAGTAGTAGAACAAGCCATATGAGTCGAAGTTTATCCATTCCTTTTACCTTCGGGATAAAAGCGATATCTGTGGTCCCCTCGATGATTTAGCGATGACACATGTGAGTGCTTGGCCAAGCCAGGACTGATTTGATTTGTTCAATCAGTCAGTCATCATAAATCGAAAATCGGGAAACAACAAATGGACAGAGAGAATGATTATAATCCATGTCTCAGTCCATATGATATCTAGAATGGAGAAATATATGATCCCTTATCTAATGGACAAGTCATTGACAAGGTCAGAGTTCGACAGCGGTTTTAAGAGCTACGATTGCCAGTTAGGTTTTGAAGTCATACTCAATAATAGTTTTAGACTTATCCAAGTGGGAGATTGTTGGATTAATGTCTAAGTCCATAACTATATTTGGTATGTACTTGACCCGACCCGGCATGGTCCATTTGGGTTGCACTTCACCGGCACAATTTATATGGATAGTCTTTTGAGAATAGTATATTTATGATTTATATTAATACATTATAAGTTCTAATATATTAATATGGAATCATATTATTTAATTAGTATTGATCAAGAATTAATTTAGAATTAATTAAGTGATCAAAAAGAACTAATTAAATATGGACTCTTATATATATGGAATGGGCCAAGTTCATTTAGGTTGGGCTAAGCTTTCATGGATGGTCCATGGAGCTTTTAACCCATGGATCCTATGTAAATGAAAGGTCATGGGTATTAGGGTTTACATGGATGTAACCCTAATCCTCCATAATATATAAAGGGGTCCTTGGCTCAAAAAATTGGCACAAGTGTGTGAAAATAAGAGTGGGCCGATTTTAGTGTGCATACATATTCTCTCAAGTTCTTCCAAGGTGTTTTGGTGATTTGTGATTCCATTTGAGGCTTCCACACTATTGGGGCTAAGCTCTTAAAGCTTGAAGACATCAAGCTACATCAAAAGGTATGTCATCTAACTAGAACTTTGTAGTATAGGTGCTTCATAATATGCTAGTTAGGATGAAACCTTGGAATAGTTAATATTTGCATGTATAATAGAGAAAACAGAGATCCAAGGTTTATAGGGTTGCATGTACACCATAACAGTGTTAGAATGCTCAAAACCCAACAAACATGCCCCAAACCACGGCCCAAAAACTCATGATCCATACAGACAGAGTACGCGGGGTGTACCCCCATGTACGCTAAGCTTACAGGCAGAATGGTGAGTACGCTGGGCGTACCTGCACGTACGCTCAGCGTAATACCTCTGTTAAGACATTTTCCCAATAAGTGCTTAATACTCAAATCTACAAGCTACCATTACAGATCCTGGTCCTTTTCCATGTCTTAACCCATAAAGTCACTAACTTGGTGACTTGCAACCCACCAAATAAGCCCAAATTCATAAGGTGGCAACATACTTCCATAACAAGGGCTAAATCTCATGCATGAACTCATTAGGACCATCAAGATTGCAACTTATTACTTGTGGGACACTTTTAGCTCTGAGGGTGGCAACCCCAAGCTCAAAATCGAAGTTGCTCCAAAAAGGTCCATTCTTGGGACCAAAAAGTCCATAAAATTGTACCAAGAGAGATCTAAGAGATTATTCATCAAGCTCAAAGCTTTTTACCTTGAAGAGGTCCGAAATGAAACACTTATCCCAGATCTATAAGCTCTAGCTTCCAAGGTTCCCCCTTCCCAATCTTCTTCCTTTCTCTTCCAAGCTAAAAACCACCAAGATGAGCTTTTCAAGGCCAAGATCTCTAAAAATGGAGGTTGGAACATTCTAGGGTTTCTTCTGAGGTTAGGGAGGCTGATATGGGGGCTAGGGTTGAAGCCATTATGTTCTATTTATAGTGGCTCAACCCAAATTAGGTTTTAATGAACTTTTGCGTACGCTGGGCGTACCTTTACGTACGATGGGCGTATGCCTCACACCTCCACGATCCAAAGACCCGCTATGCTGGGCGTAACCCAGCTTACGCTGGGCGTAGCCACGCATGTCCAATAGCATGCATGCCCCTCTTTCGACAACTTTTTCCATTAAGGGACCATAAATGACAACAACTTCAAAATGTTATAACTCCTTCATTCTAAGTCCGTTTCCGACGAACTTTATATCCACAAAAAGGTGGCGAGAAGCCCTACGCTTCTAACGACACACCCCGGTCCGAAACCTTCTCGAATAAATCCCATTGCCCATAAAGGACCGAAACGCCCTTACTCTTGATCTCGGGGATCCATGAATAATTACTCTTAGAACGGGGCGTTACAGAGGTGCTGCCCGAATTACTATTTTAACCCCCGGTTATTTCACGGTGAGTTTAATATATAGGAACAATTGTATGTTATGTGTTATATGTGCTATGTGCTTTTCCCATGTTATCATCTCGAGTTGTTGTTTCTGCTATTTTTATAGCAAGGCTGTACCTCTGACTTGAAGTGTATGACATAGGCATCACTTGGGTATTGGTATGAACCGTTTACCATGAAGTGTATGACATAGGCATCACATTGGCTTCGGTAGTATGCTAAGATAAGGCTGAAAGCCTAAATATTCTAGCAAAAATGATATTCCTGAGTATTTACTGTGCCATTTGTGCTGAAACTTTATTGATTTTATATTAAGTATGGAAATTGTTATGTCTCATTGATTAATATGGAAAGCTTTTCACATTATGCCTTTGTTGTTCCTTGTTCCTCTTTGCTTCTGGCATATTGAAGTATATATATGGCATAACGTTATATTGTATCTATTATTGAACTCACTAAGCGCCACCGCTTACCCCTCTCAATGTTTAACTAATTTGCAGGAGATAAGCATCCAATATAGTTATATACTGGTAGCAGATTTTTGAATAGTTTGAAACTACTGTATTGATAGAACATTTTCGAATAGTTTGAAACTATTGTATTTTGCACTCCCATATGTATAAAACTATAGAATCCTGGGGAGTTATGTAATATATAACACTATGAAATAGTAGGTTTGTATCCAGTAGTTTGTAACCGTTTTATCAATATAAAATATTGTTTTATGAATATGCATGTAGCATGTTTCGGAGTAACAATTGTCAAATATGAAAGTGTGGGTCTTTCAATCATGGTATCAGAGTAATGGATTAAGTGAACTAAATTCCACGGATTGGTATTTAGACTTAAACTATTGGAAGTTCAATATATGAACTTAATCATTGTAAGTGTAGGGATACAAACCATAGGAAATATATATATAAAAGTATTAGGTAATAGTAAACCCTAACATTCTAAAATACAAAATTACTCCCTATTGCAGAGCAATGGCTGAACAGGTTAGTAGCCATACCCCCGAGGTTGGTGGAGGTCCTCAACCTGAGGAAGTGAATACTCCAGTATCTCCTCGTGAGGAGCGACTCTTGGGTAAACTTACCGGTGTTATTCGACAGACTCTCGAAGAGCACAAAAAGAGTGGTGATAAAGGAAAAGAGAAAGCCACTGGAGAATCTTCGAGAGGAGAGGTGAAGCGTCCCTCGTTCAAAGATTTCAAGAGTAGCGGTGCTACAGAATTTTCTGGTGTTCTTAATCCAATTGTTGTTCTTGCTTGGATCCAGAACACCGAGAAAGTGTTTCGTATATCTCATGTGGATGATGAAGACAAGGCTAACTATACTTCTGCAATGCTCATCGGAGAAGCCTGGTCTGGTGGGAAGCAACCTACGAAGCTCTCAGCGGGTTTGACCAGGAGAATTTATCCTGGGAAATGTTCAAAACTCATGTGTTAGAGAAGTACTGTTCTCTAGACATGAGGAGGAGGTTGGAGAAAGAATTCCTCGAGCTTAAACAGAGAGGAATGACTGTGAATGAGTATGAAACTCAGTTTAATCAAAGGGCAAGGTTTGCTACAAAGTATATCCCAACTGAAGACGAGAAAATTCAGTTGTTCATGGAGGGACTACGGCACGAAATCCACGATTTCGTTGCCAATCGGGAGGTTCTATCATTCGATAAAGCCGTTGAGTATGCTCGAAGGCGTGAGCATGACTTAGAACTACGTGGTGTCACTCTTACTGTTCCGAAGCATCCGCGTACTGAAAGGACTGCTCCTGCTTCCCCTATTCCACCAACTCAATCCGTTCGATCTGAACCTAGCAAGCAAGTACAATCTCAGAGTGCTTTTCGTGGCCGCGGCAGGTCACAATCTTTTTCTCTTCAGTCGCCAGCTTGTCGAAATTGTGGAAAGAATCATTCGGGTGAATGCAGACTGGAGGAAAGAACTGTGGTCTGTTTTGGATGTGGAGAAGTAGGACACAAGAGGCCCATGTGTCCAATGAAAGGTGTTACATGCTTTGCATGTGGTGTTACTGGCCACAGGAAGCGTTTTTGCCCCACTCTTACTAGTCAGATGACGGGAAGTCAAGCTTCCGTTCAACAACCAGCGAAAAGTCAAGCTCCTGTCCAACAATCAAGGGGTACTCCAACTAAAAAGGAGGAGGTTCCAAAAGCTAAGGGTCGTGCATTCCAGATCACCACAGAAGAGGCACGCGAGGAACCGAATGTTGTGACGGGTACATTTCTTGTTAACTCTAGACCTGCTCACATCTTATTTGATTCTGGTGCCTCAGATTCTTTTGTGTCTTATGAATTTGCGCATTCTTTTCAAATTGTTTGTTATGCACTCGCACAACCCTTTCACGTAGAGACTGCTGGAAGTATATCATTACTTGCCGATAAAGTCTATAGGAATTGTGTTATAGAAATTGAAGGCTACAATTTTCTTGCTAATCTAATTCCTATCTCCTTGCCCAACTTTGACATTATTCTCGGCATGGATTGGTTGTCAAAGAACCACGCAGACCTCTTGTGTTATGAAAAGATAGTACGTATTCCCATTGAAGGGGAGAATCCTATCTATGTCTATGGTGAACAAGGAACCATAAAAATAATATCTTTCCTCAAAGCCCGTAAATTCATATCGAAAGGGTGTTCTATCTATCTGGCCTACACGGTCGATGTCTCAAAAGAAGATAAGAAAACGGTGAATGATGTTCCCATTGCTAAGGAGTATCCAGATGTTTTTCCCGAAGAATTTCCTGGACTTCCTCCGGACAGGCAAGTAGAATTCCGAATTGACCTTATGCCTGGTGCTGCTCCGATTGCTAAGACTCTTTATCGTCTTGCGCTAGCATAGATGAAAGAAATGATGATCCAACTGCAGGAATTACTTGACAAAGGCTTTATCCGACCAAGTACCTCTCCCTGGGGTGCTCCGGTATTGTTTGTCAAGAAGAAGGACAGATCGATGCGGATGTGCATTGATTATCGTGAGTTGAATAAGGTGACTATCAAGAACAAGTACCCACTACCTCGCATTGATGATTTATTTGATCAACTTCAGGGTGTTAGCTATTTCTCAAAGATTTATCTAAGATCTGGATATCATCAGTTGAAAGTTCACGAGCAGGATGTACCGAAGACTGCTTTTCGTACCCGATATGGGCATTACGAATTCCTTGTTATGCCGTTTGGTTTAACGAATGCTCTTGTTGTATTCATGGATATGATGAATCGGGTATGCCGCCCAATGCTCGATAAATCTGTCATCGTATTCATTGACGATATTCTAATCTATTCTAAATCTGAAGCTGATCATGCCATTCATATTCGTGCGGTATTAGAACTTCTTCTAAAGGAGAAACTTTATGCTAAATTCTCGAAATGTGAATTTTGGCTTCGCCAAGTTCAATTTCTCGACCATGTTATTTCCGGTGACGGTGTATCCGTAGATCCTACTAAAATTGAAGCTATTCAAAATTGGGAAGTGCCCCGTAATGCTTCCGAAATTCGTAGTTTCTTGGGTCTCGCGGGATATTACCGGAGATTTATTAAAGACTTTTCTCGTATAGCCGTACCTATCACGAGTCTTACACGAAAGGAAGTGAAGTTCGAATGGGGTGAAGCCCAAGAAAAAGCTTTCTCGACTTTAAAAGATCTTTTGACTCATGCTCCAATCTTATCACTTCCAGAAGGTGATGATGATTTCTCTGTATATAGCGATGCTTCAAGATTAGGACTTGGTTGTGTGTTGATGCAACGTGGTAAAGTGATAGCCTATGCCTCAAGACAACTGAAAGATTATGAAAAGAATTATCCCACTCATGATCTCGAACTCGCTGCAGTGGTATTTGCCCTAAAACTTTGGAGACATTACCTCTTTGGTACAAAATGTCAATTGTATACCGACCACAAGAGGCTCAAGTATATATTCAGTCAGCAAACTCTGAATATGAGACAACAACGAGCCATGGAGATGATCAAAGACTATGACTGTGAAATCCTATATCATCCTGGAAAGGCTAATGTAGTTGCCGATGCACTTAGCAGAAAGGTTTATCGTAATAGTATGTGTTATGCTATTACTCACACCATAGTAAAGTTCACTATTCTAGATGAACTAGAGAAATGGCAAGTAGAGGCCCTAAAGCCAGAAAATGTGAAGGAAGAAGGGATGGTACATTACACCGATGTTTTACTTGATGATCCATGAGGATTGAAGGTATTCAAGAATTGGCTATGGATTCCGAAGATTGGTGGATTAAGAAAGAAGATTTTAGATGAAGCCCATAAGTCTAAACTGTCAATACATCCTGGTACAAGTAAAATGTACTATGATGTAAGAGCTGATTATTGGTGTCCTGGATTAAAGAGAGACATTGGAAGATATGTACAGGAATGCTTAGTATGTTTACAAGTCAAAACAGAGCACCAAAAGCCTTGCGGAACCCCAGAAAGTCTTAGTGTACCTGTATGGAAATGGGAAGAACTGTCCATGGATTTTATTACCAAATTGCCAAAGACTGCTAGACAGCATGATAGCATTTGGGTAATCGTCGACCGCTCATTTTCTTGCCATGCGTGAAACGGCTCCAATGGAGAAATACGCACAGGTATACTTGGATGAAATTGTTGCAAGACATGGTGTGCCACTAAAGATCGTTTCCGATCGTGATACTCGCTTCACTTCTCACTTTTGGGCGAGTATGCAACGTGAATTGGGATCTCGAGTTGCGCTCAGCACAGCCTATCATCCCCAGACAGATGGTCAGACGGAGAGAACAATCCAAACAGTAGAAGATATGCTTCATGCATGTGTCTTGGAGTTCGGTGGTAACTGGGATAAATACTTACCTCTTGTCGAATTCTCGTATAATAACAGTTACCACGCTTCAATTAAATGGCCATCATATGAGGCATTATATGGTCGCAAGTGTCGAACTCCATTATGTTGGCGTGAAATAGGACAGAAAATCCTTGGAGGCCCTGAAATGATTCAAGATACCACCGACAAGATTCAAATTGTACGAGAAAGAATGAAAGCCGCCTAGGATCGACAAAAGTCCTATACGGAAAAGAGGAGGCGACCAATAGAATTCCAAGTGGGTGATTTCGTAATGTTGAAGGTATCCCCATGGAAAGGTCTTATGCGATTTGGAAAGAAAGGAAAACTAAGTCCTAGATTTGTTGGTCCTTTCAAAATCCTCCAGAGAATTGGTAAACAAGCATACCGCTTGAAATTGCCTGAAGATTTGGCAGGTATTCATGATGTCTTCCATGTGAGTTATCTGCGCAAATGCTTGAGCATCTATGATGAGGCAGTTCCATTATCCGAGGTGAAACTGGATAATAAGTTAACTTATGTAGAAAAGCCTGAAGAGATCATAAACGAAAGAACGACTAAGCTACGTAATAAAGAAGTAGAGTTGGTGCTTGTCAAGTGGAAACACCATCGAGGCCCGAACTATACTTGGGAAAATAAGAATGATATAAGAGCGAAATACCCCCATTTATTTTAATCGATGTAATTTCGGGGACGAAATTCTCAAAAGGAGGAGGTAATTGTAACATACACGTTTTGAAATCGTGTTTTAAGTAAATAAGATTATGAAATATTATGTGATATTGAGTATTGGGTTCTAACATATAGTTTTTACTAGAAATAAGGTAAAACTATGTTTAGAATCACTCATAAATTATTGGAAGTCTTATGAGATTCCAATTCAAACCTAAATAGTGAAATTTAGCGAAAATATAAAATTTGAAATAAGTAAAATTTTATTGTTAAAAGTTGTAGATAATCTCGTTAGAAACATATAGGCGAAAACCTCGTCGAAATCCGAGTTATAACGAAGAAGTTATGACCAATCGAAGATCCGCGATAAAACCGGCACGGTGCCGAATGACGTGAAAAGTGAGTTTTTGATAAACTACTTTTTGGCCTTAGTGATCTAAATGAAAGTCGTAGTATTCGTTAAACCGAGAATTCTGATAAAAAGAACGCCAAAATCTGACTTCGTATGAGAAAGTTATGATTTTTCTAAGTTTCAGCTTAGCAGTAGACAGCTAAAAACTCGAATTTTAGATCGAGTGATTTTTTAGCCAACACAACCTAAACGAGAATCGAAGGTCTCGTCATTAGCAGTACAATGGTAAAAAGTCTGACGAAAACGGACGTCGGATGAAGAAGTTATGAATTTTTAACGGATTTACCAGTCCCGGTCTGTTAAAAATAATAATATAAAAAATAAATCAAAATTTTCCGACGAAGTCTAAACGAAAGTTGTAGAGCATAACTTTCTCTACGCGTGCATATAAAGAACGTCAAAAACGGAGCCCGTATGAGAAAGTTATGGATTTTACAAGATTGGGCACATTTTTCGATAATTTTCGCATGAATAGTGTTCGATCCGCGTGACATCTTCTGATTGGACTGCAACCTCGCGTGGAACCCGCTGATTGGTCTGAAGTCGTCACCTCTTTCCCCATTGGACCGAAGCTCGGTCCACTTAGGAGCTGGCATCTGTCCGAAATCACGTGATCTCGCATGCGCCCTCGTGCCCGACCCACATGTAGACTCCTGATTCGACCGAGGCAGCCGACCCAATCCGAAGCCAGAAGCCGCGTCATCCGACCAATGCGAAGCGAGCACCTGTCCGTTCGAGCCTCGCCCTGCTGCCACCTGGTCCGAGCCTCGCAGCCACCTGCCCTCACCCCCTCGCTTCGGATCCGAGGCTCGCACCTATATAAGGGGTGCGAGACCTCCCGGTTAGATGTTTGAAATTTGGCATTTTTCACCCTTGTTCCATATTTTCTTACATTCCGACTTCCCCCGAAGCCCCGGTACTAATTCCAAAGCCCGAAACACGCCCCGAAATTCCCGAGAAGCCCGAAAAATTTATCTTTTCGGTTTCGAAGCCCAACCTTCGCAGAGCCCGGTTTTCAAGAAAACTCTCGGTTTTCAACGAAGAAAGTCATATTTAGAGCCGAAGTGCTGCCCGAATTACTATTTTAACCCCCAGTTATTTCACGGTGAGTTTAATATATAGGAACAATTGTATGTTAAGTGTTATATGTGCTATGTGCTTTTCCCATGTTATCATCTCGAGTTGTTGTTTCTGCTATTTTTATAGCAAGGCTGTACCTCTGACTTGAAGTGTATGACATAGGCATCACTTGGGTATTGGTATGAACCGTTTACCATGAAGTGTATGACATAGGCATCACTTTGGCTTCGGTAGTATGCTATGATAAGGTTGAAAGCCTAAATATTCTAGCAAAAATGATATTCCTGAGTATTTACTGTGCCATTTGTGCTGAAACTTTATTGATTTTATATCAAGTATGGAAATTGTTATGTCTCATTGATTAATATGGAAAGCTTTTCGCATTATGCCTTTGTTGTTCCTTGTTCCTCTTTGCTTCTGGCATATTGAAGTATATATATGGCATAATGTTATATTGTATCTATTATTGAACTCACTAAGCGCCACCGCTTACCCCTCTCAATGTTTAACTAATTTGAAAGAGATAAACATCCAGTATAGTTATATACTGGTAGCAGATTTTTGAATAGTTTGAAACTACTGTATTGATAGAAGATTTTCGAATAGTTTGAAACTATTGTATTTTGCACTCCCATATGTATAAAACTATAGAATCCTGGGGAGTTATGTAATATATATGTGACTATTGGAACTACGTTCTCTTAGGATCGTATGATTCTATGCAAGCAAACAACTTTGAATGTAACTATGAACACGAATATGGCACTGAATATGTCGTATGATTAATACTTCAACACCTCAGAAGAGCTCGATAAAGAACTTCGACTGTAGAGGTGTTTAGGGTTACAATAATGAACGTAATAATCACCAGCGTATTATGCATACATGCATGCATATTTATAGTAAAACCTTACTAGCTAATCTAGATAATCACAGATGGACAGACCCAATCCGGATGCAAAACCTAAGGCCCAAGACGCAACACAAATGGACTCAACAATCTCCCCCTTTGCGTCTTTGGAGCCGAAACCTCAATTCTGTTGAACAACAGAAGTCTTCTTCACAGTCTTAAACACCTTCGGTATGATGGCCAAAAGATGATAGCGAAATGTAATGTACCACCGAAGCATGTCTGTAAAATTTTTCTTGTCAGACTCTGAATTCTGCTTGCACCTATGTATTATGTTGATGATGTGCTCCAAACAGTCTGTAGAAAATAAGTGCTTATCTACCAGAGCAAACAAAAACCTGTGAGCTTCACCTTTAGTAAACATCACAGTGAGATGTGTTGAATCTATTTGGCCCATCTTCATCTTATTCACATCCCCTGGTTTCGGTGTAGTCTTGACTGTTGGCTTCTTGTTCATAACCTTTGCTATCTCCTGATCCATAGTAGCAACTTCATGGATGTAGGAGGCCAACATTCTCTTCAGGTGTTCTAGAATGGGCTCATATTCCTTCGGATTAGTGAGCAGAATGTTGAACAGCAAAATCCAATCATGGGGATTGAGATTAGGAAGATCTGCTAGAGAGATAGTCGACACTGTGTTTGCTGAACCATGAGTGATCTTGAAATTGACATTGATAAATCTCCCTGCAGGTGAAGGTTTGAGTACCTTGACTGTAATGATTTTCTGCGCACTCCAAGTCAAGTACTGCGGTTGCCCATACTTCAAATAGAAGTCAATTAGCTCTCTGTCAACCTTCGGATGAGGAAAAGGAACCTCAGCAGTTGATTCAAAATAGTGGAATGTGAACGCCTTCTTGGTAATTGGCATGTCAAACTGCGAGTCCTTTGAATTATCACAATCAAATGAAGCAACAGGTTCCAACCAATAAAGTGATGGAAACTCTATAGTCTGATTGACAAGTGTCTCTTTCGTCCATAAAGGAAACAAGGCCTTTTTACAGTTCAAGGCTTCTTCTACTTAATCGTCGTTTGAAATTCTGAATAACTCCTCTTTTCTCCAATAGACAAACAAAGATTGAACCAATGAGTGACCAGAATGTGGGAAAATTAAAATTTTCGTGTATTGGTGTGACAAAAGATAAAGAAATAAAGCAAATGTGTATGGGATGTGAGTGATGTCTCATTATAAGACAGAAAGCAGGGGATTCCGGGCAAGAATCGCTTCCTTCACAGTCAAGAGTGACTTGAAGTACTTGTTTGGTTTCCCGAAAAATACGATCAAGTGTTTGCTAATAAACATTGAAAGGCTTCTTTTAATTATTAGGCTTAGGGAAGCTTATCTCCAACCGAATGTCGAGTCTTAACATAAGACCAAACATTGGAAGAAGTACTTGTGAGACCGATGTAGTCTGTTGAACAAGTAGGTGGGATATAAGTTGGAGTGACAAATGAAGTTATAGAAATCTCAAAAACAAAATTAAACTGGATCTTTTTGGGAAGAAAAGCCTTGGTGTTAGACAATTTCATAAAAGACCATGCAAAAATAAAAAGAGATTTCATTAGGTAACCAGTAAGTTCTCGAATAATGATTCACCATCAATTCATTATTGGTGTTGGATTTCGGGTTTCACTCGGTACGTGGTATACGCATCTAAGATCATAAACACAGATGTTGTGCAACCATAAACCTCAGTGGTAAGGACCGAGAGTCTCAAGGGTTACAATGATGAACCGAAGTAGATGTTGAATAGAGGGAAGGAGGCTAAAGAACCGAAAGTACCTTCTGCTATAAAGACATGACAAAGCAGACAAACTCTTAACTCATATGAGAAGAGTAAGGTAGCTGTAGACCGAGTTAATGTAATCAGCCTAATTGGGAAGAAACGATAGGTATAGATCGTATCATTAAGGCCTGCTCTAAGTCATAGAGGCTTTGGTCAACATGCAGCAGCATGCTTCTAGGGACCTGTAACTAGTTCTTATGGAAATATTTGTACCTGCCTTAGCTCCAAATTCTGTTGTACTGGTACTCTTGTGACCTAATAAAAACACAAACACACCACACAAGCAAAACAAACAAAAAATATTTTTGAAGATTTAAGTTTTTCTGAAAAATAAAAAAAACAGAAAGATAAACTATTTTTTTTTTTTGGATTTTTGAAGTTTTCTGAAAAGGAATAAAAACAGAAAGATAAACTATTTTTGGATTTTTGAAGTTTTCTGAAAAAGAATAAAAACAGAAAGATAAACTATTTTTGGATTTTTGAAGTTTTCTGAAAAAGAATAAAGACAGAAAGATAAACTATTTTTGGATTTTTGAAGTTTTCTGAAAAAGAATAAAAACAGAAAGTAGATAAAAGAATAGATATTATAGAAAGTACAAAATATACTACCGAAACCTTATCTTAATTGAGTGAAGCGAAACAGACCGAGCGTTCGGTTCATTTCGGTTCCTTAAAATTCTAGAGTCGAAATAGACCGAGCGTTCGGTTCATTTCGGTTCCTGAAAATTATGGAGCCGAAATAGACCAAGCGTTCGGTTCATTTCGGTTCCTTAAAATTCTAGAGCCGAAATAGACCGAGCGTTCGGTTCATTTCGGTTCCCGAAAATTATGGAGCCGAAATAGACCGAGCGGTCGCTCCATTTCACTTGTCTAATTTTTAGTGCACGATTTGTGGATTCGGTACCGACTCTGCTTCCATCATTCCAGGCCTTGTAAAATTTTATTGAAACTTGCTTCAGGTAAGGCCTTAGTGAATATGTCAGCCAGTTGATCAGAGGTTCGAACAAAATGTACTTCCACGTTCCCGTCTTCTACATGATCCTTGATGAAATGATATCTAAGTGCAATGTGCTTAGTTTTTGAGTGTTGCACTGGATTGTGACAAATCCTTATTGCACTTTCTGAGTCACAATAGAGAGGAATCTTCTTCATACTCAGTCCGTAATCTCTCAGTTGACTTTGAATCCATACCACTTGAGAAGTGCAAGATGATGCAGCTATATACTCAGCTTCGGCTGTGGATAGTGATACGCAGGTTTGCTTCTTGGACTGCCAGCTAACAAGTTTTTCGTCAAGAAATTGGCATCCACCAGTAGTGCTCTTTCTGTCCAGTCCACATCCTCCTAGATCAATATCAGAAAAGGCTTGAATGAAGAATCCAGATCTTGCAGGATACCAGAGACCGAGAGATGAGGTTCGCCTTAGATAACGAAAAATGTTCTTCACAGCAACCATGTGAGGTTCTCTTGGATTAGCTTGAAACCTGGCACAATAACAAACAGAAAACATAATGTCCGGTCTACTAGCTGTTAGATACATAAGGGACCCTATCATTTGACGATATAGTGTTATGTCAACAGCAGGTTTTTCCAGAGATGGTATTAACTTAGTGCCAAACGCCATTGGAATCTTCACTTTTGAGTCACCCGTCATACCGAATTTCGTCAGTAATATCTTTGTATAGGCCTCCTGGTTGATAAATATACCTTCTGGTCCCTGTCTAATATTTAAACCAAGGAAAAAATTAATTGGACCCATTGCGCTCATTTCAAATTTAGTCTCCATCAACTTCCTGAATTCAGCTGTTAAGCTAGGATTCGTAGAGCCGAAGATGATATCATCAACATAAATCTGAACAATCATTAGATGTTCGCCTTCTTTCTTTCGGAAGAAGGTTGGATCAACCGAACCTTGCTTAAATTTTGACATTTTCAAAAAGCGAGTTAGAGTTTCATACCAGGCCCTCGGTGCTTGCTTTAATCCATAGACAGCTTTATCCAACACATAGCAATGATCAGGGTATCTCTCGTTCACAAACCCAGGCGGTTGCTCAACATAGACTGTTTCTTCTAGTTCTCCATTCAAGAAGGCACATTTGACATCCATTTGGAAGACTTCGAAGTTTTTATGAGCAGCATATGCCAAGAAGATTCTAACTGATTCCAACCTAGCTACTGGAGCGAAGGTTTCTTCATAATCTATCCCTTCCTCTTGGCAATATCCTTTCACCACCAACCGAGCCTTGTTGCGAATGACGTTTCCTTCTTTGTCTAATTTATTTCTAAATACCCATTTCAAGCCGACCACAGACGCATCTTTTGGTGTAGGAATCAACCTCCAATCCCGGTTGCGTTCAAACTCATGTAGCTCATCCTGCATTGCTTGAACCCAATCGGAATGATCAAGAGCAACATTTACTGTTTTCGGTTCTATCTTGGAGATAAACGAGTTAAACATACAAAATTCAACTTTAGAGAATAATGCAGTTTGTTTCGCTTTCACTTGAGAACGAGTAAGAACTTTTTCAGAAGATTCACCAATAATCTGTGTTTTAGGATGGTCTTTGGTCCATTTTGTTAACGGAGGATAGTTTGGATCATATGCTGGATCCAATTCAGCATTCACTTCTACTTCAATTTCTGATTGATCATCACCTTCGTCAGTTGTATCTTCTTTCTCCCCCTCGACTGGCGAAGTGTATCCTGAGGCAACATCAGAGTTTGTATCCTCTGTGGGAGTTTGATTCTCCCCCTCGATCGAACTACTACTGTGTGGTTTTGGATCAGTACTTCCCCCTTCGTCTGGACCTTTATGGGTTGGGGAAGGATTTGAATTCCCCCCCCCCCCCGAAAGATACTTCGGTTGTCTTTGGTGCTGTAGAACTCTCCCCCTTGAATTGTGAGCTGTTGCTCGGAGAGTCAGTTGAGGATTGAGCACTTGCAGCTTTAGGAGGTTCGGTTTCCATATTACTGGCAGCTTCATCTATAATCTTTTTGAGATTATCAAATTGGTTATCTGCTGCTTTCGCCTCTAAGTGTGTCGCTTTCTCTGGTTCGTCAAACAGCCGAATGTACTCTTCAAACAAGTTGGATAGGGGAACCGATACTTGTCCAGATTCTGGAAATATGTCACCTAAGTCACTTTCACTTCTTTGAACTTTCTTCATGTAATTATCGTCAAAGGTGACATAATAGGTTTCTTCAATTCGTTTTGAGCGTTTATTCAATACTCTGTATGCTTTTGATGATAGAGAATAACCTAGAAAGATTCCCTCATCGGCTTTGACGTCAAACTTATTACGGTTCTCTTTAGAATTGAAATAAAGCACCTTGAACCGAATATGTGGAAAAATTTGACATTAGGCTTCCGATTATTCAAGATCTCATATGGAGTAATTGAGAATCTCTTGTTGAGCAAGGACCGATTCTGAGTGTAGCATGCAGTTGCAATTGCATCAGCCCAGAAGTATAATGGAAGTGAAGCGAAACTGAGCATGGTTCCGGCTACTTCACATAGAGAACGGTTTCGTCTTTCAACAATCCCATTCTGTTGTAGTGTATAAGGGGCCGAAAAATTATGAGTAATCCCCTTGTCAGCCAGAAAGTCCTCAAAGTCGTTATTTTTGAATTCCAGCCCGTTGTCACTTATGATGTTTCTCACTTTCTTCCTCAGCTGAATCTCCACTTGCTTGATAAATGTCTTCGACTTGGGAGTTGCATCTGATTTCTGCTTAAGAAAGAAAACCCAGGTGAAGCGTGAAAAATCATCTACAATTACAAGGATGTACTTACTACCACCGAAGCTTTCGATAGCTGAAGGTCCACATAAGTCGATGTGCAAGAGTTCAAGAGCTTCAATTATCTTTGTGTTGATTCTTGTGGGGTGGCTCTTTCTGCTCTGTTTGCCCATCTCACACGCTGCACACAGATGTTCCTTGTCGAATTTGAGAAGAGGGAGTCCTCGAACGTGATCACCAAGCACCAATTTATTTATATCTTTGAAGTTCAGGTGCGATAAACGTCTGTGCCATAACCAGCTTTCATCTGTGTTTGCCTTTGACAACAAGCAGATTGCTGGTTTTCCTCGTATGGGTTTGAGATTTAGAGGATACATCTCTCCCTTGCGGTCAGATTTCAGCAGAACTTTCTTCGATTGCTTTTCGATTATTTCTGAGCCCTCATCATCGAATGATACCTTCAGACCGGTTCCCACGACTAATTGAGACACACTTATTAGATTATGTTGTAATCCTTCCACATATGCCACCTTTCTGATCGAGAAGTCTCCATTGGTTATCATACCGTATCCCTTGATTGTTCCATAGGAGTTATTTCCATACTTTACACACCCACCATCTTTCAGGGACCGAAACTCCCTCAGCTCTTCCTTCCTTCCTGTCATGTGACGCGAGCAGCCACTATCTATGTACCATTCATCATCAAACTGCTCGTCACTGATTACCTGCAAATTCAAGCATATTTAGGAACCCAAAGTCTCTTGGGTCCTGGTGAGTCTTTTACAGAAAAAGGAATTACAGCAGAAATATCAACCAAATATGTTCTTTTTACTAAAGTGGTTTGATCTTTTCTTTTAATGGTATACACCTTGATTTTAGTTTTATCTTAATTAAATATTGGTGCATTAGTTGGTGTGTTGTTGGATGGTTTTGAAATTTTCTTTTGACTCCTAGGGTTAGCTGATGATTTCTTATTATCCAACTCAGAGTCTGGTGTTAGCTTTCCCTTTCCTTTAATGTCCTTAAGAGAATTTGTTTTGCATTGGGACTTGGAGGGACCGAAACTAGGTTTTGGACAGAAACTTGATTTAGAACCGAAACTGGGTTTAGGACCCAAAACTAGGTTTAGAACCGAAACTGGGTTTAGAACCGAAACTTGACTTTGGACCGTAACCAGACTGGGGACCGAAACTAGAATTTCGGTTCTTGGACTTGGAATAATAGGAATTTGGACTGAAACTTTCCTTTAATTTTTCTTTTCCTTTGTCCGTTGATTCTTTCTTAGGAGGGACATAGTTGGGATTTTGAGATCGCCAGTGACTTTTTCGCTCATTCAGATTCTTTGCATATCTTTGATTTCTTAAGCGTTTCTGTTCAGCTAGCTCCTTCTGCGATTTGTGGATATTGAAACTGGCCTTTGGCTTCTCCTTTTGAGTTTCGGTTTTCCTTTTTGGAACTTTCGGTTCTTCCATTGGTTCTTCAGGGATTTCCTTGGTTCCACTTGTGCTTGGTTTGTCGAAACTCGAGGGTTTGTTGATAGGTTCAACAACGTATCTTCCTTTAACCCGCCATGAAGTCTGCTCAGATAGGCCCACGGTTTCGTCTGCGTTGTCAATAGGGGCTGACCAGAAGTAGTCGTTGCACCCTTCAGCATTATCTTTATCGACCAAGATTCTCAATTCCGCCGTTTGCTTTGGGGTGACCCCTGTAACTGCATAAACCTGATTTGGCACAGTTTGAACCTTTTGATAATCCATGGCCTTTTCTTTGAGTTTTTGTTTCTTGTCTTTAGACAGGCGAGCGAATTCAACCGAATTTTCAGAAATAAGGGGTTTCTTATGCTCGATTTCACTCTTCAAAAACTCAGAGCAATCAACAACGTCTTCTACTGAGATTTCACTCATCTCACTTTCCTCATCAAATTCAGACGTGTTTTCTAAGTTCATTTTATTTTCTAAAGTTAATTTGACATTGGACAGGTCAAATGATTGAATAGTGTCTGACTTAATTTTTAACCTATCATTTTCATCTAAAATATCTTTGAGCATACATTTGTGTTCCTTAGAATCAATGAAGGTTTCTATTTTGTCCAGTCCTATTTTGTAAGACATGGATGTCTCTTCTGATGACACTACTGATTCGCATTCGGCTATGACCTCATCTTCCTTAAATTCAAGAAAAGGCAGAATCATCTTCTGAATTTTCTTTCCTATCTCACAACTTAAATGTAATTGAGCAATATTTGTATATAAACGCTTAGCAATTAAACAAAATATATTCCTTTGTTTTAAAAACTTTAAATTGTCTCTTTGCAAATAAATACTTTCACCCTTAGCCCTAACTAATTCCGCCTCCTTCAGCTCAATCCACATCCTTTTCTCCTCACTTTTTGAAGACACCCTGCTGAGTTGGTCAGTTAGGTTAGAATTCGCTAAGCGAGTTTGCATGAGACTACCACTTAAGTTAGAAAATTTAAATTTTAATGCATTTAATTCTTCTTCATAATCTGTTATTGGAACTTTAAGTGATTCAAGGATGGAATGTACCTTTTTGATCAGCCGATCGCAGTCGTTGATCTTCTCACTAACAGGTTTTGTTGCAAAACACTTGTCTTCAGTCAGGTTCGGTTCCCCACTTGCACTCTCGGTTGATGAACCAGCTGTGACAATTAAACACTTTCCAGCCGAACCTACTTCCTTTGCCACATAAGCCTTTCCATGAGTGGGCTTTCTCACCTCTTCATCTTCAGAGTCGGTTGACCAAACTTCAACGCCACCGAACTCATCTTTGCCAGCATTCTCCTGTACAATTAAGGCGTTCATAGAGCTGTTAGTTGCCTTCTTTTTCTTGATCTCTTCCAACTTGCGCATATAGAATGCCTCATCATCTTCTCCATCTCTTTTCTCAGCCATTTTTCTTAGCATGCAATCTTTGGCAAAGTGGTTCTTGCCGTGACAGTAATTGCAATCGTACCCAGAGTCACCTGCAAGCTTGCTCTCCCTCTTATCTTCATCCTTTTGTGAGGAGACTTTCGCTTCATCCTTTACCTTCTCAGAGCTGTAACTTCCCTGCCAGTTTCGGTTCTTGTTGACAGGAAATTTTCTCCTTGCAAACTTCTTTGGATTGGTGACCATCATAGCATACTCTTCGCGTGTAAGGTCACACTCAGACATATCAGACTCTTCTTCTTCTTCTGCAATACTTTTTCCTTTAGAGACAAGAGCCAGCGATCCCACACCAGAAACCACTTTCGCTTCTTTGGTTACCACACTTTCATGGGACTTAAGTATTCCCACAAGTTTCGCTAGCGAGTAAGACTTAAACTGTTCATGTGCTTTCACAGTAGAAACCACAGCCATCCATTCCGGTCTCAGCCCGTTCATGAAAGTCACTTTTTGCTCGATCAACTTCCTCTCTATTTCATGCTTGATCATCTTACTTAGGAGATGACTGAACCGATCGAAAGTCTGTATGAGCTTCTCGTCAGATTTCTGTTTGAAAACTCCAAATTCTGACAGCAGCAAGGTTTGAATGGAGTGTTCTAAATCTTCATCGGTCGAATAGAGTTCTTTCAACCTATCCCAGATTTCTTTGGCCGTTGTACATGAACCAACCAACCGAAAGGTGTCAGATTGCAAGGTGAATCTGATCATCCTCATGGCCTTCACATTACATAGCAGCTTGTCTTTCTCATCCTGTGGCATCTTCTCTACATCCGTCACCAGCTTGTTATAATCCTTTTGGGACTTAACAGTCGTGTTTGTTCCCGAATGTACAAACGGTCCAAGAGCGATAGCTTCCCAGATGAGATAGCCATTATCTTCAGATCCAACCATGTAGTCTTCAAAGTGATGTGCCCATACTTCATAGTCTTGAGTATAGAGAATGGGTATCCTGGTTGTAGATCCAATGCTGTTTGAGATGTTGATGGGGTTTGTTTGCGAATCTTCGTGAGACATGGTGAGCTGCTAGAATCAAACCTGTAAACTTGAGATTAGGGTTTTATCTTAAACAGAGTTACCGTCAATACCAAGACGACGGCTTCTATTTATACGATAAAAGCGGAAACCCTAAGTAATTCAGAATAGAGACGGAATGTGTATTGATCACACTGTCTCCGGCTCTGATACCAATTATTGGAACTACGTTCTCTTAGGATCGTATGATTCTATACAAGCAAACAATTATGAATGTAACTATGAACACGAGTATGACACTGAATATGTCGTATGATTAATACTTCAACACCTCAGAAGAGCTCGATAAAGAACTTCGACTGTAGAGGTGTTTAGGGTTACAATAATGAACGTAATAATCAGCAGCGTATTATGCATACATCCATGCATATTTATAGTAAAACCCTACTAGCTAATCTAGATAATCACGGATGGACAGACCCAATCCGGATGCAAAACCTAAGGCCCAAGACGCAACACAAATGGACTCAACAGTGACAACCCGATATTTTCCAAGTCAATGTAACATTCAAAAAGTCAAATATAATGAACTATTTGGAATCAATGAAAATAGCATCAAAAATGAAGTGTTCTAAAATCTTAATTGGGATGCATAAAGTGTTAGATATCGTGCCAAGGTTTCCAAAAATATAAAGAACACTCAAATCCGAGTTATAACGAAGAAGTTATGACCAATCGAAAATCCGCGACGCAACCGGTAAAACACTGTTAAACATAAAAAGTGAAACTTCAATAAAATACTTTTTAGCCTTAGGTATCTAAACGAAAGTCGTAGATTATGTTAAACCGTGAGCATACATAAAAAGAACGCCCAAATCTGACTTCATATGAGGAAGTTATATTTTTTCTAAGTTTCAGAACAGCAGTAGACAACTAAAAATTCGAATTTTAGATCGAGCAATTTTTAGCCGACACAACCTAAACGAGAATTGAAGATCTCGACAATAGTAGTACAACGGTAAAAAGACAGACGAAAACGGACGCCAGATGAAGAAGTTATGGATTTTTAACGGAATTATCCTGTCCCGACCTATTAAATAAAATATAATTAAAAATGAAGTCAAAATTAGCCGACGGGGTCAAAATGAAAGTTGTAGAGTATATTCTCACCTACGCATGGATATAAACAACGTCACTGCGGTATGCCTTCGTCGCCTGGACGAAGAGCATGAGCGAACAATAGAGCACACCTTTTCCCTGCAGAAGGACATCACTGCTACTAGAGCCGAAGTGGGGGAGCTCCATAGAAGCCAAGCCGCAATGGAGAGGCGCATCATCGAGGCTGAACGTCAAGTAGCCCGATCTCGGAATTCCACATACCATGGTCCGCAGCGTGCCACCCCCTCGGAGTAGAGCGCGTACTTCTGGCGCTATGTATATACCTATCAAATAAGTGTTGGTGCTACTCTTTCCTTTAAGAATGTAAACCCGGCGGATTGTGAGGACACAGTTCGGGGGTCGGAATGCGGTCAAACTTTCCCATTTTCATTGATGTACCCTAGACCTATATAAGGTCAAATTTTCCTGATCGTTGTATCATATACTAATATCAATGAAATTGACATGCATTTATTATTTCCTTGAGTATTCCATTAAGTTCTTAAAAGAATCATACAATTATTTTTGAAAGTTTCCATTAACATGCAAAAACCAGAAATGTTCAGAACCAAAACTTATAATACTAAAACCTTCCATAATCATTTCTAATGACTTATCAAGAATTCGTCTCTTAACTTGTGGCAGAATCATGCCACCAAGGAGAAATCCCCGACGCTTCAATACAAACGGAGCACCAACACCACCTCCACCACCCCCTCCATCAATGGATGCTGCTACCTTTCAGGCCGCTATAACAGCTGCCGTAACCGCAGCAATGGCGCAAATGAGTAACAACGGATCAGGAGGAGGAATAAACAACTCTACAAATGGCCAAAACCAGGGTCGTTCCGGGGAATGTACTTACAAATACTTCTCCAACAGCAAACCCATCCCCTTTAATGGAACCGGGGGAGTGATGGCTCTATCCCAATGGATAGAGAAAACGGAAGTCGGTTCGAGATATGCTCATGCCCTGAAGAGAGCAAAGTAAAATTTGCCGCCTATATTTTCTCCGAACGAGCCCTAACATGGTGAAATGGCCACGTCAAGTCACTAACTCTGGTGGTGGCAAACTCCATGGGTTGGGAGAACCTGAAACAGATGCTACTGCGAGAGTACTGCCCAAGGGGCGAGATTCAGAAGCTCGAGCAGGAGCTTTGGGGCCTTACTATGGTAGGCTCGGACATCACAAGCTATACAAATAGATTCAATGACTTGACAATACTTTGCCCAGGAATGATGGTTCTGGAAAGCCAAAAGGTGGAAAGGTATATCTGGGGGCTGTCACCCCAGCTTCGAGGAAGTGTGATAGCTTCCAAACCCACGACGTTCGACAGTGCCAAAGAACTGGCACAATCCCTCGTTGATCATGGGGTCTGCCAAGGTGTCACGACCGTCGTCCCAGAACCAACCAAAGGAAGCAACAACAATAACAGCAATGCCAACAACAACAACAAGAAGAAGTTTTGGAACAAGAGGAAAGGTCAAACTTCGCAAGAACCTTCAAAGAAACAAATAGTAGCGGTCCATGTCGCTACTGCCCCCACTGCTGTCCCCGCTACCCCTGCGCCAACAAAACAATATGCTGGGAATCTACCAAAGTGCAACAAATGCAATTACCATCACCACGGTAATTGCCGAGAGATGCACTGTAAAAACTGCGACAGGAAAGGGCACACTGCCCGTTTCTGTAAGGCACCAACGCGACCAATCACCCAAGTTCCTGGTACTGGAGTGAGCCAGGCATGTTATGGGTGTGGGGAAACTGGGCACTTCAAGAGGGATTTCCCTAAGGCAAAGAATGTTGGCGGTGTAGGAAGAGTGCTGGCAATAGGGCAGAACGAGGCAATAGCCGATCCCACAGTGGTTACGGGTACGTTTCTCCTCAACGACATTTATGCATGCATACTCTTTGACTGTGGTGCGGAGAGAAGTTTCGTGAGTCATAAATTCAAACACTTACTTAATCAAAAACCCCAAGCACTCAATAAAACATTTACAGTAGAAATGGCAAATGGTAAAACAGAAAACACAAACGATCTGAATGTAGGCTGCACATTATCTCTAAACGAACACTTTTTGCAAATCGATCTAATGCTGATCACCATAAGAAGCTTTGATGTCATCATCGGTATGGACTGGTTAAGCCTTCACCATGCCGATATTCTATGTCACGAAGGGCTGTTCGCCTAAATCTGCCAATTGGCGAGACTCTTGTCATTTATGGTCACAAACCTGGTACCAATTTACAAATCATCTCTTGCCTCAAAGCCCGAAAATACCTTCGCAAAGAATATCATGCCTTCCTAGCCCACGTGGTAGATAAGAAACAAGAAACGAAAGATATTAAGGACTTTCTGGAAGTCTGCAACTGTTGGGTTATGAGCATTCTAACACTCCTAAGTGTACATGCAACCCTAAATACCTTGGATCTATGTTTTCTCTATTATACATACAATTATGAACATCCAAGGTATTATCCTAATCTAGCATACAAAATAATAAATATAACAAGATAGAATACATACCTCTTTGATGTAGAATGTCTTCATGAAGCTTGAGTGCCTAGTGCCCCAAGTGTGACACCTCAAATGGTTCACACAACACCAAATACACTTGGAATAACTTGAGAGAAACTTGAACACTCCTTGAAATCGTCTAGCCCTCACACTCACACATTAGTGCACGATTTCTTGAGCCATGGGATTCTTTTATATGGTGGCTATTAGGGTTACACCATGTAACTCATAACTTTACCCATTCCTTATGCTCCATGGATTTTAACCTCCATGGAGTATCCATGGGTCACCCCATGGACTTAGTCCAACATAAGGAATCTTGGATCACAAGCCCACATATATAAGAATGAATGATTTACACAATCAACCCATATATTTAATTAGTCTCCTTTTGATCACTTAATTAATTCCAAATTAATTCTTGATCAATACTAATTAAATAACCTTATTAATATATTAGAACTTATAATATATTAACCAACCTTAAGTGTTATTTCTCTCATTATAGTCTATCCAAATGCATGATGCCATGCAACCCAAATGGACCATGTCGGGTCGGGTCAAGTCTTACCAATTATAGTTATGGACTTAGACATTAATCCAACAGTCTCCCACTTGGATAAGTCTAAAACTATTATTGCGTATGACTTCAGGAACCGATCAGCAATCGTAGCTCTCAAAAGCTTCTGTCGAACTCTGACCTTGTCGATGAACTCTGTCCATTAGATAAGGGATCATATATTCCTCCATTCTAGATATCATATGGACTGAGACATGGATTATCAATCATTCTCTCTGTCCATTTGTTGTTTCCCGATTTCCGATTCATTATGACTGACTGATTGAACAAATCAAATCAGTCCTGGCTTGGCCAAGCACTCACATGTATCATCTTTAAATCATCGAGGGGCCCACAGATATCGCTTTTATCCCGAAGGTAAAAGGAATGGATAAAATTCGACTCATATGGCTTGTTCTACTACTTGTTGAATCATACACAAAGGCACGTTTTATAACATCGAGTTACCAATGCGTTTTCGTGCAATCAATGTATAACCAACTCATAGTAACAACTCATATCTCTAGGTTTGAAGAATATAAGATATTATCGTCTCATGATCACTCGTGATAAAATCCATGAAGTGATTCAAATGAGCGCGGGTTGAATCCAATACTCAGAACTTATGAGCACTCATGAGTGTTGTAGCACCACTTTGTCCACCAACGTGGACCTCTACAAACCAACCCATGACAGTCTTGATTCATATCTACTTCCAACATATGACCGACTGTGGATGGTTTGAATAACTTAATCATTCAGGAAGAGCGACTTAGTTATTCTGGAAGTCAAAACATGCAAAGTGAAACACAAGAATAAATGAATCAAATATGGTATCAAACCCTATGAATATAAATAAACACTTTTATTTATCACCATACTGATTACTCATTATTCATTGTTTCGGTTTTATCAACTTTATACTTGAATTTAAAACAATAGTTGTCCCATGCTCCAAGCATGTACACTATGTTTTCTAAACACTAGTCATGCCATACACCAAGTATGCATACTATGTTTGTCTATGATCTTTACTTTGTAAAATAGATCAATTGAACATCACTCCAATGATCCTCTTTTCACGGTCCCAAATCCTTACTGCAAATGCAAGAATTCCAAATTCATGCCATTTACTGAAATCTGTTAGATTCTAAACTTGTATGCATTGATCCTCTTAAGGATTATGCACGAAGTCAGAAAGACTTGACAACAATCATTACAGAGCATTCCAAAGGAGATCAGCTCCTTGGAAACATCCTTCTTTCATTAAGTTTCCTAATCTTACACAGATTGAATAATTTCTAACTTTGAAACATTTCCATATTCCATTTTGACTATCACTTCTGAACAAGAGTTGTCTCCTTACAGATTATGTCAATATGGTCCTTCCAGAATTAACATTATACTTCCAACTGTCCTTGAGCAACCAATCTTTGGTAAACCTTAGATTGTCCTCGACAATTGCTTAATCGTTTTAGTCATATCCAATTCTAGACCTTTTCCCTTCATAATTCCCCAGGCATTTGGAAAATTTTAGAAAGGATGAATATAGCACATGTAATCGATCCTATATCTGAAGCATATGGGACATGATTCATGATGTCTCACATAAAGACTAAACTAGTATTTTGCTATAATATTTCCATTTCAATTTGCCAAGTTCTCAAAATTCAGATTATGAAAAGGGATGCCGTAATCATAATCGAATTTTAGAACGCAAATAATGGACCCATATATAGAATTTCCTTATGTTGAGCCATTCCAACATGAAATTCATATATATATATCCTTGATTAAATACGATTAAAATCTCAATCTAAGCTTTTAGAATTGAAATGAAGTATAATTTCCTCTCCCTTAATTATAGCAAAACAACTTTTTCAACCCCTGCAACCTCACGAATTGAAACTTTTGTTTTCTATAATTAACATTGCTAACTTGCAACCTTTGTCATAATTATCATGCTCCCGCTAACATGATGATTATTAGCATAACACTTATGCTCCCACTAGCTTTGACATGTACTCAGAAATCAGCTGACTTTCTTACCAAAGTTCAGATTTCTGATACTAGATTGTTTTGATAAAACTTTATCAAAATCATACACCTCTCTTAGATAGCTCACATGTGTGTCTAAACAATTTTAGAACTATGAAAAGGGATGCCGTAATCATAGTCTCAATTGTTTAGACCTTTGCCACTTCTCACAAGTCCATGTTAGTGTGCCGGTAAACCACACACGCTCCACTAACGACTTTGAGAATGCAAATATCACAATTGCTATCTAGCTAAAATCTACTTAGTGAAAGTGTTTCCTCACCATCATTTTCATGAATCGGAGAGAAACCTTATGACACTTAGATTTAATAGTGTATGTGTTCTTATCAATGTGAATTTGTCAAAACCATAATCACAAGACAAGGTTAGTGACAAATCCAAACTCATATTGATTAAACTTGTGCAATCTTAAGTTCTTGCCATTTGGCAGCTCAGGGCCTGCCATTGCTTCCAAGTTGTTATGCAACCAATTGAGAACTTTCAGAACTCCTATGCAAACCCAAATTTAACTGGAATGGGCACAGAATATGTCAACATGATAGGTTATAAACCTCAAGTCGTGTGCTAGTGAAGAACCTCAGGTTTTATTCTTGATTAGTTCTTGAAATTCTTTCAGGATCTTTTAGACTCCCACTGTCTCCTTGACCTATAAGACTTTCTTGCCAAATATTCAAGAGATAGTGTGGATTCTAATCAAGACAGACACTTAACACAATTGGCCTTAGTTGATCTTTGTTTTATCCAAAACATCACAAATTACCAATTTCAAATGTACAAGAGTATAAAACTTTTACTCTTACATTTGACAAGTGTTTTTAAACATCTTTTAAGACATGTCACTCAAATTACAATCTTAGAGTATAACTCTAAGAATTGTTTTTGGAACGATGTATGAATCATCTTCTTGATTTAACCACTTCAACAATTCATAACTCCTCTTCTTAACTATCAGAATGCACTTAGAGGATGAATTGTGATAAGGTCTCAAAATCATTAAGATGATCTTAAAACATGATACTAAAGTACTCTACCATCTTTTCAGATTTGAGAAACTTTTATCCTTCTGCCTAATTTTGATTCTTCTTATTCGTTCTGTCTCATATTGAAACTTCTCCAATGCTACAGACTTATACTTAAACTTATAAGTATAACCATATTTACTGAACTTAAGTAAATCATGACGAATAGTCTTCTTGATCTTTTGTGGTGGACTTGACCAGTGCACAAGAATGTGTACTCGATCCCTTAGTCCTGTCCTTATTCACATAAGGAATTAGTCTTAATTTTCCAAGCTGAAAGTTCTCATTCATCATACTATACAACTTGCATGATTCCAAGTTTCGGTCCAATTGAACCTTGGGTGATGAGAATCTTTCCTTATTTGGTAATATTAGACACTACCACAACCGAAAGAATCAAATCCATTTTTCCAATATTGCTATCAATGGAATCTTATAAGCAACAACTTTTCACAAATGCCATTGTAAGGATACTTAAAATAAATAAAATCAAAACCTTTTTCTTTTATTTTAAAACTTTGCGGAAAAACTTATCCTTACAATCCATATGAAAACCTTGTTGTTATCTATTCCTAAGCAATATAAATATCATAACTCTTAAGTAATAGCCCAAAATTCTGATCACCGAACCATGCGATTGAAATCCATCTTCGCGATCAGAATCAACATGTACTTAATAGAGTTAGACAATGGACTTTACCTGAAGTAGAGCCAAACTTATTGACTTTAACATCCTTAGGTAAATTTGGCAGCTTCGTAACCAATGCCCCTTCCTTTGGCAATAGTTACCTATGGATCCTTGATAATGGGACTATCTCAGACTTCGCCTCTCTCTTTACCATTGGGTCAACAGAGTTGACTATGGCCGATCCCTTTCCATTGGGAAGAGAGAGCTTTACTGGATATCCAATGTCATCATTGTCAATGTCCATAGCGTTTTAGGAAGTTGATCTTAGCAAATAGATAAGATCATTAAGGGTCTTGTCTTAGTCTGTTTCATAGGATTCCCAAAAGAACTCACTATGTGACTTAGAAAGTAGTTGAGCCACCAACTTTCTCAAGACTTTGACACCCAACTCTCCCGGCTTGTCAATATGTGACTACATCTCCAAGATGTGATCACACCTAGACCTTGCCTTGCCAATAGGGCTTGAGTGACCTTAAACTTTTTAGGAACTTGTGGGTTAGGGAGAATAATTGGAGGAGGTGAAAGAAGTATGATATCCATGGGACATCATCTTCATTTAGGAAAGTTTGTTTCAAGAGATTTGGGAAGATCATAAATGTCTAGACCAGACATCTTTTTGGGAGATATTCAAGATAGTTGATTTAAAGTCCTTAATATGACACCCAATATGAAATATTAAGGCTAGGACCCAACAAACTATTTTATAACTTAGAAGAGGGATGTCGTAATCCAAGCTATAAAATATTTGAAGGTAGGTGAATGTCGATTCACCAATTTCTACCATGAAAAACGAAATAATTTATTAGGTTTTAATTGGATTTGAAAGTCCTAGATCTTTGAGATTCATTGAACTGTTCAAAGGCATGTTTCAATCTCGAGTGTGCCCTTCAGGTTTTGTGACTGGGATGCCGAGGATCACAAAACAAGGTGTGAATAACCATGCAAATATACTTGGTACCCTTAATATTTACCCCTTAATCAGTGTGCCGGTTAACCACACACGCTCCACCGATACTATGATAAATATTAAGTTACCCTTTGCCTACCTTGTTAAGTCCAGGTTAGTGTGTCGGTTAACCACACACGCTCCACTAACGACTTAAGCAAAGTGCAAAGTGTAATTTCATGGGTTAGCACCAAATTCACATTTTCCTAAGTAACTAAGATTGGGTATTAATAAGAGTTTAGTTACTTAGTATTTATCATTAATACTTTTAATGAAAGGAGAATTATAGTCCTTGTCCTACCCGTTCGGCTAACGACCCTCCACCAGTCAAGGAAGCGGTGGGTGAGAGTGGACACCCATTAAACTGCCATTTTATAGGCAGTAACCTTATACCCCCCTTATAGACCGGCTTCGTGAATGAGGCCTACTAACGGTAAGACTGACTTTACTCTTATACATATATATAAATATTATTAACTTATAATATTATAAAGTATAAGGGTTGAATTTTAACTTTTAAAATTCTAAGGGCTAACTTGGAATTAAAGTATTCATAAGTGAAAACTTTTCAAATTCCAAAACTTGAGGGCAAGTTTTGAAACTATTCAAAACTAATTAATTCCATAACTTATGAGTTTAAAGTAGTTTTAATTAAAAAAAAAAACTCTTCAAGTTCCATAACTTGAGGACAAGTTATGGAAGACTTTAAACTAATTAATAAAAAAAATAACTTTTTTTTATTGTAACTTATGGAACTAATTAAGGTTACACTTTTTTTTTTAATTTAATGAAGAGACTCTTGAACCTCCATAACTTTAGGACAAGTTATGGAGTCATAAAACCATTTAATTAGAACTAGACTCTTCATTTTGTAACCTTTGCCAACTTTTATGACTTTTATGATTCTTAAATGTGACTTTTCATATAACTTGAGGACAAGTTACAAAAACACACTTTGGAATCAACTCTTAGATTAAAATGGATTGAAAACAACTATTTCACAAAACTTTTCTATTAATCTAAGAACCTCATAAGAACAAGATAATTCAAATCATCAATCTTCAAGAAATTAGCATGAACATACAAACTAATACGAATCTTGAAATTATGACAATTATCTTAGAAATTGGATTAGCATGAACACTACCACATCAAAAACAAGTTTATAAGTCCAAAAACATCTTAGGGTAATGTTCCTAGTCCAATTCCAGCCAAAACAATCGAATATATGCATCCAACTCGATTTTTCAGCTACTTTTGCAAGTATAACAAGAAAACAAGCCTAGGCTCTGATACCACTGTTGGGTTATGAGCATTCTAACACTCCTAAGTGTACATGCAACCCTAAATACCTTGGATCTATGTTTTCTCTATTATACATACAATTATGAACATCCAAGGTATTATCCTAATCTAGCATACAAAATAATAAATATAACAAGATAGAATACATACCTCTTTGATGTAGAATGTCTTCATGAAGCTTGAGTGCCTAGTGCCCCAAGTGTGACACCTCAAATGGTTCACACAACACCAAATACACTTGGAATAACTTGAGAGAAACTTGAACACTCCTTGAAATCGTCTAGCCCTCACACTCATACATTAGTGCACGATTTCTTGAGCCATGGGATTCTTTTATATGGTGGCTATTAGGGTTACACCATGTAACTCATAACTTTACCCATTCCTTATGCTCCATGGATTTTAACCTCCATGGAGTATCCATGGGTCACCCCATGGACTTAGTCCAACATAAGGAATCTTGGATCACAAGCCCACATATATAAGAATGAATGATTTACACAATCAACCCATATATTTAATTAGTCTCCTTTTGATCACTTAATTAATTCCAAATTAATTTTTGATCAATACTAATTAAATAACCTTATTAATATATTAGAACTTATAATATATTAACCAACCTTAAGTGTTATTTCTCTCATTATAGTCTATCCAAATGCATGATGCCATGCAACCCAAATGGACCATGCCGGGTCGGGTCAAGTCTTACCAATTATAGTTATGGACTTAGACATTAATCCAACAGCAACTTCCCCGACATTTTCCCAGAAGATCTTCCAGGAGTCCCACCAGAACGTCAAGTCGAGTTCAGGATCGACTTGATTCCCGGAGCTACCCTAGTAGCAAAATCGTCGTACCGTCTAGCACCGGCTGAAATGCAGGAACTATCCAGCCAGCTGAACGAGCTTCTAAGCAAAGGATTCATCAGACCAAGCTTCTCACCTTGGGGAGCACCAGTCCTATTCGTAAAGAAGAAGGATGGGTCTTTTCGTATGTGCATCGATTACCGAGAGCTGAAAAAACTCACGATCAAGAACCGATATCCCTTACCACGCATAGACGATCTATTCGACCAACTACAAGGAGCAAGCTACTTCTCAAAGATCGACTTAAGATCTGGGTATCACCAGCTGCGAGTCCTGGAAGGAGACATTCCCAAAACGGCGTTCCGAACTCGCTATGGCCACTACGAGTTTGTAGTGATGCCCTTTGGATTGACAAATGCACCGGTCGTGTTCATGGACTTGATGAACCGAGTATGTCGTCCTTTCCTAGACAAATTTGTGATCGTGTTCATAGATGATATACTCATCTATTCAAGGAGCAAGGAGGAACATAGTCAACATCTCCGACAAGTCTTGGAAACATTAAGGACAGAGAACCTATACGCAAAATTCTCAAAGTGCGAATTTTGGATTCGGAAAGTGGATTTCCTGGGCCACGTAGTCAGCAAGGAGGGGATACACGTGGACCCTTCCAAAATCAAGGCAATAGAGAACCGGACAACTCCAAGGACTCCAATGGAAATCCGACAATTCTTGGGCCTCGCCGGGTATTACCGAAGGTTCATACAAAACTTCTCGAAGATTGCTAAGCCACTTACCACCCTGACTCAGAAGGTTGTAACCTTCAGCTGGGGAGAAAAACAAGACGTTGCATTGCAAACACTAAAACGAGCCCTATGCAACGCACCTATTTTAACTTTGCCAGAAGGAACGGAGGACTTTGTGGTCTATTGTGATGCGTCAAACCAGGGACTTGGATGTGTCCTAATGCAACGAGGGAAGGTCATCACATACGCCTCGAGGCAACTCAAGACGCACGAGGTCAACCATACCACGCACGATCTCGAACTAGGAGCAGTCGTTTTCGCCCTAAAGATCTGGAGGCACTATCTCTACGGCACGAAATGTACGATCTTTACCGATCATAAAAGCCTTCAACACATCCTCAGTCAAAAGGAACTCAACATGAGACAAAGGCGGTGGGTAGAACTACTAAACGATTACGAATGCGAAATTCGTTATCATCCCGGAAAAGAAAATGTGGTAGCTGATGCACTCAGCCGAAAGGAATACTCGGGCCGCCGAGTGAAATCCATAACAATGACGATCCATTCACACCTGTTCGCACAAATCAAGGAAGCTCAAATAGAAGCCTTGAAATCCGAAAATGTGGCGAATGAAGCCCTAAGAGGGATGGATTAGAACCTTGAAGTCAAGGATGAGGGGGTTTGTTACTTCGCAAATCGAATCTGGACGCCAAAGTTCGGCGGATTTAGAGATGTTTTCATGGATGAAGCCCATAAGACACGATACTCCATACATCCCGGTTCAGATAAGATGTATCTGGACCTCAAGAAACTGTATTGGTGGCCAAACATGAAAGCCGAAATTGCTACCTATGTAGGCAAATGTTTGACTTGCGCCAAAGTCAAGGTGGAATACCAAAAGCCCTCGGGATTGTTGCAACAACCGGAAATACCCGAGTGGAAGTGGGAGCGGATAACCATGGACTTCATAACCAAGTTACCCAAGACGGCAAGCGGACTCGACACCATCTGCGTGATCATCGACAGGTTAACCAAATCCGCGCACTTCCTACCAATCAAAGAAACGGATAAACTAGAAAAGCTAACCAGAACATACATCAGAGAGATTGTACGACTGCATGGTGCACCAATATCCATTATCTCGGACCGAGATAGTAGATTCACCTCGAGGTTCTGGCAGTCGCTACAAAAATCTATAGGAACATGGTTAGACATGAGTACCGCTTATCACCCACAGACTGACGGCCAGAGTGAGAGAACCATTCAAACCTTAGAAGATATGCTAAGAGCTTGTGTGATCAATTTTGTTAAGGCATGGGACACCCATTTACCATTGGTCGAGTTCTCGTACAACAATAACTATCACACTAGCATCAAGGTTGCCCCATTCGAAGCCCTCTACGGTCGTAAGTGCAGATCACCTCTGTGCTGGGCTGAAGTGGGTGACACACAACTAGCAAGAGGACAAGCAACCGACAGCACTCTCACTGGACCAGAAATCATAAGGGAAACTACGGAGAAGATTATTCAAATCCGGGAACGATTGAAGGCTTCAAGAGACAGTCAAAAGAGTTATGCGGATAAAAGACGGAAACCCTTGGAATTCCAGGTTGGAGACCGGGTACTACTAAAAGTCTCACCCTGGAAGGGATTAATACGTTTCGGAAAGCGTGGGAAACTAAACCCAAGGTATATCGGACCATTCGAGATCCTTGCCAGGAATGGCCCGGTGGCATACAAACTTCGATTATCGCAGGAACTCAATAACGTGCACCCTACCTTTCACGTATCGAACCTAAAGAAGTGCTTGTCCGATGAGACCCTCGTTATCCCTCTGGACGAAATTGAAATCAACGAGAATCTCCAATTCGTAGAAGAACCAGTGGAGATCATGGATCGGGAAATTAAAAGAACTAAACAAAGCCGCATACCCATTGTGAAGGTCCGTTGGAATGCCAAGCGAGGACCTGAATACACCTGGGAACACGAGGATCAGATGAAAAAAAAGTATCCGCATCTTTTTCCTAGAACTCTATCTTAGAGTAAATTTCGGGACGAAATTCCCTCTAACGGTGGGATGATGTGACAACCCGATATTTTCCAAGTCAGTGTAACATTCCAAAAAGTCAAATATAATGAACTATTTGGAATCAATGAAAATAGCATAAAAAATGAAGTGTTCTAAAATCTTAATTGGGATGAATAAAGTGTTAGATATCGTGCCAAGGTTTCCAAAAATATAAAGAACACTCAAATCCGAGTTATAACGAAGAAGTTATGACCAATCGAAAATCCGCGACGCAACCGGTAAAACACTGTTAAACGTAAAAAGTGAAACTTCAATAAAATACTTTTTAGCCTTAGGTATCTAAACGAAAGTCGTAGATTATGTTAAACCGTGAGCATACATAAAAAGAACTCCCAAATCTGACTTCATATGAGGAAGTTATAATTTTTCTAAGTTTCAGAACAGCAGTAGACAGCTAAAAATTCGAATTTTAGATCGACCATTTTTAGCCGACACAACCTAAACGAGAATTGAAGATCTCGACAATAGTAATACAACGGTAAAAAGACAGACGAAAACGGACGCCAGATGAAGAAGTTATGGATTTTTAACGGAATTATCCTGTCCCGACCTATTAAATAAAATATAATTAAAAATGAAGTCAAAATTAGCCGACGGAGTCAAAATGAAAGTTGTAGAGTATATTCTCACCTACGCGTGGATATAAAGAACATAAAAACGGAGCTCGTATGCGAAAGTTACACATTTTTGAAGTTTTTGGCACACGTATCAAGGCTTATCCGAAGGGAACGCCCTGCGTTCCGAGGGAACGCGCCGCGTTCGTGCTCGCAGACTGCCATCCCATCCGAGGTTCGTAAGCAATGATGTGATCTCGCTTCGGAACGCACTGCGTTCAGGGGAACGCCCTGCGTACCCAGCAGGAACTCCCCGCGTTCGCACCGAGACCAGCCCCTATATAAAGGGTGCGAGGGTTCCGACCCTCATTACTCATTTCCCTCTTCTCTCTCATTTCTACTCCCCGGTTAGCACCCCGAGACGACCCCGACACCCCGGTTACGTACCCAAGTCCCGACGAAGGTCCGAAGCTCCGAGATTCCCGAGAAATTCACCACTTTCCGATCGAAGTGCCGCCCGAGAAAATCTCGTTTTCTTCGAATCACCACACTTTCCAGGTGAGTTCATACCCCTACGCTTTTACGTCTTTTTCATGTTTTAGGGGGGGGGGGGAATACAAGTGAAATACGAGAAAAACTTATGTTTTAAGATAAGCATCAGTTTATATGGATTCAAATGCTTTATCTACATTTTTATAAATGTTAAATAACGTTGACACCAACGTTACACTTTACAAAGATGATATTACATCTAGTTTCTATCACCAAACGGAACACACTTTCGAAAAACTATAATGGGTATAGTTTACAAGTTATTCATTACATCTTTACATAAACACTGTAAAATGAAATACTTTCATATAGACTTTTCTTTTCGTAAATCTATTAGTACTAAGTGTTGTGAGACATTCAGCTTCAACGTACTCTCAAGTACGCATTTCAAGTCCTTTATTATAAACCATAATCTCTTGGAGGGAGAGCGTGATACTTGTGTATAGATCTATACGGGATTGACAATCCCGCACCTAAACTGTTAGCTGCAGTTAGACCGGCAGGTCTGGGGTGACAAACTTCATAACACTACAACGCCTGAAGAACGATGTTACAGGCAGTCTGGGTCAATAGCATGGTTATAAAACTCACACGGAAGTATTAAAATAAGTTTGATTTACGAGACTTTTTGATGCATTCAGTAAATACATTATTTGAGTATAAATACATTTTCACCATTTGAGCACGAAAGATACTATTGCAATACCAGCCTTTGGAACTTTTTCAGACTACATGTAGAAAATATTGGATTTTCTGGAAAACACGTTCAGTTATTTTTACTAAAGGACATACAAATTTCAGTACAAAAACGCTTATTAACTCACCAACTTAATTGTTGACACTTTTTCAAAACTACTTGTATTTCTCAGGGAATCAGTAATACAGGTAACCATCAGCTTTTGGAGAAGGAACGCTAAGGCGTCTATTATCAAAACATTTTAATTCATCATATTTGTAATATTCTTTTGAAACATGTATTACACGCAACAATGTAGCTTTTTATTATATTTATGATGGTTGTGCTTACTTTCTTTACAATATTCAACTGTTATGATACTACGTGAAGTCATCCACCCCCGAATGTTTCCGCCATTCTGGTTTGGGGGTGTGACAGATTGGTATCAGAGCATTGTTTATAGTGAACTAAGTATATCGAACCACATAAGATATACAACTATAAATGCAAAGGGACTAAAACCCTCTGATTTAAAAAAAAATACGTTTTCACAAAACATACTTTTTAAAAATACTAGTTTTATAAAAGTATAAATACATGCATGCATCGGTCTAGTATCATAGCAAGAAAAATTTCAAAAGTATTAAGACAAGTTGTGACGCTACGACTAGGCCTCGGGATATGTAATCAGATCAAGGATGAATATAGCCTGATCAACTATATTTACCCGAGATATGATCAACATATGTTGGGGAATGGTCGTAGAAAACAACAAGTCAAAAACCTACCGAATGAAATACTAGAATCAAACTTACAATTTTATAATACTATAGGAGTATTTTGTAAAAACTAAAAGAACTGTTATAATCATGCGAACCTCGGTATTTAATTAGAAATAGAAATCGTCGAATAAAATTTATCCTTATCAAACAATTTCCCTTCTTACTCCCGAGTTATATATATATATATATATATATATATATATATAATTCTCTTGCCTCTATTCTCGATCAGACGAAATGACAGGTTTTCACATTCCCGAGGATCCCTACTACCCCAACCAGGGAAATGGAGGTTGGATTAAGGACGACAGAGGAAATTCCCAAGGAAGAACCAGAAGAGGATCCTGAATAAGACCCAGACGAAGGTTCGGAAGAGGAAGGAGATGGTGGGAGCACAGACTCGGAGCCTGAGGTCTACAACCCTCCCCGAGAAGCAGCAATTCCCCGACGGAACTTTCAGGGCCCGGCGCCCCGCTGGGCTGTGGACCTGAAACGATGGAGCAAGGAACAAGGACAATGACCACCATACGGCATGGAGCGAGGTTTTTATAACCTCAGTAACGGGGGTGCGGCTGACAGAGCACTCCCAGTCATGGTTCTTCGCATCGCCAACCAAGGCGAACGAACAAGAGTGAATGCCAGCCAAATTTTGGACATTGGAGCCACCACTGCCGTCACTGCGGTACGCCTTCGTCGCCTGTACGAAGAGCATGAGCGAACAATAGAGCAGACCTTTTCCCTGCAGAAGGACATCACTGCTACTAGAGCCGAAGTGAGGGAGCTCCATAGAAGCCAAGCCGCAATGGAGAGGCGCATCATCGAGGTTGAACGTCAAGTAGCCCGATCTCGGAATTCCACATACCATGGTCCGCAGCGTGCCACCCGCTCGGACTAAAGCGCGTACTTCTGGCGCTATGTATATACCTATCAAATAAGTGTTGGTGCTACTCTTTCCTTTAAGAATGTAAACCCGGCGGATTGTGAGGACACAGTTCGGGGGTCGGAATGCGGTCAAATTTTCCCATTTTCATTGATGTACCCTAGACCTATATAAGGTCAAATTTTCCTGATCGTTGTATCATATACTAATATCAATGAAATTGACACGCATTTATTATTTCCTTGAGTATTCCATTAAGTTCTTAAAAGAATCATACACTTATTTTTGAAAGTTTCCATTAACATGCAAAAACCAGAAATGTTCAGAACCAAAACTTATAATACTAAAACCTTCCATAATCATTTCTAATGACTTATCAAGAATTCGTCTCTTAACTTGTGGCAGAATCATGCCACCAAGGAGAAATCCCCGACGCTTCAATACAAACGGAGCACCAACACCACCTCCACCACCCCCTCCATCAATGGATGATGCTACCTTTCAGGCCGTTGTAACAGCTTCCGTAACCGCAGCAATGGCGCAAATGAGTAACAACGGATCAGGAGGAGGAATAAATAGCTCTACAAATAGCCAAAACCAGGGTCGTTCCGGGGAATGTACTTACAAAGACTTCTCCAACAGCAAACCCATCCCCTTTAATGGAATCGGGGGAGTGATGGCACAGAGCCTTGGTTTCAAGTTGGTATCAGAGCCTTGGTTTGAGGGATTCGGGCACACTCCCAGGTGTATCTGAACTCAAACTAAGGACATGGTATGAAAATTTTCAAAAGAAAATCATTTTTATAAAAGAATTTTAAAAGAGAAAAGAACTTTGAAAAGAGAAAAAGGGTGTGGTGCATGCAATCAGCCGAGCTCAAGTAAGTACCCCCAAATTACCCATACAAGCTTATGCTATGATATGTTTATGAGAACTGCATGCTAGTTTAGGACTAAGGATCTAGGAAGGATGCTTTATATGTCTATTATATGTGTATCAGCTTTATGAAAATTGCATGCTAGTTTAAGGCTAAGGATCTAGGAAGGATGCCTTATGTGCCTGTTATATGTATCTCAGCTTTATGAACCGCATGCTAGTACAGATTGGACAATGATGGCCTGAATGTGATATGCTTGATTATGTGTACTCGATGCTCGAATGTTGCTTGCTTTGTGATTTTAGGAGTTCTAGCTATCTCTTACGAACTAGTAAATGAATATGTTAAGTTAGATATTGCGAGGATTAAATAATTTCAGAAGGTTAGGTCTAGCTCTATTGCGCAGCTCTTGTTTGATTCCAACCGTTGTAGGGTAGGATCTTTCATTCGAAGAATTATCTAGTCTTAGTGATATGTAATAGTATTCACGAGCTAGTTAAAGGGAGGTAGCAGGGTCTTCTTATGCAGATGATAGCGGAGAGTGGGTGGTGATGACACTAGGGCAAGCCTAGGGCGAGTTTAGAATGAGATCAGCAGTAGTAGTAGAATGGACTTGGTGGAGTCGAGGCAGTTCTTGAGGAAAGTACGGATAGATGTGGAAGGTAGTATGGGCCCGTACTACTGAAAGCAGAGGATCCGTACTCGAATCAAGGAAGGCTGAGATGAATCCAGGAAACTTGTAGTATGAGAGATCCCTCGAGATATGGCATGTATACTGATGTTTTTTATGGTGTATTTTCAGTATGGTGGTTCTACGCACTAGGCCAGTTGGCACTTCAGGCAGTGATGAGGGATCAGGCTCGGGCTCTGGAGTCGGGCAGATGGATGAGCAGACGAGGGAGTTTATTTCGTCTGAGATCACACGCAACATTCTAGATCTGACTCCTGTGATCTTTGGATCGGTCAAGGAGGGTATTTTAGAGCTTCTGGATGAGAAGTTGAGCGCTTTCCGCACTGAGATAGCGGCCATGATGGGGTCGCGCACACTGGCTTTCAGGGAGTTCAGGGCTTGTGGAGCTCCCGATTACCATGGGGCTCGGGACCCCATTGCGAGTACTATATGGTTGGCTGTTATCGCCAACGCATTCCACACCAGCAGATGTCCCGAGGGGGACAAGGTTAGACTTGCGTCCTGTCTTCTGAAGGACAGGGCACGCGATTGGTGGGAGGAGGTTGGGAGATCCATTGGGGGTGATTCAGTTTTGGATGCTATGACCTGGAGTGATTTCTCGGCCAGGTTCAGGGTCGATTTTGCACCTGTGATTGAGGTGCAACAGCTAGCAAGGGAGTTCCAGGATCTTGAGCAGACGACAGAGACTGTGGCGGAGATCACTACCAGATTTAGGGAGAGGGCTCTTCTTGTTTCGAATTATGTGGCAGACGAGGAGATGAAGAAGGCTCGGTACAACGAGATGCTGAGGAGTGACATTAGACAGTTTGTGAGCAGCTCCAACTGCAAGACGCTGGAGGACATGATTGCCAGGGCTCGAGAGAGGGAGATTGATTTAGATATGGAGAGGAAGAGGAAGCCAGAGTCGGTGTCTGGCATGGAGGGTTCGGGCAAAAAGCCCAAGGTAGATTCCTGAGGGAAGGGCCAGCAGGGCCGAGGCCGCTGCGGCAAGTGTACCAGGTCGTACAAGGGGACGTGCAGGGTGGGTAGTTCGGGCTACTTCAAGTGTGGCCTAACTGGACATGTGAGCAGGGATTGTACTGCTGCTTCTACCACTACCACTGCCACGTTATCTGATCTAATTTGCTTTTAGTGCAATCAGATGGGCCACAACAGGTCCCAGTGTCCGAGTTTAGCAACAGAGGGAAGGTGGCGGCACCAGCCCCTGCTACATTGAGGATTACAGACGGTCGTCATGGCCGGACCGAGGCGCCAGTGGCGAAGAGCAGAGCCTTTCAGTTGACAGTAGAGGAGGCTGGAGCAGCTCCTGACGTGGTGACGGGTATGTCTCTTTCTCTTATCTCTTTATTGATATTGTTTGTTACTTATGTTTATATGTTATGTTATAGGATCGTTCTTAGTGAACGATATATCAGCTTTGGTACTGTTTGATTCTGGAGCCACCCGATCTTTTGTGTCGCTCGTGCTTAGCAAGCGATTTAGTAGAGCTCCGGGGGAGCTGGATTGCCCACTTGATGTAGAGATAACAGATGACAGGACCGTCAGGGTTTCGAGAATTCACCGAGGTTGTACACTTCAGTTGTTTGACGAGCAGCTTTCAGTAGATCTAGTTCCTATTCCCCTGCGAGGGAACAAGGTTATAGTTGGTATGGACTGGTTGATCCCAAATAGGGAAATGATCGACTGCAAGCAACAGCTAGTGAGCGTTCAGACTCCTAGTGGGGGAGGGTTAGTGATTCAGGGCGAGAGGCCACAACGCAGATCATGGTGGATATAGTGTCTAAGTCCATAACTATATTTGGTATGTACTTGACCCGACCCGGCATGGTCCATTTGGGTTGCACTTCACCCGAACAATTTACGGATAATCTTTTGAGAATAGTATAAGTTATGATTTATTAATATATTATAAGTTCTAATATATTAATATAAAATCATATTATTTAATTAGTGTTGATCTATAATTAATTTAGAATTAATTTAGAGATCAAAAGTATGACTAATTAAATATGGGCTCTTGTATTTATATAGTGTGGGCTAATGCTTATTTGGAATGGGCTAGGCTTGCATGGAAAGTCCATGGATACTCCATGGAGCTTTAACCCATGGATCTCATGGAAATGAAAATACATGGGTATTAGGGTTTACATGGATGTAACCCTAATCCACCACACTATATAAAGGAGGCTTTGGTTCTTGAAATTAGACGAGTTGATGTGTGTAAACTAAGAGGGCCGATTTCAAGAAATTTGTGACTATTCTCTCAAGTTTCCAAGTTTGTGGTGATTTGTGACTTCCATTTGAGGCATCCACATTATTGGTGCTAGGCTCTCAAACTCCAAGCAATCAACTACTACTGCAAGGTAAGTAATTCTACTAGTTTTATTTGATTCAAGTACCCCATGCCATGCTAATTAGGATAAGAACCTTGGAAAAATAATTATTTGCATGTATCTTAGTCAAACATAGATCCAAGGTTTCTAGGGTTGCATGTACACCATGGGAGTGTTAGAATGCTGAAAACCCATCAGTGGTATCAGAGCCTGGTTTGTTTATTTGATACTTGATGCAAAAAAAAAAACTTGAAAATCGAAGTTTTGTTCAAAAGCTCGTATCAAAATTTCAAGTTTTGTATATGTACTTACGATTCTTGAAATTTTTTGATATGAACATTCATAAACATATGAGTTTAGAAGATCATAGAAATTATGTGCTAATAATTGATAAGATTAATTCTTGATCTTTATGTGTTTTAATGGAGTCCATAACTAGTTCTTAAGTTATGGATAACCAAAAGTCACATTTATAAATAACCATTAAAAGAACACATAGGTTACAAAAAAAATGAAGAGTCTTCATTTTTAATAACCATTAACTCATAAGTTATGAGAAATGAAAAGTTTTGAAAGTTTACAAAACTTGCCCTCAAGTTTTGGAACATGTAAAGTCATATTAAAAACTTTAGTTCCAACCCCTAGAATTTTAAAAGTTAAAATTCAACCCTTATACTTTATAATATTATAAGTTAATAATATATATATATATATATAAGATCAAGTCGTCTTACCGCTAGTACGCCTCATTCACGAAGCCGGTCTATAAGGGGGGTATAAGGTTGTTGCCTATAAAATGGCAACTTAATGGGTGTCCACTCTCACCCACCGCTTCCTTGATCGGTGGAGGGTTGTTAGCCGAACGGGTAGGACAAGGACTTATAAATTCTCATTAAAAGTATAATGATAATACTAAAGTAACTAAACTTTATTGAATTCTCAATCTTAGTTATTTTAGGAAAATGTGAATAAGGTGCTAATCCATGAAATTACACTTTAACTTTGTTTAAGTCGTTAGTGGAGCGTGTGTGGTTAACCGGCACACTAACTTGAACTTAACAAGGTAGGTAAAGGGTGACTTAATGTTTATCATAGTATCGATGGAGCGTGTGTGGTTAACCGGCACATCGATTGAGGGGTAATACATTAAGGGTACCAAGTAATTTGCATGGTTACTTCACACCTTGTTTTGTGATCCTCGGCATCCCAGTCACAAAACTTGAAGGGCACACACGAGATTGAAACATGTCATTGAAGAAAGTTCAATGAATCTCAAAGAATCTAGGAGTTTCTAAACCAATTAAAACCTAATTAAATATTTCGTTTTTCATGGTGGAAATTGGTGAATCATCATTCACCTACCTTCAAATATCTTATAGCTTAGATTACGACATCCCTCTTCTAAGTTATAAAATATTGTGTTGGGTCCTAGCCTTAATATTACATTTGGGTGTTTTGTTAAGGACTATCTCTATATCTAATCTAATCTATTCCTTCTTGTTTTCAGATGTCTTCCAATAACAATGCTTCTGGCTCAAACCCTACTAGCTCCTTCTCTCTCATGAATCTTTGTGGGAGAGTCATCTTTGATGGGTCCAACTTTACAGATTGGATCAAAAACATCAGGATGGTCACTCGGTATGAGAACAAAGAATATGTTCTCGACAAGGAGCTGAAGGTGCCCGAGCCAACTGCTACTCCTGAAGAGCTTGCTGAATATGAGGTACATGAAAGAGATGCTACAAAAGTGGCATGCATCATGATGGCCACCATGACAGCCGAGCTCCAAAAGTCCTATGAGGACTATTATCCTTTTGAGATGCACCAGGACTTGATGGACCGCTACCATCAAAGTGCTCGTCAAGAGCGATATGAAATAATCTCCTCCATGATAACAACCCGAATGAAGGATGGTGAACCCATCACGGGCCACATGCAGAAAATGCAAAGGTATGTGGACCGTTTACTGAAGCTGAATGTGAACTTCCCTGAGGAGTTAGCAATAGACATCATTTTGCACTCCTTGCCATCGTTTTATGATCAATTCCGCATGACATATCACATGAACAAGGAAGAAGTCACCCTCAGCAAACTTCAAGGACTCTTGAAGACCGCCGAAAGTGGTCTAAAGGGTAAGTTGGTTGTTACTACTCCTACTCCTACTCCAACTGCGGCCAATGTCTTGGCAATCGGGCATGGCAAAGGGAAGAAGAGAAAGAACCCTTCTAAGGGTACCAAGGGTAAGACCCTTGAAGGCTCCTCTTCAAGCAAAACCAAGAAAGGTTTTGTCACTCCTTCTGCTAACCCTAATGAGGCTGAATGCTTCTATTGCCATGAAAAGTCGCACTGGAAGCGAAATTGCCCAAAGCACCAGCAAGATTTGAAGGATGGGAAAGTAAAACCCAACCATGCAGGTATATACACTATAATGTCTAATAACTCACCTCATTCTATGTCTTGGGTCCTTGATACAGGTTGTGGTATTCACATATGTTGTGATTTGCAGGGACTAAAAAGAAGTGAAAATGTGGAGCAGGGAAAGATAAACTTGATCATGGGAAACTAGGAAAGCTTCACCTGTCACCAAGATAGGAGTTTATTCCTTAGTGCTAAATAGTGGGTTTACATTAGATTTGAATAAATGTTATTATTCGCCAGAAATGGCAAGAAATGTTATTTCCTTTCATGCATTGCATAAACAAGGTTTTACCTTTTATTTTGATAATAATAATGGTAGTATTGATGCTTTCTTTAATAATGTTCTTTATTTTAAAGCATTACCTTGTGATGGCGTGTATGAAACTGTATCTGTTGTAGATAATCTAGGAAATAATGTATTGTGTATTAACTCTTCCACTAGCTTAGATAAAGCATCCTTATGGCATTGTCGTCTTGGACATGTAAGCAAGAAACGCATAGGCCAACTCCAAAAGGATGGAGTCTTGGAGTCATTTGACCTAAAGTCAGATGATAGTTGTGAATCTTGTTTGCTTGGTAAAATGACAAAGTCACCTTTTACTGGCACTTGTGCTAGGGGTGAAGGTTTGTTGGACCTCATACACACGGATGTGTGTGGACCCTTTAGAACCGCCACAAGAGATGCTAATCGGTTCTATGTGACTTTTACTGATGATTTTAGTAGATATGGATATGTCTACCTAATCAAGCATAAGTCAGAAACCTTTGAGAAATTCAAAGAGTTTAAGCAAGAAGTGGAGAATCAGTTGGGCAGGAACATTAAGATGCTTCGATCCGATCGTGGTGGTGAGTATCTTAGTACCGAGTTCCTTGACTATCTTAAGGAATGTGTTATTGTCTCACAATTGACACCTCCTAGGACACCACAGTTGAATGGTGTAGCTGAGAGGCGCAATCGGACCTTGTTGGACATGGTTCGTTCCATGATGAGTCGAGCTTCGCTACCAATCTCATTTTGGGGGTATGCCTTAGAGACTGCCGCTCATATCCTTAATCTAGTCCCTACAAAGAAGGTTGCCAAAACACCTCACGAGGTGTGGACTGGAAAAGTTCCCAATCTAGACCACATCAAGATTTGGGGTTGCGAGGCTTTCGTGAGACGCGAGACTCACGATAAGCTCGAACCCCGAAGCGAAAGGTGTATTTTCATCGGCTACCCACAGAAATCCTTTGGTTACATCTTCTACAGACCCAGTGATAATGTGGTCTTTGTAGCAAGAAGAGGATTCTTTCGAGAGAGACAATTCATGAGCCAAGGAGACAGTGGGAGGCAAATTGACCTTGAGGAAATTCAAGAGTCAAGTGGTGAAGGAACCTCAAACCTTAGCCCTCAACCTGAGGAGGAAACTCCTGTTGAGCCGACTGAAGAATCTATACCTCTGAGGCGTTCCACCAGAGTTAGGAATGCACCTGAGCATTATTATGGTTTTCATATTACTGCAGAAGGTGAGACACTTATCAGTGATAACACACTGGTAGATCTGGATGAGCCTAATGTTGGATTAATGTCTAAGTCCATAACTATAATTGGTAATACTTGACCCGACCCGGCATGGTCCATTTGGGTTGCATGGCATCATGCATTTGGATAGACTATAATGAGAGAAATAACACTTAAGGTTGGTTAATATATTATAAGTTCTAATATATTAATAAGGTTATTTAATTAGTATTGATCAAGAATTAATTTGGAATTAATTAAGTGATCAAAAGGAGACTAATTAAATATATGGGTTGATTGTGTAAATCATTCATTCTTATATATGTGGGCTTGTGATCCAAGATTCCTTATGTTGGACTAAGTCCATGGGGTGACCCATGGATACTCCATGGAGGTTAAAATCCATGGAGCATAAGGAATGGGTAAAGTTATGAGTTACATGGTGTAACCCTAATAGCCACCATATAAAAGAATCCCATGGCTCAAGAAATCGTGCACTAATGTGTGAGTGTGAGGGCTAGACGATTTCAAGGAGTGTTCAAGTTTCTATCAAGTTATTCCAAGTGTATTTGGTGTTGTGTGAACCATTTGAGGTGTCACACTTGGGGCACTAGGCACTCAAGCTTCATGAAGACATTCTACATCAAAGAGGTATGTATTTTATCTTGTTATATTTATTATTTTGTATGCTAGATTAGGATAATACCTTGGATGTTCATAATTGTATGTATAATAGAGAAAACATAGATCCAAGGTATTTAGGGTTGCATGTACACTTAGGAGTGTTAGAATGCTCATAACCCAACAGTGGTATCAGAGCCTAGGCTTGTTTTCTTGTTATACTTGCAAAAGTAGCTGAAAAATCGAGTTGGATGCATATATTCGATTGTTTTGGCTGGAATTGGACTAGGAACATTACCCTAAGATGTTTTTGGACTTATAAACTTGTTTTTGATGTGGTAATGTTCATGCTAATCCAATTTCTAAGATAATTGTCATAATTTCAAGATTTGTATTAGTTTGTATGTTCATGCTAATTTCTTGAAGATTGATGATTTGAATTATCTTGTACTTATGAGGTTCTTAGATTAATAGAAAAGTTGTGTGAAATAGTTGTTTTCAATCCATTTTAATCTAAGAGTTGATTCCAAAGTGTGTTTTTGTAACTTGTCCTCAAGTTATATGAAAAGTCACATTTAAGAATCATAAAACTCATAAAAGTTGGCAAAGGTTACAAAATGAAGAGTCTAGTTCTAATTAAATGGTTTTATGACTCCATAACTTGTCCTCAAGTTATGGAGGTTCAAGAGTCTCTTCATTAAATTAAAAAAAAAAAGTGTAACCTTAATTAGTTCCATAAGTTACAATAAAAAAAAAGTTATTTTTTTTATTAATTAGTTTAAAGTCTTCCATAACTTGTCCTCAAAATATGGAACTTGAAGAGTTTTTTTTTTCTTTTTTTTTTTTTTTTTTTTTAATTAAAACTACTTTAAACTCATAAGTTATGGAATTAATTAGTTTTGAATAGTTTCAAAACTTGCCCTCAAGTTTTGGAATTTGAAAAGTTTTCACTTATGAATACTTTAATTCCAAGTTAGCCCTTAGAATTTTAAAAGTTAAAATTCAACCCTTATACTTTATAATATTATAAGTTAATAATATTTATATATATGTATAAGAGTAAAGTCAGTCTTACCGTTAGTAGGCCTCATTCACGAAGCCGGTCTATAAGGGGGGTATAAGGTTACTGCCTATAAAATGGCAGTTTAATGGGTGTCCACTCTCACCCACCGCTTCCTTGACTGGTGGAGGGTCGTTAGCCGAACGGGTAGGACAAGGACTATAATTCTCCTTTCATTAAAAGTATTAATGATAAATACTAAGTAACTAAACTCTTATTAATACCCAATCTTAGTTACTTAGGAAAATGTGAATTTGGTGCTAACCCATGAAATTACACTTTGCACTTTGCTTAAGTCGTTAGTGGAGCGTGTGTGGTTAACCGACACACTAACCTGGACTTAACAAGGTAGGCAAAGGGTAACTTAATATTTATCATAGTATCGGTGGAGCGTGTGTGGTTAACCGGCACACTGATTAAGGGGTAAATATTAAGGGTACCAAGTATATTTGCATGGTTATTCACACCTTGTTTTGTGATCCTCGGCATCCCAGTCACAAAACCTGAAGGGCACACTCGAGATTGAAACATGCCTTTGAACAGTTCAATGAATCTCAAAGATCTAGGACTTTCAAATCCAATTAAAACCTAATAAATTATTTCGTTTTTCATGGTAGAAATTGGTGAATCGACATTCACCTACCTTCAAATATTTTATAGCTTGGATTACGACATCCCTCTTCTAAGTTATAAAATAGTTTGTTGGGTCCTAGCCTTAATATTTCATATTGGGTGTCATATTAAGGACTTTAAATCAACTATCTTGAATATCTCCCAAAAAGATGTCTGGTCTAGACATTTATGATCTTCCCAAATCTCTTGAAACAAGCTTTCCTAAATGAAGATGATGTCCCATGGATATCATACTTCTTTCACCTCCTCCAATTATTCTCCCTAACCCACAAGTTCCTAAAAAGTTTAAGGTCACTCAAGCCCTATTGGCAAGGCAAGGTCTAGGTGTGATCACATCTTGGAGATGTAGTCACATATTGACAAGCCGGGAGAGTTGGGTGTCAAAGTCTTGAGAAAGTTGGTGGCTCAACTACTTTCTAAGTCACATAGTGAGTTCTTTTGGGAATCCTATGAAACAGACTAAGAAAAGACCCTTAATGATCTTATCTATTTGCTAAGATCAACTTCCTAAAACGCTATGGACATTGACAATGATGACATTGGATATCCAGTAAAGCTCTCTCTTCCCAATGGAAAGGGATCGGCCATAGTCAACTCTGTTGACCCAATGGTAAAGAGAGAGGCGAAGTCTGAGATAGTCCCATTATCAAGGATCCATAGGTAACTATTGCCAAAGGAAGGGGCATTGGTTACGAAGCTGCCAAATTTACCTAAGGATGTTAAAGTCAATAAGTTTGGCTCTACTTCAGGTAAAGTCCATTGTCTAACTCTATTAAGTACATGTTGATTCTGATCGCGAAGATGGATTTCAATCGCATGGTTCGGTGATCAGAATTTTGGGCTATTACTTAAGAGTTATGATATTTATATTGCTTAGGAATAGATAACAACAAGGTTTTCATATGGATTGTAAGGATAAGTTTTTCCGTAAAGTTTTAAAATAAAATAAAAAGGTTTTGATTTTATTTATTTTAAGTATCCTTACAATGGCATTTGTGAAAAGTTGTTGCTTATAAGATTCCATTGATAGCAATATTGGAAAAATGGATTTGATTCTTTCGGTTGTGGTAGTGTCTAATATTACCAAATAAGGAAAGATTCTCATCACCCAAGGTTCAATTGGACCGAAACTTGGAATCATGCAAGTTGTATAGTATGATGAATGAGAACTTTCAGCTTGGAAAATTAAGACTAATTCCTTATGTGAATAAGGAAAGGACTAAGGGATCGAGTACACATTCTTGTGCACTGGTCAAGTCCACCACAAAAGATCAAGAAGACTATTCGTCATGATTTACTTAAGTTCAGTAAATATGGTTATACTTATAACTTTAAGTATAAGTCTGTAGCATTGGAGAAGTTTCAATGTGAGACAGAACGAATAAGAAGAATCAAAGTATGGCAGAAAGATAAAAGTTTCTCAAATCTGAAAAGATGGGAGAGTACTTTAGTATCATGTTTATGATCATCTTAATGATTAAGATACCATATCACAATTGGTCCTCTAAAGTCAAGAAGAGGAGTCATGAATTGTTGAAATGGTTAAATCAAAAAGATGAGTCATACTTCGTTCCAAAACAATTCTTAGAGTCATACTCCAAGATTGTAACTTGAGTGACATATCTTAAAGAGGGTTTGTTAACACTAGTCAAATATAAGAGTAAAAGGTTATCTACTCTTGTACATTTGAAATTGGTAAGCTGTGATGTTTTGGATAAAACATAGACCAACTTAGGCCAATTGTGTAAAGTGTTAGTCTTGATAAAGAATCTGCACTATCTCTTGAATATTTGACAGGGAGTCTTATATGTCAAGAGGACAGTGGGAGTCTTAAAGCTCTTGAAAGTTTCAAGACTTAATCAAGAATAAAACCTAAAGTCCTTCACTAGCACACGACTTGAGGTTTATAACCTATAGTGTTGAAATTTTTGTGCCTATTCAAGTTGGCTTTGCATAGGAGTTCTGAGAGTTCTCAATTGGTTGCACAACTACTTGGAAGCAATGGCAGGCACCTGAGCTGCCAAATGGCAAGAATTTAAGATTGCACAAGTTTAATCAATATGAGTTTGGATTTGTCACTAACCTTGTCTTGTGATTATGGTTTTGACAAAATCACATGGATAAGAACACATACACTTTTAAATCTAAGTGTCATAAGGTTTCTCTCCGATTCATGAAAATGATGGTGAGGAAACACTTTCACTAAGTAGATTTTAGCTAGATAGCAATTGTGATATTTGCATTCTCAAAGTCGTTAGTGGAGCGTGTGTGGTTTACCGGCACACTAACATGGACTTGTGAGAAGTGGCAAAGGTCTAAACAATTGAGACTATGATTACGGCATCCCTTTTCATAGTTCTAAAATTGTTTAGACACACATGTGAGCTATCTAAGAGAGGTGTATGATTTTGATAAAGTTTTATCAAAACAATCTAGTATCAAAAATCTGAACTTTGGTAAGAAAGTCAGCTGATTTCTGAGTACATGTCAAAGCTAGTGGAAGCATAAGTGTTATGCTAATAATCATCATGTTAGTGGGAGCATGATAATTATGACAAAGGTTGCAAGTTAGCAATGTTAATTATAGAAAACAAAAGTTTCAATTCGTGAGGTTGCAGGGGTTGAAAAAGTTGTTTTGCTATAATTAAGGGAGAGGAAATTATACTTCATTTCAATTCTAAAAGCTTAGATTGAGATTTTAATCGTATTTAATCAAGGATATATATATATATATATGAATTTCATGTTGGAATGGCTCAACATAAGGAAATTCTATATATGGGTCCATTATTTGCGTTCTAAAATTCGATTATGATTACGGCATCCCTTTTCATAATCTGAATTTTGAGAACTTGGCAAATTGAAATGGAAATATTATAGCAAAAGACTGGTTTAGTCTTTATGTGAGACATCATGAATCGTGTCCCATATGCTTCGGATATAGGATCGATTACATGTGCTATATTCATCCTTTCTAAAATTTTCCAAATGCCTGGGGCATTATGAAGGGAAAAGGTCTAGAATTGGATATGACTAAAATGATTAAGCAATTGTCGAGGACAATCTAAGGTTTACCAAAGATTGGTTGCTCAAGGACAGTTGGAAGTATAATGTTAATTCTGGAAGGACCATATTGACATAATTTGTAAGGAGGCAACTCTTGTTCAGAAGTGATAGTCAAAATGGAAAATGGAAATGTTTCAAAGTTAGAAATTATTCAATCTGTGTAAGATTAGGAAACTTAATGAAAGAAGGATGTTTCCAAGGAGCTGATCTCCTTTGGAATGCTCTGTAATGATTGTTGTCAAGTCTTTCTGACTTTGTGCATAATCATTAAGAGGATCAATGCATATAAGTTTAGAATCTAACAGATTTCAGTAAATGGCATGAATTTGGAATTCTTGCATTTGCAGTAAGGATTTGGGACTGTGAAAAGAGGATCATTGGAGTGATGTTCAATTGATCTATTTTACAAAGTAAAGATCATAGACAAACATAGTATGCATACTTGGTGTATGGCATGACTAGTGTTTAGAAAACATAGTGTACGTGCTTGGAGCATGGAACAACTATTGTTTTAAATTCAAGTATAAAGTTGATAAAACCGAAACAATGAATAATGAGTAATCAGTATGGTGATAAATAGAAGTGTTTATTTATATTCATAGGGTTTGATACCATATTTGATTCATTTATTCTTGTGTTTCACTTTGCATGTTTTGACTTCCAGAATAACTAAGTCGCTCTTCCTGAATGATTAAGTTATTCAAACCATCCACAGTCGGTCGTATGTTGGAAGTAGATATGAATCAAGACTGTCAAGGGTTGGTGTGTAGAGGTCCAAGTTGGTGGACAAAGTGGTGCTACAACACTCATGAGTGCTCATAAGTTCTGAGTATTGGATTCAACCCGCGCTCATTTGAATCACTTCATGGATTTTATCACGAGTGATCATGAGACGATAATATCTTATATTCTTCAAACCTAGAGATATGAGTTGTTACTATGAGTTGGTTATACATTGATTGCACGAAAACGCATTGGTAACTCGATGTTATAAAACGTGCCTTTGTGTATGATTCAACAAGTAGTAGAACAAGCCATATGAGTCGAAGTTTATCCATTCCTTTTACCTTCGGGATAAAACCGATATCTGTGGGCCCCTCGATGATTTAAAGATGATACATGTGAGTGCTTGGCCAAGCCAGGACTGATTTGATTTGTTTAATCAGTCAGTCATCATGAATCGGAAATCGGGAAACAACAAGTGGACAGAGAGAATGATTGATAATCCATGTCTCAGTCCATATGATATCTAGAATGGAGGAATATATGATCCCTTATCTAATGGACAAGTCATTGACAAAGGTCAGAGTTCATCGACAAGGTCAGAGTTCGACAGAAGCTTTTGAGAGCTACGATTGCTGATCGGTTCCTAAAGTCATACGCAATAATAGTTTTAGACTTATCCAAGTGGGAGACTGTTGGATTAATGTCTAAGTCCATAACTATAATTGGTAATACTTGACCCGACCCGGCATGGTCCATTTGGGTTGCATGGCATCATGCATTTGGATAGACTATAATGAGAGAAATAACACTTAAGGTTGGTTAATATATTATAAGTTCTAATATATTAATAAGGTTATTTAATTAGTATTGATCAAGAATTAATTTGGAATTAATTAAGTGATCAAAAGTAGACTAATTAAATATATGGGTTGATGGTGTGAATCATTCATTCTTATATATGTGGGCTTGTGATCCAAGATTCCTTATGTTGGACTAAGTCCATGGGGTGACCCATGGATACTCCATGGAGGTTAAAATCCATGGAGCATAAGGAATGGGTAAAGTTATGAGTTACATGGTGTAACCCTAATAGCCACCATATAAAAGAATCCCATGGCTCAAGAAATCGTGCACTAATGTGTGAGTGTGAGGGCTAGACGATTTCAAGGAGTGTTCAAGTTTCTCTCAAGTTATTCCAAGTGTATTTGGTGTTGTGTGAACCATTTGAGGTGTCACACTTGGGGCACTAGGCACTCAAGCTTCATGAAGACATTCTACATCAAAGAGGTATGTATTCTATCTTGTTATATTTATTATTTTGTATGCTAGATTAGGATAATACCTTGGATGTTCATAATTGTATGTATAATAGAGAAAACATAGATCCAAGGTATTTAGGGTTGCATGTACACTTAGTGTTGGATAAGGTGTCTAAGTCCATAACTTATTTGGTATATACTTGACCCGACCCGGCATGGTCCATTTGGGTTGCACTTCACCCAAACTGTTTATGGATAATTTTATGAGAATTGTATACTTACGATTTATTAATATATTATAAGTTATAATATATTAATATAAAGTCATGTTATTTAATTAGTTTTAATCTTGAATTAATTATGAATTGATTTAGTGATTAAAAGGAAGACTAATTAAATCATGGGCTATTGTATTTATATGGTGTGGGCTAATGCTCATTTGTTAATGGGCTAAGCTTATATGGAAGTCCATGGATGATCCATGGAGCTTTTAACCCATGGATCCTTGGAAGAGGAAAAGACATGGGTTATTAGGGTTTCACCCTAACCATGCACATTATATAAACAAGCTTATGTTGCATGAAAAACCACCTAAGTGTGTGTGTAAGTGTGGTGGCCAAAATCAAGAGTTAGTATACTCTCTCATACATTTTCCAAGTTTGTGGTGATTTGTGATTTCCATTTGAGGCATTCACATTATTGGTGCTTGGCTCTCAAACTCCAAGGAATCAACAATCAACAAAAGGTATGTAATTCATCTAGTTCTTTTATGGTTAAAAGTACCCCATGCCATGCTAGATAGGTTATAAACCTTGGAAATAATATTTTGCATGTATCTTAGACAAACATAGATCCAAGGTTTAATAGGGTTGCATGTTCACTTAGGAAGTGTTAGAATGCTCAAAAACCAACAGTGGTATCAGAGACTAGGCTTGTTTGTTTGATACTTGATGCAAAATAGTGATAAAAAGTCGATTTTTTGCTGTCTGACTGATGAACTCGCCGAGTCTATGGGGGGACTCGCCGAGTTCATGTGTAAACTCATCCTACTCGCCGAGTAGGTTCGTGCACTCGGCGAGTAGGAGCCTCAGAATGCAGTTTTTCGACTTTTGCTGCTGGAAATGGACTAGAAACATTACCCTAAACTGTTTTGGTGTTTTAAAACTTGTTTTAGTTGGTGTAATGGTGGTTCTAATCCATTTACAATAGCTTATATCAAAATTTCATGCTTTGTATGTGTTCATATAATTCTTGAAACTTTGATGATCATGTTCATGTTCTTATGAATTTAGAAGATGATAGGAATTATTTGCTGAATTGTTTAGGATTAATTCTTGATCATTTATGTGTTTTAATGGAGTCCATAATTTGTCCTCAAGTTATGGATATCCAAAGGTCACTTCTTTTAAACACACACTTAAAACACATAAGTTACATAAAATGAAGAGTCTTCATTTTTATGAACCTTTAATTCATAAGTTATGAAATGAAAAGTTTTGGAGAGTTACAAAACTTGCCCTCAAATTTTGGAATTTGTAAAGTTTCACACACTTTAATAAACTTTAATTCCAAACCCTTAGAGTTTTAAAAGTTAAAATTCAACCCTTATACTATTTATAACATTAATGGTTAATTATTATATATATGTATAAGATCAAGTCGTTTTACCGTTAGTAGGCCTCATTCACGAAGCCGGTCTATAAGGGGGGTATAAGGTTGTTGCCTATAAAATGGCAACTTAATGGGTGTCCATTCTCACCCACCGCTTCCTTGATCGGTGGAGGGTCGTTAGCCGAACGGGTAGGACAATGACTTTAAATTCTCATTAAAAGTATAATGAATATTATAAAGTAACTAAACCTTTTATAAATTCCCAATCTTAGTTACTTTAGGAAAATGTGAATATGGTGCTAACCCATGAAATTCACACTTTGTACCTTACCAAGTCGTTGATGTTTGTATGTTTCTAGCAATATTGGAAATATGAGTTTGATTCTCTCATATGTGGTAGTGTCTGAATTTACCAAATGAGGAAAGGTTCTCATCACCCAAGCTTCAGTTAGACAGAAACTTGGAATCATACAAGTTGTATTGTATGATGAATGAGAATTCTCATCTTTGTAAAATTAAGACTAATTCATTGATCTATGTGAGCCAATTGAAGGACTAAGGAGTTAGGCACACTGGGTGTATGCTGGTCAAAGTCCACCACAAAGATCGATTCGTCATGATTTACTACAGATTAGTAAATATGGTTATACTTATAAGGTTAAGTATAATTCTGTAACATTGGAAAAGTTTCAATGTATGATAGAACGGATGAGATGAATCAAATTTGGCAGAAAGATAAAAGTTTCTCAAATCTGAAAAGATGGGAGAGTACTTTAGTATCATGTTTTTTATGATCATCTTAATGATTATGAAACCATATCACAAATTCATACTCTAAGGACATCTTAGTGCATTGTTATGACTAAGATGAGGGGTCATGAATTGTTGGAATGGTTAAAATCAAGAAGATGGATCATACATGTTTTTATGATCATCTTAATGATTATGAAACCATATCACAAATTCATACTCTAAGGACATCTTAGTGCATTGTTATGACTAAGATGAGGGGTCATGAATTGTTGGAATGGTTAAAATCAAGAAGATGGATCATACATGTTTTTATGATCATCTTAATGATTATGAAACCATATCACAAATTCATACTCTAAGGACATCTTAGTGCATTGTTATGACTAAGATGAGGGGTCATGAATTGTTGGAATGGTTAAAATCAGGAAGATGGATCATACTTCGTTCCAAAACAACTCTTAGAGTCATACTCCAAGATTGTAACATTGAGTGACATAAAGTAAGGTTTAAAACACTTATCAAATGTAGTGTAAAATGTTTTCTACTCCTGTACATTTGAAATTGGTAAGTTGTGATGTCTTGGATAAGACAAAGACCAACTAAGACCAATTGTGTGAAGTGTTTATCTTAATAAGAATCTGCACTATCCCTTGAATATTTGTTTTGTCAAGGAATGGTTCTTGACTAGGGAAACTTATATGTCAAGAGGACAGTGGGAGTCTTAAAGATCCTGAAAGGATTTCAAGATTTAAATCAAGAGTAAAACCTGAGTTTTATTACTAGCACACGACTTAAGGTTTGAAACCTATTAAGTTGACATAATTCTTGTTTCTGTGTCTGTTCTTATTAAGTTGACTATGCATATGAGTTCTGTTAGTTCTAAACTGTGTGCATAACAGCTTGGAAGCATTGGTGGGCCTTGTGCCACCAGATGACAAGAAATTAAGATTGAACAAGTTCAATCCATGTAAGGCTAAATTTGTTACTAACCTTGTCTTGTGATTATGGTTTTGACAAATTCACATGGATAGGAACTCATACACCATAAAATCTAAGTGTCATAAGGTTTCTCTCCGATTCATGAAAATGATGGTGAGGAAATGCTTTCACTAAGAAGATTTTAAGTAGATAGCAATTGTGATGTTTGCATTCTCAAAGTCGTTAGTGGAGCGTGTGTGGTTAACCGACACACTAACATGGACTTGTGAGAAATGGCAAAGGTCTAAACAATTAAGACTATGATTACGGCATCCCTTTTCATAGTTCTGGAAATTGTTTAGACACACATGTGAGCTATCTAAGAAAGGGTGTACGAATCTAAATTTCAGAAGTCCAGCTGATTTTTGGAAATATGTCAGAGCTAGTGGGAGCATAAGTGTTATGCTGATAATCATCATGTTAGTGGGAGCATGATTATTATGTTTAGTGTTGCAAGTTAGCAATGTTAATTATAGAAAAACAAAAGTTTCAATTCGTAATGTTGTAGGGGTTGAAAAAGTTGTTTTGCTATAATTAAGGGAGAGGAAATTATACTTCATTTCAATTCTAAAAGCTTAGATTGAGTTTTTAATCATCTTTAGTCAAGGATATATATATGAATTTTATGTTGGAATGGTTCAACATAAGGAAATTCTATATATATTGCGTTCTCAAATTCGATTATGATTACGGCATCCCTCTTCATAGTCGATTTTTGAAAATATGACAAATAAAAAATATTGTAGCAAAAGACTGATCTAGTATCAGGTCTTTATGTGAGACATCATGAATCGTGTCCCATATGCTTCGGGTATAGGATCGGTCACATGTGCTATAATATTCATCCTTTCTAAATTTTCCAAATGCTCAGAGCATTAAGAAGGGAAAAGTCTAGAATTGGATAAGACTAAAATGATTAAGCAATTGTCGAGGACTATCTAAGGCTCTCCAAAGATTGGTTGCTCGGGGACAGTTGCAAGTAGGATATAAATTGTTGGAAAGGACCATATTGACATATTCTGAAAAGAGGTAACTCTTGTTCGGAAGTGATAGTCAAAATGGGACTATGGAAATTTCTCCATAGGTGGAAGTTATTCAATCTGTGTAAGATTAGAAAACCTTAGTGCAAGAAGGATGTTCAAAGCAATGTACTTTGAATATGAGACTTCGTTTCCATAGAGTTGATCTCCTTTGGAATACTCTGTAATGACTGTTGACAAGTTTTGTGACCTTGTGCATAATCATTACGAGAGGATCAGTGCATATAAGTTTAAAATCTAACAGTTTTTTTTGGTAAATGGTAGGAATTAGGAATTCTTACATTTACAATAAGGATTTGGGATTGTGAAATGAGCATCATTGGAATCATGTTCAATTGATCTATTTCACAAAGTAAAGATCATAGACAAACATAGTGTGCATACTTGGAGTATGGCATAACTATTGTTTAGAAAAACAAAGTGTACGTGCTAGGAGCATGGGACGACTGTTGTTTTTGTTCAAGTATTAAGTTGATTATTTGAAACATTATACAATGAATAATGTGTAATCAATATGGTGATCAATAAAAGGTGGTTTTATTTATATTCAAAAGGGTTCTGAGACCATATTGGATTCGATTATTATTGTGTTTCACTTTGCATGTTTTGACTTCCATAATAACTAGGTTATTCTTTCCGAATGATTAAGTTATTCAAACCATCCACAGTCGGTCATATGTTGGAAGTAGATATGAATCAAGACTGTCATGAGTTGGTTGTAGAGGTCTAAGATGTTGGACATGGCTACAACACTCATGAGTGCTCATAAGTTATGAGTATTGGATTCAACCCACGCTCACTTGTATCACTTCATGGAATTTATCTCGAGTGATCGTGAGACGGTAATATCATATAAGTCTTCAAACCTAGAGATATGAGTTGTTCCCTATGAGTTGGTTGTGCATTGATTGCACGTAAACGCATCAGTAACTTGATGTTATAAAACGTGCCTTTGTGTATAGTTCAACAAGTAGTAGAAACAAGTATATGAGTCGAAGTTTATCTGTTCCTTCTAGTCCTTGGAGGATTATAAGCGATATCTGGGCCCCTCGATGATTTTGTTTTGACCTATGTACCGGGCCCGGTCAGAACCTAATTGATGTGTTCAATTTAGTTCTTTGTCAAACAAATCGCAAAATCGGGAAACAAACTGCTGGACAATAAGTATGACGTTGTTCCATGTATTTGTCCGGCTGATATCATGAGAACAGAGGATTATATGATCACTTATCTAAAATGGCGCTTCATAGTTCAACAGAGTTTTCGAGAGCTACGATTGCTGGTTGGTTCCTGAAGTAACATACGCAAATACAGTTATTAGACTTATCCAAGTGGGAGACTGTTGGATAAGGTGTCTAAGTCCATAACTTATTTGGTATATACTTGACCCGACCCGGCATGGTCCATTTGGGTTGCACTTCACCCAAACTGTTTATGGATAATTTTATGAGAATTGTATACTTACGATTTATTAATATATTATAAGTTATAATATATTAATATAAAGTCATGTTATTTAATTAGTTTTAATCTTGAATTAATTATGAATTGATTTAGTGATTAAAAGGAAGACTAATTAAATCATGGGCTATTGTATTTATATGGTGTGGGCTAATGCTCATTTGTTAATGGGCTAAGCTTATATGGAAGTCCATGGATGATCCATGGAGCTTTTAACCCATGGATCCTTGGAAGAGGAAAAGACATGGGTTATTAGGGTTTCACCCTAACCATGCACACTATATAAACAAGCTTATGTTGCATGAAAAACCACCTAAGTGTGTGTGTGTAAGTGTGGTGGCCAAAATCAAGAGTTAGTATACTCTCTCATACATTTTCCAAGTTTGTGGTGATTTGTGATTTCCATTTGAGGCATTCACATTATTGGTGCTTGGCTCTCAAACTCCAAGGAATCAACAATCAACAAAAGGTATGTAATTCATCTAGTTCTTTTATGGTTAAAAGTACCCCATGCCATGCTAGATAGGTTATAAACCTTGGAAAATAATATTTTGCATGTATCTTAGACAAACATAGATCCAAGGTTTAATAGGGTTGCATGTACACTTAGGAAGTGTTAGAATGCTCAAAACCCAACACTTAGGAGTGTTAGAATGCTCATAACCCAACACCTAACAGCTACACGGAAGCCATGGCAGGCCCTGAGGCTGCTAAATGGAAAGAGGCTATGGATAGCGAGATACAGTCCATGTATGACAATCAAGTTTGGAACTTGGTTGACAATGTACCTGATCGTAAAATAGTTGGGTGCAAATGGATCTTCAAGAAGAAGACCGACATGGATAGTAATGTACACACTTATAAGGCACGACTGGTTGCAAAGGGTTATTCTCAAACTCCGGGAGTTGATTATGATGAGACCTTTTCACCAGTGGCCAAGATTAAGTCTATTAGGGTCCTGTTAGCCATTGCTGCATTTCATGATTATGAAATATGGCAAATGGATGTCAAAACCGCTTTCCTTAATGGAAAGTTGGCTGAAGATGTTTACATGGTTCAGCCAGAGGGTTTTGTCAGTACAGAGTACCCCAGTAGAGTGTGTAAGCTCGAGAAATCCATTTATGGATTAAAACAGGCACCTCGCAGATGGAATCTTTGCTTTGATTAGAAAGTCAAAGAATTTGGCTTTTCAAGGAGTGAAGATGAATCTTGTGTCTATATCAAGGCTAGTGGGAGTATAGTCAGCTTTTTGGTACTATATGTGGATGACATACTACTCATAGGAAATGACATCCCAACCCTGCAGGAAGTAAAGTCTTGGCTTGGGAAGTGTTTCGCTATGAAGGACCTTGGAGAAGCTGCCTATATCCTAGGGATAAGGATTTTGAGAAACAGGAGTAAAAGACTAATTGGACTTAGTCAAAGCACCTATGTGGACAAAGTGTTGAAAAGGTTCAACATGCATAACTCCAAGAAAGGAGAGTTACCCATCCAGAGTAACGCCAGATTGAGTAAAACACAAAGTCCTAGTACTGAGACTGAGATAGCAGAAATGAGTCGAATACCTTATGCTTCAGCTGTAGGATCGATCATGTATGCTATGATGTGTACTCGACCTGATGTAGCCTTTGCTTTGAGCATGGTTAGCAGGTATCAGGGGAACCCTGGCAAGGCACACTGGACTGCGGTAAAGAATATCCTCAAGTACCTACGGAGGACTAAGGACTGGGTCCTTACCCTCGGTGGCAGTGAGGACTTGAGAGTTGTAGGATACAGTGATGCTAGCTTTCAGACTGACAGGGATAATTTCCGCTCTCAGTCGGGCTGGGTCTTTACTCTAAACGGAGGGGCAATTACTTGGCAAAGTTCCAAGCAGGAGACAGTGGCTGATTCCACTTGTGAATCAGAGTATATAGCAGCAAGCGAGGCAGCAAAGGAGGCTATATGGCTAAAGAACTTCATCGGAGACCTTGGAGTTGTACCAGCTATAAAGGAGCCAATGGAGATTTTCTGTGACAGCAATAGTGCGGTTGCCTTAGCCAAGGAACCAAGAGATCATGGGAGATCCAGACACATTGACAGAAAATATCACTTCATCAGACATCGAATAGAAAAAGGAATCCTCGTGGCAAAGAGGGTATCATCGGATGAGAACCCAGCAGATCCCCTCACGAAGGGACTGACTCGGGCTAAGCATCTCCAGCATGCTCGGAGCATAGGGCTGAAGGATGATATTAGTTTTAGTAGTTAGATTATCTTGAAATTTGTAAAATGTAATTGACATTTGATGATTTATTTATGAGTAAAGTGTTGCTATCTCTTGTCAATCGTTTACTATTATTTCTTTTTGCATGTTTTGACTTCCAGAATAATTATGTTATGGTTTATATCATATTATTCAAACTCTCCAAAGTCGGTCATATGTTGGAAGTAGATATGAATCAAGACTGTCATGGGTTGGCTTGTAGAGGTCTAAGATGTTAGATAAAGCGGGGCTACATCACTCATGAGTGCTCATAAGTTCTGAGTATTGGATTCAACCCACGCTCACTTGTATCACTTCATGGAATTTATCTCGAGTGATCGTGAGACGGTAATATCATATAAGTCTTCAAACCTAGAGATATGATTTGTTGCCTATGAGTTGGTTATGCATTGATTGCACGAAAACGCATTGGTAACTCGATTTTATAAACCGTGCTTTTGTGTGTAATTCAACAAGTAGTAGAGCAAACATATGAGTCGAAGTTTATCTGTTCCTTCTAGGATTAGAAGCGATATCTGGGCCCCTCGATGATTTTGTTTTGACCTATGTACCGGGCCCGGTCAGAACTAAATTGATGTGTTCAGTTAAGTTCTATGTCAAACAAATCGGAAATCGGGAAACAAATGCTGGACAATAAGCAAAACCATGTTCCATGTATTTGTCCGGCTGATATCTAGAACAGAGGGTTATATGATCACTTATCTAAAATGGCGCTTCATAGTTCAACAGAGTTTAAAGAGCTACGATTGCTGATCGGTTCCTGAAGTCATACTTGCAACTATAGTTATTAGACTTATCCAAGTGGGAGACTGTTGGATATAGTGTCTAAGTCCATAACTATATTTGGTATGTACTTGACCCGACCCGGCATGGTCCATTTGGGTTGCACTTCACCCGAACAATTTACGGATAATCTTTTGAGAATAGTATAAGTTATGATTTATTAATATATTATAAGTTCTAATATATTAATATAAAATCATATTATTTAATTAGTGTTGATCTATAATTAATTTAGAATTAATTTAGAGATCAAAAGTATGACTAATTAAATATGGGCTCTTGTATTTATATAGTGTGGGCTAATGCTTATTTGGAATGGGCTAGGCTTGCATGGAAAGTCCATGGATACTCCATGGAGCTTTAACCCATGGATCTCATGGAAATGAAAATACATGGGTATTAGGGTTTACATGGATGTAACCCTAATCCACCACACTATATAAAGGAGGCTTTGGTTCTTGAAATTGGACGAGTTGATGTGTGTAAACTAAGAGGGCCGATTTCAAGAAGTTTGTGACTATTCTCTCAAGTTTCCAAGTTTGTGGTGATTTGTGACTTCCATTTGAGGCATCCACATTATTGGTGCTAGGCTCTCAAACTCCAAGCAATCAACTACTACTGCAAGGTAAGTAATTCTACTAGTTTTATTTGATTCAAGTACCCCATGCCATGCTAGTTAGGATAAGAACCTTGGAAAAATAATTATTTGCATGTATCTTAGTCAAACATAGATCCAAGGTTTCTAGGGTTGCATGTACACCATAGGAGTGTTAGAATGCTGAAAACCCATCAGATCAGTCGTATGTTCAGCAGCGAGGGCGAGGCGTTACCTTCAGCAGGGTTGCGCAGATTATGTCGCTTATGTGATGGATACCCGGGATAAGGGTAAGGAGACAGTTAATGATGTACCGGTAGTGCGAGAGTACCCGGACGTATTACCAGAGGATTTACCTGGGATACCTCCGGAGAGACACGTCGACTTTAGGATTGACCTAGTCCCTGGTGCGGCTCCGATAGCCAAGGAACCATATCGGTTGGCTCCTCCCGAGATGCAGGAGTTGTCTACGCAGCTGCAAGAGCTGCTAGACAAGGGTTTCATTAGGCCGAGCAGTTCACCATGGGGAGCCCCGTTCCTTTTTGTGAAGAAGGATGGGACACATCGCATGTGTATAGACTACCGGGAGCTGAACAAGGTAACAGTGAAGAACCGTTACCCACTCCCGAGGATAGATGATTTGTTTGATCAGCAGTAGGGAGCATCTTGGTTCTCCAAGATTGATCTACGGTCAGGTTATCACCAGATGCGAGTCAGTGACGATGAGGTGCAGAAGACAACTTTTAGGACTCGCTATGGTCATTATGAGTTTGTGGCGATGCCGTTTGGGCTCACCAATGCCCCAGCCGCATTCATGGACCTCATGAACCGCGTGTGCAGACCGATGTTGGATCGGTCTGTAATAGTCTTCATTGATGACATCTTGATTTACTCCAAGACTCAGGAGCAGCATGAGGAGCACCCGAGGGGGTGTTGGAGACACTGAGGAGGGAGAGACTTTTTGCGAAGTTCTCCAAGTGTGAGTTCTGGTTACGCGAGGTACAATTCCTTGGGCATCTCGTCAACCAGAAGGGTATTCTGGTCGATCCGGCCAAGATAGAGGCCGTAATGCAGTGGGAGATTCCGAGGTTTCCATCTGAGATTCGGAGTTTTCTGGGTCTAGCAGGTTATTACTGGAGATTTATTTAGGACTTCTCCAAGATTGTAGTTCCTTTGACCCGACTGACCAAGAAGTCGGTGGTATTCCGCTGGGGGCCCGAGCAGCAGGTAGCCTTCGAGACCCTTAGACAGCGGTTATGCGTGGCACCGATTCTGACTTTGCCAGAGGGAGTTGATGACTTCGTAGTTTACTGTGATGCTTCGGTCACAGGCGTGGGAGCGGTTTTGATGCAGCGGGGCCATGTGATAGCTTATGCGTCGAGGCAGCTGAAGCCTCACGAGGCTAACTATTCGACGCACGATTTAGAGTTGGGGGCTATGGTTTTCGCCTTCAAGATTTGGCGGCATTACCTCTATGGGGTCCGTTGTACCATTTACACGGACCACAAGAGTTTGAGGTACCTCATGGATCAGCCGAATCTGAACATGAGGCAGTGTCGGTGGTTAGATGTGGTGAAGGATTATGACTGTGAGATCCTTTACCACCCGGGCAAGGCCAATGTGGTGGCCGATGTCTTGATCCGCAAGGCGGTAGCGGCCCCAATTCGATACATTTGTCTAAGGATGACAGTGATTACTCCTTTGTTGGAGCATATTAAAGAGCCGCAGGTGGAGGCCCTGAAGGAAGAGCGCCAGAAGTGTGAGAGGATTGTGGGCCGAGTGGCCTCATTTGATTATGACAGTCGAGGGTTGTTGACCCTGCATGGGAGGTTTTGGGTTCCGTACTGGGGCGGAGTACGGCAGGTTCTGATGGATGAGGCCCATAAGTCAAGGTTCTCCATCCATCCTGGGGCGACGAAGATGTACAGAGATCTTCGACCCGATTACTGGTGGCCCTGCATGAAGCGGGACGTAGCTTAGTACGTAGAGAGATGTCTGGCCTGCAAGAAGGTCAAGGCAGAGAACCAGAGGCCTCACGGAAAGATGATGCCGTTGGATATCCCCGTGTGAAAGTGGGAGGACATTACTATGGATTTCATCACTAAGCTTCCTAGGATCGCATGTGGGGTTGATTCGATATGGGTCATCATGGATCGGTGGACCAAGAGCGGTCACTTTATCCCAGTCCAGGAGAGCATATCGGCTGAGAAATTGGCCGAGATTTATGTGCGAGAGGTAGTGGCATGACATGGAGTGCCTGTCTCGGTAGTGTCTGATCGAGATGTCCGTTTTACTTCCAGTTTTTGGAAGCGGTTTCACGACGAGATGGGTACTCGTCTCCAATCCAGCACCGTTTTCCACCCCCAGACAGATGGACAGAGCGAGAGGACGATTCAGACTCTCAGGGACATGCTTCGTGCATGTGTTTTGGATTTCGGTGGTAGTTGGGATACGTATCTTCCGTTAGCGGAATTTTCATATAACAACAGTTACCACGCTAGTATAGACCAGCCTCCCTTCGATATGCTCTATGGGAGGAAGTGTAGGACCCCAATCTGTTAGAGTGAGGTCGGTTAGAGGGTTATGGGGAGTACAGAGGTGGTACTCAAGACCACAGAGAGGATCCAACAAGTACGGAGCACGCACCAGACTGCTCAAAGTTGGCAAAAGAGTTACGCCGACAAGCGACGTTCAGACTTGGAATTTCAGGTAGACGATATGGTCCTCCTGAAGGTGTTACCTTGGAAAGTTGTCATCCGGTTCCGGAAGCGGGGCAAGTTGGGCCCAAGGTATATCAGTCCTTTCAGGGTTATAGCCTGGGTGGGTAAGGTGGCATATCGACTGGATCTTCCGGTAGAGCTCAGCCAGATCCACAACACTTTCCACGTTTCTCATTTGCGGAAGTGCTTAGTGGATGAGTCGGCAATTGCACCTTTAGAGGACATTCAGGTGGATGATAGCCTAAACTACATCAAGAAACCAGTGGCTATCCTCGACAGGAAGACGAAAGAGCTGAGGAAAAAGAGAGCGGAGCTGGTGAAGGCGTAGTGGCAGCACCGTAAGGGCTCGGAGTGGACCTGGGAGCCCGAGGAGGAGATGAAGGAGCACTACCCGGAGTTGTTTTCGGATGCAGCAGACTTCGAGGACGAAGTTTGATTCAAGTGGGGGAGAATTGTAACATCCGTCTCTCGAGGTATTATTTAATTTAAGTAATTAATATTTGTTAATTGGACTAATAATGAGACAAGTGAATTTTTGGAGTAGACCTTAGCAAAGTGGGCCAAATATTTGGGCCGCCCATAAGACGTACGCTGGGCGTAGCCTTGGTGTACGCAGGGCGTAGAGGCACACATTAGATGCGGGGGACGTGCGCACGTACGCGCAGCGTACGTGAGCAGATGCCAAAACCCTAATTTTTAGGGTTTAAGACATATAAATACCCCATTATAGCCACCCCTAGCCTCCTTACCAGTCCCTCACCCTCAGAAAACCCTAATACGCCCTCATACTCCATTGTTGTGTGTGTTTGACCTTTTGAGCTTATTTTTGGTGAAGAAAAGCTTGGAAGAAGAGAAGAGGAGTTGAAGAAGAAGAACTTGAGTATCTTGAGCTCAAGGATCTGGGACTATTTCATCTTTTGGCTCTCAAAGGATATATAAAGCTTCCAACTTTCCTTTTGAGCTTATTTAGCCAGTACGCTTAGCGTACAGAGGAGTACGCCCCGCGTACTCAACAATATTGGGTTTTTATCTTTTGGGCCTCACTTTGGGCCAACTATTGGACTTATCAGTTATTGGGCCTTAGTAGGCCATCAGAAGTCAGATTTTGGACTAAGGACATGGTTGGGCTTAGGGAAAGCCCATTTGAGAAGTTGGGCCCAATTTAGAAAATTGGGCCATTAGTGGGATTAGAAAGATTAGTTGGAATTGGGCCTTGGATATGGTCCAAAATTAGATCAGGGGTAAAATGGTCATTTTACCCTTAAAAGGATTCTCAGTTTTCTGACTAAATATTATTGTATAGAGTTAGCCGGGAAGTCGTGGGAGCAGCCAACAGAGATTCCTCACGCACGAGTTCAACATCCAGTTTGAGAGGTGAGTTTCCTTTAGTAGGAACGGGTCTACGACACAAAGGTCGTCCCGTAGTATGATTATGTTAGTAGCTGAGTGTGGGCGAGGCCCCTATCTCCTAGTTAGCCGAGTGTGGGCGGGGCCCGTATCTCACAGTTTAGTTTGGTTATGGATATATGCCTAATTGATAGAATTAGTTATACTTGCTGTGATACTTGTATATATGTGTAGTAGCTGAGTGTGGGCGGGGCCCGTATCTCATAGTAGCCGAGTGTGGTCGGGGCCCGTATCTCGTAGTAGTTGTGTGTGGGCGGGGCCCGTATCTCCCAGTTAGCAGAGTGTGGGCGGGGCCCGTATCTCCATGAGTGTGGGCGGGGAACGTATCTCTTAGTAGCATGTTATATGTGTATGGTATGTGGTAGATTGGGTAGACTCACTAAGCTTAGTGCTTACTGTGACAACCCGAATCTTTTTCCGTTAAAGATAACCGTTTTCCGTTAAATAAATTACGAATTTTAATTGTCCCGTTAAATTCTTATAGTTTAGAAGATCGTTTTTATAAGAGTCGGAAACAAAATCACGCGAAAACCCGAATTTCCTTCAAAATATCATCGAAAATTGGCCTGACTGGTGTTCACGGCCGTAAACCCGTTCACGGATGGCCCCACCACCGACCACGAAAACCCCCTATATATATGAGCTCCTACCCCTTATTTACACTTTTCTGGCCGAAAACTCCCCCGTTCTCTCTCTAACCTCTCAACCGCAAACACCAAAATACCCTCTTTTCTTCCGAAAATCATCAACAATCACCTTTGGGTGTTGTTGTGGAGCTTCTAGGACGTGTTTTTCATCGGATCAAGCATTGTTGTTCTTGAGTTCACGGCCGAGAACCCTTCAAATGGCCACAATATGTTCACGGCCGTGAACCCTTCAAACATTCATATTTCCTTCAAGAACACCGTTCACAGCCGTAAACCCTTCAAGGGGCTGTTCACGGCCGTAATCCCCTTCACGGCCGCAAACCTTCCCAAGTCGTGAACTTGGCTGAAAACCCGCTTTCTCCGATTCAATCGAGTCCCGGTAACATTCTTAAACCAAAAGCAAGTGTTTTTCCAACACTATAAATAATGGTTTCACTGATAATAGCACATATGTATTTAATTGTTATTAGGGTCCCGTTAGTGCCGCGTACATCAACCCAAGGGTCTTCATTCACAGTTTCGTTGTCTGACACTTTCACGCAACTAACGGTGAGTTCATTCCCCTATACTTTTACAGTTTTTAATACTTTCAGGGGGACAGTATAAGCCAAACACAAATGATTTTTGTGAATTTATACAAAAGGATTCTGAAACGATTAAAAATTGATGCAATTAATACATCCATACGTTCTTCACATTTTATAAAATATTTAGATATTTGATCCCTTTTGAATTATGCTGAGTATAAGGGACGTTTTCAACTTACTGCCAAATTGCATAGTTTTCAGATCAATTCATGAACCAAATACATAATATTCATGCAAACTATAATAGGTATAGTTTGGGGTTTTCGATATACGGTTTTACAAATTCAGAGCTTATACATTGTTAAACATATAAACTATGACCGACTTAGTTTATGATATTCTAGGGTAGCAAGAAGACTTTATTAAATAATTATTTAAGTATAATTATTACCCTATAAAGTATACAAATGGATTTATATACAATAAATCAATACAGAACCACACGTAAACTAGTTAATACAGGATTGTGAGACAACTCTTCAAAATGTACCTGTCGGGGTATAGATTAAATCCTATCTTTTAGTATAATCAGAGTCTGCTGGAGGGAGAGCGTGAGAATTGTGAATAGATCTATTCGGGACTGACAATCCCACACCTAAATTGCTAGCTACAGTTAGGCAGTCATGCCTGGGGTGACAAATATCATACCGCCCGACGCCTGAAGAACGTCGTAGAGGTCATCAGTCATATCAAGCATGGTTATACAACTCAAAATAGTATAAATTAACCTTTTGTTTACGGGATTTCATTCTTCATTAGTTTTATTTTAATTAATAGAACTACTATACATTAAACTGGAGGATTTCATGGGATAAATACTTGGTTTTATTGTAAGTAATGAAACTACTTAACATACTGGTGGTAACCAGGGTTTTCCAACATAACAGTCTATACATGCTGGTGATAGCCAGGGTTTTCATAAACAAAAAGGGGTTTTACATTCAAAACAATATTATACAATTCATTCGGTGGTAAACATGCATTCGAACTAATACATTATGGAACACTGTAATCAAATTCATATGTTAGAAAATATTGGATTTTCTTGGAAACATACAACCCTTTTCACTGATTCATTAACAGGTTTTCATTACCAAAAACATGCTTATGAACTCACCAGCTTTTATGCTGATACTCTTTTTTCAAAATCGCTTGTATTATCAAGAAATCATTAGACAGGTACCTCAACGGACTTTTGAGAAGACGGAGTACGTAGAGTCACATATTTATTTTTGCTATACTTTTGATGTATATGAATATGAATCAAATAGATGTAAACACCTTTCATATATATTCAATGTGATGGTTGTGTTTACTTTGATTACTATGATGCAATTGTTGTGATACTACACATGATGTCATCCACTCCCGAACGTTTCCGCCATTTCGGTTTGGGGGTGTGACATCTGTCCTACCCCTCCTACCACTATCACATAATATCATAGCATACTAACACATAAAAGCATAATAGATAGTGGCATACCAAACAATTATCACAAATACAATCATCTCTACTATAATCTCCTACTAATGGGCCGACATTGGTGCCTTAGACCCACTTCTACTGGAAGGTAACTCACCTCAACTGCCGTAGAGTAGCTGAACTATCCTCGAATCTGAAATCAAACCCACTCAAACTGCTACACATAAAAGATTTCCTCAAATTATCCTTTCATACTCATAACCCCATTAGGGTCAACCTTGGTCAAAGTCCAAGTCTGGTGGTTGTCGAGGCCAACAAAATAAATAACCCTAATTCTTTTACACTAAAATAGTTTATGGTAAAGGGTTCGAATCCGCGGAGATTGGTTCAATTTAATAACTGTATGAAAAATCTCTTTGCAAAAGTGCTTGTAAAATGACAATAAAAATAAAAATGGGGGTTTTGGTCTTTTAAAATACTTGAAATAAACTAGAATTAAACTAAGATTTAAATGGACCATCTCAACAAAAACAATAATTTGATATAAAATCAATAAGAGAAATATGGTTGACTTAAAGTTTCCTCACTTTGACTATTGATGAACATATCATTAGAATCCAATGGTGCAATACTTGTTTTATATCCTTAATTTGGCTATAGTAATCCAAGAAGCCTGAGATTACCTAGAATTTTCTCTGTTATTAAAATGGTTAGAGAAGTTCATAACAATTTCCTTAGTCAAAGTCACAATTTCCATTAAACATGTAATTAGTGAAAGTCAACTAGCATTAAGAACTAAAAAGTCACCAAATCCAAGAGGAGTCAAATGCTTTCACTACCATGTTGGAGAAAATGTTTTTTTATGATTGTGTGAACCAAAACTAACACAATAATCATTTGTTTCTTGCTAATTTGAGGATCCTTTACTTAATCAAGAAATTTGCCAACTAATCACCACAAACACATTTAAACTCATGAATAAAAACATACAAGTACTGATAAGATGTTAAAACACAAAACATTTCCATAAGGATTCAAGAACAAATTCATGAAATCTTCAACATTCAACAAAAGTTCAAAGGATTCCACAAAAGTCAACCAAGTTTTGTTTAGCCAAACATGCTTAAACTCAAGAAAACAAAGTTAGAAAAGATCGTACCAAACATTTAACAAGAATCAAGAGGTGAAAAGATGAAGTACTTCAAGGTTTTTTTGGTCTTCAAAATGCTCCAAAATCTCCAAAGAAATGTTGTATTTTCGGATGTGCAAGAGTTGGCTAAAGTGGCACACCAACCTTCCCAATATAGAGCTTCAAATGAAATTCTGAAAATGCCCCAGCAGGAACCCACGTGGGCCGCGTGGGTATCTTACGCGGGCCGCGTGAAAGTGACGGAGATTGGGCTTCTTCCAATTTTGGGCCTCCACAACTTAACTCATTGGCCCAGTTCGAGTCCAACCAGCTTCTAGCCCATTTTTCTTCAAGATTTCTTCATTTTAAGACCAATTGGCCTTTTCTAAACGATCCATAGCTTCCGTAATCGCCCGATCATCAATCTTCGCATACTCGAAAATTCTCCCGCATCTCGCAAATTTAAAGTTTAATTCTTCCAAGCCTTCAAATAATTGACAAGCCCACTCCATGCATCATCTCCATAGCCATCAAGCCCAAAATCCTTGTTGTCCTCCAAGTCCAATTTCTTCCCAAAGATCCCGCTCCGCTAGTCTCCTTAAAATCTGCAATTATACTCACGGAACTAGAAAGTACCCGAAAGTGGTCATAAAATAACAAAAAGAAAAATATGCATGGAAATTAACTAAAATGTGAATGAAATATGCTAAAATAAACTATAAAAAGAAGTAAATAAAATGAAACCATCAAAGTCAAAGTCAACATTTTGGTCAAAGTCAACGTTATGGTCAAAGTCAACATTTTGGGTTGACTCAACTCGCCGAGTTGGTCCATCAACTCGCTGAGTTCCATAAATCATAAACTCTGAAATCATGATCCAACTCGTCGAGTTTTCCTCCAACTCGCCGAGTTCCTCATTCTTAACAGAAACGAGACTTCCTAACACAACTCGTCGAGTTCCCTTGTGGACTCGTCGAGTTCCATGTACATATTCGGGAACGTTCGACCAAACTCGTCGAGTTCCTATATGAACTCGTCGAGTTCCTTGCATTTCTAGTCTATTTAGTCCTTTTCTCATATTTAAGGTTCCATAATACAAATCCATATTGTTTCCATTACCCATTTCTGTAAATTTGACAACTTGATGGCTTTGTATGCCTCAAATAGACCCAAAGTCGAGATATAGCAACCTACTATCATGGAGATGGCCTTTTCTTGGACAAGGACGGGTTTAAGACCCTTTTTATGATTCTAAGGGCCATATAACACTGGAAATGGGAACCCTTAGCATAAGATCCATGAAGGGCATCATGATTCCCACAATGGGGTCCAAAAGACCCATAAATCAAAACTAAAAGAGATCTAAGCTATGAATCATCAAGGTGAGGACTTTTTACCTCAAAATACGGCCAAAGATGGACGAAATCTTAGATCTAATGCTCCTCTTCAAGCTTGATGACTTCTAGTTCTTCCAACTCCTTCACCAAGCACAAAAACACACACAAATCCACTCAAAACTTCAAGTTTCTCACCAAAGAGCTCACAATGCGATTTAGGGTTTTAGGGAGGCTGAAGGAAAGGATTAAGTCCTTTAAACATGGTGCAAAACCCTGAAAATTAGGGTTTCACTCTGGCAATCCTACTCGTCGAGTTGAGGCTCTCAACTCGTCAAGTAGGCTTCGAACCCCGCGTCCAAGTTTCGTTCCTACTCGACGAGTTTGGGGCCTCCAACTCGTCGAGTTTCTATACAAAAGAGAATAAATTTTATTTAAAATACATACCAGGAACCGGACGTTACATATCGACTTCCCAATTAACTGGTGGATTTTTTGCAGTTTCCACGTCTACATATCCACCGGCAACGTCAAAATGTTCTTTCACATCATGATTGTGTTCTTTATATGCTCTTTGGCAGTCGGCTTGGACAGTCGCTCGAACATCTTCCCATAAAGTTGTATCCTGATAGCAATGAAAATCAAAATATATCTGCAAAAAAAGAACATAAATGATTAGTAAAAGAAATATCTAAAAAGTATAAAATTTAATCCAGTTTATGAGACGAGTCCAATCCATTTTTTAATCTGAAATACGAAACCGATTTTGACTCGGTCAGGTTTGGTCAAAAAACGATTTTTACCAAGTCCAGTTTTCAGATCGGATACATACCAAGGATCCGATTTTCATGTGTATCTCTACTCATCATATATGAATGGATTGTGGAACATTTTCAAAAGGAATCTCTAGCCAACCAACACATGTCACTAAGGGAACTTAAAGTTGTTGTCACCAAGAAATTCAACATTTATGTCGGTTTATGACAAAGAAACATGCACCAAATGAACTTGAAGGGTCTTTGAATGAACATTATGCCATATTATGAAGTTGTGGGGAAGAAATAAATAGGTCAAACCATAGTTCCACAATTAAAATAGATGTCGACATAATTCATATTGGAACTACTTATTTTGATAAGTTCTATGTATATCTTAAAGGGATAAAACATAGATGTTCACAGAAGCATGTATCAAGTTATTAGTTTAGATGGTTGCTTTTTGATAGGAATGTGTACTAAAGAATTGTTTTCAGGTTAGGGAAGTGACGAGAACAATCAAATCTTATCCCATGGCGTGGTGTTGTTTATGTGGAAAACAAATATAATTGGAAGTGATTCTTTAAGATATGGTTTTGATATTCATATTCGTATGGGCAGTGGGCTAAGGCCCTGTTTGATGTATGTCTGACCGAGTCAGGTCAGACATTTTTGGCTGACTCGGTCAGCTGAAGTTGTTTGATAAACGAAATTTTGGTAGCTGACTCGGTCAGTAAGATCTGAGTGAGAAAGAGGTCGTGAGTTAGCTGACTGAGAAACGGAGAAAGGCTTTCCAAACTTACACATGGGCTTTAAAAATACTAGAGTGGAAAAGAGGGTGATGGGAATCGAACCCATCAGCTCACATTCACAAACCAACATATTTACCACCAAACTAGAGGCTTTCTTTTGCTATAGTTGCTCAAACGTTTTATATATTGTATAGCATTGATTTATTATTATTATTATTATTATTATTATTATTATTATTGCATAGAAACGTATAGAGCATCATGGTAAAATGGTCATTTTGCATCAGTCAGCACATTCAGTCAGATGTACAATCAAACAATATGGTTTCTTACTTAGTCAGAATTTCTTACTGAGACAGACGTTTTTCAGTCAGCAACTATCAAACGGGGCCTAACTTTCATTTCAGAACAACACAATGTTTTTTTTTTCCCTAACACTTCATTTTCATGTATTTTTATATTTGCATCATTTCTTTCATTCCAACACAAGGGTTTCGCTACATTGTTCACGGTAAAACCCATAATTTACTACCAATATACACAATTATTAAAATTGAATTTATATAGTTTTTCCACTAAATAAGTAACAAAATTTTAATTCCTTTAAATTCAAAATTTTTCGCACTCAATTTTGCTGATAAAATTTATTTCCTTTCAATTTGGGTGTTAAAATTGAAGTTATTTTCAAAATAATTCCCGAACCAAACGCTCCTTTAATTACACTCTCAAATCTCACATTCAATCTTCCGACGAATACCCTTGCGCATCCTAGGAAATTACTATTTTGCCATCCATTAAAACGCGCGTCGTTTTGTGATCTCATGTCTTAAACCTCTGCCGCCTGTCATGAAAGGAGAAGTATGACACGTCATCACATGGCCCCTAATGGATCCACATGTCCTCTGACATCAGCTTATTTTGGTCCCCACACCGAACCCTTTAAAACTCCCATCCAGCCCTAAGCGCCAAAAAGCACCTCTCTCTTTTTCTCTCTCCTTCTTCCCCGATCAAGAACTCGCTCCCATCACTCGGAAGTATGAACGTACAAACCTTACTATTACAATCGTTTGTTTATCTATGAATTTGTATATAATAGCTGTAATTTATGATTATCCCTTGAATTTCATCTCTGTGCTGCTCTGATTGTCGCTATTTATGTTGTTGATCGTTTGTATAGTAACTGATCGTCATCCAGCGGATTTTTATTGCTATTGTTTTTTTGTTGTTCCATGATTCTGATGAACAGACGATCGTTAGGTTTCGTAGTCCCTAAGCTAACTGTGGCTGTAATTTGTTTCGCATTCATCACTATCATGTGACTTGGTTGGTGTTTAAGAGTTCATACTTTAAGCGTTTCGGGTTCTTTTTTTGAAGCTTGATGATCGGAAGGGTTTCTGCTCTTTTATTACTCGTTCTTTTATGTTCTTTCCCCTAAATGATTTTGATAAGAATGCATGATTGTGTGTGTTTTGACTATTTACTAATTCATCTCTATTAGTTGGGGGTTTTGTTTTTGTTTGTGTTTTTGGGGTTAATTACCCTAATTTAGGGGTCTGATGGCTCTAGGAGATGATTAGATTCTACAAACACGTACGCTTCACTGGTCAATACATTTGTGAATGTGATTATCAAGTGGTGTTTTCTGCGTTATTAAGTTAAAAGACATGTATAGCGATTATGCTGTTCTCATTTTTAGTGAATCATTGACAGAATCATCTGATGATGGGAAGTAGAAGAACAAATGAGAAGGACCAACCCCCTACCTTTACTAATTCAGTAATACAAGCAAATTGCATTGCTTCAAATACACAATCAACCAGCAATGCGACTTTTCAAGAAGCAAATGTTTCTGCAGGTCATTTTGAGTCCATCCCAGATTCTCCCCTCCTGATCTCCCCTGGTTGGGAGAATATGTATTCAATGAATCAGCCAATTACCCAAAGGATGCCTGAAACTAGTGGAAACCCCATGGCTTATCTCATGAACCCTAGTAGCTTCCAGAACCCCCAACTTAACCTGAATTCCAGTACTGCAAACACAGACCTTCCAGAAGTTCCATTAGTACCTGAATGGAACACGAAATGGAGTCCACAGTTTATCAATCAAGGACACAATGCCATTTTAGCTGGTGGGATGAACAATGGAGCTGTCATTAGTAACTTTGAGAACCCATGGTCTAGTAAGAATCCAACTACTGCTAGAAACTTTGCTGGAGATCTTCAGATGAACAGACAGGCTGGAGAATCAAAATTTGGACCTTTTAATAGACCACAGTTAGATGGACATTTTGCTCACTCGCCTTTGCATTATCGCCCTAGAGACACTGCACCAATTCATACTCAAAACAATGTCAACTTCAATAACAGTCAATGTGGGGTTCAAGGAAAAGTTGAGAGGAGTTTCCTGAGTCTTGGCATTGGTGGCACTGAAGAAGCCATACCTACCTCTCAACCAGGCAGCAGAGAGACTTCTGACAAGCTAAAAGAAGCAGCTTCAGCTGAGTTAAAAATGGCTCGTGCTCGGAAAGCTATGGGTCAAAGTCAAACTTTAAATGCTAACTTTCCAGGTTTCCAGAGAAGCACTAGTGGTTTCTCTAATCAATTGGATCGAATAACCTCAACTGGAAATGAGGTTGGAGTTCATTGTACTCCAAATAGTGGGCCAGGTTCTAGCCCTTATCATATTTTAGAAATGCAACAAAATGATATGCAGCATGGCATTTCTAGGCATGATGATAGCAACTCAACTTTTCTGAGCAGCAGGAATGCAGGTTATGGTGATGTGAATCATTATAGAGCCTCTGTAGGTAATCAAGCTGTGCATTCAGGAACAATTGGTGGCAATTCAGCTCAATTCCTTAATTCCCAGCAACATGGTTTGAATAGGGTTGTGCAAGAATCTGCTAAGCCTTCATATACCATGTCTCATACACCTTCCGGGAAGCTACAGAATATTCGTTTCAAAACTACAAACACCCTACCATCAGAGAGTTCCATGAATTCTTCTCTCAAACTTGGAAGTGGTTCTACTTCTACCAGACAGAATTATGCAGGTAAGCAAAGTGATTGTTTTCAGTTTAGATTAGGTTATCCTTATTGAATCAATATGTTTTCTTGTAGGAAAACATCCATATTTACAGAATCACATGCCTACCCAAGGTCCTGGGGGTGGTCTGCTTTCACAGAACCAGAGGACAGCAGTGCCTCAAGTATCTTGGGTTAGCAGTGGTCAAGGTGTAACAGATCTCCCATTCCCAAAAAGGCTGGGAGTTGAGGTTAATGGGAGAGATAGCCCTCAATCTGCTGAGAGACAAATAAGCTTGCAGACAACTAGTGCAGGTATCCTGAGTGACATAGACTCTTTTTATACAGTTATAGACAACAAGTTAAGTCTTACTATCATGTGAGATTAATTTTGATTTTCAGGTCAAAGTCAAACACGTCAATATCCAGATAATGTTGTCCGACCTTCTATTGGTATGACTACTTGCTCTCCTTCCCCATATCATTGGGTGAGCTTTTTAATTTCTTGAGATTGTTTTTATGACAATCAGATCGAATTGATGCAGCACCTGTCAGTTATCCGTTGAATCCTCAAGGCCCCCTTTTCAGTCATGGTAAATAAAAACCTAAGAAGTGTATGTATACAGTTGGATATATTGCATACATATTTGATTTTTTTTTTTTTTTTTTTTTTTTTGGTCTTATCTAGGCCAATCTCAAATGGTTCAGCTTCCTAATGATCCTAGAGGACAAGCTTCTACAACTTCTGTTGATGGTCTCTCTAATAAGTCTAAGTATTATGCGAGACCATATCACAAGAGAAGTGCAGTGGCCCCACCTTCAGGTCCCCATTGGGTTCAACGCCAGAAGATGTCACATCCAACAACTACTCATCATTCGATGCCAATCCGATTCCCCACAAAACCAGCTGCTCCTGTAACAACCAATCTTGTTCATCCTTCCATACCAATCTACCAATCACAATCACAGACTCAACAACGTGTTCGTGCTCTTATGCATCCTTCTATGCCTTACACATCAAATTTTAGACCTCGTGTTCCTGTGACAGCTGCTCCTACTCCTACAGTCTCTCATATTACATGGAAAGGTACACTATCGTTTCTTACTCTTAATATTTCTTCATATATATGACATGGTAACTAAACATATTGTGTTTGATTATAATATGCCAGATCCTGAGACAAGTCCTCCTGAATTGACAAAATATAAATGCTTGCTATGCAAGAGGGACCTCTCTTTAACATCAGAAGGTGCAGTATACCAGCCTACAGCACCACCAGCAGTTGCTGTTCTTCCTTGTGGCCATACTTTTCATGATCAATGTTTGCAAAAAATCACTCCTCAAGACCAAGCAAAAGATCCTCCTTGCATTCCTTGCGCCATTGGTGAAAATTAGGTCCCATCTCTATTCTCTAACCCTACTTTTTATGGGTCCTTATATAAATATATACATATTAAACATATAGATAGATGATGATATTTGAGATCAATTGGATGATTTTTGTTCTAATCACATAACTCAAAACTCTGCTAAACTCGTAGAGAACTGAAAATATTTGATTTAGACCGGGTATTTTGGGTTTGGAACGTGATTCTCATTTCAATTGAGTACATATTTTGAGTTCTTCGGTCTTGTTTGAAATATATTGGATGATTTATTTAACAAAATGTACATAAAGTTAGGAATCTAACTTGCCAATTTTTGGTAGTCAGCTTTTGAATTTTGTATATCGTATACAAGAAAACAAGAGTTTTTTCTTATGGAAGATTTATGGAAGATTTAAAGGAAACCATTTAAATATAGGGATAATGACATAAAAACCATAGTCACATAGTTCGTGGTACGGTCCGGTACGGGAACGCGGTTCGCCAGTTAGGACGTATCGGATACGGTGGGGGTAGGTTCATTTCGGTACATCCGGGTACGGTGTACCATAGATTCCGATACGGTGTACCATGTTCTAAACATAACTCAAGCAAAGTCGACTAACAAAACATAACTTCTAAACGTGCAAAGACTTACAAAAATCATTTTCAAAGATAAATCAATAAAGAAAGGATATATAGGAGAGAGTCAATATAGCATAGAAGTAGAACTGTGGTGATGTTGGACTAGTGGCATGGCTATTATAATTATTAAAATTGATTAGAAGAATCAGATGTAGAAGTCCAAACATTAGAAATTGAATCGACGAATTGAATCAAGAAATCAAGCGTCGACGACTTTTTCCAGATGAAATCAATTCCCCGCCTAAACACATATCGGCGTTCCAGAACCAAAATTGCCGATCCCAATCACGATTCTGTGCAATCCGATTCACCAATTTCATGTTTCAAGTATCGATTTAGATAAATGGTGGGATCGCAAGCAAGACGTACCACATGGCGTTTCTGTCGGCGTTTGGTACGCAATCGTACCGCGTTTGGGATCGGGCCGTTTGGAACGTGGATCGTGACTACTTTGGCGAATCCTGTGACTATGATAAAAACCCTTAAGTTTGTAAGTTTTACGGTTGTACCCTTTTGCATATTTTAGGTTCATTAAAACCCGATATTTACAACCTTTTTTTTTACCTTCTGGTTTATTAAAGCCTTGAGTTTGGTAGAAATGTTCGATTCTACTTTTTTTTTTGTTCATAAAAGCCTTTAAGTTTAGTTTTCTAATTCGTTAAAGTCCTTAAGTTTGGCAAAAAAAAAATTCAGTTTTACCAAATAAGTTTGTAAGGGTAAGATTGAAAAAAAAAAGTTGCAAATTTGAGACATTAATAGATCTAAAATACGAGTTTGGGTAAAACCGACAAAAACTGATAAAGTTAAGGGTTTTTATGGTATTTACCCTTTAAATATTTGTATACAGATTGTGCAAATAATACACAAATCATTGGGCGCCCATGTAAACCTACTACAATCATTCACAACTCACTAGTGACAACTTATTTGATATTTATAGAAACAAATCCATGTGAAGGACGGACTTTGTTTCCTTGGTGTTTAAAAATATATGTTTGGATTTAAACAGTAAACCCATTTATGTTTCATTATGATTTGATTATCTGGGGACTGGGTCCTCAAAATCTTTTCCAAAAAATATTACAATTGGCATGTAGTTTATTGATAAGGTGTACAATAATTAACAAAAAATAGTAATAAATAAAATGAGTCAAAGGAGCTGAATGTTTTCTAAAATGTATTTAGGTCTTTATAAGTCTCTAATTTTTTTTATGTAACGAGTTAGATTAGTTTTAACAATATTATCTTTGTAATTATATTTGACATGTTAATCATTTATTTAAAATATACAAAAAGAGGTGATTGAAGCCACACTTAAACATTACCCGTTTTCATCAAAACCTATTTTGACCGGTTACCTAATTCGTCCGAACTGTTCGTTTTGATTTTTGATTTGTAAGTTTGTTGTATATTGTTTTTTTAGAAAGGCAAATACTTAAAAAAAACTAGCAATGTGCTAGTAGAAAATGTTGTATATTGTTACCATCGAAATTTGCAATATGTGTTCATTTTTTAAAAGATCTACAAATACTATTAAATAAGCATTTGGTCATTAATGACTATATAAAGTTTCTTGTGATAACGATATATATTTATGAATATATTGATTTAGGAGACTGTATGGTCAAAAGTTTTTTTTTTTTGTTTTTTGTTTTTTTTTTTTTGACAAATGTTTTCAAAATATTATATCATATTTGTTAAAGATAGAAGGTCATCACGCCTCAACATCAATTTAGGAGATTGTATGGTCAATATTCTTTTTTTTTAACAAATGTTTTCAATATATATTATCATATTTGTTAAAGATAGAAGGTCATCACGCCTCAACATCACGAGGTTGAGGGTTTTCATTTCGTCCCCCTTAGCTGTTAGCCGTGATGCTGAGGTGACATGGTGCCCTATAAACCCCCTCACGGCTGAACATACAGTCTTTTCTTTTTCTTCTCTTTTAATCTTTTTTTCCCGTGATGAGCACTCCCTTAAGGTTGTTGTGTGGAGATGATGCCGAGGTGGTGAATGGTGGATGAGGGGTGACATGCCAACTATACCAACCAACTTAATATAATCTAAATTGATCTAAACTGTGACCTTTAGGTTGTATAGTAATAAAATGTTGGCATTGCAAGGTTATTCATTAAAATAATCTTTGGGGGTGGATGTCGTATTCGATCATTTGATTGACTTATTCAACGAGATATGACACTAGTTATTGCATACATTTGGATTTAAGAACATCTTTAGAGGATATTAACTTTTTTAGGCAGAGAAATCAAATTAAGAAAAAAGCTTGCAGGAAGCTGGACCATAATGGAATTTGAATACAGTAAAAAACCTAAAACAAGAATAAAAGTGCAACAAAAATGAATAAAGAATCCTCGGTACAAGCCAAGGAGCCTAGACTTGGACTAAGAAAAGTAACATACCAACAACACCCAAGAATGACATTATACTTTTGATCAGAAGTAAAAATAACGATGAACTATGTTGTATATATTAGTTTCAAACATCACCCAATCAAGGCATTATAGTTTTGAACCATATGCATAAATAACACTCTTATATCCATATAGACTAATGTATAACCGCACAAGGATACGGAGTATCATCATCGCATAAAGGACAATGAGTTTTGGGCCTTTAGACAACAACATCAACGAACATAACACTTCAACCTAAAGTGTGAGCAGATCCCAATAACAACACATTATTCATGATCCATATACCTCCACACAAGAATATGACATCCCATCGAGCTCCAGAAGATGATGTTGACACAATTGAACACTTAGTTCATAAAAAACCAAAATAGAAAATATTCCACCCATCCTAAACAATACTCACTAGACTTGTAGACCTTGTTAAATAAAAATCAAAACCTTCCAGCCTGAGCACTTGAAAGGACAACATCATATCCAAACTATATCAAATTGATAAACCAAACCTGATGAATAACTTAACCAAGTGAGAGAAATCTAAATACGATGCGATCATAAATGTCCCATCTTCAAAAGACACTTACATGTTACGGCTAAACACGGAAAAATATCTACACACAAAAGGACCACCCACCCATTTTTTTGACATGCAAGGACACATTTGAAGAAGTGTCAAACTTCACAACAAGATCGTAAAAATTACTACCCTTAAAATAGAAAAAATACTCACACCAAACACACCAAGAACCCCAAGATTGTTTTGAACCCCCCCCCTCCCCCCAATCCACCTACCATAACCCCAGTTTTCATCAGAGTGACAAAATAAATACACACAAGAAATAAATGAATACGCACATGGAAGTTTAAACCTACCCCATTTGCATGTCACCTAAAAACCACACATTTTAAAAAGTGTCATGATTTCACAGTGTTATACCTAAGCAATTGACTACCCTTATGAACTTAAAACACACACCCAAAAAACTGAGGAAAATACACAACACTAAGAACTCACACGAAACTTGGTGTATGCTTAAAAAACCGATCCAATTCAAAACGACCAATCCATTTCATACCTACTCACATACATTTGATATCTAATTGTAATTGGATTGGATCGGTTTGAAAATTTCAATATCCAAATTGGATCTTTTGGTTCTTGGATGACCATCCAAACCCAATCCCAAACCGACTGATCCAATCCAATTGGATATATATATATATATATATATATATATATATATATATATATAGTTCTTTTGTTTTAAGTAATTATTGTGTTGAAAGAGTTAATAAATATTGGTTTCAAACTTAAACATTAATTTATAAGAGTTCAACGTAAGGTATGTATTTATGTACATGTGTAGGGGTGTGTTGTGAAAGTTGAATGCAGGTGTAGTCGGGTTTATGTGCGGGTTGACACGCGGGTTGTGGGTTGTATCCATAATGTGAGTGACCCGGGTATATAGCTAGATGTTGGATCGTTTGTCTCATTCCTATCAAGATATTTTCAGAACTCTCTTGTTTTCTCTCATCTTCAGTCTAGGGTTTGTTCATGTTCTAGGGTTTGTTCATATTCTAGAGTTTGTTCATATTCTGTATATTGATTTAAATAGATTACATATGAGAGTGAGTGTTTATGTAGTAAGGTTTCAGTTGTAATATGTTGATGTACAAACCATCTGTTTCATAGGGAATGAAATGATTGTTGGATTAGTGTCTAAGCCCATAACTATTTTGGTATGTACTTGACCCGAATGCGAGCATGGTCCTTTTGGGTTGCCTTCATCATAGCAATTGATAGGATGAATTAAGGAGAGAGGAGATTAATCATGATTTATTAATATATTATGTGAATAATATATTAAAAGAGAAAGCATATTGTTTAATTAATATTACTCAAGAATTAATAAGAATTAATTTTGTGGCTAAAAGAGATTAATTAAATAAAGGGGACTGATAATGTAATTATAAGATAATTGCATAATTGGGCTAATGGACTCCATAGAAGTTGGAGTGGATGAAATCTATGGGGAAACCCATTAGAATTCGTCCAAGGCTTCTAAGGAGGGAGTCCATGGGCTGCTTAGGGCCTAAGCAGTCAAATTAGGGTTTCCTAGTTGAAAACCCTAATAGCCTACCTATATAAGGAATCTCTATGCCTCCAAAAACGTGGCTAACTCCTTGAGGGAACCCTAGAACGTTTTTGTGCCTCCTCCTTCTCCTTCTTCTTCATCCTAGTTGCTCATGGTGTTTGTGACTCCATTAGAGGTGCAACATTTGAGGCACTCAGCTTTCAGAAGTCAAGAACAAGAGGATTTGAGATTGTTATTGCTATATAACAATCAAGGTAAGATCTGAACTTTATTATCATGTTAATACAGATTATCATATGTTAGATCTAGGGTTTATATGCTTTGGATGATTATTACATGTTCATTAGACAAACTAGATCCAAAGCTTTAGGGTTTGCATGTACACCATAGGAATGATGTATTGCTCAAAACCCATCAGTGGTATCAGAGCCTAGGCTGTTTGTATAATGAATTGATGCAATTGTGAACTGTAAAAGATCAGGAAATCGAAAAGCTTTGCTGTCTGGAGCATGAACTCGACGAGTTCTATATGAACTCGACGAGTTGGGTGAACTCGACGAGTGCAGAGCCCAAATCGACGAGTTTCCTGTTCAGTTGCCGGGATTTTCGATTTTTCTGCCAGATTTTGTTGAGGATAATTGCCCAAACTCGTTTTTCTTGCCTAAATCCGATTTTTTAAGTTTGGAATGATTATCTTCATCAAAATTGATGGATTTGGTTAAATATGGATAATATAAGATTATTATAAGTCAAATATTTAACCTAGTAACATTGAAAAGTTTCAATTTACACCCTTAAGTTTTATAGTTTAAATTTGAACTTAATAGTTTTAGTTTTAAAATTTAAATAGTTAAACCTAATTGTTTTGAAAGGTTTCAAAACTTGCCCTCAAGTTTTAGAATTTAAATTTTGATTAAAAGTTTAATTTTAAAATGTTAAATTCTAAAACCCTAATTTTTGAAAAGTTCAAATTGCACCCATATGGTTCTATTAAATTAATTGAAGTGTATAATTAAAAGAGAGTTAATAAATCCATAGTGATATGGAATACGTTTAATTAAATTAAAAGTATAATTTATTAAATTAGACCACATAATATTTTAAAAGTGTAAAGTACACCTTATACTATATAACATTTAAAAGTTTAACATATTATATATGTATGAGAAAAGAGTCAGTCTTACCGTTAGTAGGCCTCATTCATGAAGCTGGTCTCTAAGGGGTGTTTAAGGAAATTGCCTATAAAATGGCAATTGAATGGGTATCCACTCTTACCCACCACACTCTTGACTAGTGGAAGGTCATTAGCCGAATGGGTAGGATAGGACACACCATTCCATTATAAGTATAATGAAATATGAAGTAACTAAATACTTTTATAAATTCCTAAATCTTAGTTACTTTAGGAAAAGTGAATTTGATGCAATTCCATGGAATTACACTTTGTACCCTTGCCGAGATAGTTAGTGGAGCGTGTGTGGTTAACCGACACACTAAGTTGGGATTGGCATTGGTAGCGAAGGGTGACTCGATGTTTGTCATAGATCGATGGAGCGTGTGTGGTTAACCGGCACGTCGATTAGGTGACTGTAACATTGAGGGCACCACGTACATTCGCATGGTTATTCACACCTTATTTGTGATCCTCGGCATCCCAGTCACAAATGAAGGGCATAATCGAGATTAAACATGACATTGAAAAGTTTAATGAATCTCAAAAGATCTAGGAGTTTCAATTCATTTAAAACTTAAACCTTCAATTTTCGTTTTTCATGGTGGAAATTGGTAAATCTTCATTTACCTACCTTCAAATGTTCTGCAATTTGGATTACAACATCCCTCTTCCAAGTTGAATATTATTGTGTTGGATCCTAGCCTTGATATTTCATTTGGGTGTTATATCAAGGATTCCAATCAACTAACTTGAATTTTCTCCCGTTTTGTAGATGTCAAAGTCTGATAACTATGGTCTTCCTGAATCCGTTGGAAAAGGTTTTCCACGTGAAGATGATGTTCCACGATTGGATTGTGGAAATGGAAATCATTCTTCACTTCCTCCACCTCCTCTAATAAATCTCCCTGACCCACGTGTTCAAAGATTTGAAAAGTTCAAAGTCACTCAAGCCCTATTGGCAAAAGGACACAAAGATGGAAAGTTTGTATGTTCTCATGTCTTGGATATGAAGTTGCATATTGATAAACTAAGAATGTTGGGTGACGATGTCTCAAGGAAGTTGGCTATTGACTTGGTTCTTCAGTCACTTCCCGACTCATATAGTGAGTTCATTAGAGAGTACTATATGATGGACCGAGACGTGACCCTCATTGATTTGACTTATTTGCTTATTGTTGCCGAATCAGCGATAATTTGGCGCACTGGTCGAGCAAATTTGTCTGGTAAATCAATATCCCAACCTTCTATGGGCAATGGCAACATTGGAAGTCCAGAAAAGTTTTCTCTACGCAAGAGAAAGGCTGAGTCTGAGATAGTCCCGTGTACCATTCCAGAAGAATCCATATGTTTCTACTGCCAAAAGAGGGGGAATTGGTTACGAAGCTGCCCTAACTACCTGAGAGATCTAAGAGATGGGAGAGTCAAGATGTATGACTCTGCATCAGGTAAAATCCACTATCTAACTCTATTAAGTTCTTTTTAGATTATTAATACATGATGTGATAAGATTACATTTGATATTTTGTAGAATCGAAGAAAAAGAAAGCTTAAAAGGAAAGAAGTGAGCTAAATCTGGTCATGAAGAAATGGATTTCGATCGCATGATTCAAAGATCAGATTGTTTGAGCTACTACTTTAGAGTTAGGATAGATTGCTAAATAATATTTACATAGTTTTCATTTGTAATCGCATTGTAAGGACAATATTTTTCCGCAATAAAATAAATTTTGATTTATCTTATTTATGTTTCCTTGCGATGGATTTTATGAAAAAATTGGTGTTTGAATGGTTCTGTTGTTAGCAATATTGTGAATGGATTTGACTCTTAGTTACGTTATTTGTGGTAATGTCAGAAATTTACCAAATGAGGAAAGTTTCTCATCACCCAAGTTTCAATTGGACAGAAACTTGGAATCATGCAACTAGTATTGTGTGATGAATGAGAACCTTCGTATTTGGGAAATTGAGACTAATTCCTTGTTCACATAAGTATGTGAGTCAAGTGAAGGACTAGGAGATCTGGTACACAATGTTGTGCACTGGTCAAGTCCACCACAAAGAACGATAAAATATTCGTCATGATTTGCTAAAAGATTAGTAAATGTGATTATACTTAAAAGATTAAGTATGATTCTGAATCATTGAAAAAGGTTTCAATGAATAGCAGAACGAATAAAAGGAATCAATTAGGCAGAAAGATAAAAGTTTCTCCAATCTGAAAAGATGGGAGAGCACTTAAGTATCTATTTTATGATTGACTTAGTGATTTTGAAACCGTATCACAGATGATCCTCTAAGAAAATCTTAGTACACTAGTATGGCTAAGAAGAGGAATCAGAAATTGTTGAAATGATTAAATCAAAAAGTGAATCATACTTCGTTCCAAAATCAAGTTTTAGAGTCATACTCCAAAATTGTGATTTGAGTGACATCATCTTAAGAAATTTTAACACACTCATCAAATGTGAAGTAGGAAAATGTTTTCTTGCTCTTACACGTTTGAAATTGGTAAGTTGTGATGTCTTGGATAAGACAAAGACCAACTAATACCAATTATTTGCCTTGATAAGGACCTACACTAACTCTTGAATATTTGTTTTGTCAAGAAATGTTTCTTGACAAGAGAATTTTATATGTCAAGAGGTCAGTGGGAGTCTAAATGATCTTGAAAAGATTCAAGAACTAATCAAGGCCAAACCTATTGTTAAACACTAGCACACGACTTGAGGTTTGTAACCTATCGTGTTGACACATTTTTGTTTCTGTGCCATTCCAGTTTTAAGTCAACTATGCATATGAGTTCTATGAGTTCTCAATTGATTGCATAGAGGCAATGCATCCTGATCAATGGAAAGTACATTGATGGGTAGGGGTGAGCTGCTTAAAGACATGGAAGAAATGGTAGGACCCTTGATGGCAAGAAATTAAAAGTAAACAAGTTTTGTCCATAAGAGTTTGGATTTGTCACAAACATTATCTTATGATTATGGTTATAACAGATTCACATGGATAGGACCACATACACCATAAAATCTAAGTATCATAAGGTTTCTCTCCTTCATGAAAATGATTGTGAGGAAACGATTTCACTAGGAAGATTTTAATGAGATAGCGATTATGTAAATTGCATTCTCAAATTCGATTATGAATACGGCATCCCTCTTCATAGTTCGAATTGTGAGATTTGACAATTAGTCTGAACATTTGAGACTTATTAATATAAGTTCTGAATTAGTTTAGACACACATGTGAGTTATCTAAGGAAAGGTGTATGAGTTTGAGAAGCTTAGATAAAGGCTTATCGAAGCATATCGTATTAGAAATATGAACTTTGGAATTCAATAAGTATTGATTTATAGAAGTCCAACTGTTTTCTAAATACACGTCAAAGCTAGTGGGAGCATAAATGTTATGCTGGTATGGATATAATCATCATGTTAGTGGGTGTGACATCCCCATTTTCACGGCCAGAAAAGACCGATTTTGTTTATGCTTTATAAAAATCAGAGTACCTCTTTTTAATAAAAATGTGCGGAATTTGTTCCCAGTGAAACATGATAAATACGTTATCAGGGCATTTCCGAAGAAAAATATTTTTATTCATTTTAAAACATTTGGGATGTCATCGTCAATACAGAAACATAAGCATAAACAGAACTTACATTCATTATCACTAGTGATTTATATCTCCTTAATCTCTCAGTGTAATGTGACTTCATATCAACACCTGTGATATAAATAAACTGAGTGGGTCAGGTTGGGAAACCTGGTGAGTACATAGGGTTTTCAACCCACAATAATATAATTATTATGTTTAATCATCAATCAGTTAACCCAATTACCCATCCCCATTATCTTCTTTACTCTTAAGGATCTACCCTAAGAATCAGCTATTTCTCATTCATTCATTCCTAAGGATTATCCTAAGGAATAGGTACGAAGTCCATCGTTGTCAATGACACAGCTGTCAAGCACAACTGCTAGTTCTATCACTTAGGCGCAACTGCCAGATTTGTGACATTCTATGTGAGGCGCAACTGCCATTATTGTCCTTCGAGCACAGCTGCTAGGGTTATCTCGTTTATTGACAGTATCGTTTTCGAGAGTCCACTCGCAATACATGTCAATGGGTTTTTTTAGAGTACACCGGTGAACACATCGTTCACTACACCTACAGGTTGCGAGCCTGCTAGTGTTCCACTGGACTGTCTAGAATAGTCCGTGGTTGTCATCCATACTCTGCTAGATGACGGGGCCAGCATTTGGGAACAAGGCTTCTCACATCATCCACCTCTCACCCTTACCTCATGGTCTATATCACCTCTCAACTCATCATCCAACTCATATTTCATCTACCCATGTTTTACCCAACATATTACGTAGATATAAATACATATACAGTTTAAATCATATAAACTTGTATAAAATCGTTCATCCAGCATAGATAGCAAGTATACAGATAATATGCACACATAACACGTAGTTTATATAAAATACTTCATATCTATGTGTAAGATGAAAGGGACCATGCACTCACTTGAAAAGGTGGTGATTCCGAACTCAGACAGCGCTTCGCTTCTTAAAAATAATTTCATTCGACGAAACCTAGTATTATTACCACTAGAGTTTAGTCTATTATTCGCCGAGACTAATTAATAGTCTAGCTATAAGCGTTAAAAAATACTTATATAACCGATAATAATAGCCCAAGTACTTATTATAAGTTCCTAATAACGTTACTATAATTAAATAAAAGCTATATTAAAAATAGCGTAGGCGTAGCTCACTTACAGCGGGTTTTATAGAAAATCGGGCTTTGCTTGGAGAAGCGTTCCCGAGCCGAAAAGCTCTTCTTCTCATAGCCGTCGAGCACTCCGGGGCTTCCGCCTCGTGCTAGGGAGGTTCCCTAGGCTTTTCGGGGGGTTTCGGGGCTAGAGAGAGGTTCTAGAGAGAGAGTAAAGAGAAGAAAGAATGGGAAAGGTGTGAAGAAAATGAGGGTGGGAGATGTTCTATTTATAGGGTGAAAAATGGCTGAACTTGGTGCCACATGTCACCATCTAGTGGCAAGACTTAGGGAGAAAGCAATGGCCAAGATTGTGCCACATCACCCATTTTCGCACAACACACTTCCGACTTCTAAAATCCATAACTTTCACATACGACCTCCGTTTTTGACGTTATTTATATCCACGCGTAGGTAAAAATAAGATCTACAACTTTCATTTTGACTCCGTCGCCTAATTCTCGACCGATCTTAAATTTAACAGTATGAGGAGATTATACTGTTAAATGTCCGCGTAAAATTCATAACTTCTACATACGGACTCTGTTTTCGTCTGTCTTTTTACCGTTGAGTTCCTATTAATGAGTTCTTCAATTCTCATTTAGGTCGCGTAGGCCAAAAACCGCTCGATCTAAAATTCGAGTTTCGAGCTGTGCACTGCTAAGCCAAATCTTAGAAAATTCATAACTTCCTCATACGAAGTCAGATTTGGACGTTCTTTTTTTGTATGTTCTCGGTTTAACGTATAATACAACTTTTGTTTAGATTTCTAAGGCTAAAAAGTCCTCCATCGTAAATTCACTATTTACGTCTCCTAGTGTCGTGCCGGTTTTGCAGTAAAACTTCGACGGGCCATAACTTCTTCGTTATAACTCGGATTTCAGCGTTCCTTATATGTACGGAACCCTTGAGACGTATTCTACAACTCGGTTAAGATTATTTATTCTAAAAAAATCTTTTGTCGAAAAGTCGTTTTCGACCCCTATTATCTCTAAATTGACTAGCCCGGATCTACGGGCGTTACAGTGGGAGCATGATTATTATTTTGCAAGTTAGCAATATTAATTATAGAAAACAAAAGTTTCACTTTGCAAAGTTGCAGGGGTTAAAAAGTTGTTTTGCTATAATTAAGGGAGAGAATATTATACTTCGGTTCAAAATCTAAAGGTTATGATCGAGAAATCTTAATCAAAATTAGTCAAAAGATATATGAATGTTATGTTGAAAAGATTCAACGTAAGAAAATTCTATATATGGAAATATTTGTTGCGTTCTCACACTCGATTATGATTACGGCATCCCTCTTCATAGTTCGAATTGTGAGAACATGGAAAATAGAAGTAGAAATATTATAGTAAGAAACTGGTAAAGTATCACGTTTTTCATTATGAATCGTGTCCCATATACTTCGGGTATAGGATCGATTGCATATGCTGTAATATTCGACCATTCTAAAATTTTCCAAATGCCTAGGGAATTAAGAGGGAAAGAGGACTAGAACCGGATTTGACTAAATTAATTAAACAACTGTCAAGGACAATCTAAGGTTCGCCAAGGATTGGTCGCTTGTACGCAGTTGGAAGTAAAGTATTGAATAGAACATATTATAGATAAGACTCTATTAAGAATGGGTTGTCATATGGCAAATATGGAAATGTTTCCATATTGGGAGATGGATATCAAGAATCTATGTCTAGATTAGAAACTTTTATGCAAGAAGGATGTTCAAAGGAATGTACTTTGAATGTGAGACTTCATAGAACACTTTGTAATTCCATTGGTCGAGTCTTGGTGACTTTGTGTTGTGGCATTACGAAAGGATCGTTGCATAAAATGTTAGAATCTAACATATTCTAGTAGTGGTAAGAATTGGGTATTCTTACACTAACAATAAATAAAAGGAGTTGTGAAATGAGCATCATTGGAAATGTTATCAATTGATCTATTTCACAAAGTATGGACCATAGGTAAACAGAGTGTGCATGCTTGGTGCATGGGACAACTGCTGTTATAATTCAAGTAATAGGTTGATTATCCGAAACATTATACGATGAATAATGTGTAATCAATATGGTGACTAAATAAAAGGAGTTTTATTTATACTCAAAAGTTTGGGGCCATATTAGATTCAATTATTATTGTGTTTCACTTTGCATGTTTTGACTTCCTGAATAATAAGATTATTCGAACGTTCCACAGTCGCTCATACTTTGGGAGTAGGTATAAAAGAAGATTGTCATGAATTGGCTTGTAGATTGTCTAAAGTGTATTAGACATAACAAAAGTTTGCTACAACGTTCATGAGTGCTTATGAATTGAGATTTGAGCATTGGATTAAACCCACGCTCACTTGGATCGCTTCATGGATTTTATCACGAGTGATTGGTGAGACGGTAATATCTTATATTCTTGAAACCGAGACGTGTGAGTTGTATTCTGCAAGTTGGTTGCACATTGATAATATGTAAACGCACCAGTAACTTGGTGTTATAAAATATATTGTTGTGTGTGATTTGATGAGTAGGTACAAGCGAGCATTGAGTCAAAGTTTATCCGTTCATTTTACCCAAAGTGGGATAAAAGCGATATATGTAGGCCCCTCGATGATTTAGTGATGACACCCTAAGTGCTTGGCCAAGTCGGGACTAAGTTGATGTGTTCAATTGTAGTCTGTTGTCAGTCGTCCTAAATCGGAAATCGGGAAACAACACATGAACAGAGAGTATGATTAAAATCCATGTCTCAGTTCATACGATATCTAGAATGGAGGAATATATGATCCCTTATCTAAAGGACGCGTTTCTGATATGATCAGAGTTCGACAACGGCTTTTGAAAGCTACGATTGCTGATATGGATCTGAAGTTATACGAAGAATAGTTATTAGACTTATCCAAGTGGGAGACTGTTGGATTAGTGTCTAAGCCCATAACTATTTTGGTATGTACTTGACCCGATTGCGAGCATGGTCCTTTTGGGTTGCCTTCATCATAGCAATTGATAGGATGAATTAAGGAGAGAGGAGATTAATCATGATTTATTAATATATTATGTGAATAATATATTAAAAGAGAAATCATATTGTTTAATTAATATTACTCAAGAATTAATAAGAATTAATTTTGTGGCTAAAAGTGATTAATTAAATAAAGGGGACTGATAATGTAATTATAAGATAATTGCATAATTGGGCTAATGGACTCCATAGAAGTTGGAGTGGACGAAATCTATGGGGAAACCCATTAGAATTCATCCAAGGCTTCTAAGGAGGGAGTCTATGGGCTGCTTAGGGCCTAAGCAGTCAAATTAGGGTTTCCTAGTTGAAAACCCTAATAGCCTACCTATATAAGGAATCCCTATGCCTCCAAAAACGTGGCTAACTCCTTGAGGGAACCATAGAACGTTTTTGTGCCTCCTCCTTCTCCTTCTTCTTCATCCTAGTTGCTCATGGTGTTTGTGACTCCATTAGAGGTGCAACATTTGAGGCACTCAGCTTTCAGAAGTTAAGAACAAGAGGAATTGAGATTGTTATTGCTATATAACAATCAAGGTAAGATCTGAACTTTATTATCATGTTAATACAAATTATCATACGTTAGATCTAGGGTTTATATGCTTTGGATGATTATTGCATGTTCATTAGACAAACTAGTGTTGGATTAGTGTCTAAGTCCATAACTATAATTGGTATGTACTTGACCCGACTTGGCATGGTCCATTTGGGTTGCATGGCATCATGCATTTGGATAGACTAAAATGAGAGAAATAACACTTAAGTTTTATCAATATATTATAAGTTCTAATATATTAATAAGATTATTTAATTAGTATTGATCAAGAATTAATCTAGAATTAATTAAGTGATCAAAAAGAAGACTAATTAAATATATGGGTTGATTGTGTAAATCATCCATACTTGTATAGTGGGCTAAGACTCCAAGGATTATCAAGTTGGGATAAAACCCATAGGATGCTCCATGGTGTATTTGAACCCATGGATCCAAGGAAATGGAAAGCCATGACAATTAGGGTTTACCCTAATTATGACACTATATAAAGATCATATTCTTGGGAAAAATCAGCCACAAGTGTGTGTGAATGAAAGGGCAAGCCGATTTCATGAAGTATCATTTCTCTCTAAGTCCTTACGAGTGCATATGATGTTGTGTGAACCATTTGAGGTGTCACACTTGGGGCACTAGGCTCTCAAGCTTCATGGAGTCAAGCAACAACAACAAGGTATGTATTCTATCTATTTTATTACCCAAGTATCAAGTGTTTGTATGCTAGTTAAGGTAATACCTTGGATATTCATATTTGCATGTATAATAGAGAAAACATAGATCCAAGGTATTTAGGGTTGCATGTACACTTAGGAGTGTTAGAATGCTCAAAACCCAACAGTGGTATCAGAGCCTAGGCTTGTTTTCAATTATACTTGATGCAAAGTGCTGAAAAAAAATGCTGAAAAACTCGATTTTCGGGCTGTCTGGGCACTGGACTCGACAAGTCCACTGATGAACTCGCTGAGTCCATGAGGAAACTCATCCTACTCGTCGAGTAGGTTCATACACTCGACGATTATGACCCCCTGACAGCATATTTTCGACTTTTTTGGCTAGAAACGGACTAGGAACATTACCCTAAGCTGTTTTTGAACTTATAAACTTGTTTTTGATGTGGTAATGTTCATGCTAATCCAATTTCAAAGATAATTGTCAATAGATTCATATTTTGTATTAGTTTAAAAGTTATGCTAATTACACGGAAAAGTTTGATGTGAATTATCTTTGTTCATATGAGTTGCTTAGATTAATAGAAAAGTTAATTGATTATGTGTTTTCAATCCAAATTAATCTAAGAGTTGATTCTAAAATGTGTTTTTTGTAACTTGTCCTCAAGTTATATGAAAAGTCACATTTAACTTTCATAAAACTCATAAAGTTTTCCATAAGTTATGAATAAGGAAGAGTCACATTCTTTTAATGGTTTAAAGTCTTCCATAACTTGTCCTCAAGTTATGGAACTTGAAGAGTTTTTTGAATTAAAACTACTTTAAACACATAAGTTATGGAATTTAAAAGTTTTTGAATAGTTCAAAACTTGCCATAAAGTTTTGGAATTTGAAAAGTTTTCTTTCATGAATACTTTAATTCCAAATTAAGCCCTTAGGATTTTAAAAGTTAAAATTCAACCCTTATATTTTATAATATTATAAGTTAATAATATATATATATATATATATATATATATATATATATATATATATATAAGAGCAAGTCAGTCTTACCGTTAGTAGGCCTCATTCACGAAGCCGATCTATAAGGGGGTATAAGGTTACTGCCTATAAAATGGCAGTTTAATGGGTGTCCACTCTCACCCACCGCTTCCTTGACTGGTGGAGGGTCGTTACCCGAACGGGTAGGACAAGGACTATAATTCTCCCTTCATTAAAATTATTAATGATAAATACTAAGTAACTAAACACTTATAAATTCCCAATCTTAGTTACTTAGGAAAATGTGAATAAGGTGCTAACCCATGAAATTACACTTTGCACTTTGCTTAAGTCGGTTAGTGGAGCGCGTGTGGTTTACCGGCACACTAGCTTGATTTAACAAGGTAGGCAAAGGGTTTCTTAAAGTTTATCATAGGCCGGTGGAGCGTGTGTGGTTTACCGGCACATCGGTTGGGTGATAAACATTTAAGAGTACCAAGTAATTTGCATGGTTACTTCACACCTTGTTTTGTGATCCTCGGCATCCCAGTCACAAAACCTGAAGGGCACACTCGAGATTGAAACATGCCATTGAATAGTTCAATGAATCTCAAAAGAATCTAGGAGTTTCAAATCCAATTAAAACCTAATAAAATATTTCGTTTTTCATGGTGGAAATTGGTGAATCATCATTCACCTACCTTCAAATATTCTATAGCTTGGATTACGGCATCCCTCTTCCAAGGTATAAAATATTGTGTTGGGTCCTAGCCTTAATATTTCATATCGGGTGTTATATTAAGGACTTTGAATCAACTTTCTTGAATATCTCCCAAAAGATGTCTAGTTCAGACATCTGTGATCTTCCCAAATCTCTTGGAACCTTACTTCCTCCACCTTCTCCATTTATTCTCCCTAACCCACAAGTTCAAGGTCACTCAAACCCTATTGGCAAGCAAGGTCTATGTGTGCTCACATCTTGGAGATGAAGTCACATATTGACAAGCCGCGAGAGTTGGGTGTCAAAGTCTTAAGAAAGTTGGATGTTCCATCACTTTCTAAGTCACATAGTGAGTTCCTTTGGGACTACTATGAAATAGACTATGACATGACCCTTAATGATCTTATCTATTTGCTAAGTGCTGCTGAATCGGAAATGATTTAAGGCCTAGTAAAGCAAATTTGATTAGAAGATCAACTTCCCAAACTTCCATGGACTTTGAAAAATGGTAACATTAGATATCCAGAAAAGATTTCTCTTCCCAATGGAAAGGGATTGGCCATAGTCAACTCAGTTGACCAAATGGTAAAGAGAAAGGCAAGTCTATGATAGTCCAGTACACCCTTCCCAAAGAGTCCATATGTTTCTCTTGCCAAAGGAAGGAGCATTGATTGCGGAGCTGCCTATTTACCTGAAAGATCATAAGGTTGATCAAGTCAAGAAGTTTGACTCTTCTTCAGGTAAAAGTCCACTATCTAACTCTGTTAAGTTTCTATTATGAGATTCTCATTACATGATGTGACTGGGTCACATGTTGATGTTTTAAGAATCAAAGAAAAGTGAAGAAACTTAAAGGAAGTATATGCTGATTCTGATCGCGAAGATGGATTTCGATCGCATGGCTTGGTGATCAGAATTTTGAGCTGTTATGATATATTGCTTAGGAATAGATAACAACAAAATTTTCATATGCTCTTGCACTGTAAGGATAAGTTTTTTCGCAAAGTTTTAAAAATAAAAGGAAATTTTTGATTTTATTTATTTTAAGTATCCTTACAATGACATTTGTGAAAAAGTGTTGCTTATATGATTCCATTGATAGCAATATTGGAAAAAATGGATTTGATTCTTTCATTTGTGGTAGCGTCTAAATTTACCAAATAAGGAAAGATTTTCATCACCCAAGGTTTCAGTTGGATAGAAACTTGGAAATCATGCAAGTTGCAGAGTATGATGAATGAAAATTTTCATATTTGGAAAATTAAGACTAACTCCTTGTTCACATGTATATGTGAGTCAAGTGAAGGACTAAGGGATCAAGTAAACATTCTGGTGCACTGATCAAGTCCACCACAAAAGATCGATAAGACTATTCGTCATGATTTACTAAAGTTTAGTAAATATGATTATACTTACAAGTTTAAGTGTAATTCAGAAACATTGAAAAAGTTTTGATGTATGGCAGAACGAATGAGAAGAATCAAATTAGGCAGAAAGATAAAAGTTTCTCAGATCTGAAAAGATGGGAGACTACTTTAGTATCAGGTTTTGTGATCATCTTAATGATTTAGAAATCATATCATAATTAGTCCTCTAAGGAAATCTTAGTGCATTCCTATGGCTAAGAAGAGGAATCAAGAATTGCTGAAATGGTTAAATCAAGAAGATGAGTCATACTTCGTTCCAAAACAAGTCTTAGAGTCATACTCCAAGACTGTAAGTTGAGTGACATATCTTAAAGAAAGGTTTAAAACACTTGTCAAATGTAAGAGTAAAAGTGTCCTACTCTTGTACATTTGAAATTGGTAAGTTGTGATGTTTTGGATAAAACAAAGACCAACTAAGGCCAATTGTGTGAAGTGTTTGTCTTGATAAAGAATCCAGACTATCTCTTGAATATTTGGCAAGAAAGTTTTATATGTCAAGAGGACAGTGGGAGTCTAAAAGATTCTGAAAGTATTTCAAGAACTAAACAAGAGTAAAAACCTGTATTTCATCACTAGCACACAACTAGAGGTTTATAACCTATTGTGTTGACATTTCTGTGCCCATTCCAGTAAAGTTGGCTATACATTTGAGTTCTACATGTTCTCAATTGTTGGCATAACAACATGGAAGCAATGGAAGGCCCTTGTGCTGCCAGGTGGCAAGAAATTGAGTTCGGTCCATATGAGTTTGGATTTGTCACTAACCTTGTCTTGTGATTATGCTTTTGAGAAATTCACGTGGATAAGAACACATACACCATAAAATCTAAGGGTCATAAGGTTTCTCTCCGATTCATGAAAATGATGGTGAGGAAACTCTTCCACCAATTAGATTTGAAGTAAGATAGCAATTGTGATCTTTACATTCTCAAAGTCGTTAGTGGAGCATGCGTGGTTAATCGGCACACTAACATGGATTTATGAGAAATGGCAAAGGTCTAAACAATTGGGACTATGATTACGGCATCCCTTTTCATAGTTCTGAAATTATTTAGACACACCTATGAGCTATCTAAGATAAGGTGTATGATTTTGATAAAGTCTTATCAAAGCAATCTTGGATCAAAAATCTGAACTTTGGTAAGAAAGTCAATAGAGTATTGATTTCTAGAAGTCCAACTAATTTCTGGATACATGTCAAAGCTAGTGGGAGCATAAGTGTTATGCTAATAATTTTCATGTTAGTGGGATCATGATAATTATGATAAGTGTTGCAAGTTAGCAATGTTAATTATAGAAAACAAAAGTTTCAATTCGTGGAGTTGCAGGGGTTGAAAAAGTTGTTTTGCTATAATTAAGGGAGAGGGTATACTTCATTTCAATTCTAAAAGCTTAGATTGAGGTTTTAATCATCTTTAGTCAAGGTTATATATATGAATTTTATGTTGGAATGGCTCAACATAAGGAAATTCTATATGTGGTTCCATTATTTGCGTTCTAAAATTCGATTATGATTACGGCATCCCTTTTCATAATCTGAATTATGAGAACTTGGCAAATAGACATAGAAATACTATAGCAAAAGACTGGTCTACTATTATGTCTTTATGTGAGACATCATGAATCGTGTCCCATATGCTTCGGATATAGGATCGATTGCATGTGCTATAATATTCATCCTTTCTAAATTTTCCAAATGCTCTGGGCATTAAGAGGGAAAAATCTAGAATTGGATATGACTAAAATGATTAAGCAATTGTCGAGGACAATCTAAGGTTTACCATTGGCTGCTCAGGGACAGTTGGAAGTATAGTGTTAAATTTTTGGAAGGACCATATTGACATATTCTGAAAAGAGGCAACTCGTGTTCAGAAATGACAGTCAAAATGGGAATATAGAAATGTTTCATAGTTGGAAATTATTCAATCTGTGTAAGATTAGAAAAACTTATTGCATGAAGGATGTTTCCATGGAGTTGATCTCCATTGGAATACTCTGTAATTTCTGTTGACAAGTCTTTGTGACTTTGTGCATAATCATTACAAACGGATCAATGCATATAAGTTTAAAATCTAACAGATTTTGGTAAATGATAGGAATTTGGAATTCTTACATTTTCGATAAGGATTTGGGAGTGTGAAATTAGAAGCATTGAAATTATGTTCAATCGATCTAGTTCACAAAGTAAAGATCATAGACAAACTTAGTATGCATACTTGGTGTATGGCATGACTAGTGTTTAGAAGAACATATTGTACATGCTTGGAGCATGGGACAACTAGTGTTTTAATTCAAGTATAAAGTTGATAAAACCGAAACAATGAATAATGAGTAATCAGTATGGTGATAAATAAAAAGTGTTCTATTTATATTCATAGGTTTTGAGACCATACTAGATTCAATTATTCTTGCGTTTCATTTTGCATGTTTTGACTTCCAGAATAAACTAGGTCATTCTTCCCGAATGACTAAGTTATTCAAACCATCCACAGTCTATAATACGTTAGAAGTAGGTATTAAGGAAAGACTGTCATGAATCGGGTTTGTAGATGTCCAAGGTAGTGGACATAGCCAAGAGGTGCTACAACATTCATGAGTGCTCATAAGTTCTGAGTATTGGATTCAACCCGCGCTCATTTGAATCACTTCATGGATTTTATCACGAGTGATCATGAGACGATAATATCTTATATTCTTCAAACCTAGAGATATGAGTTGTTACTATGAGTTGGTTGTACATTGATTGCGCGAAAACGCATTGGTAACTCGATGTTATAAAACGTGCCTTTGTGTATGATTCAACAAGTAGTAGAACAAGCCATATGAGTCGAAGTTTATCCATTCCTTTTACCTTCAGGATAAAAGCGATATCTGTGGGCCCCTCGATGATTTAGTGATGACAAATGTAAGTGCTCGGTCGGGCATGGACTGATTTGATTTGTTCAATTCGTCAGTCGTCATAAATCATAAATCGGGAAACAACAAATGGATAGAGAGAATGATTTATAATCCATGTCTTAGTTCATATGATATCTAGAATGGAGGAATATATGATCCCTTATCTAATGGAAAAGTCATTGACAAAGGTCAGAGTTCATCTACAAGGTCAGAGTTCGACATCGGCTTTTGAGAGCTACGATTGCCAGTTGGTTCTTAAAGTCATACGCAATAATAGTTTTAGACTTATCCAAGTAGGAGACTGTTGGATTAGTGTCTAAGTCCATAACTATAATTGGTATGTACTTGACCCGACTTGGCATGGTCTATTTGGGTTGCATGGCATCATGCATTTGGATAGACTAAAATGAGAGAAATAACACTTAAGGTTTATCAATATATTATAAGTTCTAATATATTAATAAGATTATTTAATTAGTATTGATCAAGAATTAATCTAGAATTAATTAAGTGATCAAAAAGAAGACTAATTAAATATATGGGTTGATTGTGTAAATCATCCATACTTGTATAGTGGGCTAAGACTCCATGGATTATCAAGTTGGGATAAAACCCATAGGATGCTCCATGGTGTATTTGAACCCATGGATCCAAGGAAATGGAAAGCCATGACAATTAGGGTTTACCCTAATTATGACACTATATAAAGATCATATTCTTGGGAAAAATCAGCCACAAGTGTGTGTGAATGAAAGGGCAAGCCGATTTCATGAAGTATCATTTCTCTCTAAGTCCTTACGAGTGCATATGATGTTGTGTGAACCATTTGAGGTGTCACACTTGGGGCACTAGGCTCTCAAGCTTCATGGAGTCAAGCAACAACAACAAGGTATGTATTCTATCTATTTTATTACCCAAGTATCAAGTGTTTGTATGCTAGTTAAGGTAATACCTTGGATATTCATATTTGCATGTATAATAGAGAAAACATAGATCCAAGGAATTTAGGGTTGCATGTACACTTAGGAGTGTTAGAATGTTCATAACCCTACAACTAGATCCAAAGCTTTAGGGTTTGCATGTACACCATAGGAATGATGTATTGCTTAAAACCCATCAATGATGATGTTGGGAAGTTGTTGAGTTGTTTGAATTCTTTAGATGGTATTAGAGCTTTAGGCTCCATTTTTGTTCTTGCAACACTCGGTGAGGTTGTTCGTCTCTCGATCGTTGAGGTATTTTCTGATTCACTCTTTGTGTGATTGGTTTGAATCTATTTTGATCGATCTAAGTATTCTTCTGAACTCTTATATAGTTGTGTCATAAACTGTGACCTGTTGGTCATTCGATCTGATTTAGGGTTTTGTCCTGTGAAATCAAATCGGATACCTCTTCTGTTGTTTCTTTTCTAGATCCTTGTACTGCGAGACTTGTTTATGTTATTGCAGGTCTCTGCTGTGGTGAATGTTGTGGTTTATGATTGTTGTGCTTCGTGTGGCTTATCATCGGTCGACAAACTAATCGATTAATCTCCTAGTTTAAAATAACTCTCTAGGGGTCAGATTTTATCACCGATAAACCCTAGTAGGGAACGGACAAAGAGAGTCGATCCCTTCTTGCCTTGTCTCAAAGCCTTGTGAGGAGTTTCTTGTTCCTTTCTTTTTATTTCCATATCTGTTCTGGGAGATCCTGATGTCTTGTGTACACCAATTATTGTTCTTGTTGTTTTTTATCATGTTTCTATTTTCCTTTTGTACTTACTGTCTTGGGCCCCGACATACGTGGTGACCATCTGGACTTAAGATCAGTACAAAAGTTAGCTCTTGTTTTTTTTTGTGTATTCTCTATGGCCGGTGGTTCTACTTATCCACCTGGTGGAAGTGGAAAGGATGATCAGATTAACTTTGATGATCCTATTTACATTCATCCTTCTGATAATGCCGTTACATCGATTATTACAACCAAGTTAACTGGTAATGAAAATTTTAGACTATGGAGAAGCTCTATTTCTAGAGCTCTTAAGGCCAGAAATAAGCTAGGATTTGTTGATGGTACTCGTAAAAGGAGTGATGTTGATGTGTCCAAACAGACTAAATGGGATAGGGCTAATGTTGTTGTTTGTTCTTGGCTTTTGTCTTCCATTTCTGATTCCATTTATCAGTGTCAAGCTTATTCTGAAGTTGCAGAGGATATTTGGAAAAATCTTTTTGAAACTTATAATAAATCTGATGGCTCAGTTGTGTTTAACATTCACCAACAGATTAATTCTCTTAAACAAAATGGTATTTCTTTGTCAGATTACTTCAATAAACTTGATTCTTTATGGAAGGAGTTTGATGGTCTTACTAGTTTAACTGAGTGTACTTGTGATGCTTCTATTAAACTTAAAGATCACTCTAATCTCATGAAACTTATGCAGTTTTTATCTGGTCTTGATGACTCATATAGTCAGGTCAAAAGTCACATTTTGTTAATGGATCCTTTACCTAATGTAAAAACAACTTTCTCTATTGTGTCAAGAGAAGAATCTCTTCAAAGGAATGGTTCTTTGACTTCTTTTCAGTCATCTCAGTCAGTGACTAAGTCTCAGTCTACTGCTTTTAATAGCAGATTTAATAACAAACCTAATACTAATAGAAATAGGAATCAAGCTGTTCAATGTAAGAACTGTGGTATTAATGGTCATACTATAGAAAAGTGTTACAAGTTAATTGGATATCCCAAGGATTTTAAACCAATAAATGAAAGTAGTAATCAGAATAATTTTGTTAAAAACTTTTCTGCTAATTCTACGATTACTTCTTCTGGAAGTGGTAGTACTCCTAATTTTTCTAATCCTAATGGGGATTCTGAGTTTCATCAACTTACTAAGGATCAATATATCAAGTTCTTACAACTTATTGGTGATAGAAAAGTCAATGAAGAAGCATCTGCCAGTGCTAATATGGCAGATACTTGTTTATTTCAAGCTTTTAATGCTTCTGTTAATTCACCAAAATGGATAGTTGACTCAGGAGCTAATCAACATATGATTGCTTCTGAGTCACTTCTTCATGACACTTTGGATGTGTCAAAATTAGATTTGGTTGTCTGTCATCCTAATGGTACATTAACTAAAATTGAAAAAATTGGTAATTTGAATTTGTCTGATTCTTTAACCCTGTTTGATGTATTTGTTGTTCCTGATTTCAATGTGAATAAGTTATATGTTCATAAGGTTTGCAAAGATAGTAATTGTGAAGTTGTGTTTAATGAACATAGTTGCAAAATTCAGGGTTTACAGTCAAAGGTGATGGTGGGGAATGGTAGAGAGTCTGGAGGTCTCTATTACATAAATAGTGTACCTTCAGGTATTTCTTCTAGTCTTTCTAAGTCTTCTTCTGTTTGTTGTGTGTCTAAACTGACTTGGCACAATAGACTTGATCATCCTTCTGATCAAGCTTTGGGTGTTTTAAAAAACAAACTTAAAATTGGTAATGAAACTCTTCCACCATGTGATGCTTGTCATAAAGCTAAACAAACTAGAGAGCCTTTTCGTGTTAGTCAACATTCTACTTCTAAACTTGGTGAGTTGATTCATCTAGATGTCTGGGGTCCCTATAGAATGACAACTGTCGAAGGATTTTGGTATTTTTTGACCATTGTGGATGACTAGGCTACTTGGATTTATCTGTTAAGGTCCAAAGATTACGTTTATGATTGTATTGTTGTTTTCTTTAATATTTTACTCAATCAGTTTTGTGTTAAAATTAAAGTTGTTAGATCAGATAATGGCACTGAGTTTTTGAATAACAAAATGAAACAGTTAATTGAGTCAAAAGGAAATTTGCATCAAACATCTTGTGTTCATACTCCACAACAAAATGGGTTTGTGGAGAGAAAACACAGAAATATTTTAAATGTTGCTAGATCCCTAATGTTCCAATCAGGTATTCCACTTAAATATTGGGGAGATGCAGTTTTAACTTCAGTGTTTTTAATTAATAGAACTCCTACTTCTATTTTGAATGGTGCTTCTCCCTATGAACTTGTTTATAACAGTGCTCCTGTTTTTTATAAACTTAGAGTTTTTGGTTGTTTGTGTTTTGCCACTAAACTTAATAATTTTGATAAATTTTCTGAAAGAGCTGATAAATTTTCTGGACGTAGTGTTCACATGCCAGTTAGATTTAGTGACTATGTTATAGAAGGTAAACATAAATATGGCATAGAAAGGTCTGTTAACTATTCAACTCTTGATAATGGTACTTTTTGTTTTGTTTCAAGTCTTAATAAAACTATTGAACCAAAAAGTTACAGTGAAGCAGCTTTAGATCCAAATTGGATTAAAGCCATGAATGAGGAAATGGAAGCCCTCTATAGAAATAACACTTGGGAAATTACTGATCTTCCTAAAGGAAGAAAAGTCATTGGATGTTGGTGGATATATAAAATTAAATATAAGTCTAATGGTGATATAAAAAGATATAAAGCTAGACTTGTAACTAAAGGATATATACAAAGGGAAGGAATAGATTATGAGGAGACTTTTTCTCCTGTAGCCAAAATAGTAACAGTTCGAGTGGTTCTTTCTTTGGCTGTTTATAATTCTTGGCCTCTTTTTCAACTTGATATTAATAATGAATTTTTATATGGGAATCTTTCTAAAAGTGTTTTTATGAGTCAGCCTGAAGGATATCATTCAAAGGGTGATGTTAGAGTTTGTAGACTATTGAAATCACTTTATGGGCTTAAACATGCCCCTAGGAAATGGAATGAGAAGTTATGCTCTTCTCTTTCCAGCTTTGGATTTAAGCAGAGTATAAATGATTATTCCTTATTTGTTAGGAATTTTCAGGATACTTTTGCATGTTGTACTTCTTGTTTATGTGGGTGATATCATTTTAACTGGAAACAATGAAACTGAATTGAATAATGTTAAAATTTTCCTTAAATCTCAGTTCTTAATCAAGGATCTTGGTGATCTAAAGTATTTTTTAGGTATAGAAGTATTAAGGACTGACAATGGTATTTGTCTTAATCAAAGAAAATATTGCATGGAGTTGCTTCATGAGTTTGGAATGCTTGCATGCAAGCCTGTTAAAACTCCTCTTGAATCTAATCTTGTTATTAAAAGATAATATTATTTGGATAAGTCAGATTACTTGGTTAATATAACTGAGTATCAAAAGCTTATTGGTAAGTTGATTTATCTAACTATTACAAGACCTGATATTTATTATGTTGTTCAGTTGTTAAGTCAGTACGTGCACATGTCCTACAAGTCTCATGTTAATATTGCTTTTAGATTACCGAGGTATTTGAAAAATGGTCCAGGTATGGGTATTCATTTGATTAAGTCTAATTCTTTTGATTTGGTTGGGTTTGTAGATGCATACTGGGCTAAATGTTTGTTTAGTCGTAGGTCTGTAACTAGTTATCTTGTATATTTAGGAGGTTCACTTGTCTCTTGGAAGAGCAAGAAGCAGAGTACTGTTTCTCGCTCCTCCACAGAGTCTGAATACAGGGCTTTAGGTAGCATAACATGTAAAGTTATATGGATTTTAAAATTACTTCATGATTTGAATATAAAACCAAAATTACCTGTAAACATTTTTTGTGATAATGAGTCTGCAATCAAGTTAGCTTTAAATCCTATGTTTCATGAAAGGACAAAACATTTTGAAGTTGATCTTCATTTTGTTAGGGAGAAAATTGAAAATGGAATATTAAAAGTAAATAAAAATTTGTCTTTAGATCAAAATGAAAACATATTAACCAAGTCTCTTGGAAGTAGTCAACATGAATATATTGTAAATAGGCTTAATATGATTAATGTTTTTAAGAATAACTGAGAATGTGTATCCTCAAATTAATGTTTAGTTTGAGGGGGCATGTTGAAAGAGTTAATAAATATTGGTTTCAAACTTAAAAATTAATTTATAAGAGTTCAGGGTAAGGTGTGTATTTCTGTACATGTGTAGGGGTGTGTTGTGAAAGTTGAATGCAGGTGTAGTCGGGTTATGCGCGGGTTGACACGCGGGTTGTGGGTTGTATCCATAATGTGAGTGACCCGGGTATATAGATGGATGTTGGATCGTTTGTCTCATTTCCATCAAGATATTTTCAGAACTCTCTTGTTTTCTCTCATCTTCAGTCTAGGGTTTGTTCATGTTCTAGGGTTTGTTCATGTTCTAGGGTTTGTTCATATTCTAGAGTTTTTCATATTCTGTATATTGATTTAAATAGATTACATATGAGAGTGAGCGTTTATGTAGTAAGGTTTCAGTTGTAATCTGCTGATTTACAAACCATCTGTTTCATAGTGAATGAAATGATGATGTTCGGAAGCTGTTGAGTTGTTTGAATTCTTTAGATATTGTGTGCACGTAAGGAGAATTCTGGACCAATAGATGAAAATAATGAATGACTATGATTTTGAGGGTCTATGATATTACAATGGAATATCATGTACCATAAGATCACTCAAATTTAATTAAAAGGGTATTTTAGACAACTAACTATATTTAAAAAAGGAAATTTTCGAATTTGAAGGGATAATGCTGATTTTTTTTAAAAAAATAATAATTCAATTTCAATTCTAATTTAGTTTGTAATCATAACCGATTATAACTTATTTTATTATGTCAGAATGTGATTCGGTTAGAATGAAATTCTGTTAGAATAACAGTTTATGACATCCTTTAAGAATACATAAATAAGAAGAAAACATGAATAAGTACATTATGAAACAATATACAAAATCGATTTTTGAACTAGTAATATATCAAATAATTATATTCTATGATTGTGATACAAAAAGAACATTCTTGAATAATAACAACATTTTGAAAGAATAACAAGTGTAATTCTTAAAAATCAACAACATTCTTAAGCTGTGAGTATGATCAATCCTTGATTCATTCTTCATGTCATTCCTATAAGGTCTTCAAGCCATTCCTATCATAAATGCAACAAAAACATCAAAATCCAACAAAAAAACATTAATTCATTCTGAAAGAATAATGTTGCTAAGATTCATTTTATACATTCAAAATACATTCTACTATAAGACACTTTTGTTCTCCATATTTTGTTTCTTTTCCACATAAATGACAAACTCTTCAAAACCTAAAAAGAAAAAAAAACCATTAAAATCTAACAAAAACACTAACTCATTCTAAAATAATATTACTGATAAGATTTGTTTTATAAATTTTGGCAGAATACATAAAACACATTCGGCTAGAATACAAACATTCTGAAGAATGGATTTATATAAATAAATTCTGACATAATGGTTTTGAATATTCTTAAAGAATTTGTATTATCAAGAGTATGAAATAACTAATCATAAGCAAATTAAATCATCATGTTTATGGAATAACTAATCATAAGCAAAGTCAAAATAAAGAAAATAAACACCTCAGTAGACTTTGTAAAGAATCAACTTGACCTTCCAGTGACCCCGAAGGAATTCACTCATAAATAGTTTTTAGTGAGGGAAGATAAGACGAGTACAAAAGATTAATGAGCTCAAAATCAGATTTCATGGTGTATTGGGTAAACGTGAGAAGGAGGTTTGGATTCTGAAAGAAGATAGTTAAAATTTTGAACATTTTGAAAGACATATTTTTTAAGATACTTTTTAGAATTACAAATACAAGGTCATAATAGGGAATAATAAAGAATCGGAAATCACCATTATTGATTTTCCTGTTATGAATCCGAGTGACTTTGTAGATTTAATCAAGTTGTTTAACTCAATGGATCAAAAAACCATTTTTGTCATAAATCAAAACATCTATTCCATTGCCTATTGTAACGCCCATGTTTCTGGGCTAAGCATTAAAGACGAGGTAATAGTCTAGGTCAACTATTGTAACGTGTGTTTAAGTAATAAGAATGAATTATGTGAATTTATGTGCCTTATATTTAATGACGATGATATAATAAATTAAGGATAAAAATAAGAGTCGAAAGTAAAATGTTAGATATAGCCGATATCTATAAAGAAATTTGTAGTGGTTGGAACAAGGATTCCGGAGATATAAAGAATACCAAAATCCGAATTATAACGAAGAAGTTATGACCTGTCGAAGTTTCGCGATAGAACCAGCACGACGCTGTGTGACATAAAAAGTGAATTTACGATAAAGTGCTTTTTAGCATTAGTGATCTAAACGAAAGTCGTAGTGTTCATTAAATCGAGAGCGTGCATAAAAAAACGCCCAAATCTGACTTCGTATGAGGAGGTTATGATTTTTTAAAGTTTCGGCTTAGTAGTATGCAGCCCGAAACTCGAATTTTAGATCGAGTGATTTTTTAGCCGAAACAACCTAAACTAAAATCGAAGATTTTGTTGATAGTAGTTCAACGGTAAAAAGACAGATGAAAACGGACGTCAGATGAAGAAGTTATGAATTTTTAACGGATTTTTCCTGTCCCGACCTGTTAAAAATATAACTTTAAAATTTAAATCAAAATTAGTCGACGGAGTCTAAACAAAAGTTGTAGAGCACGGTCTCACCTACGCGTAGATATAAAGAACGTCAAAAACGGAGCTCGTATGCGAAAGTTACGAATTTTTGAAGTTTGAAAATTCGGAGTACGCCCAGCGTACTCGTGTAAGTGTTCTGGAGTCCGTCACCCTCCCTACTGCTTCGCATGAGAGCCACGTGTCGTAGCCTTGACGCATCCGATATGATCCCTTAGTACGCATAGCGTACTCTATGTACGCCCAGCGTACTGGCTGAAGAAGGAGTACGCCCAACGTACTCTAAATTTACGCCCCGCGTAATTCGAGCTTTCAGCCCCTATAAATAGCGGACGATGCCAACCGATATTGGGGTTAAAAAATTTCATTCTCTCACCCTATATTTTCTTGAATGTTGCAATAAATACCCCCAAGCCTATTATAACACCCCTAGCACCCGAAGCAAGCCCGAAGCCCCGAAGTCTCCAAGAAAAAGAGTTTGTCGAGTCGAAACTCTGCCCGCGTGGAGCCCGGTTTTTGGGAAAACATCCCGTTTTTATCGGAAACAATCGTTTTAAGAAACGAAGTGCTGCCCGATTATCGTTAAATAAGGTGAGTGTGTAATCACTTTCATCTTACACATAGATATGAAGTATTTTATATAAAATACGTGCTATGTGTATATATGTTGTTTGTTTATTTAAGATGGATGTTGAATGAATGTTTTATACAGGTTTTGAACTGTATATGTATTTTATATCTACAAATATGTTAGGTAAAACATGGGTAGATGAAATAGTTGGTGTGTGATGAAAAAAAATAAGTTGGATGATGAGAAGAAAGATGAACATTGGCAGCTATGGACTTAGTGCTTGTTGTATAAATCTCGGGCAACGATGGACTTCGTGCCTATTCCTCAGGATAATGAATAGATGTTGGTAGCTATGGATTTAGTACCGTATAGAGGAACATTGGTAGCTATGGATTTAGTACCTTGGCAGGTATGGACTTAGTGCTTGTTGTATAAATCTCGGGCAACGATGAACTTCGTGCCTATTCCTTAGGATAATTCTTAGGAATGAATGAATGGAGGACAGATGATTCTTAAGATCTTTATGAATAAAGAAGATAACAAGGATGGGAAATTTGGTTGATTGTTTGAAGTTTAAACATAATAAATTTATTTATTGTGGGTTGAAAACCCTATATGCTCACCAGGCTCCCAAGCCTGACCCACTCAGCTTTTTATATTACAGGTAGTGGAACAAGAGCATAGTTGGACGATGACGAGGATTTTTGGATTATAGGCCAGTAGATGTAAATATCTGTTGTAAAGCTTATAATATACTGTTTATGCTTTTGGTTTGTATCGGAACATGACATCCCGAGGTTTTGAAATATAATGAAAATAAACATTTCTTTAAGAAATGTTTTGATAAATTTTTATCATGTTTTGTTTTAGGGACAAATTCTGCAACATCTTTTAAAAAGATTACTCTGATTTTATTTTAAAAAACATAAACTAAATCGGTCTTTTCTGGCCGATAAATTTGGGGATGTCACACCTATAAGCATGTGCGATATTTCATGGCATTTTACTATGCTCAAATGGAATTATCAGATATTGATTTGGCGAAGGAATTCAAAAGAGTAGTAGTTGCCCCAGTGTTAGGGTTTAAAAGGGTTAAACCATTGAGAATAGTTTACCTGATCAAGAGGAAAGATGGTCCGATTTCTAAAGTGTTAAGGTTTAAAAGGATTGTGGTGGAGATCCGGATTTCCAATGGATCGCGTAGGTTTGCTTTCCAAACCGATATTTCTACCATATTCTTGGGTTACAAGAAATCCAGTCTAGGAGAATCCGAAGGGACACTTACAAATCTAGGCAAAGAAACGTAAGCCAAATTTGTAGAGAAATTTTGAGTTCATTTGAGAAGAAAGAGAGCTGAGAAGGATATATATATATATATATATATATATATATATATATATATATATATATATATATATCTCACGACTCAAAGAGAAGAGTCATATTTATACATGACAAGTATAGTATCTGTCTTCTAAATTAGTTAAGTATATTCCGAAATTAATGGCATAATCAATGGAATGGTTTCCAAAAATGACAATCGCTAGGGCCTTTCCCTCTTGGAACCTGCTAGGGGATCTGCCCCTAGGACCCTTGACCCCCACCATTTTGTCGTGTCGGCTTATAATTTGATCTTATATATGCGTGCACTTCACACACATCAAACATATAATATGAGCTCATTAGCTTACATATTAGTTGCAATTACACAAAATGTCTGATGACATTAAAATCACCAACATAAAGCTTTCTTCAAAGTCTATGATAAAGAGAGATTTCCAATTACTACAATTTTGAATCTCATTGTTCATGTTACTACATGCGACATTAATTATGAGATGGACATAATAGAGATCATTGATCATTTGACTCAGTGGTTGGTTGTGCTTAAAGCCTTGTGCCTTGTTGAGTATTGCTCATTTTTGTAGATGACTTCAGATTATAAACTTGTTAGAAAGGGGAGAATGTTGAGTTCAAAGTATTTAGTCGTGACAGTCTGAAACCAAATGAAGACTCTGAAGTATCTTTTGTAGAAGTTGTGCCGAAGTGAAGGCTGAGAGTTTTGATAGCGATGTAATTTTTAGAGGATATTGTGCTCATTTGGTATATGGTTATTACCTAGCTAGCATAGGTTAGTGTGAGATATCAGTTATTAATCACGTGTGTACGCCTACGTGTCTGTGATTTGCTACTCTATCTCAATTGTATATATATATATATATATATATATATATATATATATATATATATATATATATAGTTGTGTTAGTCATTGTAATAGGTTTAAGTTTTTCCAGATCTTGTTTATATCTACTTTAATATTTAAGCATTTAATTTGTAACCTTTACGAGTGATTAATCAAAGAGTTTCTCGTTTGTTTAGACAATTGTTCATCTTATAATACTGCATTGTGTGATTCATTATCTTGTTAATTCTATCAAATTTTAGAGAATTAGTTTTATTGAACTTGGTCAACAACTCATTTTATATTAGTGTTGTTTGTGCCAAACGCTCAGTAAAAGGATATTGTTGTGTCAAATGCTCAGTAAAATGATATTGTTATGTGTCTCTTGTTTGAGGTATCAAACACAATCTTTGCTAATATTTTTTACTAGATGACAAGCTTTAAACTTTTAAGCCTTTTACGGACATTCATGGTTTATTTTATTTTATTTTATTTATTAATGTTATCTTAAAATATTTAATGTTTTATATCTTCCACTCATTATCTCAACACGTGTGGAGTTTTAAATGTGGGGAAATAAAAATACAAAAAACAAGAAAAACAAGAACACGAGAAAAGAGCGTGACTTAAAATATAACGGCCGTTGACACCAGGAGAATATTCTTTTGTTCGAGTAAATCAACATAGTACCCCCTATACTATTGCTTTATTTCAACAAGACCCATTGAATATTTTATAACTCATTAATTAAGTTCTTAAAGTTTTACACTCATATCCTTAAAATAAAAAGGATAACATTACTACATTACAGGTCTTCAAATACTAAAATTTATAAGACTCCGACAAGACCTTTCCCATGATTATTAAATTATGACATGAAGTATGGATTGTTTTCTTACAAAATTCAGCTAATTATATACAGAATAATGTATTATTAAAGATAGCTTATCATTATCCGGTTCGAATTTTCAATTATGTCAGTACTTACTGATTTTTGCCAACCCCTTATTAGTTGGAGGGTCTTTGTTGCAATAATACAATTGTATGTGATTGTTTTATATGCCCGTCTTGCTCCGTCGGGTCATGGAAACCCAGGTGCATTTTCGTCATTTCGGTCACATGACAGATAAAACGAGACAACAAACGATCCGCCGTGGATACTTAAAAGACCCCACCGCCAAATCGCGTTCGTCCAATTTCCTCGATCTCACCGTTTAATATTTTCCATCGGTGAACAACATATGTACGTTATACAATTCAACAACTCAGCCTCAGCTCAGACAGAATAACCAGAATAAATTCTCTCTCATCTATTGCTGTTTCCATGTCTTTTCAACCGCCAACTGTGTGTGCGTGAGGTTTTTGAGAAGAGATTTGGTGGAATTAGTTGAATTGTGCTCGATTTTGTTGATTCGTAGTTGCGAATTTTGACGGAGTAATGGATGACGGAAAGAAGTCGGAGAATAGCGTCGTTAATGGCTTCTCTCCGGTGTCTTCGACTCCAGTTTTCTGGAAATCTCGGAAGAGATCAGGTATTTCGAGTTTGAATACGAGTATGCGTTTTTGTGAATCATTTTAAGCATAATTGAATAATTTTGTGATTGATTTCTCTTCTTCTTATTATTGTTGTTGATTCAATTACGTACGGTAGTAGATCTGTATATCCACATGTTGTAGCAGTTTGAATATTTGATGATCATGATGTTCGGAGCAAATTTAGATAGGGAGTAGGTGGCCAATTTTTCAAAATGTTATTGTAAAATGGGTAAATAGTTGTGGATAATTTAATTACGAAATAGATTCATAGTTCTAGTTTTGACAGATATCATCTGGTTACTGCTGATCCTTCAGGGTTATGAATTAAATTGATTTAGCAGTTTCTGGTTGCAGCGAGTGCGAAGAATTTGTACAAGGACATTGTAGATGAAGGTGATAAGACTTCAGAGAAGAAGGAAGAGCAGGTCACAACAACAGATGAAAAAATGGAAGAATCATTATCAACTTCTCCCACAGTTCTGTCTGAAAAACGTAAGGCTCTTTTTGAACCTCTGGAACCAATAATGGATTTGAGTGGTAGAAGACCTTCAGCTGAATCCTTACTCCCTCCACCGGACTTTGACACCGCCAGTTACCCTCGTGGATGGCTAATTGGGAAGAAACGGAAGCTTGTAAATGTGGATGTTGTTGAAAGCATGCGCAGGATTGCAGTACAGGAAATGAACAGAAAGGTATTGTACCTTTGCACTCTTTCTTTTTATAATTGGATTTTAAAATATAATTAGAAGAAAATAATCCTGCTCAACTTTACCCCCTTTGCCTTTTTAGTCTAAAACTGTACTTGAATATAATAAAAATCATAAGAATCCTACTGAAGATAAACGGATAGCAACTCACCATTTTTTCTTATTGATATCCCGTTTATATGTATGCGAAAGAAGAGCAGGCCACATGTCGGACTTTAAATGTGGTCCCTGTTGCTATTATGAGATATAAAACCTTGTACCTTGTGTATATTTTTACGAAAATGGTTAAATGCAAGTAACAATAACATATACACATACAAGCTAGCTCAAAAACTATGTTATTTCAATAACAATAACTATGCAAGAAACAATAACTGAATTAACCTTGTACTAAGATACCATAAGCTACTTCTGCAATAATCTTAAAAAATAAGCTTGCTTATAAAACGCCAACAATAGCCTTATTAACTAGCTATCATAACATTCTAATTTCATTTTCTCCTAATACAACATAGTACTTTGAAAATATATCCAATTATAGCAACATCATCAAAAATACAATACATATAGATATATGCTATGGAATCTAACTGTGAATACAGGACAGAGAGATTAACGGACTTAACGAGCAGTTAGAAGAAGATGCACGTGTCCTTGAACACCTTCAACTCCAACTGCTTGATGAACGAAGCAAACGCGCAGATGTTGAACGACAGAATACAATGCTGCAGAACCAGGTGGATATGCTCATGAATATGCTTCAGGAGCCTGAAAATATCGATGATGAAGATGTCTCACAAGAACCATAAGTAAGTCTGTTCCCTTTTTTTCTTTTTTTAATTCCCGCGTCATTTTGTAAAGCTAGCATTATACGGATCCATCATGCATCCTCTTTTGTTTTATTTTGTGTTGTTTTCGTCAAATATTGTTTATATAGTTACTCGTTAGTATAAGTATCTTGGAGAAGAAAATGAACTACTGCACCAAATGTATCATATCATATAACATGAATATAATTATATTTTATTTATTTGTTTCTCGAATTGAGACAACTACTGTGTACCAAAGGAGTCCTTGTTCCACAATACAATTTGTTTTGTTCCACGCAACAAATGTGTCGTTAGCGAGTTGTATTTTTATTTATTTAATAAATTTATTACAATAAAAAATAACGTTTTCATGTTAATTTTGTAAAATTATAAAACTATATGCATTTTTGTTGCAAGGGTGTTTTTCTCGTTGTTAGCTAATTTCATCATATTCATTCCTTGTTTCCTACTTACCAAACAAAACAGATTATATCAAAAACAGAATATTTTATTCAGCATAAAGTCGTTCAGAAATGATAATTTTTATCATTCTAACACATTTAATCGTTAACCTAATCAAACAACATCTTTTATGTTCATAACCAAATTTATCTAGAGTAATGTTATTATCTTATTTATCTTCTCATCCATAACCAAATTCATTCAGCTTTAAATCATTCAGTTTTTATCAAACAATCCCTTTGTATTATCCTAAGTATTATTATTATTATTATTTTTTAATATCATCATAATTTCTATATTTAGTCTTGTTGGTACGAAACTAAACTCAAACTGAAATTAAACGTACAAATTGAGTTTTAGCTTTATAAATTCAAGTGCAAATCAATTTCTTTTTTGCTTACAGCTGAATATTATTTAAAAAAAAAAAAAAAAAAAACCTTTGGCAAGGAGCTAGACATGAAAAGAAATTACACAGAAAGTAAAGAGTTTTGGAGCATTAGTGACAATAACTTCAAAATCATCTCATTCGATCCAAGAATTGAATATCTTGAAAGAATCCACCTTAACTTGTTTAACCATAACATTGATATGAGAGCGTTCTCTCCAAAGCAATATACACGTGGTTACTGAATGTGATGTAAGATATTGCTACACAACAAGTTTGTCCTAATTTTCATATTAAGTCTTGTTGGTAAAAAAACTAAACTCAATTGTGAATCTGATGCAAATCAATTTCGTTTTCTGTTTGGTTTAAAAGTTTAAAATAATGCAAAAAAGAAAACGATGTAACATATTTTTCTACATAATAAGTTCATACACCAATTCATTAAAATGATGTTTGGTCCGTACATTAAAAAACATGGTGTTACTAATCTTCACTTATAGTTGAAGATGATACACCAAGAGAGGAAGCGAAAGTTGCAGTGGTATCACCGTTTAAATACCTTTTGAGTCTATCTAAATCGTCTGCAGCATCAAGCATTGTCGGTCTATTCGATGGTGAATCTTGTGTGCACAAAATACCCATCTCCAACAACTCTCCAATGGCAACATCCCACATTTTCTTCACATCAGCTAATTGGTCTTTTGTGGTTTGTACCAAAGACGAGTCGACTACATGTTCCATATGTTGATGGTAGTGGCTTTTGACCCATCTGTGAAGGCTAAGCCCTTCGGAGAACATATCATCTGTTGGTCTCTTTCGTGTCACCATCTCGAGAACCAGGATCCCAAAACTGTAAACATCTCCTTTGGTTGATGTGTTTGATCCATAACCATACTCTATATACAAGAAAGTATACAATGTAATGTTTCACAATTCATGTTTAGTGAACAAAATGTTACCATTTTCTCTCTCTTTCAAAAAAAATGTTACCATTTTCTCATTATTAATCAATACAACATATAGTTTTAATAACTTTGTAACAAAATTATCATTTCTTAGTTTACATAATATGATAGATAATGATAAGTTTCTTATATCAAAAAAATTAAAAATTAAAAACTATGGTATGTGAACTAACTGAAAAATGATAAAATGAGATCCAACAATTATACTTTTGATATATAATGAGAAATAGAAGCAATGCGTACATTCATAATTGTCTGCCTATATTATGATTTCTTGTTTTTATAACATCAAAGTTTTACTAATTTTAACCAAATATCAAAATCTTATCTAGTTGTCAATTTTTTTTTATAGATAACCAAGATTTAACAAATGATATAACAATGAGTGAGAAGGTAAACGGGCAACAAGTTACGTCGTTAAGGCTATAATAAAACTAATTTTTTTTTTTGAAGACATAAATTTAGGGAATATAACATTATCAACTTTAAAAAAAAATTAATTAAGTTTATATTCAAGGAAGGATACAATTCTTTCAATGTCAAAATAAAAAATAAAATAAAAACCTAATATCTTTAAAACAAATTAAAAAATAGTGTTAAAATCAGAAAAAAAAAGTTAAATAAAAACATAATGTATTATTTGTTATTGAACAAAAAATAAAATGATGAAAACATATGTCATATGTGCCATTGCTATCTACCCGTTAACTAATGGTAATATGGATGATAAATTCAAACCTGGTGCAATGTAGCCGAACGATCCACAAAGCATATTTGCTGTGGAATTCCCCAGATTCTCAGTGCCACCTCCAATCGTCATAACTAATTTTGCGATCCCAAAATCAGAGACCAAAGCTGTCATATCATCGTTAAGAAGAACATTGCTAGGTTTCAGATCACAATGTATGACCTTAACCGGAGAATGATGGTGGAGATAAGCCATTCCTTCAGCAATATCACTGCAGATGTTCACTCTTTGAATCAGATTTAGATCTGATGACCCTGAACCTAATCCTCCTGAATCTGGATATAGACGACTATCCAAGCTTCCATTCGCCATAAATGGAAGAACAAGAGCTTTGAAATCAGGTAAACTACACGCGGTTATGATTCTTATCAAGTTTCTGTGACGAATTCTTTTCAGAACTTGACATTCTCTGTTGAAAGTCTTGGTGGAATTACCTGTTTGTAATTGAAGCACTTTGACTGCTATTTGTGTTCCATCTGGTAGCGATCCTCTGTATACTCGACCATAACCTCCAGATCCGAGTAGTCTCTGCTCATCGAATCCGTTTGTAGCTTCCGCGAGCTCCTTATACGTGATTCGTGGAAAATTACGTGTCAATTCCGGTTGAGAGTTCGTCTCCGGCCGAGTCGCGTTAGAACTCACGATTTGTTTCAGGTAACGCCATCCAATCACACAGCAGATTACTGTTAGCAGGACTGATATTATTATTCCGACATAGAATACTGCTAAAAACCCCGGCGAACGCAAGTATTTTTTCTTGTGAGAGCAAAACTGAAGGCCGGAAATGTGGCCACAAAGATGTGGATTTCCAAGAAAGGAAAGACTAGTGACCGAATTGAAAACGCCACCAGTAGGAACTCTACCCTGGAAGTCATTGAAGGAAAGATTCAAGAGCTTAAGGGTATGTATGTTGCTTAAACCTATTGGAATCTTTCCTGATAGCATATTATTAGATACATCAAACCCTACAAGACGAGTAAGCATGCTTAAAGACTCTGGAAGCTGGCCTTGAAATGAATTGCTTGACAAATCTAGAAACTCTAAGTCCATGTAACTCGAAATTTTAGGAAAGATGGTTCCAGTGAGGTTATTGAAAGAAAGATTGATCTCTTTGATGGTTTCTAGCATGCTGAGTTGACTCGGTAGTGGTCCTTCAAGGTGATTATGAGAAAGATTCAAGAATATCCCGTTTCGTGTCATGGCTGATAATAATCCAGGAGGTATGTGTCCGGTTAATCTGTTATGGGACAAATCTAGATTGGCTAGAACAACACAGTTTCCTAAACTTGAAGGTATGTTCCCTGAAAGCTGGTTATTATTAAGGGAAAGCGACCCCAAACCAGTTAACTTCCCAAAGCTTTCAGGGATTTTACCTGTGAATTTGTTATATGACAATTCAAGTTTACCCAAATGAAAACACTCTCCAATTGCTTCTGGGATTTCACCTGTGAAAGCATTGTGAGATAACAGAAGCTGTTCTAGTGCTGGTAACCGATTAAGCTCTGGTGCTATTGTTCCATTGAGATGATTTATTGTCAAATTCAACCACATTAGCTTTGAAAGATTAGCAAAAACGGGTGGAACTGAACCATAGATTCTGTTTTCTTGTAGCAACATTTGACTGAAATTAACACCAAGTCTTCCAATGGAATCAGGTAGGGTTCCTCCTAACCCCATACCTGCTAACTCGAGCTCCTGTAGCATACTACAGTTAGAAAGTGCAGTAAAAAAGACATCAAGATTGCTGTTTTGATCATGGCTGACCATATGGTTATATGATAAATGAAGATACAGAAGTTGGGTGAGCTTTGAGACTAGCTTTGATGGAAGTTCACCAGAAAGATAATTGTACTCCACATCAAGATTGAACATATTTGAAGCATTTGACAAAGAGAAAGGGATTTCACCAATGAACTGATTGTTATACAAATTGAGATTCCAAAGATTCAAACAATCCCCGATACTTTCGGGGATTTTCCCAACTAGGAAATTATGTGAGAGGTCAAGATTCGACAAGACAGTGCAGTTTGAGAACAAAGAAGGTGGGATTTCTCCTTGTAATCTGTTGTCTTTGAGACTAAGAATAGTGAGGTTTGATAAAGAAGATAAAGATTCTGGAATCCGACCTTCTATACTATTGAATTCCAGAAGAAGGTTTCTAAAATGGCGTAAGGATGAGATTTCATCCGGGATTTTTCCATAGAAATTGTTTCCAGAAAGATTTATTGTTCGAAGGGCTGTGAGGTTTGAGATAACAGGTGAAAACGGGCCCACAAGTCCAAATCCAACAAGCTCGATTATCCTCACACGATGACCATTATTGCAATGGATTCCTTTAAAACTGCAAACTTCGGTAGTCTCATTCCAGTTTGAAAGCACCAAATACGGGTCTATCTTTATACTCTTCTTAAATTCCAGAAGCGCATCTTTATCTGTTTTAAGGGAATGTTGAGGACACACATGGACAAAGAACATGAAGAACACAAAGAAGAAGAAAAAGGAGAAGATTTTTATCTGGAAGAACATTTTGGAAGCTCCACACTGCGTAAAGGTAATATCTCTTTGGTGCTTTTGCCTACATCTGAGATAGTGAAATAGTGTTTAAATGCTGAATGGGTGTTTCTGTTAAAGTCCCTTTTTAGTGTGAATAGTGGATTTTGGCATGATTCTTGGAGGGACTATACTATTAGTTTTGTCTATGATGGGTGCACAAATGATGAGTAGATGTTCACTAATTTTTGGTGGAAGTTGATAGCAACAGAACTGAGTTGACCTAATATTTTGATGTTTAAATTGTAGCCACTTTTAGAGCTTTTCTGAGGTAGAAACCATTGATTTTAGGATTTAGGGGATATCCTAAAAGCTTTTGTGGCCATTCGACAATAGGGATTGTCAGAGGATGTTGTGATATGTGTGTTTAATTGTTTATGGGAAAAGTAGTATGAAAGGAAGTTAACTTTTTAAGGTTTTTAGTTTTAACATAATGAGGGTATTGGTGGGTAGGGTAAAGGTAGAGGTGAGCTTAAGCATTTTAATTTGGTTAATTCTTGATGTATATATATATAAAACGAAAAGCAATTGGTGAGTGATGAGGAATCATAGGGGTTAAAATGATACATTTAGTTCACAATATGATGGCATGCCAAGTTGTACAAGTGAGTGTTTATTTTTCTATTAATTTTGTATGTTACTTTAATTATTTAAAAAGTATGTTTACTTTATATGGTGGTATATTTTTACTATTTCTTTTATATCAAGTTGTGCTCCCTCTCTAGTTTTTTTTTTTTAATTTATAAAGAAGAAATATGTGATTGGTCTTTCTTTTTCTTTTTTTAAGGAATCATAAGGTTTTAGATAGTTTATGTGCGTAAAGTTGTGGTGGATTCATTCCTTTCTTTTCCATCTTGTAACCGCGTGCTTCGCGTGGGCTAAAGTCTAAACATATGATAGAACACCAAACCAATAACGATTAAAAAGTGTAACGGCATCATCATAGTTTCTTTTACTAAGCTTTACATGTTTTAAGGTTAAGTTCGTTATAATTAATATAACACTTTATCATCACCTCATAAGTATATGTCAATAATTTCAATTCAGGTAATGTTGATAGAATTATCAATTGCATATTTTATTTTTATTATTATTTCTTACTTTTGGTTGAGATATTAATCTGTCTTTTTAACAAAATTTTCAAAATTAGCAAACCACAATCATACAACTTCAAAATATTTTGAACAACCTAGATTTGATATTAGAAAATCAGATTGTTGCGAAAGAATGTTTGTATGATTCATGATTTGTTAGTAATAGTATTGTATATGTCTTAGCTGTTTGGCACGATACTCCTGTATTTATAACCCTTGTATATTGTTAATGAAATTATCGAGATTGAATCCAATTACATGGTATAGGAGTGATTATTTTTCTAGTCTTGCTCTCGCACTCTCACACTCAAGAGCCTCTTCTCTAGCCCAATCCTTTCAATCTCCACTTGATCGACTATGACGGACTCTTTTGTGACAAAGAAACCCTTTTGTATTACCAATATCAAAGCCTTTATTCCTCTCACCCTAGATCTTGATGAGCTCAATTACATTGATTCTCAAGAACTTTTTGAAACTCTGAGTTTTGGGTCCTCACATTCAATAGAAAAAAACTAAATATTATATATTGAATCACACAGGGTTTAGACATCAAATAACAAAATATATAAATGAACATGTATTTATATTTTGAGAATAAACCTCTTCCCATCTCAAAAACTAGTATAGGGACATCATTGCGTTTTAAAATTGGACAATAAATAAAATTCAAATCAAACTCATATAAACAGTGTTATAGATGCATGATAGAAAACTATGCTCAATTCCTAATTTATCTCCAGGTAGTTTTCATGTACAAGTTCCTTTAATATTTCTCAATCGTAGTGGTCGGGTGAAACATACTTATAAGAAATAAAATATAAACAGAGGCCTTGTAAAACTTGTTTGCTTGTATGCCAGTGGAAATCGGCTGATGGGTTTGAAAGACCCAATGTTTCGTGAGGTGTTCTAAAATGTCTTCATATTCTCGTAAGCTCGTATAGGATATACTAGTTTCATGTATAATGTGTCTGGACACGTCTCATATCTCAAACCTATATGAATGGATACAGATGATCATGATTTATAGAAACTTGTATATGCTTTTTGAAAACAAAACATAGTTTCAAAAGACATATCTTTTAAAACTTGTATCATCAAAACTCATTTACTCGTGAGCTTGAACCCGGGATGTTCGTTTAAATATTGCAAGTAAGCTTTCACTTAATTCGTTTGCCGTTTCCAAAAAAAATCAAAACTTATTTACTCGTATACAGCACAAAGTACATATAGACATATAGTAAAACATATTACATAGTAATTAGTAATACAAAACACATAATGAAAGTACAATGTCATGAGGGTATATATGCCAATATACTAATGTAATCACCTCAATTGCATATGTAATCTCCTAAAGCTCCTCTAAGTCATCTTAGTCATAGGACACCTAAACATGTATAATTAAGCAAAGTACTATCACTAATCAATTAAGCTAATTAGGGATACTTGTAGCTTATTTAAACTCAAATATCTCATAAATACTCTTATAAAGTCCAAGGGGAAGCATTGGATGCAACCAAAATCCATCGAATCAAAGGCTAAAAAATAGTGTTTATGGGACATGAGGGTAAACATGATTGTGCATGGTCTACATGTCACACAAAAACGATCTCAAAGATCCAAAACAAGCCCCAAAACTCAGCTTATTTGATTCACCGTGAGAATAACTTTCCAATGTGACAACAAGGGAACATGCTTTCCGAAGGTATCCGACTATCCTTCGTAAGGCCCTAAAGTCCACAGATGAACGAATTCCTTGCAACAAAATCGCGTATACTCCATCTGAAGTCTGTATTCTTGAGATGGTCTGATTCCCTAACAGACCACTCATACTGAATCATTATCATTGAATCCAGTCCGTTTATCCCTACACTGACTACTCAACTTCTGGTAACTCGAGGTTCCCACCATATAACAAGATCACCAACCCAACTATCCCTGCAGGTCACTTAGCATAACCCAAGCAATCTGTTATTCCGTCTGTACTTGCAACCTAAAACGCAAATACTAACACTGCCCAAACACCGAAATTTCCTGAAGCAGCATGCTACTTTCCAAAATCTATCGAGACCTTCCTGGTCTCAATTCATTCGCCAGTCATCTGAAATACCGGGTTCCGGCCTGGGCGCTGAGCTAAAAGGACTCCCTACTTAGTTGCCTCACACGACTTCTAAACGAAATCCTTCTCTGAAACTAGTTGCTACTAGTTATCTCGTCACTGTGGCCCTATCGGCCTTCTGATCTAACTGATTGGTTCCATGCGTCGAATCCTGATGTCACCAAACCCAAGGCTAACAGTGATTGCTACATGACCATTGGTAGCCTTATGTCATAAATGACCTTAAGCAGTCCACGGCTTCCTCGCTCTCATAGCTGTAGTGGCGCTTCTACAGTCTTATCACTGGCTTAACTAGGTCTAATCCGCCTGGGTAATTCCGAAATTCAATCCGTGGATTTCCATATCCTCACTGCTACACCCGAACTGGTGGGTACTACTGTTCTTTCCGCGTCCTAACAACGCACTCACACTACCTACCAACCTAGTGAATATTACGGCTACACCCGCAGACTTACAACACTCTATCACTATCTGGCTGCTAGTGAAGGCTACGACTACTCTCGCAGACTTACAACACTCTAATACTATCTGGCTGCCAGTGAATGCTACGGCTATACCCACAGACTTATAACACTCTAACACTATCTGGCTGCTAGTGAATGCTACGGCTACACCCGCAGACTTACAACACTCTAACACTATCTGGCTGCTAGTGAATGCTACGGCTACACCCGCAGACTTACAACACTCTAACACTATCTATACTGGATCGAACACGCGCTTGACCCGCACTCAGCTGAACTCATGTCCTGAATGGAATCCCTAACCTGATTCCCTAAGGCTTGCTAGCAAACATTACGGGAACGCGATCTCCTTATTGGCAAGTTTTTCCGAACTTCCATCTCACACTATCCTCAAACCATACAGCCGCTTGGGCTGTCTTCCTTCCAGACAAGGATGCGAAACTTATCCCAGTTTCAAAACTGCTCCTACTTCTGAATCCTTGGATGATTCTCCCCCACTTTGATTCAACTAACGTCTTACGACACACAATACTGGAAGGATTCTCAATCCTTCTTACCATTTTATGCCTAATCTGCTAAAAAAACCATGCTTACCATTGCTAGTGTTTCAATAGTAGCCAGTCCAAAAGATCACACCACCTCCAAGAACCCAAATAAATCTCCGGTAATAACCCGCTAAACCCAGGAAGCTCCGAATCTCAGTTGGAGACCTCGGAATCTCCCACTGCATCACGGCCTCTATCTTGGCCGGATCGACTAGTACACCCTTCTGGTTGACAGGGTGCCCAAGGAATTGCACCCCGCGCAACCAGAATTCACAATTGGAGAACCTTGAGAAAATTCTCTCCCTCCTTAAAGTCCCTAGCACCTCCCTCAGGTGCTTCTCGTGCTGCTCCTCAGTCTTGGAATAAACCAAGATGACGTTGTACTTTCCCAATCCCGTAATCTGGGGAATTGCTCTATCACTATTCGCTGATGCTTCTCGGTATGCAATTGGCATATGACATCTCTTGAAATATAATTCAGACACAAACCGAGGATAACTTAGGGTTACACTTACTCAAACCCTTGGAACGAAAGGCTCCATTGTGCAATTTCTCGCAAGTGTTGCACCGAATCTGGTCCTGCTGGTCTTTCGAAAGCTAATCCTAAATCTAGGGTCTTCTCCCGAGACCCTTCAATATAAGAAACTGATCTGGTTCCTCTTACCAATGTGCTCCAAGTCCATATCCCATTCCCAAGCTCTAGAAGTCATACCATTCAGGGTCTTGCACCCCGAGATACTCATGATCTCCCTGCTATCATTCTACAGTATGTTCTGATAACTTACCTTCTTCATTTCCTCATCTGCTGCATACTGTGGTACCATATAAGCTCTTTCTCGAGACTTGGCAGTGATCTCTGCCACAGTCTCAGTCGTTTGGTGGAGATCTAACAACTATTGCGCCAACTGCTGCGTCTCAATCGCCTGGGCACACTCTGCCTAGAATCTGGTCTAAAAGTCATCCCATGACATAGCATCAACCGCGTCATCACTCAACTCACTACCAATCTCTTCCTATCAATCTCGTGCTCTGTCCCTCAGGAGACAGGAAGTAAGTCAGATCTTGTCTCCAACGTCTGGTACGAAAAGTGTTGGTGACATCTGCCAACCATCAGCTGCTAACAATGGGGTCCCTGGCCCCCATGACAGTCTGAAGCCTCACAAACTCTGAATTCCCGAACATCAACGTACGGGTCCCTATCATGACTGATATCTCAGTGCAGATTGCACTCGGCCTCTCATCACAAATCTCTATAATGCCCTCCTTGATCATACTGAGGATCACAAGAGTCTGGTCAATGATACTGCGAGTAATCTCAGATGGAATGAACTCCCTCATCTGATCATCAAGCTGCCCGGCTACAGAGTCTGAGCCTGATCCCTCGTCGACACCAGAACTACCATCTGGTCTACCACGTAGCATCACTATACTCGGTAATATACCATCACTAACATCACAATACTCATCAAAACTCGAGGGATCTCACACACTACAAGTTCCCTGGTCTTATCTCAGCCTTCCTTGATTCGAGTACGGATCCTCTGCTTTCAGTAGTACGGGCCCATACTACCTTCCACATCTATCCGTACTTTCCTCAAGAACTGCCTTGACTCCACCAAGTCCCTTCTACTGCTACTGCTCTCTACTACTCTCATCCTAGGCTTGCCCTAGGGAAATCACCAACCCACTCTCCGCCATCAGCTGCATAAGAAGTCCCTGCTTTCTTCCCTTAACTAGCTCGCGAATACTATTACATATTACTCAGACTAGATAATTCTTCGAATGAGAGATCCTACCCTACAACGGTTGGACTCAAACAAGAGATGCGCAATAGAGCTAGACCTAACCTTCTGAAATTATTTAATCCTCGCAATATATAACGTAACATATTCATTTAATAGTTAGTAAAACATAACTAAGACTCCTAAAAACACAAAGCAAGCAACATTCGAGCATCGAGTACACATAATCAAGCATATACTACTTTGCTATCGTACTGACTAATCTATACTAGCATGCAGTTCTCAATAAGCCGGTACACATATAACAGGCACATAAGGCATCCTTCCTAGATCCTTAGTCCTAATCTAGCATGCTGCTGTCATAAAGCTGAAAAACATATCATAACATAAACTTGTATGGGTAATTTGGGAGTACTTACTTGAGCTCGGTTGATTGCATGCACCACACCCATTTCTCTTTTCAAAGTTCTTTTTCTTTCTAAAATTTCTTTTCGCTTTTTCTAAAACTCTTTTCTTTCCTCAAAATCCTTCTTACAAAAATCGATTTCCTTTTGAAAATTTATATACCAATTCCTTAGTTTGAGTTCAGACACACCCGAAAGTGTGCCCGAATCCCTCAAACCAAGGCTCTGATACCAACTTGAAACATCCCAAAAACACGGTCCAAAAATTTCGTTTTAAATCATTAATAAAACCATACTTATCTTTCAACATATAAAATCATAAATGGTAGATCTCAAGAACATAATAACATCTGTCAAATATATCAGAGTATAAACAACCCAGGCTGAACAAATGGTGTGTTCACTGCAATCTTTCCGAGCTCTTCTTTTGAAAACTTAAGCACTTGAAACCAATACTGAAAACCGTAAGCACGAAGCTTAGTGATCTCCCCCAAACTACCACATACCATACACATAACATATAACAATCACATAACTCTTGGACTACTCCCAACAGCATCGGGACGAATCCAGGCATCGGCTTACCCGACATCGGACTCCTGCCCGGCATCGGGCTCACCCCGGCATCCGACCGCATCGGGCATCGGGCTCACCCCGCCATCAGGCTTGCCCCGGCATCGGGCTTACCCCGGCACATACACAGCATAACATATATCATAAACACATAACATAATCACATGATCTGCTTCAGGCTTGCCCTGGCATCGGACTGTAACGACGTAAATTTTCAAAACAACTTTTCATTTTTAAATCATACTTTCAATCACACGATAATCACAAACATAATGTATCCACTGTGTCATAACAAAACATGTCCCAGAATCTCAATAACATAAACTCCATAAGTGTGTACGGATCATGTCGGCGCCTTCCCGCGATCCTCGCTAGTACCTGAAACACATAACACAACAACTGTAAGCATAAATGCTTAGTGAGTTCCCCAAAATACCACATACCACACATACGCCTTTCCAGGCCATAACTCTGTAGGATCTTCCGATCCATGTGTCTCAGGGGACTTCCGTCCCGAATCCTGGTAGACCTTCCGGTCCTACCCGTATCGACCTTCCGGTCCGTAACCTCCTGACCTTCCGGTCCATATCATCCTGACCTTCCGGTCCTTACCATACATAACATACATATCACATAACCGCATATAGCACATACATCATAGCATACAAGACCTTCCGGTCACACATAGGTACCCTTCCAGGTACAGTATAGTGAGAAGACTCACCTCAATGAAGTCGGATAAACTCTCGTGCTCAACGTCCCGACTTAGCCTCCTCCTATTATTCAAATAACATCCCCGATCAATATTCTCTCAAAGTCTCATCCCTAAAGATTGGGTAGAAGACCATTCTACCCTCCCCTGAACTCTCTTGAATCAGTCTTGACCAGAACCCCAAGGTCAACGAAAGTCAACGGTCAAACTTTGACCCGACTCGTCGAGTGCACAAGGGCGACTCGGCGAGTCCATGCGGGTCCTCTGAATCCTTTCAGCCTCTCTTGGCTCGTCGAGTCATCCTTCCACTCGACGGGTTACACCTGTCACGAATCGCGGGGCAACCCCGACTCGACTCGTCGAGTCCACTTATGGACTCGGTGAGTTGCTTCCATGTTCTTACTCATATGACCTTCTAAGGTCAGATCTGCTTCCCTAACTATCAGATCTACCCTTCAAGTGTTCAAATGTCACGTAAAGGTGCAACCTTTACGTGCATGCAACCCACATCAAGTCACAAATGGAGAAATAACTCTAAAAATGGCAACATAGTCCCCAATCTCTCATTTGCTTGCATAAAGCTGAGGGATAGTGACTCTATGGACCTCTCATGGTCCAGATCTGATGCTATTAACACAAAGGGGACCTCATACTCACTAGATCTTACATAAAATGGAGGTAAAAAACCCTAAAATCATGAAATCTATCATATCAACATGAAATAGAAAGGATTATACCTCCAGAGATGAACTCTCAAGATGATTAGCTCAGATCCAAGCCCCCTTCACACTCTAGATGGGTGTTTCCTTCTTCCTTCTAGCAAAACTACACCAAAAGTGATGTATTAACCTCTTCTTGCTCTCAACTCTCCTACTGCTCTCTCTAGGGTTTCTCTGGGATGAAGTGGCCGCAAATGGAGGCCATAAAGGCCTTTAAATAGGGCACAAGCCCGGGGATTTAGGGTTTCACTTAACAGCGCGGACTCGTCGAGTCCACGCATCGACTCGTCGTGTCCTTCATTAAATCAGACAAGAAATGCGCGATCCTACTCGGCGAGTCTGAGCGCCTACTCGCCGAGTCCCTCCCTAAAACTCAAGATAAATACTTAAAATAGGATACTTGGGAATCCGGATGTTACACAGACCGAAGCCCGGAACATATAATCATAACATATAAACTAGCATACATCGGGCTTGCCCCGGAACATATAATGCATGGCATAATAACTAACATACATCGGGCTTGCCCCGGCATCGGGCTTACCCCGGAACACTTAACATATAACATATAACATAATCGCATATACTGCACCGGGCTTGCCCGACATCGGACTGAAGCCCGGAATACATAACATATAACACATATACATGCATGAATCACAAAGACATCAAGCATACTTAACTACTTCTCGGGACCGCCCCGGCATCGGACCGAGGTCCGGAAACATATAAACTGCATCGGGCTAACCCCGACATCGAGCTTACCCCGACATACTCTACAACTTAAACGGGCCGGCATTGTGGCCGTAGACCCGTTCCTACTGGAAGGAAACTCACCTCACACTGCTGAAGTCCCGCTGACAGAACCGTAGCTGCTCGATGACAAATTCCCGATCTGTCAATATCAAAATAACACCCAATTAATAATTGGGTTCTATCACATATCCATAATTCCATGCTTGGGGTAAAAGACTACTTTACCCTTAACTTACATTGACTCAGTCCCAAGGCCCAATCTAAAGGCCCAAGGTCTAACTATGGCTCAAAGCCCAACATATGGCCCAATTTTCCAAATTGGGTCCAAACCTCTACATGGACTTCCCTTAAGGCCCAATTGTTCAGTCCGGTCCAACATGTCTCATTCTAAGGGCCCAATATCATACAACCATCTAGGCCCAACTATGGCCCAGTTTTCCAAATTGGGCCCAAACCCTCCTATGGGCCTTACCCTAAAGCCCATTAAATTGTTCTAGTCCATTTGCTTGTTCTTGGATGGCCCAACACAAAGCCCAAGTGAAATTAGGGTTTCACATAAAATGATGATTAAGGTTAAGTGTTTCTCACTTAACCCATTAAGGGCTTAATTCATTAAGTCCTCTATTCTGCTAGATAAATGATATGGAATAATTTGGGCTTAATACACAATCCAATCCCAATGGCCCAAAGGTGGGTCCAAATAAGTCTAAGGCCCAATTACTCACAATTAGGGTTTTCTAAACCCTAATTAGGGTTTCCACCCAAACATGGCCCAATAGGCTCAAAATTAATCTTTAAGCTCATTAGGGTTTTGCTAGGTCCATTAAGGTTTTGCTAGTGGGGCACCACCCACTACCACCTCGGGTAGTGGTGGTCAATGACGGCTCACGGCGGCGGCCACCACCTTACGGTGGTGGTTTTGAGTTTCTTTTTATTATTCATCTTGCTAATTACAATTACAGTGCTTAATTCCAAAATAACCACACACACACACACTAACTAATCATAACACACGCACACAACCACCCTAGTGGTGGCAGGCGGTGGCTCGTGGCGGCAGCCACCATGGCTGGCGGCCATGGTGGGTTTTTCCTCCATTTTCCGGTCATCAAACAACATCTACAACACCCATGAAAATACCAATTTATACAAAAGATCCCAGCCACCCACCTAGCGGCGGTGGCGACATGGAAAAGCAGTCAACAACGCTAGCGGAAGCAATAGTGCTAACAGCGACGACCACCATGGACAGCCGCCATCGTGGTTCTTCTTGACTACTCACGACATCCGGCTACAGCAGCTTCTTCAAACGCTCAGAGTGGCGGCGGTGACGCAAGGAAGCGGGCAGTAGCGGCGTTTCCTGCGACAGCCACCATGGCCGGCAGCCATGGTGGTTTCCTCGGGTTTCTTCTGGCCGAACGACACATACACCCGCCAAGACAACCTCCTCGGGGTGGCGGATGACAATCAGAAGAGTGGAGGAAGGACCATACGACGACGGCAGCGACGGCTTGGAGGAGGCGGAACAGCAGCGCTACCACGGTGCCTACAACGGAGTTGGCGGTACAAGCGGTGGCGGCGAATGAGAGGGGTTCTCACGAGCAACCGACGGTAGCAACGCAAGCGGTTTCGATTTCCGGCGGTGGTCTTGGGTTTTAACGGCGACGGCTGGGGAGTTTATCGGAATGGAGGGTGGCGCCGGTGGGAGACATAAGGTGAAGGTGGCGGCTGCATAAATGGTTCGTAGGGTTAGGGTTTCACAAGGGTTTTATACCCGCTGCTATTCAAACACATTTCCATAATGACCATTATGGTCCCTCCTTCTCATTCTTCTTTCAAACTAAGTCCTTGATTTACCCTTTCTACCCTCACTCCTGAAATCCTTTACAATTTAAGTACAAATTTTACCAAACAGCCCTCGGTTCTCAAAATCCTTTCATAACAAGTCCAAGACTTACCAAACACCCCCTGCCTCCTAAAACCTTTACAAAACAGATCCCGAAACTTACACTTTTAACCCCCACTTCTAAATTTATAACTTTGAATCCCCAAAACTAACGCCTTGCTACATTATTATTGATTTTAGAGCTTCTATACATTTATTTATTTATTTTATAAATGGGGTGTTACATACAAAGTTTACAATCATTTGAAAACTTTCACCTTTTATATCAAATTCACTGTCATTGCTATATTTATTTTGAAAGATACGGTTGGTATATGTTAATAGATTCTACACTTGTGCAAATTTTTTGACAACTACTTTGTTCTCTTTATTGATCTTTTACATGTGATTTCCATGGGTTGTAACCTAGATAATCATATATTTCGTTTTATTTTTTTAAACATTTCAATATAATCAATAACACGAAGTCTCTTTATGTTACTTTATTATTTTTTTTTATTGTGTCGACTTTTTATAACGTTATATGTATTTTTTTTATATGTTCTTTCGTGGTTTACACTGAATATAATCCAGAAGTTTACTATAAATAAAAGACAAAATTACAAAAATGGTCCCTGTGGTTTGCCAAAAGTAACAAAGTTAGTCCCTATTAATTTTTTTTGATGCAAATGGCCCCTCTGGTTTGCAAAACTTGCACAGATGGCCCTTTTTACTAACGCCGTTAGAATTCAGCCGTTAGGGACTGAATTAACAAGGGTATTTTTGTCTTTTCAAGTATAAAGGGAATGGATTCGCAACTTTGGGTAAACCATAGGGACCAAGCAAGGGTATTTTTGTCTTTTCAAGTATAAAGGGACTGGATTCGCAACTTTCTGTACACCATAGGGACCATTTTTGTAATTTTGTCTTAAAATGATAAGAAATGAGGGGAGGAGGATTCGAACTTGGGACCTCCTTCCCCATCCTTACTCAGCCAAAGCTCTAACCAACTAGGCTAGAGCCAAATTTGTTATATAATTCCGAAAATTAATTAATATTATATAAAAGCGTAAATAATTAATAATAAAAAAATAAAAAAATTTAGAAAAAAAAATTAATAAAAAAAATATATTTTTAGCGTATTGTAAAAAAATATTTTTTACAAAAAATTTATTTGTTTTTTTACGTATTTGTTTTACATAAAATATTTTTTTAATGTATTTAAATAAATACGTTTTCGTATACTATGTTATTACATTGCTATGATCCTAAAATATATTTTTACGTTTTCATATAAAAATACGTTTTTTTTCTTTCACATAGAAAAAAAAGTTTTTTTACGTATAAAATATGTTTTTTATATATTTAAAAAATACATTTTTGTATAAAATATTTTTACGTAAAAACATTAAGAACGTGATAACATAACGTAAAAATATGTTTTAAGATTAAATCAAAACGTCTTATATTTTTTACGTAAAGCAAACTAAAGACGTTAACATAACGTAAAAATGCGTTTTTTTACGTAAAAATACATTTACGTAAAAATATATTTTTACGTAAAGCAAACTAAAGACGTTTTTTTACGTATGGGTGATTGGTCCCTCACCCATATAACGTTTTTTTAGTTAAAAACGTTAACGTGATAACATATTATATGAAAACGCATTTTTACGTTTTCTTTACGTAAAAAATATAAGTCGTTTTGATTTTATCTTAAAACATATTTTTACGTTATGTTATCACGTTTTTAATGTTTTTACTTAAAAACATTTTATACGAAAATGTATTTTTTAAATATATAAAAAACATATTTTATACATAAAAAAACTTTTTTTTCTATGTGAAAGAAAAAAAAACATATTTTTATATGAAAACGTAAAAATATGTTTTAGGATCATAGCAATGTAATAAAATAGTATTCGAAAACGTATTTTTTTAAATACATTAAAAAAATATTTTATGTAAAACAAATACGTAAAAAAACAAGTAAATTTTTTGTAAAAAATATTTTTTTTACAATACGTTAAAAATGTATATTTTTTTTATTAATTTTTTTAAAAATATTTTATTAATTTTTTTAAAAATATTTTATTAATTTTTTTATTATTAATTATTTACGCTTTTATATAACATTAATTAATTTTCAGAAATATATAATAAGTTTGCCTCTAGCCTAGTTGGTTAGAGCTTTGGCCGAATAAGGTGTGGGGAAGGAGGTCTCAAGTTGGAATTCTCCTCCCCTCATTTTCTATGGTATACCCAAAGTTGCGAATCCAGTCCCTTTATTTTAAGACAGAATTACAAAAATGGTCCCTATGATTTACCTAAAGTTGCGAATCCAGTCCCTCATTTTCTATATTCTTATTATTTTAAGACAAAATTATAAAAATGGTCCCTATGGTTTTCTATTGTTTACCCAAAGTTGCGAATCCAGTCCCTTTATTTTAAGACAGGATTACAAAAATGGTCCCTATGATTTACCTAAAGTTGCGAATCCAGTCCCTTATTTTCTATCATTCTTATTATTTTAAGACAAAATTATAAAAATGGTCCCTATGGTTTACTCAAAGTTGCGAATCCAGTCCCTTTATACTTGAAAAGACGATACTCTTGCTAATTCAGTCCCTAACGGCTGAATACTAACGACGTTAGTAAAAAGGGTCATCTGTGCAAGTTTTGCAAACCACAGGGGCCATTTTCATCAAAAAAGAATTAATAAGGACTAACTTTGTTACTTTTGGCAAACCACAGGGACCATTTTTGTAATTTTGTCTAAATAAAATGTTTTACCAATCGACGCACTGAGTTTCAAGTACCTACCGTTTCACCCCCTCTAATCCTCCCCTTTCTTATATTTTGTTGCTAACGTAACAGCCGAGTGCGTTCGTTAAAAACATTCCTCAAGACTCAAAGCCCTTGTCAAAGTTATCCTCTCTGCGCGTTATTCTCATCGGATCGTCTTAACAATCATCATTGTTCTTCGTTAAATCGCAATAGGTAACACCGAATCATCTAATTAAAGTTGTGCGTTCTGTTGAAATTTGTTGATATCTTAGGGTTTTGGCTTTCGCAATTTATCGTATCATACTCGTTCTATTTCAAACAAAAGGTATCAAAGTCTTCACCAATCTTCAAAGTCCACGAGTTGTTTGATTCTGTTTTGTGTTTTTTCATACGGTGTTCGATGATTTGATGCTGAATTATGGGGTTCGGTGAATATCGATCGTTGATCAGATGAGAGAGAAATTTGTTCTATATGTGGATTTTTGCATCAGTGAACTGCTTATGTTTTAGATTAGGGTTTGGGGAATTACAACTATGGTCGTGTTTGCGTCTTATTATTTGGGTTTTTGCTTGTTTGCTAGTTAGGGCATAATACCTGTCATCAAATTCCTAATGCCTGGATTTCTGTATACTGTTATTTAACTTGAACAACAACAACAATATCTAGTTCCCATAAGGTTGTAGGGTAAAGGGGAGGTTGGATGTAGACATTCTTCCTCTACAGATTAGCTGCTTCCGTGCAAGATCTCCGGCATGTGTAATTGTTTCCATACACAAGTGAGTCAACAAGATTATGCGATTGAAAATACTAAAACTAGATATAGTACTAATAGTTATAAATAAAATGAAATACATAAGTAGCTACATACACACAAAAATATATAAGCAACTCGTATCTGTATTACTCCACTACCTCCTATCTATGGCCATGTCCCCAGAATAAGAGAGAGCTTCATTTTTCCCTTCTTTAACTTGATGACTTGATGTCATGTCACTCTTTTTTAATCATCATAATGTATGTCACCTCATGCATCTGTGTATAATTATACATATATGTGCATCATTGAGCTGCTCTAGCCTTAGATTTACAATTTACTAAGTTTGTTTCTTTTCGAGTAAGCTTGTCATATTTTTCATTTGAATTCTATTCGCCTAAGGGTTACTCTATCTTGTTTGTTGATTATTGCTAAGGTCTCTAACAAGTGTCAAATTATCAGGTTCAGTGAATATTGATTAGTGATAGAAGAGTAAAAGAAAGATGTGGGCAGCTTCATGCCTTGCCTCCTGCTGTGCAGCATGTGCATGCAATGCATGCCAGACTGTTGTGTCAGGGATTAGCCGTAGGTCTGCTCGTATTGCATACTGTGGTCTCTTTGCTCTTTCTCTCATTGTTGCTTGGATTCTAAGAGAAGTTGCTGCACCTCTCATGGAGAAGATTCCATGTAAGACTAAGATCCTTTCCTTCCAATCTTTACTAAAAACATATATATAATGTTGTTTGTGCTATAATATATTTGATGCAGGGATTAATCATTTTCACCAAACACCAGATAGGGAATGGTTTGAGACTGATGCTGTTTTGAGAGTTAGTTTGGGGAACTTTTTGTTTTTCTCAATTCTTTCTCTTTTAATGGTTGGGGTGAAAAATCAGAAAGACCCACGAGACAGTTTACACCATGGTGGATGGATGATGAAAGTCATTTGCTGGTGTCTTTTGGTAATCTTTATGTTTTTCCTCCCAAATGAGATTGTTAGCTTTTATGGTAAGCCAAATTTTGCTTTCTCAATATATTCATTTCAACAAGTCAAACTTACATCATTTTGTGTTTGCTGCAGAGTCAACATCAAAATTTGGGTCAGGGTTATTTCTCCTTGTACAAGTTGTCCTCTTGTTGGACTTTGTTCATAGCTGGAATGACACATGGGTTGGATACGATGAACAGTTCTGGTTAGTTCTATTTGTTTTCACCTTTCACAAACAACTAAAATTTAATATTTATACAAAATTATTTAATTATAAACCATGTGATGGATGCAGGTATACAGCCTTGCTTGTGGTTTCACTCGTGTGTTATGTAGCAACATTCTCCTTCTCTGGAGTTCTCTTCTATTTGTTTACCCCATCTGGACAGGAATGTGGGCTCAATACATTCTTTATTGTCATGACCCTCATTCTTGTCTTTGTGTTTGCCATTATCACTCTGCATCCAACAGTAAGCCTCTAGCTAATGTGCTTTATTATTATAGATAGAAATTGTGTTGATTTGAATTATTAATGATTGATAGGTAAGTGGAAGCATTCTGCCAGCATCGGTTATATCTTTATACTGCACGTATCTTTGCTACAGTGGACTTGCAAGTGAACCAAGGGATTATGCGTGTAATGGTCTTCACAAGCATTCCAAAGCAGTGAGCACAGGGACACTTACTGTTGGGCTGCTCACAACTGTGCTCTCTGTGGTTTACTCTGCTGTGCGTGCTGGATCCTCTACAACTCTCCTTTCCCCTCCTTCCTCCCCTCGTGCTGGTAATCTAATTCTAAACTAAAACTAAACTTTCTTGGTTTAAATCATTTTTTTTTAATATATTTTCTAACCATATAATATTTCATGTTCAGGTGGGGAGAAACCTTTGTTGCCATTAGACAAAAGAGATGAGCATGAAGAGAAAGAGAATGTTGCTAAGCCTGTTACGTATTCCTATTCCTTCTTCCACATCATCTTTTCTCTTGCCAGCATGTACTCAGCAATGCTACTCACTGGCTGGTCAACCTCGGTTGGGGAGAGCGGGCGGTTGGTGGATGTCGGGTGGCCGTCTGTGTGGGTCCGGATCATAACCTCATGGGCAACTGCCGGTTTGTTCATCTGGTCTATGGTTGCCCCTCACCTCTTCCCTGATAGGGACTTCTGAGGGCAATATCGTAATATTTCACACTAATACATTACCTTTACCTACCTACCTACCTACCTATTTGTATTTGATTTTGTGTGCTGATGTTTGACCGAGTTGCTGTTGGGTTTGTTTTTCGTTTGTTTAATCATGTGAAATTGTGAATAAATCTTTTATTAAGTCTCAATGTGTGCTTTCTTTCATATGTATGATAATACTAATAGATAAGTTTGAATCGGGTACATGACACTACTTTTTTATATGCTCTTAATCTCTCCAAAATATCAGAGTTGACACGTACATGGTCTAAAAAGTGCATGCATGATTATTGCATGTGCTAATAAGATACTGGACAGGACTACTGATTACTTTAAAACTGCATGTGCAACCCACACATGATAAACGAATATCTACTCATTGTCATTCAGAAACATGTATTCATGATATTGATTCTCCATTAAAACATGTTAAATACTACAACAAAAATAAACTTCACTAGAAACTATATAGCTATAGCTACCTAGATTCAAAATTATTGTATGCATATGCTTGCTGTCTTTAACATGTCTTTCTGATTTATTTTTTTACGAAAGTTACACAAACCGAAAGAGTTGTATTATCAACATAGATGCGCAACGCTGTAACTTCCCATAAATACACATTTTATTCTTAAATGTATAGATTTTTTTTTTTTTTTTTAAAATTTTGGAACAACCAACCATATATATTATAAACAAAACTAGCAAGAAGCTAGAAAAAAAATTACAATAAGAGGGTGTTTGGCAAAACTTATTTAAATTAGCTTTTAACTTTTCAATTTATAGCGGTATCAAAACGGAGTTTTTAAAAAAATGTTTGGCTAAATTTATCCAGTGTCAAAAAGCAATAAGCTTATTAATTTATAACGTATTTTTGTGTTGATGTAGGTTTAGGTTAAGGAGTATATTTGTCAATTTCTTTGAATGGTGAAATAATGAGTTTTTGATAAGGGGTAAGTGACTTATCTAAAAAATGATTTATTGGAGGTTCCAAATAGCTATAAGCTGTTTTTTTTTTTTTTTTTAAGTTTTTACCCAAACATTTTTTTTGACTTATACTGATGTGGAACCGGTAATAAGTCAAAAAAAAAATTTTTTTTAAGCTTTGCCAAACACCCTCTAAGTTCATAGGATTTTGAAGCCAATTAACCCACACTATTGAACATCTACTCTTCCTATTTGAATACAAGAAATAAAATTCTTTTATAAAATCACTAATCTTATTTATTCTAATCTTTTTTGTTCCAAACACCACGTCATTGTGAAATCTCCAAATAGACCAAGGAGTACAAACAATCACATCAACCACCCTTCTCTTCTTCGAATTCAACGAGTCGTTATCAATGAAGCTAAATAACTCATGAACATCATCAAAATCCGAACAAACAATCTCGAGCCAAGAGAAAATAACATTCAAAATGCTAGCTGCTACTTTACACCTAAGAAAAAGCTGTTCAAGTTGCTCCGCTTCAAATTGACAAATTGGACATACAATCGAAGTGACTTCCACGTTTTTGTTAGCTAAATTAATCGGAGTTGGAATTCTATCCAACATTACACTCCATGTCATAATATTTACTTTCTAGGAACAAAACATTCCATCTAGTTTCCAATCCCAACGAAGGCGAAACCACATCATAAATCCACCTCCTAATGTCTCATACTATGAAAGACCCATCCGTACCCATATCCCATAACCATCTGCTTGATCAGTCAAAATAACATCTTTAATTGTAACATCCATAAGATTCGAGCCAATTTAAAACTTTTTAAATCATTTAAAACCACTCAATTATTACAATTTGTTTTCAAAATAGTTTAAACATCAGAGTTCCCAAAAATCATAATCATCAATCGAGGAAGTGTACGGTCACGCCTTCGCCTTCCCGCGGTCATCCACTGAACCTGAAACAATAAACTGAAACTGTAAGCCCGAAAGCTTAGTGAGTTACCCCCAAAATACCCATACACACAACAATACACATACAATAACAAACAGCATACTATGAGTCCAATCATCCGTCGGGATGGAATACCCCAGACCCTCAACCATCGGGTTGAAATGCCAACATACCGATACACTTCACGTATCACATATACAAATAACAACATGTACTGGGTCCACAGCTTTACATACTGGATTACTCCTGGGCCCACAGTGTGAGTCTGGATTGCCTTCCGGGCCCACAGCTCACATCTGGATTGCCACTGAGCCCACAATACGAGTCTCCCTTAGCTTGTATCTGGAATGCTCACGAGCCCACAGTACGAGTCTCCTTCAGCCCGTATCTGGAATGCTCACGGGTTTGTTGGTTACCGCACGGAGCAGTATCACCTCAACCCACCCACATAATATGTCAACATATAACACAACTCATGCGTATACAGATAATCACATAACAACACAGGTAGACCTACAGATCTACCTAACTGGCATAGCAACTAGCATGCAAACAGTCAGACCAACTATAGGTCACTAAGCATAACCACATCCGATCTACCAGGATACCGATCTAACAGATCATACTAACATATAACCATCCCATCTACCCGGATACCGATCTAACATATCATACTAGCATATAATCATCCTATCTACCAGGATACCGAGCTAACATATCACAACAGTAATAATTCCAATAACAAATCAAAGGGTCGGCCTTGGTGCCTTAGACCCTTGAGTACAGTGAGGATAACTCACCTGGCAATGCCGATCTGAACTGAAGAATCGAACTCCCGAATCGCTATCTCGTCGGAAATCCCGAACTATCACATAATAAATACCAAGTCATTACACAACATAATAATCTTGACTAAGGATCCCCGCAATCCATCATGTCCATTCTCTTTACTAGGCCAAGGCCCAATGCCAAGTCCATAACCTTGAAAGTCCTTATGCAAAACCCATTATTGGCCTGATTTACCAAATTGGGCCCCACTCCCTAATTGGGCCTAATTCCAAGATCCCCTTAACAAAACTTGGCCCAAAACATAATATCTATAAAGTCCAAAAAATGCCCAAATCCAATTAATCCATAAACAACCCAAAGCCCGAAGCCCAATTACCAAAGGCCCAACAGAGGACGTACGCTGGGCGTACTCGTCCTGATGTTGACCACCATCGGGTGGTTGACCCAGTACGTTGGGCGTACTAGATTTACGCTGGGCATACGCGGGGTTTCACCAAAACCCTAATAAGTGCTTAATGGCTTAAGCACTTAAGCCCAAACTCCAGATCCATCGACTAAATGTGCCATAGGACTATAAAGTCTCGAACTTTATCACTTTGGACGTCCATAAATTTCTTAACACATGGTATTAATCCATTAAGACCTTCCTACTTCATGCATGAGACAAATCTAGCTATTGGGACACCATTTTTATCACTTAGGACCTCTTCTAAGGTCTGAAAGGACAACTCATTTCATCCAAATCATAACATGCACCATTTTGGGACTTTTGGGACAAGAATGCTTCCATAAAGCTAAAGGGACTAGATCTATCTCATACAAGTATAAAGTTCCAAGATTTTTACCTTCTGGAGCTTCTAGGGCACAAACCAACTTCATATCTACAAGCTTGATCTTCTTCTCCAACTCCTTGATGCAACACCTTCTTCTTAAAACACTCAAGAAACACTCAAAAATCTCAAACACTCATGGAAATGGCTAGGGTTTGGGGAAAACGACTATAAGCAGTGGAGGCTGGGGTAAGGGAGGGTTGTGTGCTCATAATGTTGCTTATATAGTCCCCAAACCCTAAATATTAGGGTTTCCTTCTGCCATGATGTTGTTGGATATAGTGTCTAAGTCCATAACTTTATTTGGTATGTACTTGACCCGACCCGGCATGGTCCATTTGGGTTGCATGACATTGCAATACTTGGATAGACTAAATGAGAGAATAAGGCACTTATGATTATTAATATATTATAAGTTCTAATATATTAATAATAGTATTATTTAATTAGTATTGATCAAGTATTAATCTAGTATTAATTTGGTGATCAAAGTGAGACTAATTAAATATATAGGGTTGATTATGACAATCATCAATTCTTTTATGGTGGATTAATGATCCATGGTTTATGGGTTATGGATGTAACCATTTGGAGCTCCATGGATAGTCCATGGGAGTTACAAACCCATGGGTCATGAGAAATCAAGAGTCATGACAATTAAGGGCATTCATGTGTAAACCCTAATTGTGACAACACTATAAAAGAAACCCTATGGCTAGCAAAATGGTGACCTAGTGACCTAGTGTTACTAGAGAGGGCATAACCGATTTTGAGTGCTAGAAGTATTCTCTCAAGTTATTCCAAGTCTTGTGGTGTTGTGTGAAGCATTTGAGGCACAACATTTGGGGTGCTAGGCTCACAAAGTCTTGAAGGAATCCAAGCAACAACAAGGTATGTATTTCTACTAGTTTTTATGTTCTATGTAAATCCCCATGCCATGCTAGTTAGGAAATAACCTTGAAAAGAAATTTGCATGTATATAGAGAAAACATAGATTCAAGGTTATTAGGGTTGCATGTACACTTAGGAAGTGTTAGAATGCTCAAAAACCCATCAGTGGTATCAGAGCCTAGGATTGTTTTCTGTATACTTGATGCAAAACTGCTTAAAAATCGAAAATTCTGCATTCTGACGACTGGACTCGCCGAGTCCATGGGGAGGACTCGCCGAGTCCATGAACAAATTCATCCTACTCGACGAGTAGAATAATGCACTCGGCGAGTAGGAGCGTGCTGGGCAGTTTTTTCGAGTTTTGTTGCTGGAAATGGATTAAGATCATTATCCCAATCTGTTTTGGACTTGTAAAATCTGTTTTTCAAAATGATAATGATTATGTTAACCCATTTTACATGACTTTTATCAATTTTCAAGTATTGTATATGTTTATATGATTTTCTTGAAATTGCTTGACATGAATTTGTGTTCTTATAAGTTTTTAGAAGATCATAGGAATTATATGTAACCTCCATGTGTGTTTAATTCATGATCTTAATGGCTATGATGGTGTCCATAACTTGTCCTCAAGTTATGGATAACCAAAAGTCACTTCTTTTAATTATGATTAAAGAACTAAAGAGGTTTCATAAAATGAAGAGTCTTCATTTTTATGAACCATTAAAACTCATAAGTTACAAATTGAAGAGACTTGGAACAGTTTCAAATCTTGCCCTCAAGTTTTGGAATTTGAAAAGTCTTACACTTTAATACTTTAATTCCAAATTAAACCTTAGATTTTTAAAAAGTTTAAAAATCAACACTTATACTATTATTATAATTTTATTATATAGATATGTATAAGAATATGTCATTCTTACCATTAGTAGGCCTCATTCACGAAGCCGATCTATAAGGGGGGTATAAGGTTGTTGCTTATAAAATGGTGACTTAATGGGTGTCCACTCTCACCCACCGCTTCCTTGATCGGTGGAGGGTCGTTAGCCGAACGGGTAGGATACGACTTTAAATACTCGTTAAAAGTATAATGAATTATAAAGTAACTATACATTATAAATTCCCAATCTTAGTTACTTTAGGAAAATGTGAAATTGGTGCTAGCCCATAAAATTACACTTTGTACCTTACCAAGTCGTTAGTGGAGCGTGTGTGGTTAACCGGCACACTAACTTGGACTAGTAAGAGTGGCAAAGGGTAACTTAACTTTATTATAGATCGGTGGAGCGTGTGTGGTTAACCGGCACATCGATTAGGTAATATTGTTGAGGGTACCAAGTCAATTTGTATGGTTATTCACACCTTGTTTGTGATCCTCGGCATCCCAGTCACAAACTTGAGAGGGCACAATCGAGATTCAAACATGCCATTGAAAAGTTCAATGTATCTCAAAAGATCTAGGAGTTTCAAAACCAATAAAACCTAATAATAAAATATTTCGTTCTTATGGTGGAAATTGGTAAATCGTCATTTACCTACCTTCAAATATTTTATAGTATGGATTACGGCATCCCTCTTCCAACTATAAATAGTTTGTTGGATCCTAGCCTTAATATTTCATTTGGGTGAATTATTAAGGATTCCTAATCTAATGAAACTTGTCTTTCTTTCCTTTCAGATGTCTTCCAACAATGCTTCTGGCTCAAACCCAACAGGCTCCTTTTCCCTTATGAACTTGTGTGGTAAGGTCATCTTTGATGGATCCAATTTCAATGAGTGGATCAGAAACATCAGAATGATTATCCGCTATGAGGACAAAGAATATGTCCTCGATAGGGAGCTTAAGGTTGTGAGTGAAGCCACTGCTACTCCTGAAGAGTTTGTGGAGTTTGTTGCACATGAAAAGGATGCTACTAAAGTAGCATGCATCATGATGGTCACCATGACTCCTGAACTTCAAAAATCCTATGAAGATTTCTACCCGTATGAGATGCACCTGGATCTGATGGAAAGGTACCATCAGAGCGCGCGTCAGGAGAGGTATGAAATCATCTCCTCCATGATAACCGCAAGGATGAAGGATGGTGAACCCATCACCGGTCACTTGCAGAAGATGCAAAGGTTCGTTGACCGGTTGCTGAAGCTAAATGTTGACTTTCCTGAGGAAATGGCGATTGACATCATTCTCCATTCCTTACCTCCAAGTTATGATCAGTTTCGTATGACTTATCATATGAACAAGGAGGAAGTCACACTTAGCAAACTTCAAGGACTCTTAAGGACAGCTGAAAATGGCCTTAAGGGTAAAGCGGTTGCTACTTCTACTCCTTCAATAGCCCCTGTTCTGGCTATTGGGCAGGGAAAGGGTAAGAAGAGGAAAAGCCCTTCGAAGGGTACCAAGGGTAAGACTCTTGATGGTTCCTCTTCAAGTGGGACAAAGAAAGGTCCCATTACTCCTTCTTCAAACCCAAAGGAAGCACAGTGCTTCTATTGCCAGGATAAGGGACACTTCAAGCGAAGCTGCCCTAAATATCTGCAAGATGTAAAGGATGGGAAGGTTAAACCCACCCATGCAGGTATTTACACAATATTGTCTAATAACTCATCTAATGCTAATTTTTGGGTGCTTGATACAGGTTGTGGTATTCACATCTGTACTGATTTGCAGGCACTAAGAAGAAGTGAGCAAGTGGAGCACGGGAAGATAAACTTAGTCATGGGCAACAGGAAAGCATCACCTGTTACCAAGATAGGAGTTTATTCTTTATTGCTTAATAATGGGTTAATGTTAGATTTGAATAAGTGTTGTTACTCGCCCGAAATGGCGAGAAATATTATTTCTTTCCATGGCTTGTACCAACAAGGTTTTTCATTTTCATTTGATAATAAAAATGGTGCTATTAATGTTTATTACAATGATGTATTTTACTTTAAAGCATTACCTTGTGATGGTGTATATGAAGCCGTGAATGTTGTAGACAATCTAGGAAATAATGTGTTGTATATTGATTCTTCAGATAGCTTGGATAAAGCATCCTTGTGGCATTGTCGTCTTGGACATGTTAACAAGAAGCGCATAGGCCAACTCCAAAAGGCTGGAGTCTTGGAATCATTTGACCTCAAGTCAGATGATAGTTGCGAGTCTTGTTTACTTGGAAAAATGACAAAGTCACCCTTCACAGGTACTTGTGATAGTGGTGAAGGTTTGTTGGACCTTGTACACACGGATGTGTGTGGGCCCTTCAGAGTTGCTACAAGGGATGCTAATCGCTATTATGTGACTTTTACTGATGATTACAGTAGATATGGATATATTTACTTAATCAAGCATAAGTCAGAAACCTTTGAAAAGTTCAAAGAGTTTAAGCAGGAAGTGGAGAATCAATTGGGCAGGAACATCAAGATGCTCCGATCCGATCGAGGAGGAGAGTATCTTAGCATTGAGTTCCTTGACTATCTTAAGGAATGTGGGATTGTCTCACAATTGACACCTCCCAGAACACCACAGTTGAATGGTGTAGCTGAGAGGCGCAATCGAACCTTGTTGGATATGGTTCGTTCCATGATGAGTCGAGCTTCGTTACCAATCTCTTTCTGGGGGTATGCCTTAGAGACTGCCGCCCATATCCTTAATCTAGTCCCTACTAAAAAGGTTGCCAAAACACCTCACGAGATGTGGACTGGGAAAGTTCCCAATTTGGACCACATCAAGATTTGGGGTTGTGAAGCTTTCGTGAGGCGTGAGACTCATGATAAGCTTGAACCTCGAAGTGAGAGGTGTATTTTCATCGGCTACCCATAGAGATCCTTTGGTTACCTCTTTTACAGACCCAGTGATAATGTGGTTTTTGTAGCAAGAAGAGGAGTCTTTCGTGAGAGAGAATTCATAAGCCAAGGGGACAGTGGGAGGCAAATTGACCTTGAAGAGCTTCAAGAGTCAAGTGGTGAAGGAACCTCAAATGCTATCGACCAACCTGAGGAGGAAACTCCTGTTGATCCGATAGATGAGTCTGTACCTCCAAGACGTTCCACTAGGGTGAGGAACACACCAGGTTTTTTTTATGGTTATCACATCCCCACTGAAGGTGATACATTTATTAGTGATAGTACACTAATAGATTTGGATGAACCTAATAATTACAGGGAAGCCATGGCAGGCCCTGAGTCTGCTAAGTGGAAGGAGGCTATGGACAACGAGATTCAGTCCATGTATGACAATCAAGTTTGGAACTTGGTTGACAATGTAACAGGTCGCAAGACAGTTGGGTGCAAATGGATCTTCAAGAAGAAGACCGACATGGATGGGAAGGTACATACTTACAAAGCGCGACTGGTTGCGAAGGGCTTTACTCAAACTCCGGGAGTTGACTATGATGAGACCTTCTCACCAGTAGCTAAGATTAAGTCTATTAGAGTATTGTTAGCCATAGCTGCATTTCATGATTATGAAATATGGCAAATGGATGTCAAAACCGCTTTCCTTAATGGAAAGTTGGCTGAGGATGTTTACATGGCTCAACCAGAGGGTTTTGTCGATACAAGATACCCTAATAGAGTGTGTAAGCTTGATAAATCCATTTATGGATTGAAACAAGCATATCGCAGATGGAATCTTTGCTTTGATGAGAAAGTCAAAGAGTTTGGCTTTTCTAGGAGTGAGGATGAGTCTTGTGTGTATGTCAAGGCTAGTGGGAGCATAGTTAGCTTCTTGGTGTTGTATGTGGATGACATACTTCTCATAGGAAACGACGTCCCAACCTTGCAGGAGGTTAAGTCCTGGCTTGGGAAGTGTTTCGCTATGAAGGACCTTGGAGAAGCTGCCTATATCCTAGGGATAAGGTGTTGGATTAATGTCTAAGTCCATAACTATAATTGGTAAGACTTGACCCGACCCGGCATGGTCCATTTGGGTTGCATGGCATCATGCATTTGGATAGACTATAATGAGAGAAATAACACTTAAGGTTGGTTAATATATTATAAGTTCTAATATATTAATAAGGTTATTTAATTAGTATTGATCAAGAATTAATTTGGAATTAATTAAGTGATCAAAAGGAGACTAATTAAATATATGGGTTGATTGTGTAAATCATTCATTCTTATATATGTGGGCTTGTGATCCAAGATTCCTTATGTTGGACTAAGTCCATGGGGTGACCCATGGATACTCCATGGAGGTTAAAATCCATGGAGCATAAGGAATGGGTAAAGTTATGAGTTACATGGTGTAACTCTAATAGCCACCATATAAAAGAATCCCATGGCTCGAGAAATCGTGCACTAATGTGTGAGTGTGAGGGCTAGACGATTTCAAGGAGTGTTCAAGTTTCTCTCAAGTTATTCCAAGTGTATTTGGTGTTGTGTGAACCATTTGAGGTGTCACACTTGGGGCACTAGGCACTCAAGCTTCATGAAGACATTCTACATCAAAGAGGTATGTATTCTATCTTGTTATATTTATTATTTTGTATGCTAGATTAGGATAATACCTTGGATGTTCATAATTGTATGTATAATAGAGAAAACATAGATCCAAGGTATTTAGGGTTGCATGTACACTTTGGAGTGTTAGAATGCTCATAACCCAACAGTGGTATCAGAGCCTAGGCTTGTTTTCTTGTTATACTTGCAAAAGTAGCTGAAAAATCGAGTTGGATGCATATATTCGATTGTTTTGGCTGGAATTGGACTAGGAACATTACCCTAAGATGTTTTTGGACTTATAAACTTGTTTTTGATGTGGTAATGTTCATGCTAATCCAATTTCTAAGATAATTGTCATAATTTCAAGATTTGTATTAGTTTGTATGTTCATGCTAATTTCTTGAAGATTGATGATTTGAATAATCTTGTTCTTATGAGGTTCTTAGATTAATAGAAAAGTTGTGTGAAATAGTTGTTTTCAATCCGTTTTAATCTAAGAGTTGATTCCAAAGTGTGTTTTTGTAACTTGTCCTCAAGTTATATGAAAAGTCACATTTAAGAATCATAAAACTCATAAAAGTTGGCAAAGGTTACAAAATGAAGAGTCTAGTTCTAATTAAATGGTTTTATGACTCCATAACTTGTCCTCAAGTTATGGAGGTTCAAGAGTCTCTTCATTAAATTAAAAAAAAAAGTGTAACCTTAATTAGTTCCATAAGTTACAATAAAAAAAAGTTATTTTTTTTATTAATTAGTTTAAAGTCTTCCATAACTTGTCTTCAAGTTATGGAACTTGAAGAGTTTTTTTTTTTTTTTTTTTTTTTTTTTTTTTTTTTTTTAATTAAAACTACTTTAAACTCATAAGTTATGGAATCAATTAGTTTTGAATAGTTTCAAAACTTGCCCTCAAATTTTGGAATTTGAAAAGTTTTCACTTATGAATACTTTAATTCCAAGTTAGCCCTTAGAATTTTAAAAGTTAAAATTCAACCCTTATACTTTATAATATTATAAGTTAATAATATTTATATATATATATATGTATAAGAGTAAAGTCAGTCTTACCGTTAGTATGCCTCATTCACGAAGCCGGTCTATAAGGGGGGTATAAGGTTACTGCCTATAAAATGGCAGTTTAATGGGTGTCCACTCTCACCCACCGCTTCCTTGACTGGTGGAGGGTCGTTAGCCGAACGGGTAGGACAAGGACTATAATTCTCCTTTCATTAAAAGTATTAATGATAAATACTAAGTAACTAAACTCTTATTAATACCCAATCTTAGTTACTTAGGAAAATGTGAATTTGGTGCTAACCCATGAAATTACACTTTGCACTTTGCTTAAGTCGTTAGTGGAGCGTGTGTGGTTAACCGGCACACTAACCTGGACTTAACAAGGTAGGCAAAGGGTAACTTAATATTTATCATAGTATCGGTGGAGCGTGTGTGGTTAACCGGCACACTGATTAAGGGGTAAATATTAAGGGTACCAAGTATATTTGCATGGTTATTCACACCTTGTTTTGTGATCCTCGGCATCCCAGTCACAAAACCTGAAGGGCACACTCGAGATTGAAACATGCCTTTGAACAGTTCAATGAATCTCAAAGATCTAGGACTTTCAAATCCAATTAAAACCTAATAAATTATTTCGTTTTTCATGGTGGAAATTGGTGAATCGTCATTCACCTACCTTCAAATATTTTATAGCTTGGATTACGACATCCCTCTTCTAAGTTATAAAATACTTTGTTGGTTCCTAGCCTTAATATTTCATATTGGGTGTCATATTAAGGACTTTAAATCAACTATCTTGAATATCTCCCAAAAAGATGTCTGGTCTAGACATTTATGATCTTCCCAAATCTCTTGAAACAAGCTTTCCTAAATGAAGATGATGTCTCATGGATATCATACTTCTTTCACCTCCTCCAATTATTCTCCCTAACCCACAAGTTCCTAAAAAGTTTAAGGTCACTCAAGCCCTATTGGCAAGGCAAGGTCTAGGTGTGATCACATCTTGGAGATGTAGTCACATATTGACAAGTCGGGAGAGTTGGGTGTCAAAGTCTTGAGAAAGTTGGTGGCTCAACTACTTTCTAAGTCACATAGTGAGTTCTTTTGGGAATCCTATGAAACAGACTAAGACAAGACCCTTAATGATCTTATCTATTTGCTAAGATCAACTTCCTAAAATGCTATGGACATTGACAATGATGACATTGGATATCCAGTAAAGCTCTCTCTTCCCAATGGAAAGGGATCGGCCATAGTCAACTCGGTTGACCCAATGGTAAAGAGAGAGGCGAAGTCTAAGATAGTCCCATTATCAAGGGTCCATAGGTAACTATTGCCAAAGGAAGGGGCATTGGTTACGAAGCTGCCAAATTTACCTAAGGATGTTAAAGTCAATAAGTTTAGCTCTACTTCAGGTAAAGTCCATTGTCTAACTCTATTAAGTACATGCTGATTCTGATCGCGAAGATGGATTTCAATCGCATTGTTCGGTGATCAGAATTTTGGGCTATTACTTAAGAGTTATGATATTTATATTGCTTAGGAATAGATAACAACAAGGTTTTCATATGGATTGTAAGGATAAGTTTTTCCGCAAATTTTTAAAATAAAACAAAAAAGGTTTTGATTTTATTTATTTTAAGTATCCTTACAATGGCATTTGTGAAAAGTTGTTGCTTATAAGATTCCATTGATAGCAATATTGGAAAAATGGATTTGATTCTTTCGGTTGTGGTAGTGTCTAATATTACCAAATAAGGAAAGATTCTCATCACCCAAGGTTCAATTGGACCGAAACTTGGAATCATGAAAGTTGTATAGTATGATGAATGAGAACTTTCAGCTTGGAAAATTAAGACTAATTCCTTATGTGAATAAGGAAAGGACTAAGGGATCGAGTACACATTCTTGTGCACTGGTCAAGTCCACCACAAAAGATCAAGAAGACTATTCGTCATGATTTACTTAAGTTCAGTAAATATGGTTATACTAATAAGTTTAAGTATAAGTCTGTAGCATTGGAGAAGTTTCAATGTGAGACAGAACGAATAAGAAGAATCAAAGAATGGCAGAAAGATAAAAGTTTCTCAAATCTGAAAAGATGGGAGAGTACTTTAGTATCATGTTTATGATCATCTTAATGATTAAGATACCATATCACAATTGGTCCTCTAAAGTCATCTTAGTGCATTCTTATGACTAAGAAGAGGAGTCATGAATTGTTGAAATGGTTAAATCAAAAAGATGAGTCATACTTCGTTCCAAAACAATTCTTAGAGTCATACTCCAAGATTGTAACTTGAGTGACATATCTTAAAGAGGGTTTGTTAACACTAGTCAAATGTAAGAGTAAAAGGTTATCTACTCTTGTACATTTGAAATTGGTAAGTTGTGATGTTTTGGATAAAACAGAGACCAACTTAGGCTAATTGTGTAAAGTGTTAGTCTTGATAAAGAATCCACACTATCTCTTGAATATTTGACAAGGGAGTCTTATATGTCAAGAGGACAGTGGGAGTCTTAAAGCTCTTGAAAGTTTCAAGACTTAATCAAGAATAAAACCTAAAGTCCTTCACTAGCACACGACTTGAGGTTTATAACCTATCGTGTTGAAATTTTTGTGCCTATTCAAGTTGGCTTTGTATAGGAGTTCTGAGAGTTCTCAATTGGTTGCACAACTACTTGGAAGCAATGGCAGGCACCTGAGCTGCCAAATGGCAAGAATTTAAGATTGCACAAGTTTAATCAATATGAGTTTGGATTTGTCACTAACCTTGTCTTGTGATTATGGTTTTGACAAATCCACATGGATAAGAACACATACACTATTAAATCTAAGTGTCATAAGGTTTCTCTCCGATTCATGAAAATGATGGTGAGGAAACACTTTCACTAAGTAGATTTTAGCTAGATAGCAATTGTGATATTTGCATTCTCAAAGTCGTTAGTGGAGCGTGTGTGGTTTACCGGCACACTAACATGGACTTGTGAGAAGTGGCAAAGGTCTAAACAATTGAGACTATGATTACGACATCCCTTTTCATAGTTCTAAAATTGTTTAGACACACATGTGAGCTATCTAAGAGAGGTGTATGATTTTGATAAAGTTTTATCAAAACAATCTAGTATCAGAAATCTGAACTTTGGTAAGAAAGTCAGCTGATTTCTGAGTACATGTCAAAGCTAGTGGGAGCATAAGTGTTATGCTAATAATCATCATGTTAGTGGGAGCATGATAATTATGACAAAGGTTGCAAGTTAGCAATGTTAATTATAGAAAACAAAAGTTTCAATTCGTGAGGTTGCAGGGGTTGAAAAAGTTGTTTTGCTATAATTAAGGGAGAGGAAATTATACTTCATTTCAATTCTAAAAGCTTAGATTGAGATTTTAATCGTATTTAATCAAGGATATATATATGAATTTCATGTTGGAATGGCTCAACATAAGGAAATTCTATATATGGGTCCATTATTTGCGTTCTAAAATTCGATTATGATTATGGCATCCCTTTTCATAATCTGAATTTTGAGAACTTGGAAAATTGAAATGGAAATATTATAGCAAAAGACTGGTTTAGTCTTTATGTGAGACATCATGAATCGTGTCCCATATGCTTCGGATATAGGATCGATTACATGTGCTATATTCATCCTTTCTAAAATTTTCCAAATGCCTGGGGCATTATGAAGGGAAAAGGCTAGAATTGGATATGACTAAAATGATTAAGCAATTGTCGAGGACAATCTAAGGTTTACCAAAGATTGGTTGCTCAAGGACAGTTGGAAGTATAATGTTAATTCTGGAAGGACCATATTGACATAATCTGTAAGGAGGCAACTCTTGTTCAGAAGTGATAGTCAAAATGGAATATGGAAATGTTTCAAAGTTAGAAATTATTCAATATGTGTAAGATTAGGAAACTTAATGAAAGAAGGATGTTTCCAAGGAGCTGATCTCCTTTGGAATGCTCTGTAATGATTGTTGTCAAGTCTTTCTGACTTCGTGCATAATCATTAAGAGGATCAATGCATATAAGTTTAGAATCTAACAGATTTCAGTAAATGGCATGAATTTGGAATTCTTGCATTTGCAGTAAGGATTTGGAACTGTGAAAAGAGGATCATTGGAGTGATGTTCAATTGATCTATTTTACAAAGTAAAGATCATAGACAAACATAGTATGCATACTTGGTGTATGGCATGACTAGTGTTTAGAAAACATAGTGTACATGCTTGGAGCATGGGACAACTATTGTTTTAAATTCAAGTATAAAGTTGATAAAACCGAAACAATGAATAATGAGTAATCAGTATGGGATAAATAAAAGTGTTTATTTATATTCATAGGGTTTGATACCATATTTGATTCATTTATTCTTGTGTTTCACTTTGCATGTTTTGACTTCCAGAATAACTAAGTCGCTCTTCCTGAATGATTAAGTTATTCAAACCATCCACAGTCGGTCATATGTTGGAAGTAGATATGAATCAAGACTGTCATGGGTTGGTTTGTAGAGGTCCAAGTTGGTGGACAAAGTGGTGCTACAACACTCATGAGTGCTCATAAGTTCTGAGTATTGGATTCAACCCGCGCTCATTTGAATCACTTCATGGATTTTATCACGAGTGATCATGAGACGATAATATCTTATATTCTTCAAACCTAGAGATATGAGTTGTTACTATGAGTTGGTTATACATTGATTGCACGAAAACGCATTGGTAACTCGATGTTATAAAACGTGCCTTTGTGTATGATTCAACAAGTAGTAGAACAAGCCATATGAGTCGAAGTTTATCCATTCCTTTTACCTTCGGGATAAAAGCGATATATGTGGTCCCCTCGATGATTTAAAGATGATACATGTGAGTGCTTGGCCAAGCCAGGACTGATTTGATTTGTTCAATCAGTCAGTCATCATGAATCGGAAATCGGGAAACAACAAATGGACAGAGAGAATGATTGATAATCCATGTCTCAGTCCATATGATATCTAGAATGGAGGAATATATGATCCCTTATCTAATGGACAAGTCATTGACAAAGGTCAGAGTTCATCGACAAGGTCAGAGTTCGAAAGAAGCTTTTGAGAGCTACGATTGCTGATCGGTTCCTGAAGTCATACACAATAATAGTTTTAGACTTATCCAAGTGGGAGACTGTTGGATTAATGTCTAACTCCATAACTATAATTGGTAAGACTTGACCCGACCCGGCATGGTCCATTTGGGTTGCATGGCATCATGCATTTGGATAGACTATAATGAGAGAAATAACACTTAAGGTTGGTTAATATATTATAAGTTCTAATATATTAATAAGGTTATTTAATTAGTATTGATCAAGAATTAATTTGGAATTAATTAAGTGATCAAAAGGAGACTAATTAAATATATGGGTTGATTGTGTAAATCATTCATTCTTATATATGTGGGCTTGTGATCCAAGATTCCTTATGTTGGACTAAGTCCATGGGGTGACCCATGGATACTCCATGGAGGTTAAAATCCATGGAGCATAAGGAATGGGTAAAGTTATGAGTTACATGGTGTAACTCTAATAGCCACCATATAAAAGAATCCCATGGCTCGAGAAATCGTGCACTAATGTGTGAGTGTGAGGGCTAGACGATTTCAAGGAGTGTTCAAGTTTCTCTCAAGTTATTCCAAGTGTATTTGGTGTTGTGTGAACCATTTGAGGTGTCACACTTGGGGCACTAGGCACTCAAGCTTCATGAAGACATTCTACATCAAAGAGGTATGTATTCTATCTTGTTATATTTATTATTTTGTATGCTAGATTAGGATAATACCTTGGATGTTCATAATTGTATGTATAATAGAGAAAACATAGATCCAAGGTATTTAGGGTTGCATGTACACTTTGGAGTGTTAGAATGCTCATAACCCAACATAAGGTTATTGAGAGATAGGAGTAAGAGACTAATTGGACTTAGTCAAAGTACTTACTTGGATAAGGTGCTGAAGAGGTTCAGCATGCAAGAATCCAAGAAAGGAGAATTACCAATCCAGAGTAATGCCAAGCTGAGTAAGACTCAGAGTCCGAGTACAGAGGCTGAGATAGCTGAAATGAGTCATATACCATATGCTTCCGCTGTGGGCTCGATCATGTATGCTATGACTTGTACTCGCCCTGATGTGGCCTTTGCTTTGAGCATGGTCAGTAGATATCAAGGGAACCCTGACAAGGCACACTGGACAGCCGTAAAGAACATTCTCAAGTATCTGCGGAGGACTAAGGATTGGGTCCTTACCCTCGGAGGCAGTGATGACTTGAGAGTGGAAGGATATAGCGATGCTAGCTTCCAAACTGATAGGGATAATTTCCGCTCTCAGTCAGGCTGGGTCTTTATCCTAAATGGAGGGGCAATTACTTGGAAAAGTTCCAAGCAGGAGACAGTAGCTGATTCTACTTGTGAATCAGAGTACATAGCAGCAAGTGAAGCAGCTAAGGAGGCGATATGGCTAAAGAACTTCATCGGAGACCTTGGAGTTGTACCAGCTATAAAGGAGCCAATGGAAATTTTCTGTGACAATGAAAGTGCGGTTGCTTTGGCTAAGGAACCGAGAGATCACGGGAGATCTAGGCACATTGACAGAAAATACCATTTCATCAGACATCGAATAGAAGAAGGACTCCTCGTGGCTAAGAGGGTATCATCAGATGAGAACCCGACAGATCCTCTCACGAAGGGACTAAGCAGGGTTAAGCATTTACAGCATGCAAGGCGCATTGGGCTGAAGGATGATATTAGTTTCAATAATTAGATTCCTGAAACTTGTAAAATGTAATTGACATTTGATGATAAATAAAAGTTGTTATTTATTTATGAGTAAGGTGTTACTATCTTGTGTTGATTGTTTACTATGTTTCAATTTTGCATGTTTTTACTTCCAGAATAATTATGTTATTATTCAAACCTTCCACAGTCAGTCAAACTTTGGAAGTAAGTATTGATTTAAGACTGTCATGAATTTGGCTTGTATGATTTGTCTAAAAGTGCTTTGGACAATGCAATGGTTGCTACAACATTCATGAGTACTCATAAGGGCTGAGTATTGGATCCAACCCACGCTCACTTGCATCACTTCATGGAATTTATCTCGAGTGATCGTGAGACGGTAATATCATATAAATCTTCAAACCTAGAGATATGAGTTGTTGACTATGAGTTGGTTATTCATTGATTGTACGAAAACGCATTGGTAACTCGATGTTATAAAACGTGCCTTTGTGAGTAATTCAACAAGTAGTTAGTACAAGCATATCAGTCGAAGTTTATCTGTTCCTTCTAGAAATAGAAGCGATATCTGGGCCCCTCGATGATTTGGTTTTGACCTATGTATCGGGCCCGGTCAGAACCTAATTGATGTGTTCAATTTAGTACTATGTCGAAACAAATCAGAGATCGAGAAACAAATGCTGGACAATAAGTAAGACCATGTTCCATGTGTTTGTCCGGCTGATATCATGAGAACAGAGGATTATATGATCACTTATCTTAAATGACGTATCATCATCATCTCAGTTCCGAGAGACTTTGAAAGAGCTACGATTGCTAGTCGGATTTTGAAGTCATATTTGCAAATATAGTTATTAGACTTATCCAAGTGGGAGACTGTTGGATATAGTGTCTAAGTCCATAACTTTATTTGGTATGTACTTGACCCGACCCGGCATGGTCCATTTGGGTTGCATGGCATTGCAATACTTGGATAGACTAGATGAGAGAATAAGGCACTTATGATTATTAATATATTATAAGTTCTAATATATTAATAATAGTATTATTTAATTAGTATTGATCAAGTATTAATCTAGTATTAATTTGGTGATCAAAGTGAGACTAATTAAATATATAGGGTTGATTATGACAATCATCAATTCTTTTATGGTGGATTAATGATCCATGGTTTATGGGTTTGGTTATAACCATATGGAGCTCCATGGATAGTCCATGGGAGTTACAAACCCATGGGTCATGGGAAATCAAGAGTCATGACAATTAAGGGCATTCATGTGTAAACCCTAATTGTGACAACACTATAAAAGAAACCCTATGGCTAGCAAAATGGTGACCTAGTGACCTAGTGTTACTAGAGAGGGCATAACCGATTTTGAGTGCTAGAAGTATTCTCTCAAGTTATTCCAAGTCTTGTGGTGTTGTGTGAAGCATTTGAGGCACAACATTTGGGGTGCTAGGCTCACAAAGTCTTGAAGGAATCCAAGCAACAACAAGGTATGTATTTCTACTAGTTTTTATGTTCTATGTAAATCCCCATGCCATGCTAGTTAGGAAATAACCTTGAAAAGAAATTTGCATGTATATAGAGAAAACATAGATTCAAGGTTATTAGGGTTGCATGTACACTTAGGAAGTGTTAGAATGCTCAAAAACCCATCAGATGTAACATCCCAAAAATACAACCCAAAAATTTTTGTTTGAAAACTTTACTAAACCATAATATCAATTATTAAAAGATAAAACCATGAATCGTGTCTCTCAAAATGTCATAATAAATTTATCAAATCGAAACTAGTGTCAAGATCATATCAAAATATCAGAGTCTAACTCCCAGGCTAAATCTGTGGTGTGTGTCATGCCATCATCCCGAGCCCTTCCCTTTGCTAGCTGAAGTACCTGAAACCAAAACTGAAACTGTAAGCACAAAGCTTAGTGAGCTCCCCCAAACTACCACATACCATACAATAACATATAAAACACATACTGGGCCTCCCCCACTGCATCGGACCGAAGTTCGGAACTGACTAGGGCCTTTCCCACTACATCGGACCGAAGTCCAGAACTGACTAGGGCCTTGCCCGCTGCATCAGACCGAAGTCCGGAACTGACTGAACATAGCATAACATAATCATAGCATATAATATGAACACATATACTGCATACTGCATCGGACCATAGTCTGGAACACATAACACATACCATGCCTGTATCACAAAGACACCAAGCATACTGAACTACTGCATCAGACTGTAGTCCGAAACTACTGCTAACAAACGGGCCGGCATTGTGGTCGTAGACTCGTTCCTACTGGAATGAAACTCACCTCGTAAGGCTGGCTGCTGAAATGCTCCTCGGGAACTGTCTGACTGCTGTTCCGGTAACTCCCCGGCTACAATTCCCAAAAGACACTTAATCAGACACTGATAACTAATCTTAGGGTAAAATGACTATTTTACCTCCTGGTCAAAGTCAACAATCCGTTGACCTGACTCGCCGAGTTGGACCGCCAACTCGTCGAGTCCCTATCTTTCCTTCTACTCCCTTTCCCGACTCTACTCGTCAAGTTTAGCGAAGACTCGACGAGTTATCCTTCTATAATAACATCGAGTCAACCTTTATCTTACTCGCCGAGTTGTATGAACAACTCATCGAGTCCTCCTTCATCAAATGAACACGTCCAGTCTATGACTCGCCGAGTTGTATAAACAACTCGTCGAGTCTGTTCTTGTGGGAAGAAGATTGTCTTGGACTCGCCGAGTCAGGGTGTAGACTCACCGAGTCCCTCTACACTCAGAGCCATGTCTTAACCCACTGAGTCTTTACTCCACTCGCTAAACAGACTCGCTTCTACTGAACAGGGAATCTAAGACTCGCGACCTGACTCGCCGAGTCAGAAGAACGACTCGCCGAGTCCTTTGCATGCAGTTTCTATTCAGTCGATTCTAATCAGTTTTAGTGCATCCAATTCATAGATCTGGGTTTCTAGGACAATTTGAACACGTAAAGTTGCTAACTTTACGTGTATCTATGATGCAATGAAGCAATAACACTCAAACTTGGCTATAATGGGGGTTACTTGTCTAGAACAAGGCCATGGCTGCCAAAAGGTGGACTTCTTGAGCTCCTGGAACTCAAGAGAGGCTAGGTCCGAGAAATGGCTTGATTACAAAGCTTCATCACTATGGATTTGGGGTTTTTGAGCTCAAAACCATCAATTTGGGTACAAACTAGATCTAGCAATACAATAACCAAGATGAAAGCTTTATTACCAGAAAGGATGGCCAAAGAGGAGTATAATCTGGATCTACTTCTTCTTCCTTGAGTTCTTCTACCTTCTCCTTCTTCTTCTTGCTCAACAATGCACCAAGATTCCTTCACAAGTGCAAAAATCACTCACACACACTTTAAGGAGGCTAGGGTTTCCGGAATAAGTCTCTGAGGGGTGAAGGAGGCTGGTTTGGGGCTATAATGGTGTTTAAATAAGGTACACTCCCTAAAATTAGGGCTTCATCCAGACTGGCGGACTCGCCGAGTCCGGAATATGGACTCGTCGAGTCGGCACGCCTACTCCACGTGCTAACTCGCTGCTACTCGACGAGTTAGGGCCACTGACTCGTCGAGTAACTTCTAAAATAAAAAGAAAAATAATGTTTTAAATGCATACCAGGAACGGGGCGTTACACATGAGTACGCCCAGCGTACACAAGTGTACGTCCAGTGTACTAGGGCACGCCTAGTACGCTTAGCGTACCCTTATGTACGCGCAATGTACTCCTCCTGATCCCAATAATTGCAATTTAGCCCTTAGACTTTTCATAGCTTCACCCTTCCATCCCCAGGGACTATAAATGACAAATCTGATGGGTTTTGAGCATTCTAACACTTCCTAAGTGTACATGCAACCCTAATAACCTTGAATCTATGTTTTCTCTATATACATGCAAATTTCTTTTTCAAGGTTATTTCCTAGCTAGCATGGCATGGGGATTACATAAAACATAAAAACTAGTAGAAATACATACCTTGTTGTTGCTTGGATTCCTTCAAGACTTTGTGAGCCTAGCACCCCAAATGTTGTGCCTCAAATGCTTCACACAACACCACAAGACTTGGAATAACTTGAGAGAATACTACTAGCACTCAAAATCGGTTATGCCCTCTCTAGTAACACTAGGTCACGATTTTGCTAGCCATAGGGTTTCTTTTATAGTGTTGTCACAATTAGGGTTTACACATGAATGCCCTTAATTGTCATGACTCTTGATTTCCCATGACCCATGGGTTTGTAACTCCCATGGACTATCCATGGAGCTCCATATGGTTATAACCAAACCCATAAACCATGGATCATTAATCCACCATAAAAGAATTGATGATTGTCATAATCAACCCTATATATTTAATTAGCCTCACTTTGATCACCAAATTAATACTAGATTAATACTTGATCAATACTAATTAAATAATACTATTATTAATATATTAGAACTTATAATATATTAATAATCATAAGTGCCTTATTCTCTCATCTAGTCTATCCAAGTATTGCAATGCCATGCAACCCAAATGGACCATGCCGGGTCGGGTCAAGTACATACCAAATAAAGTTATGGACTTAGACACTATATCCAACAGTCTCCTACTTGGATAAGTCTAATAACTATATTTGCAAATATGACTTCAAATTCCGACTAGCAATCGTAGCTCTTTCAAAGTCTCTCGGAACTGAGATGATGATGATACATCATTTAAGATAAGTGATCATATAATCCTCTGTTCTCATTATATCAGCCGGACAAATACATGGAACATGGTCTTACTTATTGTCCAGCATTTGTTTCTCGATCTCTGATTTGTTTTGACATAGAACTAAATTGAACACATCAATTAGGTTATGACCGGGCCCGGTACATAGGTCAAAACCAAATCATCGAGGGGCCCATATATCGCTTCTATTTCTAGAAGGAACAGATAAACTTCGACTGATATTCTTGTACTAACTACTCGTTAAATTATTCACAAAGGCACGTTTTATGACATCGAGTTACCAATGCGTTTTCGTGCAATCAATGAATAACCAACTCATAGTCAACAACTCATATCTCTAGGTTTGAAGATTTATATGATATTACCGTCTCACGATCACTCGAGATAAATTCCATGAAGTGATGCAAGTGAGCGTGGGTTGGATCCAATACTCAGCCCTTATGAGTACTCATGAATGTTGTAGCAACCATTGCATTGTCCAAAGCACTTTCAGACAAATCATACAAGCCAAATTCATGACAGTCTTAAATCAATACTTACTTCCAAAGTTTGACTGACTGTGGATGGTTTGAATAATAACATAATTATTCTGGAAGTAAAAACATGCAAAATTGAAACATAGTAAACAATCAACACAAGATAGTAACACCTTACTCATAAATAAATAACAACTTTTATTTATCATCAAATGTCAATTACATTTTACAAGTTTCAGGAATCTAATTATTGAAACTAATATCATCCTTCAGCCCAATGCGCCTCACATGCTGTAAATGCTTAACCCTGCTCAGTCCCTTCGTGAGGGGATCTGCCGGGTTCTCATCTGATGATACCCTCTTAGCCACGAGGAGTCCTTCTTCTATTCGATGTCTGATGAAATGGTATTTTCTGTCAATGTGCCTAGATCTCCCGTGATCTCTCGGTTCCTTAGCCAAAGCAACCGCACTTTCATTGTCACAGAAAATTTCCATTGGCTCCTTTATAGCTGGTACAACTCCAAGGTCTCCGATGAAGTTCTTTAGCCATATCGCCTCCTTAGCTGCTTCACTTGCTGCTATGTACTCTGATTCACAAGTAGAATCAGCTACTGTCTCCTGCTTGGAACTTTTCCAAGTAATTGCCCCTCTATTTAGGATAAAGACCCAGCCCGACTGAGAGCGGAAATTATCCCTATCAGTCTGGAAGCTAGCATCGCTATATCCTTCCACTCTCAAGTCATCACTGCCTTCGAGGGTAAGGACCCAATCCTTAGTCCTCCGCAGATACTTGAGAATGTTCTTTACCGCTGTCCAGTGTGCCTTGCCAGGGTTCCCTTGATATCTACTGACCATGCTCAAAGCAAAGCCCACATCAGGGCGAGTACAAGTCATAGCATACATGATCGAGCCCACAGCGGAAGCATATGGTATTTGACTCATTTCAGCTATCTCAGCCTCTGTACTCGGACTCTGAGTCTTACTCAGCTTGGCATTACTCTGGATTGGTAATTCTCCTTTCTTGGATTCTTGCAAACTGAACCTCTTCAGTACCTTATCCAAGTAAGTACTTTGACTAAGTCCAATTAGTCTCTTACTCCTATCTCTCAATATTTATCCCTAGGATATAGGCAGCTTCCCCAAGGTCCTTCATAGCGATACACTTCCCAAGCCAGGATTTAACCTCCTACAAGGTTCGGACGTTGTTTCCTATGAGAAGTATGTCATCCACATACAACACCAAGAAGCTAACTATGCTCCCACTAGCCCTGACATACACACAAGACTCATCCCCACTCCTAGAAAAGCCAAACTCTTTGACTTTCTCATCAAAGAAAAGATTCCATCTGCGAGATGCTTGTTTCAATCCATAAACGGATTTATCAAGCTTACACACTCTATTAGGGTATCTTGTATCGACAAAACCCTCTGGTTTAGCCATGTAAACATCCTCAGCCAACTTAACATTAAGGAAAACGGTTTTGACATCCATTTGCCATATTTCATAATCATGAAATGCAGCTATGGCTAACAATACTCTAATAGACTTAATCTTAGCTACTGGTGAGAAGGTCTCATCATAGTCAACTCCCGGAGTTTGAGTAAAGCCCTTCGCAACCAGTCGCGCTTTGTAAGTATGTACCTTCCCATCCATGTCGGTCTTCTTCTTGAAGATCCATTTGCACCCAACTGTCTTGCGACCTGGTACATTGTCAACCAAGTTCCAAACTTGATTGTCATACATGGACTGAATCTCGCTGTCCATAGCCTCCTTCCACTTAGCAGACTCAGGGCCTGCCATGGCTTCCCTGTAATTATTAGGTTCATCCAAATCTATTAGTGTACTATCACTAATAAATGTATCACCTTCAGTGGGGATGTGATAACCATAAAAAAAAACCAGGTGTGTTCCTCACCCTAGTGGAACGTCTTGGAGGTACAGACTCATCTATCGGATCAACAGGAGTTTCCTCCTCAGGTTGGTCGATAGCATTTGAGGTTCCTTCACCACTTGACTCTTGAAGCTCTTCAAGGTCAATTTGCCTCCCACTGTCCCCTTGGCTTATGAATTCTCTCTCACGAAAGACTCCTCTTCTTGCTACAAAAACCACATTATCACTGGGTCTGTAGAAGAGGTAACCAAAGGATCTCTGTGGGTAGCCGATGAAAATACACCTCTCACTTCGAGGTTCAAGCTTATCATGAGTCTCACGCCTCACGAAAGCTTTACAACCCCAAATCTTGATGTGGTCCAAATTGGGAACTTTCCCAGTCCACATCTCGTGAGGTGTTTTGGCAACCTTTTTAGTAGGGACTAGATTAAGGATATGGGCGGCAGTCTCTAAGGCATACCCCCAGAAAGAGATTGGTAACGAGGCTCGACTCATCATGGAACGAACCATATCCAACAAGGTTCGATTGCGCCTCTCAGCTACACCATTCAACTGTGGTGTTCTGGGAGGTGTCAATTGTGAGACAATCCCACATTCTTTAAGATAGTCAAGGAACTCAATGCTAAGATACTCTCCTCCCCGATCGGATCGGAGCATCTTGATGTTCCTGCCCAATTGATTCTCCACTTCCTGCTTAAACTCTTTGAACTTTTCAAAGGTTTCTGACTTATGCTTGATTAAGTAAATATATCCATATCTACTGTAATCATCAGTGAAAGTCACATAATAGCGATTAGCATCCCTTGTAGCAACTCTGAAGGGCCCACACACATCCGTGTGTAGAAGGTCCAACAAACCTTCACCCCTATCACAAGTACCTGTGAAGGGTGACTTTGTCATTTTTCCAAGTAAACAAGACTCGCAACTATCATCTGACTTGAGGTCAAATGATTCCAAGACTCCAGCCTTTTGGAGTTGGCCTATGCGCTTCTTGTTAACATGTCCAAGACGACAATGCCACAAGGATGCTTTATCCAAGCTATCTGAAGAATCAATATACAACACATTATTTCCTAGATTGTCTACAACATTCACGGCTTCATATACACCATCACAAGGTAATGCTTTAAAGTAAAATACATCATTGTAATAAACATTAATAGCACCATTTTTATTATCAAATGAAAATGAAAAACCTTGTTTGTACAAGCCATGAAAAGAACTAATATTTCTCGCCATTTCAGGCGAGTAACAACACTTATTCAAATCTAACATTAACCCATTATTAAGCAATAAAGAATAAACTCCTATCTTGGTAACAGGTGATGCTTTCCTGTTGCCCATGACTAAGTTTATCTTCCCGTGCTCCACTTGCTCACTTCTTCTTAGTGCCTGCATGGGTGGGTTTAACCTTCCCATCCTTTACATCTTGCAGATATTTAGGGCAGTTTCGCTTGAAGTGTCCCTTATCCTGGCAATAGAAGCATTGTGCTTCCTTTGGGTTTGAAGAAGGAGTAATGGGACCTTTCTTTGTCCCACTTGAAGAGGAACCATCAAGAGTCTTACCCTTGGTACCCTTCGAAGGGCTTTTCCTCTTCTTACCCTTTCCCTGCCCAATAGCCAGAACAGGGGCTGTTGAAGGAGTAGAAGCAGCAACCGCTTTACCCTTAAGGCCATTTTCAGCTGTCCTTAAGAGTCCTTGAAGTTTGCTAAGTGTGACTTCCTCCTTGTTCATATGATAAGTCATACGAAACTGATCATAACTTGGAGGTAAGGAATGGAGAATGATGTCAATCGCCATTTCCTCAGGAAAGTCAACATTTAGCTTCAGCAACCGGTCAACGAACCTTTGCATCTTCTGCAAGTGACCGGTGACGGGTTCACCATCCTTCATCCTTGCGGTTATCATGGAGGAGATGATTTCATACCTCTCCTGACGCGCGCTCTGATGGTACCTTTCCATCAGATCCAGGTGCATCTCATACGGGTAGAAATCTTCATAGGATTTTTGAAGTTCAGGAGTCATGGTGGCCATCATGATGCATGCTACTTTAGTAGCATCCTTTTCATGTGCAACAAACTCCGCAAACTCTTCAGGAGTAGCAGTGGCTTCACTCACAACCTTAAGCTCCCTATCGAGGACATATTCTTTGTCCTCATAGCGGGTAATCATTCTGATGTTTCTGATCCACTCATTGAAATTGGATCCATCAAAGATGACCTTACCACACAAGTTCATAAGGGAAAAGGAGTCTGTTGGGTTTGAGCCAGAAGCATTGTTGGAAGACATCTGAAAGGAAAGAAAGACAAGTTTCATTAGATTAGGAATCCTTAATAATTCACCCAAATAAAATATTAAGGCTAGGATCCAACAAACTATTTATAGTTGGAAGAGGGATGCCGTAATCCATACTATAAAATATTTGAAGGTAGGTAAATGACGATTTACCAATTTCCACCATAAGAACGAAATATTTTATTATTAGGTTTTATTGGTTTTGAAACTCCTAGATCTTTTGAGATACATTGAACTTTTCAATGGCATGTTTGAATCTCGATTGTGCCCTCTCAAGTTTGTGACTGGGATGCCGAGGATCACAAACAAGGTGTGAATAACCATACAAATTGACTTGGTACCCTCAACAATATTACCTAATCGATGTGCCGGTTAACCACACACGCTCCACCGATCTATAATAAAGTCAAGTTACCCTTTGCCACTCTTACTAGTCCATGTTAGTGTGCCGGTTAACCACACACGCTCCACTAACGACTTGGTAAGGTACAAAGTGTAATTTTATGGGCTAGCACCAATTTCACATTTTCCTAAAGTAACTAAGATTGGGAATTTATAATGTATAGTTACTTTATAATTCATTATACTTTTAACAAGTATTTAAAGTCGTATCCTACCCGTTCGGCTAACGACCCTCCACCGATCAAGGAAGCGGTGGGTGAGAGTGGACACCCATTAAGTCACCATTTTATAGGCAACAACCTTATACCCCCCCTTATAGACCGGCTTCGTGAATGAGGCCTACTAACGGTAAGAATGACATATTCTTATACATATCTATATAATAAAATTATAATAATAGTATAAGTGTTGATTTTTAAACTTTTTAAAAATCTAAGGTTTAATTTGGAATTAAAGTATTAGAGTGTAAGACTTTTCAAATTCCAAAACTTGAGGGCAAGAATTGAAACTATTCCAAGTCTCTTCAATTTGTAACTTATGAGTTTTAATGGTTCATAAAATGAAGACTCTTCATTTTATGAAACTTCTTTAGTTCTTTAATCACAATTTAAAGAAGTGACTTTTGGTTATCCATAACTTGAGGACAAGTTATGGACACCATCATTGCCATTAAGATCATGAATTAAACATACATGGAGGTTACATATAATTCCTATGATCTTCTAAAAACTCATAAGAACACAAATTCATGTCAAGCAATTTCAAGAAATCATATAACTATATACAATACTTGAAAATTGATAAAAGCCATGTAAAATGGGTTAACATAATCATTATCATTTTGAAAAACAGATTTTACAAGTCCAAAACAGATTGGGATAATGATCTTAATCCATTTCCAGCAACAAAACTCGAATAAACTGCCCAGCATGCTCCTACTCGCCGAGTGCATTATTCTACTCGGCGAGTAGAATGAATTTGTTCATGGACTCGGCGAGTCCTCCCCATGGACTCGGCGAGTTCAGTCGTCAGAGTGCAGAATTTTCGATTTTTAAGCAGTTTTGCATCAAGTATACAGAAAACAATCCTAGGCTCTGATACCACTGATGGGTTTTGAGCATTCTAACACTTCCTAAGTGTACATGCAACCCTAATAACCTTGAATCTATGTTTTCTCTATATACATGCAAATTTCTTTTTCAAGGTTATTTCCTAGCTAGCATGGCATGGGGATTACATAAAACATAAAAACTAGTAGAAATACATACCTTGTTGTTGCTTGGATTCCTTCAAGACTTTGTGAGCCTAGCACCCCAAATGTTGTGCCTCAAATGCTTCACACAACACCACAAGACTTGGAATAACTTGAGAGAATACTACTAGCACTCAAAATCGGTTATGCCCTCTCTAGTAACCCTAGGTCACGATTTTGCTAGCCATAGGGTTTCTTTTATAGTGTTGTCACAATTAGGGTTTACACATGAATGCCCTTAATTGTCATGACTCTTGATTTCCCATGACCCATGGGTTTGTAACTCCCATGGACTATCCATGGAGCTCCATATGGTTATAACCAAACCCATAAACCATGGATCATTAATCCACCATAAAAGAATTGATGATTGTCATAATCAACCCTATATATTTAATTAGTCTCACTTTGATCACCAAATTAATACTAGATTAATACTGGATCAATACTAATTAAATAATACTATTATTAATATATTAGAACTTATAATATATTAATAATCATAAGTGCCTTATTCTCTCATCTAGTCTATCCAAGTATTGCAATGCCATGCAACCCAAATGGACCATGCCGGGTCGGGTCAAGTACATACCAAATAAAGTTATGGACTTAGACACTATATCCAGCAAAATCTTGGGATGTTACATTAATACTTTCCAACATAGCCGAAAATTTGAACCAATTCTTCACCCCTATGTATATGATGTTGCCAAGACCAAGACCAAACACCATTAGCCCTTCTATCCACAGTAAAATAATCCTTATCCAACTCAAGCTCAAAAAATCTTGGGAATCTAGTCGCCGAAATCTTACCATGCCATATGTATTTCTATAACTTTGTGGCAATCATATCTCCAATTCTTCTTTTGATAAAAGAATCAACCACAACCCCTCGATTTTGAAGCCTACAAATAGAAGTCAGAGCCCGACCTCAAGGTCCAGACCCAAGATTACCGATTCTACCAAACCCCCACTAGGGCCATACAACTCCTTACCATGTAACATCCTGTTTCCTGTCATTTCTTATTTCAGGTTCGTGTCCGGAAGTCGATTGTGTAAAGGTTTTGGGCCTTAAGTAGGTAAACTTTAGTCCTTGTGGAAGGAGGACATGATGGTTAAGAGATTTAACCCTTGAATTGTGTTTTGTGTCGAAGGGTAGAAAGGGAAAAGTCATAGGCCGTATTCTTGCATGAAATATGGATTTTTTTTAGAAGTTTTTAGTCCAAGATATTTGGATAATATTATGGGGATCTTCGATACCTTTCCGTGGATATAAAGATCGTCGAAAACGGAGTTGAAACGAAGAAGTTATGGTTGTTAAAAGTTAGGAGGGTTTTGGGTTTAGCCTAGTACACACAGGGTGTACGTTGGGCGTACTAGGCAGGAATGATCGTGTGATTTAATCTTGTATGTTGGGCGTACCAGAAGTATGTTGGGCATACACGACCATCACCCAAATCCTAATTTGAGGATTTTGAGCCCTATTTAAGCTCCTTAAGTACCCCAAACCCTTTCCATTCTTAGTCTCCACCTATCCAATGTCCTCCCTTGAAACCCTAACCCTAGTTTGAGCCTTGTGAGCAAAAGACGGTCTTTTTAAGTGCTTTGAGTGTTCTTGGTGCATCTTGAAGAAGAAGGAGCTCATTGGAGAAGTGTTGGTTGCATTGGAGCTTCTAGATCCAAACCTTGTTCACCTTGATTTTTCTTCTAAAGGTATAAAGTTTGAATATTGATGATGTATTTGTTAGATCTAGCTAGTTTTGGATGTTATGAGCTTTTGGTCACTTTAGTGCTTAAAGTTTAGATCTTGAAAGTTTGTGACCTTGTTATGGATAAAGTTGGAAACTTTATCCATCTAAATATCATTTTGATTCAGATCTAAAGGTTGGAAACTCGGACTTAATGGATTAAGTAAGAAAGATGCAATTTTGGTCCCTTTGAAACTTAAAAGATTAGATCTTGGTTTCTTGGGCCATTCTAAAGGATAAAGTTGGAAACTTTATCCATTATGGAGCTATTAGGAACCATAAAAATGTGATCTTGGTCCTCCCATTCCTTCCATGCAAAAGTTAAGATGTCTTAATGGATAAATAAGTTAGGGTTTTAGCTTTTGGACCTTTTCTAGCCATGGAAGTCATAAAGGTGGAAACTTTATGACTTAAGTCGATATTTTGAGTCTAGATCTGAGCTCTGGACAAAAGGTCTTAAGGGATTAAGCACTAAAGGAAGGAATTATCTTGGTCGTATGTACGCCAGGCGTACCTGAGAGTACACTGCACGTACTGTCCTTGAATCACGTACGATGGGCGTATGTTGAGTACGCTGGGAGTACTCAGCTGCATTGGACTTTGACTGTTGTTGACTTCCGTTGACCGTTGACTTTTGACCAAGTTTGACTTTGGGTCAAACTTAAGGATTTTGGACTATTGTTTGAGATTTTATCTGCTTCTTGTGTTAGTGGGTTCGCGGGTGCAAGAAGTGCAAAAAAAGGGATCATATCGCAATGTTTCAGAGTTCTTCGATTCAGATGAGTTTTCCTCACTGTACTTTATGGGTCGAAGGCACCAATGCCGGCCCGCTAGATTATGTATCCTGGTATAGAGGATGTTGCTATGTTGTAGTGAACTATTAAATCTGTGTCTTGGTATATAGGATGTTGTTATGTTGTAGTGATCTGTACATCTGCATGTTTGTCTGATGACTAGTTATATGATTATCTGTTGATGGATATCTGTTATTTGTTATGTATATGTCGACATGGTATGGTGGGGTTGAGACTATACTGCTTTGTGTTGTCAGTCAACACCGGGGCATTCCAACCGAAAGGTTGTGGGCCAGGGCAATCCAACCAGAAGGTTGTGGGCTAGGGGTAATCCAACCAGGAGGTTGTGGACCCAAAATGTATTAAGAAATCTAACCGAAAGGTTGTGGGCCAGGGGTAATCCAACCAGGAGGTTGTGGACCCAACATGTATTAGGCAATCCAACCGAAAGGTTGTAGGCCAGGGAAATACAACCGAAAGGCTGTAGGCCAGGGGTAATCCAACCAGGAGGTTGTGGACCTAGCATGTATTAGGCAATTCAACTGAAAGGTTGTGGGCCGATGCATTCCAACCGGAAGGTTGTGGGCCAGGGGTAATCCAACCAGGAGGTTGTGGACCCAATATCTGTTTGGTTATATGTTTGTGTGGTGGTACTTTAGGGGAACTCACTAAGCTTTGGCTTACAATTTCACTTTATTGTTTTAGGTACTTTAGATGATTGTGGCAAGGAGAAGGCGTGATCGTGCACATCCTTCAGATTTTATGTTATTGGATTTTGGGATACTCTGATTTATGAATTATACTTTTGAAACAATGTTTTTGTAAACAATTATTGTCTTGGGGTTGTTTTAGAAAACGGAAAATTTACTCTGATTTTCGGGTTGTTACATACCAACTTTCACCCAGATTAAATTGTCATTATTCAAGAATCTCCACCACCAATTCTGAACAAGAACTAAGTTAAAATCACCAAGACTTCCAATATCAAGACCACCATTTTTTTATCAACAAGCACCACGTCCATTTTACCCATAACATTTATGATTATCCACATCCCCTATCCCAAAAAAATTGAGCATGTAAAGCTTCTAGAGTCTTAACCACTCCAACATGCGTAAGAAAAAGATACATGAAATAGATACCAAACATACACATATTTATAGATGAAAAAAGGGAGTGCAGAACACAAACATATTTAAAAATAAAGATCTCACAATGCCAGCCGGTTGAACCTTGATTTCAAAGTGATTATCTAGGGTTGTGTTAAGAAATAGGTATGTGTGGATTTGTAGGGGTGTTTTGGATTTTTCTCATTTAACTGAATGTGCTTATTAGCTTGTTGCGGTTTTATATTACTAACTAGAGATGCACAAAAAAATAGTTTATGAACCCATCCGAAACCGATTTAGGAAACCAATTTGTTTTATACATGTCCAACGACGTGCATACAAATTTTCCTTCTTCATGTATCGTTTGCATGTGTAATGTCCCATTTTCACAACCAAAAATTTTCATTTTATTAAGGTAAAACTTCACAATTATAAATCCATTATTAAGAAAACCGTTTATTCCAACATATATTTATTGAAAATCAAAGTAATATTAAAGTGCAAAATCTTCATTGCTGCTAATGAATGTGTACAATCACATCTTCGCCTTCCCATGATAACCGATGATACCTGAGACAATAAACTAATGGGTAAGCACAAAGCTTAGCGAGTTCCCCTAAAATATCACCACACAAACATATAACAACATACATACTGGTCCACAGCTAACAGACCAGAGTATCCCTGAGTCCTCAACATGTGTTTGGCTTACCTACCAGCCTACAACTCATATTTGGCTTACTCCCGAGCCCACAAAATAAGTTTGCTTTGCCTCTTGGGCCTACAACTTATGTCTTGCTTGCTCACGAGCCCACATTATAAGTCTGGCTTGCCTTTCGGGCCCACATCTTATGTTTGGCTTGCTCCCAAGTTTGTTGGCTTCCGCACAAAGCATACCACCTCAACCCACAACCACCATATGTCGACATATAAACAATCAAGGATCAAGTAGGCACATAATATAGTAAAACATCAATCATACAGCTCACTACCGCCGACTAGTCCTCGCATAACATACTGTCTCGCTACCAACTAACCTCCATGAAGTGCGTGACCATAAGTAACCAGAGGTGAGATAGCTACCCGAACAAATAATCCTACTCTATAGCCACAACCAAACAAGGAACAGACAAAAAAGCCTAGATCAAGAGTTCTCAAGCTATCCTACATGACTACATACAACCCCTAGGGCACTCCACTAGATGATAACCAATCTACTAGCATTCTAGCCAGCATACCACTACTACATCATCCTATCATATAAGGATATATACACAAATCTAGCAGGTCACTACAACACAACAACATCCTATATAACAGATCATCACACATAACAACATCCTATATACCAGGATACATAACCTAGTGAGCCGACATTGGTGCCTTCGACCCACAAGTACAGTGAAGAAAACTCACTTGAATCGAAGAACTCTAAAACACTGCGATACGCTCTCTTCTTCACTGCTTGCTCCCGTAAATCTGCAAATCATCACAACTAGGTAAAACCTTAATCAACAGTTCAAAACCATCAAGTTTGACCCAAAGTCAAACTTGGTCAAAAAGTCAATGGTTAACAGAAGTCAATAAAAGTCAAAGTTCAAGGCTGATGAGTACGCCCAACATACTCAACATACGCCCAACTTACGTGGCCTGTCCTCACGCCTCCATTAAGAACTTTATCCATTAAGGCCTTTTGTCCAGAGCTCAGATCTAGACTCAGAACATCGACTTAAGTCATAAAGTTTCCACTTTTATGACTTTCCATGGCTATAAAAGGTCGAAAAGCTAAAACCCTAACCTATTAATCCATCAAGACATCATAAATCTAGCATGGAAGGTATAGAAGGACCAAGATCACATTTTTATGGTTCCTAATAGCTCTATAATAGATAAAGTTTCCAACTTTATCCATTAGGATGGTCCAAACAACCAAGATCTAGTCTTTAAGTCTCAAAGGTACCAAAAGTGCTTCTCTCTCAACTTAATCCACTAAGTCAAAGTCTCCAACCTTCAGATCTAAATCAATATGATGTTTAGATGGATAAAGTTTCCAACTTTATCCTTAACAAGGTCACAAACTTTCAAGATCTAAACTTTATGCAATAAAGTGACCAAAATCTCATAACACCCAAAACTAGCTAGATCTAACAAATGCATCATCAAGATTCAAGCTTTATACCTCAGAAGAAAGATCAACGTGAACAAGGTCTGGATCTACAAGTTCCAATGCAACCAACACTTCTCCAATGAGCTCTTTCTTGTCTGAGATGCACCAAGAACACTCCAAAGCACTTAAAACACCTTCTTTTGCTCACAAGACTCAAACTAGGGTTAGGGTTTCAAGGGAGGACGTTGGAGAGGTGGAGGCTGAGAATGGAAAGGGTTTGAGGAAGTTAAGGAGCTTAAATAGGGCTCAAAACCCCAAAATTAGGGTTTGGGTTCTAATCGTGTACGCCCATCATACTCCTAGTACGCCCAACGTACCAGGTTGAATCTTCGCGATCATTCTTGCCTAGTACGCCCAACGTACACCCTACACGCCCATCATACTAGGCTAAACCCAAAACCATTCTGACTTCTAAGAGTCCTAACTTCTTCATTCGAACTCCATTTTTGATGATCTTTATATCCACATAAAGGTATTAAAGAGCCCCACAATATTATCTAAATATCTTGGACTAAGAACTTATCGAACAAAAATCCATATTTCATGTAAGAACCCAACCTATGACTTTTCCATTTCTACCCTTCAGCCCAAAACACAATTCAAGGGTTAAATCTCTTAACCATCATTACCTCCTTCCACAAGGACTAAACTTTGCCTCCTTAAGGCCCAAATCCTTTACACAATCGACCTCCGGCCCACAGCCCTGAAATAAGATACGACAGGAAACAGGATGTTACAACATGTATGAACAAAATTTATTAAACACTAAAAATGAACTTGATTCCATCATGCCACAAGCTAATTAAAACACCACTTCTAGACAAAGGACAATGAATGATGCCTCATTTTTTAGTCCAAGCACGTGTTCCCATGAATGATGTGCTTCCAATTTTAGGTTTTATTTTTGAATTGTGCCCCTTTAGGCCCACCACACAAGATTTTTTATAATACTTTGGTCCATGTCACAAAATCGTTCACAAGTACATCTAAAGAAATGTATTCAATAATTAACTGATATCATGGAATGAAGTTAAATAGAAAAATGGTGTATTATACTTATGGAATGTATAATTAGATATGAGAGAAGTGCAAACTCTTGACAATAAGGTACCATGATGTAACGTCCCAAAAATTAAAAGGTAAAAATTTCATTTTTAATTCAACCATAAACACCATTTAACATTTCCAATCATTCAAAAGTGTAACAAGGTAACAACAGTTATCAGAGTACAATCCCAAAATCATAAAGTTGCGGAAACATGGGGAGATGCAGTGCAGTCACGTCGGGCCCTTCCTTTTTGTACTGGAAATACCTGAAACCATAAACAACAAACTGTAAAAACAAAGCTTAATGAGCTCCCCAAAATACCACATACTATACATATTAAACACATAATGGGCCCCGCCCGGCATCGATCCCCGCTCAGAACATATTTGTCAGTCATCAGGCCTGCCTGGAATCGGGCCCTACCCAGTATACATACAACATATAAACACATGCATAAAGATCACAAAGATAACTAGCATACAATATAATCATCAGGCCCCGCTCGGTAAACATATAAACACATAACACATGCAAGAGTCACACAGACAACTAGCATCCTAAGCATAACAAACCATGGGCCGACATTGGTGCCTTCAACCCGCTAAACACAGTGAGGAAACTCACCTCACGCTGCTGAATATCTCAGATAAAAGCTCGGACTACTGATCCGGAAAAACTTGTAACATCCCAAAAATTATGAAGTAAAAATTTATTTTTAATTCAACCAAAACATTAATTTTCTTTAAGTCAACATTCAATATTCTTTTTCTAAATATTCAAAAGTACTTTATAAGAAAACAGTTATCAGAGTACAATCTCAAAATCATCATAATGCGGAAACATGGGTGGATGTGTTGCGATCAAGTCGGGCCCTTCCCTTTCGAACCGGAAGTACCTGAAACCATAACCATAAAAACTGTAAGCACAAAACTTAGTGATTTTCCCAAAATACCACATACCATACATACATTTGCCATGGGCTACCCCCCGTGGTCTTATCCCTGCAATGTTATGGGCTACCCCCATGGTCTGAAATCCAAGTGTCATGGGCTTACCCTATGTTCTTTCCTTGAAATGCCATGGGCTGCCCCCATGGTCTGACATCCAAGTGCCATGGACTACTCCCATGGTCTTTTATACAAATACCACGAGCTACCCCCGTGGTCTTCCAGGCAAGTATCACAGAGACAACTAGCATTCCACATAACAAGTAATGGGCCGTAATCAGTGCCTTCGACCCATGAATATAATGAGAAAACTCACCTTAATCCGCTGATAATCAAAAAACAGCTCGGACCGCAGTACCGGATACCCTCGCGCCAACTATCAATAAATACAATGTTAATAAATAATTAACCGATAACCCAAAATCCAAGGCCCACTCCATAAACCAACTTCCTAAAGGGTAAAAGACCATTTTACCCTTTTCTTACTTGTTCCATAACCAAGGCCTAACCCAAAATGCACAAAAAACCCAAAACCCAAATTGGCAATCCAAGGCCCAATATGGCCCAACTAGGCCCAAACCTCAAAACGCCCAAAATACTCCTTAAACTAGATCTAACACCTAGATTCATCAAGATAGAAACTTTATACCTCAAAAAAGTAGATCAAGATGCAATAAGCCTGGATCCAAAAGCTTCAAGCAATCCCACACTTCTCCAAGAAGTTCCTTCTTCTTCGAACACCAAAAAGCATGAAATACCACCAAAAGCTCAAAACCAATCAAATGGGGGCTAGGTTTTCGTTTCAAGGGTTTAGAGGGATGGATGCTGAAGATAATAGAGTTTGGTGGTGAGTTAAGGAGCTTAAACAGGGTCCAAGACCCTAAATTAGGGTTTGGGTATGACTGGGGTACGCCCAACGTACTCCATAAGGCATGCTCGATCAATTTGCTTAGTACGCCCAACGTACACCAATGTACACCCCGCATACTCTCCTTAACACTAGTACGCCATGCGCACGCTTGTGTACGCCCCACGTACTCGGTTTCACCCTAAAACCACGAATCTTCTGAAGGCCATAACTTCTTCGTTCTAAGTCTGTTTCCGACGATCCTTATATCCACGAAAAGGTAACAAGAAGCTCTACGCTTCTATCAACTAATACTTGCCTTAAAACTTCCCGAACTAAAATCCAATTTCCATAAAAGCCCGAACTGACACTTTACCGATATACTCATTGGCTTCGAAACACCAACCGAACTCCTGGATCTTCTAAATTACATTACCCACACCCAAATGGGTCTAAATCTCTTTTCCTCAAAGGCTCTAAGCCTGATGATACCCGATCTTCGGTCACCACCCCGCATTAGGAAACGATTCGGAACAGGGCGTTACAAAATCCTCGTGATAGCATCATCAAATAATACCCAATTAATAATTAGTCCACAACCCATAGCTGGAATCCTAGTCCGATTATCCAACACTCAGGGTAAAAGTCCATTTTACCCTTTTTCCTTAATTGACCCAAAATCCGAGGCCCAAACCAATAGCACCAAAAGCTCAATATGGCCTAACTTCCTAATTGGGCCCAAAACCCATCATGAGTATAATCCGAGAAGGCCCAAAGACAGAAAACTAGGTCCCAACAAGGCCTAAAAGCCCAAAATCACATCTCACATCGTGACCAGACCTTGGTCACGTCATGAGAACCCATCCGATCCGCATCAGTGACTCGCTCCTCACTCAGACAACTCAATAACTCGATTTCTTTGAGCTCATGTATCATGTCGTGAGGTCGTCCTGAAGCTAAAACCAATATCAAATGTGCTTAATCCATTCAGACATTAAACCCAACTTTCATAGAGGCTTAAGGGGACTTCCAAGGTCAATAAAAATGATTACTTGATGGACATGCATGCCCCATGCATGTCCTTAACCGAGATGGAAGTTTTGTGTGTGCACACGTTCTGAAGATGAAGTTGCACATTGATAGAATGGGAATGTTGGGTGTTGTTTTTCCGAGGAAGCTGGCTGTTGACTTGGTTCTTTAATCACTTCATGAGTCATATAGTCAGTTCGTTAAGGACTACTATATGACAGACCACGACGTGACCCTAATCGACCTGACATATTTGCTAATTGCTGCTGAAGCAACAATGCTTTGGTGCACTGGTCAAGCAAACTTTTTTGGAGGATCTATTTCCCAAATTTCCATGGACCTTAACAATAACATTGGTAGTCCAGAAAAGGTTTATCTTCCCAATGGAAAGGGATCAGCCAAAGTCAAACCGTTTAACAATGTGGTAAAGAGAAAGGCCAGTTCTGAGATAGTACCATGTGCTGTCTCTGAAGAGTCTGTATGTTTCTATTGCCAAGTGAAGGGACATTGGATGCGAAGCTGCTTTGTCTACCTGAAAGATCGCAAAGATGGTAAAGTCAAATTGTATGACTCCACTTCAGGTACATCCACTATCTAACTCTGTTAAGTTCCAATTTATAGATTCTTATTACATGATGTGTTAATCACATTTTGATGTTTTGTAGGATAGAAGAGAAAGAAAGAAGCTTAAAAGAAGAGTAAGTTGATTCTGATCGTGAAGAGATGGATTTCAGTCGCATGCTTCAATGATCAGATTTTTGAGCTGCTGCTTAGGAGTTACGATAGATTGATTAGGAATAACTAGAACCATAGTTTTCATTTGTATTTTCATTGTAAGGACAATTTTCCAGATTTTATCAATAAAATAAATATTGATTTTACCTTATTTTACATTTCCTTGTAATATCATTTATGAAAAAAATGGTGTTTGTATTGTTAGCAATGTTGAAAATGGATTTGATTCTTAGTTATATCGCTTGTGGTATATTCGTAATTTACCAAGTGAGGAAGGATTCTCATCACCCAAGTTTTAATTGGACAGAATCTTGGAATCATGCGAGTTGTATTGTGTGATGTATGAGAATCTTGGTCTTTGGGAAATTAAGACTAATTCCTTGTTCACATGTATATGTGAGTCAAGTGAAGGATTAAATGATCTAGTACACACTGATGTGAACCGGTCAGATCCACCACAAAGGACGATAAGTCTATTCGTCATGATTTACTGATAGTTCAGTAAATATGATTATACTTATAATATTAAGTGTAATTCTGATACATTGAAAAATTTCAATGTATAGCAGAACGAATGAGAAAAATCAAACTGGACAGAAAGATAAAAGTTTCTTCAATCTGAAAGGAAATGAGAGTAATTTAGTATCATGTTTTATAATCATCCTAAAGATTTTGAAACCACGTCACAATTGATCCTCTAAGGACACCTTAGTGCATTTATATGACTAAGAAGAGGAATCAGGTATTATTGAAATGGTTATATCAAGAAGATGAGTCGTACTTCGTTCCAGTAACAAGTTTTAGAGTCATACTCTAGTTACTCCAAGTTGTACCTTGAGTAACATGTTCTAAGTAGGTTTACAACACCTCATGAAATGTGGAGTAAAAATGCTTTCTTACTCTTGCACATTTGAAATTGGTAGTTGTGATGTTTTGGATAAAACAAAGACCAACTAAGACCAATTATATGAAGTGTTTCTTGATGAGAACCCACACTAACTCTTGACTATTTGTTTGTCAAGGAATGTTCCTTAACGGAGAATCTTATATGTCAAGAAGACAGTGGGAGTCTTGTTGATCTTGAAAAGTTTCAAGAATAAACCTTTAGTAATCACTAGCACATGACTTGAGGTTGATAACCTATCGTGTTGACATATTCTTGTTTTTGTGCCCATTCCAGTTAAGTTAACTATGCATGTGAGTTCTTATTTGATTGCATAAGGCAAAGCACCTTGATCAGTGAAAGTACATTGATTTGTATGGGTGAGCTGCTCAATAACTTGGAAGCACTGGTAGACCCTTGTGCTACTAGAAGGCAATAAATTAAGATTAAGCAAGTTCAGTCCATATGAGTTTAAATTTGCCATAAACCTTGTCTTATGATAGTGGTTGGAAATGGCAAATTCACATGGATAGGAACGCATGCATCATAAAATCTAAGTGACAAAAGGTTTCTCTACTTCATGAAAATGATTGTGACGAAACGCTTTCGCTAGTAGATTTTAAAGGATTGATTGATATCTTTATAGTTAGCAGTTATGGTAATTGCGTTCTCAAATTCGAGTATGATTACGACATCCCTCTTCATAGTTCGAATTGTGAGAAATGGAAAACAGTTTGAACATTCAGAACTTACTGCTATAAGTTCTGAAATGGTTTAGACACGCACATAAGCTATCTAATAAAAGGTATATGAGCTTGAGAAGTCTAGATAAGGACTTATCAAAGCACCACGTATCAAAAATCTGAACTTTGGTAAGAAAGTCATTGTGTATTGATTTCTAGAAGTCCAGCTGATTTCTGGATACATGTCAAAGCTAGTGGGAGCATAATTGTTATGCAAGTAAGAATGTAATTATTATGCTAGTGGGAGCATAATTATTATGTTAAGTGTTGCAAGTTAGCAATTCTATTTATAGGAAACAAAGTTCTAAATTTTCAAAGTTGCAGAATTTGGAAATTGTTTCACTATAGTAAGGCTTAATGGAGAGGGTATTTATACTTCAATTCGAATCTAAAAACTTAGATTGAAATTTTAATGGAACTTAGTCATGAACGTACATGAATATCATGTTGAAGTGATTCAACATAGGAAGATTCGATATATGGAAATATCATAGCAAGAGACTGTCAAGTCTTTATGTAAGACATTGTGTATTGGATCCCATATGCTTCGGATATATGATCGGTTGCATATGCTATAATATTCACTGGTTATGATTTTCCAAATGCCCAGGGCATTAAGAGGGAAAAAGGAATAGAACCTGACATGACTAAAGTTGTTAAACAACTATCAAAGACAATCTGAGGTTTATTAAAGATTTGTTGCTTGTGGACAGTTGGAATTATAATATTAATCAGGATGGGCCATATTTACATGTTCTGAATAGAGGTAACTCTTGTTCAGAATTGATAGTCATATGGAAATATGGAAATGTTTCCATTATGGGAGTTGGATATTGAGAATCTATATGTAAGTTAGAAACTTTTATGCAAGAAGGATGTTCAAAGGAATGTACTTTGAGTGTGAGACTTCATTTCAATTGAATTGTTTTGTAACAAATCTCCAATGGAATGTCTTGTAATATCATTGGCAAATTCTATGTGACTTTGGTGCCTTGACTTTACAAAAGGATCATTGCATGTAAGTTTAGACTCTAACATATTTTCGTGGTGGCAAGAATTTTGTATTCTTACACTTGTAATAAGGATTTGGAATTATGAAATGAGCATCATTGGAAATGTGTTCAATTGATCTATTTCACAAAGAAAGGACCATAGATAAACATAGTGTGCATGCTTGGAGCATGGGATGACTATTGTTTTAATTCAAGTATTAAGTTGATTGTTCGAAACATTATACAATGAATAAAGGTCTGATTAATATGGTGATTAAATAATAAGTGTTTTATTTATACTCAAAAGTTTTGAGACCATATTAGATTAGCTTATTCTTGTGTTTCACTTCGCATATTTTACTTCCCGAATAATAAGATTAGTCAAACATCCTGAGTCGATCATACTTTAGAAGTAAGTAATGAATTACGACTGTCATGAATCCGATTGTAGATTGTCTAAGTGCTTAGACATAGCAAATGTTTGCTGTAGTGGTCATGAGTACTCCTGAAATAAGAATTTGAGTATTGGATTAAACACACGCTCATTTGAATTACTTCATGGATTTTATCACAAGTGATTGTGAGACGATAATATCTTATATTCTTGAAACGAAGACATATGAGTTGTTATTTACAAATCGGTTGTGCATTGATAATACGTAAACGCATCAGTAACTTGATGTTATAAAACGTATTGTTGTGTGTGATTTGATGAGTAAATTGTACAAGCATATGAGTCGAAGTTTATCCGTTCCTTTTACCCTAAATGGGATAAAAGCGATATTTGTGGGCCCCTCGATGATTTAGTGATGACACCCTAAGCACTTGGCCAAGCCTGGACTGATTTGATTTGTTCAATTAGTCAGTCGTCATAAATCGAAAATCGGGAAACAGAACTTGGACATAGAGAATGATTATAATCCATGTGTCATGTTCGTAGAATATCTTATAGAACGGAGGAATATTTGATCCCTTATCTAAAGGACGCGTTACTGATATGATCAGAGTTCGACAACGAGTTTTGAAAGCTACGATTGCTGATCAGATTCTGAAGTCATACTTGAAATTATAGTTATTAGACTTATCCCAGTGGGAGACTGTTGGATTAGGTGTCTAAGCCCATAACTATAGTTGGTATGTACTTGATTTGATTTGAGCATGGTCCTTTTGGGTTGCCTTCACTCATGCAACTTGACAGGATGACTAGTGGAGAGAGAGTTGAATTATTAACTGGAATAATAAATTAGTGGTTAAAAGGATTTTATTAATATATTACAAGTTTAATATATTATTTGGAAATCATATTATTAATTAGTAATTAATCAGAAATTAATCTGGAATTAATTTTGGGATTAAAGGAACTGATTAATAACGCAAGGGGCTGTTTTGTAAATCATTGATAATTGTGAAACTGGGCTCTTGGACCCATTGGATAGGGGTGGACGAAATTCTATAGGGAGGCCCTATAGATTTTGTCCAAGGGCTTCTAATGAGGTGTCCATGAGTTGCTTTGGCCCTAAGCAAGGAAATTAGGGTTTCCACTTGAAAACCCTAATACCACAAGTATATAAAAAGGCTTCTCCTTGGATCTTCGGCCAACCCTACTCTTTGGAAGAACCCTAGCCGATTTTCCACCTCTCTCATCTCATCCTTTGCATTGGGTGTTTTTGACTATATTAAAGGTGCAACACTTGGGGCACTAAGCTTTCAAGAGTCAAGGATTTCAAGGACTGTCTTGTTATTACAATATAACAAGTGAGGTAATCTTCTAATCCTATTTCATATGCGAATTTCAAAATTGTATGCTAGTATATAGGATTATTGCTTTGGTGTTAAATTGGTATGTTCAATAGAGGAAAACTTAGATCCAAAGCAATTGGGGTTGCATGATCACATAGGAATGTAGATATGCTCCAAAGCCATCAAGGAAACGATTCAGAACATGGCGTTACAAAATCCTCGTGATAGCATCATCAAATAATACCCAATTAATAATTGGTCCACAACCCATAGCTGGAATCCTAGTCCGATTGTCCAACACTTAGGGTAAAAGTCCATTTTACCCTTTTTCCTCAATTGGCCCAAAATCCGAGGCTCAAACCAATAGCACCAAAAGGTCAATATGGTCTAACTTCCTAATTGGGCCCAAGACCCATCATGAGCCTAATCCGAGAAGGCCCAAAGCAGAAAACTAGGGCCCAACAAGGCCTAAAAGCCCAAAATCACATATCACGTCGTGACCAGACCTTGGTCACGTCGTGAGAACCCGCCCGACCCGCATCAGTGACTCGCTCCTCACTCAGGCAACTCAGTAATTCGATTTCTTTGAGCTCACGTCGTGAGACCTCATGTCTCATGTCGTGAGGTCGTCCTGAAGCTAAAACCAAGATCAAATGTGCTTAATCCATTCAGACATTAAACACAACTTTCACAGAGACTTAAGGGGACTTCCAAGGTCAATAAAAATGATTACTTGATGGACATGCATGCCCCATGCATGTCCTTAACCTAACTTCGATCAAATAACAAGAAATGATCATAAATTCATACAAGATTCATAAATCACCACCAATCTTTAGATCCAAAAGATAAGATGCTCAAGGGACCCTTAGAGATCATAAAATTGCAAACTTTATGGATCTCTTCCATGCAAACTTCAACATCCATGAAGGAAAAGGGACAAGAATCTAGATCTAGCAATTTAAACTCATAAAGGTTGAATCTTGGACACTTACAAAGGTCCAGAGTGTGCACAAGATGATGATGATGAAGCCTCCTTGTTGGACCAACACTCTAGAACATATTCTTCTTCTTATTCTAGCCACTAAAACACCAAAATGGATCCACAACCACCAAGAGGGATTAGGGTTAGGGTTTTGTGAGTTGGAGGGAGGTGGAGGCTGGGAAATGAACCCTAATACCGAGTTAAAGGGGCTTAAATACGTGGGAAACCCTAAAAGTTTGTGGGCTTGTGTTACAGCGCTCCTCACGTCGCGAGCTCATCATATATACAACTTCTTCATTTAATTGCTCCTCACGTCATGACCCTTCTATGGTTCACGTCGTGAGCCTTGGTTTGACCCATAAACCATGCCTTTGACTCCTTGAAACCTTGATTCGACTCTTCCAGGAAAACGGGTGTTACACATGAGGTCAAAGAAGCCAGGTGATAGCAAAATATAATGTACGTTTTTATAACCGGACATTCATACACAAATATATATATATATATATATATATATATATATATATATATATATATATATATATATATATATATATATATATAGTGGGCGGTTTAAATTACTTGGTATGGTTATGAAGTATATAAGGCTTATAAAGTAAAATCTTAAACATATGAAACGTGAAAGATGATACTTGCACTTCAATGCAATTAATCATTTTTGGAAAATGCACAAATATTTTAGTATGCAGTTTCATCGGAGAAAGTGATATTTTCTTACATATATAAAGGAGTTTAAGCTTTAAAACTCATTGTATGGCAAATAGATATATGCAAGAAGTGGTGTAAGTTTTAGCTAAAAGACGAAAAATTCAGCTGAAACAAAATTAGAGAGACCCGTAAAACATGGTGCTTGGTCCGAGCACCCACATGTCTTTTTTTTTTTTTTTTTTTTTCCTAAGCATCATATATACTGGTCCGTTCCAATTTTACTGATGGATATACTTGATTTGTGCTTTACTGTAAGTCGAGTCAAGTTTGATTGAATAATTAAACAATAAATGACTTGTGTTTTCACCCCATATGTTCGAGAAGTCAATTACGTGTTTTTGAATGTACACTTTTTTTGTCAAGATGAGGCAATAGCTATTAAAAGCAAAACATTAACAATATTTTTGTAGAATTTAACACCATCATTAGAGGTATGATCTTGTACCTACGTTTATGATCAAAATCAAGTTAAGTATGATCTTGTACTTATGTTTATGACCAAAAGTTTGTTTTTTAAATGTTTCATAAAAAATAATTAAAGGCAATGTACAACCACTAAACCATATAAGGAATTCAATGTAAAAAAGAAGGATGAAACACTATTTCACGTCACCTGCTCCAACCTACCCCATATATCATATTATATATGTTTTCAAAAGAAATTAATCACTACGAACAAAATTATTGGTCGCCGTTGAATAAAAAAAATCTGTGGAAAGAAAACTCTTCTTCACTTGCCGCTTTGAACGCATACGATGCTAGTAAATTCTTGAAATTATGATCGAAACTCTTAATTTAATATCTTAATGGTTATGTGGTTTGTTAATTTAAGAGTATTTATAGCATGTTGAATATTGAACATTTGATGTTAGTAATAAATGTTGAGGTTTAGATGTAATATTTGTTGGAAGTTTGTGCATTAGTTACATATATATTTTAAAATTATGGTGGATGATTATTGATGTTTTATTCACATTTTTATTTGGATTAATGCTAAATTTACATTAAGCTGATCGTATTGAATTTTCGATAAAAATGCACGAAAAATATTAGAAACTTCAAATTATACTTTTGAGAATCAGTATTGAAAATGAAAATAATATTAACTAGAAAGGTTACCCCTGCTACGCGGGGGTCAAAAGTTTTCAATGTTGTTTCCGAATTGATAAATATGACAGACATAGAAAGTGCAAGGATGAAAAGTCCGGGCTTTGCCCCGGACAAAAAATGTAAAAGTTTTAACTGCAAGGACCAGAAGTGTGAAAATGGCTAAAGAATTAAAGGGGTAGGAATTAGCAACTTTTTAAAAAAGGGATCAAAGTTGTCAAACCGTTAAAGTTTTGTGGCCAAACTTTAAATATTAAAAGGTTCCAAAAAAGTGTAAAAATATTAATTGCAAGGACCAAAAATGTCAAAATGGGTAAAGAATAATGAACAAAGTTGCCAAAAAACATCCAAATTTAGTATTTCTAACTTCCAACAATAATACAGGGACCAATTCTGCCAAAAAAATGGGAAGTTGAATGGAACATAAACAAAAGGATATGAATAAATTAATTAAAGAAGTACATGGACCGGATATGTAAATCAAGGGACCAAACCTGGACAAAATATGCCAACTTCACTATTCATTTCTTCCACAACTTTAATATATATATAATAATAATAATTAGAATTCAAAATTTTATAAAATCATAGAGGAAATCAAATATCTCCTCCTGTTTATACTACTATCAACATTTGTTTCATTTTCATGAATTAACCATCATCATGCACTTTACCTTTTCACATAATACTTTATATTTTATAAAGATACACTTTATTATTTTTTTTTTATAAATTCACAATTTTAAACCGAAAGTAGGATTTTCAAGGATTTGCGGGCCGATATATAATTTCAACCACTCTTAATCAGTTTAATATTTTTAACTATCGGTTTCGGATCTGTCCAATGCTAGTTTCAATATTAATAGGGGTGAACATGGATAGTGGGTACCCGCTTTTGGAACTGAAATTGTATCGGAACCGTCGATTTTAGAACTGGAGATTACTGGTTCCGGTTCTGGTTCCTAAAAGTGGCGCCAAGGATCGGTTCCAGTTTCGATTTTCATTTTTTAGGAACCGTTACCCGACGGGTAACTGTCGAAACCGATTCCAAAAGATTAAAATTTAAAAATACTTAATACTTAAATAAATTGGTCGTAACAACGTTGACGACTAAGACATTTGTTGAGATTGTCTAATTGGATCTTGGAGGTAACATGCTAATAAGTAATATTAGCAATTTTTTTTTTCAAAACAAATGGTCTGATGTGAATGTGAATGCATGACTATAAAACAATTTGAACATATGTAATGATAATATCTTCAAAAAAGATCTGATGTTAAATAATATTAAAAAGTTTATGGTAAGAACATGAACTTTGGTTTATAACTTATATTTAGCAACTTGGATTATTTTTAAAATGATTATTTTTTTGTCGTTTGTAACTTGTATCGTAATGAACTAATTATAGTATTTATTTTTTGTTTCAATGGCTAAAAATTATTTTGTATTAAAGAAACTAAAAACTGACATAACCAGGTTACCCGGTCCCGAAACTGGTTCTGAAAATTTAAGAACCGTCTAGATTGGTTCTGGTTCCGGTTCCCGTTCTAACTTCACAAGAACCGCCGGTTCCAATTCCGGTTCCGGTTCTGACGAAATGAGGCGGGTACCTGACTATGCTCATCCCCAAATATTAGACCATTTTGTCCATCTCCATACACAATAAAGAAAAATAGTAAGGTCCCGTTTGATAGTTTCTGTCTGAAAAAGTGCTGTCTGGGAAAGTTTTTTGACTGGGAAAAAAACCATGTTGTTTGATTGTACATCTGATTGACTGTGCTGAATGATGAAAAAAAGTAATAATTCAATAAAAAATAAATTTAAAAAAAGTTACTTAAAAAAATTAATAATCCAATAAAGAAAGAAAGATGCGGGATTTGGTGTATAATTGTCTTTCCAGCCCATTCGGCCAGAAAGATATGATTTTGGGGCTTTCTGGGAAAGACATATCTTACCGGGAAAGACCCTTTCTTTTGTGCAAATCAAATAGTCTTTCCGGTCCATTCAGCCAGAAATATCTGTTTGGACCTGGAAATATGCGTATCAAACGGGGCCTAAGTTTAATCAATTTATATTTTAAAAAAACATATTTTTAAAATCATGGATTCAAACCATGTTATAAGTTTATAATTTTTACAAGAAAGTTGAATAAATAAAATATAAACGAGGTTATGATTGTGTTTTCTAGTTTTTGTTTAGGAGAAAAAAAAGGAAGGTCAATAGAGCGAATAAAGAAAAATCATGTTCTAAAGTTTATCTTATGCTGTGATATAAATCATCTTTTTCTTTGCTCTTTAAAAGGGCAGAATGTGAGGAAGATGTTCATCATCTTCTATTCATGAATTTTTCTTTCACTTTTGGAAAGATAATGACAACTCTATAATAATAAGATGGACATAATTATAAGTTATGAAATTCCATTTATTTTGCGTGAACCGATTAACATAAAAATAATCGATTTCTCTTCGATTTATTTTCACTTGAAAACACGAATATAATTAACAATATTTCTTCGGTTCCCTAAAAAAAACAAGAAGAAGAATATTACTCTGATAACCAAATTTTTAATTGACTATAAAATTATAATCAAAATAATGCTCCAAAAGAAAAGTTTCTATTTGTCCATGAATAAAATATGAAAAAGATAAAATAAAATTTATCGTGATGGGCTCGCGTTGTTGTTATTGTGGGAAGCACAATTGGAATTAGAATCCAAGTCCAACACACACACACACAGAGTCGTAGTCATCACATAACAATTAAGAATACATAACAAGCGGCGGGATACCAGCATGCAATTGCAATTCTAATTTCATTTGTAAATCGTTACTTTCCTGTACGTGCGGCGATCCTATAGGCCCGTTTTCTCTCTCTAAATCTCTCCTCCGTTCCTCCGTCACGGTGAAACGTACAACACCTTGAACTCGCCGCCGCCGCCGTCTTCATCACCGTCATCGCCATTTCAAAACTTTCCTTTTTATTCACTCATATATACGTCACGATTTCTCATCGCTTGATTTTGCAGTTATTGATATACGATCAATAATGCCCCCAAAGTCAAATCCTGTGAGCCTTTCCGTTCTTCTACGTAAAATTGATCTCTCACTCCTCATTCTTCTTTAGTCTTCTCGACGTTTACGCGTCTGGATAATTTTTTTTTCCGTTTTTGAAAGTATTGTAGTATTTCGATTCGACGATCTCCTGAGAGCTGTATCACCGTGGTGTTTGACGTTCAATAGGACTTTTTTATATAATAATTATTTGATTAGCGGTTGGTTGGTTCAAATGGAGAAGAAGAAGTATCCAGTCGGAGCAGAGCACTATGAGCTGTATGAGGAAATAGGGCAAGGTGTCAGTGCCTCGGTTTTTCGAGCCATGTGCATCCCGAACAAGGAGATTGTTGCAGTTAAGGTGCTTGATTTTGAACGTAGCAACAGCGATTTGGTAAATTCAGTTCCTTCGTTTTTATATTCTGTTTTGCACGATACATATTGTTCTTCTGATGATTTCTTCTTATATTTAGTCCAATGAGCCTAAAATCTGATTTAGACGATCTGACAGTAGAATCAAATTCCATTTAACGGAGTTGCTAGTCGTTACCTAGTTTTCTTTGGCATACAGATGGTCGTGATTAGCTGAATTGGACTCTGCAGTAATATCTGCAAGACCACCTTGATGAGTTTGAGGGTTTGTAGATTAGGCTTATGAATTTAGTGTATCCCTCTCTGGCTTCTATCACTAAGTTATTGAGAGATTACTTTTGATAGTTATTTAAAAGATATACTAAAATTCTGATTTTCGTTTTGAACTTTAGTTGAATTATCTTTTACCATGGCAATCAAAATACATGCTTCAGGAAGTTATTTATCTTCATTTTATGATCAATGAGAATACTTTATGGAGAATTGATAGGCTAGGAATTTCGATTATTGAGGGGGAGAGAGTTTGAAACTCATAGCCTACAGTGTTTTCCCCCCCTGGTGGTTCTGTTATTTTATTCTAATTTGTCAAAATTGTAACATGGTTGGATGTCACTACTAGTTTAGAAATACATTTTACAATCCTACTAACTGAAAACATGATTCTACAAATAATTTTTAAAACATACTTCGGTTGGCTCATGATTTGATGATATAAAATAACAGAAAAAGGAGAAATTCCAACATAAACAACAAAGAAGAAGCCCTGTTGGTAAGTGCATACCTACATTGCTCAAGTGTCATGGACCTCTAAATTTGCTTTAACTGATATTTGATGAACTCTTGATTGCACCTTAAATTTGTAGCAAATTGGCCTATGACTTTTGAGGCACCTAATTTATGTTTAACTGATAAACTATATTTGTTTCATTGCTCATTTGTTAATATCTTGTCAGAACAATATATCACGTGAAGCTCAGACAATGATCCTGGTTGATCATCCAAATGTTCTTAAATCACATTGTTCCTTTGTAAATGACCATAACCTATGGGTGGTCATGCCTTTCATGCCTGGTGGATCCTGCCTCCATATACTGAAGTCTTGCCATCCTGAGGGTTTTGAGGAAGTTGTTATTGCAACTATACTGCGTGAGACATTAAAGGCATTGGAGTATCTTCACCATCATGGCCACATTCATCGAGATGTTAAAGTGAGTTTCTATTTCACCTTAATCATATCTATTAGCTGGTTTTGTAATTAATTTTCTTTTGTGGGTGATTCTTTTGTTGTATTAACAGGCTGGAAACATTCTGATTTGTGATACTGGTGCAATCAAGCTGGGAGATCTTGGTGTTTCTGCTTGCTTATTTGATTCTGGTGATAGACAACGATTAAGGAACACATTTGTTGGGACACCTTGCTGGTATTTTTTAAAACTTGCATAAATTTTATATCATGAGTTGCATTGTTCATATTTGACCCGACATCATTAGGAACAATGGAGGCTTAATATACTTACTATGGTTTTATATGTTTTTTAGGATGGCACCTGAGGTTATGGAACAATTGCATGGCTATGACTTCAAGTAAGTTGATTTCATCTATTTTCATATATTATCTAGTAAGATAAGATACAAAAGTACATTGAAGGTTTCCCTTCTGTTATCAAGGTCAAAGTAGTGGAAAAGTTGATTTTTATATATGATTGCAGGGCTGATATCTGGTCGTTTGGTATAACGGCTCTTGAGCTTGCTCATGGGCATGCTCCTTTCTCAAAATATCCCCCAATGAAGGTGCATCCATCTTGCATTTTCATATCTTTTTACCTTTTTATGCCATTGATTGGGACTTGCCAAGTCAGGTTATTCTAAAATTAGGCTGTGTTTTACCAAACTGAACTGGACAAACTTTCGAGGGCTATTTTCGGATGATGAGGATGAAGAGGGTACTCATGTCTTTTTCACAAATGAGAGATTGATAGCTAGTCTCTAACCCACCATGTTCCACTTTAGGTTGGATAAAAAATTGCAATTTTTGTCCCATTGACACCAGTCCCAGTCCAAAACACAATACAACCTGTTCTGTTTTGTCTTGTGTAACAATTGGGGCCTACATAATCATAACTTTAAATACCTGTAACATGACAGGTTTTGCTCATGACCTTGCAAAATGCACCTCCTGGTCTTGATTATGAGAGGGACAAAAAGTTTTCTAAGGTAATTTAATTTGTTTTTTCTTTACCACTATATCATCACCTCATGATTCATCTCATACTTGTGTTGTCTTTTCTCTGTCTGAAGTCTTTTAAGCAGATGATTGCGAGTTGTCTTGTTAAAGATCCTTCAAAACGTCCTTCTGCAAAGAAGCTTCTGAAGCATTCTTTTTTCAGACAAGCCAGAACTAATGATTTTATAGCACGTAAGCTGCTGGAAGGGCTGCCAACACTTGGTGATCGCCTTCAAGCATTGAAGGTTCCTCCATTATTTTTCTTTTGAGTTTATCAAAGTCATATCTCTTATTTCTACTCTACTTACAATCTCAATAATATCATTTTCTTTTGGAATAATAGAGAAAAGAAGAAGATATGCTTGTTCAAAAGAAAATACCCGATGGACAAAAGGAGGAAATGTCACAGGTATGTTCATGTTCAATCATATTTTTGCTTTGTGGTTGATGTGGTTTTTTATTTTTTTCTTGTACTATGGGATGATAGTTGCTACATGATGTCTTATAACTTATGAAATAAGGGTTTGTTTGGTTGGATGGAATAGAGTGATGAAGGAATGGAATAAACAAGATAATGGAATGTGTCATTATATTCAATGATCATGTTTGGTTCACCTGTAGGAATGGAATGAATACTTATGACTTTTTTTTTATATTATATGTAAATAGAAGGCATAGTTATAAAACTATTCTATATATAATTTGACTGTGATTATGTAATCTGTTATTTATAAAACTAATAATTTAAACATAATAAAAGCTCATTAAAACCCAAATAAGATTATAATAATAAAGTATTTTCTAGTTATCTTTATAAAAATAGAATTATATTTTAGTTAAAATCATGAATTTTTGGAAAAAAGATTTGTCATTAAAAATTTATAAATAAAAATGGGTTATATTACGATTTTTCTTTCCATTCCATCATGCCTAAGGAAGGAAAGTAACAAAATAAAAGGAATCGTATTCTTTCAGGAATGGTCCATTCTATTCCAAAACACACAGATTTTATTATTTCAATGGAATGAACCATTCCATTCCATCTTCAATTCTGTCATACTAACCGCCACCTAGTTATTTTTATTAGTGTTTATTACTTTTGGTTTCTGATTGTTCTTTGTACCTTGTTTCTAGAACGAATATAAAAGAGGGATTAGTGGTTGGAACTTCGATCTTGAAGATATGAAAGTTCAAGCTTCCTTGGTATGGTACTTAATATTTATTTTCTGATGAACATTCTCAGCACTATTCTTCATGTAACTCAAAAAAACCTTAAGTAATTCCTCCAAACAATTCAATGATGCGATTTTCTTTATGTAATTAGATCCAGGATGAGGATCCTATACCTGACAAAGACCAATTAGAGAAATCGATTTCTTTCAATGGGACTGGTGCAGGTGAAAGGGAACTTCAGCATCAATTGTCATACATGAGCAGGGCTTTCACATCTACTGATGTAGTATGTCATTTTCCTTTTGACTCTGATGGATAAATTCTATGCTTTAGTCTACTTTTTATAATAAAGATTCAACATATTGCAGGCAGGATCTGTTCCATTTGTCAACTCTATTGCATCATCTTCTATGTAAGTCGACTTCAGTTTAATCAATACCATTTTCAATATCAATATACCTCTCCCTACAAAAATGTGCAATGTACTTCATTTTTTATCCCTAATGGCAACATACTTAACATCTTTTACCCATAATAGCAATGTACTTACATTTCTCTACTGCTAATAGCAATATAGAACCTGAAGCTTGTAAAATACTTACCAGTTTCATTTTATGTATTGCTATTATTTGTAAAGAAATGTAAGTAGATTGCTATTACGTGTAAGTAATTTCTTAGTGCTGTTAAAAAAAAGTAATTCAAAAGTACATTGCTATTAGGGGTAAGGAAATATAAGTACATGGCTATTTTGGGTTTACATATTGCTATTATCTGTAAAAGATCCAAGTATGTTGTTATTATGGGTTAAAACATGTAAGCGCATGTCAATGATGAGTAAAAAATAAAGTACATTGTCTATATTAGTAGAAAGAGCAAAGTATATTACTATTTCCTGCAATTTGCGCTTTTTTTTTTATTTTTTTTTATTTTTATTTTTTATATATGTATCATTTCAATTTCAATGGCCTTACACCTAACTGTTCAGGGGCAAATGCGAGTCTGGAGATATTGCTAGTTCTTCCAATGGACATGTGACATTGCGGACTTGTTCTCTTAATATCAACTCAGATTTTAGTGGAAAAGCCTTAAATGGCGTTGCATCTCTTTCTCAAAAGCGAGTAGCTTCATCTGGATGCATTGCTGCAATGGATGGGTATATATGATGTTTCACTTAGATGACATCAGCTTATATATATCGTGACCTATTTCACCCCTGATAATTATTTTATGAAAATTTCAGGGGCAAGTTACAAGGTCAGACTGCTAACTGCAATGGATCCCATTCACTCCAAATAGCAGATGGGTTGACATCTGAGTCAATCTCCAAAGTTTCTTCAAAAACAACATGTGAGTTTTCAATTTGTTAATTTAATCACACTCAACAGCTTGGTTATTAAGCTTATTTCATTCATTAAGGAAATCGTAATTTGTTTATTAACAATATTGGTGGAACAGTAACTAATGATGAACAAGATGAGAAAGCAAAGTGCCCAGTTGTTCAACAGAAAGGGCGTTTTAAAGTTACCTCTGAGAATGCTGACAATGATAAGGTAATTTTTTTTTTTTTTTTTTTTTTAAGTTGGCATGTGTAACTAACGACCACTATTTCATTGTTAGGTGGTTTCTTCTCCTGGAATGCTAAAGAGTCCGAGCATGAGGGTATTAATACTCTTTTTTCTATTATTTTAGCAGAATCATGTAAAACCTTTTTACATGGAAATAGATGTTTATAACATCAATTATTTATCTCATTTGTGTAGATAATAATCGAACATCCCAATGGTCCTACATCGATGCAGGGTGATGCTACAGATCAAAGGGTATCTGTCAGTAACCATGTAGTAGTTTTATCAAGTTTTTTATTTGTTTGAAAGGAAAAAACAAATGTTTACATGTCATGTCATGTCACTCACTCCTTTCAGAATGGCATTTTGAGTTCCACGAAGCCACTCTCAGTCTCTGCTGATGACATCACTAGACTAGAGAAATCCAAGGTATGTTTCTCTCCCAATCAACTTTTTTTTTCCCTACTTGTTGCTTTGATGCATTTCATTTTTTACGTTTATTTTCTGGCATAGTGTTATATGCAAGCATCATATCATAGGGAATTGCTCAGATGCCATTAGAAATTTGAAAATAAATACTTTGATCTTTGGTAGGCAATAGGCATGGCTATTAATCCTAAACTGTATAATGTATATTTGCTTTACCTCTAGGATCTATTCCAGAAAAGGAAATACAAGGTTATAGATAATACATATAATAAGAAAAGGTAGATGCATTATCTTGAGATCCGGTGAAAGCCAACAAGATTTTGGCTGCTATTATCTTTTTTATTGAAAATAAAGGAAATTCAAAAAATATATATAATACAAAATTGGGTAAGCTTTCGCCTTTCAAGAGGCAACCGTCTGCCTAATGACGTTTAATCAGTCATAATACTCGATCCCTACTTATACAGTTGCTTAATTATTAAAGTACGATTGTGACCTATTATAATTATAGAAATACAATAATTAGCTTATATGATTATGGAAAATAGTACTGTTGTCTATTTTATTAATTAATCTAAAATCTAAATAACTAAACTGTAACATTACTTGAGGCCTCGAGCCTGGAGGTGGTAGGTCCAAAATCAGTCCCATCATGGACTCTTGTTCCAGCTCATCATAATAAGGCCTAATTTTGGGTCTATTACTTGGCCCAACGATATCAATGACACTCCACCAACACTTCTAATTTTTATACATCTTAATATTAATCCAATTCTCTTTCAACTTTTTCAAGTCTTTTTCCAATGCTATGTCATCAAATGCAGGTCTCATTTTTTGCTAAAATAAAAACATATTTATTATTTTAAATTAGTTTATTACATTGATATATTAAATTAAAATTAAAATTGTAAATAGATTAGTAAAAGTATCTTGAATATGAATTTTTATATTTTTATATTTTCTTTCATTAGATTGATAACGCAATGATTAATTTGCAGCTTGATGCAGTGGATGACAGGGAAAAGGAATTACTTAACGAAATAAGTGAATTACAACGGAGGTAGTAGACACATACATACAATACACCTGCTTTTGGTTGGTTGGTAGGTAATAATTAACATGGATCTAATTATAACATCCCACATATATATTTTTTTCTGCATGTAGGCTCTTATGTGCACAGGAGGAGCTCCAGAAATACAAAGCTGGAAATTCCCATGTTAGAAAGTTTATCCCTCATCTAGTTTTTATTCCCTAAATATTAAATTAAAATAAATATGATAGCTAGATATACCATTCCGCATGCTAACTTTTAGCAAGTTGTTCACAGGCATGAGTTTTTTCAAATCTTCAATCGCCACCTAATCACACGGAGCTTTTTTCATCCGAGATTGCGTACCAAATAAAAAGGTTCATATTGGTCAACATGCACATATACGTAATTTTAGTTATTATTCGCTGTGGAATACTTTATGTTTTTCCCCCTTCTGATTTGAAGCTTAACTTCTTTTAAGAGCCAACTGTTTCATTTTTTTTTATTGATTTGGTAACACACTATTTTCTAGTTAGTTAGGTTGTTAAACATGGGAGCTCGGTTATTTGGATTTATTAACATAAAAGTTAAAAGTATATTGATGTAGTTAACGACCTAATTGGCATAGAATTATGAATTATCAGTTTATGTGTATATTGTATATTAAGAGGGTGATTGGGATTGCTTATTTGAAACAACTTATGCTTTTTAAGGGCCTATTAGATTATTTGGTGTCAAAATGGAATTTAAAAAAATTATTTCGTGTTTGGTACCCAAACGTAATAACATGATAATGATAAGTTATTTTTGTGTTTGGTGAAGTCCATTTCTACTTGTAAATATAAAATAATCAATCAATAACTCATTATTTAAGTCGATAAGTAAAGAGGAAACATGTTGTCAAAACCCATTAATGAGTGTGGTTGATAACAAAACTAAAAAAGAAATAATTTATCAAAAACAGGAAGCATGCTGTCAAAAACCCATTAACGAGTGTCTTTGATACCAAAACTAAAAAAGAAATAATTTATCAAAAAGTAATCGATGATTGTCTATCTGTGTTAAAAGTGAATAAACATTTCACATAAGCAATCCCAAACATCTTTTACAAGTTGGGACTAACACATTTGGCTAACAAGATGTGAGTTACGAACAAAAAGGTCGTGGATTCATATACTAATGTAAGCAATGACATGTTAATGAAGGCCATGCTATTGAAGATGACGTGGCCTATTTCATGACCACAAGCTACACTTAAACACTTTAGATGCTGATGTGACATTGTATTTGATGATGTGACATCCACCGTAACCCCATCCATCTGCTTCTATATCTTCCATACCATTGACCTCCACTTCCACCACCACAAGCGTCCCCCTCTTACCACCATCGACCTCCTGTCTTCCAAACCACCACTATCCATCTCTCACCACCACTATTGTTCACCGCCATCCAAAGTAAATTTTGGTAACGTTTTCCTGTCCATTGAATGTATACTCCAGCAAGGTATGAGTTCTCCAATGGGATATACCGGCTATGGAGAGTATTTCATGTATTCCATATGAAGTTTTCTGGGGTGTTTCACGACAACAAAACAATACATCAGATCCATGATTTTACATGCTTAAGATAATCTAATATTGAAGCACCATTGAGAATGGTGGCACTCCTAAGTGCAAAAGGGGCGAGGATTGAGAGACATGCTGCCTAAAACTCACCTCCAAGACTTGAAGCATTGTTCTTATTTTCTTATCAGTTTGATCAATCAAGGGGCGAGAAAGCACAAAATCCTGAACCCATGTGCTCGGTTCTATTGGACCATTCACATTAGACCCGAAGTTCGAATCAAAGGGATGAGGTGCGATTTTCTTAGGGTTGTATTTTTACACACACAACGGAGAGAGAGAGAGAGAGAGAGAGAGAGAGAGAGAGAGAGAGAGAGAGTACCTATTTTCTTTTTTTGGCTCTAGAATTAATGGTTTGTAAAAGATGGCTAAGCTCTTTACTTCTTCTGATTAATTACATATTAGTTCTTCTTTGGTACATTGTTTTTAATTGTCCACCTCTCACCACCAAAGACTTCCATTTCTTTTGCTTAGTTCCATCTTATTATTAGTTCTTCTTTTGAAATGAGATGTATGTATGACTTCAAAGAATTGAGATGTATATATGAGTTCAAAGAATCGCTTCTTGAAATTAAAAGAAAAACTCCCAAATCTGAAAACTGTTTCTTGAAATCGAGATCTAGGTCCGAGTTCTCCACAAAAATCCGATGAATAGAGGTCTTCAAAAGATGAAGAGAAGGGTCATTAGGGTTGTTCTTAGTCTGATAAAGATTTAATGAATGCATACGATATTGATGGTGACGTATGGTAGCGATAAGGTAGGGTTGTGGTGATGATCCCCTTGAATCGTCGAGACCATCTTTCACGAACCTGACTTGAAACCCCACATTGAAGTCTCACAACAAGCGTTTGGAATCTACGGTACACATGACATATGCCACATCGGTCTAAACTTTAAAATTTCCATGGTCAAGGTTCACATTGGCTTGATTTATTATGACAACCTGGAAAATACGTCCATAATCGTCGTTAGTACTTAACAATAAAACACGGAAACATAAAAAAGACGGTCCTGTAACCCCCCAATATACTCAAAATCTAAATCTCGTCAACATTTAGATTCAAAAAAATTGTGCACGAAAAATTATGTCCACTTGAAAGCTGGTTTACATTTTTAGAATATACATGTTACCGTGATAAGCCTCGTAAAAATCCGACTAAGTATGAAAGGGATATGACTTTATTTGTAAATGAAAGTCTACCACACATGAGATATTACAACGTCAAAAACTACGAGAAAGGTTGATCTTTTTCAAAAGTCACCAAAAGACGAAACGTAGTACTACTCAAAGTAGGATTTAAGAGACAAAGAACTCCTAAAACCGAAAACGTGTGAAAGACTTAAGATTTTTACGAAATCATAAAAGCACTAGGCGTGGATAACTAGATGTAACACCATTTTGGTGCCACATCACATGTCACATCATCAATGGTGTTATAACATCAAGTGGGGAAATGGTCACCATGTTGTATCTTGTTATGACACCAACTTTTTTTTTTTCCATTTTATAATTTATTTTTTATTTTTTTTCGATTTTTTTTTTTAATTTAGACAAATATTTTTTAAATATAACATAATAAATAAAACATAATGTTTAAAAATTATAAATAACATATAATAATTTTTAAAGATTAAAATTAACATAGAGATTAAATTACACATAACATCCAAAAACAAAAAAAGAAATAACATCCAAATTCAAAAAAAAAAAAAAAATACAACGCTATTCGTTATCGTTATTGTTACCATAGAAGATATAATCCGCCAAGTCCTCTCGAAGTTGTCTGTGTTTATTTGCGTCCTGAATGTCAACAACGCGATGCAAATAATCTGTTGTTCCTGGTTGAAACTGAACATGTCTGGGCTCCGTTGGGATATAGTGTGCAATATTCCGCCATTTATCTTCTACTACCATGTTATGCATTATGATACATGCATACATGATCTATCGTAGAGTTTCTAAATCCAATGGTCGTGCTGCATGTTCGACTATATGCCACTTCGCATTCAGCACTCCAAAAGCACGTTCCACATCCTTACGTGCTCCTTCTTGTCTTCTCTTAAAAAATTGTCTCGTTCTTCAACCGGGTGGCGGAATGCCTTCACGAATGTGGAATACTGAGGATATATTCCATCTGTAAGGTAATACCCATATTTGTATTCGTTTCCATTCACCGTGAAAGGAGCATCCGGGGCCTTTCCATTCAAAAGATCGTCGAATATTGGCGACTGATCAAGAACGTTGACGTCGTTGTTGGAACCCGCAACCCCAAAAAATGCATGCCAAATCTATAAATCTTGAGAAGCAACAGCCTCTAAAACCAACGAAGGTGATCCGTGATGACCACTTGCGTATTGCCCTTTCCATGCTACCGGACAATTTTTCCATTTCCAGTGTGTGCAATCAATGCTTCTGATCATTCCGGGAAACCCATGGCATTCTTCATGCGCCGCATACAATTCTTGCAAACCATGCAACAAAGGTTTCCGTAAATACACGTCTCCAAATGTTTCAACAACACCCCTTGACAATGTATACAAACTCTCCCTTGCGGTTCTTTCGGACATTCTCATATAGTCGTCCATGGGGTCGGGTGACTCCCCCATAGCCAACAAACGAATGGCCGCAACACATTTCTGCAACTTTGTAAACCCTCGTCTACCTCTAGCATCATATCTTAATTGAAAAAATTCGTACCTAAACATAAATTAACTACAGTTTAAAAATATATTGCATATGTTGTAAAATTAAAGAAACATGTAGTACATTTTTATTTATTTTGTATAAAAGTATAGTAAAGAAGCGATACCGACTTTCCAAGGTGTTGGCGATTCGTAAGAACACATCCCTACTCAAACGAAATCTTCTTTTGAAGTCCTTCGCCCCGTATACACAATTATCCGCAAAGTAATCACGATATAGATGTTCGTGTCCTTCCTCGCGATTTCTGTTTAACATCGCACGTCTTGTTAGTAGCGGGATTGAGTCTGGTTGTAGCAGGTCGGTAGTGTAATAATGATACATCATTCTGAAGAAAATATCGTCATCTGAATCATCGGACGAGTCGAAAGGGTCCATATTTTTTTTTGAAGAATTGAAACTATGTAGAGAGGAGAAGAGAAATTGTGTGAAATTTTTTATAAAATAGTAGGTATTTATAGGGTAAATGATTTTTTTTAATAGTTAAATTTTTTTTATACCGTTGCCATTTAAACGTTTGAAAACGTTTAAATTTTGTGCGTTTCATCCAGTCGCGACGGCAACGAGATGCAACCTCGACGAGCAAAAACGAGTAGGGGGGGGGTGTTCCCCCCGTCACGACGCCGTTGAGGCGTGCCACCTCATCCCCGTTTCTTCTCGTTTGGCCCATACCGCATAGTCTAAAAGATTATAAAATATAGGCTAAAAATGAAAGTCAAAATTTGCCAAAACGACCAAAAGGAAAATCGTAGTAAACATCGAGACCTACACAAATATATAAGAATTGTTGAAAACAAAGTTCGTATGCGAGAGTTACAAATTTTTAAAATTTATAAAAAGATCTCGTGCACCCATGCGCAGCGCGCGACGTTCATTCTGACGCCCCGATTCTCCAGGATACGGATGACGTGGCACCATAAGAAGAAGACACGTGTCAACACCAGGGTGGTTCACGTGCACCGCGTGTGTGACAATTGGGAAATTCCCGTCACCAACCGTCACTAGAGATTAGCATCAACAAATGATGATAATAGAGATTTTCATATTCTAGGAAAAACATGATCAATTAGATAATAATAAAAGGGTAAAAAAGGAGTGACCAAATAGTTATATCACTTTTAATAATGGTCAGTGTATTTGGAAAGTACAAAACAAAGTAATCTCAGGATATAATCGTTGTAAAAATCTGACTCCGTGGAGGAGTTATGATTAATAATGCTATTAACGTCAAAATGACACAAAGAAATCGGTAGAATTTCGACTAACGTCACAAAAAGGAAAATCGTAGTACCCCGAGAGATAAAGACTTTGAAAGGAAAAAGGTCAAAAACAGAGTTCGTATGAAGGAGATACGATTTTTAGAAAAATATAAAATACGAGTTAAAAATAAAAGTTAAAATTTGACAACACAACCTTAAGGAAAGTTGTAGTACTAGTAAAGAGCTACACAAATATATAGAGAGGGTAAGAAACAAGATTTCATATAAGGAAGATGTGAATTTTTATAAAAGATTTAGAGGTGCATGCCAAGTGCGCGCATTGCTCGACGTGCACGTCTGACACCCAAATTCGTCGCGCATGAAGTGCACGATTCCCTGAGAATACAAGTTATTTTGAAAAACGTCAACATATATAATGTTGGTGAGTTCATAAGCATATTTGAATGAAAAGTTTTGAATTGTTTGTAAACACCAGAAAATCCGATATTTTCTGAAAATGGTTTGAACGTGATGTATCAAAACCAAGTATTAATGCTTGTATGTTTTCTGTATTTGGAATGTATAAAAATGTAATCCAGATAAAAACCCTGTATTTTCTGTAGTACGTAAAAGATACTGTTTAGGTTATTTCCCCAGAAAATCCGATATTTTATGTTTATAAAAGTGTTGTGGTCTCAACCCCAAGACCGAATGACAGTATATGTATGTTTTTGTATCCACAAGATTTTATAGGTATTCTATAAAATTATGTTGAAGAGGATTTCTAAGTGAGCCGTTTTAACCATGCTTGATTTTTGACGAGTTCGCCTGTCGTGGCGTTCTTAGGCGCCGGTTTGATTTACGGTAAGGTTTGTCACCCTAGACTGGCCTAGTCTAGTTGTAGCGAACAACTCAGGTGTGGGGAGTCACCCCGTATAGATCTATACACAAACTCTCGCTCTCTCTCCAGGAGACTCTGGTTATAACTACAGGCTACGATCATACACTCTAGAGGTGTCAACCGACAAGTCTCACTAGATCATTTACTATTTTCACACGAGTATTGAATTACGCTATGTATAATGTTTTCGTATATATAGTTAAGATTTGCAAAGCCCATAAAATAGGTATATGAATGTATAAGGCCCAACAGACATGTAAGGGATCAGCTATGGCCCACTAAGCATGTGATGTATAGACTGGGCCCATTAAGCATGTTAATAGTTAACAAAGGCCCAAATTAACATGTGGTAATCATATTAGGCCCAACAAACATGTAAACGGACCACAAAGGCCCAAATGGACATGTAATGGATATATTAGGCCTAATATCCCGAAATTTACTTTTATGGCCCCCAAATATATATTAAATATTATTTTTGGCCCATTTTTATAGAAATTGACATTTTTGGCCCAAATATATATAAAATATTATTTTCGGCCCATTTTTACCAAGATTTACATTTTCAGCCCATTTTTGATAAAAATGGCATTTTCGGTCCAAGTTTTGGAAAAATTTGCATTTTTAGCCCAAATCCAAATAATGTGGCATTTTCAACCCATAAAACCGTAAGTTTTAAATTTTAGCCTCAAACTTGTGTAAAATAGCAATTTAATCCATGAAAATCGGAATTTTTACAATTTTATCCCACTAAAACCGAAAAGCCCATTTTTAAGTCCCATTATGCAAAAATTTACGTTTTTGGCCCCTTTATCACCAAAAATATCGTAAAAACTCATTTCTTTTATAAAAATGACTCTTTTAGTCCTTGTAAAACTGTAAATGCCAAGAAAGTCTCATCTTTTTGGTTATTTGTCAAAGATGGCCCTTTTTTAAGATTTTGCTTAGTTTCTTATGAATCTTCACATGTTTAGCACATTTATCCTTATAGTAAGTTGTATAAAGTGTTGTAGTTTCCAAATATTGTCTAGATCTATGAAGTTCTTTACACAATCACAACATACACTTAGAAAACACACATAAACATGCACAAATACATAGATCTAACACATATCAACTTGTATTCTCCCCCAAAAACAAAGTAAAACCGAAAAACAAGGGGTATGAACTCACTTTGAGGTTTGGATTCGGTTTTGATGAAGAATGGAGTGAAGATCTCGGCCCTAGCAAGCTCCTTGAAGGGGTTTTCGAACTCTAAGTTTAAGAGCATAGATCATGAAATGTTATGGGTTAAGAAGAGATTTTTGAAGAAATCAAGAAGCTAAACCATAGATCCAAGTAAGAACTTACCAAAGATGATGATCTTGATGAAAAACCTTCTTGAAAACACCCACAAATCTCGAAAATTTTAGAGGAAGGAGGAGAAGTTCTTAAGAGTGTATTGAAAGTGTTTGAATTAACATGGGAGGTGGTGGGAGGGTGTGTTCGGCCGAGGGTAATAAGAAGAGAGGGGGGGGGGGGGAGAGATTGAAGTGATGTTTGCATGGATACCCACCATGCAAACATGAGGTGTCAAAGCCAAATAAATCCTTCATTTTTTTTGTTTATATGCATAATGTGGGTTGGGCCGAGATTTGGGCTAGGAAGAAAGAAATTGAGGAGATTTGAGCCTTTACTTGAATTGTTCGAATTCATGAAGCCCAAAAATAAATTTTCGGCCCGTTGGGCCCTTATTAAGGTTCACGGCCCAATAAATCCCTATAAAAAAGGTTTACGGCCCATTAATGCAAATGAGACCATTTATGGCCCAACAAGACCCATTAGAGATAAAAATGGATTATTTTAGGCCCACATGGTCCAAAATGCTAAAGTTTTATGAATGTGGTCCATTTAGAGCCCAATTAGGGTTCCTAGGCCCAACATAGTCAAGTTGAAAGGTTTATTGGTCCATTAGGCCCAATAAGAGAATCCTAGCTCATATTAAACTGGAACTGGGATTTCTAGGGTTTCCGACCCTTAATTGAACATATGAGATGTATTTGAATGAGCATAGAGTATGATATTCATTTAGAGTACAAGTTATTACACTAGATGAATGTTTACATGAGAATAGAATTTCCTAGCTAAAATGCTAGTTGTGACATTTTCTCACACCCAAGACTCTCTCTTTATCTCTCAAGTTATTTTCGGAAATAATCCCAATGGTTATCAAATTGCTTTATCATAATATATGTATATCCATAAATATCAATCGTTTTATAAAGCTTGAAACCTTAGGGTCATATAACTATAGATACTATACCTAGTTGTAAGCTATGATATTATGCCTAAGAGTTATGATGTCTGATAGTCTAGGAAGAGATAATACCTAGATGTTATAATGACCAAATCCCTAGGATAACATAGTACCTAGAAGTAATGTTGGTCAAATATAGTGATATACACTCTACCTAATAATTACTTTGTCCAAATATCTAGTTATCAAATTAACCATAGTTAGGATATATATATATATATATATATATATATATATGTGTGTGTACATATATATATATATATATATATATATATATATATATATATATATATATATATATATATACAGAGTAATTATGAGATCTAATAGATTTAATTATCAAATATAAAATTAAAGGGGTTTATATTATGATAGTTATAGGAAATCACTAAGAAAGATAAAAGATAAAAGATAAAATACCTAAGGTTAATGTGTTAGTGAACTGTTAATATTCATCATTGCCTGATTAAATCCAACTATCTTAAACCTGTAATTGTTAATCTTGTGAGAGCTAGGAAGATATGTATAGATCTATACGGGGATTGACACCCCCACCTGCGATTGCTAGCTACAATACTGACATGATAACTTTCTTATTAATCACTTTTTGACGTCCCATGAAGCATCGTGACAGGGTAATCACTAGTCAAACAACGTTGATTATGGGGGCTCATGGTAATACATTACAACCACCTTAGAGATTCAACTACCAATAGGGACGCCTTAGAGTGGTAGATAAAATACGTTAGGACTAGTTAAACATCCTAAAAGATAGTAAACTAGGATTAGTAAAATATCCTAAAGATAAAAAGATAAGATCGGTAAATATCCTACAAAGATAGTAAATTAGGAATTGTAAAGCATCCTGTAGAGATAGTAAGATAGGATTAGCAGAATGTCCTAAAAAGGTAATAATTCAAAAAGTGATATAATAAAACATAGTAAACCAGGAACCTTAAAAATCATAAATTTCTAGAAAGTTTTCAAAAGAGTTTATTATCATTTACCTCAAAACCTGTGAACTCACCAACATCAAGTCGACGTTTTCAAAAATCGCATGTGTTCCCATGAGGGAGTAAAGATCAAGACAAAGAAGGGATTATCAGCTCGAAGATATCTAGGTTTCGTTTAATAGATAGTTATGGTTTGCGCTCTGTGATTTGGGTACTCTATATACCGTCACCACTCGACATTTCCGCCGGCGGCCCGGGAAGGTGTGACATAATGGTATCAGAGCTAGTTGCTATAGCGAATTAATATTTCTTTAGGAATTATGAATATAGATTAGGATATATACTCCGATTAGGTTTTCCCTCAAACCTATAAATAAAAGAATTACTATTAATTACCCTACAGATAGACTACTTAAGAGAGAGGTGACTAGTTTGAACTGTCGCTTGGGTTGTTGGATTTCAGAACGACTATATGCTAAAATGGTCCTTCCCTTTGGCACTTTTCATTTGCCCAATCCCTAATTTGGTAGTCTAGAAAGTACAAAACAATAATAACCGCCAATCATAAATAAAGTATACAAATCAAAAACAGAATATATAAGACAATTATCTAAGCGGGTTCAATATGTAAAAGTTGAGTCACTGCTAAACGTAGCCTAATCAACTATGTTTAGTATTGACTGAACCAATACATCAACTGGATTAGGGATAGATAAACGATAAAACAGAAACCATATATACACAAACTAAAAGCATACGTAAAGTGTATCAAATGCATCCCACAAAATAAGTAAAAATAAGTAAAAATAAGTATCAAAATACAAAGTATCAACCCAAAAACATCAACCCACTCATCGCTGCTCTCATACTCACCCTCCTCGTACTTTGTGCCCTCGTCGCTATCATCATCATTAGTATCCCTATGATGTGTGCCTGAAGGACCAACACCATCATTGTAACATCCCAAAAATACAGTCTGAAAATTTTGTTTTAAATCAGTAATAAAACCATAGTCATCATACGTCATAGAAAAATCACAACAATGTATCTCAGAATAATATAGCAACTGTCATGTATATCAGAGTATAAACATCCCAGGCTGAACAAATGGTGTGTGCGCTGCAATCTTCCCGAGCTCCTCATTTGAAAACTGAGTACCTGAAACCAAAACTGAAAACTGTAAGCACGAAGCTTAGTGAGTCTCCCCAACTACCCCATACCATACAATAACATATAAAGCACATACTGGGCCTTGCCTACTGCATCGGACCGAAGTCCGGAACTGACTAGGGCCTTGCCCACTGCATCGGACCGAAGTCCAGAACTGACTAGGGCCTTGCCCACTGCATCGGACCGAAGTCCTGAACTGACTAGGGCCTTGCCCACTGCATCGGACCGAAGTCCGGAACTAACTAGGGCCTTGCCCACTACATCGGACCGAAGTCCGGAACTAACTAGGGCCTTGCCCACTGCATCAGACCGAAGTCCGGAACTAACTAGGGCCTTGCCCACTGCATCAGACCGAAGTCCGGAACTAACTAGGGCCTTGCCCACTGCATCAGACCGAAGTCCGGAACTGACTGAACATAGCATAACATAGCATATAATATGAACACATATACTACATACTGCATCGGACCATAGTCCGGAACACATAACACATACCATGCCTGTATCACAAAGACACCAAGCATACTGAACTACTGCATCGGACCGTAGTCCGGAACTACTACTAACTAAACGGGCCGGCATTGTGGCCGTAGACCCGTTCCTAATGGAAGGGAACTCATCTCGCACTGCTGAACTCTGCTGACACTCCTCTGGCTGCTGAATGGAAATTCCCGAACTGCTGACCCTTCGGCTTCCCGAACTACCAATACCAAACATCACTTAGCCCAGTACGAAAAATCCTTCTTCGGGTAAAATGACCATTCTACCCCTAGTCCAACCTGGTCCATATCTAAAGCCCAAACTAAGGCCCAATACTAAGTAAGCTTCCCAAGCCCACTAGTGGCCCATTAATGGCCCAATTTGCTACATTGGGCCAATCCCTTTATTGGGCCTTACCCTAAGCCCAACACATATACTTGGCCCATAATCACTAACTCCTGATGGCCCACTAAGGCCCAAAGACCTATAGTCCAAAGCACAGCCCACACCGAGGCCCAAATGCTTGAAACCCAAACTGGCAGCGTTACGCGGGGCGTACTCCAATGTACGCTTAGCGTACAGGCTTGACGACGAGTACGCTGGGCGTACCTGCACGTACGCTCAACGTAGTACCCTGTTAAGCCATCTTTCCATTAAGTGCTTAATACTCCGATTCAGAGGCTACCAACTCAGATCCATGTCTTATTTCATGTCTTAAACCATAAAGTTGCTTACTTTATGGCTTCCATGACTCACATAAGCTCCAGCTCCAAAAACCATAATCTATTTCCATGGAGAAAGATCTTAACTCATACATGAACTCATTTGGACCATCAAGATATCAACTTTCTGTTCTAGGGAGTCATTTAGCACCAAGGGAGGCAACCCTTGGTCTGGAAATCGGATTTAAGCCATAAAGCTTTCACCTTTGGACCAAAAACTAAACCATACTAGATCTAAGCACCCTTAAGTAAAGTTGTGAGCTTTATACCTTCAAAGTGTTCCAGAAGATGATGTTATCTCAGATCTATAAGCTCTGGCCTCCAAGGTTCCTCCTTGCCACTCTTCTTCTTTTCTCTTCCAAGCTTTAAACCACCAAACTAAGCTTCCCAAGGTCAATATCTCACAAAATGAAGGGTTGGGGCGTTCTAGGGTTTCTCTGAAGCTGGGGAGGCTAATAAGGGGGGCTAGGGTTGGAGCCATTATGTTCCTTATATAGTGGCACACCCTAAAAATAGGGTTTTAAGACTCTGAGCGTACGCTGGGCGTACGCCTCCCCGCACCCGCGATCACTTGCTCCATTACGCTGGGCGTAACCCAGCTTACGCTAGGCGTACCCACGCGCGTTCCAAATTGCATGCATGGCTTTCCATGCAAACTTTTCTCCATAAGGGCCATTATTGCCAAAATCTTCAAAGTGTCATAACTCCTTCGTTCTAGATCCGTTTCCGATGAACTTTATATCTACGGAAAGATGGCGAGAAGCCCTATGCTTCTAACAACACACCCCGACCCGAAACCTTCTCGAATAAAACTCAAAACCCATAAATGACCAAAACACCCCTAGCCTTGACTTCTGGTTCCATAAATGAATGCTTTTCCGAACAGGGTGTTACAACTCTCCCCCACTTAAACTAGACTTCGTCCTCGAAGTCTGCTATGGCCAACTATTCTGCAATCTACTCACAGCCTTCCTGTCCGATACTCGCTTCACCTGCTCAGCCAAATCCTCAGAGGACTGCCTCCAATGGCCTTCTGCCCGGTCATTCCGGCTAAAACTAGTCCTTGTAGATAATAACCTCGGGTGCACTCTAATCCCGCCAATCCTGTGAACACAACTTACTCAACCGGCAATCCTTCCGGTACTCCCCGTGTACTTATGCTGAACATCCTAGGGATTCACCCCTCTTTTCCTTGTGCGTTTTCTGGCCTTCCCAAGGCAACGTTCCATAATCAACCACCTCCTCTATTGTCGTGAAGGACATACCCCTCACGGTATCCATTACTCCAGCCACTCCCAGTGCTGGTCACTACTGCCGGTACTCACTGAATACTTCTTACTACTATAACTTAGTGTTAAGCACCCATCCCAGCGAATGGACCAGATAATCCTTCGAGTAAAAGATTCATCCCTGCAACGGTTAGACTCATACGAGAGCTGCGCAACAGGGTCAAATCCTTCCCTCTGAGATTATTCAACCCTGTTGCGAGAGGCGTAGCACTTCTCGGTCACTAGCTGCCTCATACCCTACTTCTGTTATCATTACCACCACTAACTGAAAATTATGCTGTCCCTTATCCGCCTTCCGGATTAACTGAGACCAACCTGGTCCCAACTAATCTGTCAATATCTGGGTTACCGGACTCCCACCGGTTACTACACCCATCACAATCTCTTAGTCGCTCCCAACGACTTCCGAAGGAACTTCGGCTATCTAAACTGCTCTATCTACTCTGCCACTCTGGCGCTACAAGTCCTGGGATCCTCGATCCCCTATCTTGACCCTAAGGTCCTTACCAGGTCCCACATTCGCTGCTATAATCCCACGGGCCTCGCAACAAGATCACATGTACTCTATCTAAAATTCGTTGTCTCTAGATAATCTGAATCCCTAACAGACCACTCATACTGAATCATTATAGATGAACCCCGAAGTGGGTGACTTAGCATTACTCAACAATCTGTTACGCTTACCATACATGAGATCCTCAAATACCATTACTGCTGGAGGCCCAAAACTGTCTGAAACACTGATCTGCCTGAAACACTGAACTGCATGAAACACTGAACACTGAACCGCCTAAATTACTGAACTGCCTGAAACACTGAACACTGAACTGCCTGAAATACTGAACTGCCTGAAACACTGAACACTGAACTGCCTGAAATAGCATGTTGTTACAGGGCCGCTTTCCAAAATCGATCGAGACCTTCCCGATCTCAATTCATTCGTCAGGCATATGAAATACTGGGTTCTAGCCCGTCTGCGGCGTCAAAAGACTCCCACTTAGTCGCCTCACACAACTTCCGAATGAAATCCTTCTCTGGAACTAGTTTCCACTAGTTACCATGCCACTGAGGCTCTAATAACTTTCTGCTCTAACTGATCGAGTCCATATGTCGAATCCTGACGTCACCAAACCCAAGGCTAAAAGTGATTGCTACATGATCATTAATAGCCTTATGTCATGAGGACCTTAAGAAGTCTACTGCTTCCTTGCTCTCTTAGCTGTAGCGACGATTCTACAGTCCATATCTTCACTGTTACACCCGAACTGGTGGGCACTACTGTCCTCTCCGCGTCCTAACAACGCACTCATGCTATCTACCAACCTAGTGAATGCTACGGCTACACCCGCAGACTTACAACACTCTATCACTATCTGGCTGCTAGTGAATGCTACGGCTACACCCGCAAACTTACAACACTCTAACACTATCTGGCTGCTAGTGAATGCTACGGCTACACCCGCAGACTTACAACACTCTAACACTATCTGGCTGCTAGTGAATGCTACGGCTACACCCGCAGACTTACAACACTCAAACACTATCTGGCTGCTAGTGAATGCTACGGCTACACCCGCAGACTTACAACACTCTCACACTATCTGGCTGCTAGTGAATGCTACGGCTATACCCACAGACTTACAACACTCTAACACTATCTCATTCGTTGATTATTAATCCGAACACATCTGACGTCGAGCATACACGCGACCTAACATCCAAAACTAAACCCATGTCCTGACTGGGATCCCCAGACTGATTCACTAAGGCTTGCTAGCAAACATCACGGGAACACAATCTCCTTATTGGCAAGTTTTTCCGAACTTCCATCTCACACTATCCTCAATCATACAGCCGCTTGAGCTGTCTTCCTTCCAACCAAAGATGCGAAACTTATCCCAGTTTCAAAACTGCTCCTACTTCTGAATCCTTGGATGATCCTCCCCCACTTTGATTCAACTAACATCTTACAACACACAATACTGGGAGGATTCTCAATCCTTCTTACTATTCTATGCCCAATCTGCTGAAACCACGCTTACCATTGCTAGTGTTTCAATACTAGCCAGTCCAAAAGATTACACCACCTCCAAGAACCCAAATAAATCTCCGGTAATAATCCGCTAAACCCAGGAAGCTCCGAATCTCAATTGGAGACCTCAGAATCTCCCTCTGCGTCACAGCCTCTATCTTGACCAGAACGACTAGGATACCCTTCTGATTAACAAGGTGCCCAAGAAATTACACCTCGCGCAAACAGAGCTCACATTTGGAGTACCTTGCAAAAGGTCTCTCCCTCCTCAAAGTCTCTAGCACCTCCCTCAGGTGCTTCTCGTGCTGCTCCTCGGCCTTGGAATAAACCAAGTTGACACTGTACTCTCCCAATCCCGTAATTTGGGAAATGATTTTTCACTATCCGTTAATAATTCTCGGTATGCAATTGGCACACGCCATTTCTTGGAAGTATAATTCAAACACAAACCAAGGATGACCCAGAGTCACACTTACTCAAACCCTTGGAACGAAAGGCTCCCTTGTGTAGTTTCCCGCAAATGCTGTACTGAATCTAACCCTGCTGGTCTCTCAAAAGCTGATCCAAAATCTAGGGTCTCCTCCCGAGACCCCTCAATATAAGCAACCAATCAGATTCCCTCTTACCAATGTGCTCCAAGTCCATACCTCGTTCTCAAGTCCAAGAAGTCATATCATTCAGGGTCTTGCACCCCGAGATACTCATGATCTCCCTGCTATCATTCTACAATATGTTCTGATAACTTAACTTCTTCATTTCCTCATCTGCTGCATACTGTGGTACCATATAAGCTCTTTTCCGAGACTTGGCAGTGACCTCTGCCACAATTTCAGTCGTCTGGTGGAGATCTAGTGAATTATTCGCCAACTGCTGCGCCTCAATCGCCTGAGCCCACTCTGCCCAGAATCTGGTCTAAAAGTCATCCCATGACACAGCATCAACCGCATCATCACTCAACTCACTACCAACCTCTTCCTATCAATATCGTGCTCTATCCCTCAGGAGACAGGAAGTAAGTCAGATCTTGTCTCTTTTCGAGACAATGCCTGGCACAAAAGTGTTGGCGACATCTACCAACCATCTGCTGCTAACAATAGGGTCCCTAACCCCCATGACAATCTGAAGATTCACAAGCTCTGAATTCCTGAAACATCAACGTACGGGTCTCTATCATGACTGCTATCTCAGTGTAGAATGCACTCGGCCTCTCATCACAAATCTCTATAATGCCCTCCTTGATCACACTGAGGATCACAGGAGTCTGGTCAATGATATTGCGCGTAATTCTCAGATGGAATGAACTCCCTCATCTGATCATCAATCTGCCCGACTACAGAGTCCGAGCCTGATCCCTCGTCGACGCCAGAACTACCATCTGGTCTACCACGTAGCGTCACTATACTCGGTAATATACCATCACTAACATCACAATGCTCATCAAAACTCGAGGGATCTCCCACACTACAAGTTTCCTGGATTCATATCAACCTTCCTTGATTCGAGTACGGATCCTCTGCTTTTAGTAGTACGGGCCCATACTACCTTCCACATCTATCCGTACTTTCCTCAAGAACTGCCTTGACTCCACCAAGTCCCTTCTACTACTACTGCTGATCTAATACTAAACTCATCCTAGGCTTGCCCCAGGGTAATCACCAACCCACTCCCCGCCATCAGCTGCATAAGAAGTCCCTGCTTTCTTCCCCTAACTAGCTCGCGAATACTATTACATATTACTTAGACTAGATAATTCTTCGAATGAAAGATCCTACTCTACAACGGTTGGACTTAGACAAGAGCTGCGAAATAGAGCTAGACTTAACCTTCTGAAATTATTTAGTCCTTGCAAAATGCAACGTAACATATTCGTTTACTACTTAGTGAAAGATAGCTAAGACTCCTAAAAGCACAAAGCAAGCAGCATTCGAGCATCGAGTACACATAATCAAGCATCTACTACTCTGGCTATCATACTGACTAATCTGTACTAGCATGCAGTTCTCATAAAGCTGAACACATATAACAGGCACATAAGGCATCCTTCCTAGATCCTTAGTCCTAATCTAGCATGCTGTCCTGATAAAGCTAATAATCATATCATAACATGAAATTGTATGGGTAATTTGGGAGTACTTACTCGAGCTCGGCTGATTGCATGCACCACACCCTTTTCTCTTTTCAAAATTCTTTTCGCTCTTTCTAAAACTCTTTTCTTTATACTTTTTCTAAAATCGTTTTCTTTTCTCAAAATCCTTTTGTAAACATGGTTTTTCTCTTGAAAACTTTATACCACTTCCTTAGTTTGAGTTCAGACACACCCGAGAGTGTGCCCGAATCCCTCAAACCAAGGCTCTGATACCAACTTGTAACATCCCAAAAATACAATCTGAAAATTTCGTTTTAAATCAATAATAAAACCATAGTCATCATACGTCATAGAAAAATCACAACAATGTATCTCAGAATAATATAGCAACTGTGATGTATATCAGAGTATAAACGTCCCAGGCCGAACAAATGGTGTGTGCACTGCAATCTTCCCGAGCTCCTCATTTGAAAACTGAGTACCTGAAACCAAAACTGAAAACTGTAAGCACGAAGCTTAGTGAGTCTCCCCAACTACCCTATACCATATAATAACATATAAAGCACATACTGGGCCTTGCCCACTGCATCGGACCGAAGTCCGGAACTGACTAGGGCCTTGCCCACTGCATCGGACCGAAGTCCGGAACTGACTAGGGCCTTGCCCACTGCATCGGACCGAAGTCCGGAACTAACTAGGGCTTTGCCCACTGCATCCGACCGAAGTCCGGAACTAACGAGGGCCTTGCCGACTGCATCGGACCGAAGTCCGGAACTAACTAGTGCCTTGCCCACTGCATCAGACCGAAGTCCGGAACTAACTAGGGCCTTGCCCACTGCATCAGACCGAAGTCCGGAACTAACTAGGGCCTTGCCCACTGCATCAGACCGAAGTCCAGAACTAACTAGGGCCTTGCCCACTGCATCGGACCGAAGTCCGGAACTGACTGAACATAGCATAACATAGCATATAATATGAATACATATACTGCATACTGCATCGGACCATAGTCCGGAACACATAACACATACCATGCCTGTATCACAAAGACACCAAGCATACTAAACTACTGCATCAGACCGTAGTCCGGAACTACCACTAACTAAACGGGCCGGCATTGTGGCCATAGACCCGTTCCTACTGGAAGGGAACTCACCTCGCACTGCTGAACTCTGCTGACACTCCTCTGGCTGCTGATTGGAAATTCCCGAACTGCTGACCTTTCGGCTTCCCGAACTACCAATACCAAACATCACTTAGTCCAATACGAAAATCCTTCTTAGGGTAAAATGACCATTCTACCCCTAGTCCAACCTGGTCCATATCTAAAGCCCAAACTAAGTAAGCTTCCCAAGCCCACTAGTGGCCCATTAATGGCCCAATTTGCTACATTGGGCCCAATCCCTTTATTGGGCCATACCCTAAGCCCAACACGTATACTTGGCCCATAATCACTAACTCCTGATGGCCCACTAAGGCCCAAAGACCTATAGTCCAAAGCACAGCCCACACCGAGGCCTAAATGCTCGAAACCCAAACTGGCAGCGTTACGCGGGGCGTACTCCAATGTACGCTTAGCGTACAGGCTTGACGACGAGTACGCTGGGCGTACCTGCACGTACGCTCAGCGTAGTACCCTGTTAAGCCATCTTTCCATTAAGTGCTTAATACTCCGATTCAGAGGCTACCAACTCAGATCCATGTCTTATTTCATGTCTTAAACCATAAAGTTGCTTACTTTATGGCTTCCATGACTCACATAAGCTCCAGCTCCAAAAACCATAATCTATTTCCATGGAGAAAGATCTTAACTCATACATGAACTCATTTGGACCATCAAGATATCAACTTTCTGTTCTAGGGAGTCATTTAGCACCAAGGGAGGCAACCCTTGGTCTGGAAATCGGATTTAAGCCATAAAGCTTTCACCTTTGGACCAAAAACTAAACCATACTAGATCTAAGCACCCTTAAGTAAAGTTGTGAGCTTTATACCTTCAAAGTGTTCCAGAAGATGATGTTATCTCAGATCTATAAGCTCTGGCCTCCAAGGTTCCTCCTTGCCACTCTTCTTCTTTTCTCTTCCAAGCTTTAAACCACCAAACTAAGCTTCCCAAGGTCAAGATCTCACAAAATGAAGGGTTGGGGCGTTCTAGGGTTTCTATGAAGTTGGGGAGGCTAATAAGGGGGGCTAGGGTTGGATCCATTATGTTCCTTATATAGTGGCACACCCTAAAAATAGGGTTTTAAGACTCTGAGCGTACGCTGGGCGTACGCCTCCCCGCACCCACGATCACTTGCTCCATTACGCTGGGCGTAACCCAGCTTACGCTGGGCGTTCCCACACGCGTTCCAAATTGCATGCATGGCCTTCCATGAGAACTTTTCTCCATAAGGGCCATTATTGCCAAAATCTTTAAAGTGTCATAACTCCTTCGTTCTAGATCCGTTTCCGATTAACTTTATATCTACGGAAAGATGGCGAGAAACCCTATGCATCTAACAACACACCCGGCCCGAAACCTTCTCGAATAAAACTCAAAACCCATAAATGACCAAAACACCCCTAGCCTTGACTTCTGGTTCCATAAATGAATGCTTTTCCGAACAGGGTGTTACAATCATGACCTGGCTGAGCAGGTGGTGGAACAGCAGGATCTGCCTGAGGAAAAGGTGGATGATCCATCCCCAGATGCCGCATGTAACATCTTAATTTTTCAGGGATTCTCTTTTGACCCTTGGATTGTGATTTGTTTACAAAATTGGTCCCCAATGGCATTTTCGTAATTATTGGCCATGTATGAGTACATTGGGCGTATGTAGCCACGGTGCAAACCCTAATTTTTAGGGTTTGGACCCTATTTAAACATCTTTATGGCCTCAAGCACCCTCTTAACTCCAACCTCCTTCCTCATTTCGAAACCCTAAAGTGTGTAAGTGCATTGTGAAGCTTGAAGAGCCTTTTGGTTCCATTTTGGAGCTTTTGGAGAAGAAGGAAGAAACTTGAGGTTGTGGTATTTCACTCAACACCTTGGATCTAGCATCTACAATCCTTTGTGCATCTTCTAGAGGTATAAAGCTCCAACCTTGATGAGTATTTCAATTAGATCTAGTTTTAGCTTAAAGTTGGTCCTTTTTTGTCCCAAATCTTGACCTTTGTGTGCATGGAATTCTCTAAGATGTTTGATTTGTCCTTTCAGATATTTAGGGGTGTGTTAAGTCATAAAAATGGGATCTTAGACATTGGTTTCTTCTCATGCATGGTCTAGGTTGTCTTAATGGGTGAAGAAGCTAAGGTTTTTGTTATTAAGGTCTTTTGTAGCCGTGCAAAACCATAAAGTTGGAAACTTTATGGTTAAGATGACATTTTAGGGTCTGGATCTAGATTTTGGGTGAAGGTGCTTAAGGATTAAGCACTTAATGGATTGAGTTGGTTGGCAGCCACGTCTGCTGGGCGTACCAAAGGGTACGCTGTGCGTACATGGTCAACCCTTCGTGTTTGGTCAAACGCTTGGTACGCCCTGTGTACCTTTTGAGTACGCCCAACGTACTCATGGAGTCGACTCGGTTGACTTAGTTGACTTTGACCTGGATTTTGACTAAGGTTTGACCTAGGGGTATTTTAGGTATTTTGATCTGTATGATGAGTTTGTTTTCACTGAATTCATTAAGGTGACTGGTAGAGTGATCTCGGAGCAGTGTGTTATTCAGTTTTCTCATCTGTCTGTGAAGTGAGTCTACTCACTAGATCCATGGGTCGAAGGCATCAATGCCGGCCTATTACTTTGTTGTGTAGAATGTTAGTTGTCTCTGTGATACTTGCATTAAAGACCAGGATCTGGCCCCTGGAAATTGTATGAAAGACCAGGATCTGGCCATTGGAAATTGCATGAAAGACCAGGATCTGGCCTCTGACACTTGTATGTAAGAACTGGATTTGGCCCTCGACATAGCAAGGAAAGACCATGATTTGGCCCATGGCAGGAAATGATTGTAAGACTATGATTTGGCCCATAGCATTCATTTCCTTATGTATGGTATGTGGTACTTGTTGGATTAATGTCTAAGTCCATAACTATAATTGGTAAGACTTGACCCGACCCGGCATGGTCCATTTGGGTTGCATGGCATCATGCATTTGGATAGACTATAATGAGAGAAATAACACTTAAGGTTGGTTAATATATTATAAGTTCTAATATATTAATAAGGTTATTTAATTAGTATTGATCAAGAATTAATTTGGAATTAATTAAGTGATCAAAAGGAGACTAATTAAATATATGGGTTGATTGTGTAAATCATTCATTCTTATATATGTGGGCTTGTGATCCAAGATTCCTTATGTTGGACTAAGTCCATGGGGTGACCCATGGATACTCCATGGAGGTTAAAATCCATGGAGCATAAGGAATGGGTAAAGTTCTGAGTTACATGGTGTAACCCTAATAGCCACCATATAAAAGAATCCCATGGCTCAAGAAATCGGGCACTAATGTGTGAGTGTGAGGGCTAGACGATTTCAAGGAGTGTTCAAGTTTCTCTCAAGTTATTCCAAGTGTATTTGGTGTTGTGTGAACCATTTGAGGTGTCACACTTGGGGCACTAGGCACTCAAGCTTCATGAAGACATTCTACATCAAAGAGGTATGTATTCTATCTTGTTATATTTATTATTTTGTATGCTAGATTAGGATAATACCTTGGATGTTCATAATTGTATGTATAATAGAGAAAACATAGATCCAAGGTATTTAGGGTTGCATGTACACTTAGGAGTGTTAGAATGCTCATAACCCAACAGTGGTATCAGAGCCTAGGCTTGTTTTCTTGTTATACTTGCAAAAGTAGCTGAAAAATCGAGTTGGATGCATATATTCGATTGTTTTGGCTGGAATTGGACTAGGAACATTACCCTAAGATGTTTTTGGACTTATAAACTTGTTTTTGATGTGGTAATGTTCATGCTAATCCAATTTCTAAGATAATTGTCATAATTTCAAGATTTGTATTAGTTTGTATGTTCATGCTAATTTCTTGAAGATTGATGATTTGAATTATCTTGTTCTTATGAGGTTCTTAGATTAATAGAAAAGTTGTGTGAAATAGTTGTTTTCAATCCATTTTAATCTAAGAGTTGATTCCAAAGTGTGTTTTTGTAACTTGTCCTCAAGTTATATGAAAAGTCACATTTAAGAATCATAAAACTCATAAAAATTGGCAAAGGTTACAAAATGAAGAGTCTAGTTCTAATTAAATGGTTTTATGACTCCATAACTTGTCCTCAAGTTATGGAGGTTCAAGAGTCTCTTCATTAAATTAAAAAAAAAGTGTAACCTTAATTAGTTCCATAAGTTACAATAAAAAAAAAGTTATTTTTTTATTAATTAGTTTAAAGTCTTCCATAACTTGTCCTCAAGTTATGGAACTTGAAGAGTTTTTTTTTTAATTAAAACTACTTTAAACTCATAAGTTATGGAATTAATTAGTTTTGAATAGTTTCAAAACTTGCCCTCAAGTTTTGGAATTTGAAAAGTTTTCACTTATGAATACTTTAATTCCAAGTTAGCCCTTAGAATTTTAAAAGTTAAAATTCAACCCTTATACTTTATAATATTATAAGTTAATAATATTTATATATATGTATAAGAGTAAAGTCAGTCTTACCGTTAGTAGGCCTTATTCACGAAGCCGGTCTATAAGGGGGGTATAAGGTTACTGCCTATAAAATGATAGTTTAATGGGTGTCCACTCTCACCCACCGCTTCCTTGACTGGTGGAGGGTCGTTAGCCGAACGGGTAGGACAAGGACTATAATTCTCCTTTCATTAAAAGTATTAATGATAAATACTAAGTAACTAAACTCTTATTAATACCCAATCTTAGTTACTTAGGAAAATGTGAATTTGGTGCTAACCCATGAAATTACACTTTGCACTTTGCTTAAGTCGTTAGTGGAGCGTGTGTGGTTAACCGGCACACTAAACTGGACTTAACAAGGTAGGCAAAGGGTAACTTAATATTTATCATAGTATCGGTGGAGCGTGTGTGGTTAACCGGCACACTGATTAAGGGGTAAATATTAAGGGTACCAAGTATATTTGCATGGTTATTCACACCTTGTTTTGTGATCCTCGGCATCCCAGTCACAAAACCTGAAGGGCACACTCGAGATTGAAACATGCATTTGAACAGTTCAATGAATCTCAAAGATCTAGGACTTTCAAATCCAATTAAAACCTAATAAATTATTTCGTTTTTCATGGTGGAAATTGGTGAATCGTCATTCACCTACCTTCAAATATTTTATAGCTTGGATTATGGCATCCCTCTTCTAAGTTATAAAATAGTTTGTTGGGTCCTAGCCTTAATATTTCATATTGGGTGTCATATTAAGGACTTTAAATCAACTATCTTGAATATCTCCCAAAAAGATGTCTGGTCTAGACATTTATGATCTTCCCAAATCTCTTGAAACAAGCTTTCCTAAATGAAGATGATGTCCCATGGATATCATACTTCTTTCACCTCCTCCAATTATTCTCCCTAACCCACAAGTTCCTAAAAAGTTTAAGGTCACTCAAGCCCTATTGGCAAGGCAAGGTATAGGTGTGATCACATCTTGGAGATGTAGTCACATATTGACAAGTCGGGAGAGTTGGGTGTCAAAGTCTTGAGAAAGTTGGTGGCTCAACTACTTTCTAAGTCACATAGTGAGTTCTTTTGGGAATCCTATGAAACAGACTAAGACAAGACCCTTAATGATCTTATCTATTTGCTAAGATCAACTTCCTAAAACGCTATGGACATTGACAATGATGACATTGGATATCCAGTAAAGCTCTCTCTTCCCAATGGAAAGGGATCGGCCATAGTCAACTCGGTTGACCCAATGGTAAAGAGAGAGGCGAAGTCTGAGATAGTCCCATTATCAAGGGTCCATAGGTAACTATTGCCAAAGGAAGGGGCATTGGTTACGAAGCTGCCAAATTTACCTAAGGATGTTAAAGTCAATAAGTTTGGCTCTACTTCAGGTAAAGTCCATTGTCTAACTCTATTAAGTACATGCTGATTCTGATCGCGAAGATAGATTTCAATCGCATGGTTCGGTGATCAGAATTTTGGGCTATTACTTAAGAGTTATGATATTTATATTGCTTAGGAATAGATAACAACAAGGTTTTCATATGGATTGTAAGGATAAGTTTTTCCGCAAAGTTTTAAAATAAAAGAAAAAGGTTTTGATTTTATTTATTTTAAGTATCCTTACAATGGCATTTGTGAAAAGTTGTTGCTTATAAGATTCCATTGATAGCAATATTGGAAAAATGGATTTGATTCTTTCGGTTGTGGTAGTGTCTAATATTACCAAATAAGGAAAGATTCTCATCACCCAAGGTTCAATTGGACCGAAACTTGGAATCATGCAAGTTGTATAGTATGATGAATGAGAACTTTCAGCTTGGAAAATTAAGACTAATTCCTTATGTGAATAAGGAAAGGACTAAGGGATCGAGTACACATTCTTGTGCACTGGTCAAGTCCACCACAAAAGATCAAGAAGACTATTCGTCATGATTTACTTAAGTTCAGTAAATATGGTTATACTTATAAGTTTAAGTATAAGTCTGTAGCATTGGAGAAGTTTCAATGTGAGACAGAACGAATAAGAAGAATCAAAGTATGGCAGAAAGATAAAAGTTTCTCAAATCTGAAAAGATGGGAGAGTACTTTAGTATCATGTTTATAATCATCTTAATGATTAAGATACCATATCACAGTTGGTCCTCTAAAGTCATCTTAGTGTATTCTTATGACTAAGAAGAGGAGTCATGAATTGTTGAAATGGTTAAATCAAAAAGATGAGTAATACTTCGTTCCAAAACAATTCTTAGAGTCATACTCCAAGATTGTAACTTGAGTGACATATCTTAAAGAGGGTTTGTTAACACCAGTCAAATGTAAGAGTAAAAGGTTATCTACTCTTGTACATTTGAAATTGGTAAGTTGTGATGTTTTGGATAAAACAGAGACCAACTTAGGCCAATTGTGTAAAGTGTTAGTCTTGATAAAGAATCCACACTATCTCTTGAATATTTGACAAGGGAGTCTTATATGTCAAGAGGACAGTGGGAGTCTTAAAGCTCTTGAAAGTTTCAAGACTTAATCAAGAATAAAACCTAAAGTCCTTCACTAGCACACGACTTGAGGTTTATAACCTATCGTGTTGAAATTTTTGTGCCTATTCAAGTTGGCTTTGCATAGGAGTTCTGAGAGTTCTCAATTGGTTGCATAACTACTTGGAAGCAATGGCAGGCACCTGAGCTGCCAAATGGCAAGAATTTAAGATTGCACAAGTTTAATCAATATGAGTTTGGATTTATCACTAACCTTGTCTTGTGATTATGGTTTTGACAAATTCACATGGATAAGAACACATACACTATTAAATCTAAGTGTCATAAGGTTTCTCTCCGATTCATGAAAATGATGGTGAGGAAACACTTTCACTAAGTAGATTTTAGCTAGATAGCAATTGTGATATTTGCATTCTCAAAGTCGTTAGTGGAGCGTGTGTGGTTTACCGGCACACTAACATGGACTTGTGAGAAGTGGCAAAGGTCTAAACAATTGAGACTATGATTACGGCATCCCTTTTCATAGTTCTAAAATTGTTTAGACACACATGTGAGCTATCTAAGAGAGGTGTATGATTTTGATAAAGTTTTATCAAAACAATCTAGTATCAGAAATCTGAACTTTTGGTAAGAAAGTCAGTTGATTTCTGAGTACATGTCAAAGCTAGTGGGAGCATAAGTGTTATGCTAATAATCATCATGTTAGTGGGAGCATGATAATTATGAAAAAGGTTGCAAGTTAGCAATGTTAATTATAGAAAACAAAAGTTTCAATTCGTGAGGTTGCAGGGGTTGAAAAAGTTGTTTTGCTATAATTAAGGGAGAGGAAATTATACTTCATTTCAATTCTAAAAGCTTAGATTGAGATTTTAATCGTATTTAATCAAGGATATATATATGAATTTCATGTTGGAATGGCTCAACATAAGGAAATTCTATATATGGGTCCATTATTTGCGTTCTAAAATTCGATTATGATTACGACATCCCTTTTCATAATCTGAATTTTGAGAACTTGGCAAATTGAAATGGAAATATTATAGCAAAAGACTGGTTTAGTCTTTATGTGAGACATCATGAATCGTGTCCCATATGCTTCAGATATAGGATCGATTACATGTGCTATATTCATCCTTTCTAAAATTTTCCAAATGCCTGGGGCATTATGAAGGGAAAAGGTCTAGAATTGGATATGACTAAAATGATTAAGCAATTGTCGAGGACAATCTAAGGTTTACCAAAGATTGGTTGCTCAAGGACAGTTGGAAGTATAATGTTAATTCTGGAAGGACCATATTGACATAATCTGTAAGGAGGCAACTCTTGTTCAGAAGTGATAGTCAAAATGGAATATGGAAATGTTTCAAAGTTAGAAATTATTCAATCTGTGTACAATTAGGAAACTTTATGAAAGAAGGATGTTTCCAAGGAGCTGATCTCCTTTGGAATGCTCTGTAATGATTGTTGTCAAGTCTTTCTGACTTCGTGCATAATCATTAAGAGGATCAATGCATATAAGTTTAGAATCTAACAGATTTCAGTAAATGGCATGAATTTGGAATTCTTGCATTTGCAGTAAGGATTTGGGACTGTGAAAAGAGGATCATTGGAATGATGTTCAATTGATCTATTTTACAAAGTAAAGATCATAGACAAACATAGTATGCATACTTGGTGTATGGCATGACTAGTGTTTAGAAAACATAGTGTACATGCTTGGAGCATGGGACAACTATTGTTTTAAATTCAAGTATAAAGTTGATAAAACCGAAACAATGAATAATGAGTAATCAGTATGGTGATAAATAAAAGTGTTTATTTATATTCATAGGGTTTGATACCATATTTGATTCATTTATTCTTGTGTTTCACTTTGCATGTTTTGACTTCCAGAATAACTAAGTCGCTCTTCCTGAATGATTAAGTTATTCAAACCATCCACAGTCGGTCATATGTTGGAAGTAGATATGAATCAAGACTGTCATGGGTTGGTTTGTAGAGGTCCAGGTTGGTGGACAAAGTGGTGCTACAACACTCATGAGTGCTCATAAGTTCTGAGTATTGGATTCAACCCGCGCTCATTTGAATCACTTCTTGGATTTTATCACGAGTGATCATGAGACGATAATATCTTATATTCTTCAAACCTAGAGATATGAGTTGTTACTATGAGTTGGTTATACATTGATTGCACGAAAACGCATTGGTAACTCGATGTTATAAAACGTGCCTTTGTGTATGATTCAACAAGTAGTAGAACAAGCCATATGAGTCGAAGTTTATCCATTCCTTTTACCTTCGGGATAAAAGCGATATCTGTGGGCCCCTCGATGATTTAAAGATGATACATGTGAGTGCTTGGCCAAGCCAGGACTGATTTGATTTGTTCAATCAGTCAGTCATCATGAATCGGAAATCGGGAAACAACAAATGGACAGAGAGAATGATTGATAATCCATGTCTCAGTCCATATGATATCTAGAATGGAGGAATATATGATCCCTTATCTAATGGACAAGTCATTGACAAAGGTCAGAGTTCATCGACAAGGTCAGAGTTCGACATATGCTTTTGAGAGCTACGATTGCTGATCGGTTCCTGAAGTCATACGCAATAATAGTTTTAGACTTATCCAAGTGGGAGACTGTTGGATTAATGTCTAAGTCCATAACTATAATTGGTAAGACTTGACCCGACCCGACATGGTCCATTTGGGTTGCATGGCATCATGCATTTGGATAGACTATAATAAGAGAAATAACACTTAAGGTTGGTTAATATATTATAAGTTCTAATATATTAATAAGGTTATTTAATTAGTATTGATCAAGAATTAATTTGGAATTAATTAAGTGATCAAAAGGAGACTAATTAAATATATGGGTTGATTGTGTAAATCATTCATTCTTATATATGTGGGCTTGTGATCCAAGATTCCTTATGTTGGACTAAGTCCATGGGGTGACCCATGGATACTCCATGGAGGTTAAAATCCATGGAGCATAAGGAATGGGTAAAGTTATGAGTTACATGGTGTAACCCTAATAGTCACCATATAAAAGAATCCCATGGCTCAAGAAATCGGGCACTAATGTGTGAGTGTGAGGGCTAGACGATTTCAAGGAGTGTTCAAGTTTCTCTCAAGTTATTCCAAGTGTATTTGGTGTTGTGTGAACCATTTGAGGTGTCACACTTGGGGCACTAGGCACTCAAGCTTCATGAAGACATTCTACATCAAAGAGGTATGTATTCTATCTTGTTATATTTATTATTTTGTATGCTAGATTAGGATAATACCTTGGATGTTCATAATTGTATGTATAATAGAGAAAACATAGATCCAAGGTATTTAGGGTTGCATGTACACTTAGGAGTGTTAGAATGCTCATAACCCAACAGTACTGTGGGGAACTCACTAAGCTTTGTGCTTACAATTTATGTTTATGGTTTCAGGTACTTCTGGTTCGAAAGGGAAGGGCCCGATGTGATGGCATAACATCCTCCCCTCATGATTTCTGCATTCTGAATAATTGTACTTCAATGTTTTGAATATTATTACTGGGTGTTTTATTTTGAAAAATTGATGATAGGTTTGATAGAATTCCAATGAAAAAAAATCATATTACTGTTTTTGGGATGTTACACCGCACCACCCCATCAATCGAAGCCATAATCCAATGACACTCCGCCCGTGCAACAACTAGACACTGCATCACGTCACGTAGAGTCAAGGATAGTCTCACGACACTCCTACCGTGTAACAACTAGACACGACACTCCTCCCGTGCAACAACTAGACACTCCGCCCGCCTAGGCCTCTGACGCTTCTCGAAGGTAGGCTCAGGGATGTCCTTCGGCTCCACCTGTCGAAGCGGTTCCACGATATCGTGATCTGGAATCCTCCACTGCCGCCCGACCCAAATGTCTTCCCAATAGCGATAGTACCCATCTCTTGGATAGGAATAAGAACCATCCCACTAGTGTCAACCTCATAAGATAGGGCCAATCGAGTAACCCAATGACCACCGCAAATCCTGCTCGAAGGCATGGAACCTAGAGCCATACTAGATAAATAGAGAGCTAGGGCAAAAGGAAGATGAAGGAAAACCTCGGTCTGAGTGAAACACCACATATATAAGAGGTCGACAGAAGGAACCTTGCCACATTCCTCGTGGTGACAAATAGTAGAAGCGAACAATCAGTGGATCAACCGATAAATAGGAGATCTGAAGGCACTCTCCATGACCCTCCTAGAAACATAGGTCCCCTTAGTGTGACCCCAGACCTGCATGTAGTTGTATTCCTATGGTGGCTCAGTAATACAGTTGTCAAGATAGGAATAAAAATGAGGACTCAGAGTCTCCTTTACTGTATAAATACCTAGACGCCTCCCTAGCTCGATCAGGCTGCAGGAGCGGGATACTCCTCCTAGGCGAAAAGTAAAGACCGATCTGTTAGCCCATCTCATTGACTTCTTGTCGAAGCAGACTGTCAAAATGAACTTCCAGAAAAGCTCCTTGTAGACCACCTCCCAGACTTCAACAACCCGCCACCATTCGTGGCAGACAAAAGCTAAAGACCGCTATCATCCTGCAATACACGAGTAAGGAATGGCTCCAGACGAGCTGTCAACCTGAAATCGTCTACATCCCTCCAGGAAAGAGCCTGAGGAATGCTAATCTTCTTGGACAGAAGAGCAAGCAGATGAGAAACAAAAGAACTCCGATCAGGAAGAGCACCGGGGAATTGTAGGAAAGGATGTGAAGGCTAGTTATGAGGTAACTGAACCACATCTTGTCGACCTTGTCTCTCCATATCTATAGAAAATAGATTAGTTAAATGTCGCATAAGATGTTGAAATGGACCAGACGTGCAAGGTGTGCGCTGCACGGCGTGCTCCAAGAACACGAAGAACAACATGCATGGTAACCTGCTGTTTTGTCCAATTTTCAACACAAAAACCATATAGGGATGTTCGAATAGGCTTTTATAACACAAATAAGTAATCAATTTCGTCTAAAACATCACCAATTTACAGATTTAGCTAAAAACTTAGAAAAAATTTCAAATTTCAAAAATTCAAAATGAGGATCACTGGATGAAACAAACCAAAAATTGAGTATCTAGGAAGTAAAATCGGTAGTATAAGAAGCTTAATTGCTCATCTATTTCACAAAAACTAACCAAAAATTCATCAAATGATAAAAACCTCAAAACCCTAAAAATTGAAATTTAACGTAAATTAGGATATAGGATTAAGCATAGAAGTTACCTGGAAGTAGGCGAGTCAAATGCGATAAAGAAATCGAAGATTGGATGTAGGCGTGTGGAGCGTGTGGCACCCAATCGAGAAAAATCAGGGGGGGGGGACCAAAGGAATGTTGGAAAAGTGTTGAATGAAGCCAAAATTCGACTTTAATGCTGATCAGCTGCAGGTCGTGCGGCGCATATCGAGTGCCCGTCGCGCATGTCCAGATTTTTCAAAATTTGACACTTTTCATCCGCATTTTATTTATTTATTTATCCCCTAGATATTAAAAGCCTTTAGGAGTTTAATCTAATTATAAGATTAAGAGCAAGGAAGAGCGATTTCCTTGAAATAATAAGAGATTCCCATAATAAGAGTTGCTAGGAAAGCAACAGTAATACGGGAACCTCGTTAATAATAAGAGTTCCTAGGAAAGCAACAATAAAATTAGATGTTATATTGCTAAGTTTACCGTCATTTGAAATAAATACAATTTTTATGAATCACAAATTTCAAAAAACTTCTTTCAATACAACATTAGATGTTATATTGCTAAGTTTACCGTTATTGTCTAAAATTAATATTTTTAATCTATCTTTGTTTTTAAATCTAGACAATCCAATATACAACTGCCTATGAGTGAATATTGGTTGTTTTAAAAATAATTCCCCACCTTCGATAGAGACTATCCTTGACTCTTGTTTGTTGTAATTGCAAAACATACAACTAATAATTTTTTTTTCTTTGAAATATGAAATGAAACATTTTATTCGAAGGCGTCAAAGACATTATTGGAATAAACATATATTTTTTATTATATTACTTTCGAAAATCATCTATGCTTTTATAACATGCTTACCAAAGTTATAACCTGTAGCCTCGTTATTTTTTATTCATGATTATATGTTTCAACGTAACTTTTATCAATACAATCGTTAATACGTCTAAATGTAAAAAAAAAATAATAATAAGCACAGGCGAAAAAAATAAGCACGTACATAAAATAAGCATGAAAACATAAAAAAAATTACGTCGAAACATAGACGAACTCAAATTTATATAGACACGTACATAAAAAAAAGCAAGTAAGTTTTTTTGTAAATTTAATGAAAGAAAGTTCAAAATTTACGTGGAAATGTTGACCATCTTGAATTTATATCGATACATACATAAAAACAAACACATAAAAAATAGTTTTTTTAAGTTAACAAACGAAAATTATTATATGTGACCTACTTCATACGTAATAAAAGTACAAAAAATAAGCATAAAAACGTAAAAAAAATTACGTCGAAACGTAGACAAACTCAAATATAGTATATTTTTTAAGTTAACGAATGAAAGTTATTATATGTGACCCGACTTATACGTAGAAAACATATATAAAATTAAGCACGAAAACATAAAAAAATTATATCGGACGATAAACAAACTCGAATCAAAACCAACATGTGCATAAAGAAAAAATAAGTAAGTTTTTTTTAATTAACGAACGAAAGTTCTAATTTCACATCGAAACATTAATCATCTTGAATATATATCAACACATATATAAAAATAAGAAGTAAAAATAGTTTTTGGTTAACAAACCAAAGTTATTAAAGAAAATCAAATTATAAATACCACGGAGGATAAATACAAAATTTTAGAAAATACAGGATGAAAGTAATATTTTACAATGTTCAAAGTGAAGGGGTCAAAGTGACATTTTAAAAAGTCATTGACTGGAAAAGCTGTTGGGTTTTGAGCATTCTAACACTCCTATGGTGTACATGCAACCCTAGATGCTTTGGATCTATATTTTCTCTATTATACATGCATGGATTCAATATTCCAAAGCATCATCCTAACTAGCATACAATGGAGTATAAACAACATGAAATACAAGTTAGATGACATACCTTTTAGTGTAGTTGAAACCTTGGACCTTTAAGAACTTAGTGCCCCAAGTATTACACTTCAAATGGAATCACACAACACCACCAACAAATGAAGGAACTTGAGAAGATGTCACTTGCACTCATAAAATCAGCTTGCCCTCTTGTGTTTCCACTCTCTTAGGTCTAGGTAACCACTAGTGCCAATTTCATGAGCTAGAGGGGTTCTTATATAGTGTGGCTTGATTAGGGTTACACCATGCAAACTCTAATGTGCATGACTTTCCATATTCCTCATGCTCCATGGGTTTAAACCTCCATGGATCATCCATGGGTCACCACACGGGTTTAGTCCAACATAAGGAACTATGGATCACAAGCCCACATTATAAGAATAATTGATTTACATAATCAATCCCCATATATTTAATTAGTCTCTTTTGATCACAAAATTAATTCCAAACTAATTCTTGATCAATACTAATTAAATAATATGATTTCATATTAATATATTAGAACTTATAATATATTAATAAACCATAAATAACCTCTTCTCAATTATCCATCCTTCAGATTGTTTTGGTGCCATGCAACCCAAATGGACCATGCTACTCTCGGGTCAAGTACATACCAATTATAGTTATGGACTTAGATACTAATCCAACAAAAGCCACTTGGATAAGTCTAATAACTATTATTGCAAGTACGACTCCACAACCCGACTAGCAATCGTAGCTCTTAAAAGCCGCTGTCGAACTCTGACCTAGTCAATGACGCGTCCATTAGATAAGGGATCATATATTCCTCCATTTTAGATATCATATGGACTGAGACATGGATTACAATCATTCTCTTTGTCCATCTGTTGTTTCTCGATTTCCGATTTATGACGACCGACTAATTGAACAAATCAAATCAGTCTAGGCCTGATGTCATCACTAAATCATCGAGGGGCCCACATATATCGCTTTTATCCACATGGGGATAAAAGGAACGGATAACTTCAACCCGAATGCTCACTTGTAGTTACTCATCGAATTACACACAACGATATGTTTTATAACACCAAGTTACTGGTGCGTTTACATATGTCATTGTGCAACCGACTTGCAACTACAACTCACACGTCTTGGTTTCAAGAATATAAGATGTTATCGTCTCATGATCAATCGTGATAAAATCCATGAAGTGATTCAAATGAGCGTGGGTTGAATCCAATACTCGAATCTTATTCCAGGAGCACTCATGAACACTGTAGCCACCTTGTCCTAGACAAACTACAGACCCATTCATGACAGTCTTGCCTCAATACCTACTTCCAAAGTATGATCGACTGTGGATGGTTTGAATAACCTAGTTATTCGGGAAGTCAAAACATGAAAAGTGAAACACAAGAATAATACTAATCCTATATGGCCCAAAAACTTTTGAGTCATATTGATTACTCATTATTCATTGTATGATGTTTCGAATAATCAACTTAATACTTGAATTAAAAAAATAGTTATGCCATGCTCCAAGCATGCACACTATATTTGTCTAAACAATAGTTATTCCATGCACCAAGCATGCACACTATGTTTGTCTATGGTCCTTACTTTGTGAAATAGATCAATTGAATAACATTTCAATGATGCTCATTTCAAAATTCCAAATCCTTATTGCAAGTGTAAGAATTCCAAATTCTTGTCACTGCTACGAAGTGTTAGATTATAAACTATCATGCAATGATTCTTTTGTAATGTCTAGGTGCCAAAAGTCATAGAGACTTGACCAAAGATATTACAAAATATTCGTTTGGAGATTGTTACAAGACAATTCCATGGAAATGAAGACTCAAATTCAAAGTACATTCCTTTGAACATCCTTCTTGCATAAAGGTTTCTAACTTTTTGTGACATCCCCTAATTTCTCGGCCAGAAAAGACCGATTTAATTTATGCTTTTTAAAATCAAATCAGAGAAATCTTTATAAAAGATGTTGCGGAATTGGTCCCCAAAACAAAATACGATAAAAGTTTGTCAAAACCTTTCTTTAAGAAATATATAATTTCATTTCATATCAAAACTTCGGGATGTCATGTACCGATACAGAGCAAAAGCATAAACAAGACATTATAAGCCTTTCAACAGTTATATACAGCTACTGGCCTATAATCCAAAAATCTCTCATCGTCCTCCGACTATGCTCGGGGTCCACTACCTGTAACATAAAAAGCTGAGTGGGTCAGGCTTGGGAGCCTGGTGAGCATATAGGGTTTTCAACCCACAGTAATAATAAACTTATTAAGTTCACCAATCAACAATAACCCTGATTACCCGTTCCCGTTATCCTCACTTTACGTCCCTAAACACTTTTCACAAGGGACCTAGCCTAAAGAATATCATCGGGATGGACACTACTGCTAAGGGGTTTCCTCAGCCATACATGTCCTAAAGGCAACCATGAGGGGGATGGAGTACAGCGAATAAACACCCAAGTTCATTAACACCTACAGGTTGCGGGTCTGCTAATGTTTCCCACTGGATTGTCTAGAAAGTCCGTGGTCGTCATCCAAACTCCGCTAGATGACTGAATCACAAATCACATTGAGGCCTCTCATCACTTTATTTTATCACACACCAACTATCTACCCATGTTCTACCCAACATATTTGTAGATAAAAATACTTATACAGTTTAAAACTTGTATAAAACATTAACTCAACAGTCACCTCAAATAAACAATTAATATATATTTACACATAGCACGTATTATAAGGTAAATACTTCATATCTATGTGTAAAATGAAAGTGACTATACACTCACTTGATTTGATGAAAATCGGGCAGCAATTCGTTTCCTAAAACTTTCGTTTCTAATAAAACCGGGAGTTTTATTCAGAAACCGGGCTCTGCGAGGGTCGGGCTTCGAAACCGAAAAGATAAATTTTCCGGGCTTCTCGGGCTCTTCGTGGCGTATTCCGGGGGTTATAATCGATACCGGTGCTTTGGGGAATGTTAAGATGAAGAAAATATGGAGGAAGGGGCTAAAAGTGGCAAATTATCAAAACTACCCGAGAAGGCTCGCATGCCCTCTTATTTCTTATTTATAGGGGTCCGAAGTCGGTCTTAGAAGGGGGGAGTCATCAGGCGAGGACATGCGGCAGCAGGGCGAAGGCGCGCAGCACATGGCTCGCACGTGCGAGGGGCTCGGTGTCGGCCTCTGATTGGACCGCGGTCTAGTCCGAGGCTCGGAGTCGTGGCACCATTTGCGAAGCTCGGACGCGTCATAGAAGGGTACGAGGCAGCTCCTGATTGGTCGAGCCTTCGGACCGAGGAGAAGGTGACACGCGTCGACAGGTGGCCTCGGATGACTCAGCAGAATTTCGGATGACTCAGCCTTATTTCGGACACGTGGCACATGCGAGGCGAGGACATGTGGCCGAAGTCCACCTATGCGAAATTCCTCGGTTTTCGCACCAACACTTCTAAAATCCATAACTTTTGCATACGAGCTCCGTTTTTGACGTTCTTTATATGCACGCGTAGGTAAAATTACGCTCTACAACTTTTGTTTAGACTTCGTCGGCTAAATTTGAATTTAATTTTTATATTATTATTTTTAACAGACCGGGACAAGAAATCCGGTAAAAATTCATAACTTCTTCATCCGACGTCCGTTTTCGTCTGTCTTTTTACCGTTGTGCTACAAATGACGAGACCTTCGATTCTCGTTTAGGTCGTGTCAGCTAAAAATCGCTCGATCTAAAATTCGAGTTTTTAGCTGTCTGCTGCTAAGCTAAAACTTCGAAAAATCATAACTTCCTCATACGAAGTCAGATTTGGGTGTTCTTTTTATACCTACTCTCGGTTTAACGAACACTACGAGTTTTGTTTAGATCACTAAGGCCAAAAAGTAGTTTATCGAAAACTCACTTTTTACGACATTCGGCCCCGTGCCGGTTTTGTCGCGAAATTTCGACAGGTCATAACTTCTTCGTTATAACTCGGATTTCGGAATTCTTTATATATCCGTAATCCTTGTCACGCCCACTACAAGTTTCTTAATAGATATCAGCTTTATCTAATATTTAATTTTGACGCTCATTTTTTATTCTTAATTAATTAAACCCTAATAATTAAGCATAAAACACATAATTCACATAATATTCATATAATTCCTTTTCATTTCTTCAAAATGAGTTACAAAGGTTAACCTAGACTATAATGTCAATATTAATGCCTAGCCTAGAAACACGGGCATTACAATTCTCTCCCCCTTAGGATGATTCCGTCCCCGGAATCACACATCAGCAAACAAATGCGGGTAGCGATTCATCATGTCACTCTCCGTTTCCCAAGTGAGATTTGGCCCATTCGTATGTTTCCAACGCACAAGCACTATATCGACCATCTTGCGTCGCAACTTCTTAGTCTTACGGTCAACGATTGCCTCAGGTTCTTCGATCAACCTCTTGTTTTCATCCAACCTTAACTCAGAAATCGGAATTATGTCGGGCACATCTCCCGTGAACTTTCTCAAATAGCACACATGAAAGGTATTATGAATACCCTCCAGTTCTTCCAGCAATTCTAGCTTGTAAGCTTGATTCCCGATCCTCTGAAAAACTTTAAATGGTCCAATAAATCTTGGACTCAACTTTCCTCTTTTACCAAATCTTATAAGTCCCTTCCACGGCGAGACTTTAAGTAAAACCGAATCTCCAACTTCGAAGGATATCAGTTGTCTTTTCTTGTCAGCATAACTCTTTTGTCGATCTTGAGCAGCTAACATCCTTTCCCTTATCACTTTCAACTTTTCAGCAGTCTGATGGACTATCTCAGGTCCCATAAACTGCTTTTCCCCAGCTTCCAGCCAGCATGATGGCGTTCGACACTTTTCCCCATACAAAGCGTGATAAGGTGCCATCTTGATGCTCGAGTGGAAACTTATATTATAGGAAAATTCTACTAGAGGTAAATGTTCATCCCAGTTACCTTGGAATTCTAGGGTACATGCTCTCAGCATATCCTCCAATGTTTGAATCGTTCGTTCGCTCTGACCATCAGTTTGCGGATGGTAAGCTGTACTCAAACACAACTTGGTACCCAATTCCTCTTGTAGACTCCTCCAAAACCTTGAGGTAAAACGGCTGTCACGATCGGATACAATCATTAACGGAACACCATGTAGCCTCACAATTTCCTTCACATAAGAATTCGCAAGTTTATCCATAGACCATTTCTCATTAGCGGCTATGAAATGCGCACTCTTAGTGAAGCGATCAACGACCACCCAAATCATGTCGTGACCGTTCCTTGTTCTGGGCAGTTTAGTCACAAAATCCATAGTGATATCTTCCCATTTACCCATGGGTACAGGTAAAGGTTTTAAAATCCCATACGGTTTCTGATGTTGTGCCTTAACCCTAGCACATGTTACACACTCGACCACATACTTAGCAACATCGAGCTTCATCGTCGGCCACCAGTAATAGGGTTTTAGGTCCTTATACATTTTCGTACTGCCGGGATGAATCGAGTACATGGTTTTGTGAGCTTCTTCCATCAGAAGACCTCTTACTCCTCCTGTCTTAGGTACCCAAATCCTATCTTTGAATACCTTCAATCCCTGACCGTTTGTATCAAACACCAACGTTTTTCCCAAACGTTCCTCCTTTCGGTCATTCTTTTCTAAAGCCTCCTCTTGAGCTTTCTTTATACTTTCCACAATTGTCGAGACGACTTCAATTGTCAACGCTCTTGGCCTTCTCTTTTCAAGATTTACCTTCCGACTGAGAGCATTAGCAACAACATTTGCTTTACCAGGGTGGTAAAGTATCTCACAGTCGTAGTCCTTGAGTAGTTCCAGCCAGCGCCGCTGTCTCATGTTCAATTCCTTCTGATTAAAGAGATATTGAAGACTCTTATGATCAGTGAAAAGTTTGCATTTAGTACCATAAAGATAGTGCCTCCATATATTTAAGGCGAATACTATCGCTGCCAACTCCAGATCATGAGTGGGGTAGTTATTTTCATGCTCTTTCAATTGCCTCGATGCATATGCTATCACCTTATCCCTTTGGATCAGAACACAACCTAACCCAACTCCAGAGGCATCACTATAGACTGCGAAGTCATCAACTCCTTCAGCTAACGAAAGAATTGGTGCTTCACACAATCTCTTCTTTAACTTTTCAAAGGCTTCCTTATGCTTTTCATTCCAAGCATAAGTAGCTCCTTTGTGGGTCAAAGTTGTTAATGGAGTAGCAATCGAAGAAAAGCCTTGGATAAATCTTCGATAATATCCAGCTAATCCTAAAAAGCTTCTAATCTCCGTAGGACTTTTTGGTTGTTCCCACTTCATCACAGCTTCAATCTTTGCTGGGTCAACCATTATTCCTTCTTGGTTAACCACATGACCTAAAAATTGGACTTCTTGAATCCAAAATTCACATTTGGAGAACTTTGCATACAACTTCTCCTTCTTCAGGACTTCTAGCACCTCACGCAGATGCTTTTCATGCTCCTGCTTGCTCTTCGAATAAATCAAGATATCGTCTATGAATACTATCACGGATTTATCAAGGTATGGTTTACAAACCCTGTTCATCAAATCCATGAAAGCTGCTGGGGCATTGGTTAATCCGAACGACATAACCAAAAATTCATAGTGTCCATATCTTGTTCTGAACGCAGTCTTCTCGATATCCTGCTCCATCACCTTTAGTTGATGGTATCCCGACCTAAGATCGATCTTCGAGAAATAGCTCGAACCTTGCAATTGGTCGAACAGGTCATCGATCCTCGGCAACGGGTACTTGTTCTTTATCGTCGCTTTATTCAGCTCTCTGTAATCGATGCACATTCTCATGCTCCCGTATTTCTTCTTTACAAACAACACAGGGGCTCCCCAGGGTGATGAACTAGGTCGAATGAAACCTTTGTCCAATAACTCCTGAAGTTGTGTCATAAGTTCTTTCATCTCCGTTGGTGCTAATCGATACAGTGCTTTTGCTATCGGCGTCGTTCCTGGTAACAAGTCGATACGAAATTCTACTTGTCGATCAGGGGGCAATCCAGGAAGATCTTCGGGAAAGACTTCCGGATAATCACACACCACCGGAATATTCTGCACCTCCTTCTTCTCCTTCGTAGCATCGATCACGAACGCTAGATATGATGTACATCCCTTGGCCAAACACTTTCTGGATTTCATTAGGGAAATGATTCCAGAGTTTAATCTGCGTTTGTCTCCATACACCATAAACGACTCTCTCCCTGGCGGGTTTACTCTTACTATCTTCTTCCTACACAATATTTCGGCGTCATTGGCGCTAAGACAATCCATTCCTAAAACTATGTCGAATCCATTTAAGTCGATAGGCAATAATTCCTCGTGGAACTTATTCCCATCCAAGTCAATGAGGATGTTTTTCATACGATGGCTAACAGGTACAAATTGCCACTAGCAATTTCGACTATTATAGCATTAACTAGTCTATCTACAGGCAAAGATAGTTTTCTACCAAATTCATGCGAAATAAAGGAGTAATTGGCTCCAGAATCAAACAAAATTTGGGCAGACAATTCATTTACGAGAAAGGTACCTGAAGCGACATCGACTTCTTATTTTGCAGCTTCAAGGGTCATCTGAAAGGCTCTCGCCTTTGGCTTTGGTGGTAGATTGGGTTTCGCTGCATCCTTCCTCTTTGGACAGTCTTTAAAAACATGCCCTTCTTCACGGCACTCAAAACATACCCTCTTTTCGGATGGACACACGTTGGCATAATGCCCAGTCTTTCCACATTTGTAGCAAGTCACCCCCTCACTACATTTCCCAGAGTGCTTTTTCTTGTAGTTCTCACACCATTTCACTTCACCTCCTCCTCCTCCAAACTTCTTAGACTTAGAAAATTTGCTTTTCTTGTTGGAACCTGAAGTTCCTTCAAATTTTCTCTTTTCACCAACTTCTGCCCTCTCCAGACCCTTCTCTTTGATCTGAACCTCAACATTCTTAGCAGCCCAGATGGCGGCTTTCAAAGTGGTTGCTTGATTAACCATCGGACCAAAGTCCGCTGGTAATCCGAGGGCAAACTTGTTGACCTTAGAGAGTTCAGTTGGAACTAGGTAAGGAACAAGCTTCAGCTTTTCTGTAATACTAGCAGCGTATTCAGTAACGCTCATCTTTCCCTTCTTTAAATTCTAGAACTCATTATTAATTTCCAGAAGATCCTGCTCTGAGCAATATTGCAATTTTAGCTATACCACAAAATCTTCCCAAGATATCTTGCTAGCTTCTCCCTTCGGCATCGAATCAGCTAGTAACTTCCACCAGCTCAGTACACCATACTTTAACAGAGGAATTGCAAGTGCGGTCTTTTGTTTGTCGTTGCACTCACAACTTTCAAACATCGTCTCCATTTCGGAGATCCAATTCATGACTTCCACCGGTGTCGGACTTCCAGATAGACACGGCGGTTTAGATGCCATGAAATCTTTTTATTTGCACCCGCGTCTATCAACTCCTCCATCCTGGTTGTTTTGTCTAACTATCGGTGGGTTGGCTTGACCAAGAGTCCCACTATAGTTCCCTCCTACTGATTGCCCTTCATTCAATACGGGCTGTTCAACAGGTATCGTAGTCTCTTCCCTATGCTGTTGTAGTAATCGCTCGGTCTCCTCCATTTGGCGATCTAACATCATCTGCATCATTGCTTGTACCCCAGCCATTGTCATTGGCTCAGGTGCAGCTCCTACAACATGTACTTGCTCAACTACTTGAGGTTGAGGCTGTTGATCCCTGTTTCCGTTTGCATTTGCAGCTCCACTACGAGTTCTTGCCATTACAATCTATATACCGAATAAGGCGAATTTAGGTCTTTATCCTTGTTAGACATTTCAATTCCCTTATCACTCCGAAACGTTTACATGTTAGTTCTAATCTCGTAATCATACGCTTAGAATCCTACACACATAAGGTTTCCAGATCCGGTCGGCAACAGACCATAGATTCGAACAAAAAATGGCACACATGGCAAACACATAGCATTTAGCACATAAGGGCATTTTAGGCATCTTTCCTGAAATAAAGTAGTGCTCGTGTCTAAAATATGGTAGACACTCATCTCACAATCATCACTTAGCATTCTAAGTTTAAGTCTAGAAATCCTACAATTTTTTAGTTCGCTTAAACTAATGCTCTGATACCAACTGTGACATCCCCTAATTTCTCGGCCAGAAAAGACCGATTTAATTTATGCTTTTTAAAATCAAATCAGAGAAATCTTTATAAAAGATGTTGCGGAATTGGTCCCCAAAACAAAATACGATAAAAGTTTGTCAAAACCTTTCTTTAAGAAATATATAATTTCATTTCATATCAAAACTTCGGGATGTCATGTACCGATACAGACCAAAAGCATAAACAAGACATTATAAGCCTTTCAACAGTTATATACAACTACTGGCCTATAATCCAAAAATCTCTCATCGTCCTCCGACTATGCTCGGGGTCCACTACCTGTAACATAAAAAGCTGAGTGGGTCAGGCTTGGGAGCCTGGTGAATTTATAGGGTTTTCAACCCACAGTAATAATAAACTTATTAAGTTCACCAATCAACAATAACCCTGATTACCCGTTCCCGTTATCCTCACTTTACGTCCCTAAACACTTTTCACAAGGGACCTAACCTAAAGAATATCATCGGGATGGACACTACTGCTAAGGGGTTTCCTCAGCCATACATGTCCTAAAGGCAACCATGAGGGGGATGGAGTACAGCGAATAAACACCCAAGTTCATTAACACCTACAGGTTGTGGGCCTGCTAATGTTTCCCACTGGATTGTCTAGAAAGTCCGTGGTCGTCATCCAAACTCCGCTAGATGACTGAATCACAAATCACATCGAGGCCTCTCATCACTTTATTTTATCACACACCAACTATCTATCCATGTTCTACCCAACATATTTGTAGATAAAAATACTTATACAGTTTAAAACTTGTATAAAACATCAACTCAACAGTCACCTCAAATAAACAATTAATATATATTTACACATAGCACGTATTATAAGGTAAATACTTCATATCTATGTGTAAAATGAAAGTGACTATACACTCACTTGATTTGATGAAAATCGGGCAGCAATTCGTTTCCTAAAACGTTCGTTTCTAATAAAACCGGGAGTTTTATTCAGAAACCGGGCTCTGCGAGGGTCGGGCTTCGAAACCGAAAAGATAAATTTTCCGGGCTTCTCGGGCTCTTCGTGGCGTATTCCGGGGGTTATAATCGATACCGGTGCTTTGGGGAATGTTAAGATGAAGAAAATATGGAGGAAGGGGCTAAAAGTGGCAAATTATCAAAACTACCCGAGAAGGCTCGCATGCCCTCTTATTTCTTATTTATAGGGGTCCGAAGTCGGTCTTAGAAGGGGGGAGTCATCAGGCGAGGACATGTGGCAGCACGTGCGAGGGCTCGGTGTCGGCCTCTGATTGGACCGCGGTCTAGTCCGAGGCTCGGAGTCGTGGCACCATTTGCGAAGCTCGGACGCGTCATAGAAGGGTACGAGGCAGCTCCTGATTGGTCGAGCCTTCGGTCCGAGGAGAAGGTGACACGCGTCGACAGGTGGCCTCGGATGACTCAGCAGAATTTCGGATGACTCAGCCTTATTTCGGACACGTGGCACATGCGAGGCGAGGACATGTGGCCGAAGTCCACCTATGCGAAATTCCTCGGTTTTCGCGCCAACACTTCTAAAATCCATAACTTTTGCATACGAGCTCCGTTTTTGACGTTCTTTATATGCACGCATAGGTAAAATTACGCTCTACAACTTTTGTTTAGACTTCGTCGGCTAAATTTGAATTTAATTTTTATATTATTATTTTTAACAGATCGGGACAAGAAATCCGGTAAAAATTCATAACTTCTTCATCCGACGTCCGTTTTCGTCTGTCTTTTTACCGTTGTGCTACAAATGACGAGACCTTCGATTCTCGTTTAGGTCGTGTCAGCTAAAAATCGCTCGATCTAAAATTCGAGTTTTTAGCTGTCTGCTGCTAAGCTGAAACTTCGAAAAATCATAACTTCCTCATACGAGGTCAGATTTGGGCGTTCTTTTTATACCTACTCTTGGTTTAACGAACACTACAAGTTTCATTTAGATCACTAAGGCCAAAAAGTAGTTTATCGAAAACTCACTTTTTACGACATTCGGCCCCGTGCCGGTGTTGTCGCGAAACTTCGATAGGTCATAACTTCTTCGTTATAACTTGGATTTCGGCATTATTTATATATCTGTAATCCTTGTCACGCCCACTACAAGTTTCTTAATAGATATCGGCTTTATCTAATATTTAATTTTGACGCTCATTTTTTATTCTTAATTAATTAAACCCTAATAATTAAGCATAAAACACATAATTCACATAATATTCACATAATTCCTTTTCATTTCTTCAAAATGAGTCACAAAGGTTAACCTAGACTATAATGTCAATATTAATGCCTAGCCTAGAAACACGGACATTACACTTTTCCATCTATTATTCAACTCCAATATGGAAACATTCCATATTTGCCATACGACAACTCATTATTAATAGACTCATGTCTATTCGTAAAAATGTCAATATGGTCCTTCCATTACTATACTTCCAACTGTCCTTGACAGTTGTTTAACCACTTTAGTCATATCCAATTCTATTCCTTTTTCCCTCTAAATGTCCTAGGCATTTGGAAAATTAGAACACAAGAATATTATAGCATATGCAATAGATCCTATACCCGAAGCATATGGGATGCGATTCATAATGTCTAACATAAAGACATGATGCTTAATCAGTCTTTTGCTATAATAATTCTATTTGCCATGTTCTCATAATTTTGTCTATGAAGAGGGATGTCGTAATCATAATCAAATTTGAGAACGTAATTAACATTTCCATATATAGAATTTCCTTATGTTGAACCATTCCAACATAACATTCATATATATTTGACTAAATTTGATTAAAATCTCAATCCAAGCTTTTAGAATTGAAATGAAGTATAAATTCCTCTCCCTTAATTATAGCAAAACAACTTTTCAAACCCTGCAACTTTGCGAATTGAAACCTTTGTTTTCTATAATTAACATTGCTAACTTGCAACACTTACCATAATAATTATGCTCCCACTAGCATAAAAATTATTATTATCATAACACTTATGCTCCCACTAGCTTTGACATGTATTCAGAAATCAGCTGGACTTCTAGAAATCAATACTTATTGACTTTCATTACCAAAGTTCAGCTTTCTGATATGAGATGCTTCGATAAGACTTTATCTAGGCTTCTCAAAATCATACACCTTTCCTTAGATAGCTTACATGTGCGTCTTAACAATTTTAGAACTTACAGCCATAAGTCTGAAATGTTTAGACCTTTGCCATTTCTCACAATTCGAATTATGAAGAGGGATGTCGTAATCATAATTGAATTTGAGAATGCAAATATCACAATTGCTATCTCCTTCAAATCTACTTAGTGAAAGCGTTTCCTTACAATCATTTTCATGAAGCGGAGAGAAACCTTATGACACTTAGATTTTAGGGTATATGTGTTCCTATCCATATGAATTTGTCAAACCATAATCAAAAGATATGGTTAGTGACAAATCCAAACTCATATGGACTGAACTTGTTTAATATTAATTTCTTGCCACTTGGTAGCACAAGGGCCTACCATTGCTTCCAGGTTGTTATGCAACCAATTGAGAACTCTCAGAACTCACATGCATAGTCAACTTTAACTGGAATGGGCACAAAAATAAGAATATGTCAACACGATAGGTTATAAACCTCAAGTCGCGTGCTAGTGTTTAACAATAGGTTTATTCTTGATTAGTTCTTGAAACTTGTCAAGATCTTTAAGACTCCCACTGACCTCTTGGCATATATGATTCACTTTGTCAAGGAACATTACTTGACAAACCAATATTCAAGAGTTAGTGAGGATTCTAATCAAGACAAACACTTCACACAATCGGCCTTAGTTGGTTATTGTTTTATCCAAAACATCACAACTTACCAATTTCAAATGTACAAGAGTAGAAAACTTTTACTCTACATTTGATAAGTGTTTTAAACCTTTCTTAAGATCATGTCACTCAAGGTTACAATCTTGGAGTATCACTCTAAGACTTGTTTTGGAACGAAGTATGACTCATCTTCTTGATTTAACCATTTCAAACAATTCACGATTCCTCTTCTTAGCCATACAAATGCACTAAGATATCCTTAGAGGATCAATTGTGATATGGTTTTTCCATAAACATTAAGATGATCATAAAACACGATACTAAAGTACTCTCCCATCTTTTTAGATTGGAGAAACTTTTATCTTTCTGCCTAATTTGATTCTTCTCATTCGGTCCGCTATACATTGAACCTTATCCAGTGTTTCTGAATTATACTTAAACTTTTAAGCATAACCATGTTTACTGTAACAACGTAAATTTCCAAAACAATTTTTCATTTTTAAAACATACTTTTATTCATAAGGTACTATCAAAACATAATGTATCCAATGTTATCATAACAAAACATATCCCAGAATCTCAAGACATAAACTTCATGAGTGTGTACGGATCATGCCGACGCCTTCCCGCGATCCTCGCTAGTACCTGAAACACATAACACAACAACTGTAAGCATAAATGCTTAGTGAGTTCCCCAAAATACCACATACGCACATACGCCACTCAAGGCTATAAGACCTTGTTGAATCATAAAAAGTGACCCTCTTGAACTTCAGCTACCGCAACCTCTTCAGCTACCGCAGCCATCCAGCACCCGCAGTCAAGCTCCTTCATCAGCAACCGAATCCGGAGTCTACCTACCGCAGTCACTTAACTAGATTACTTTACTTGTCTTTATTATGATACTCTCTATTGTCCAGTATGCCTTGCATGGATACTCTTAGAGATGTAGTCTAGTTTACTTCTTGAGTCTCTATAAATAGAGCTCATTCTCTTGTATCTAAGATATATAACTTACGCATCTATCTATTCTGAATACACTTAAGTTATTCTTTCTATCTCTCTATCTTACTACGCACCACTTCTTACTCTCAAATATTACTAGAATACAACTGATTATAACCTCTCTTCTGAGCAAGTCTTTCGTGACTTAATCACTAAGTTTGATCTTCCTTATTAACTCGGTTTGAATGCATTCCTTGTTATGAATCAACTTATGTGTATACTTGATATAACAATTGTTGTCATTTCTATTTCTTTACTTTCCGCAACTAACTCTCTAACTATCTAATTCTAACTTATTAATATTATTGTTGAGCTTTTAGATCCTTCGAGATTAACTATTCCGCAATACACTTGTTCTAACGTTTGTTCAAGTGTGTCTCTAAGTTTTTCTCTCAACAATTGGTATCAGAGCCATAGTGGTTGCTTTTTGAAACCGGAACTCTGATTTTCAAAGGGCCTTCTATACCACTGAAGCTCATTTCTTAAAAAAAACTTCAAAAATGGCACAATTGTTATCTCTGAATGTTTCCAACAGTGTTGGTGGTTCTAACCGATCCCCAATACTGGTAGCAAATGAATATCATCACTGGTCACAAAGAATGGAAAGATACTTAAGGAGACTTGGTAGAGATGTCTTGCGATCCGTAGAAGAAGGACCACATGTCCCAGTCCTTACACCAGTCCAGACTGACGGCGCTACAACCAGACTAGGAGGAGGTCAACCGGTCATGAACCGTCCCACCAAGGATGATCTCCATAAAATGGAAAATGATGTTGTTGCTTTTTATGAAATCTCCTGTGGAGTTGCTCCTGACAACTTCGATATTATCATAAATTGCAAATCAGCAAAAGAGATCTGGGAAGTTCTCAAGAATTTGTATGAAGGCTCAGAACAAGCACAAGACAAGAAACTTACTACCGCACTCAATGAGTTCAACAACTTCAAAGCTCATACTGGCGAAAGTTTGGAAGACTCCTTCAAAAGGTTCAACCTGATAGTCACCAAGTTATCCAATGCGGGCACCATCCGCAGTAACCATGAAACAAATCTTCATTTTCTTAATGGTTTGGGAATACATTGGACTACGACTAAGATGATAGTCCAGGGCCATAGAAAGATTCACTCTTTGTCACTCTACAAGCTCTATGGAGAGCTGTAAGCACAAGAATCCACCGTACTCAAAGACTGTGCTGACTTCGGAGGACCACTTGCTCTCATAGCACAAGCCCCACCGCAGTCACTCTACTCTCCCTCGTATGACACTCCACCACAGTCATACGAAGCCGACTCAGAGTATGATGATGGAGAAGAATTTCAGAAGGCTATTGCTCTTGTTAGTCAACATTTCAACCGTCTACCACCTCCTTCCTTCCGCAAGAATCAACAGTTCAACAAACCTCCATTCAACCGTAACTTCGGTTCCCAGAATAACCATTCTCGATATTCCAAAAGTTCTCATCCACCACCGCAATCTCAAATTAATCAACCAAAGGAGGTACCGCAGTCTCCTCAAACCACTGACTCCGGTACTCCCTCAGAAGACAAGACTGATGTTGTAATTTGTCACAAATGCAACAAAGAGAATCACTTTGCAAGAGATTGTAAGGCCAATGTAGTAAAAGACAGAGCATTCTACCTTAGAATGGCTCAAGAGTTGGAAGATAAGGAAAAGGCAAGGGCATACGTAGCCCATGTCAAAAGTGACCATCAAGTTTGGTCATCCGGAGACGAAGATGAAGCCATCAGCAGTGTCAAAGGAAAAGGGAAAATCTGCATGGTGGCAACTACGGATGATGATGGGTCTACAGAGCTGGAAAAGAACTACTGCTACATGGCAAAGGATGGAACTCTAAGCATCGTCGAACAGGTAAAACTTATGATCCAAACTCTAAACTATAGCATGCATGACTGTCAGCCCTACATAGATGATCTTAATGACACTTGTGCTGCCGTTCTTACAGACTATAACAAAGCCTTAGATGAGAATAACATTGCGTCCCAAGAGATGTTCCACGTGAGAGGACGACTGGATAACAAAAGACTCAAAATGGCTATGTTAGAGAAGGACCTAGAGTTAGAAAAAGATGCAAGAATGTTGAGTGAAACCCAATTAGAGATAGCTTTGAACCAGAGAGATTTAGCTCATAGTGAAATTGTACGCTTAAATCTCTTAATTGAAAATTTGTTTAATGAAAGTGAAGCTATTGAAAATTTTGTAAACAATGGAACCGTGGACAATACATACAATTGGGGTTGGTCGAATGGATATCCTACCGCAATGGATTCCTCACCCCGGTTCAATAAAGACAGACTGTATGTCCCTCCAGACCGAGAATTTCATTTCCCAGTCAATGACAAGACTTTTCCCGAAGACATCAAAACTCACTTCGGTAGACTACATAGTCTAAGCAATAATTATGTCATTGAGGAAATTGTGCCTGAGGTTTCGGGTCACATATGTGATCAAATTCCTATCTGTGGCACCATTTACCCAAATTCTCAAACCTCATCCGTGGTTGATGAAGAAATTGTCATTGAGGGCCCCGAAGTCTCGACAGACTTTCCATCTCTGTCCTCAGACCGCAGTGTTTCACACTGTAGTCAAAAGTCCCACAAATGTCCCACTGAAGTCCCAACTAAGACTTACTCTGCAGTAGTCAAATCTTCACTACCGCAGTCCTCAGTAAAAGGAACCGTGACCCTTCAGGCGATTCATCATGAATTACCTATAGAGAACTTTGAAGTGGGTCAATGCTCACAAACCCCATAATCTTCAAGTTCGGATGACTCAAGCCCACGTTTTCAAAATCATTCTAAAAATTCCAAGAAACCGCAGTTGAAAAACAATGACTACGGTTCACCAAAATCTTTGGCCAAAAAGGCCTTCAAAGAAGAAATTAGATCTCGAGGCACAACTAGACAAACTTTTTCGAAAAACAAGAAACATGTCAGATTTCCAAAGTCCAAGAGTCCAGAAAAATTTGTTTTCTCACACTACTTTTCAAAAAACTCTCCTTTCAAGAAAACAAACAAAAAGGAAAGTCCAGCTTCGAAAGTCATTCCTACTTCTTCTGACACAACCCAAAAGGGTGTTCAGTCTTTTCGAAACAATGGTTTTCAGGTGTACTCCTCAAATGATCCTAAATGGAAAGGTATTTTACCCACTCCAACACTTTTAAAGTCACGTCAAAATTTCAACAAATGGAAGGGTATCCTACCAAATCCACCAAAAAGGACTCAAAGATTTGCACGTGCTAAACCTTGTTCAAAACAAACTTTTCAGAAACCAAACAACACTCATGTCAGATCTTTTCAACCGCGGACCGGTAACAAGTCCAATTCATCCTATGGACCGCTGACCAAGCATAATGTCAGATCCAATGACAAAAAATCCTTTTGCAAATGTCAGTGTAGTTGCCAAAAAGATTCATCCGATGTCAAATCTAGTCAGGACTAGGAATAAAATTTGACAAGAGACCCGTCCCTGCAACCTCGGTCCATGCATCTTTCAAAAATTCACCAATTGCCCCAGGCTCCAAACTAGTTTGGATGCCTAAACTAACCGTGTAATTCTCAGGCTTTGTGCAAGGAGGAACAAGAAGAAGAATGGTTAATTGACAGTGCCTGCTCCTTGCACATGACCGGAAGGTTAGAATACCTTCGGGATTTCAGGCCAATATGCAATGGTGGAAATGTTACATTCGGCAACAATGGGAATGGAATCATCCGAGGTTATGGTGTTCTCACTACGGGGAGCTTTTCTATTCAGAAGGTTGCTTATGTAGAAAGCCTTAAACACAATCTCATCAGTGTTGGCCAACTATGTAAAGCAGGACATCGAGTTGAATTTGATGATCAATTTTGCTACGTAATGACAAGTGATAGGAACACGTGTCTGATCAAATCCCGATCCGAAGGTACCATGTATCCTTTGGATGTCTCTCTGATCATTGGTAGACCGCAGTTGTGCTTCCTATCCAAAGCCGTATCCGAAGTCAGCTGGCTATGGCACCGCAAGCTAGCTCATCTCAACTTCAGGTACATCAACAACTTGGTCACAGGAGAACTAGTCAGAGGTCTCCCTATTCTCAAATTCAGCAACGATACTCTCTGTCCGGCTTGTGAATGTGGTAAACAGTCCAAAGCAAGTCACCCTCTGGTAATGGATTCTTCAATTTCTGAACCACTGGAGCTATTGCACATTGATCTCTGCGGTCCATCAACCGTAGCCAGTCTCCATCACAAAAAGTACATACTGGTTATAGTAGATGACTTTACACGCTTCACATGGGTCTTCTTCCTCAGACTCAAATCAGAAACACCGCAGATTTTCATCAACTTCATCAAAGAGATCGAACTTCAGATCAAGCTTCCAGTAAGACGTATTCGCAGTGATAATGGAACCGAGTTCACTAATCATCTTCTCAACAGTTTCATGGTGTCCAAGGGCATCTCTCATAACTTCTCAGCTCCCTACACACCGCAACAAAATGGAGTAGTAGAAAGAAGGAACCGCACACTAGTAGAATCAGCCAAATCCATGCTCAACTTCGCACACCTTCCTCTCTACTTCTGGGCTGAAGCTGTAGCAACCGCATGCTTTGTTGAAAACCGAAGCATTGTGTGCAAACTCCTCAACAAAACACCATATGAGGGCCTTAACAACCGCAAGCCAAATGTACGCTTCTTTCATATCTTTGGGTGTAGATGTTTCGTGATCAACAACCGAGATTAGCTTAACAAGTTTGCACCGAAGTCTGATGAAGGCATCTTCCTTGGTTATTCCACTAACAAGGTTGCTTATCGTGCTCATCAGACGAACAAGGCTGATCATTGAAAGCTTCGATGTGAAATTTGATGATTCTCACATCCGCAACGCCCCTCCATCCACTGAAACCACCGCAATCATGGAAAGCGATATTCCTGCCTCTTCAGGTCCTTTAAATCTAGTTGAAGTCAATTATGACGATCTTTTCGATCCTGTTGAAACGGCGAAACTATCCGAAGTTCTTGTGTCACCCACAGCTCAACAACAACACGCTGATGTTTCTGGACCATCTCTATCCGAAGTCGCTTCTCTCAATACTTCCACCTCTCCAGTTGAAGGGGAAAGCTCTACTCCGGATCTAGAAACAACCGTCGAGGTTCCAGTACTTGATGTTGCTCAAGTTCCTATCCGGAGAGAATCATTACCATCAAACGTATCTTCGGATTCGGATGATGAACTCATAGAGAACATTGACACGAGAACCGATCCAAGGATTATCACTCTCCCATCCGCAGTCCAGGGGGAACCTTCTCAGGTTCCAGAGGAACTCCCATCAGCAGTCCAGGGGGAACCTCTCCCAACTGTTCAAGAAAACTCCATTCTCGTTCCAAACCAAGATGACTCGGCAGGATGTTCTCAAGTCCAGGGGGAACTGCCATCTCCAACCGCAGACTTTCCTGATATTCAAGATATTCCCTCTACCACAGCTGCTGATCATCTGCAGCCCCGTCTGCACGTATGGACGAAGGACCACCCACCAGGTCAAATCATTGGCAACCCATCCGCAGGTATCCAGACTCGATCTTCCAAGGACCTATCTGATCACTGCCACTACGCAACATTTATGTCCTCGGTAGAGCCCAGAACGATCAAAGAAGCATTGCTTGAACCTGACTGGATAGCTGCAATGCAAGAAGAGCTAGAAGAATTTCAAAGAAACAAAGTTTGGCAGCTCGTTCCGAATCCACGTGGTCACTCTATTGTTGGCACTAGATGGGTGTTCAAAAACAAGCTAGATGAATCTGGTGCGGTAGTCAGAAACAAGGCAAGACTAGTTGCAAAGGGGTATAGTCAACTTGAAGGCACAGACTACGATGAAACGTATGCTCCGGTAGCACGCATGGAAGCTATCCGGATCTTCCTAGCATACGCAGCCCACAAGAACGTCAAGGTACACCAAATGGACGTTAAGAGTGCATTTCTCAATGGGGAATTAAAAGAAGAGGTTTATCTTCAGCAACCTCCAGGTTTTGAAAATGTTGAATTCCTAGACCACTGCTACAAGCTTGAAAAAGCAGTCTACGGTCTGAAGCAAGCCCCAAGAGCATGGTATGAGACTCTTTCTGAATTCCTTGTCTCATCCGGGTACAAGAGAGGAATGATTGACCCCACGTTATTTAGAAAAGCAAATGGTAACCACCTTATGCTTGTACAAATATATGTGGATGATATCATCTTCGGATCGACTGATCAAGGAATGGTGGATGAATTTGCTAAGCTCATGACCAACAAGTTCAAAATGAGCATGAATAGAGAGATTAACTTCTTTCTAGGACTTCAAGTGAAACAAGTTCCGCAAGGGATATTCATTCATCAAGAGAAATACACCACTGAACTGTTAAAGAAATATTCTATGGACAACTGTTCTTCAGCTAAGGTCCCCATGGCCTTCGGTTGTAAGATCTCTGCTGATCCCTCAGGTGAATCTGTGGATCACAAGACTTATAGAGGTATCATAGGCTCTTTGATGTACCTCACCGCAAGCAGGCCAGACATTGTCTTTGCAACTGGTGTATGTGCAAGGTATCAGGCTGACCCAAAAGTGTCACATATGACCGCAGCCAAACAGATACTACGGTACCTAAAAGGAAGCAAATCTCTTGGTCTATGGTACCCCGCAGGCAACGATTTCAGCCTTCAAGCATTCACAGATGCGGATCATGCCGGATGCAAACTAGATAGAAAAAGCACTTCAGGTGGATGTCAATTTCTGGGTGAAAGACTCGTCAGCTGGTCATCAAGGAAACAAACCTGTGTATCTCTGTCTACCGCAGAAGCTGAGTATGTGGCCGCAGCCAGCTGATGTTCTCAAGTCCTTTGGATGAAAACTCAATTATTGGACTACGGATATAGAATGATGCGGATACCGATCTATTGTGACTCTGAAAGTGCTATTGCTATTTCTCACAATCCAATTCAGCACTCCAAGACTAAGCATATTGAACTACACTATCACTTCATCAAAGACCACATCTTGAAAGTCATAAATCTATCCATCCGCAATGACATTTGTTCATCCGCAATGACACCTGGTCATCCGCAATGAAGTTTCCATCCGCAATCACATTGATAATTTCTCAACTGTTTCATCAACTCTTGAATCTTTTGTGTGCTATTTAATGATCCTTCATTAAATAAAACATTAAATAGAAAAACATTCCCTTGAGAAACTGTCTCATTCTCTTTCTGAATAAGCCTTGTGTCAGACCTATTTTTAGGTATGATGACAAAAAGAACATTTTTCCATAATCACATCCTTAATTTGTCTTTTCCGCTTACCCAGAACGTCCCATCCGTTACAACTTCCTTTCCCCTCACCCCACGATCACCTGACGTGATGATGTCCTTCTGACCTTTCATTAAATGCAAACCCTCTTTTGGCAAATCTCAAAAATCTTTTTTAAACCGTTTGATTTTATGTGGCTGAGATTTAATCTCCGATTCAAAAGATTCCCTCCAATCGACGTTTTACCTTATCCTTTTTTTTACCTAGGGTAAAAATCTCATCCCTTTATAAACCCGTCTTCTTCCCCAAAATCACTTTACGCTTTCTGAACATTGAACCTTCCCTCTCAAATCCTTCAAGAACTCTGTTTCTTTACTCTTTCTCTCAACCCTCAACAATGGTGAAATCCGGTATTTCAAAGAAACAATCCAAGGCATCTGGATCAGTAAACCCTACTGGTTCAGACTCTCCCACTATTGCTTCAAGCAACTTCAGAGCAGTGTTCGAAGATCATCCATCCTATAATGCTCCAACCAAGCTGATGATTAAGTTTATGAAGAATCATCCCCTGTTTGGCCCCTTTGATGCTTTCACATATGTTGTCCCAATCTCAACCCTCTTTAAATGTGCATTCTCAGCTTATCGCCCAATCGAAAACCCTCAAGAAGTTCACCTTAACCTGGTTAATGATTCTTTGGTCATTCTGTCCAAAGAAAAATTTCTTTCTGCCATTAACCTTCCTGTTCATCCCTCCATCAAGATCTTCTCCCCATCCATGGCGGACGTTACTTTAGCCCTTTACCAAATGGGTTATCAGAAAAAGATAAGGGGAATTGGCGAATTCAAGAAAAATCAATTGCCTGCGGTCTGGCAATTTGTCTGCCACTTCATCATCTGCAGTCTATCCGGCAGAACCGGAGGCACAGACAATATGGGACTGAAGCTTCTAGAGCTGTTATGGAGTATATTCACAGGACACGATGTAAACTACGGGCAGATCTTATAGGACGACTTTATTCAATATATTCCCAAGGAGAACCCAAGGGAGAACCCAACCAAGCTCACCTTTGCAAGGTTATGGTCACTCTGCATTTCAGATCTTCATGCGGATGCTGGAATCGACATGGGCAGTGACATCGATTTCTTTGTCACCAAGGATCTCAAAAGGTACAATCCTTCTTCTGATCAAACTGTTTTTGGACCAATTCGAAGACTCCCTACCCACATTCTTTCCACACTTGGTCTTGAGACTGCTGATGTCTCAGATCACATTGAGGCTACGGAAGGTATTGCCCCATACCCTCCTACCCTGCCTCTCCAAGACCCATCCGCAACCATTAACCCTGAAGGTACCGCAGTCCCTTCTGCCACTACTCTCTCCAATCTTTCTCAAAGAAGAAAGCAATTGGCCACCAAGAAGAAACAAAGAACACCTAAGAAGGATGCTCCGAAACGAACCGCACCCACTAAGAAACGTAAAACCAAACCTACCGCAACCACACCTGATAGTGACTCTGATGAGGATAGGCAACCAATTGCTATCCTTAAGAAAAGAAAAACCGATACCTCTGGCCAAATGCGTGACCGGACCGATACTGAAGCCTCTCAAAAGGCTCCGGTAGTCCTTGGGGTGGCCGCAGACCCATTCAACACCACTATCATTTTCCAATCAGACTCAGAAAGTGAGTCTGATTCACGACATCGTGGAGACTCCCCCCAGTTCACTCCCAAGAGGATGACACTGGTGCTCGCCCTAAGGTCTCCAGGGCTTCCCGACTGCATTTCTTTTCACCTGAGGAGTTGCACTCCATCCTTTTGAACGTCACCAAAACACTTCAAACACCTTCCCAACCGCAGGGCACTTCTTCCGCCCATGCCAGAACTGAGCCGAGGCTAAACTTGACCACGGGTCAAGGAGACCAAGGAAGCTTAGGAAATCCTACTCTGCTTACATCCGCAGCAGGTGGTTTAGGCACGGTGAGCACAAATGTGCAAGGATCGGTGGACCCGAAGGACACTTCGGTGCGTTTTCAAGGATTTGACGGAGATGAATCAAACGACTCATGGTTACACTACACTCCGGTAACTGAGTCAGAAATCAAGAAATATGCCGCTTTCAAGAGGGCATTTCAAGCCCGTAAGGAACAACAGCTCAAGCAACAACAACAAAAGGAGCAAGATATCCAGTCAGTGGCACGGTATTGGGCAGACGCAATCAATAATGCCAATACCGTAGCCACCATTCAAAAGGTTCAGGACTAGATGACCGAGATGGCTGAAACAGTCCTTAAAGCTCAGGCAGCAGGTGAAGGTGCAGGTACCTCCAGAGCGACTCCAACTCCTACTCCAACTCCACATCCAACTCCAACAGTTCATGAATCACAAGACGAAGGAACCGCAATAGAAGTCAGTTCTGCTGCCACCTTCGGTCTTGATGATGAAGACATCCAGGAGGTTAACAAGCCCAATACTTCTGATGATGACCTCATGATGTTCGATGAGGAAGAGGAATCCAATGGCTCTCACCATTCGACTTCTAAACCCAAAGAAAAGAAGAAAAAGAAGAAGAATGTTGTCACCAGGAAAGAATTTCTGAGCTTACAAGCCAAAGTCGATCAGATCTTAGTTGCGGTCAAGCCCACTCAACCGCAACCAGAAGACTCTCCCGGGCCGCAGTCACTGATCGAACGTATAGAACGTTTGGAAACAAGGGAACGCTTGGCTGCTGAGAGAATTTCTCTCAAAGTGGAAATGGGGATCCGGTCCCTTGACAACAACCGCAAAGCAGATCACAAGGATTTTATGGCTGCTGCGGAACGCCTCATCACTAAGGTGACCGCAATCAAAACGGATCTCCAAGCAGCCATTGCGGATCAAGCCACTCAGTCTCAGAAACTGATAGCTGAGACTCACACTGCGTATGAGTCCACTATCTCAGTTCTTCAAGCAACAATCAATAGACTGCAACGCTCCCTTTCCTCCAACTTCCATGGTCCCGAGATCCTCCAGCTCACCAAGGAAATACACAGGCTACTCTTCAGCTCCTCCATTCCCAATAATCAACAGTTGGCCGAAGCCCTCAAAGCTCAATTTCAAGAGGTTTTTGCCAAGGTTGATGGCCTTAAAAAGTGGCTTGAGGAAGCTCCCCCGTTGCATTCCTCAAGAGGGGGAAGTGAAGAAGAAGTCCATCAATCTGATCACTCCATCTCACAACATCAGAGCCCCCCATCATCACAGAAAAAATTCCTACACCGCAGCCTTCACCGCAACCATCTTATCATACTCCACCTCATAACACTCCACCGCAAGAGAAGGTCACTCCTGAAAATCCAGAAACTCCCCCTCACTTCAAAAACCTGGCTGAGTACATGTCATCTCCAAGCTCAACTGACTCTCCTGCCACCACCCAAAGGAAACACGATTGGAAGGCAGCCAAACTTGCAGAGCTTATATGGAGAGAATGCGGTTTTGATACTATGATGGACGAATCCTTGATAAACTCTTGGATCAATCCTCACCGCAGACTGCTGGATGAAGATTACAGACCCCACCTCACCTATGCTGAACCCCCTACTGATGGATACTGGGATGTCCCAATTTCTCCAAATGCCAAATACTTCACAGTATTTGAGCATTTCGACCGCAGCCTTCCTGACCACAAAAGACTGCCAATGGAATTTGAGAGACTCAGTCTTTTTCATGCTAAACATGCCTCTTCCATTGAAAATATATGGTCTAACGATAGACCATCCGCAGTCAAGAACTACAAAATCCGGAAGTTCATGAAGGCTGACTACATCCAGTATACCCTCACTAGAAGGGAGCATGACTATATCCGCACCCAGGCAGACTTTCCCTGTATGAATCCGGAAGAAATCTTTCTTATTGCCACGGTGTTCCAAAACAAGTCAGAAAAGCACCCGAAAATGAAGATTGCGCTTGAAAAGGCCAATACTTTTCTGAAGGAAACGGTCTATGATTTTGCCAAGATCGATGCAGATATCTATCCTATCATTGCCAAGAAATTTGATCTGCCACCTCTCGAGCCTGCACCAATGCCTACCGAAGGCTATCAAGAAAGATCCTTAGGCGAAACCAACTTTCCTGAACTTGGAGTCATTTTCAAAAGGAAGATAGATAATGTCAAATATTTCATTCCTATGACTGCCATGCATCGCCTCACCAAGAAGCAACTTGACATCTGCCGAACCGCAGTTGAAAGATCGAAGCACACTACCGCAGAAGTCAAGTTCGAGATCTTAAGGAGAATCACCTGGCTGGAAAACATCAGGAAGTTTTGGTGGATCCTGATCAAGTTCCTCAAACTTGATAGCTGAACAAAAGTTAAAGAGGTCACTTAGGGGAAATTGTTGAATCATAAAAAGTGACCCTCTTGAACTTCAGCTACCGCAACCTCTTCAGCTACCACAGCCATCCAGCACCCGCAGTCAAGCTTCTTCATCAGCAACCGAATCCGGAGTCTACCTACCGCAGTCACTTAACTAGATTACTTTACTTGTCTTTATTATGATACTCTCTATTATCCAGTATGCCTTGCATGGCTACTCTTAGAGATGTAATCTAGTGTACTTCTTGAGTCTCTATAAATAGAGCTCATTCTCTTGTATCTAAGATATATAACTTACGCATCTATCTATTCTGAATACACTTAAGTTATTCTTTCTATCTCTCTATCTTACTACGCACCACTTCTTACTCTCAAATATTACTAGAATACAACTGATTATAACCTCTCTTCTGAGCAAGTCTTTCGTGACTTAATCACTAAGTTTGATCTTCCATATTAACTCGGTTTGAATGCATTCCTTGTTATGAATCAACTTATGTGTATACTTGATATAACAATTGCTGTCATTTCTATTTCTTTACTTTCCGCAACTAACTCTCTAACTATCTAATTCTAACTTATTAATATTATTGTTGAGCTTTTAGATCCTTCGAGATTAACTATTCCGCAATACACTTGTTCTAACGTTTGTTCAAGTGTGTCTCTAAGTTTTTCTCTCAACAGACCTTCTGGTCGCTGTGTCTCAAAGGACTTCCGTCCCACAACCCTGGTAGACCTTCCGGTCCTACCCGTAATGACCTTCCGGTCCATATCATGTTGACCTTCCGGTCCATACCATAATGAACTTCCGGTCCTTAGCATAATGACCTTCCAGTCCTTAGCATTCATAACATACATACCACATCCATATCATATAACAGCATACAACACATACATCTCATAGCATATAAGACCTTCCGATCACACATAGGTACCACTCCAGGTACAGTATAGTGAGAAGACTCACCTCGTACGGTATCGGATAACCTCCCGTGCTCGGATACCCGATCTAGCCTCCTCCTATCAATAGAATAACATCCCTAATCAATACTCTCTCATCATCTCGTCTCTAATGATGGGTAGAAGACCATTCTACCCCTCCCAGAACTCTCTTGAATCAGCTTGACCAAAACCCTAAGGTCAACTGAAGTCAACGGTCAAACTTTGACCCGACTTGTCGAGTGCACATGGGCGACTCAGTGAGTCCATGCGGGTCCTTTGAATCCTTCTAGCCTCACTTGGCACGTCGAGTCATCCCTTCACTCGACGGGTTACTCTGTCACGAATCGCGGGGCAACCCCGACTCGACTCGTCGAGTCCACTTATGAACTCGGCGAGTTGCTTCCATGACAACACTCAAATGACCTTCTGAGGTCAGATCTGCTTCTCTAACCTATAGATCTGACCTTCCCAAACATGGTAACCACGTAAAGGCTCAGTCTTGACATTCATGCAACGCACACAAGACTTTCCTTGGTGAAATGGCTTCTAAAATGGCAACATAGTCTCATTCCCTCCATGAACCAACATAAAGCAGAATGGATAAGGCCCTCTGGACCTCTAGAGGTCCAGATCCAGAGTCTAACACTCAAAGGGACAACATACTCAACATTTGAAGCCAATAAAGGGTATAGAAAACCCTAAAATTCAAGGATCTTAAACCAAACAGAGAAAGGATCGATTTGCTACCTCAACACTGTAGATCCAAGCTTGGAAACCACGGATTAGAAACCCTCTTGTCCTCCTCTAGCTGGAAACACCTTCTTCTTTGCAAAACAACACCAAAAAGTTTCTCTCTCACACAACTCGTTCAAGCTCTCTAGGGTTTCTCTCTCTGGACTGGTAGCCGCAATTGAGGGCTATAAGGACCCTTAAATAGGGCACATGCCCAAAGATTTAGGGTTTCTGTCCATAGCGCGGACTTGTCGATTCCACCCATCGACTCGTCGAGTCCCTTCATTAATGCAGTCAGCAAATCGCGATCCTACTCGACGAGTCTAGGCGTCGACTCGTCGAGTCCCTCCTTATAACTCAAAAAGAAATACTCAAATCGTCATGCCTGGAAATCCGGATGTTACAATTCTCCTCCACTTGAAATAGATTTCGCCCTCGAAATTGCTCCTCACCCACATAGATGAAAACCAAACACTCGAAAAGAACCACTGAGAGGTTCTCACACCAAAACGATATCCTTCCCCATGAATACCTGGATCCGACCAGGAACTCCAAATTTGGAACAAAACCAGCCCCTCTGTTGCTAAAATACCCCTTCCTGACCTTCCCAGAATCGGGAAACTCTAGTGGCCTGGCCTGCCGCCAGACCCTCCACTCACGCTATCACCATGATATTCGCTCTTCGAACATCAAACCCTGATAACCCCCTGCTCCTCTGATTCTCACAAGACAAAATCCGACAATCGGCTACCGATCGCTCATACCAACGTACCAAAACAGTCCAAATCACGGCCCAAGAAACGAAAGGGTTTACATCCCACCAGGGCTCATCCACTGAACTACTATCAGAATCCATCCGAACAATAAACTTTCAACATCCTGTTCTATGACACAAGAGAATCGTGCTCGCTCAGAAGTCCTCATACATCTAAAATCATAAGCCTCGGCTGCATCCCTCATATCCCTTTTTAACACTGAGTACCAGATCTGATCTCGACCCAACAGTTGAACCTCCAGGGTCATCCGTTGCATTATCCCAACCGTCTCCATGGTTTTCTTCTTACTATAGCCACATCGACCCAAGGTGACACACAAATAACGAAGTTCTCTTAACCCTAAGAGAATGCTACCTCCCCAACTGGAGATCGACTCAACCCCGACCTCTGTCATCTGTTACTCATTGTTCCATGCGACTTGCGGTACCTCCCGTACCCGAGTACTGACCCACACGGGTCTAAGACATCAGATAACAAACAATACTCCTCAACATGGAACTCACCTCCGAATCCAGAATCTCATCTCGCCTATCCAACGCTCCACCAGAGTCAAACTCAAACTCGAGAGTTTGGTCCGACCCAAAGTTGGAACCACTTGTCCCAACGAAGCACTCAACTCAGAACTCATTTCCCACAACCCATGCGTACCTCACTTATCCCATTATTTCGGATTGCGATGACCATACCTTACTCAGAACATAATGACTCCCTATCATTGAGGAGACCCCGGTCTCGCCCTGGTCCGACCACCAGGTTCCCAAAAACTCATAAATTAGGGCCACCCCATGCCTAAAACTCTTCTGCACCATGCTCTGATCAAAGAGTACCTTATCATGACAACTTCTCGCTGACTAGTGTGTACTACGTCTTCCCGTAGCATCACATCAACCTCTCACTGACTGGTGAATACTATGGCTTCCCGCGGTATCACCACAACCTCTCACTGACTGGTGAGTACTACGGCTTCCCGTAGCATCACAACAACCTCTGACTAGTGAGTACTATGGCTTCCCGTAGCATCACAACAACCTCTGACTAGTGAGTACTACGGCTTCCCGTAGCATCACAACAACCTCTGACTAGTGAGTACTACGACTTCCCGTAGCATCACAACAACCTCTGACTAGTGAGTACTACGGCTTCCCATAGCATCACAACAACCTCTGACTAGTGAGTACTACGGCTTCCCGTAGCATCACAACAACCTCTGACTAGTGAGTACTACGGCTTCCCATAGCATCACAACAACCTCTGACTAGTGAGTACTACGACTTCCCGTAGCATCACAACAACCTCTGACTAGTGAGTACTACGGCTTCTCGTAGCATCACAACAACCTCTGACTGATTCACAATCCGCGGATCAATCATAGATAGGTGCATGCACTTACCCAAACAATGCATCACTATATCTGGCGGCAACCGTCATAACAAAACACCCTTCCCTGCTACGATCCATATTCTTGGACAATCTCACTTGCTGTCATTAAGCGAAAGGGCTCCCACTGGAATCATCGATGCTTGACCCACCACTTGCCGTCTCCACTCAAGACTCAAAATTATCTGAAATCCAATGCATTAAATTCGGATACCTCGATACACCTCATAGGACCTCATGACGACTCGTCTCATCCACTGATCTTCCTGTTCCACAACCTGAAATTGGTTGTCTAATCAACTTCTGCCCTTTCCAAGCTGAATAACAACCCTATTATTGAACCAGAATTTCTCAACCGCCGAACTCACCCTACGAGCCAACCAACCATCTCGAATTCACCATTATGACCTTGAAGAATTCCCGTTCACCCCAAGGTCTCCGATCAACGGCCACTTACCGTGGAGGCACTCATCCTTTTCAAACATAACACATGCATTATCTCGCTCTGCACCTCGTCGCAATCACCAACAACCTTGGGCTCAATGAATTCGCACCGCCGGTCTCTATACCCAGATCTCTTAACCATTCTTGATCGAATCTCTGATCCCCTCAATAAAATACCCGGTTCTCCCCCACTTAGGGTTCGAACCATCCCCAATCGGCGTGCCAGCAACCTATCACACCAACTGTTTCCACCAGTAATCACCACACCTACTCTTGGAAGGTGCTACGCAACGCTCGATGATCTCCCGTCAGAGATCGAGCAGCTCCAAATGCCCTGAAACTCAGATTAAATCCTCAGAACTTCCCACCATGACTGCCTCTAGTCATTCAGAATCTCACACCATTCCATCACCGGACCTCCCAACTGTCCAATATTAACCCTGACTCTTAGTCTGGAAGTAATGATCTACCGTACTCCTCATCATCGACTCCTCAACCAACGTTCCATCACGAAACTTATCATAAGAGCAGAAACCATATTTCCACTCTTAATACCCATCAAAGACAATAAGGGCCACCGCCCTGATATACTCCTCTGGATCGTCCGACGTTGCAGCTAACACATGCCCTACTATACTCAATTAGGGTGTATCCTGGTCCTTGACCATCTCAGCCCCCACTGACGACCTGTTCAAGCTATATCCTTATCTCGCGGCAGATCTACTGCCATATACTCTGGTTGGAGATCACCATCCGTGCAATCCCACAGGGCTCACCCCCAAACTCAAAAACCGAAATCTCATTACCTCTTACGTCTCCCACAGGAAACGGAAATAGCACCACTCGGGTCACAGAAAGTGACCTCTCCACTATCGGTCGGTCGCCCACCCCATACCGTATTCTCCCATAACGCACCATCCCTACTTATCCCTGAGTCTTGCGACTCCAACTGGCATATCACCAACAATCCCTCGGAGCTCACTCGATTTCCCTTTTCAAGGGATGCTCTACTAAACCTAGTTCATCAAGGCCTTCTGGCCCCATACTCATTCACCTCTGATCTCCGTCTAGACAATCCCCACGGAATAACCGGTAAAAACCAGAAATACTAACCGCCACATATCATGGTACTCAAACCGCATGGCCACCTCTCGATCTGCTATGAATCATGGTAGCTGCACCATGTTATCTCCTCTTAATCTTCTACGAGTCATGGTACTCGAACCATGTTCCCTCTTCTTATTCCACCTCACATCATGGCACTCGAACCATGACATCACCTCTCGACCTGCTACAACTCATGGTACTTGAACCATGACGTCACTTCTCAATCCGCTACTTATCATGGTACTCGAACCATGACATCACTTCTCAATCCGCTACTTATCATGGTACTCGAACCATGTCATTACTTCTCAATCCGCTACTTATCATGGTACTCGAACCATGACATCACTTCTCAATCCGCTACTTATCATGGTACTCGAATCATGACATCACTTCTCAATCCGCTACTTATCATGGTACTCGAACCATGACATCACTTCTCAATCCGCTACTTAAAATCCTACGAATTAGCCTTCCGGATCGCCACGGTCATCTCCTCATGAATCATACGGTGAATCTCATCATCGCTAACACCGCTGCTCTCCGGTGTGTGTGGTGTACCAACCATGATGTCTCTGAAACACAACACGAAGATACCAGAGACTCGATCGAGTATACTCGCACTCGATCACCCAACCCTACTTGTTCCTTGGTACCCTAAGGATTCTTACTTGGACTGCTCACTGATCCGGTGTTTTCAGTAGTACGGGCCCTATACTACCTTTCACACCGCATCAGTATTCATCCCAAGTCCTCCTCCTAGGATCCCAGATCACAAGTACTCTACACCTCGCTAAGCATAGGCTACCCTTCGGTAGACCTCTCATAAGCTCCTCACTGCTACCTACTCACTCTCGAAGCATCACATAGCAGCAGTAATCTCCTAGGCTAAGGCATCACAAATCAGGCCACTGTAGTCCTAATATGAATACCTAGCCTACTCTAGCATGCATAGCATATCATATCATATCTCATAATACATAATGTAAGGGTATTTTGGGAAATCACCGTTCAGGCGCTGGCTGATTGTACACACTACTCCTTTCTGCTTTTCTCAAAGTCTTTTACTCTTTTAGAAATATTGTTCCTTTTTATGAAAAACCTTCTCAAATCCTCAGTTTGAGTTCAGATACGCCCGAAGGTGCATCCGAATCCCTCAAACCAAGGCTCTGATACCAAATTGTAACAACGTAAATTTCCAAAACAATTTTTCATTTTTAAAACATACTTTTATTCATAAGGTACTATCAAAACATAATGTATCCAATGTTATCATAACAAAACATATCCCAGAATCTCAAGACATAAACTTCATGAGTGTGTACGGATCATGTCGGCGCCTTCCCGCGATCCTCGCTAGTACCTGAAACACATAACACAACAACTGTAAGCATAAATGCTTAGTGAGTTCCCCAAAATACCACATACGCACATACGCCACTCAAGGCTATAAGACCTTCCGGTCGCTGTGTCTCAAAGGACTTTCGTCCCACAACCCTGGTAGACCTTCCGGTCCTAACCGTAATGACCTTCCGGTCCATATCATGTTGACCTTCCGGTCCATACCATAATGACCTTCCGGTCCTTAGCATAATGACCTTCCGGTCCTTAGCATTCATAACATACATACCACATCCATATCATATAACAGCATACAACACATACATCTCATAGCATATAAGACCTTCCGGTCACACATAGGTACCACTCCAGGTACAGTATAGTGAGAAGACTCACCTCGTACGGTATCGGATAACCTCCCGTGCTCGGATACCCGATCTAGCCTCCTCCTATCAATAGAATAACATCCCTAATCAATACTCTCTCATCATCTCGTCTCTAATGATGGGTAGAAGACCATTCTACCCCTCCCAGAACTCTCTTGAATCAGCTTGACCAAAACCCTAAGGTCAACTGAAGTCAACGATCAAACTTTGACCCGACTCGTCGAGTGCACATGGGCGACTCGGTGAGTCCATGCGGGTCCTTTGAATCCTTCTAGCCTCACTTGGCACGTCGAATCATCCCTTCACTCGACGGGTTACTCTGTCACGAATCGCGGGGCAACCCCGACTCGACTCGTCGAGTCCACTTATGAGCTCGGCGAGTTGCTTCCATGGCAACACTCAAATGACCTTCTGAGGTCAGATCTACTTCTTTAACCTATAGATATGACCTTCCCAAACACGGTAACCACGTAAAGGCTCAGTCTTAACATTCATGCAACGCACACAAGGCTTTCCTTGGTGAAATGGCTTCTAAAATGGCAACATAGTCTCATTCCCTCCATGAACCAACATAAAGCAGAATTGATAAGGCCCTCTGGACCTCTAGAGGTCCAGATCCAGAGTCTAACACTCAAAGGGACAACATACTCAACATTTGAAGCCAATAAAGGGTATAGAAAACCCTAAAATTCAAGGATCTTAAACCAAACAGAGAAAGGATCGATTTGCTACCTCAACACTGTAGATCCAAGCTTGGAAACCACGGATTAGAAACCCTCTTGTCCTCCTCTAGCTGGAAACACCTTCTTCTTTGCAAAACAACACCAAAAAGTTTCTCTCTCACACAACTCGTTCAAGCTCTCTAGGGTTTCTCTCTCTGGACTGGTAGCCGCAATTGAGGGCTATAAGGACCAATAAATAGGGCACATGCCCAAAGATTTAGGGTTTCTGTCCATAGCGCGGACTTGTCGATTCCACCCATCGACTCGTCGAGTCCCTTCATTAATGCAGTCAGCAAATCGCGATCCTACTCGACGAGTCTAGGCGTCGACTCGTCGAGTCCCTCCTTATAACTCAAAAAGAAATACTCAAATCGTCATGCCTGGAAATCCGGATGTTACAATTCTCCCCCACTTGAAATAGATTTCGCCCTCGAAATTGCTCCTCACCCACATAGATGAAAACCAAACACTCGAAAAGAACCACTGAGAGGTTCTCACACCAAAACGATATCCTTCCCCATGAATACCTGGATCCGACCAGGAACTCCAAATTTGGAACAAAACCAGCCCCTCTGTTGCTAAAATACCCCTTCCTGACCTTCCCAGAATCGGGAAACTCTAGTGGCCTGGCCTGCCGCCAGACCCTCCACTCACGCTATCACCATGATATTCGCTCTTCGAACATCAAACCCTGATAACCCCCTGCTCCTCTGATTCTCACAAGACAAAATCCGACAATCGGCTACCGATCGCTCATACCAACGTACCAAAACAGTCCAAATCACGGCCCAAGAAACGAAAGGGTTTACATCCCACCAGGGCTCATCCACTGAACTACTATCAGAATCCATCCGAACAATAAACTTTCAACATCCTGTTCTATGACACAAGAGAATCGTGCTCGCTCAGAAGTCCTCATACATCTAAAATCATAAGCCTCGGCTGCATCCCTCATATCCCTTTTTAACACTGAGTACCAGATCTGATCTCGACCCAACAGTTGAACCTCCAGGGTCATCCGTTGCATTATCCCAACCGTCTCCATGGTTTTCTTCTTACTATAGCCACATCGACCCAAGGTGACACACAAATAACGAAGTTCTCTTAACCCTAAGAGAATGCTACCTCCCCAACTGGAGATCGACTCAACCCCGACCTCTGTCATCTGTTACTCATTGTTCCATGCGACTTGCGGTACCTCCCGTACCCGAGTACTGACCCACACGGGTCTAAGACATCAGATAACAAACAATACTCCTCAACATGGAACTCACCTCCGAATCCAGAATCTCATCTCGCCTATCCAACGCTCCACCAGAGTCAAACTCAAACTCGAGAGTTTGGACCGACCCAGAGTTGGAACCACTTGTCCCAACGAAGCACTCAACTCAGAACTCATTTCCCGCAACCCATGCGTACCTCACTTATCCCATTATTTCGGATTGCGATGACCATACCTTACTCAGAACATAATGACTCCCTATCATTGAGGAGACCCCGGTCTCGCCCTGGTCCGACCACCAGGTTCCCAAAAACTCATAAATTAGGGCCACCCCATGCCTAAAACTCTTCTGCACCATGCTCTGATCAAAGAGTACCTTATCATGACAACTTCTCGCTGACTAGTGTGTACTACGTCTTCCCGTAGCATCACATCAACCTCTCACTGACTGGTGAATACTATGGCTTCCCGCTGTATCACCACAACCTCTCACTGACTGGTGAGTACTACGGCTTCCCGTAGCATCACAACAACCTCTGACTAGTGAGTACTACGGCTTCCCGTAGCATCACAACAACCTCTGACTAGTGAGTACTACGGCTTCCCGTAGCATCACAACAACCTCTGACTAGTGAGTACTACGACTTCCCGTAGCATCACAACAACCTCTGACTAGTGAGTACTACGGCTTCCCGTAGCATCACAACAACCTCTGACTAGTGAGTACTACGGCTTCCCGTAGCATCACAACAACTTCTGACTAGTGAGTACTACGACTTCCCGTAGCATCACAACAACCTCTGACTAGTGAGTACTACGGCTTCCCATAGCATCACAACAACCTCTGACTAGTGAGTACTACGGCTTCCCTTAGCATCACAACAACCTCTGACTAGTGAGTACTACGGCTTCCCGTAGCATCACAACAACCTCTGACTGATTCACAATCCGCGGATCAATCATAGATAGGTGCATGCACTTACCCAAATGATGCATCACTATATCTGGCGGCAACCGTCATAACAAAACACCCTTCCCTGCTACGATCCATATTCTTGGACAATATCACTTGCTGTCATTAAGCGAAAGGGCTCCCACTGGAATCATCGATGCTTGACCCACCACTTGCCGTCTCCACTCAAGACTCAAAATTATCCGAAATCCAATGCATTAAATTCGGATACCTCGATACACCTCATAGGACCTCATGACGTCTCGTCTCATCCACTGATCTTCCTGTTCCATAACCTGAAATTGGTTGTCTAATCAACTTCTGCCCTTTCCAAGATGAATAACAACCCTATTATTGAACCAGAATTTCTCAACCGCCGAACTCACCCTACGAGCCAACCAACCATCTCGAATTCACCATTATGACCTTGAAGAATTCCCGTTCACCCCAAGGTCTCCGATCAACGGCCACTTATCGTGGAGGCACTCATCCTTTTCAAACATAACACATACATTATCTCGCTCTGCACCTCGTCTCAATCACCAACAACCTTGGGCTCAATGAATTCGCACCGCCGGTCTCTATACCCAGATCTCTTAACCATTCTTGATCGAATCTCTGATCCCATCAATAAAATACCCGGTTCTCCCCCACTTAGGGTTCGAACCATCCCCAATCGGCGTGCCAGCAACCTATCACACCGACTGTTTCCACCAGTAATCACCGCACCTACTCTTGGAAGGTGCTACGCAACGCTCGATGATCTCCCGTCAGAGATCAAGCAGCTCCAAATGCCCTGAAACTCAGATTAAATCCTCAGAACTTCCCACCATGACTGCCTCTAGTCATTCAGAATCTCACACCATTCCATCACTGGACCTCCCAACTGTCCAATATTAACCCTGACTCTTAGTCTGGAAGTAATGATCTACCGTACTCCTCATCATCGACTCCTCAACCAACGTTCCATCACGCCACTTATCATAAGAGCAGAAACTATATTTCCACTCTTAATACCCATCAAAGACAATAAGGGCCACCGCCCTGATATACTCCTCTGGATCGTCCGACGCTGCAGCTAACACATGCCCTACTATACTCAATTAGGGTGTATCTTGGTCCTTGACCATCTCAGCCCCCACTAACGACCTGTTCAAGCTACATCCTTATCTCGCGGCAGATCTACTGCCATATACTCTGGTTGGAGATCACCATCCGTGCAATCCCACAGGGCTCACCCCCAAACTCAAAAACCGAAATCTCATTACCTCTTACGTCTCCCACAGGAAACGGAAATAGCACCACTCGGGTCACAGAAAGTGACCTCTCCACTATCGGTCGGTCGCCCACCCCATACCGTATTCTCCCATAACGCACCATCCCTACTTATCCCTGAGTCTTGCGACTCCAACTGGCATATCACCAACAATCCCTCGGAGCTCACTCGATTTCCCTTTTCAAGGGATGCTCTACTAAAACTAGTTCATCAAGGCCTTCTGGCCCCATACTCATTCACCTCTGATCTCCGTCTAGACAATCCCCATGGAATAACCAGTAAAAACCAGAAATACTAACCGCCACATATCATGGTACTCAAACCGCGTGGCCACCTCTCGATCTGCTATGAATCATGGTACCTGCACCATGTTATCTCCTCTTAATCTTCTACGAGTCATGGTACTCGAACCATGTTCCCTCTTCTTATTCCACCTCACATCATGGCACTCGAACCATGACATCACCTCTCGACCTGCTACAACTCATGGTACTCGAACCATGACGTCACTTCTCAATCCGCTACTTATCATGGTACTCGAACCATGACATCACTTCTCAATCCGCTACTTATCATGGTACTCGAACCATGTCATCACTTCTCAATCCGCTACTTATCATGGTACTCGAACCATGACATCACTTCTCAATCCGCTACTTATCATGGTACTCGAATCATGACATCACTTATCAATCCGCTACTTATCATGGTACTCGAACCATGACATCACTTCTCAATCCGCTACTTAAAATCCTCCGGATTAGCCTTCCGGATCGCCACGGTCATCTCCTCATGAATCATACGGCGAATCTCATCATCGCTAACACCGCTGCTCTCCAGTGTGTGTGGTGTACCAACCATGATGTCTCTGAAACACAACACGAAGATACCAGAGACTCGATCGAGTATACTCGCACTCGATCACCCAACCCTACTTGTTCCTTGGTGCCCTAAGGATTCTTACTTGGACTGCTCACTGATCCGGTGTTTTCAGTAGTATGGGCCCTATACTACCTTTCACATCGCATCAGTATTCATCCCAAGCCCTCCTCCTAGGATCCCAGATCACAAGTACTCTACACCTCGCTAAGCATAGGCTACCCTTCGGTAGACCTCTCATAAGCTCCTCACTGCTACCTACTCACTCTCGAAGCATCACATAGCAGCAGTAATCTCCTAGGCTAAGGCATCACAAATCAGGCCACTGTAGTCCTAATATGAATACCTAGCCTACTCTAGCATGCATAGCATATCATATCATATCTCATAATACATAATGTAAGGGTATTTTGGGAAATCACCGTCCGGGCGCTGGCTGATTGTACACACTACTCCTTTCTGCTTTTCTCAAAGTCTTTTACTCTTTTAGAAATATTGTTCCTTTTTATGAAAAACCTTCTCAAATCCTCAGTTTGAGTTCAGATACGCCCGAAGGTGCATCCGAATCCCTCAAACCAAGGCTCTGATACCAAATTGTAACAACGTAAATTTCCAAAACAATTTTTCATTTTTAAAACATACTTTTATTCATAAGGTACTATCAAAACATAATGTATCCAATGTTATCATAACAAAACATATCCCAGAATCTCAAGACATAAACTTCATGAGTGTGTACGGATCATGTCGGCGCCTTCCCGCGATCCTCGCTAGTACCTGAAACACATAACACAACAACTGTAAGCATAAATGCTTAGTGAGTTCCCCAAAATACCACATACGCACATACGCCACTCAAGGCTATAAGACCTTCCGGTAGCTGTGTCTCAAAGGACTTTCGTCCCATAACCCTGGTAGACCTTCCGGTCCTACCCGTAATGACCTTCCGGTCCATATCATGTTGACCTTCCGGTCCATACCATAATGACCTTCCGGTCCTTAGCATAATGACCTTCCGGTCCTTAGCATTCATAACATACATACCACATCCATATCATATAACAGCATACAACACATACATCTCATAGCATATAAGACCTTCCGGTCACACATAGGTACCACTCCAGGTACAGTATAGTGAGAAGACTCACCTCGTACGGTATCGGATAACCTCCCGTGCTCGGATACCCGATCTAGCCTCCTCCTATCAATAGAATAACATCCCTAATCAATACTCTCTCATCATATCGTCTCTAATGATGGGTAGAAGACCATTCTACCCCTCCCAGAACTCTCTTGAATCAGCTTGACCAAAACCCTAAGGTCAACTGAAGTCAACGGTCAAACTTTGACCCGACTCGTCGAGTGCACATGGGCGACTCGGTGAGTCCATGCGGGTCGTTTGAATCCTTCTAGCCTCACTTGGCACGTCGAGTCATCCCTTCACTCGACGGGTTACTCTGCCACGAATCGCGGGGCAACCCCGACTCGACTCGTCGAGTCCACTTATGAACTCGACGAGTTGCTTCCATGGCAACACTCAAATGACCTTCTGAGGTCAGATTTGCTTCTCTAACCAATAGATCTGACCTTCCCAAACACGGTAACCACGTAAAGGCTCAGTCTTAACATTCATGCAACGCACACAAGGCTTTCCTTGGTGAAATGGCTTCTAAAATGGCAACATAGTCTCATTCCCTCCATGAACCAACATAAAGCAGAATGGATAAGGCCCTCTGGACCTCTAGAGGTCCAGATCCAGAGTCTAACACTCAAAGGGACAACATACTCAACATTTCAAGCCAATAAAGGGTATATAAAACCCTAAAATTCAAGGATCTTAAACCAAACAGAGAAAGGATCGATTTGCTACCTCAACACTGTAGATCCAAGCTTGGAAACCACAGATTAGCAACCCTCTTGTCCTCCTCTAGCTGGAAACACCTTCTTCTTTGCAAAACAACACCAAAAAGGGTTGAAATGGCTTTCTCTCTCACACAACTCGTTCAAGCTCTCTAGGGTTTCTCTCTCTGGACTGGTAGCCGCAATTGAGGGCTATAAGGACCCTTAAATAGGGCACAAGCCCAAAGATTTAGGGTTTCTGTCCACAGCGCGGACTCGTCGAGTCCACCCATCGACTCGTCGAGTCCCTTCATTAATCCAGTCAGCAAATCGCGATCCTACTCGACGAGTCTAGGCGTCGACTCGTCGAGTCCCTCCTTATAACTCAAAAAGAAATACTCAAATCGTCATGCCTGGAAATCCAGATGTTACATTTACTAAACATTAGTAAATCATGACGAATGGTCTTATCGATCTTCGTGGTGGATCTTGACCAGCGCACACCCAGTGTACCCGATCCCATAGTCCTTCACTTGACTCACATATACATGTGAACAAAGAATTAGTCTTAATTTAATAAAGATGAAAATTCTCATTCATCATACAATACAACTTGCATGATTCCAAGTTTCTGTCCAATTGAAACTTGGGTGATGATAATATTTCCTTATTTGGCAAATTTTGACACTACCTCAAACGAAAGAATCAAATCCATATTGCTAACATAGAAACATACAAACATCAATTTTTCATAAATGTCATTGTAAGGAGATATAAGACAAGATAAAATCGACAAAATTTTATTTATTTATAAAATGCGGAAAAAACTTTTCCTTACAATGCAATTACAAATGAAACCTATGTTATTACATATTTCCTAGCAATCTATCATAAATCCTAAGCAGCAGCTCAAAAATCCGATCTTTGAACCATGCGATTGAAATCCATCTTCGCGATCAGATTCAACATACTCTTCCTTTAAGCTTCCTTCCCTTTGCATGATCCTACAAACATCATAATGCAACCTTGTCACATCATGTATTAAGAATATACAATTAGGAACTTAATAGAGTTAGATAGTAGACTTACCTGAAGCAGAGTCAAACTTTTCGATTCTACATTTTCTCAGATCTTTCAGGTAGTCAGGGCAGCTTCGCAACCAATGCCATTTGTCTTGGCAATAGAAACATATAGACTCTTTGGGAATGGTACACGGGACAATCTCAGACTTAGCCTTTCTCTTTCCCTTGGAAAGAGAAATCTTTTCTGGACTTCCAATGTTTCCATTGTCAATGTCCATGGAAGTTTGGGGAGTAGATCTTCCAGCCAAATTTGCTTTTCCATTGCGCCAAATCATTGCTGATTCAGCAGCAACAAACAAATATGTAAGATCAACAAGGGTCATGTTGTGGTCTGTCACATAGTAGTCCTTAATGAACTCACTATATGACTCAGGAAGTGACTGAAAAACCCAGTCAATAGCCAACTTCCTCGAGTTAATTTATAAAATTATAGTCGTTAATTTAAATAAATATATGAAATTATATCACGTTATAATATATATTAATTTTATTTTATTTTTTATTCTAGTGTTATTAATTTAATGTAATTAGAGTGTGAAATTTAAAATTTGAAATGAAGAATAATTTATTAATTTAATGTAATTAAAGTGAGAAATTTAAAATTTGAAATGGAGAATTAATAGGTTGACATGTGGCATGATAAGTGTCATATAGTATTAACGATGATTTATAATATTGTGACACTTGTCAATAGGAGAATAAACTTATTTATTTATTAAAATAGGTAGAGGTAGAGGTAGATTATTTTTAATGATTATGTGGCTTCGTTTGGAAAGAAATAAATAATTATCTAAATTAGCAAAAATGTGAGAGGTTTGGTTACTATAGTTGCTGAATTGACCATAATGTCAAATCAGGTCCAAATTTCAATTTATTAAGCTTTAAATTTTTGTTGTTGAGTATATAACATCGTGTTGGTTGGAGCTTAATTGAGCGATGCATGAACTCCATAAACATATGACTCCTAATTTTCATAGGTTAGACATGCGAAGGTGACATTAAAAATAGGGAGAATTTCGTATATACCTTTATTAAACGACTAAATATTGTATTTGTCCGACCTAAACTTTAAATATCATATTTACCCTTGTTAATGTTTTAAAATATCAAATTTACCCAAATCTATTTTTTTAATATTTTTATTATTTAATAATCATTTTTTTATAATTCTAAATCATTAAAACTAAAAAAATAACTAAATAGACGATAATACCCTTCATTTATAAATAGAAGGAATCATTCACACGAGGTTTTACTTCTCTGTCGTTGTTTCATATCTAAAGTGTTTTTTATGCAAATTTATCAATCCTGTATTCGAAATCACTTGCCTTGACTGTGCATTTTAACTTTTCATTTTAGACACTCGAAGCTATGCTTTTTGAAAGCCCTCATAAGTACAAATGGTCTCGTTGTCTTAGTGAGCTTATCAAATATGGTGTACTTCTCTGTTCACATTCCATTCACGAAGCAAAGTAATCACAACTTTGAAGATTTTTTATTTTTATTTTTAATTGTATTCTTCTTTTTATTGGATGATGAATCCGGATAATTATAATAGGAGATTACCAAGAGACTAATGTTTGTGACACCTGTTGAATTGTGGGGAAAGATTCATCAGCTTCAAGATAAAGACAACAAAGTAGGTCAATGGTTGATAATTAATTAACAAATAATCAATTAACAAATAAAAACATAAAATTACCTCATAATTATTAGATTGCAACAAAAAATTGGCAGAAGGCCAAAAAAAGAAGACGCCGTAAGGGTTACATATGAACGATCATGCTAAGAAATCTTAAAGGCAAGAGTATTGTGGTCCATTTGGTTACTTTTTTATTTTTAACGATTTTAAAATATAAAAATGGATTCTTAAATAATAAAAACTATTTAAAAAATAGATTTGGAGAAATACGATATTTTAAAACATTAAGAAGGGCAAATATGATATTTAGAGTTTAAGTCGGGCAAATACGATATTTAGACGTTTAATAAGGGTATATATGAAATTCTCCCTTAAAAATACATAAAGTATTTTTTTTGTTTGTTTGTGGTCTTGTAATGAGCAAAAATTTATTATGCGACATAAGGACACAACGTGGGGTTAGGTTAAGGGACGAGGGAGTGGTTCTCCCGATCCTTTAAACCTCTCGGTGTGGGCAATGCCCACAATCGTTTTTGTGACGTGACATCGAAAAAACGCCGTGAACACGGCGGGCACACCACCCCCTTTCCTGTTATATGGTCTTTAGTGCCCATGACAACGATCTACAACGCCATTTTCCTTTTGATTTCTCTGTTTCTTTCTTAACGTCGTTCCTTATATGGAACATCACCCAAAAAAAAAATGGTGGAGATTAAGATGCTTTTTGGTATTTATCTGGTTTCACCATCCCGTTGATAATACCCATCACTATTAATCCATTGTTATATCAACTTTAGTTTTTCTCTTTCATATTTCTTTTTTAATCCACAATATATATAAATAACATATTTTTCAACCCACTCAACCCACTACAATATCTCTATTTTTAATTTAATTTATTTAGAAAATTTAAAATAAAATAAAACATAATATTTTTTCCATCTTTCTCGACCACATAACTAATTATCTAGAGATGGAACATACACATGTTTAAAGTTTATATATATATATATATATATATATATATATATATATATATATATATATATATATATATATATTAAGAGATATAAAGTATAGCGAGAGAGGGATGCAACGGTGTAAACTGTTGGATTAATGTCTAAGTCCATAACTATAATTGGTAAGACTTGACCCGACCCGGCATGGTCCATTTGGGTTGCATGGCATCATGCATTTGGATAGACTATAATGAGAGAAATAACACTTAAGGTTGGTTAATATATTATAAGTTCTAATATATTAATAAGGTTATTTAATTAGTATTGATCAAGAATTAATTTGGAATTAATTAAGTGATCAAAAGGAGACTAATTAAATATATGGGTTGATTGTGTAAATCATTCATTCTTATATATGTGGGCTTGTGATCCAAGATTCCTTATGTTGGACTAAGTCCATGGGGTGACCCATGGATACTCCATGGAGGTTAAAATCCATGGAGCATAAGGAATGGGTAAAGTTATGAGTTACATGGTGTAACCCTAATAGCCACCATATAAAAGAATCCCATGGCTCAAGAAATCGTGCACTAATGTGTGAGTGTGAGGGCTAGACGATTTCAAGGAGTGTTCAAGTTTCTCTCAAGTTATTCCAAGTGTATTTGGTGTTGTGTGAACCATTTGAGGTGTCACACTTAGGGCACTAGGCACTCAAGCTTCATGAAGACATTCTACATCAAAGAGGTATGTATTCTATCTTGTTATATTTATTATTTTGTATGCTAGATTAGGATAATACCTTGGATGTTCATAATTGTATGTATAATAAAGAAAACATAGATCCAAGGTATTTAGGGTTGCATGTACACTTAGGTGTGTTAGAATGCTCATAACCCAACAGATAACAAGAAAACAAGCCTAGGCTCTGATACCACTAAAGTAGTTTTAATTAAAAAAAAAACAGAGACCAACTTAGGCCAATTGTGTAAAGTGTTAGTCTTGATAAAGAATCCGCACTATCTCTTGAATATTTGACAAGGGAGTCTTATATGTCAAGAGGACAGTGGGAGTCTTAAAGCTCTTGAAAGTTTCAAGACTTAATCAAGAATAAAACCTAAAGTCCTTCACTAGCACACGACTTGAGGTTTATAACCTATCGTGTTGAAATTTTTGTGCCTATTCAAGTTGGCTTTGCATAGGAGTTCTGAGAGTTCTCAATTGGTTGCACAACTACTTGGAAGCAATGGCAGGCACCTGAGCTGCCAAATGGCAAGAATTTAAGATTGCACAAGTTTAATCAATATGAGTTTGGATTTGTCACTAACCTTGTCTTGTGATTATGGTTTTGACAAATTCACATGGATAAGAACACATACACTATTAAATCTAAGTGTCATAAGGTTTCTCTCCGATTCATGAAAATGATGGTGAGGAAACACTTTCACTAAGTAGATTTTAGCTAGATATCAATTGTGATATTTGCATTCTCAAAGTCGTTAGTGGAGCGTGTGTGGTTTACCGGCACACTAACATGGACTTGTGAGAAGTGGCAAAGGTCTAAACAATTGAGACTATGATTACGACATCCTTTTCATAGTTCTAAAATTGTTTAGACACACATGTGAGCTATCTAAGACAGGTGTATGATTTTGATAAAGTTTTATCAAAACAATCTAGTATCAGAAATCTGAACTTTGGTAAGAAAGTCAGTTGATTTCTGAGTACATGTCAAAGCTAGTGGGAGCATAAGTGTTATGCTAATAATCATCATGTTAGTGGGAGCATGATAATTATGACAAAGGTTGCAAGTTAGCAATGTTAATTATAGAAAACAAAAGTTTCAATTCGTGAGGTTGCAGGGGTTAAAAAAGTTGTTTTGCTATAATTAAGGGAGAGGAAATTATACTTTATTTCAATTATAAAAGCTTAGATTGAGATTTTAATCGTATTTAATCAAGGATATATATATATGAATTTCATGTTGGAATGGCTCAACATAAGGAAATTCTATATATGGGTCCATTATTTGCGTTCTAAAATTCGATTATGATTACGGCATCCCTTTTCATAATCTGAATTTTGAGAACTTGGAAAATTGAAATGGAAATATTATAGCAAAAGACTGGTTTAGTCTTTATGTGAGACATCATGAATCGTGTCCCATATGCTTCAGATATAGGATCGATTACATGTGCTATATTCATCCTTTCTAAAATTTTCCAAATGCCTGGGGCATTATGAAGGGAAAAGGTCTAGAATTGGATATGACTAAAATGATTAAGCAATTGTCGAGGACAATCTAAGGTTTACCAAAGATTGGTTGCTCAAGGACAGTTGGAAGTATAATGTTAATTCTGGAAGGACCATATTGACATAATCTGTAAGGAGGCAACTCTTGTTCAGAAGTGATAGTCAAAATGGAATATGGAAATGTTTCAAAGTCAGAAATTATTCAATCTGTGTAAGATTAGGAAACTTAATGAAAGAAGGATGTTTCCAAGGAGCTGATCTCCTTTGGAATGCTCTGTAATGATTGTTGTCAAGTCTTTCTGACTTTGTGCATAATCATTAAGAGGATCAATGCATATAAGTTTAGAATCTAACAGATTTCAGTAAATGGCATGAATTTGGAATTCTTGCATTTGCAGTAAGGATTTGGGACTGTGAAAAGAGGATCATTGGAGTGATGTTCAATTGATCTATTTTACAAAGTAAAGATCATAGACAAACATAGTATGCATACTTGGTGTATGACATGACTAGTGTTTAGAAAACATAGTGTACATGCTTGGAGCATGGGACAACTATTGTTTTAAATTCAAGTATAAAGTTGATAAAACCGAAACAATGAATAATGAGTAATCAGTATGGTGATAAATAAAAGTGTTTATTTATATTCATAGGGTTTGATACCATATTTGATTCATTTATTCTTGTGTTTCACTTTGCATGTTTTGACTTCCAGAATAACTAAGTCGCTCTTCCTGAATGATTAAGTTATTCAAACCATCCACAGTCGGTCATATGTTGGAAGTAGATATGAATCAAGACTGTCATGGGTTGGTTTGTAGAGGTCCAAGTTGGTGGACAAAGTGGTGCTACAACACTCATGAGTGCTCATAAGTTCTGAGTATTGGATTCAACCCGCGCTCATTTGAATCACTTCATGGATTTTATCATGAGTGATCATGAGACGATAATATCTTATATTGTTCAAACCTAGAGATATGAGTTGTTACTATGAGTTGGTTATACATTGATTGCACGAAAACGCATTGGTAACTCGATGTTATAAAACGTGCCTTTGTGTATGATTCAACAATTAGTAGAACAAGCCATATGAGTCAAAGTTTATCCATTCCATTTACCTTCGGGATAAAAGCGATATCTGTGGGCCCCTCGATGATTTAAAGATGATACATGTGAGTGCTTGGCCAAGCCAGGACTGATTTGATTTGTTCAATCAGTCAGTCATCATGAATCGGAAATCGGGAAACAACAAATGGACAGAGAGAATGATTGATAATCCATGTCTCAGTCCATATGATATCTAGAATGGAGGAATATATGATCCCTTATCTAATGGACAAGTCATTGACAAAGGTCAGAGTTCATCGACAAGGTCAGAGTTCGACAGAAGCTTTTGAGAGCTACGATTGCTGATCGGTTCCTGAAGTCATACGCAATAATAGTTTTAGACTTATCCAAGTGGGAGACTGTTGGATTAATGTCTAAGTCCATAACTATAATTGGTAAGACTTGACCCGACCCGGCATGGTCCATTTGGGTTGCATGGCATCATGCATTTGGATAGACTATAATGAGAGAAATAACACTTAAGGTTGGTTAATATATTATAAGTTCTAATATATTAATAAGGTTATTTAATTAGTATTGATCACGAATTAATTTGGAATTAATTAAGTGATCAAAAGGAGACTAATTAAATATATGGGTTGATTGTGTAAATCATTCATTCTTATATATGTGGGCTTGTGATCCAAGATTCCTTATGTTGGACTAAGTTCATGGGGTGACCCATGGATACTCCATGGAGGTTAAAATCCATGGAGCATAAGGAATGGGTAAAGTTATGAGTTACATGGTGTAACCCTAATAGCCACCATATAAAAGAATCCCATGACTCAAGAAATCGTGCACTAATGTGTGAGTGTGAGGGCTAGACGATTTCAAGGAGTGTTCAAGTTTCTCTCAAGTTATTCCAAGTGTATTTGGTGTTGTGTGAACCATTTGAGGTGTCACACTTGGGGCACTAGGCACTCAAGCTTCATGAAGACATTCTACATCAAAGAGGTATGTATTCTATCTTGTTATATTTATTATTTTGTATGCTAGATTAGGATAATACCTTGGATGTTCATAATTGTATGTATAATAAAGAAAACATAGATCCAAGGTATTTAGGGTTGCATGTACACTTAGGAGTGTTAGAATGCTCATAACCCAACATAAACATCCCGCTTTAAGCATCATAAACAGAACCCGCTAGCCCGCCATAACTTCTCGGAACAATCACCGTCGGCCCAAATCTGATCACCCAAACCACTCCGACCTCCCTCCCTAATATCGTAGTTACGGTTTGTGGAACTAAAAGTAAAAGTAAGGTGCTGTTTGTTTTTTGGAAAAACCTCTTCAGACCTCTTATTGCTACGCGGCGCAGCACACGCGCAACACTTTTCATCTCGCAGCTGTTTGTTTTTCAGAAGTATTCGGATTAAAAAACCTCTGCGCGTGTTCTTCTTGGCGCAGCACTTGTTTTGCCTCTTCCTACCTCTTCCAACCTCTTTTTTTTTCTTGCTAAAATATTGATTATATATTGCTGAAATCTTATTTCATATTTTTTTTTCGTTTTGTTTTTGTTTATTCTTGTTGAATTTTTTTTATATATTGAATAATAATAATTTGTTGATGAAATATCATTATTTTATGCTAAAATATCTTTATTTTTTGTTAAAATATCATTATTTTTTGCTAAAAGATCATAAATTCTTGCCGAAATATCATACATTATTAAATTTTCGGTATTAAAAAACTATTTTCGGATTATAAAATCAGTTTATTTTAAATTTTTAATATCTGCAGCAGCATGCAGATATTAAAAAAACAAACACGCTTCTTATTACAGTCTACAGCCGTTTGATCCATCTCTTCTACTGCAGAGGGTTGCAGAGGTGATCCGCAAACTTTATAGATTTTTGTTTCAAAAATACAAAGAGCACTTGATCCATCCATGGGTTGTTGGGCTGGGTGGTTATCAAGGGTAGCCTGGTTTTGTTCCAATATCATTATGGTCCACAATTAAAATGCATTATTATTGCCTTATTTATTGGTATCAAATCAAACTATCAATTATGACACACTTAATTTGTGGTCATCTTATTTAGAAATAGAATGCGTTTATCTAATTGTGGTTCAGATTCATATTTCATATTTCATATACATGTGCATGATACATCATATATTTATAGGTGAGAAACAAGCTTTCACTTTCTCCTAATAGGGAAATTAATTTTCTATTTATTTATGTGCATTACAAGTCTCAAGAGAAATATTGGGTACAAAATCAAAGAATTGGACGGCATCAGTTTATTTTTTGTTCTATTTATTTCCTTTTCAAATTGGTTTTCGGTTTATGATATTTCAAAATTGGCCAAAAAAAATATATATATACTACTTTTTAAATTGGTTTTCTGAATGTGTGAAACAAATTTGATGGTTAAAAATATATCTAAAAGTTATTGGTTAAATATAAACACAAAACAAAATATATTACTTGATTTTAAGTCATTAACCCAACTTTTTAATATGCCTACATGTATCCTCAACATAGACAAAATACGATATCTATTGAAAACGATAGTTTTTAACGAAGTACTAAAATTATTAAAAATTATTTTTTTGTTGGAATATGAAGGATTCCTCTATTGTGCATTGTGGTTAGGATTGAATTATGATCGAAGTTGATGAAGCAAGTTGCATTGATAGCCACGTGATTGGACCCTAAGGTAGCTTAACAGGAATTTCACGTGCCCTATATGATTATTCCAAATGTAATTTCCACAAAACCGTTATCATAGTTATCTCCCTATCTAATAAACAAAATCTAAATCCACGTGTCCATTGAAAAGAGCTGAATTTTTACAAAGTTAAATACCTATTATACCCCTCTTTGATTCAGCTGCGTATCAAAACATATACTACGCCCTGTTTTCTTTAGAATTACTCGGTTATAACAGGTCTGGGCATTTACTCCAAAATTCATTACATTCCCGTTTCATAGCATCTTATTATGGTATCCGATCTTTTATATAAGGTATGCTATCAATGCTATCAATTGCATTCAATGGAAATCGTATTACAGTCAATATATATTTCAAACCTTTATATCAATCGTTTCTTTGGTAAATTGTGTCTCCTTCGTCCTTCATCAATCGTGCTCCAAAATCATCCACTCAATCACAGACGAAAATCCTCCACTCAATCGCAGAAAAGAGGTGTTCGGTAAGTTTCTTAAAAGCTTACTTTCAGATTGTTTGTTTATTAGTTGAATCTTCTTGTGTGTTTTTTTTAATTTCTGTGTTGTTTTTTACACAACAGTTTATGCTTCTCAATTCTCAATGTGTATGCGTGTGATAATCATAATCGAAAATTGTTTCTGCTTCTTAAAAACCTACTTTCAGATTGCTAATCAAACAATAATGATGGCTAGGGCATTTTCGTCCTTCATCAATCGTTGTTAATTTTGATTTTTCATGCTTATCCATTCTATCCACTGGTCAATTGCTGGAGGGCATTTTCGTCTTTTGTTTTCTCTTTGTAGTGTATATACATGTACGCCTAAGAAGATGATATTAACAACCTATCTACCCCTTAAAAACCCTTTTTACCCTTTATTTATATCTGTCAATCTTATCCACTTTTGGATCCTATTATTATATACTCTTAATTTGATATTTTTATAACTTAATTAAGTTGACCAATCTTACATCTTCGGGTAACATTGTTTTCAAATTTAAAAAAAAACACATCAAAGAGCATCCAAAAAAACAAAAACACAAAAAAACCACAAAAAATAAACGTCCCAGCAGAAAAAAAACCCCAAAAACAGGAACCAAACAATATCAAACAATAGGAAAACTGTACTTTTCAATTTGGCGTTGCTTTTATTTAGAAACCATAAAAAATTTGTACTTCTCAGCATGCTTTCATTTTCTGTGTTTGCTAACTTTAAAGGCCAAATCTGTCCTGCTGTTGGTACTTATTTTTTTATTGGTAAAATACCATTTTTACCCTTTATTTATATTTGATCAATATGAAATATACTCAAATATCGATTTTCTGCATTCTTTAACTATGAAGTACATCAAATTGGACTAATATACCCCTACCCCTGCATGCATTCTTTAACAAACGTTACAATCAATAGCAACATACTTTAATTTTATCTTTTTGTTAATTTTAAAGGACAAATCTGTCCTGTCCGTTCATCCTGCCTTTTTTTTGTTAATTGTAATGGCCAAATCTTTTTTTATATGTTTACTACTCTAGGGACATAATTGTAATTATGTTTGTGTTTACATTTTCTATGTGTAATTTTCTTCCATTGTTTATCCTTAATATTGTATGTCTTTCTGTTGTAGTGACAATGACAGCTAGAAATATCACTTTCATCAGCGACTTAGACAATATGAGGGATGATTACACACTAAAAGTGTGTATCATCCGGTTGTGGAGATCATTTTCCGAATCTGACCCCACTGTTGTGAAATCAATTGAAATGATATTAATGGATGAAATGGTAAAATATCCTATTACAATAACATTATTCAAAATCATTTTTTTTTTGTATTTGCTCATTCCAATAATATTATTCAAATTCATTCATGGTCGAATAATTGATTCAACTTTGACCAAATTATATAAATTAATATACAATTGGTCAGCAATATATATAATATTCTTACAATATATTAATAGGGTACAAAAATCAGAGCCAGTGTCTACCGAAAAGATTTCCAAAGGTTTGACTCCAAGCTGAAAGAAGATGACGCTATTTACATCCGATCCCCCACTATAGCTCCAAACAAATACACTTTTAAAATAAGTGATGTAACCTCCAAGTTAAACTTGCATGGACAAACAACTGTTCATGAGTGTCTTGGTTTTCAATCCAAAACAAAATATGAGTTTTGTTTTGTATCGTTTGAAACCATTATCTCTGCGACAACTACATCTAATATCTCAATTGGTACTTTTTCCCCCTATTTTATTGCATTTTATATTTAATTTTTTAATTTTACATAAATTTGACATATTGTATTATCATTTTGTAGATGTTATAGGTGAAGTTGTTTCGTTAGGCAAGCTGGATTCCCGTGATGTTAGCAAATCGAAACATAGGCTAACTTTACAAATCAGAAACTTAGAGTAATTATAACTTTTATTATATTATATATTAAATTATTATTATTAATATTATTATTATTATTATTATTATATAAACATTTAACCTTTACTGTTTCTGCAGAGGTTTGCAAGTTAACGTCACATTGTTTGCAGATTTCGCATACCAAGTGATTTCTTATCTTGAAGCTCATAAACAAGTTGGTCGTGTGGTTATTATTTTGCAGTTTGCAAGACTTAATGTCTATAACGGTACAGTTCTTATAAAAGGCAACCTTCGTTATTTTACGTTTTTTTATTACTCATTATTTTGACTAATTTATTTTCTTTCAACAGGAATTCCTTCTGTTAACAATTATTTTGATCACACACGTATGTTCATAAATGCTGATCTTCCCGAAATTGTGGCCTTCACAGATAGGTAACAAACTATTTTAATTATTCATTCTTATTTTGTTTCTTTTTAATAATTTTACTAATTTCATAATTATTTTCCTAAATAAAAAAACAGCTTGGTTGGATTACGAGGAATTCAAAACCCTTTTTCTTCTTTGACTTTTGATAGCTCTCAATCATACAATGAATATGAAGACTTTTTGAATAATCACAAAGTTAAAAATGTTGTCGATTTGCTAGAACCACAAGAGGTATGTCAATAATTTGGTTTATTTAATGTGATTTTGTTTTATATTATTCATTTATTGTAGTTGCATTGTTTTTTTATGAATCTTTTTGTATTTTATATTTTTTTAGGTCGGGAAATTTATCATTGTTGGTACAATTTACGGTATACGACAAGATATTGATTGGTATTATGATGTGTGTTCAAACTGTGGAAAGAAAGTTGATCGAAGAGATGTTTTTAGCGGTCCAGATAGTGGTGATGCAAGTGTGGTTGTTGAATGCTCTACTGATAAGTGTAAAAAAAAAGGAGATTTCTTCAGCTCCAAGGTTTTTTACATTTACCAAAACCTTAACCGGACAAATTAAATACATTATTAATCATTAATAATGTATAGTTAAACTTAAACATATTTAATATAAATTTATGTGGGATATTTTTGTAGGTATAAAATACCTATTCGTGTCCAAGATGATTATGGCACAATCACACTAACTCTGTTTGATAGAAATGCTTATAGACTTGTCAAACAACGTGCAAGTGAGCTCATAGAGAAAATCAAACAGGTATAACTTAAGTATAATATATGTTTTATTAAATTCTATTATTTGTTTCATTTTATTTGTATTAATTAATATTAATTTGCTTTTAACCATAACAATAATACATAAGACATTTTTTCCAGGCTGGGGATAATCCGAGAATGTATCCTTATGACCTCAAATGTCTGGTACATAAAAAGATGGCATTCAAGATAGATGTTAATAGATTCAACGTATCCAATAACTACAATCGGTTTGGGATACTTGGCTATACGCTTGATAGTAACGTTATCAATGCTTTGGAAAAAAAGTTATCTGTTGAGGTATTTATATACATCTTTTTTTGGAAATTATGATGCACACTTTTATTTAATGATTTTTACTAATTACTAATTAATTGTAAATCTTGATGGAATAAAACCTTAAACCCACAAATGATAATACATACTTTTTATGCACCTAAAGCAGGCAGGTAATTCTGAAAATCCTGATGATACAGAAATCGCATCTCACGAAGCATCTCACGAAACGAAGTCGTTGAAGGTTAGCCTATAAAACTACATTATTTATTTTTATATAAATTTTTTTTATCAAATATTTTTTGTTATTATTTTTGTACTAAATCTATTTCCTGATTTTGCTTCAAGGACGCCATCTCACAGACCGGTGATAATTTGACGCCTTCCATGCCCGACAAATCAGAAGCTACAAGTCCCTTCAAGTTTAATTCACCCCCAAATGTAAAAAAACGAAACGTTGGAGATACAATTGATGTTGATGAATATGATAATGTCAATTCGTCTACAAAAGTACCGCGCTTGAATTCCAAGGTCGATGGCAACACAGGTCTTTTAATACCAAAAATTGAAAAGTGATTTCAGTTTGGACTTTTTGAATCAACAATATTCTTGAATTTTTTTTTTTGGGATTCTGTTTGGCAGTTTTGCTCTTCGTGGTGTTCAGTATTCAAACATTCATAGTTCTTGGTTTCTTTTTGTTTCTAATCTCTATCTGAAGTAAAAAACTGTTTTTTTGGGTTATGACTTTAATTAGAATAATCCAATTTTAAAGTGATTTGTTGGCGTAATAAATATGGATGTTAAGCTTTTAGGTAAGCAATAACTTTTCTTTTTGTTCGATGTGTGTTTTGTACTTTAAGCCTTCCTTTATATGTGTGTCATAAGTGTGTCTACTTATGAAAGTTTGAATACTTAACAATTATGATTATAAAGATTCTAATTATGCATAGATATATCAAAAATAATTCGACAGAATTAGCTTTCATGTGCAAATAAAGCAGTGTACTTTTCTTTTTCGTGTTATGAGTATATTAGCTATATGAAAAAACATGTATCAAATATGAATAAATTAAAAAAAGTGGTATATCAAATGCACATGAAATCGGTGCATGCATCACGGGAATATGTTTTTCAAAAATTATATGTAATGTTAGAAATGTACATTGTAATGAAGTTGTCACATGAGATATGTCTATGTATTTGAATGTGTAACAGTGGATAGAATGGATAAGCATCAGATGTCAAATTTGGCCTTTGTCAATCCTTTTGTTAACCTCTGCAATTTTCAGTCTTTACATTCCAAAATAATTGTGAATTTATTGTCTCCTCTGGTAGACCTAAATAACATGTCAATTTTTTTTATTTACAAATATTGCATCCGGAATGTTCATATTGATCTGGATCATTCACAACTTAAATATATCTTTCTGTTTCTGAATCAATACAAAGTACATAACACTTTTTGGCCAATATATATATATATATATATATATATATATATATATATATATATATATATATATATATATATATATATATATATATATATATATATATATATATGCAAAAGACTAATATGCCCTCGCCGGTTCATTCCATGTGATGTGTTAGGTTTTTTGACACAGGTGTATTTTTTTCAAAACACATACTACTATGACAGGTATTATGATTCGAAACTTCTTAAAATAAATCACATTTAAGCAAATTATGCAGATAAAACGTATTTTACAAATATAAAATACCATATTTTACCATTTATTTCTTTCACTTAGAAATCGATATTCAATATGAAAATTATATAATTACCTGATTAAGAGCATTTTTTAATGGTATCCATATCAATCATATCTATTACATTTAATTTTCATTATTATGTCGATTTGATCATATATTTGTCAGTATATATTTGTCAGTATATATTTGAAACATATGATAATCAGTATTTCTTTACAGCATTGTGTGGTTATTATGGATCTTAATCTTAATAATCTCACGTAAGTTGAATTTCGAATATTCAGTTACATACTTCAATCCAAAGGACACTCTCTGCATCTCAATTCTGCTTCTTAATTTCGGATATTCAATCACCGACTTTTTTCCTTCGGTAAGTTTCTCATTATTATATATGATTGCTTCTCAATGTTTGTGATAATCGTACAATTGAAAATTCTTTTCTTCTTCTGAATTCTGCGACTTAAATTCTGCTTATCATTGTTTTTTTTTACTCTAAACATCTGGTTGTTACTACGAACTGCTAAACATCGGCCATTAGGAAATATGGAATACTTTTTACACCTGGTCCACTTTCATATGCTTGATGTTTAGATAGACGTTTTTCGTGTAAAGATTGTATAAAAACCTACATGAATAAAACATGGATGAACATATTAAGTGACATTGAATTAAAGTTTAATGCTAAATAAATAGTAGTAGGGTAATGCAAAAACGAAAATTTCGTATTCAGTAATATTAACAACTAAAAATGGTTCTGTTTAAGCCTACATCATATCCTATTTCCCTTTGATTAATATGTTTTTGGTGTAAACCGGTTCAAATCAATGACAAATATGTAATTCTGTGAAACATGACAGAACTGCCCCTTAATTCAAAATAGAACCTACCAGTCAAGTAATACAAAATACAATCAACTAATAATAAAGAAGAAAAAATATAACAAAAAACTGATAGAAAAATGTATTTGTCATTATAACGTCACAGAAATGCCCCCGAACTCAAAAAACATAAATATAAAATTTTATTTCTATTCGTATTGATTTCGATTGTACTTTTAGCTTTCTTTGTGTAACCCCTCAATGAATCTGAAATATAAACAAAATAAAGGCAAAATAAATTCTGAAAATGTACAGGTTTGTAGTATATTACAGTATAAAAATTACCATTAATATATTTTCTCTTATTTTTCTTATATTTCAGATACTAACAATTAACATGGATGTTTACAAGACTAATAAGAAGATAAAATTAAATAATTTCTATCTTGATAATACAAAACATATACCGATGTACACTACATCAGTCGATCAAATTCTATCTTCTACAAATGTTAGTAACCCGGGTGCTAACGGTACGTTCAATTAATATGTTATTACTTTCTTTATAAAAATTTTTAATCTTAATTATAACTATTTTATGTCTCTCTCTCTCTCTCTCTCTCTCTCTATATATATATATATATATATATATATATATATATATATATATATATATATATATATATATATATATATATATGCTTATGCAGATTCAAATAGAAACATCTATCATGTTCAGGCTAGAGAAAAAAGAAGAATAAGAAAATTATATTTGGACAATAAAAAAAAAGGTATGACCAAATGAATCCTTTCAATTTCATCTATGTCACACCTTTTGAAAATGAAATTAATAGATAACCTACTTAAAGTCATGTACATATTTTTTTTATTAGTTAAATATAAAAGTAAATAATTTGAAATGCTTTTTTAAAGTAATATGTATTTATCAATATTAATATTCATATATTATTTATCGATTTCTAATATTATTTATAAGTTATTTTATTTATAATTTTTTTTTCTCAATGCAAATTTAAAGGAGTTGTCCATCGAAGTAAAAACGTATCCGCCTCTACATCAAGTGCCAATGTTTCAAAAAAATCAATGTTACCAAATCATCCTTCACATTTAAATGTTAGAACTCATTTATCTAACATTTCCAATGGTAAGTCATTTATTTGTTTAATTTATTTTTATAATCGACAATCTTATTGTATCATATATAATATTGTTTACCTTCAATTTTCTTATCCCAGTCATGGATATTTCCAATAACAGTTTTCAATCACCGTCAACAAACATCAGCTTCGATTCAAACGGTAACATACATCATTGTTTTTACACTTTCTTTCTAACCTTCAAACAATTACACTTTTATTTATAATTTATCCATTTCTTATAACAATTTTTTTACAGAAACATTCAAAGGAGTAGTCAATCGAAACAAAAACGTATGCACATCTATGTCAAATGGGAAAATGTCAAAACAACCAATGTTACAAACACCTTCATATTTAAATTTTAGAACTCCGTTATCTAACATTTCCAATGGTATCTCATATATATTTTTATTTTATAATACATATATTGTCATTGTATCATATTTAATATTGTATACCTTCAAACTTCTTTTCCCAGTAATGGGTATCTCCAATAACAGTTTTCAAACACCGTTACCAAACATCAGAATGGATTCAAACGGTAACATACTTGATTGCTCTTAAATTTTTTATCTTTGTTAGAAATATAAATTAAAACTTATTATTTCATATTAAATATTGACTCATTTCTCATTAACATATTTTTTACAGACAAAATCAACGGAGTTGTTCGTCGAAATAAAAACATAACCTCATCTGAATCAACTGTAAACATGTCAAAACAATCAATTTTACAAAATCCTCCTTCACATTTAAATGTTAGAACTCCGTTATCTAACATTTCCAATGGTAAGTCATTTATTGTACCATTTCATCTAATAATATATATTTTTATTCTATGATATTTAACAATGCATATTTTTAATCTTTTTTCCCTAGCGATGGATATTTCAAAAAACAGTTTTCAATCACCGTTACCAAATATTCGACAATACTCTGTAATTTCAAATGGTGACACATCAAACAACTCATCTACAGTAACAAAGAGATCATCTTCAGTCATGTCTACCAATCCTAATCGTAATAAAAACAAAAAAGGGCAAATTTATCTCCTATTCCAATAATTGGTTTGACATCCGATCAAGACAACAACGATGGTCAAAGTAATCAAAACATATACAACAGTATATCAAAAGGTAAATTTTTAAAAAGTATAAAATTTACAGTTGTTTATCCAATCATTTTCAATTATCTAAACTTACAATATTAACTTTTTATGTAAAACTTAATTCACAGATTATTTGGATCATGGTGATCAGAATGCTGTATGCCAAACATGTTTTGCAAAATTATGGAAAGATGAATCTATCAAATGTAGAAAAAAGGATAATGAAAATTATTCTCTATGTTGTGGTTATGGAAAAGTTGAACTTCCAGAGTTAAAGAATGCACCTCCAAGTTATGAAATTCTTTTTAAATCTGGAGATTCTAAAAGCAAACATTTCATGAAGAACATTCGTTCGTACAATTCTATGTTTTCTTTTACGTCGATGGGTGGCAAAATTGATTCCTCAATCAATAGAGGCAATGCTCCATACATTTTTAGACTTAGTGGTCAAAATTATCATAGTATCGGAAGCCTTTTACCAAATCAGGGATTTAAACCAAAATTCTCTCAGTTGTACATATACGATACTGATAATGAAATCGCAAATAGACAAACATGCTTGGGGTACACTTTTCTATATTATCACATTAATATTAATATATATCTTATTGATCAGTAATACTTTCTTTATTTATCTTATGTTTATCTGTTAATGGTACTTGCAGTGGAGAAAATCAACGATCTACATCAAATTCTTCTGTCCTTGATGATGATATTATACAAGATTTGAAATTGATGTTAGATTCAAATAATGTCTTGGTTCAATCTTATAGGATGGTTAGAGATTGTTTTAATGAAAATCCTTGTGCTGATATCAAGTTGAGAATTATTGGAAGAAGGGACCAAGATGGAAGGACATACAACCTACCGTCTGCTTCTGAGGTAGCAGCTTTGATTGTTGGAGATATTGGTGATTCAATTGATAATAGAGATATTGTTGTTCAAACTTCATCTGGTTCTCTACGGCGTATTAGTGAATTACATCCATCATACCTTCCTCTTCAATATCCACTACTCTTTCCATATGGTGATGATGGTTACAGAGTTGACATACCACATCGAGGTATTACATCTTCAAGCAACAGCAAGCGGCCCAACTGTACAATGAGAGAATTTTTTTCTTATAGAATACAGGACAGGGATCAATATTTTTCACTAATTCTTAATTCAAAAAGGTTGTTCCAACAGTTTTTGGTAGACGCTTATACTATGATTGAAAGTGAGAGATTACATTTCATAAGGAGCAAACAACAAATTCTTAGATGCGAGTCTTATGAGATTTTACGTAATCAACAAGACCTCGGGAATAGAGATATATCCAACGTCGGACAACGTGTTATCTTACCTACCTCATTCACTGGCGGTGCACGTTATATGATGCAAAACTACCTTGACGCCATGTCCTTATGTAAATGGTTTGGATATCCTGATTTCTTCATAACCTTTACATGTAACCCAAAATGGCCGGAAGTTAAAAGGTTTCTTCGTAACACTTCATTGCATCCTGAAGATAGACCTGATATCTTATGTAGGCTATTCAAAATAAAGCTTGATGCTTTTATTAAAGACATACGGGAAAATAAAATTTTCGGCATCGTTCAAGCAGGTATTGAAAGTTGTTGTTTAATAAAAATTTATTTTTTATTCTTTTTTCGTTTCTTAACATTATTTATTAGTTGCAAATATAATTCATTCACTACTAATCATATATTTTTTGTAAAATTTATTTGCAGTTGTCTATACAATTGAATTTCAAAAAAGGGGTTTGCCACATAGTCATATTTGTCTATTTATGCATCCTGACTCCAAGCGGCCTACTGTTGAATATATTGATCCGATAATTTCCGCGGAGATTCCAAATATCAATGAAGAGCCAGAGTTGTATTCACTTGTAAGTGAATTCATGATACATGGTCCTTGTGGAGCTGAAAATATGAATTGCCCATGTATGGTTGACAGGCAATGTTCGAAAAATTTTCCAAAGCAATTCTGTAATCATTCTTCAGTTGATAACAACGGTTATCCCTTATATATGAGAAGAAACAATGGATATTTTGTCGAAAAATCAGGTGTCAAGTTAGACAACAGAAATGTTGTTCCATATAACAAATATCTGTTGAAAAGATATCAGACACATATTAATGTTGAATGGTGCAATCAAGGATCTTCCATAAAGTATCTGTTTAAATATATAAACAAAGGTCCAGATAGAGCTACGGTTGCTGTTGACATCAACACTGATTCTCATCAAGAAAAGGTTGTCGATGAAATAAAAGATTATTATGATTGTAGATATTTATCTGCATGTGAAGCATCATGGCGAATATTTAAATATGATGTTCATTACCGATATCCTTCTGTGATGCGACTACCTTTTCATCTTCCTAATCAACAACAACTTATATATGCTGCAGACGATGATATTGACGATGTTCTTGAACAACCTTCAGTTGCTGCTTCTATGTTCACATCTTGGATGGAATGTAATAAAATTAATAAAGATGCACGAAAACTTACATATGTTGAATTTCCGACAAAGTTCGTTTGGAAAGCTAATCATAAGTTGTGGAAGCCAAGGAAAATTGGACGTTCAATAGGAAGGATTCACTCTGTTTCACCTAAACTTGGTGAAATATACTTCCTAAGAATTCTTTTAAATAAAGTGAAAGGTCCAAAATCATTTGAAGAAATTCGTACGGTAAATGGTGAAGAATTTCCTACTTTTCGAGATGCATGTTATGCTTTGGGCCTCTTAGACGACGACAAAGAATATGTCGAAGCAATTAAGGAAGCAAGTCATTCAGGAAGTGGTTTTTATCTGCGTTTCTTATTTGCTACGATGTTAATGTCTGACAGTTTGGGTAGACCAGAGTTTGTTTGGGAAAATACATGGCAACTATTGTCAGATGGTATTCGTTACAACCAGCAACGTACATTAAAGTCTCCAGGTATTATAATTTTTTAACATTATTTCTAAAAATGAATATTATATATTTTCAATATGCAGCGTGCAAATTTGTTTATAAAAATTAATGTTTTTAATATTATATTGTTTTTTACATATTCATAATTTTTACAGGTTTAACACTCAATGAGGATCAACTTAAAAACCTGACTTTGTTTGAGATCGAACAGATTTTACTTCGTAACAACACCAGTCTTAAAAATTATAACAAAATGCCTTACCCTGATACTGATATGGTTTCTTCTTCAACAAATCGCCTTATCACGGAGGAGCTAGAATATGACATACCCATCTTAAAGAAAGAGTTTGATCGAATGTTTCATGCATTAACAAACGAGCAGCGAAATATTTTTATTGATATCATGACTACAGTCAATGATAAGAAAGGAGGTGTTTTTTTGTGTATGGATATGGTGGAACATGCAAAACCTTTCTTTGGAAGACGATATCTGCAGCAATTAGATGTAAAGGTGATATAGTTTTAAATGTTGCTTCAAGTGGTATTGCATCGTTATTATTGCCTGGAGGTAGGACAGCACACTCTCGATTTATAATTCCATTGAATCGTACAGAGGATTCTGTTTGTAAGATATCGCCTGATAGTGAACTCGGCAGATTAGTAAGAAAAACCTCATTGATTATCTGGGATGAAGCACCTATGGTCCACAAGCATGCATTTGAAGCTTTAGATCGAGCTCTGAAAGATGTATGTAACTTTGACAAGTCTGGCAACTCAAAAATTCCATTTGGAGGGAAAGTGATTGTTTTTGGAGGAGACTTCAGACAGATTCTACCTGTTGTTCAAGGAGGCAGTAGACAAAATATTGTTAATGCTTCTTTAAGTTCTTCATATATATGGCAACAATGCAAAGTCCATAGATTAACAATAAACATGAGACTAACCGTTGGAAGGGAACCATCTGATATTCAAAAAATACAAAGTTTTGCAAACTGGCTTTTGGATATAGGAGAAGGAAAAGTTGGTGGTTCAAACGATGGTGAAGCGATTATTGATGTTCCGGATGATATTCTCATTAATGATCCACATGATCCTATAGGTTCATTAATTGAGTTTGTATATCCTTCAATCTTGGAAAAATTCAACGTTATGAGTTATTTTCAAGAAAGAGCTATACTAGCTCTGAAAAATGAAGTTGTCCAACAAATCAATGATCGTTTGTTAGCACTGTTTCCCGGAGACGAAGTTGAATATTTAAGTTTAGATAGTCTTTGCCAATCAGAGTTTGTTCATGATCATTTTGATCCCAATTTATACTCCCCAGATATTTTAAATGGTCTTAAAATATCAGGTTTGCCAAATCATAGGTTAATTTTAAAAGTCGGTGTTCCAGTTATGTTACTTATAAACATTGATCAAAAGAATGGATTATGTAACGGCACCAGACTACAAGTGAAATCTTTGGGCAAACGTGTTATTGAGGCAATTATCATATCTGGAACTAATATTGGAAAACAAACATTTATTCCAAGATTGTCTTTAACTCCATCTGAAAAAAAAATTCCCTTCAAATTTCAAAGAAGACAATTTCCTGTGGCTGTATGTTTTGCAATGACAATTAATAAAAGTCAAGGGCAGTCGCTATCAAAGGTTGGTCTGTATCTCAAAGATCCTGTTTTTTCACATGGACAGTTGTATGTTGCCTTATCGAGAGTTCAAAGTAGAGAAGGATTGAAATTGTTAATTTTAGATAAGGATGGTAGACTTACAAACAAAACTTCTAATGTTGTGTATAAGGAAGTTTTTAGAAATTTATAAATCATTCGTAGTGTTTAAATTAAAACAATTGTGTTTTTTTTATTTAAATTTTTTATATATTTTTTATATACCATTGCAATCCATAATATTGATTTTGTTTTGATATTTCATTTTCACACTTTAATCAATGTCACATGGTGTTTATTGTTTGCTCCCTCAAATCAAAAAATTACTGATTTGCCCTCGCATTTCATAAAACATTCAAATATACAAACTTTCACTTTAGTTATTTTTGTATTTAACTTTTCTAATGTTTGTTTGTGTTTCTTTTAACATCTATTCAAATTTGTATATTTTTGTACAAATATATATTAATATTAATTTTAAATAATAAATATAAAAATGTTAAACAATTTTACTTCTTATTAATAATATAATTTTTTTACAAATTTTTTACCCGTGGATTCCACGGGTTGTAACCTAGTATTCTCATAAAATACGAGAAATTAAATTATCTCCTACTATTTCTTCCTACTAATATGCCTACCCATTAGAATCATGACACATGTCATCATTTTCTATTTCCATTTAATTTTAGTTGATATACCTATAATACCCTTAATTAGGGAACTGAAAATAAAAAAAAAAAAAAAAAAAAAACCAAGATTGACGTAAGATCAGACGTGCTCTTCTTTTTCTCTTATTTTTTCATCGACATCTTCCATTATCTTCACATTCTATTGATCTTCAATCGACACACCTCCACTCGCTTCTACTCATCTTCAATCGCTACTGATCTTCAATCGACACCCCACTCGCTTCTACTGATCTTCAATCGACACCCCCAATCATTGCCTCCTAATCTTCAATTGAATCGCCAATCGCCACAGATTTATCATCAGCACAAGGGGACCGTTTCATACTCCGATTCTGTTGTTGTTGACAGGTTGGATTCTGATTGGAATGAATCGAACCTTGTTGTATTGATCCACTCGAGGTTTCTGTGGAATTCCACTGTGTATTTTGGTAGAACTGTTACCTGTGTAATTTGAAGAATGCAGTAAAACCCATAAACGAAGATCAAATAAAAGATTTTTTTGAAGACCAACAAGGAGTAAATCAATTTGTTGATTTTTAGCCATAGGTTTATTGAAATTTAAATGTTATTATCCATAAACAGAATTTGAAGGAGATATTGTATGAATTTCTTTTACCAATTGAATGAGTTTGCTGGTGCCAATATTTTTCTGTTGATATAATCTGGAAACTAATTTGCAATTGAATTTTCAATCGTTCATTATGTCATGGAATGTGTATATCACATAATTTTTGGTCTCACTTTATCAAGCTTAAATATTTGGAGGAACTTGTGCAGATGGCTACAAAACCACTTATAATCGCTGCAATAGCGTTGACAGAGAAGAAAATGGACATGTCATTAGGCAGAAACAACACACCATTTGGGTTCAATATCAATTATTGTATTAAACTAAGCTCATGTATCTATTCTTTCTTAGAGATAGCATTGGTTTTGTTACTTTTCCTGTTAAGTATCAATGTGTTGTGTTTTGACCTTTCAAAGGGGACATCTTGGAAGTTGTTGTCACCATGGTTAACAAGGTCATATACTTGATCTAGAAAGTGTTTTTGTGTCAAACGAAGTTCAATGTATCTATTCTTTCTTCCAGATGATATTATTAAAATGTCCATTAGTTTCATTTCTCATTTGGACACAACTGCCCCTGTATTGTATTTTGTAATCCGGGACAAAATATTTGGACATAAATGCCCCTCTATTTGTAGCTCTTTTTTTTTTTTTGTAATTTGTCCCACTTTTTATTTTGAAAGTGCATTGCTATTCTTGATTCAATTTTTAAAGTGCATTGCTATTTTTGGTTCCATTTGTATGTATTATGTAAAACTCTATTGGTATGCATCATAGGAAACTTAAGAAAAGTACACATTGCAACATCTTTTGAACCTCAAAGAAATAAAATCATAATTATTCCAAAAATGACCAATGTGCCCTTTATTTTGAAACCAAGAAATCTAATTCTTAATACTTTCACAATGCCAATCGGTTCTTTCAAAATAACTAATCTAAAAATAACTAAAACTGAAAATCAGTCTTTTCCACATATTCATCGGTCTTTCTTGTTCAAACCGGTACATTAAGATCAAATTGGTAGTTCGGCTCATGATTATTGGAAATTGCTCCATGCTCACGACTTGGACCCGTTGGATCTTGTTGTATGTTATCCGTTTTTTCAAGTACCTAAAAAAACGCAGTTATTAAAAACTATATTAAACAAAAAAAAATCTAAATAGATAAAATATTACATTTTTCTTTCTATTCTTCTTCATAAACCGTTCTACTCTAGATTCTTTTCTCTTGGATGGTGGACGACCTTTACTACGTACTTGCAAGGGTGGTAACAATTTTTTAGTCGAGTCTGGAACACGAACATCTTCAACTATCAAATTTACGTTACTACTACAACCCCAAAATGAATCATTATTTAACTTTTCTTTAGCCATATTTATACAACTTAGCAAGTATTCATACTTTTCGTGAGAATTAGCAATATGCGCAACCTCATAAAAATTGGAACACAAATGGTCAAACTGTTTAGCATTTTCACCACTCATCAAATCTTCATAACAATTTATCACCGAGTAGTGTCCATGCTTCACATCCTTCCTCCACCGAGACAAAATATACCGTGGATGGATTTCTTTAACATCCTTCTCAATCAATATCTTCACCATATGCCTACAAATAATTCCGCGAAACTCAAACAAATGACAAGAACATTGTATATCAAATGCAATTGCATCATACCTAACGGTATAAACAACTCTTTTTTTAGAATCTCCATATTTCCCTTCGAAAATATCTGTGACATGAAATACATATTGTGCATCATCTACTTTGACCAATAAAGAATTGCAAAACAACATACCCCGTAACTCATCTTGAAACAACTTAAAAATTGCATTTGTGTACGCCTCCTGAAACTGCCTCTCAAAATAAAACCCAGTTACTAACTTATATGAAGAATTAAGGGACTCAAAATCAGCCTTATTTTCTTTCTCAATCTTGCTTTTTAGCGCATTGTCATATTGCTCAACAAATTGTCGTAATGATGTTTTAGAATTAACATACGCATCAAAAAAAGCATTCATGCTTTCACTTCGTTGTGTGGTAGACATCTCTGCCCAAAAGTTTACTTCATTCTCCACAGTAATGGCTTTACTGCAATCCTTTCTCAAGCATCTGGTAATTCTGGCCGCCTTTCCACTCCTCACTTTGCTTTCCACCAAGCCAATAAAATCTGCCTCTTGTGCTCTAAAAGGCCTCTCTATGCTTCTCGACTTTACCGATCTTTCTGACATTCCATATAAGGAAGGGCAGGCAGGGCTTCCGCAAGAGCCTCCCCCCTCTTCCCGGTCAAGATAGATGGGAAGGAGCCCTATCAAGGCCATAACCAGTCTCTTTATTTATATACGTACACCTTTGTTTCAGGGTGGGGCCGCCCTTCCTCCTGCTAATCCGGCCATTTCCGAACCTGTCTTTCTCATCCCATTCAATGGAGGACTTTTCAATTCTTGCGATTCCCAGCCCCCTTAGCTTATTATTTTATATATATATATATATATATATATATATATATATATATATATATATATATTATTTGAAAAGGGTTCCGCTCGGCTAAATAGGCTCAATGATCTCTTTCTTCGCTTCGTTCGATAGGCCGGTACGGCGCTCCGCGTGGTTATATTCATACATGTTCCGACTCGCCGGTCATTATGGATCTAGTGGCATGGCGGGGCAAAAGAAAAAAAGGGAGGGGGGAAGCAACTACGAAGCTTCGTAGACTCGACAAGTCGCTCCGCTTATAGAATATAATGAAGCAAGCTAGCGACTCTCCTAGTAGCGAAGGAAAGGGGCATTCGGGAAGCGACTAGTCGCTTCTGGCGAAGCTTCTAGAAGGCCGACCACTACATAGAGAGATCCATATACCAGTCATGAGCGATAGCGAAGCCTAGAGAGGCGCAGGGCAGGATCCAAGAGCTTAGAAAGGGTCAGGAAAGGAGCAGAGAAGGGGTTGGATTTCACCTATGATCAGATCAGTGGGCAACCATAGTTTACTTTTTTCGTAGTGTTGTTAACGTTGTTGAAAGCTCATTACTTATTTAAGTAGGCCTCGCTTTTCGGAGCTGCTCCCAGCTCACACTATGGTGGAGGAGGTGCCGTGAAGATCTAGGAGTGTGAGCAGTACGAGCTGAAAGGCTCCCATACTGTTTGGAGGGCAGGGGGCATAGATGCCAAACAAACCTGACCCCTATCTATCGTCGTAGAAGCTGTTCCTAGGAAAGATTATGGTTCTCGGGTATCCAATCAATTAATCCCCCAAACCGGGGAAGCTTAAGCGGAAATGAAAGGGTAGGGTGAGGGAAAAGAAAAGCGGGGAAGCAACTAAATTGAAGGCTTCGCTCCCAGATCGCTTCGTGAGCTCATTTAGTAGACAGCGAGTGTGCGCCCCTTTAGAGAAGAGATAGGGGCGAGTACTACACGAGCTCGTAAGTCAAGTACGGAACGAGCCTTGTCTACGAAGCAGAGCGACCTCGTCTTGCTTACTTCTGGCGAAGCTTCTAGCACTGGATAATAGGCATGGCAGGAATACGACTTTTTAGGTCGACCACTACACTACATAGAAGCGATAGCGAAGCCAAGCCGTATAAAGGCGAGCAGCCCTTATAGCAATAGCAAACGGCCTACTTATAGCCCTTCCCAATTTCCAGTAGTAAACTTCCCAAGTTTAAGCAGGATAACCCCCTCTCTATTCTTCTCTTCATGTATGTGGGCTGCCTGCCCCGTCCCGAATAGACGAACAGGAACAAGCTGAAGAAGTGAGAGAGATTTGAGATTCCGTAAGTAACTCAGTGCTAAGAAAGAAGGGCTTGGAAGAAGAAAATGAAATACGAACAACCAGCTATATCGGCACCCAACGACTTCGATCGTTGAATAAAGAACATAACCACTCATTTTTTTCAAGTCCATATTTTTCAACCAGCTTGTACCACCCATCTTCAAACTCTTGAGTGTCCGTAGACTCATACACAAGGGTTTTTAGATTCTTCTTTATTATTTTATATTGATCCAACCTACTTAATTTTTCAGGAATCTTTTTCATAATATGCCAAAGACAAAGACGATGATGAGATTCGGGGAATACCTGTGCCACAGCTCCTTGCATTGATCGACATTGATCTGTTATTATTGCTTTTGGTGCCCTTCCATTCATGCATTCTAACCATGACTTGAATTACCATACATATATTTCTGTTTCCTCTCGAGAAAGCAAACCACATCCAAATAAGATAGATTGTCCATGGTGATTTACTCCAACAAAAGGTGCAAACGGCATATTATATTTGTTCGTCAAATATGTGCTGTCAAATGAAATAACATTTCCGAATGACTCGTAAGCTGCCCTAGACCTTGCATCTGCCCAAAATACATTTTGCATACGACCTTCATCATCCATGTCAATCACATAGAAAAAATTTGAACTTCTTTTTTGCATACGGACAAAATAATTACGAAGTGCCTCAGCATCCCCTTGCCCAAGTCTTAGTTGTCTTACATTTGCAATGTAAGATCTACAATCTGTCTCGCTAAATGGCAAATTGTCATACCCTTTCGCTTCAACAACTAACGAATGAAAACTTTTGTTTAATGGAATTCCAGCATAATCATTCAACTCAAGTCTTCTCTTGGCATATGAATCCATTTTCTTATGTGATCGATGAAAACAAGATTTTTTGGGACTTAAAGCATGGTTATGTTCGAGAAAAACACGAGAGATAGTACATCTTCCATCACCATATGCAATTACACAAAATTTTGCTTGACAATTTGTTTTAGAAGACTTTAGATATGGTTTGTTTGTCTTAGGCTCATATACACCTCCTCTGGAACATCCAAGTGAGTAGTATTTTGTGGCAATACATTTTTTTGTTCTTGTACTAGCTTTTCGTACACAAAAAAAAATCTGGTATGCGTATTTTTTAAAGTAATCTTCAAGTTCGTTTTCTGAATCAAACATCATTCCAACTTTAGGAATGTTTTGATCTTGAGGATTGAGAATTGTATCCCCTTCACCTAAATCCACATCCTCCATACTGATCAAAGACTATATCAACAATAAAACAAAGATTTTATTAACAACTAACCAACTAATCAAACCAGAGACTGTTTCAACAATAAAACAAAAATTGTATTAACAATAAAGAAGATAATCATACCAACACGGCAGTGAGAATGTAAGAAAAAATTACCTGTTGCCTTACTTGTTGTTCTATGATGGCTATGGCTGTCGATGTCGATATGTGGAACAGAGAAGAACGAGAACAATCAGATGAGAAGAATCAAACAAGAATAGGGTTGGAGCCGTATGGAAGAAACTGGTTACGTGATTTTACTTCTTTTTGTTTACGTGATTTTTTTTGAAGATCAGTAAGCGAGTGGGGTGTCGATTGAAGATCAGTAGCGATTGAAGATGAGTAGAAGCGAGTGGAGGTGTGTCGATTGAAGATCAATAGAATGTAGAAGATAATGGAAGATGTCGATGAAAAAATAAGAGGAAAAGAAGAGAATGTCTGATCTTACGTCAATCTTGTTTTTTTTTTTTTTAATTTTTTTTTAATTTTTTTTAATTTTCAATTACCTCATTAAGGGTATTATAGGTATATCAACTAAAATTAAATGGAAATAGAGAAGGATGACATGTGTCATGATTCTAGTGGTTAGGCATATTAGTAGGAAGAAATAGTAGGAGGTAATTTAATTTCTCTATTTGGAATACCCTTGTTTATACGATAATATTTAGTGTTGGTCAGAGAGAAAATAATGAAAACCCTTTAGGGTTATTGAGTATTTAATCAGAATATACGTATTGTGTATTCAGTTAGATTATATGGGAAAAATACATAACAATTTCGTGTGCTCTATACAAATGATGTTTTCTTTCTTTTTTAAAATTGTGTTGGCTAAAGAAAATGATAAAAAAATTGATGATTACCGGGCAAGATGAAAGTAGATAAATGTATACAAAACTTAGTTTAATTGTAAACGTGTATGAAAATATAAGTTTAATGATGTTTCTTGAAAAATAAATATGAGTTTAATGATTTTTTTACCACATGAACTAGCTAGACCTATTATAACCGGAAAAATATAGTATTTATTATACAAAAAAATATATATTTAATGGTAAACTCATTTCCCTTTATAAAATCATATAAACATCGACGTCAATACTCACACTACAAGAATAAGTATCTATAAGGACGATACCTATAAGGACGACCAAAGTCGTTTCTATAGATCATCTATTGAGACGACATGTCGTCTCTATAAGGTTAACCAATTTTTTTGACCGGTTAATCTATAGAGACGACATGTTGTTGCAATAGGTTATGCGGATGATTGCCAAATTTGTGAAAAGGTATAGCTACGACTTGTCGTCCCAAAACGTTAGGCGAGAATTTTCACGGGATACTGGAAAGGTATAGGGACAACTGGTCGCCCCAAAAATAAATAAATTAAATATATTTTATATTTGTTAATGTGTTTAACCGGAATACTGGATGGAAGTCGTTTTTTTCAGGGTTTTGGGGATGACAGTTCGTCTATAGGGTTTCTACTACCTAAATCGAGAATACATCCTCCCATTCTCTCATTCAGACGCAATTCAATCGCAACTCCTTTTCACAATTTCCTCTCTCTCGATCGACGATTGCTAGACGTTGAACACCACAGGGGACGACCATCTTCACCTCCGGCCTCCTCAACAACAACCACTGTCATTGTCGGCGTTGGTACCAGCTCCTTTCCGGCGACCTGCTTAGGTAGTTCATGAAGGTAGTCCCCCTTCATTATATTCGTGCATTACTAGCATGACGATTTCAATAAAGGTACGCCGCATATTTGATATACTTTGTTACATTGATGAATATCTATATGCGATTTTTTTTCATCAAGCTTATGTATCAATAAATTTCTTTGATATCGTATTGTGTAAAGTAACGTACAAGGTAAAACTGGTAAAAGGATGTTATAATTTCATGATATCACCAATAGATCCTGTAGGTTTTCTTGTATATACGATTGTGTAAGTTTTGATGACTTAACCTATTATTAACAGTAATTGTTCGATTTAGATCAAATTTGTGCTTGTTTTCTGCTTGTGTTGTATATCTTGAATGTATGTGATTTTGTATTCAATTAACATTATAGGACAAACAATACAATTGAAATGGATATAATTTTTTTCATGCTTGTAGGCACTAAATGGAGTACTGCTGATTGGTTCTCCAATTATGGCTTGGTAGGACAATTAATGTAATCGACATTGGTAGATATTTGTTAGAAGAGAATTTGGAATATGAACTCACACACTACTAAACAAACTGCATATCTATGCTTGATATGCGTTGTTGACATTGACTGATTCTGTTAAATAGATAAGTACTAGTCTTTCTATTATGTGTTTATTAACATGAATGATATTACATGTTTCTCAGCTTGCGTTGTATGTCAATTTATGAAAACTACAACATCCTTAAAAGCATGAGTTAAAAGTTAGATGAAGATGATAGAGTTGTTTTATTGGAAGGAGGTGGTCTCCAATTGGCTTCTCCTAGAAGCCATAGTTCGTCTATTACATCTATTGCTGTCAGGTTTCCATGTACTCCATTTGTTCCTTTTTGTATAAATATAAATTTATTATGGAAACAAACTTATATAATTGTCTTATCTAAGCTATTTACAATGGATGAGTCCTTCTTGCTTGAGAATCATTTGACATAGAGAGTTGTGTATGTGACTTTAATCTAAACTTCTAAAGCTTCAATTTTTTAAATTTATATTACAAAGTTAATGATTTATGATACTCTTCCTGTTCCGTTTCTACAGTTCAGAGTTCTGCTTCTACTTATGTTGATCAGATAAACTTCTTTGGCAATTCAACAAAGGTTTTAGCTCTTTATCTCCATATTAAAAAGTAACATTTGACTTGACACATAGTTTTTTTAAACAAATCTATGACTATTCATCAAATGTATGAAAGCCCCTTAACAAGAACAAAATAAAGAAGATTTGTGGACCATATTTATATTGGCTAAGTTCAGGTAATGACTACTAAAGGGTAAAAGAATAAATTAGTTCTTAAAGCTTACCCAAAAAGGAAATATTGCATTTTTTGGGGATAACCCAAAATAAGGGTGAGGATTCATTTGAGTATGCTAGGATTCAACTACAAACTTGTATACATTTAGGAATAGTTAACTCTTATGCTAAGTGAATAAATTCATATTCAAAACTTTTTTATGATATAATAATCTCTTTACCACTAATTTCTAGTATTTTTGTTGTTGCAGAGTTATAATCGAGATATTTTCTTGTTTCTATACTTTCTTCTTATTATAATATCAACAATTACATCTTTCAATATGTTTTGGTCAAAAATTAATCAAGTGTAATTCGACCAAATTGTATGAGAGGTTGTGGTGTTAGTGTAATGTAAGTGTAAAATAATGTTCAAAGTGAGACAAGTGAGTTACAAGGAAAGCCCTTGATCCCTTCTAGGATCTCCGACATAAAATAATGGGAGGTGATAATAATCACTCGCATTGATACGTTTTATTGATTTTAATCTGAGATTACAAAGATGATGAAGGTAATACAAGTACTAATGTAATGCTAGAGCTAATCGTGTGCCTTGTGTGCTAGATACATGTGTTATTTATAGTCTAGTGTAAGTAACAAGAAGTTCGATAATTTCGGGATCCTCCAGAATCAGTATATGAACGTTGTTTGACTTGGTATTCCGGGTATTTTGCCTGGTTGAGATGACTCTTCGTTGAGAATAAGTCTTATGTTGACTAATTCCGCACGTGAGAGAAAAATAAAGAAAAATATAGCTGTTAGAAGCGTTAAGAAATATTATTAGTAATAATCAAGATCCTGGGATATGTTTAAGGATCCTGAGGCTTCATAAATATTTAAGGATCCTGAATGTGATCCTGGGATCCTGCCCGTAACAATGGCCCCCAAATTATACCTACGAAATATTGAGGTTAGTTTTCCCATATTTAAAGGTATAATTTAAAAATAGTAAATGAAAGTAATAAAAGATTTGAATTTTAAACCCTAATCGGATAGGGTTTATCGGCCCAATGTTAAGCATCACGCAATCAAATCGTACCCTCTCTCTTCTGTCATTAGGTTAAATAGGTTAGTCCTATTAACTTCTTTTACCTTCCCCAACACTTCATACGAACGTCTCCGGCCACCTTCATATGTAATTTCTTTTTCTTGTTTGTCTTTTGTTTTCTTCTTTTCTTCGATCATGGGCAAGAAGGCGAATCGTTCTCGCGCTAACATTACTGCTCCTCCATAGAATGATTTTGTTGATCAGGGGATTCTGGCCTATGATGAGGTATGCTCCTTCAATGACGAGGACATGCAGTCCTTAAGGCCAATGGAGCTTTTCGCTCCGATGCGATCTTTAGGTCCTTTAATCCTTCCATTCAGCCCAATTCACTTCTCCTTCTTGGGTATGCTTCCCTGAATATCCATTTTCTGTGGGTCTCAAATACCCTTTTTTAGTTATTGTTTCTGATTTCTTTCAAGCCACGTATTTTTTCGTATATCCAACCAATGCCATTTATTTGGAGGATTTTGTATTAGATTGAGTGAGTGAATCATTTCCACAATCTAGACATTGATCTTACTGATTTGGCTTTTGTTTATGATCTCTCTACTTTTGGGAGTTCTCGTTTTCTGTTTAAGGTTAAAACCAACAAGTCCCCTCTTATCCTGAAAACCAAACACAACGATGGAGCCTGGCAAGAAAAATACTTTTTTATGAGGCGAGACTTTATCACTGGTGGGGATCTCTTGCCTAAAGCTTGGGTTGAAAAGGGTAGGATCTTATTTATTAATCTTGAGGATCCAAGGATTTACATTTCTTATTTCATTATTTTGATGTAGTTTACAAGTTCGGAGAAGCTTTCACTATCGATGGGGATACTGAGGATAGGGTTAGGCAGTTTCTTGCTTTATCTGCAGATATCAGATCATTCAAGCTTGCGTCTCCCAGCCTCCAAGAAGGTTCATCTACTACAGCTTCAATGGCCACTAGTAAGGACTTCCATTATTGTTCTTATTGTTGGGTTTAGAGCATTCTAACACTCCTAAGGTGTTTATGCAACCCTAAATACCTTGGATCTATGTTTTCACTAATTATACATGCAATGGTGTTTCCAAGGTATTAAACCTATAACTAGCATACAATTATCATATACCACACAAGAATATAGTTAAGATAACATACCTTATGGTGGAGATTGAAGTCTTGATGTATCTAGCCTTAAGAGCTTAGCCCCAATAGTGTGGAAGCCTCAAGTGGAATCACAACACATCATGGACAAAGGAGGAACTTGAGAGAGAATCTCCATGCACCCAAAACCACCATGAACTCCAAGAATACACTTGTGTCGATTTTGGGCAATGAAGTATGTATTTATATGTGGGATTTCTAGGGTCATGGATATAACCCAAATCCATACCCATGGATCTTATGATCCATGGTTCATGTGACCCAACTCTTTATGTATCCATACATAAACTTGGTCCAACATGGATCATAAACCCAACACACATAAATATAACTAATTAACATAATTAGTCCCCATAGATTTAATTAGTCTCCTTTTGATCACTAAATCAATTCTAAATTAATTCTTGATCAATACTAATTAAAACCATATGATTTCATATTAATATATTAGTACTTATAATATATTAATAAATCATATATAACCTTCTCTCAAGAGTCCATCCTAACAAATTGTCCTGATGATATGCAATCCAAATGGACCATGCTACTCTCGGTTCAAGTACATACCAATAATAGTTATGGGCTTAGACATCTAATCCAACAGTCTCCCACTTGGATAAGTCTAAAAACTATTATTGAAAGTACGACTTCATAATCCAACTAGCAATCGTAGCTCTTAAAGCAGCGGTCGAACTCTGAACAAATCAATGACGCGTCCATTAGATAAGTGATCAAATATTCCTCCATTCTAGATATCATATGGACTGAGACATGGATTATAATCATTCTCTCTGTCCATTTGTTGTTTCCCGATTTTTGATTTATGACAACTGACTAATTGAACAAATCAAATTAGTTCAGGCTTGGCCAAGCACTTAGGGGTGTCATCACTAAATCATCGAGGGCCCATAAATATCGCTTTTATCCTTATGAGGTAAAAGGAATGGATAAACTTCGACTCATATTCTTGTACTAACTACTTGTTGAATCATACACAAAAGCACGTTTTATAACATCAAGTTACTGATGCGTTTTCGTACAATCAATGTATAACCAACTCATAGTCAACAACTCATATCTCTAGGTTTGAAGAATATAAGATATTATCGTCTCATGATTCACTCGTGATAAAAATCCATGAAGTGATTCAAATGAGCGTGGGTTTAATCCTATACTCAAATCTTATTCCAGGAGCACTCATGAATATTGCTGTTGGATTAGGTGTCTAAGCCCATAACTATTATTGGTATGTATTCGACCCGAGAGTAGCATGGTCCATTTGGGTTGCATATCATCAGGACAATTTGTTAGGATGGACTTTTGAGAGAAGGTTATTTATGGTTTATTAATATATTATAAGTAATAATATATTAATATGAAATCATATGTTTTAATTAGTAGTGATCAAGAATTAATTTGGAATTAATTTAGTGGTCGAAAGAGACTAATTAAATCTATGGGGACTAATTATGATAATTAGTTATATTTATATGTGTTGGGCTTATGATCCATGTTGGACCAAGTTTATATATGGATACATAAAGAGTTGGGCCACATGAACCATGGATCATAAAACCCATGGGTATGGATTTGGGTTATATCCATGACCCTAGAAATCCCACATATAAATAGATACTTCATTGCCCAAAATCGCCACTTGTATCTTTTTAGAGTTCATGGTGTCTTTTGTGTGCATGGAATTCTCTCTCAAGTTCATCCTTTGTCCATGGTGTGTTGTGATTCCATTTGAGGCTTCCACACTATTGGGGCTAAGCTCTTTAAGGCCAAATACACCAAGAATTCAAGCTCCATCAAAAGGTATGTCATGCTAACTAGTATATTATAATTTTATGTTAAATGCATGCTAGTTGTAAGATTAATACCTTGGAAACCATTTGCATGTATAATTAGTGAAAACATAGATCCAAGGTATTTAGGGTTTTATGTGCACCATAGGATGTTGTAGTATACGAAAACCCAACAGTGGTATCAGAGCCAAGTTGTTTTCAATTATACTTGATGCAAGTTGCTGAAAAAAAAACTGAAAAAAATCGAATTTTTTGCTGTCGGGACAGTAGACTCGACGAGTCCATGAACAAATTCATCCAACTCGTCGAGTTGGTTCATGCACTCGACGAGTTGGACCCCCTGACAACTTATCTTCGAGTTTTTTTTGGCCTGTTTTGGATTAGAATCATTACCGCAAAGTGTTTTTGTTCATAAAATTTGTTTTGTGATACTATGGTAATGTTTATTCTCATCCAAATAAAGGATAATAATCAAAGTTTCAAGTTTTATACATGTTTATATGATGCTTGAAAAATGTTGATTATGAATGTTCATGTTTATGAGTTTGTTTAGATTAATAGGAAAAATTATGAGATAGTTGTTTTCAATCCAAATTAATCTTGAAGTTGTTCATAATATGTGTTTTTGTAACTTGTCCTCAAGTTACATGAAAAGTCACATTTATGAATTTTAAAACCCATAAAAATTCCATAAGTTATGAAAAAATGAAGAGTCACATTTTTAATGCTTTTAAAGTCTTCCATAACTTGTCTACAAGTTATGGAACTTGAAGAGTTTTTTCCATTAAACCACTTTAAAATTCATAAGTTATGGAAACCATAAGTTTTTTGAATTGTTCAAAACTTGTCCTCAAGTTTTGGAATTTGTAAAGTCAAACCCCATATACACTTTAATTCCAAACCCAAAAATTTTAAAAGTTAAAGTTCAAACTTTATGGACTTCATTAAATTAATTAAAGTGTCTAATTAAAAGAGTTAATAATTCCATAAAGACATGGTTTAAGTTTAATTAAATTAAGAGTATAGGTTAATTAATAGATTAAACCACCAAGTATTTTAAATGTTTAAAATACACCCTTATACTATTATAATATTAATAGTTAATACTTATATATATATATATATATATATATATATATATATATATATATATATATATATATATATATATATATATATGTATAAGAACAAAGTCAGTCTTACCGTTAGTAGGCCTCATTCACGAAGCCGGTCTATAAGGGGGGTATAAGGTTACTGCCTATAAAATGGCAGTTTAATGGGTGTCCACTCTCACCCACCGCTTCCTTGACCGGTGGAGGGTCGTTAGCCGAACGGGTAGGACAGGGACTATAATTCTCCCTTCATTAAAAGTATTAATGATAAATACCAAGTAACTAAACCTTTTATAAACACCCAATCTTAGTTACTTAGGAAAAAGTGAATAAGGTGCTAATCCATGAAATTACACTTTGCACTTTGTTTAAGTCGGTTAGTGGAGCGTGTGTGGTTAACCGGCACACTAAATCGTATTTAACAAGGTAGGCAAAGGGTAACCTAATGTTTATCATAGTATCGATGGAGCGTGTGTGGTTAACCGGCACATCGATTGAGGGGTAAACACTTAAGGGTACCAAGTAATTTGCATGGTTACTTCACACCTTGTTTTGTGATCCTCGGCATCCCAGTCACAAAACCTGAAGGGCACACTCGAGATTGAAACATGCCATTGAACAGTTCAATGAATCTCAAAGATCTAGGAGTTTCAAAAACCAATTAAAACCTAATAATATATATTTCGTTTTCATGGTGGAAATTGGTGAATCGTCATTCGCCTACCTTCAAATATTTTATAGCTTGGATTACGGCATCCCTCTTCCAAGTTATAAAAGTATTGTGTTGGGTCCTAGCCTTAATATTTCATATTGGGTGTTATATTAAGGACTTTAAATCAGCTATCTTGAGTATCTCCCAAAAGATGTCTGGTTTAGACATTTATGATCTTCCCAAATCTCTTGAAACAAGCTTTCCTAAATGAAGATGATGTCCCATGGAAATCATACTTCTTTCACCTCCTCCAATTATTCTCCCTAACCCACAAGTTCCTGAAAAGTTTAAGGTCACTCAAGCCCTATTGGCAAGCAAAGGTCTATGTGTGATCACATCTTGGAGATGTAGTCACATATTGACAAGCCGGGAGAGTTGGGTGTCAAAGTCTTGAGAAAGTTGGTGGCTCAACTACTTTCTAAGTCACATAGTGAGTTCTTTTGGAACACCTATGAAACAGACTATGACAAGACCCTTAATGATCTTATCTATTTGCTAAGATCAACTTCCTAAAAACTTTATGGACATTGACAATGATGACACTGGGAATCCAAAAAAGCATTTTCTTCCCAATGGAAATGGATCGGCCATAGTCAACTCGGTTGACCAAATGGTAAAGAGAAAAGCTAAGTCTGAGATAGTCCCATTACCAAAGGGTCTATATGTTTATATTGCCAAAGAAAGGGGCATTGGTTGTGAAGCTGCCAAATTTACCTAAGGATGTTAAAGTCAATAAGTTTGACTCTACTTCAGGTAAAGTCCACTATCTAACTCTGCTAAGTTTCTATTCTGAGATTCTTGATACATGATGTGACTGGGTCACATGTTGATGTTTTAAGAATCAAAGAAAAGTGAAGAAACTTAAAGAAAGAATATGCTGAATCTGATCGCGTAGATGGATTTCTATCGCATAGTTTGAAGATCGGATTCTTGAGCTACTTCTTAGGAGTTATGATATTTTGCTTAAGAATAGATAACAACAAGTTTTCATATGGATTGTAAGAATAAGTTTTTCCGCAAAGTTTTAAAATAAAAGGTAAATCTTTTGATTTTATTTATTTTAAAATATCCTTACAATGGCATTTGTGAAAATCTGTGTTGCTTATAAGATTCCATTAAGAGCAAGAATGGAAATATGAATTTGATTCTTTCATTTGTGGTAGTGTCTAAATTTACCAAATAAGGAAAGATTCTCATCACCCAAGTTTCAGTTGGATAGAAACTTGGAATCATGCAAGTTGTATAGCATGATGAATGAGAACTTTCGAGCATTGGAAAAATTAAGACTAACTACTTGTTCACATGGGTGTGTGAGTCAAGTGAAGGACTAAGGGATCGGGTACACATTCTTGTGCACTGGTCAGAGTCCACCACAAAAGATCGATAAGACTATTCGTCATAATTTACTATAGCTCAGTAAATATGGTTATACTTACAAGCTTAAGTGTAATTCTGAGACATTGGAAAAGGTTCCAATGTATGGCAGAGCGAATAAGAAGAATCAATTTAGGCAGAAAGATAAAAGTCTCTCAAATCTGAAAAGATGGGAGAGTACTTTAGTATCATGTTTTAAGACCATCTTAATAATTTTGAGACCTTATCACAATTCATCCTCTAAGTGCATTCTGATAGTTAAGAAGAGGAGTTATGAATTATTGAAGTGGTTAAATCAAGAAGATGATTCATACTTCGTTCCAAAAACAATTCTTAGAGTTATACTCTAAGATTGTAACTTGAGTGACATGTCTTTAAGAAGGTTTAAAACACTTATCAAATGTAAGAGTAAAAGTTTTCTACTCTTGTACATTTGAAATTGGTAAGTTGTGATGTTTTGGATAAAACAAAGACCAACTAAGGCCAATTGTGTGAAGTGTTTGTCTTGATTAGAATCCACACTATCTCTTGAATATCTGACAAGAAAGTCTTATATGTCAAGAGGACAGTGGGAGTCTTAAAGGTCTTGAAAGTCTCAAGAACTAATCAAGAATAAAACCTGAAGTTCTTCACTAGCACACGACTTGAGGTTTATAACCTATCGTGTTGACATATTCTGTGCCCATTCCAGTTAAAGTTGGCTTTGCATATGAGTTCTTAGAGTTCTCAATTGGTTGCACAACAACTTGGAAGCAATGGTAGGCCCTTGAGCTGCCAGGTGGCAAGAAATTAAGATTGAGTTCAGTCCATATGAGTTTGGATTTGTCATTATCCTTGTCTTGTGACTATGGTTTTGACAATTCACATGGATAAGAACACATACACCATTAAATCTAAGGGTCATAAGGTTTCTCTCCGATTCATGGAAATGATGGTGAGGAAACACTTCCACCAAGTAGATTTGAAGTAGATAGCAATTGTGATATTTGCATTCTCAAAGTCGTTAGTGGAGCTGTGTGGTTAACCGGCACACTAACATGGACTTGTGAGAAGTGGCAAAGGTCTAAACAATTGAGACTATGATTACGACATCCCTTTTCATAGTTCTGAAATTGTTTAGACACACCTGTGAGCTATCTAAGATAAGGTGTATGATATTGATAAAGTTTTATCAAAGCAATCTAGTATCAGAAATCTGAACTTTGGTAAGAAAGTCAATAAAGTATTGTTTTTTCTAGAAGTTCAACTGATTTCTGAGTACATGTCAAAGCTAGTGGGAGCATAAGTGTTATGCTAATAATCATCATGTTAGTGGGAGCATGATAATTATGATAAAGGTTGCAAGTTAGCAATGTTAATTATAGAAAACAAAAGGTGTCAATTGGGAAAAAGTTGTTTTGCTATAATTAAGGGAGAGGAAATTATACTTCATCTCAAATCTAAAAGCTTAGATTGAGGTTTTAATCGTATTTAGTCAAGTATATATATGAATGTTATGTTGGAATGGCTCAACATAAGAAAATTCTAATATAGGGTCCATTATTTGCGTTCTAAAATTCGATTATGATTACGACATCCCTTTTTCATAATCTGAATTATGAGAACTTGGCAATTGAAATGGAAATATTATAGCAAAAGACTGGTTTAGTCTTTATGTGATACATCATGAATCGTGTCCCATATGCTTCGGATATAGGATCAATTGCATGTGCTATATTCATCATTTCTAAAATTTTCCAAATGCCTGGGGCATTAAGAAGGGAAAAGGTCTAGAATTGGATATGACTAAAAGGATTAAACAATTGTCGAGGACAATCTAAGGTTTACCAAAGATTGGTTGCTCAAGGACAGTTGGAAGTATAATGATAATTCTGGAAGGACCATATTGACATAATCTGTAAGGAGGAAACTCTTGTTCAGAAGTGATAGTCAAAATGGAATATGGAAATGTTTCAAAGTTAGAAATTATTCAATCTGTGTAAGATTAGGAAACTTAATGCAAGAAGGATGTTTCCAAGGAGTTGATCTCCTTTGGAATGCTCTGTAATGTTTGTTGTCAAGTCTATCTGACTTTGTGCATAATCATTACAAGAGGATCAATGCATATAAGTTTAGAATCTAACAGATTTCAGTAAATGGCATGAATTTGGAATTCTTGCATTTGCAGTAAGGATTTGGGACTATGAAAAGAGGATCATTGGAGTTATGTTCAATTGATCTATTTCACAAAGTAAAGATCATAGACAAACATAGTATGCATACTTGGTGTATGGCATGACTAGTGTTTAGAAAACATAGTGTACATGCTTGGAGCATGGGACAACTATTGTTTTAAATTCAAGAATAAAGTTGATAGTTGAAACAGTATACAATGAATAATGTGTAATCATATGGTGATAAATAAAAGGTGTTTTATTTATGTTCATAGGTTTTGATACCATATTCGATTCAATTATTCTTGTGTTTCATTTTGCATGTTTTGACTTCCAGAATAAACTAGGTCATTATTCTGGATGACTAAGTTATTCAAACCATCCACAGTCGGTCATATGTTGGAAGTAGATATGAATTAAGACTATCATGGGTTGGCTTGTAGAGGTCTAAGATGTTGGACAAAGGGCTACAACACTCATGAGTGCTCATAAGTTCTGAGTATTGGATTCAACCCGCGCTCATTGGAATCACTTCATGGATTTTATCACGAGTGATCATGAGACGATAATATCTTATATTCTTCAAACCTAGAGATATGAGTTGTTACTATGATTTGGTTATACATTGATTGCACGAAAATGCATTGGTAACTCGATGTTATAAAACATGCCTTTATGTATGATTCAACAAGTAGTAGAACAAGCCATATGAGTCGAAGTTTATCCATTCCTTTTACCTTCGGGATAAAAGCGATATCTGTGGGCCCCTCGATGATTTGGTGATGACAAACGTAAGTGCTCGGCCGGGCCTGGACTGATTTGATTTGTTCAATTAGTCAGTCGTCATAAATCGGAAATCGGGAAACAACAAATGGACAGAGAGAATGATTATAATCCATGTCTCAGTCCATATGATATCTAGAATGGAGGAATATATGATCCCTTATCTAATGGACATGTCATTTGATTTGTTCAGAGTTTGACAGCGGCTTTAAGAGCTACGATTGCTAGTCGGGATCTTGGAGTCATACTTGAATAATAGTTTTAGACTTATCCAAGTGGGAGACTGTTGGATTAGGTGTCTAAGCCCATAACTATTATTGGTATGTATTCGACCCGAGAGTAGCATGGTCCATTTGGGTTGCATATCATCAGGACAATTTGTTAGGATGGACTTTTGAGAGAAGGTTATTTATGGTTTATTAATATATTATAAGTAATAATATATTAATATGAAATCATATGTTTTAATTAGTAGTGATCAAGAATTAATTTGGAATTAATTTAGTGGTCGAAAGAGACTAATTAAATCTATGGGGACTAATTATGATAATTAGTTATATTTATATGTGTTGGGCTTATGATCCATGTTGGACTAAGTTTATGTATAGATACATAAAGAGTTGGGCCACATGAACCATGGATCATAAAACCCATGGGTATGGATTTGGGTTATATCCATGACCCTAGAAATCCCACATATAAATAGATACTTCATTGCCCAAAATCGCCACTTGTATCTTTTTAGAGTTCATGGTGTCTTTTGTGTGCATGGAATTCTCTCTCAAGTTCATCCTTTGTCCATGGTGTGTTGTGATTCCATTTGAGGCTTCCACACTATTGGGGCTAAGCTCTTTAAGGCCAAATACACCAAGAATTCAAGCTCCATCAAAAGGTATGTCATGCTAACTAGTATATTATAATTTTATGTTAAATGCATGCTAGTTGTAAGATTAATACCTTGGAAACCATTTGCATGTATAATTAGTGAAAACATAGATCCAAGGTATTTAGGGTTGTATGTGCACCATAGGATGTTGTAGTATACAAAAATCCATCAACTGCAGCTAAGTCTAGCCACCTAGACAGACTACAGACCCATTCATGACAGTCTTGCCTCAATACTTACTTCCAAAGTATGATTGACTGTGGACGGTTTGAATAACCTAGTTATTCGGGAAGTCAAAACATGCAAAGTGAAACACAAGAATAATACTAATCCTATATGGCACCAACACTTTTAGAGTAAATAAAAACACCTTTATCTAAGCACCATATTGATTACTCATTATTCATGTAATGTTTCGAATTATCAACTTAATACTTGAATTAAAACAATAGTCATGCCATGCTCCAAGCATGCACACTATGTTTACCTATGGTCCTTCTTTTGTGAAATAGATCAATTGAACACGACTCCAATGATGCTCATTTCACAATCCCAATCCCTTTTTGTAAATGTAAGAATACCAAACTCTTGCCATATACTGTAATCTGTTAGATTCTAAACTTATATGCAATGATTCTCTTGTAATGACTATGCACAAAAGTCACAAAGACTTGGCAACAGACATTACAAAGTATTCCAATGGAGATCAATTCCATGGAAACGAAGTCTCATATTCAAAGTACATTCCTTTGAACATCCTTCTTTACATTAAGTTTTCTAATCTTACACAGATTCAGAGAATAACTTCCACCTATGGAAACAATTCCATATTACCATTTTGACTATCACTTCTGAACAAGAGTTACCTCTTTTCAGAATATGTAAATATGGTCCTTTCCAAAGTTTACACTATACTTCCAATTGTCCACGAGCAACCAATCTTTGGTAAACCTCAGATTGTCCTCGACAATTGCTTAATCATTTTAGTCATATCCGGTTCTATTCCTTTTTCCCTTCTTAATGCCCTAAGCATTTGGAAAATTTAGAATGGATGTAATCGATCCTATACCCGAAGCATATGGGACACGATTCATACTATAAAAAAAATTTATTTGCCATGTTATCACAATTCGAACTATGAAGAGGGATGCCATAATCATAATCGAATTTTGAGAACGCCACATATATAGAATTTCCTTATTGTGAACCATTCCAACATAACATTCATATATATATATCCTGGACTAGAGTTGATTAAAATCTCAATCTAAGCTTGTAGAATTGGAATAAAGTATAAAATCCTCTCCCTTAATTATAGCAAAATAACTTTTCAAAGCGAATTGAAACTTTTGTTTTCTATAATTAACATTGCTAACTTGCAACACGTAACATAATAATCATGCTCCCACTAACATGATAATTATAATTTATCCAACATAACACTTTATGCTCCCACTAGCTTTGACATGTACCCAGAAATCAGCTGGACTTCTAGAAATCAATACTTTATTGACTTTCTTACCAAAGTTCAGTTTTCTGATACAAGATGCTTTGATAAGACTTTATCAGAATCATACACCTTTCCTTAGATGGGTCACATGTCTGTCTAAACAATTATGATGAGGGGTGCCGTAATCATAATGTTAAGACCTTGTGACATCCAGATTCGCAGGTATCTTATTTTAAGTATTTATCTTGAATTTTAGAGAGGGACTCGGCGAGTAGGCGCTCAGACTCGCCAAGTAGGACCACACATTTCTTGCCTGATTTAATGAAGGACTCGACGAGTCGATGCGTGGACTCGGGGTCTGTGCCCTATTTAAAGGCCTTTATAGCCTCCATTTGCGGCCAATGCACCCCTGAGAAACCCTAGAGAGCAGAGAGAAAGCTTGTAGTGCAAGAGGAAGGCTAATTCACCATTTCTTGAGTGATTTAGCAAAGGAGAAGTGGTTTCCAACAAGAGGAGGTCAAGGGAGCTGTGGATCCAGGGTTTTCAAGTTCAGATCTACACTATTGAGGTATCAAATCGAACTTCCTTTCTGTTTTGGGTTAAGATCTATGATTTAGGGTTTTCTTTAACCTTTTAAGGCTTGAAAAGTTGAGCTTATGGTTCCTTGCTGGGTTAGACCTCAGATCTGGACCCATAGAGGTCCAGAGAACCTTCCCCTTTCTGCTTTATGCTTGTTCATGGAGGATTGGAGACTAGGTTGCCATTCTTAGAGTTATTTCTCCATTTATGAGTTGATGTGGGCTGCATGCACGTAAAGGTTGCACCTTTACGTGACATTTGAGCACTTGAAGGGTAGATCTGATAGTTAGGGAAGCAGATCTGACCTTAGAAGGTCATTTGAGTAAGAACATGGAAGCAACTCGCCGAGTCCATAAGTGGACTCGACGAGTCGAGTCGGGGTTGCCCCGCGATTCGTGACAGGTGGAACCCGTCGAGCGGGTCGATGACTCGACGAGCCAAGAGAGGCTAGAAGGATTCAGAGAACCCGCATGGACTCGCCGAGTCGCCCATGTGCACTCGACGAGTCGGTCAAGGTTTGACCATTGACTTTCGTTGACCTTAGGGTTCTGGTCAAGACTGATTCAAGAGAGTTCAGGGAAGGGTAGAATGGCCTTCTACCCAATCTGTAGCGATGAGGCTATGAGAGAATATTGATCGGGAATGTTATTTGAATAATAGGAGGAGGCTAGGTCGGGACGTTGAGCACGAGAGTTTATCCGACTTCATTGAGGTGAGTCTTCTCACTATACTGTACCTGGAAGGGTACCTATGTGTGACCGGAAGGTCTTGTATGCTATGAGATGTATGTGCTATATGCGGTTATGTGATATGTATGTGCTATGTGAGTTATGTATGTTATGTATGATAAGGACCGGAAGGTCATGATGATAAGGACCGGAAGGTCAAGAGGTTACGGACCGGAAGGTCGATACGGGTAGGATCGAAAGGTCTACCGGAATTCGGGACGGAAGTCCCCTAAGACACATGGATCGGAAGATCCTACAGGGTTATTGCCTGGAAAGGCGTATGTGTTGTATGTGGTATTTGGGGAACTCACTAAGCATTTATGCTTACAGTTGTAGTGTTATGTGTTTCAGGTACTAGCGAGGACCGTAGGAAGGCGCCGGCATGATCCGCACACACTTATAGAGACTATATTTTGAGATTCTGGGATTTGTTTGTTATGATGACTTTGGATACAATTTGTTGTTATTGTTTTTGATGATTGAAAATATGATTTAAAAATGAGAAAATTGTTTTGAAAATTTACGTTGTTACAAGTTGGTATCAGAGCCTTGGTTTGAGGGATTCGGGTGCATCTTCGGATGAATCTGAACTCAAACTGAGGATTTGAGAAAGTTTTTCCTAAAATAAACAATTTTTCCAAGAGAGTAAAAGATTTTGAGAAAGGCAGAAGGAAGCAGTGTGTACGATCAGCCAGCGCCTGAACGGTGATTTCCCAAAATACCCTTACATTATGTGTTATGAGATATGTTATGATATGATATGCATGCTAGAGTAGGCTAGGTATTCATATTAGGACTAGAGTGGCCTGATTTGTGATGCCTTAGCCTAGGGATATTTCTGCTGCTATGTGATGCTTGAGAGTGAGTAGATAGCAGTGAGGAGCTTATGAGAGGTCTACCGAAGGGTAGCCTATGCTAGGGAGATGTAGAGTGCTTGTGATCTGGGATCCAAGGAGGAGGACTTAGGGTGAATACTGATGCGGTGTGGACGGTAGTATAGGGCCCGTACTACTGAAGACACTGGAGCAGTGCGCACTCTAAGTAAGAATCCTTTGGGTACTAGGGAACAAGTAGGGTTGAGTTATCGAGTGCGAGTATGCTCAAGCGAGTCTCTGATATTATTATGTTGTATTTCAGAGACATCATGGTTGGGACACGCCACAGACCTGAGCCGAGCGGCGTGAGTGACGAGGAGCTTCGTCAGATGATCCACGATGAGGTGGCGGCGGCGATCCGGGCCGAGATTCCGGAGATGTTTGGGTCTATCAAGACCACATTGATTGAGACTTTTGATGAGCGATACGCAACAGTGACTGAGGCTGCGGCTGCTGCGGCTACTACAGCTGTGGCTGCTGCCAGACCTCAGGGAGGTGACTCGTTGTTGCTTCGAGAGTTCAGCAACACGAAGCCACCAGAGTTTGACGGGACGCAGGATCCGATCATTGTGATGAGATGGATTTCTGATATCGAGGGATGCTTCTACACGTTTTCATGTCCGGAGCATCTGAGGGTACGGTTCGCATTGAACCAGCTTCGCTTGGGAGCGAAGGACTGGTGGAAGTTCGTAACGGCGAGCTTCACTCTTGCAGAGATTTCAGCGGTGACCTGGGAGAGGTTCACCACCATGTTCAGAGACGAGTATGTTCCCCCAGTGGAGAGGGAACGGTTGGTTCAGGAGTTCTTGACCCTCAAGCAGTGTACTGATTCGGTTACTGTGGTTACCAGGAAGTTTCATGAGAGGGCGATGTTCTGCCCTGAGTAGGTGTCTACTGAGCAGGCACGCATGAGCCGGTATTTGGGCATCTTGAGGAGGGATATTCGGGAATTCGTGTCGAAATCGACTTACCGGACATTTGCTGAGCTCCAGGAAAATGCCCGGAAGAGGGAGATTGAGTTGGAGACTCAGGCCAGGGAGGAGGCCGAGTCTCAGAGGATGGATCGGCGGCGGGCACAGTCTCAGCCGGCAGCCAAGCGGGCCAAGTCCGCTGACACGAGATCCGGAGGCCAAAAGGGCCGCACTTGTGGGAAGTGCGACAAGGGACATGATGGGGTCTGTCGATTGGGTGCTTGCTACAAATGTGGCAAGGAGGGGCATATCGCCAAGGATTGCCCCAAGGGGTTTATGGTTTGCTTTCATTGCAACCAGACTGGCCATCGGAAGGCCGAGTGCCCGCAGTTACATCAGGGACCAGCACAGGGATCTGCACCTGCTGCTAGGGTTACCGAGGTTCGGCCAGCGAAGGTCGAGGCACCGAAGGCTCGCGGGAGAGCTTTCCAGTTGACAACGGAGGAGGTCCGCGCAGCGCCCGACGTTGTGGCTGGTATGTATTCTTTATTTATTTATGCTGAGTTGAGATATTGTGCTTATATTATGATATGCGTAGGTACTTTTCTTGTGATTTCTGTACCTGCCTTAGTGTTATTCGACTCGGGTGCGAGTCGATCATTTGTGTCGATAGCGTTTAGTCGGCACATCAGTAGCCAACGAGAGGCATTGAGTCGACCTCTACGAGTTTCCATAGCTGACGAGCGAGCGGTGTATGCTACGGATGTGATTCGAGGATGTGTACTCAAGATCTTCGGTGTTGAGTTCCCGATAGATCTAGTCCCGATTGCAATGGGGGACGTATGTGTCATAGTAGGCATGGATTGGTTGAGCCGATTTGGGGCTGTTATAGACTGCGAGCGACAGTTGGTGACGATATGAGACCCTAGTGAGGGAGTACTTACGGTGTACGGCGAGGGTACCCGATGTGGGTCAGCATTTTGTTCCGCCGCCAGAGCGAGACAGAGTTTACAGCAGGGCTGCAGCGGGTTTGTAGCCTATGTGATGGACACACGAGAGGCCGCTGGGAGGCTAAGTTCGATCGATGACGTTCCGATAGTGCGTGAGTTCCCGGATGTTTTTCCCGAGGAGTTGCTGGGCGTGCCTCCCGAGAGGTAGGTGGAGTTCCGCATCGATTTGGTTCCGGGGGCAGCGCCTATCGCCAAGGCGCCTTATCGCCTTGCGCCGCCAGAGATGCAGGAGTTATCCTCGTAGCTTCAGGAGCTGCTGGGGAAGAGGTTTATTAGACCGAGTAGTTCCCCTTGGGGAGCGCCGATCCTTTTTGTCAAGAAAAAGGATGGTTCACACCGGATGTGTATTGATTACCGGGAGTTGAACAAGTTGACGGTCAAGAACCGTTACCCATTACCGAGGATCGACGAGTTGTTCGATCAGTTGCAGGGAGCGTCTTGGTTCTCCAAGATTGATCTGAGGTCTGGATATCATCAGATGAGAGTGCGTGATGAGGATATCCAGAAGACGGCGTTCAGGACTCGTTATGGGCATTACGTGTTCGTTGTGATGCCTTTCGGACTCACCAATGCACCAGCAGCGTTCATGGATCTCATGAACAGGGTGTGTAGACCGATGTTGGATCGTTCGGTGATCGTATTCATCGACGATATACTGGTGTATTCGAGATCTAGAGAGCAGCACGAGGAGCATCTGAGAGAGATCCTCGGGGTATTGAGGACGGAGAGGCTTTATGCCAAATTCTCTAAGTGCGAGTTCTGGTTACGGGAGGTCCAGTTCTTGGGACATCTTGTTAACCAGGATGGGATTTTGGTCGATCCGGCCAAAATTGAGGTGGTTATGAGGTGGTAGGTGCCGAGATCACCCACCGAGATCAGGAGCTTTTTAGGATTGGCCGGCAACTATCGGAGATTTATCAGAGATTTCTCCAAGATCATCGTGCCTCTCACCAGGTTGACCCGGAAGGGTGTTGCTTTTTCATGGGGTCCGGAGCAGCAGACCTCGTTTGAGACACTTCGCCAGAAGTTATGCGAAGCCCCTGTGTTAGCCCTCCCGAAGGGATGGAGGATTTTGTGGTGTATTGTGACGCATCGATATCGGGGTTGGGTGCAGTACTTATGCAGAGGGGGCATGTGATAGCGTATGCATCGAGGCAGCTGAAGCCTCATGAGACTAGGTATCCCAGCCACGATCTGGAATTGGGGGCAGTGGTGTTCGCCCTCAAGATCTGGCGTCACTATTTGTATGGGGTTCGGTGTACCATATACACGGACCGTAAGAGCTTGAAGTATTTGATGGATCAGCCCAATCTGAATATGCGCCAGAGGAGATGGTTGGACGTGGTAAAGGATTACGATTGTGAGATCCTGTACCACCCGGGCAAAGCTAATGTTGTAGCTGATGCGCTGAGTCGTAGGGCGGAGAGTGCCCCGATTCGAGACACTTGTATGCGATTGACAGTGATGACTCCGGTGTTGGACACCATTCGGGAGGCCCAGGCAGAGGCCGTGAGACCGGAGAACCGCAAGAGAGAGCGGGTGATTGGGCAGGTACCTGAGTTTGTTACCGATAGTCGTGGGCTTATGACCTTTCAGGGTCGGATTTGGGTGACGTATGCAGGCGGGACGCGCACCACTTTGATGGAGGAGGCGCACCGATAGAGGTTCTCGATCCATCCCGGGGCCACTAAGATGTATTTGGACCTGAAGAAGGACTATTGGTGGCCCTGTATGAAGAGGGATGTAGCATGGTTTGTTGAGAGGTGCTTGACCTGTCGCAGGGTTAAGGCCGAGCACCAGCGTCCGCATGGCAAGTTGCGGCCGCTTGAGGTTCCCCAGTGGAAGTGGGAACATATTTCCATGGATTTCATCACCAAATTGCCGAGGACCGCGAGGGGTGTCGATGCAATTTGGGTGATCGTCGATCGGCTGACGAAGAGCGCACATTTTCTTGCTATCAGTGAGAGCTCTTCTGCTGAGAGGCTGGCAGAATTGTATGTGAGGGAGGTGGTATCGCGTCATGGGGTGCCGATCTCGATTGTGTCAGATCGAGATGTACGTTTCACTTCTATGTTCTGGAAGAAGTTCCACGAGGAGTTGGGTACGAGGTTGCATTTCAGTACCGCCTACCACCCACAAACGGACGAGCAGAGTGAGCGGACGATTCAGACACTCGAGGACATGCTTCGAGCATGTGTGTTGGACTTCGGAGGAATTTGGGACATGTACTTGCTGTTGGCTGAGTTTTCCTACAACAACAGCCACCATTCGAGTATCGGTATGCCTCCCTTCGAGCTGTTGTATGGGAGGAGGTGTTGGACTCCCATTTGCTGGGGAGAGGTAGGGCAGCGTGTGATGGGTAGCACCGAGATAGTGCTTCAGACGACAGAGTAGATACACCAGGTTAGACAACGGTTATTGACGGCTCAGAGTCGTCAGAAGAGTTATGCGGATAGACGACGATCCGAGCTTGAGTTCCAGGTGGGAGACTTCGTACTCCTGAAAGTATCTCCTTGGAAAGGAGTGATCCGATTCAGGAAGAGGGGCAAGCTGGGGCCCCGGTACATCGGTCCATTCAGGGTGACTACGAGGGTGGGTAAGGTAGCTTATCGGTTGGAGTTACCTGAGGAGCTGAGCCAGATTCATGATATCTTTCACGTGTCTCAGTTGAGGAAGTGTATAGCCGACGAGTCGGCGGTGGTACCGCTAGAGGATATTCAGGTGGATGCGAGCCTGAATTATGCTGAGAGACTAATCGCGATCCGGGATCGGAAGATCAAGGTTCTGAGGAACAAGGAAGTGCCTCTGGTGCAGGTCCAGTGGCAACATCGGAGAGGATCCGAGCTGACTTGGGAGCCGGAGTTGGAGATGCGGGAGCAGCATCCAGAGTTGTTTGCGGAGCAAGACTTTGAGGGCGAAGTCTGATTATAGTGGGGGAGAATTGTAACATCCGGATTCCCAGGTATCTTATTTTAAGTATTTATCTTGAATTTTAGAGAGGGACTCGGCGAGTAGGCGCTTAGACTCGCCGAGTAGGACCATGCATTTCTTGCCTGATTTAATGAAGGACTCGACGAGTCGATGCGTGGACTCGGCGAGTCCGCGCTGTATTTGGAAACCCTAATTCTCGGGGTCTGTGCCCTATTTAAAGGCCTTTATAGCCTCCATTTGCGGCCAATGCACCCCTGAGAAACCCTAGAGAGCAGAGAGAAAGCTTGTAGTGCAAGAGGAAGGCTAATTCACCATTTCTTGAGTGCTTTAGCAAAGGAGAAGTGGTTTCCAACAAAAGGAGGTCAAGGGAGCTGTGGATCCAGGGTTTTCAAGTTCAGATCTACACTATTGAGGTATCAAATCGAACTTCCTTTCTGTTTTGGGTTAAGATCTATGATTTAGGGTTTTCTTTAACCTTTTAAGGCTTGAAAAGTTGAGCTTATGGTTCCTTGCTGGGTTAGACCTCAGATCTGGACCCATAGAGGTCCAGAGAACCTTCCCCTTTCTGCTTTATGCTTGTTAATGGAGGATTGGAGACTAGGTTGCCATTCTTAGAGTTATTTCTCCATTTATGACTTGATGTGGTTTGCATGCACGTAAAGGTTGCACCTTTACGTGACATTTGAGCACTTCAAGGGTAGATCTGATAGTTAGGGAAGCAGATCTGACCTTAGGTCATTTGAGTAAGAACATGGAAGAAACTCGCCGAGTCCATAAGTGGACTCGACGAGTCGAGTCGGGGTTGCCCCGCGATTCGTGACAGGTGGAACCCGTCGAGCGGGTCGATGACTCGACGAGCCAAGAGAGGCTAGAAGGATTCAGAGAACCCGCATGGACTCGCCGAGTCACCCATGTGTACTCGACGAGTCGGTCAAAGTTTGACCATTGACTTTCGTTGACCTTAGGGTTCTGGTCAAGACTGATTCAAGAGAGTTCAGGATAGGGTAGAATGGCCTTCTACCCAATCTGTAGCGATAAGGCTATGAGAGAATATTGATCGGGAATGTTATTTGAATAATAGGAGGAGGCTAGGTCGGGACGTTGAGCACGAGAGTTTATCCGACTTCATTGAGGCGAGTCTTCTCACTATACTGTACCTGGAAGGGTACCTATGTGTGACCGGAAGGTCTTATATGCTATGAGATGTATGTGCTATATGCGGTTATATGATATGTATGTGCTATGTGAGTTATGTATGTTATGTATGATAAGGACCGGAAGGTCATGATGATAAGGACCGGAAGGTCAAGAGGTTACGGACCGGAAGGTCGATACGGGTAGGACCGGAAGGTCTACCGGAATTCGGGACGGAAGTCCCCTGAGACACATGGATCGGAAGATCCTACAGGGTTATGGCCTGGAAAGGCGTATGTGTTGTATGTGGTATTTGGGGAACTCACTAAGCATTTATGCTTACAGTTGTAGTGTTATGTGTTTCAGGTACTAGCGAGGACCGTGGGAAGGCGCCGACATGATCCGTACACACTTATAGAGACTATGTTTTGAGATTCTGGGATTTGTTTGTTATGATGACTTTGGATACAGTTCGTTGTTATTATTTTTGATGATTGAAAATATGATTTAAAAATGAGAAAAATTGTTTTGAAAATTTATTCTGCCATTCTCACAAGTCCATGCTAGTGTGCCGGTTAACCACATGTGCTCCACTAATGACTTTGAGAATGCAAATATCACAATTGCTATCTACTTAAAATCTACTTAGTGAAAGAGTTTCCTCACCATCATTTTCATGAATCGGAGAGAAACCTTATGACACTTAGATTTTTTTATGGTGTAAGTGTTCCTATCCATGCGAATTTGTCAAAACCATAATCATAAGACAAGGTTAGTGACAAATCCAAGTTCATATGGAGTGAACTTGCCCGATCTCATTTTCTTGCCACTTAGTAGCGCAGGGCCTACCATTGCTTCCAGGTTGTTATGCAAACAATTGAGAACTCATAGAACTCACAAGCATATTCAACTTTTAACTGGAATAGACACAGAAATAAGAATATGTCAACATGATAGGTTACAAACCTCAAGTCGTGGGCTAGTGATTAACAATACTCTTGATTAGTTCTTGAAACTATCTCAAGATCTTTTAAGACTCCCACTGACCTCTTGACATATAAGATTCTCTTGTCAAGAACCATTCATTGACAAAACAAATATTTAAGAGTTAGTGTGGATTCTTATCAAGATAAACACTCCTCACAATTGGTCTTAGTTGGTCTCTGTTTTATCCAAAACATCACAACTTGCCAATTTCAGATGTACAAGAGTAAGAAACATGTTACTCTACATTTGATAAATGTTATAAACCTTTCTTAGAATTATGTCACTCAAGTTACAATCTTAGAGTATGACTCTCAGACTTGATTTTTTGGAACGAAGTATGATTTATCTTTTGATTTAACCATTTCAACAATTCATGATTCCTCTCCTTAGCCATACAAATACACTAAGTTGTCTTTAGATGATCAATTGTGATATGGTTTTATAATCACTAAGATAATCATAAAACAAGATACTCAAGTACTCTCCCATCTCTTCAGATTGGAGAAACTTTTATCTTTCTGCCTTATTTGATTCTTCTTATCCGTCCTGCCATATATTGAAACTTTTCCAATGTTTCAGAATTACACTTAAACTTGTAAGTATAACCATATTTACTAAACTTTAGTAAATCATAACGAATAATCTTATCGATCTTTGTGGTGGACCTGACCAGCGCACAACCAAGTGTACCCAATCCTTTAGTCCCTCACTTAACTCACACTTGCATGTGAGCAAGGAGTTAGTCTTAATTTCCCAAAGATGAAAAAATTCTTATTCATCATACAATAGAAGTTACATGAATCCAAGTTTCTATCCAACTGAAACTTGGGTGATGAGAATCTTTCCTTATTTGGAAAATTGTGACACTACCATAAACGAAAGAATCAAATCCATTTTCCAATATTGCTATCAATGAAATCATATAAACAACAATTTTTTCACAAATGCCATCATAAGGATACTTAAAATAAATAAAATCAAAACTTTTCTTTTATTTTAAAACTTGCGGAAAACTTATCCTTACAATGCAAATACATATGAAAACAATGTTGTTATCTATTCCTAAGCAATCTATCACAACTCTTAAGCAGCAGCTCAAAAATTCTGATCACCGAACCATGCGATCGAAATCCATCTTCACGATCAGAATCAACTTACTCTTTCTTTAAGCTTCCTTACTTTTATTTGATTCTACAAAACATCATAATGTAATTACATTACATCATGTATTAAGAATCTCCAAATAAGAACTTAATAGAGTTAGATAGTGGACTTTACCTGAAATAGAGTCAAACCCCTTTTTGACTTTACCATCCTTATGATATTTCAGGTAAAATGGGCAGCTTCGCAACCAATGTCCCTTCTCTTGGCAATAAAAACATATGGAATCTTTGGAAATGGTGCACGAGACTATCTCAGAATTAGTCTTTCTCTTTACCATTACCAATGTCCATGGAAGCATGGGAAGTAGATCTTCCAATCAAATTTGCTTTACCATTGCACCAAATCATTGCTGATTCAGTAACATCGAGCAAATATGTAAGATCATTAAGGGTCATGTCATGGTCTGTCACATAGCAGTCCTTAAAGAACTCACTATATGACTTGGGAAGTAATTGAAGAACCCAGTCAACAGTCAACTTCCTAAGGAATTTGACACCCAACTCTCCCGGCTTGCCAATATGTGACTTAATCTCCAAGATGTAAGCACATATAGACTTTTCTTGCCAAATAGGGATTGAGTGACCTTGAACTTGTGGGTCAGGGAGAATTATTGGAGGAGGTGGAGGAAGTGAAGCTCTATCCAAAAGGATGAGGGAGACCATAGTTGTTTGAACTTAGACATCTATGAGGGAGAAATTCAAGTTTTAGTTGATTTAAGTCCTTAACATAACACCCAATATGAAATATTAAGGCTAGGACCTAACAAACTATTTTATAACTTGGAAGAGGGATGCCGTAATCCAAGATACAAAATATTTGAAGGTAGGTAAATGACGATTTACCAATTTCCACCATGAAAAACAAAATAAATTATTAAGTTTTAATTGGATTGAAACTCCTAGATCTTTTGAGATTCATTGAACTTTCAATGGCATGTTTAAATCTTGATTGTGCCCTCTCAAGTTTGTGACTGGGATGCCGAGGATCACAAACAAGGTGTGAATAACCATGCAAATTGACTTGGTACCCTTAGTTTTATCACCCAATCGATGTGTCGGTTAACCACACGTAATCCACCGATCTATGATAAAACTTAAGTCATCCTTTGCCACACATTGTCAGTCCCATGTTAGTGTGCTGGTTAACCATACACGCTCCACTAACGACTTAACAAGGGTGCAAAGTGTAATTTCATGGGTTAGCACCAAATTCACATTTTCCTAAGTAACTAAGATTGGAAATTTATAAGTGTTTAGTTACTTAGGGTTTATCATTATACTTTTAATGAAAAGAGAATTAGAGTCCTATCCTACCCATTTGACTAACGACCCTCCACCAGTCAAGGAAGCGGTGGGTGAGAGTGGACACCCATTAAACTGCCATTTTATAGGCAGTAACCTTATACCCCCCCCTTAGAGACTGGCTTCGTGAATGAGGCCTACTAACGGTAAGATTGAATTTACTCTTATACATATATACATAATCATTAACTTTTAATATTATAATAGTATTAGGTTGAATTTTAAACTTTTAAAATTCTAAGGTTTAATTTGGAATTAAAGTATACATGGGGAGGTAACTTTGCAAATTCCAAAACTTGAGGGAAAGTATTGAAACTATTCAAAACTCTAGGATTTTCATAACTTATGAGTTTAATTAAAGTTTTTAAAAACTTTAATGAAGAGACTCTTGAACATCCATAACTTGAGGACAAGTTATGAAGTCCATAAAACTATTTATGAGAAAAAGACTCTTCATTTTGTAACCTTTGGCACTTTTATGAGTTTTAAGATTCATAAATGTGACTTTTAATATAACTTGAGGACAAGTTACAAAAACACATTTTATGAACTACTTTTAGATCAATTTGGATTGAAAAACAACTAACACATAATTTTTCCATTAATCTAAATTAACTCATAAAACAAGGTAACACACAAAAAGCTTTTGGTAATCCATAACTTGAGGACAAGTTATGGAGTCCATACAATGTCATTAAGATCAAGAATTACACTAACAAACAATTTGCACATAATTCCTATGATCTATCAAAACTCATAAGCATGAACATTCATAATCAACAATTTTCAAGAATCATATAAACATTTATAAAACTTGAAACCTTGATTATAACTTTGAAATTGGTTTACCATAATCATTACCACATTAAAAAAAGGTTTTTTTAAGTCCAAAACAGTTTAAGGTAATGATTCTAGACCAATTCAAGCACCAAAATACGAAGATATGCTGTCAGGGGGTCCAACTCATCGAGTGCATGAACAAACTCGGTGAGTTGGATGAGTTTACACTTGGAATCGTCGAGTCACTCTATGGACTTGGCGAGTCCACTGCCCAGACAACAAGAAAATCGATTTTTTAAGCAGTTTGCATCAAGTATAAGTGAACACAAGCCTTGGCTCTGATACCACTGTTGGGTTTAGAGCATTCTAACACTCCTAAGGTGTTCATGCAACCCTAAATACATTGGATCTATTTTTTCACTAATTATACATGCAATGGTGTTTCCAAGGTATTAAACCTATAACTAGCATACAATTATCATATACCACACAAGAATCTAGTTAAGATAACATACCTTATGGTGGAGATTGAAGTCTTGATGTATCTAGCCTTAAGAGCTTAGCCCCAATAGTATGGAAGCCTCAAGTGGAATCACAACACATCATGGACAAAGGAGGAACTTGAGAGAGAATCTCCATGCACCCAAAACCACCATGAAATCCAAGAATACACTTGTGTCGATTTTGGGCAATGAAGTATGTATTTATATGTGGGATTTCTAGGGTCATGGATATAACCCAAATCCATACCCATGGGTCTTATGATCCATGGTTCATGTTGCCCAACTCTTTATGTATCCATACATAAACTTGGTCCAACATGGATCATAAGCCCAACACACATAAATATAACTAATTAACATAATTAGTCCCCATAGATTTAATTAGTCTCCTTTTGATCACTAAATCAATTCTAAATTAATTCTTGATCAATACTAATTAAAACCATATGATTTCATATTAATATATTAGTACTTATAATATATTAATAAATCATATATAACCTTCTCTCAAGAGTCCATCCTAACAAATTGTCCTGATGATATGCAACCCAAATGGACCATGCTACTCTCGGGTCAAGTACATACCAATAATAGTTATGGGCTTAGACATCTAATCCAACACTTATATGTTTCATCACTAGGATCCTAGACTTATGGGGATCCTTCTTAACATACAGGATCCAAAGACACTCGTTCTAGCGCTCAATTCATCTTGTCTAAACTTTAGGATGACATGTCCAACAGCCTGCTCATGGTGAAGATGGAAAAGATCCCTACGCCTCTTGCTCACAAGAAGGCTCATCTTGATCTTACCGGGAAAACCCCGATATCTCGCAAAAGGAAATCGCATGACGTTTGTATAGAATCAATGAATCGAGTAATGAATTAATCAGAGTTTGAATTCTAGTAAGAATATGAGATTTGAACACAGGATGTAAATATGATCTTGTTATGCTCTATTATGCTTTCGAATTCTTTACAGAGTATAGTAGACAAGTCTGTAAAAGTTCTTATCTAACTCTAGTAAATAACCTTATTTATAGAGAACTGAAAGCATACAAAAAATATACTAAGGCATTGACTCTAAAGCTTCGAATGAAAGCGCCCTAGTAAAATACATTACAAAACATTCGAAGAGTCCAAAACATACTTCGACTAATTATAACAATTCGACCCTTACAATCTCCCCCTTTGTAATCATAGTCGAAGTCTTCAATTTGTAAGAAGTGTGATGGAATACAGTAATACTCTTCGAATCTCCGTGTACCAGGAGATAATCTTCTTCAGCTCTTTCTTGTCACCTTCATTGTTCTTCTTGCAATGATTCATACGAACAATCAAGTTCGTATATTGAGATGTTGAATATCTCTCGACTTCACTTGCTTGGAATAAGAACCGTTTAGACTTTCCAGCTTTGTCTTTTCCTGCGAAGACAATTCCAAAAGGCTTCAGGCAAATTTCACCATCAGCATACTTCTTCAATTCCGCCTGAGTCTTCGTAGGAGCCATCAGAGCTTTAATTTCCATTCCTTTAGCAGTAGCTAATTCAACATCTGTTAGTGCCAAGCACTCATAATAGTTTTCGATAAAAATCTTGATGTGAGCTACTCCAAGCTTGAATTCATCTGGTTCTGTGTTTTGAAGGTATGAGAATGATTTGTTTTTCAAAAGTAATGCAACTTGTATAAGATCATACAAGTTCATTAATGGAAAATCTGCAACAGTGAATTCGCAAATATTTCCATTTGCCCTGGCAACCACATACTTAACATTTTGGACTGTGTTTTCGAAAACCACATCCTTTTTCATACTTATGACCTTCTTGATTTTTATTAAAGACCAAACTTCCTCAGGGGCTTTTCCAAGAACAGCATGAAAACGAATTTTCATGTGTGTACCTTCATCTTTATTTTTAAAATTCCCTTCTGCTTTGAACCGAGGCATGATAAACATCATTTCGTTTATGGGAAAATCCAGCTGGCTTGCATCAGTATTTGTGACCAAATAACTCTGCTTTGGTTTCTTCTCGAATGTATACATGTGATTAAAAGCAACCTTGGCCTCAATTGTTTCGTAATTATAATGTTTGGCTGGATCACCTTTATCCATTCCCTTCGGATCACTAGCACGCTGAGTCATAATACTTTGAATAATCCTCAGTTTTTCAAGTTCAGCTTCTACTTCAGCCTTCTTTTCCTCTTTCGATTTTTCCACTACAATTGATTTGCCTTTATCTTTCAAGGCTTTATTGTCAATTGTCTCTTTTGGTTTTGAACCACTCTCACCAGTCTCCGAAGATTTACCAATCATAATTCCTTTCGAAATTGGTCTTGCAATTGGCATTGTTGTTACAACAGTTGAAGTAACAAGTTCAACAGAAACTATTACTGGTTTTGTTGTTGGGATTTTCGAAGAAAAGACTTTTCCCACAACTTTCGCATCTTCTCCACTAGTCTTCGACTCGCTAGTTTTCTTTCTCCCCCTTGCACCCCTGTGAAAACAGGCGGGGCAAACGTTGTTGGAAGAAGACTTGATATGCGAAAGAGAGGAGCAAGTTGTTTGTTGAGAATTGCTTCGAAGTGGACAAACTTTTGTGACAAAAATTCAGGTGTAATCAAGGAAGAAGACACCGGCCTGCCAGAAATTTCTTTTAACTCCTTGAGTAAAGTTATCACTTCCTCAAAGTTTGTACTTTCAGTTGATGAAATTTGAGTAAGTTGTGGACTCAAACTTTCATATAATTTGACAAATTTGGTGACAGCGTCACAAATTATATCAACCTTTTGATGCAATGATGCATAGTCGTGTTGAACAGTAGCTATTTCTCTTTTCATATCTTCACGAAGTTTGTGAATTTGCAAGTTTACATCCTCTCGAACTTTCTTCACATCTTGAATAAAAAGAACATGTCTTTCCTTTGCAACATTCTTCAACTCTCTCAGATCACCAGCAAATTTTGAATTTTGAGAATTGATTCGAATTTCATTGTTTTGATCATTGAGATCAACTTTCTCCAAAATTCGTGATTCAGAGTCTGTAAGCATTCCAGAGACTTTGCTCACAACTCTGGCTTCGAACATCTTCAACATCGAATCAATCTCCAGACTTGAAACAGATGAACCACCCCCCAGATCAGCTTGGGATTGAAGTATCGAATTCAACTTCTGATTCAGGATTTTAAATTGTTTCATGGTCATCAGCATATGATCAGGAAACTGTTCTTCGTCTTCATGAAATTCCAATTCATCAAACATACCACCAAACCCCTCATTATCAGTCTCTGTCTCCACAAAAACGGTTTCTTGAACAGGTGAAGTGGGTTTGGGTGGCTCAGTAGATTGAGAAGAAAAAATAGAAGTAAAGGGTTGATTAAGAACGTGTTCGAATGTTGGGGAATCTGTTGTTGAAGTAAGAGGAGTAGAAGATAATGGTAAAGAAACAATACTTGCAAAAGGAGTAGAAGTAGATGGACCTGTAGCTTCATTTTTCGAACCTCCTTCACCCATATTGACATTTGCATCCGTATCAGATACGTGTGCATGCATGCCTGAAGTTCGAACCGCCTCAGGAACAGATTTGGCAATCGAATCTTCGGGTGGTATGATAACTGTCTTCTCAGGAGTGAAACTTTCTGTGATAAGAGTAAACTCTGGAGTTTCTGGAATTCGTTCACTATCATCTTCTGTTGACTCAGTAGAGATTACAAGTTTTCGAGTCTTCTTCTTCTTTTTCTTTCACAAATGCTTTGCCATATCTTCAGCCCTTCGTTTCTTGGACACCGGTGAAACAGGTGCGGGCACTTCCCTAATTAAAACGCCTTGATGAGTGATTTGAGGTTTTCGAATCACTTGTTGTGTGGGAGACTTGCGTTTGTGGGTTGACTTCATTTTAATTATTCGAAACATTCCAGTCTTCGAAGGAATGATAAAATTTTCTTGGGTTTCTTCAAGAATAGGCTCAATCACTTGAGTCTCAGCAACAGACACTACATCAGTTTCAGGCTTATTCTTTGGAGATTTCGAAGATTTTGACTCAGTTTCATTCTTCTTCGTCTTCTTGGATTTCGTATCATCTCTATCCAAGAGTATGCCAGTTTTGATTGAAGAATCAATAGTCTTCAAATATGCCACCAATATAGAGTTCGAAGGATCAACTCTTTTAAGCATAGCATCTGGAATACGAGCAACTGATGGAAAAACTTCAGCACTATCTGTGACATCCTTCAGATAGTGGTATGATTGAAAAACTGCTTTGTCTTCATCATTGGGTACCAAAATCCCTTCCTTATTGTAAAAGTGTTGCAAAATCAAACTCCAGTATCTTGCACACGAAATACCATGAATAGCATTCGTGTGTTCTACACCCTTTTGGAATTCCTTCCACAACTGTGTAGAATAATCTACTTGAAGATCATAGTAGATGGCAGCAACCATGGCATAAACCTCCATTCTTCCTTTATCAAGGCTAACTGATCTCCCAGTCAAACATCGTAAAAAAATACCAAATAAGAAATTCCAGATTCGTGGAAGTCCAGATTTCTTAAAATCACTAATCTTGGACAATGGTGACTGATATCCCATCTCATTAAACATGTGAACGATTTGTGGAAAAGTAAATGAAACATATGGAGGCGAGTTCGAAATATCAAGAATTTGACAAAATAGTTTCTTGGTTAGCCTGACCTTTTTGTCGTTCACCAGATGAAAAGTAATCGCATCAGATGCTTTGTTGTATGTCGCAGTTGATCCTGCTTGAGAAAGCCAGGACAATGGAACAGAGAAAGAGTTGAACATCGCTTTAGCCAAAACCGAGTTCTTCAAAGCAACTATGAGCATCTTTAATTCTTCCGGGTACTAAGAAACTTCACCCTCCAAGTAGTAGTTTGTTGCTTGAATCTTCATTATTGGTAATGAAGAGGCATCTTCAGTGGTATGAGAATCAACATGAGCAGAAGTCGCCATTGTTAGGGTTTGAAGATGATGATGAACAGAGAATTTTGGGAAATTTGCTTTTTGATCGCGTAAACTGACAATGAACCCCTGGAATTCCCTTTTATATGTAACCCTTAAATTTGAATTTGAAGCGGGATATGTATTTAATGATATCCGACGTGGCACCTTGAAAATCAGACCATTACTGCAAAAAAGTAGCCATGCGTCAAAAAGTAGCTGTCACATCGCCTTGAAAAACGGACAGAATACCATACGTCATTTATAAACAACCTGTCTTGTAATACCCAAGAAAATTGTAACCGTCAGAACCCTTCGAATGGAAGCAAGGCTCTTTCATTTTTGGGATGAAAAGCGAAGTCATACGCCAGAAGTTCGAAATCATCAGCCTGAGTTGGTATTACTCAGAACCTCAAGGATTTTGTGAGTGCTGTGTTCCAAAGAATAGAGACGTGAAACAAATATAAGAAAGATATGGGATATTGTGATGTCAAACCATTGACACAAAAGCAGATGAAATCCCGGGCAAAGATTACTTCATTAATCATTAAGAAAAATGATCAATAGCTTGTGTGGATTCCCGTGAATTACAATCAAATACTTGTTGATAAGTATCAAAGGGCTTCTTTTATAATGCTTCGTGGATAGTTCAAAATTTTGTTACATGTCATCCTCAACATAAGGTGAGAAATTGTAACAGAAATTACATGTTTGACCAGTGTAGTCAGTGACAAATTGGCGTTGAAAATTTTTGAAATGACTAGGACATACGAATGAAACTCACACGAAAATCATATTCATGAAAAAAATCTGTGTTCTGGATCTTGTTGGGTAACAAACATCGTGGGTTTCGAATGTTTGATCAAGACCACTCATTCGAAATGAATATGATTTGGAGTTTCGAATTTTGGTACAGAAACAAAAGTTTCGTGAAAATATGGAACTTAGTTCCCCGCCAATTCCTTAAAAAAGATAATGAAAATTGGGTTTCACTTTCATCACGGTCTCATGATGTCAGATCATAAACACAGAGTTTTGATATATCTAAGTCTCGATGGGTTTGATCAGAGACCTCTCGGACATATGTCTTCGTGTGTGATCCTGTAAGAACTTTATGGATGAAAAAGATTGATGTAAGACACGAAAAGTACCTCTGTTATGTTTGGACCAAACAGTAAACTCTTAACTCATTTTGAGAAGAGTAAGGTAGCTCAGAGACTAATGTGAATATAAGCCTGATTGGGAAGAAATCTTCGTATGAATAATTTCATTAAGGCTTTCGTACACACACATTGAGTCATGGAGGCTTTGGTCAATATACAACAGCATGCTTCTAGGGACATCCTAACTAGTTCGAATGATGAAAAATTTATCGATTCATACGAAAAATGTACCTTACCCGAGTACTGCAAGCATAATCTCCTCTGTATCTTCATGAGAATCTGCAACAAAATACTAAAAAGAAATAAGAATCAAAATATTTTTGATGTTTTGATTTTTCGAAAATAAAGACAGAACAAACGAAAATCTTTTTGAATTTTTAAATTTTTCGAAAATTAAATGACAAAATAAACGAAAATCTTTTTCGATTTTTGAATTTTCTGAAAATTAAATGACAAAACAAATGAAAATCTTTTTGAATTTTTTAATTTTTCGAAAATTAAATGACAAAATAAACGAAAATCTTTTTGGACTTTTGAATTTTCCGAAAATTAAATGACAAAACAAACGAAAATCTTTTTGGATTTTTGAATTTTCGAAAATTGAAATAGTACTTGATGCAAATATGCAAAATTTGTATCATCCCCTTATAAGTAACAAATGTACGAATTCGAAGAGGTCGAAGCGTTGATTATAAACAGTAACAACTGAATCAACCCTTAAAATAAGTAACAAATGTGCGAATTCGAAGGGATCGAAGCGTTGACTATGAACAGTAACAGCTGAATCAACCCTTAAAATAAGTAACAAATGTGCGAATTCGAAGGGGTCGAAGCGTTGACTATGAACAGTAATCTCTGAATGCTGAATGACTTTGACTTGTCTTTTATTAAGCGCCTCTGATTCATTCCTTATCGTGCATCATTCTTCTTTTTCGCATGGAACAGAATTTTCATCGATCATTCCAAGTCCCTCTATAATTCTCACAAGAGATTTTTCATCTAAAGGTTTCGTGAAAATACAGCTAACTGATCAGTTGTTTTCACGAAATGTACTTCAATATTTCCATCCTCCACGTGATCTTTGATAAAATGATAACGAATAGCTATATGTTTAGTCTTCGAATGCTGCACAGGATTATGACAAATTCTTATTGCACTTTGAGAATCACAATATAATGGAATCTTTTTCATATTTATTTCATAATCACGCAATTGACTTTGGATCCATATTATTTGTGAAGTGCAAGCAGCAGCAGCCACATATTCTGCTTCAGCTGTTGAAATTGATACGCATGTTTGCTTTTTCGACTGCCAGCTTACTAATTTGCCATCAAGAAATTGACATCCACCACTTGTGCTTTTTCGATCAATATTACAACCACCCAAGTCTGCATCCGAATACGCTTGTACAAAGAACCCAGTTTTCGAAGGATACCACAATCCTAACGAAATTGTTCCTTTAAGATAACGAAAGATATTCTTTACAGCAGTGAGATGTGGTTCTCTTGGATTAGACTGATACCTAGCACAATTACACACAGAAAACATGATATCAGGTCTACTAGCTATAAGATAAAGTAATGAACCAATCATGCTCCTATATAAAGTTATATCAACAGCAGGTTTATCTAACGAAGGTGTAAGCTTTATGCCCGTTGCCATTGGAACTCGTAACTTCGTGCTATTCGTCAATCCAAACTTTTCCAACAGATTCTTCGTATATTTTTCTTGATTAATAAAAATTCCTTTTCTGTTTTGACGAATATTCAAACCAAGAAAATTATTGATTTTTCCCATCATGCTCATTTCGAATTTACTCTTCATCAAATCTTCGAATTCTCTAGACAAAGCAGGGTCAGTTGAGCCAAAAATAATATCATCAACATAAATTTGAACAAGCATTAGATGATTCCCCACTTTCTTTCGAAATAATGTGGGATCAACTGATCCTTGTTTAAATTTAGATTGTTTCAAAAATGAGGTAAGAGTTGCATACCATGCTCTTGGTGCTTGTTTCAAACCATAAACTGCCTTATCTAAAATATAAACATGATTTGGAAATTCTTCGTTAATAAAACCTGGAGATTGTTCCACGTAAACAGTTTCTTCAAGCTCTCCATTTAGAAATGCACACTTCACATCCATTTGATAAACATCAAAATCTTTGTGAGCTGCATAAGCCAGAAATATACGAACCGCCTCGAGTCTTGCGACAGGGGCAAAAGTTTCTTCATAGTCGATTCCTTCTTGTTATGAATATCCTTTAACAACAAGTCTGGCTTTGTTTCGAACAATATTTCCATCTTTGTCGGTTTTATTTTTTGAAAATCCATTTTAACCCGACAATCGAAACATTTTCAGGTTTAGTAATTAACCTCCAAACCTTGTTTCGTTCAAATTCAGACAATTCAGATTGCATTGCAACAACCCAATCTGAGTGTTCCATTGCAATCTTAACTGTTTTTGGTTCAATCTTAGAAATGAAAACATTGAACATGCGAAATTCTTGATGAGTATTCAATACCTCATTCTTTGCACGAATTTGAGCTCTTGTTAAAACTCCCTCTTGTGGATTCCCAATTACTTGATCCTTCGGATGATCTTTTGTCCACTTTTCCATTGGCGGATATGCTGGATCAAATTCCAAAGGTGCATCTTCGTATATATCATCGTTTTTTGAGCCTACAATCGAACAAGCATCATCAAAATCATTATTATCTTCAATATTTTCTGAATGCTCCCCCTCAACATCATCATTCAATCTTTCTTTCTCCCCCTCGAAAGAATGCATGTTGTTATCTAATGTATTCGAATCCAAGTGCTCCCCCTCCACTGGATTGTTTTGCATACTTTCGCCTTTCTCTGGAGAATTTGATGTTGAAGCATCATTAAGCTTTGTTAGTTCAGAGATATGATTATCACTTGCATTTATTTCAGCATCAACATCATGATCTGAAATTCCAAAAATTAAATCATAATCATTATCTAAGGTTTCTGAAGGTTCAGATTCATCTTGTATGTTTTTCAGAATTGGATGATTTTTAAACTGTGATTTTGGTTGTTTAACGTAGTAATCATCAAATGTAAGATTAAAAGTTTCTTCAACTTTTTGTGTTCTTTTATTCAACACACGATATGCGACTGAATTATGCGAATAACCCAAGAAAATCCCTTCATCTGCTTTTGCTTGAAATTTCGTAAGATGATCCTTGAGATTCATAATGAAGCACCTGCATCCGAAAACATGGAAAAATTTGACATTAGGTTTTCGATTGTTGAGAATTTCATATGGAGTAATGTTAAAACGACGATGAATGAACGATCTGTTTTGAGTGAAACATGCGGTTGATACTGCTTCAGCCCAAAGATATTATGGAAGATTCGCATATGCCAACATAGTCCTTGCTGCTTCGCATAGAGACCTATTTCTTCGTTCAACAACACCATTTTGTTGTGGTGTGTATGGAGATGAAAAATTATGCGAAATCCCTTTGTCCACCAAAAATGAATCAAGAACATTGTTCTTAAATTCAGTTCCATGATCACTCTTAATTTTTCGAACAATCTTCTTCAATGTTGTTTCCATCTTTTTGATAAAGTCAATCATGATTTGTGCAACTTCAGATTTAAGCCTGAGAAAATAAACCCACGTAAAACTGGAAAAATCATCAACAATCACTAAAATGTACCGTTTCTTGTTGAGAGTTGAAACTGTCGAAGGTCCACACAAATCAATATGTAAGAGCTCCAGAGGTGCAACTATTTTCGAATCAATCGTAATTGGATGACCTTGTTTATGTTGCTTGCCAACTTCACAAGCTGCACATAAAGAATCATTGTCAAATTTAAGTACAGGTAAACCTCTTACCAGATCTTGTACCACAAGTTTATTGATGTTTCGAAAATTTAGATGAGAAAGTCTTCGATGCCAAAGCCAATTTAAGTCTGATGTTGCTTTCGAATGAAGACATATAGCAGGTTTCCCTACTATTGGATTGATGTCCAAAGTGAACATGTCACCTTTCCTTTTGGATTTTAGTAACACCTCTTTTGTTATGACATTCGAAATAATACTTCCTTCTTCGTTAAAAAGAACTTGATTTCCAGTGCCCACAACAAGTTGAGAAACACTTATCAAGTTATGTTGAAGACCTTAAACATATGCCATACGATTCACTGTGAATTGTCCATTCGTGATCTTCCCATATCCTTTGACTTGACATTTTTGATTGTTCCCAAACTTCACTACTCCAGCATTTTTGAGACTTCGAAAATCACGTAAATTCTCCTTCTTCCCAGTCATGTGACAAGAGCAACCACTATCGATGTACCACTTGTTATCATATTGCTCATCACATAGTACCTACATTCAATGGAAAAATTTAGGTACCCATGGCTTTTTGGGTCCTTGGAAATTAGATTTCAATTTCGAATGTAATGGAGAACTTTTAACCCAATCACAAACTTTTGTTTTGAGACTATCAATTAAGTTTACATCTTCATTTAAAGGAACCGAAACATAAGTTTTTGATGGTTTCGAATGTTCACTGACATTACCCTTCGAATTCTGAGTATGTGAATGAACATTCTTTGCTTTTATTACTGGTTTCCAAGCTTTGACTGAAATGTTCGAATCCTTAGACGATGAACTGCCATTTGATGAATTATTCACATACTTTTCATATGCTTCGTGAATTTGCTCCTTTGAAAATGTATTTGACTGATACATCTTTCCTTTTCCTTCAAGCCAATGATCAATGTTCTTCCTTGACGTTATTCCTTTTTCTCGTGAAGTTTTCATAGTTTCTTTCTTCGTTTGATTTGGAAAATTTGGCTTTTTAGGAACAAAATCAACTTTTGGATTTGTTATAAAAGATTTAGCATATGATGTATCAACTGTTGATTTAAAATGTTGACGTTGAAAGAATTTTTGATTTGGTTTTGAGTTATTTGAAAATTTTCTTGGAATATTAGTTTCTGAAACTTTCGAAAACCTTGGTTGTTTATTCACTTCAGACTTTGAATGATTTGATTGAGATGAGTGTTGAGGTTTTGTTGAAAAAGATGAATTTTTAGCTTTGAAAACATTTTTGGGTGATTGTGATTCAGACATTTTTTGAGACTCAACATTTTGCCAAAATATTTTCTTTCTTGTTTGTCTTTTTGAAATGTTGTTTTCCTTCGAAAATTTGTCAATTTGATCTTTGAATTTCTTGGAGTTTAATTTGACAACTTTTTCACATTCCTTTTCAACTTGTTTGGAATTCTCTTTTTCAATTTCTGATTTTTCAACCCATTTTCTTTGTGGTTTTTGACGTTGGAAAACATACGAATTCTTTGTTAAGTTGTTTTCAACTGTGCTTTGATTTGCAAAAAAACCTTCATCAGTTTTTTTTGAATTATCCTCTTCAACTAACTTCTTTAATTCTGGTTTGATTTTCTCAACATTTCTAGTAGTTACGAAAACTTGATTTGGAAAAATGACATTATCTGTACATTTGAAATTTGGATAAACCACTGAATTCGTTTCAAGATAGTGTTCACCTTTTTCATTCATCACTTTTTCGAACTTTTGTGTATCACCATACACCTGATCAACCACAATTCGAGGAGTTTCTTCTTCCTTTGAAGATTTCTTTTCCTTCGAAATGTTCACTTCATCTTCATCATCACTATCATCAGTTTGGCTGTCTTTGAGATCCACGAAGTTCATATCATAAACTTTCAAAGTTGAGGGTACATCAGTTTCATTTTCAACCATCAAATCCTTAACTTTTTCTTTTCCTTTAGATGTTGAAGCAACATTAACAACAGTCAACTGAGAACAATCAACATCTTCAAGTTCACTAATTTCACTAATATTGTCAGAATTATCTTCAATATCAGCAAAATTAGACTGAGAATCAGATGTTGAATTCTCAGTCTTTTTCAAAATTTGAATTTGTTCAGATTTAGTCAAAGTATCATTCACTATGTTAACTAATTCATTCGCATCAAGACATTCATCAATTTTGACAATTCCATATTTATATCTATCATCAGGAACTCTGTCAAAATCAGCTATTATTTGCTCACAATCATACGAAATATTATCTACCTTGGCTCTTTCGAATGCTAGGAAAGGTAGTAATTTTCTATGTTGCTCTTTACTTATATCACATGAATGATGTAAATCAGTTAATTTGCTATAAAGTCGTTTAGCAGAATTACAATAGATGTTTCTTTGTGCTAGCAAAAGTTTAACATCACTCGATAACCTATCCCTATCACACATTATATTTGTCATTTGTAATTCCAAACATTCAATTTTTCTTATTTTCATGTCTAATCTCTTTTTGACCTCTAACAACTCCATTGACAATTTGTTGGCCTCATTGCTAGCAGACACAACAATTGAATCAAAATAAGTAATCGTCTCATCAAAAGAAATTAGTTCAGAGTCATAAGCATGTGTAGGAATATTAAAAGATTCTAGAATTTTACGTACCTTTGTTGTCATTGGAGATTTGTCAACTGCTTTGGATACGAAGCATCGTCCCCTCACTTCGAATTCCTCATCATCTGAGTCCTCCTCCATTTTCGCATACAACGCTCCATGCGTTGGATTCCTCATTTTTTCATCGTCTGACCCGGATGACCAGATTTGATAAGTTCCATCTTCATCCTCATGCTCACCCTTTGCAACCAATGCCAAATTCTTTGCTTTAGCACGAACCACCTCAAGCTTCTCTGCATAGTATGCCTCATCTTTGACTTTATTCTTCCTCTCATCCTTCTTTCGAAGCATACAGTCATTTGCAAGATGATTCGCACCGTTGCAATAATGGCAATCTATTCCAGCATCACCTTTCAGCTTCTTCTCACCCTTTCCATCAGCTATCTTCGAATCTTGCTTCTCAACTTTCTTTTTCTCCTCAACAACATTTTTACTCACAAAATTTCCTTTCACCTCAGCAAGCTTAGTCTTCGAATTGAACGACTTTTTGAAAAATTTATTGACACGATTATTCGAGTAAAATGCTATGACTTCATCATCCGAATTCATGATGAATCCTTCTTCTTCCTCAGAATCACCATCTTCAGCTTCTTTCTCAGAAATCTTTGACACAAGAGCTAATGGACCTCCCAAATTCAACTTCGATTCCTCAGCAATTTCATTTACTTCAATTTCGTGTGATTTCAAGTGATTGTACAAATCATTGAGAGTTGATGTATCAAAACTTTGCTGATTCTTCACCATCATACTCACACTTCTCCATTCTTTTCGAAGCCCCATTACAAAGATGAGATTGAATTCCATTGAAGTCCTGGTAATTCCATAGCGATTGCAACGAGAGATTAACTTGTTCAGACGATCATAGTAAACTTCAATTGTTTCTCCTTCTTTTTGTTTGAAGTCTTTCAACTCAACCAAACACTGTTTAACTGAATCGATTTTTGTTTTCTCACTTCCTTGAAATTTATCTTTCAGATTGTTCCAGATTTCCTTTGCAGTTGTACAACTCCTAACGTAATTATACACAACTGGAGGTAATGCACCTCGTAGTTCCCTCATACACCTCTTCTCCAGTTTCTTCAGACGATCAGTTTGATTATCAACTCTAGAATTTGTAGAATATGATCCAATTGGTTGAACATTCACTGGAATATTGACATTTCCAATGATACATGACCATAATTCTTCATCCAGACCATTCAGATAATCCTGCATACGATCAGCCCACTGATCATAGTATTCAGGGATTAGCATTGAAATTTTGGTTGATGAACCTAGCAGATGAGAAAACGAGATCATCGAATTGAGATTGAAACTCGCCATTGTTGTACGGAAGAAGATTTTGAGAAGTTTGAAAAGATTTGAGAATTTGAAAACAAACTAGATGAATCAAATCGAATTGATGAGAATAACACTCGATTCAACAATTCAAATGCAGAATCGAATCACAGACTAAGATCTTGACAATTTTTCACTTTCAAAAAGTGCGGAAACTTTTGAATCAAAGAGTTGATTCAAAAACTTTTTGAACAACGTGAAAATCAGATCAGAGATATGATTCCTGCTCTGATACCAATTGTAGAATCAATGAATCGAGTAATGAATTAATCAGAGTATGAATTCTAGTAAGAATATGAGATTTGAACACAGGATGTAAATATGATCTTGTTATGCTCTATTATGCTTTCGAATTCTTTACAGAGTATAGTAGACAAGTCTGTAAAAGTTCTTATCTAACTCTAGTAAATAACCCTATTTATAGGAAACTGAAAGCATACAAAAAATATACTAAGGCATTGACTCTAAAGCTTCGAATAAAAGCGCCCTAGTAAAATACATTACAAAACATTCGAAGAGTCCAAAACATACTTCGACTAATTACAACAATTCGACCCTTACCGTTTGGGATCTTGAGAATGGTGGTACAGATGAGGCGCTAAAGAAGTTGATCACCCTTTCCCAATCTGTAAGCATACTTTTGTATTTTTCATTTTGCCTTATCTTTTACTCACAACTGCCCTTCTTAGGTTTTCGGTCATGTCTCTCGATCCCATGAGGATCTCAAGGTTAAGCTTGCCCAAACAGAGCATGCCTTGAAGGAGCAGGAAGGAGTCAACAAGGAGCTCCTACAGAAAGTTGAGAAGTTGTCTAGGGAGAAAGCTGGGAAGGAAAAATAGCATGTGGCCGAAATAGACGAAGTGATTGCTGAGGTGAGGGCGAGTACCGCTATTGGTGTCTGGGAGGCGAAAATCAAGCTTGCAGAGGATCTTGAGAATGCAGGATCCTGGAATATGACTAGATGGCGTGAGTCCTTGGGAAAATTGACCGAAGAGCCCCTGGTACCAGTCAGGATCCTGCATCGCAGCCAAAAGAAGGAGGAGAGAAGGCAGAGTTGGCTCCGGGTGGTGGTGATCAATTTGCAGCTTAATCTTGATTTAGTTTAAAAACAATTTGAATAAATTTGGGTTTGTAAAACAATATTTCAATCTTTTCTTTTGTGGGGTTGGTGGGCAACCCCTTTTATGTTATGGTTGTTTTATATTCTTTTGTTTGCATGGTTAGTTTATGTACTCGGAACAATAGGATTTCTAGGTATCCTTGCGTATTCAGAATCATAGAAAGAACCCTGAACAACCTGAAAATTGTTAGTCATCAAATTGAAATCTTAAAATAGTTAAGATCTTATTAAGATAATAGACCTTTGAACAATACGTACAAAATATGATTTTAAAGAATAGATAAAACCTGGTGCTCCTAAGGGTTCACAATCCCTTGAATAAGACATGGAAGGATCCTTACTTGAAAGATCCCTGTTAAGCTTCTACTTGGCGAATCATGGGGGATCGCTCTTCAGGGATTAACTGTGAATAATCCCAACTTCAAATGCAACATGAGAGGATCCATGTTTATAAAACCTTTGATGTTTCCTGGAAAATCCCATCTTTTGACAACACAATTACGTTCAACAAATTTTTGAGGAGAATTTCAACTTAAGACAACACATTAGTTTTAAGAAGTAACTGGGGAAAGTCTCAATTTAGGATAAACTTCAGTAAATTACTGGGGGAAATCCCAACTTTGGACAACACGTAGGTGATATACACTTTAGTAAACTACTGGGGAAAATCCCAACTTAAGACAACACATAGGTGTTATAAACTTTAGTAAATTATTGGGGAAAATCCCAACTTAAGACAACACGTAGGTGTTATAAACTTTAGTAAATTACTAGGGAAAATCCCAACTGGGGAAAGTCTCAATTTAGGATAAACTTCAGTAAATTACTGGGGGAAATCCCAACTTATGGTGATTAGCCATGGTGGCTTTATTATATCGAACCATGACACCGAGTTGATGGTTATTCGTTATGCCAAACCATGGTGATTAGCCATGGTGGCTTTATTATATTGAACTGGATTCTCAAACCGTGGGTGCTCGAACCATGGGTGCTCGAGTTGATCATGCCAAATCAAATGGTTGAACCGATGTTATCAACCAATACAACTACATCGATGTAACAGCACCGAGAAAGTCTTTATAATCACTTCTGCTTGGTAGGGAAGTCATATGGAGTAGTGAATTGTCCTATTCATCATACCAAAACAGAGATAAAGTAAAATGGGACAACGATAAGTATAAGCCTGATTATATTCGACCATGAGGTTAGAAACCAAACTAATAGAACAAGACCACGCATACGCTTGTGCGATGGGAATAATGGGTAAGCAATATGTGTCTTTAAAAGGAATCGAGGACCCCATATGGATTTGGCTATGGCGTTTATTTGAAAGATTAAAAGGTTTGAAGTAGGTGAAGACCATAGGTGGGAAGCTGATAAAAATATTGTAGAAAAAGAAGAAGATGGGCGATCTAATGCAGAAGACTTCATGAATATCAACAGAACAAGTAGCATCCCTGAAATGTCAACTTCAGGCTATGATGAAAATCCACAGGTGCCAAAACGCATGTACCGGACCATGGATACCGAACTACTGTTGGTTATATATCGAGCAATATGTACAAAACTATAGATACCAAATCACCATTGGCTATACTGAATCATAGATACTGATCTGTATGTTAGCCAAAGTAGAGAAACCGATCCATGTGTACTATAATTTTTATGGTATTTTCCTCTTATACATTTCATCGAGTAGCTTTGGTGTACTTCTCTTCTCCCTCTTTTTTACTAGAATATACTCAAATATATCAATTTTCTTGACATGTACTGGGTTTTGAAAGGCCCATTTATCAATTGAATAAAGAAATAACTTAGTTCTTTCTTCCTTGTAGGTTTTTGTTTCATTGGATAACCTGTGCTCACATTAGCCCTTATATGAAGTAATAGAGATTGGGACACATGAGTTTTTTGGTAGCTCTAAGAATTCTTAGGTATGTGACAACATCTTGAGTAGCCGATGTTAAGATTAATTCAGAATTTTATGTTTAATGCATGTTTTATTTTAGTCTAGAATAAATCAAGGATTCCAGTGAGTGGTTTCTGGTCTTTGGCAACTAGTCAAATATGTTTCCTATTTTTCTGCAAAGTCTTAATGTATATTCACAGGCAAATGTACGTAGAAAGATGTCCCCATGTTTTTTTTCATGTCCAGTGAATAAAATACATATACATTTTGCCTTTTTCTCTGTGTGAATTTTGTCTCCTGTTCTGTGTTAAGCTTGTAAAAGCAGGTCTGAGACCAACATTTGGTATCAGAGCATTCCTGGTGTATGCCAAAATATCAACCTCGTGTGATAGAGATGTCAGGAAGCAATGGTGAAAACGATAGACATGTCACACTTCATTATCCAATGTTGTCAAGATCCAATTATGCTGCATGGCCAATCAAGATGAGGGTCTTTATGCAGGCCCAGGGTGTTTGGGAAGCTGTTGAACCTAGAACAGTAAATACAGTGGTGGAAGTGAAGAAGGATAAATTGGTTTTGGCATCCATTTATCTAGGAATACCCGAAGACTTATTGCTGTTATTGGCTGAGAAGAAAACAGCCAAAGAAGCATAGGATGCTTTGAAGACCATGTTTATGGGAGCAGACAGAGTGAAGACAACAAGGATTCAAATACTAAAGTCTTAGTTTGAATCATTGAACATGAAGGAAACAGAAGGAGTAGATGAGTTTGCTGTGAAAGTGACCAACATAGCCAGTACAATGCGTACCTTGGGGGATACTGTGGATGAATCCTATGTGGTGAAGAAGCTGCTTAGGGCAGTACCAACCAATTTCCTTCAGATAGCATCAACACTCGAGCAATTTGCTGACTTGGATCAGATGACAGTAGAGGAGGTGATTGGGAGGCTTAAAGCTATGAAGAACGAATGAAGGGGCATGGTGACACAGATGATAAAAATATTCTCTTAACTCACCAAGAATGGACAGAGAGAAACAATAAGAAAGGCGAAGGTGGTTTAAAATCCATCCCAAAATGAAACCGTTCTGGGTCATCACGGGGAAGAGGTAGAGGTCAGAGCAGAGGTGGTCCAAGTGGTGGTCGAGGTGGTCGAGGCAGAGGTGGTTCTCACCAGTAGAAAGAAAGAAGTTACAATGGAGGTCACAATCAAGATAAAAGTGAAATACAGTGCTACAACTGCTAAGAGTTTGGGCATTATGCAGCTAAATGCAAGAATCCCAGGAAGGAGAGAAATTAAGAGAGTAATCTAATTCAAGACAATATTGATAATGAACCAGTCTTGTTGTTATCATCCTTCAATGAAGAAACTAGAGAAGTATTTATGAATGAAGAAAAGGTGAATCCACAGTTAAAGTCAAATGGAGATATTGGGTGTGAATCAAGCATGTGGTACCTAGACACAAGGGCCAGCAACCATATAACCGGATAAAGAAGCAAGTTTCGGGAACTAGACACAACAATCCAAGGCTCTGTAAAGTTTGGTAACAACTCAAAGGTTAGAATTGAAGGAAGAGGCATGATCATTTTCCAATGCAAAAATGGAGAGAAAAGGAGACTAAAAGAAGTATATTATATACCTGAGTTGTGTAGCAACATCATAAGCCTTGGCCAACTTTCAGAAGGGGGAGATGAAATTAGAATCAAGCATAATTTTCTAAGAATTTATGACTCCAAGATGAGACTGCTCATGAAGGTACAACGGTCACCAAATCGCCTCTACAAGATCAAGTTAAGAGAAGTCATCCCGAAGTGTCTAGTTGTCAAAATCAATGATCCAACCTGGCTTTGGCACACAAGGTTAGGTCACGTAAATTTTGCTTCTTTGAAATCAATGTCTGAGAAAGGGATGGTTGAAGGAATTCCGAAGATGGTTATACCATCCCAGCCATGTGAAGGATGCCTAATTGGAAAAAAAATCAAGAAAATCTTATCCATCCTGTACAAGCTTCAGAGCACAGAATAGGCTTGAATTTATTCACGGAGACTTGTGCGGTCCAGTCTCACTCCCACTCCAGCAGGTAACAGGTATTTCATGCTTCTTGTTGATGACTACAGCAGGGTGATGTGGGTATACGTGCTAAAAAAGATGAAGCTTTTCAATCATTCAAAAACTTTAGAGCTAAAGTAGAAAAGGAAACTGGTGAGAAGATTAAGGTCCTAAGAACAGATAGAGGTGGTGAATTTCTGTCAAATCAATTCACCACCTATTGCAATGAAACGAGACACGATCGACAATTCACCTCACCATATTCCCCACAGCAGAATAGGGTGGTGGATAGGCGTAATCAAATGGTGATTGAAATGATGAGAAGTAACCTAATAACGATGCATGCTCCGTACATGTTATGGGGAGAAGCGGTGAGTCACGCCATCTATGTACTGAACAGAATAAGCACGAAGGCATTGAAGGACTCCACACCCTATGAGATGTGGACCGGTCGCAAACCTCATGTTGGTCACTTGAGGGTGTTTGGATGTGTCGCTCACATGATGATTAACAAGAACCACCTGAAGAAGCTAGACGAAAGGAGCAAACGTGTTGTACATCTGGGGAGTGAAGAGGGGACGAAAACGTATAGGCTGTTGGATCCTGATACTGGGTCGATCTATGTAAGAAGGTATGTTGTATTCGAAGAAGATAAAGAGTGGATGTGGGACAGAACGACAAAGATACAGGGAACGCTAGGCGTAAGCTTCACCATTGAAGGCTTTAATTTTGACGATGAAGGCTTCATCGGAGAACAAAATGACGATGAGGAGATTGGACCCATTCCAGTCACGCTTGATGGGCTGGATAATAATCACTCTCCAGTCAATATGGACTAGACTATTGGTGAGTCACAGCCCAGTTACCAAGTGGACCCTCAAATAGGCCCACACGATAGTACCTTAAGTCCGACGAATTCACCATCGACGCTAAATGCACCGATTTCGCCCAATTCGTCAATCACCGCTTCCAGCTCCACTGGTAGTGGTGCTCCTAAGAGATACAAGATGCTCACGGATTTGTATGAAGCAATAGAATGTTTGATGATGACTCAAGATGTTGAAGAACCAAACACGTACCAAGAAGCCAAAAATAAAGTGGAATGGATCAATGCGATGAAAGAAGAACCTTCGGCAATTGAAAAGAATGATACGTGGAATTTGGTCGATTTACCTAAAGGAAGAAGACTAATAGGTCTGAAGTGGGTATTCAAAGTAAAACGAGACCCAAAAGGAAGCATCTTGAAGCAAAAAGCCAGACTCATAGCGAAAGGATACGTTCAAAAGCAGGGCATCGACTTTGAAGAGGTTTTCGCACCAGTTGCGAGAATAGAAACAATTCGGGTTATCTTGGCTCTCGCAGGTTCAAATGGGTCGCGTGTGCATCATCTTGATGTGAAGTTGGCGTTCCTGAACGGGTACTTTAATGAGGAGGTCTATGTCTCACAACCTGAAGGCTTCCAGAAGAAAGATGAACATGGCAAGGTATATAAACTATCAAAAGCCCTATATGGTTTGAAACAAGCTCCCATAGCTTGGAATTCATGTTTAGACAAGTATCTAAAGAGCTTGGGTTTCAAGAGATGTGCTCAGGAGTATTCAGTGTATACAAGAACAAAGAATGGAAGTACTTTGATCATTGGAGTATATGTGGATGATTTACTCGTGACAGGAAGCAATCCAGAAAAAATGAAGGAATTCAAAAAGGAGATGAATGCTAGATTTGAAATGAGTGACCTTGGTCTGTGGACATACTACTTGGGAATTGAAGTAAACCAACAAGATAAAGGAATTACATTGAAGCAGGAAGCCTATGCCAAGAATATTTTTGTCAAAACCCGGATCCTTGACTGCAATCCCACCAAGAGTCCAATGGAGCACAAAATTACTCTGACTAAAGATGGAGACAAGGAGCTGGTAAACCCAACTGAGTATAGGAGTATTGTTGGATGCCTAAGGTATCTCACTCATACTAGACACGATATAACATTTTCTGTTGTAAAAGGGATCCTTAGATATGTAAAAGGAACTTTGAGTCATGGTCTAGTCTACTCTAAAGGAGGAGAAAAGGTCACCATTTCAGGCTACACTGATAGTGACTTGGCTAAGGATGTTAATGATAGGAGAAGCACGGGGGGAATGGCATTCTATGTAAATGGAAACTTAGTCACATGGGCATCTCAAAAGCAAAGGGTTGTGGCACTTTCATCTTGTGAGGCAGAATTCATTGCTGCCACAATGGCAGCCTGTCAGGGTATATGGCTAAGGCGACTTCTCACAGAAATTACAGGTCAAAGAGTACCACCTGTGACATTGTTTGTTGACAATCAATCAGCCCTTGATCTAATGAAAAACCCAATATTTCACCGTCGAAGTAAACATATCGACATCAGGTATCACTTCATTAGGGAGTGTGTTGAGAAAGGTGATATAACAGTGACTCACGTAGGAAGAAAAAGTCAGAAGGTTGATATACTCACAAAGTCATTAGCAAGGGTAAAACATGAGGAGATGCGTGACTTAATTGGAGTTGTGAAGATTCAGAATTAAGGTGGAAAATGTTAAGATTAATTCAGAATTTTATGTTTTGATGCACGTTTTATTTTAGTCTAGAATAAATCAAAGATTCCAGTGAGTGGTTCCTGGTCTTTGGAAACTAGTAAAATATGTTTCCTATTTTTCTGCAAAGTCTTAGTTTAAATTCACATGCAAATGTACGTAGAAAGATGTCCCCAAGTTTTTTTTTCATGTTCAGTGAATAAAATACATATACATTTTTCCTTTCTTCTCTGTGTGAATTTTGTCCCCTGTTCTATGTTAAGCTTGTAAAAGCAGGTATGAGACCAACAACCGAACCATGTACACGAAACCTCAAACGACCGAAGTAGGAATCCTGAACCTCAGTTGCATATGTGCTCGATACATATTCTCCAATAGATACATTGCCACTTACAGCTTAGTGCGATAGGTGGAATAACCAATAATAAGCAAAATTGCTCTCACAAGAATTCCATCGAGCATCTTTTGTGTACTACTCATCCTTCATTCTTTTAGATTGAACATAAGTTGGATGCATTCCTTTCTTCACTATCTACTTCAGTAAACAGAAGGGAGAACACATAGGTTGAGTTATGAGGCTTAGGAGGCGAAATCAAGGTGAGAAAATGCATCTTTGTTGCTTAACTAATCAGAATGCATTTCAATCGGTAACAACCCTTGTTAGATATGAGGAATATGGAGAAGAACGTGGCGGCTTAACATTTACTTTAGATTTGGTTAGCTTCTCCCTTAGGCCCTGGTTGAGTCTAATCTCCGATGTATGAAAGAAATACCAGCGGCTATGATGAGGCTGTCAACGGGGCTGCAAGGAGATTGAAGGTCGTCGGTTGTACAAGGAGTTTGACGGTTCTCATGATTTGAAGTAACTAATCGACTGGATAAAATAACCAATCGACGATGCTAGTCTTTCATTTGTCGGTGACGATTACGAATTAATATCGATCAATGTATACCAAGCCATAAATAGCAAACCACCAATGACCTATATAAGAACAGACGCCCGAAGTATAAATGTACGAAGTTCATATGCCCGAAATAGAGATGTACCATATACGAATGAACCGTAGATGCTCGAACCACGTGTGACCGAAGTAGAGATGAACCGTATATATCCGAATCGTAGATGCTCGAACCACGTGTGACCGAAGTAGAGATGAACCGTATATACCCGAACCCTCGAACCACGTGTGACCGAAGTAGAGATGAACCATATATGCCCGAACCGTTTGAACCATAGATATCGAACCTGATGGAGTCCCAAGATAGGAAATTTTGGCACATGCATTTCATCGAGAGCATCTTCTGTGCACAACTCCTCTTTCTCTTTTTCTATCATTGATTGGTGCACAACCATCGATTGTGAAAATCATAGAAAAACAAAATTCTTTTTTTTATTGATGCTTACGACGTCTTGAAAGTCACATCGGAAAACTGGAGTAATTCTTGTGTGCGTTTCCTATAAAGGTTTATTGAGGAATGGTTGTAAAACGAATGTGCAGTGAAACCCATTAGCACCTAATACAATCGTTTTGATCAAGGAATAGATAGCGAAGAATCGAGTATGTATCGAATAAAATATATGAGATTCATTACTTCACAATATTGAAATGGGTTTGAGAGGTCGGACTTGATCTCTTTTAGGTTGTAATGAACAACCAGAAATCAAAATGAAAAGTCTGAAGTTGAGCCTTCTTCGTGCTTGTTTTTCAATTTGCGTGACCCATTTATGAGTGTGAAGTAGTTTGAAGAATGATGATTCTGATTGTTTAAGATGGAACCTCAATTCGTTTATGTGCTTCTTCTTCTTCGGGGGTGTTTGGCTTAGCTTTTGAGAGGCCAAAATTCCTTTTAAGAAAAGATCAAAGGTAAAAGATGTTTGGCAAAAGACTTTTAAAAGCTACTTTTGAATTTTGGATAGAAGGAAAATCAACTTTTTGGAAAAGTCAGGAAAACCTGACTTTTTGCAACTTTTCCAAAAAGGATTTTGGCCTATAAAAAGCTAAGTCAAACACCCCCTTCAAAACCTTTACGAGGAAAAGGTTTCTTGTACTTTTAGTTGTGTGAGTTGTACTCTTTATTCTCTTGGAACGAATACACCCATGTTTGGGAGGACTAGAGGTTGAGCCAAGCATATGGTACATTCATTGTAAACAGCTGTAAACCATTCCTTTTTTAAAGAAATGTACAACTTTAACAATCTTGTCATCAGCACACATACCAATTAGTATAATTTATGTTGCTTTGAGTACAATCTTATAAGCTTTTTATATTGGGAACATAAATATAAATATGACAGTGAAACCATAAAGTACAACTTTAAATGATAGAGACATAAACTTCTCGATTTTCACTGTATAGTTTTACAAAAATAAGAATTCATACAATTTCTTCTTTTCAATGATGCTATTTTCACTGTCAAGCTTTCTACAACGAAGACCGATTAAAGAATGACATTTTTTTAGTGAACTTCACCTCTATTAAAAGATATATTCTTACTTTCTGGGTTCTGCTTTACTGTGTTTTTCGAGGATGTTAGGATCTTTTGAGTATAAACACTCGTTTTGGTAAGACCTTTGGTGGTGCAATCCTTTAATGGCTTAGGTACAAGCGATTAACATTTTTCTTTTGCTTCTTTGTGTTATCAACAAAAACACAGTATCGTAAGGATTTTCATTGTAAGTATAGCGTATGAGTTTTTGTAACACCCCGTTTATTAAATAAATAGATAAATAAATTGATGAGTGTATAGTAGCCCTAAAATCGATATTTATATAGCAAGGTGTTGGTTTTGGGAAGCCAAATGCCATAAGTTGAATATTTCGTGGGTTAAAGTATAAATTCGAGATTGAGTTTGTAAAGATTTAAGAAGACAGGGGGGATATTTGGAAAGTATTAGACCTAATATGAAAGCATTTAGGATAGCGGGGGATAAAGAGTAAATTATGGACCTCATTTGACAATAATTGTGAAGGGAGGGGCTACTTAGTAAAATATGAGACTTAGTTTGTAAAGGATTTCAGAAGATGGGGTTAAATTGGTAAATTAAGGACTAAGTTTGAAATAAAATGAAGAAGGAGGGGCCATATCCGTCATTATGGGCTGAAGTTGTATGAAACGGGTATATAAACCCGTCACCTCCTAACCCTAACCCTAATGTTGGAAAGCAGCTGTCACCACCTCTCATGTGCATCTCAGCCGCCATGTGTGAGCATTCCTAGCCGTCGTCGCCACTTGTTTACGTTTCTCCGACCGCTCACGTCCCCGAACGACCGCCGCTACCAACCGACTCTCCTGCCATCACGGTGGAACGTTGTTCAACTCCTTCGATGTTTCGTTGCCGACGATGGTGAGGGCCTAGCGGACGTTCTTCAGGCCACTGATGTCACTCGAAGTCTCAGCCTCATCCCTGATCGTTGGTGTTACGTTTCAGTCCACGATTCCGTCGTCGTCGTTGTTCAGAAGGTCGTCCTTTCGCCGTCCCTTTCTCCGAATGTCTAGTGCTGCCACCCAAGTGACCGAGGTGGGTACATGACTTGTGACTGGGATTGGAATCGTTTGCTTTCTACTCGCGTGGGTTGAAGTTGTTTGATTAGGAACCAAAAAGGGAACACCGCCACCACCGTGAGGTGGTGGCTGCCATCGAGACTCAGCTGCTGCCGCCGCCATGAGCCACTAGGTGGGTAGCCAGACCTCTTGAGCAAATTAGAATCGTGTGTGTGTAATTGTAAATGGTATTTCATGTCCGGAAAACAGATAAGATACCCATCATTTGCCGCCAGCCATGGTGGCTGCCACCATCTACCACCACCGGCCACCACAAGGGTGGCTGTGTGTGTATGTGTTTGGCATTAGTGTGTGTGTTTATGTTGAAGATTAGCATGGTAAATTGTAACAAAAAAATAGAATAATGGAAAGAAAACTCAAAACCACCACCGTGAGGTGGTGGCTGCCGCCTCCTGCCGCCACCGGCCGCCGTGTCGGGTGGTGGTGTATTTAGTTTGTGTTGGGTTCTTTTTTGGGATGCATGGACAGAATGGGCCCAATGAAGCCCTAATGGACCTTAAAGCCCAAACATGTGACTAATGGGGCTAGTGAAACCTTAATGGGCCTTATGAGACCTTGGTGGGCCTGATGAACCCTAATTGATCAAAAGACCTAGCTATTGGGTCTATTGGCCTATGATTGGGTAGGAAACCCTAATTAGGGTTTAGAAAACCCTAATATTGGATTTATGGGCCTTGGACTTATCGGGACCGACATTTGGGCCATTGGAATGGAATTGTAAATTACACCCAAACACACCATATGACTTATCTAGTAGAGTAATGGACTTAATGGATTAAGTCCTTAATGGGTTAAGTGAGAAACACTTAACCCTAATTGTCATTTTATGTGAAACCCTAATTTCACTTGGGCTTTGTGTCGGGCCTTTCTATTGGGCTTTGGTGATTGGGCTAATTATGGGCTGTCCAAGAACAATCAAATGTAATAGAATAATTAGTTGGGCTTTAGGATAAGGCCCATATGAAGGTTTGGGGCCCAATTTGGAAAATCGGGCCATAGATGGGCCATAGTTTGGGCCTTAATGATTATATGATATTGGGCCATTAGAAATGCCAAATGTTTGGAGTGGACTAAATGGTTGGGCCTTAGAGCAAGACCATGAACAGGGTTGGGCCCAATTTCGAAAATTGGGCCATATGTTGGGCTTTGAGACATAGTTTGACTTTTGGGCCTTTGGATTGGGCCTTGGGCTTGAATCAAGCCAAGATGGGGGTAATGTAGCCTGTTACTCCAAGAACTTATGGTTATGTGTTGGGACCCAAATATTAATTGGGTGATGTTTTGATATTGACAGTTCGAAAATATGTCATCCAGCAGCTGGGATTGTGTCTACGGGACTTCAGCAGTGTGAGGTGAGTTACCTTCCAATAGGGGTGGGTCTAAGGCACCAACGCTGGCCCACCAGTAGGTGACTATGTTTGAGATGATTGTCTTTGTGATAATTATCTGGTTTGCCATTATCTGTTATGCTTTATGTGCTAGGATGCTAAGAGATATGTGTTAGTAGTAGTGGGGGTGATGTAGTCCCCATTTATCGGTTGAAAGATACCGAAGGGGTAGACAGTACCCATGCATGCCTAGCAGTATGATCATGATATGTTATTATGTGATAGTGGTAGGGGGTGAAATAGTCCCCAGTTACCGGTTGAAAGATACCGAAGACAGTTACCGGTTGAAAGATACCGAAGGGGTAGATAGAACCCATGCCTGCCTAGCAGTATGTTTATGATATGTTATTATGTGATCAATATGTTTATGATATGTGTTAGAACAAAGTTCTAGTAGGATTGATAGATTCTAAGCAGAAAAACAATAAATGACGTAATGAAGAACACAAGAATGGTTTAAATGATGTCGAATGATTAAGCTTTAATACCTCAGATGAGCTCGATTAAGAACTTCGACTGTAGAGGTGTTTAGGGTTACAAAGCAATAATAATAATAATCACGAGTGTATCTAAGGCATACATGCATGCACTATTTATAGCTTAACCCTAATTAATAATCACGGATGGACAGGCCCAATCCGGATATACAAAACTAAGCCCATGACGCAACATAAAATACCCAACAATCTCCCCCTTTGCGTCAATGGAGCCGAGAGCTCAGTTCGGTTGAGCTATAGAAGACTTCTTAAAAGTCTTGAACACCTTCAGTATAATGGCCAGTAGAGTATGACGAAAAGTGATATACCACCGAAGGATGTCCGTGATGTTCTTCTTGTCTGACTCAGTGTTTTGCTTGCATCGATGGATAATATTGATTATATGCTCCAAGCAGTCAGTTGAGAACAGATGCTTATCAACAAGAGCGAAAAGAAATCTATTAGCTTCGCCTCTTGTGAACATCACTGTGAGATGTGTAGAATCAATTTGACCCATCTTCATCTTGTTCACATCTCCAGGTTTTGCAGTTGGCTTGACAGTTGGTTTCTTCTTCAAAACTTTAGCAATCTCCTGATCCATTGCAGCAACTTCATGGATATAGGAAGCCAACATCCTCTTCAGATGATCAAGGATCGGCTCATACTCCTTCGCATTTGTGAGAAATATGTTGAACAACAAGATCCAATCATGAGGATTCAAGTTAGGAAGATCTGCCAGGGAAATAACAGAAACCGAGTTGTCTGAACCTCGGGTTATTTTGAAATTGACATTAACAAACTTCCCTGCAGGCGAAGGTTTCAGCACCTTGACTGTTATAATCTTCTGTGCACTCCAAGTCAGGTACTGAGGCTGACCGAACTTGAGATAAAAATCGATAAGTTCACGATCAACTTGAGGGTGAGGTGAGGGAAATTGAACAGTTGAATCAAAGCAGTGAAAAGTAAATGCCTTTTGTGTTATAGGCATATCAAACTGTGAGTCCCTCGAATTCTCACAATCAAACGAAGCTACATGTTTCAGCCATTACACGCTTGGAAACTCTATCGCTTCTTTGATGAGCGTTTCCCTAGTCCAAGGAGGAAACAAGGCCTTTTTGCAAATTAAGGCATCTTGCTCTTCCTTGTTCTTTCGCTCCCTCTCTTCTGCTTCCTTTGCAACCCGAAGGGTTTTATCCAACTCCTTATCCCTTTTCTTCCGTTTCAGGGCATCGGCAATTGTTTCTTCTTCATCACTATCATCAGCAAGTCCCTTCTTCTTATCTTGATTACCAGAACCCGAAGCTTCATTACCCTTCGGTTCTGTTTTGACAGTGACTTTCGGTTGAGTTGTCTGAACACCTTCTCCCCCTTATTTTGGAGGTACGAATCGCTCCGAAACACCCTTCATTTCATGTAAAAGTGCAAGGGCAGGAAGAAGCTTGGAAGTCAGGTGAGTCCGGATGGTCAGCGTAAGAATCGGATCATGAGCACTAAGAACATTGTTCAACATATTCTGAACATCACCAGCACAACTTCGGAAAACAGCACGCTCAGTCTTCAACAATGAAATCTCCCGCTCAGCTTGTGCCAATTGAACCTTCTGGACTTCAATGGTAGAGGTTTGACGAGGAAGTTCCTCCCGTAATGCGCTCTCCTTTTCTAAATCATCATGGAGTGTTTCAAGACGAGAATTCACTGAGCTAAGAAGAGAAGTGTTCTCAGCTTGAATTGAAGAACGAACATGCTCAAATTTGGCTTGCTCCTCTTAAGGGACTTTGATAGAGAGTCAACTGAAGCGTTCACTTTAGCTGCATTCGAATCAGCATTACCCTTGAGGGATTCAAGAAAAATCTTGGAACTGTGAATAAGTTCTGCAACTTCAGTTGTAGCCTTTTGGCAAGAATATGTTAATGCTTCCAATGCCTTCGTTGATATGTCAATGGCCCCTGTATACTGCTCAAAAGCGGTGTCCAGAAAAGCCTTGAGCACAACATCGTTATACGTCTTAGTAGAGGCAAGCAATTGATCAAGCTTTTCATCTAGACTCTGCACTTGTTGTCTGGTGACAGGAGCATCTTCATCTTCATCAGTGGGAAGTCGATAAGGACTGTAATAGTTTGAGTCAAACTCAAGATTGTCACCACAGAGAGTATCACCAGAATCAGTTGAGGGTGAGGGTGAAAGAGGTTTGGATGTAACAGGAGGTTCGGTTGTAGTGGTGGTAGTTGCTTGTGAAAAGATAGGAGGTGGTAAAGGAGTGGTAGAGATTGGTATGGTACTAACTGGTGGTGGTGGTGGCACATAACTGGTGGTTTGAGACGTAGGAGGTGGTGGAATGGGAGCAACCGAAACTGGAACAGTAGATTTCGGTGGAGATGGAGGAGGAGTTGGAATCTTGTCATGAAGTTGTTCAGTAGGAGTTGGAGAACGAGGAGGTGTATTACCTCTTGGTGAACCATGATGCTGAACTCCTTCTTCCTCATCTGCCGATCGCTCCTCATCATGTTCTGAGCTTGAAGGAGAGAGACTTTTGGATTTCCTTTCCATCTTCTTAACTTTCTTTGAAGCCGAAGAATCAGCCTTTTCAGCCTTTCGCTTTTTAGACTTGACAGGCTTAGACGAAGGACCTTCGGTTGCCACTTTCTTGGTATCTGTCCTTTTTCCTCGCTTGGCTGGCTTCTCCACAACATCTAAAGCAACTTGCTGTTCAGGAGTCAGCTCTCTTTGTCCTTTTGGAGTAAGCTTTCGGTAGTCAGCCATCACTTTACTTTCGCTTGACACACACCTGTACATCGTTTCAGGTATTGAACCATTGTGAGAGAACTTGGTGGCATCTGAGAAGATGATATTTTTCGTATGAAAAGTAGCCATAGAGGAGACCAATGCATCCTTCATGACTGGAATCTGTAAAGTGTCAATGGCCCTTCGGGTGACGATGGTCCATAAACGACCACAAGAAATCTCTGAATGTCTCGTCGATGTGTTGAGACTTTGCACCAGTTGCGACCAAATAATCGACCCATAATCGAGGTTAATGCCATTGTAGAGACCATAGAGAATGGTCAGAAAACCCTTACTGGTACCATCTGACCCAACAACCCTCTCCGCTAAACCCTTGTTGACAAGAGTAAGTAACCCATTCCATTGCGGCGGCAAACACGATTTCTTAAACTTCATCACTGTGCTAAGAACATCAGTGTACCCCATCTCATAAAGCATTGTAAACAGCTGGGTTGTGGTGACGAAATCAGGAGAGATAACAGAAGCATCGACGGCAAGCTTTAACAGGGAACATAATCGCCCTTTCGAAATTGATGCCTTGTGATAGAAGATTTGAAAATAGATCCTCTCCTTGTTCTTGTCATAGGATGCAGTAGAATAGACTTGGGATAGTAGAGACATTGGAACAAATTCCATCTGCGTGAGTGCGATAAACAGAGGAGAATACTTGAGACATTCAACAACGTGGAGCATGTACGAATCATACAAAAAGGGGTTCAGTTGAATGATCAAGTTCTGATTAGGTTTGATCACAAGCAATGATGATGAAGCAGTTTGATCTTGAACAGATGATGATTCCGCCATTGTTGATATAAGGAAGAAGATGAACAGTTGCAGATCGCCTTGTGTATTTGAGAGAGTTTGAAGAAGGTAAGAAGGTACAATTGGTGCGAGAAACCCTTTATATACCGTTGCCAAGAGAGAGAAAGTATCTTCGTGATGATGATACGATCACTGAAACGTCGCCTGAAAAAGCGCGATGTGACAGGTTGGTTACCCCAGATAGACGTCATCAAGCGTGGGTTTAGGAACTGTTCAAATTCACGCATCCAAAATCTTATCCACATATCGTCTTTTCAAATTCACTTTCGCTCCAGATGTTATAATAACCCTTTTCGCGCCTAAAAGAAACTTTAAATGAGCCATAAGGAACATCAACCAGAATTTTGGAAAATCACAAAGTATTTTCGTGTAAGAGTGTGCCAAAAATAAAGAAATAAAGCAAAATGTGTATAGGATGTGAGTGATGTCTTTAATAAGACATAAAGCAGGTGATTCCGGGCAAGAATCTCTTCCTTCAAAGTTAAGATAAACTTGAAGTGCTTGCGTGGTTCCCCGAGAAAATATGATCGAGTGTTTGTAAAGAAACACCGAAAGGCTTCTTTTAAATAATAGTTTAAAGGGTGGCTTATCTTCAACCGAACATCGATTCTTAACATAAGACCGAACGTTGGATGAAGTACTTGTGAGACCGATGTGGTCTGTTGAACAAGTAGGTTGGATATAATTTGTTGTGACTAAAGATGTTATAAAAATCTCAAAACAAAAAACAAACTGGATTTTTTTGGGAAGAAATGCCTTGGTGTTAGACAATTTCATAAAAGACCACTCAAAAAATAAAATGAGATTTCGTTAGGTAACAAGTGAGATCTTGAATATTAATATTCACCGTCAATTCGTTATTGGTATTGGATTTTGGGTCTCACTTAGCACGTGGTATACACATCTAAGATCATAAACACAGATTTTGTGTAACCATAAACCTTAGTGGTAATATCTGAGAGTCTCAAGGGTTACCTTGTTGAAACAAAAGTTGATGGAGAATGTAAAAGAGGTGGTTTAGGAACCGAAAGTACCTCTGCTATTTAAACGTCACAAAGCAGAAAACTCTTAACTCATTTGAGAAGAGTATGGTAGCTCATAACTTGAGTGGATTTATCAGCCTGATTGGGAAGAAACGAGAGGTATAGATCGAATCATTAAGGCCTTGCTCCTAGTCTTAGAGGCTTCGGTCTACATGCAGCAGCATGCTTCTAGGGACACTTAACTAGTTCATATCAAAATAATCATACCTACCCTACCTCCAATTTATGTAGCAATGATGTACTTGATGGGTTTTATGCATAAGAAACAATCCTATGTGCTCATACAAACCCTAATGCTTGGATCTAGGTTTCTCTATTGTACATGCTTTGAATCTAAGACTTACAAAACTAGATCTATCATATATAATTCGAAATTTACATAAAGAAAACAGATCCAAGTGGTTTACCTCTTTCAAGTAGCTTGAATCCTTTGTAATCTTCTTGATCTTGAGCTTAGAGTCACAATTGTAACTCCTCTAATGGTTCACAAACCCCACAACCAAGAAGGCAATATGAGAGAGGGTGAGAGGTGCTAGAAATCGGCCCTAGGGTTCTTAGAATGAAGTCTCGCCGATTTCCACAGCCTAGGGGTCTTATTTATACTTGCAGGCTACTAGGGTTTCAGTCTCAACCCTAATGGACAGCTTAGCCACCAAGCAGCCCAAGGAACCTTCTGGAATAAGGCCTTGGACGAAAATATGATGGATCCCCATCATAATTTCGTTCCCCCTTAAGTCCATTAGGTTTCCTTAACCCAAAACTTAACTATCATACATTTGACAGTTTATACCCCTTTATTTAATTAATCTCTTTTACTCACCAAATTAATTCCTAATTAATCTATGACTAATACTAATTAAATAAATATGATTTCTCCTTTAATATATTATTCTTATAATATATTAATAAACCATAATATTCTCTTTCTCCTTAAATTACCTTGTCAAGTTGCTTTGGAGAAGGCAACCCAAAAGGACCATGCACAACCGGGTCAAGTACATACCAAATATAGTTACGGGCTTAGACACTATTCCAACAGTCTCCCACTTGGATAAGTCTAGTAACTATATCTCACATATGACTTCAGAATCCGATTAGCAATCGTAGCTCTTATACTTCGCTGTCAACTCTGATCAACTTGTCCTTTAGATAAGGGATCGTACAATCCTCCGTTCTAGATATCATGCTGGCAATGCTTATTGTCCAACACTTGTTTCTCGATTTCCGATTTATTTGACATAGAATTTAGTTGAACACATCAACTTCACTCCAACCGGGCCCGGCACATAAGTCAAACCAAATCATCAAGTGGCCAAGATATCACTTTTATTCTCATAGAATAAAAGGAACAGATCAACTTCGACTCATATGCATCTATTATTCACTAACTGAATCATGCACAATAATACGTTTTATAACATCAATTTACTGATGCGTTTACACATCATCAATGCATAACCAACCAGCAAACAACAACCATATCTCTGAGTTTTAAGACTATATGATATTATCGCTTTGCGATCACTTAAGGCAAAACACCACGAAGTGATACCAGCAAACGCAGGTTTATTCCAATGCTCAAATCATATTCATAAGCACTCATGAACTTTGCAGCAAACCTTTGCTATGCCTAAAACCTTTTAGACAATCTACAAACAATTCATGACAGTCTTCATTCATATCTACTTCCAAAATATGATCGACTGTGGACTGTTTGAATAATCCTATCATTCAGGAAGTCAAAACATGCAAAATTGAAACAATAGATAAATAACCAACACAAGATAGTAGCTTTACTCATAAATAACACAATTTTATTTATTCATCAAATGTCAAGTACAAACTATCTATTACACGTTTCCTATCTAATCCAAACTTATATCATCCTTCAGCCCAATGCTCCTAGCGTGCTGCAAATATTTGACCCTACTCAGTCCCTTCGTAAGGGGATCTGCTGGGTTTTCTTCTGATGATACCCTCTTCACAACGAGGAGTCCCTCTTCTACCCGATGTCTGATAAAATGGTATTTTATGTCGATATGTCGAGATCTACCATGATCTCTCGGTTCCTTGGTCAAGGCAACCACTCCTTCATTATCACAGAAAATTTCCATCGGCTCCTTTATGGATGGCATAACTCCAAGGTCTCCAATGAAGTTCTTCAACCATATAGCCTCCTTTGACGCTTCGCTCGCCGCAATGTACTCTGATTCGCATGTTGAATCAGCTACGGTCTCCTGCTTGGAACTTTTCCAAGTCACTGCTCCTCCATTTAGGGTAAAGACCCAGCCCGACTGCGATCGGAAATTATCCCGATCCGTATGAAAACTAGCGTCACTGTACCCTCGTACCCTTAAGTCATCACTCCCACCGAGGACTAGAAACCATTCCTTGGTCCTCCGCAGGTACTTAAGAATATTCTTAACCGCAATCCAATGGGCTCTACCAGGGTTCCCCTGATATCTGCTGACCATGCTCAAAGCGAAGGCCACATCAGGTCGAGTACAAGTCATAGCGTACATGATAGAGCCTACTGCGGAAGCGTAAGGTACTCGGCTCATATCAGATATCTCTGCCTCTGTACTCGGGCTTTGAGTCTTACTCAACTTGGTATTGCTTTGGATTGGCAACTCCCCTTTCTTGGAATTTTCCATACTAAAACGCTTTAGTACCTTGTCCAAGTATGTATCCTGACTGAGTCCTATCAGTCTCTTTTCCCTGTTTCTTACTATCCTTATTCCCAGAATATAAGCAGCCTCTCCGAGGTCCTTCATAGCGAAACATTTCCCAAGCCAGGACTTGACCTCCTGCAAGGTTGGGATATCGTTTCCTATGAGTAGTATGTCGTCGACATACAATACGAGGAAGCTCACTATACTCCCACTGGCTTTGACATATACACAAGTTTCATCTTCGCTTCGCAGAAAGCCAAACTCTTTAACCTTCTCGTCAAAACAAAGATTCCATCTGCGAGACACTTGTTTTAATCCATAAATGGATTTCTCAAGCTTGCATACTCTATTTGGATGCTTCGCATTGACAAAACCCTCTGGATGATTCATGTAAACATCCTCAGCCAACTTTCCATTAAGGAAAGCGGTTTTCACGTCCATCTGCCATATTTCATAATCATGAAACGCAGCTATTGCAAGCATTACCCTAATAGACTTTATCTTCGCAACTGGTGAGAAGGTCTCATCATAGTCAACTCCGGGAGTTTGAGTAAAGCCCTTCGCAACCAATCGCGCTTTATAAGTATGCACTTTCCCATCCATATCCATCTTCTTCTTGAAGATCCACTTGCACCCGACTGTCTTGCGACCCGGTACATGATCAACCAAATTCCAAACTTGGTTGTCGTACATGGACTGAATCTCGCTGTCCATCGCCTCTATCCATTTCGCAGACTCCGGGCCTGCCATGGCTTCCTTGTAGCTGCTAGGTTCGTCCAAATTTACTAGTGTACTATCACTAATAAATGTATCCCCTTCAGTAGTAATATGAAAGTCATACAACTGGGGTGGAACACTAACCCTAGTGGAACGTCGAAGAGGTAAGGACTCATCAACAGGTTCAACGGGAGTTTCCTCCTCAGGTTGAGTGCCAATGTTAGAGGTTCCTTCATCGCTTTGATCTTGAATCTCTTCAAGTTCAATTTGCCTCCCACTGTCTTCTTGGCTTATCAATTCCCTTTCTCGGAAAACTCCTCTTCTAGCTACGAAGACAACATTATCACTCGGTCTATAGAAAAGGTAGCCAAAAGACTTCTGCGGATAGCTGATGAAATAACACTTCTCACTACGAGGTTCGAGCTTGTCGTGAGTCTCTCGTCTTACGAAAGCCTCGCAACCCCAAACCTTGATATGTGCCAACGAGGGAGCCTTCCCTGTCCACATTTCGTGAGGAGTCTTGGTAACCTTCTTGGTGGGAACTAAGTTAAGGATATGGGCGGCAGTCTCTAAGGCATACCCCCAGAAAGCTATTGGTAACGAAGTCCGACTCATCATAGAACGAACCATGTCCAACAAGGTCCGATTACGTCTCTCAGCCACACCATTCAATTGTGGCGTCCTCGGAGGCGTCAATTGCGAAACAATTCCGTATTCCTTTAGATAGTCGTGAAACTCAAGACTTAGGTACTCTCCTCCTCGGTCTGACCGAAGCATCTTGATTTTCCTGCCCAGCTGATTCTCCACTTCATTCTTAAATTCTTTAAACTTTTCAAAGGTTTCCGATTTTTGCTTGATTAAGTAGATATATCCATATCTGCTATAATCATCTGTAAAAGTCACGTAGAAGCGGCAAGCATCCCTTGTGGTGGATCTAAAGGGCCCACACACATCGGTGTGTATGAGATCCAATAGACCCTCACCCCTTTCAGAAGTGCCAGTAAAGGGTGACTTGGTCATCTTCCCAAGTAAACAAGATTCACACGTGTCATCGTCCCTAAGGTCGAATGACTCCAACACTTCATCCTTTTGGAGTTGGGCTATGCGTTTCTTGTTGACATGGTCAAGGCGACAATGCCACAAGCATGCTTTGTCTAGACTAGTAGACGAATCAATATTCAAAACATTATTTCCTAAATTATCAACAACCATCACAGATTCATAAATCCCATTACAAGGTAATGTTGAAATAAAAGACACCATTCAAATAAACATTAATAGAACCATTACTATTATCAAAAGAATATCTGAACCCTTGTCTAAACAACCCATGAAATGAAATAATGTTTCTTGCCATATCTGGCGAATAGCAGCAATTGTTTAAATCTATCCCTAACCCATTACTCAACACTAAAGAATAAACACCGACTTTGGTCACAGGCGACGATCTTCTATTTCCCATAATCAGGTTCATCTTTGCATGTTCCACCTCCCTACTTCTTTTTAGGCCCTGCATATCAGAACAAATGTGGTAACCACACCCTGTATCAAGAACCCATGAAGTAGCAAATGATGAGTTATTAGATTTAATAGAATACATACCTGCAAAGGTGGGCTTAATCTTCCCATCCTTTATATCTTGCAGATACTGAGGGCAGCTTCGTTTCCAGTGGCCCTTTTGGTGACAATAGAAGCACTCTGCTTCCTTGGGATCGGATGAGGGTTTAGCAGGGGCTGCTTTGGTCCCACTTGAGGATGAACCATCACGGTGTTGGATATAGTGTCTAAGTCCATAACTTTATTTCGTATGTACTTGACCCGACCCGGCATGGTCCATTTGGGTTGCATGGCATTGCAATACTTGGATAGACTAAATGAGAGAATAAGGCACTTATGATTATTCATATATTATAAGTTCTAATATATTAATAATAGTATTATTTAATTAGTATTGATCAAGTATTAATCTAGTATTAATTTGGTGATCAAAGTGAGACTAATTAAATATATAAGGGTTGATTATGACAATCATCAATTCTTTTATGGTGGATTAATGATCCATGGTTTATGGGTTATGGATGTAACCATTTGGAGCTCCATGGATAGTCCATGGGAGTTACAAACCCATGGGTCATGAGAAATGAAGAGTCATGGCAATTATGGGTCTTCATGATGAAACCCTAATTGTGACACCACTATAAAAGGGACCCTATGGCTAGCAAAATCGTGACCTAGTTTTTCTAGAGAGGGCATAACCGATTTTGAGGCTAAGTGACATTCTCTCAAGTTTTTCCAAGTCTTATGGTGTTGTGTGAAGCATTTGAGGCACAACATTTGGGGTGCTAGGCTCACAAAGTCTTGAAGGAATCCAAGCAACAACAAGGTATGTATTTCTACTAGTTTTATGTTCTATGTAATCCCCATGCCATGCTAGTTAGGAAATAACCTTGAAAAGAAATTTGCATGTATATAGAGAAAACATAGATTCAAGGTTATTAGGGTTGCATGTACACTTAGGAAGTGTTAGAATGCTCAAAACCCATCACATGGGGCTTCCCCTTATGGTGGCTCTTACATGGAGCCTTCCTCTTTTTACCCTTTCCTTGACCTATTGCCATCACAGGAGCGGCCACAGCAGGGGATGGTGCAACGGATTTGTCTTTGAGGTTGCTCTCAGCAGTCCTCAAAAGTCCTTGGAGCTTGCTCAAGGAGACCTCCTCCTTGTTCATGTGGTAGGTCATCCTAAACTGGTTGTAGCAGGAGGGCAAGGAGTGGAGGATTATGTCGATAGCCAAATCCTCATCAAACTTAACATTAAGTTTGAGAAGACGATCAACATACCTCTGCATTTTCTGCAAATGAGAGGTTAGGGATTCTCCATTCCCCATCTTAGCGGTGATCATGTTAGTAATGATCTCATAGCGCTCTTGCCTCGCGTTCTGGTGATACCTGTCCAGCAAATCCTGATGCATTTCATACAGATACATGTCCTCATAGGACTTTTGGAGTTCGAGGTTCATGGTGGCCAGCATGATGCAGTGAACTTTCGTAGCATCACGCTCGTGGGCCTCAAAGGCGACCAGCTCTTCAGGAGTAGCAACATCTGGGATGATCTTTTCAAGCTTTTCATCGAGGACATATTCTTTGTCCTCGTAGCGTGTGATCATGCGAATATACCTCATCCATTCGTTGAAGTTTGACCCATCAAATGTCACTTTCTGACACAGGTTCATCAACGAGAATGACCCAGAAGCGTTGTTGTTGTTGTTGTTGTTTGCAGACATCTGAAAAAGAAAGGAACAAAGTTTGATTAGAAATGAATCCCTAATTAAACACCCAAATGAGAAATTAGGGCTAGGATCCAACAACATTATTTACAACTTAGAAAGGGATGCCGTACTCTAAAAGTAAATAATTTGAAGGTAAGTGAATGACGATTCACTAATTCTCACCATGAAAAGCGAAAAAGAAATTTAGGTTTTAAATGTATTGAAAACTCCTAGATATTTGAGATTCATTGAACTTTTCAATGGCATGTTTAAATCTCGATATGCATTTCAAATTTGCGACTGGGATACCGAGGATCGCAAACAAATTGTGAATAACCATGCGAATCAACATGGTGCACTCAATGTCTCTATCACCTAATCAATGTGCCGGTAAACCACACACGCTCCATTGATCTATGACAAACATCGAGTCACCCTTCGCTACCAATGTCATCCCCAAATTGATGTGCCGGTTAACCACACACGCTCCACCAACGTTTGACAAGGGTACGAAGTGTAATTCCATGGATTAGCATCATTTTCACATTTTACCCTAAAGTAACTAAGATTGGGAATTTGTAAAACATGTAGTTACTTTGTATTTTTTTTTATCATACTTTTAATGAGGAGAGGGTTGCCCTATCCTACCCGTTCGGCTAACGACCCTCCACCAGTCAAGCAAGCGGTGGGTGTGAGTGTACACCCATTAAGTGCCATTTTATAGGCAGCAACCTTATACCCACCTTATAGACTGGCTTCGTGAATGAGGCCTACTAACGGTAAGACTAGCATTTTAAGTTATATATATATATATATATATATATATATATATATATATATTAATTAAGCTTGTAATAATATATAATAGTATAGGGTTGAATTTTAAACTTGTAAAATTCTAAGGGTTTGAAATTTAAATTATTAAACTTTTAATCACAAAATTCAAATTTCAAAACTTGAGGACAAGTTTTGAACTTTCCAAAACATAAGGGATCAAATAACAAATAATTTAAATTAAACAATTAATTTCATAATTATCTATATTTGACCTAATCGTATTTTAGTCATTAGATAATTACCAAATAATTTTAAATAATCCATATTTATCATATAAACAACCAATATTCAAAAGATTTGAAATTATCTATTGTTTTGGCAAGGATAATCATTTAATTAAGATAAAATTCGGATTTTAACTTCAAAAAACGATTTAGGCATCAAATCCAAGTCAAAACAGCAACTAAATCACGAAATACCCTCTGCCTGACGCACGAACTCGCCGAGTCAGCTCTAAACTCGCCGAGTAGGGGCCAACTCGCCGAGTCCAGATACTGACTCGCCGAGTTGAGTCGGGCAGAGGCAAAAAAACTCGATTTTCAGCAAGTAAAACAGTTAAGCATCACATACAATTGAAACCAATCAAGGCTCTGATAGCACTGATGAGTTTTATGCATAAGAAACAATCCTATGTGCTCATACAAACCCTAATGCTTGGATCTAGGTTTCTCTATTGTACATGCTTTGAATCGAAGACTTACAAAACTAGATCTATCATATATAATTCGAAATTATCAAAAAGAAAACAGATCCAAGTGGCTTACCTCTTTCAAGTAGCTTGAATCCTTTGTAATCTTCTTGATCTTGAGCTTAGAGTCACAATTGTAACTCCTCTAATGGTTCACAAACCCCACAAGCAAGAAGGCAATATGAGAGAGGGTGAGAGGTGCTAGAAATCGGCCCTAGGGTTCTCTTAGAATGAAGTCTCGCCGATTTCCACAGCCTAGGGGTCTTATTTATACTTGCAGGCTACTAGGGTTTCAGTCTAAACCCTAATGGACAGCTTAGCCACCAAGCAGCCCAAGGAACCTTCTGGAATAAGGCCTTGGACGAAAATATGATGGATCCCCATCATAATTTCGTTCCCCCTTAAGTCCATTAGGTTTCCTTAACCCAAAACTTAACTATCATACATTTGACAGTTTATACCCCTTTATTTAATTAATCTCTTTTACTCACCAAATTAATTCCTAATTAATCTATGATTAATACTAATTAAATAAATATGATTTCTCCTTTAATATATTATTCTTATAATATATTAATAAACCATAATATTCTCTCTTTCTCCTTAAATTACCTTGTCAAGTTGCTTTGGAGAAGGCAACCCAAAAGGACCATGCACAACCGGGTCAAGTACATACCAAATATAGTTACGGGCTTAGACACTATTCCAACAGTACTTGGTACCTAGCAAAGAGAATAAGCAAACAAACAAACCACACAAACAAAACAAACACAACAAAACAAAAAAAAAAATTAGTGAAAAAATAAAAGATAAAATCTTTTGGAATTTTGAATTTTCTGAAAAATAATAAAAACAGAAAAAATATTTTTGGATTTTTGAAGTTTCTGAAAAATAATGAAAACAGAAAAGTAAACAAAATGAAATTAATACTAAACACTCTTGGAACAAAAATAAATGAGAAAATAGAACAAGAAAAACATTTAAAAATGAGTTTACAAACTATACAGCCGAAACCAAACCTTAAAAGAATGAAGCGAAATAAGCCGAGCGTTCGGTTCATTTCGGTTCCCTAAAATTCCGGAGCCGAAATAGACCGAGCGTTCTGTTCATTTCGGTTCCCGAAAAATCCGGAACTGAAATAGACCGATTGTTCGGTTCCCGAAAAATCCGGAACCGAAAAAGACCGAGCGTTCGCTCTATTTCGCTTGTCTAAAATTTTAGAGAGAGGTTTGAGGGTTCGGTACCGACTCTGCTTCCATCATTCCCAGACCTTGTAAAATTTTATTGAAGCTTGCTTCTGTTAAGGCTTTGGTGAAGATGTCAGCCAGTTGATCAGAGGACCGAACGAAATGTACTTCCACGTTCCCATCTTCTACATGGTCCTTGATGAAATGGTATCTTAGTGCAATATGCTTTGTCTTTGAGTGTTGCACTGGATTGTGACATATTCTTATCGCGCTTTCTGAGTCACAATAGAGAGGTATTTTCTTCATACTTAGTCCGTAGTCTCTTAGTTGGCTTTGTATCCATATCACTTGTGAGGTACAGGATGCTGCAGCTATGTACTTAGCTTCGGCTGTTGAAAGAGACACACAGGTTTGCTTCTTGGACTGCCAGCTTACAAGTTTACCGTCAAGGAATTGGCGTCCTCCAGTTGTACTCTTTCGGTCCAGACCGCATCCTCCAAGATCGGCGTCAGAAAAGGCTTGAACAAAGAATCCGGATCTAGCAAGGTACCAAAGACCGAGAGAACTGGTTCGCTTCAGATAACGGAAAATAATTTTCACTGCCACTATGTGAGGTTCTCTTGGATTTGCTTGAAACCTGGCACAGTAACAAACAGAGAACATAATGTCTGGTCTACTAGCTGTTAGATACATAAGAGACCCTATCATTTGACGATAGAGTGTTACGTCAACAGCAGGTTTTTCCAGAGATGGTGTTAACTTTGTGCCTAACGCCATGGGAACCGTCACCTTCGAATCTCCCGTCATACCGAATTTCGCCAACACGTTCTTCGTATAGGCCTCCCGGTTGATAAAAATACCTTCTGATCCCTGTTTTATATTCAATCCAAGGAAAAAGTTAATTGGACCCATTGCGCTCATTTCAAATTTAGTCTCCATCAACTTCCTGAATTCAGCCGTTAAGCTAGGATTCGTGGAGCCGAAGATGATGTCATCGACATAAATCTGAACTATCATTAGATGTTCGCCTTCTTTCTTTCGGAAGAAGGTTGGGTTAACCGTGATGGGTTTTGAGCATTCTAACACTTCCTAAGTGTACATGCAACCCTAATAACCTTGGATCTATGTTTGTCTAATTATCATGCAAAGTTGAATTCCAAGGTTATATTCCTATCTAGCATACATGGGGAACAAGTTTTAACTTGCATGAAAGATAGAATAACTTACCTTGTTGTTGCTTATGATCCTTGAAACCTTGTGAGCCTAGCACCCCAAGTGTGATGCCTCAAATGCTTCACACAACACCAAATGCTTTTGGAATGACTTTAGAGAGAATACACACTTCTAAAATCGGCCTAGCCCTCTTGTTTCTTAGTTGTAGCCAATTTTGGTGGAGAATGGGTTTCTTATATAGTGTTGACACATCTAGGGTTACACCATGTAAACCCTAATGTGTCATGACTCTTCATTTCCATGACCCATGGGTTTGTAACTCCCATGGAGCATCCATGGAGCATCCTATGGGTGGAACCCAACTTGATAATCCATGGAGCCTCTTAGCCCACTATATAAGATATGGAAGATTTACATAATCTACCCATATATTTAATTAGTTATCTTTTGATCACTTAATTAATTCTAAATTAATTCTTGATCAAACTAATTAAATAATATTATTAATATATTAGAACTTATAATATATTAATAAACCATAAGTGTTATTTCTCTCATTTTAGTTTATCCAATTGCATGGTGCCATGCAACCCAAATGGACCATGCCGGGTCGGGTCAAGTACATACCAGAAATAGTTATGGACTTAGACACCTTATCCAACAGTCTCCCACTTGGATAAGTCTAATAACTATAACATCAATACTTCAGGAACTGATCGGCAATCGTAGCTCTTTCAACGTCTCTCGGAACTGAGAAGATGATGATACGCCATTTAAGATAAGTGATCATATAATCCTCTGTTCTAGATATCAGCCGGACAAATACATGGAACAATGTCTTACTTATTGTCCAGCAGTTTGTTTCCCGATTTCCGATTTGTTTGACAAAGAACTTAATTGAACACATCAACTTAGTTCTGACCGGGCCCGGTACATAGGTCAAATCAAAATCATCGAGGGGCCCATATATCAGCTTCTAATCCAAGAAGGAACAGATAAACTTCGACTCATATGTTTGTTCTACCACTCATTGAATTATACACAAAAGCACGTTTTATAACATCGAGTTACCAATGCGTTAACGTACAATCAATGCATAACCAACTCATAAGTAACAAATCATATCTCTAGGTTTGAAGACTTATATGATATTACCGTCTCACGATCACTCGAGATAAATTCCATGAAGTGATTCCAGTGAGCGTGGGTTGAGTCCAATGCTCAGAACTTATGAGCACTCATGAGTGTCGTAGCCATGTCCAACAACTTAGACCTCTGCAACCAATCATGACAGTCTTGATTCATACCTACTTCCGACATATGACCGACTGTGGAGGTTCGAATAATATGATATACCAAACATAATTATTCTGGAAGTCAAAACATGCAAAAGAAATATAGTAAACGATCGACAAGAGATAGCAACACTTTACTCATAAATAAAACACCTTTTATTCATCATCTAATGTCAATTACACTTTACAAATTTCAAGGTTATCTAACTACTAAATCTAATATCATCCTTCAGCCCTATGCTCCGAGCATGCTGGAGATGCTTAACCCGAGTCAGTCCCTTCGTGAGGGGATCTGCTGGATTCTCATCCGATGATACCCTCTTTTCCATGAGGAGTCCTTCTTCTATTCGAGGTCTGATGAAATGGTATTTTCTGTCGATGTGTCTGGATCTCTCGTGATCCCTTGGTTCCTTGGCTAAGGCAACTGCACTTTCACTATCACAGAAATTTCCATTGGCTCTTTAATAGCTGGTACAACTCCAAGGTCTCCAATGAAGTTCTTCAGCCATATCGCCTCCTTTTCTGCCTCGCTAGCTGCTATATACTCTGATTCGCAAGTTGAATCAGCCACTGTCTCTTGCTTGGAACTCTTCCAAGAAATTGCTCCTCCATTTAAGGTAAAGACCCAGCCTGACTGAGAGCGGAAATTATCCCTATCAGTCTGAAAGCTAGCATCACTATACCCTACAACTCTCAAGTCTTCACTCCCACCGAGGGTAAGGACCCAGTCCTTAGTCCTCCGTTGGTACTTGAGGATATTCTTTACCGCAGTGCAGTGTGCCTTGCCAGGGTTCCCCTGATACCTGCTAACCATGCTCAAAACAAAGGCTACATCAGGTCGAGTACACGTCATAGCATACATGATCGATCCTACAGCCGAAGCATAAGGTATTCGACTCATTTCTGCTATCTCAGCCTCAGTACTAGGGCTTTGTGTCTTACTCAATCTGGCGTTACTCTGGATGGGTAACTCTCCTTTCTTGGAGTCCTGCATGCCAAATCTCTTCAGCACCTTATCCAAGTAGGTACTCTGACTAAGTCCAATTAGTCTTTTACTCCGGTCTCTCAAGATCCTTATCCCTAGAATATAGGCAGCTTCTCCTAGGTCCTTCATAGAGAAACACTTCCCAAGCCAGGACTTAACTTCCTGCAGAGTTGGGATGTCATTTCCTATGAGTAGTATGTCATCCACATACAATACCAAAAAGCTAACTATACTCCCACTAGCCTTGACATATACACAAGATTCATCTTCACTCCTAGAAAAGCCAAATTATTTGACTTTCTCATCAAAGCAAAGATTTCATCTGCGAGGTGCTTGCTTTAACCCATAAATGGATTTCTCAAGCTTACACACTTTATTAGGGTACTCTGTATTGACAAAACCCTCTGGCTGACTCATGTAAACATCATCAGCCAACTTTCCATTAAGGAAAGCGGTTTTGACATCCATTTGCCATATTTCATAGTCATGAAATGCAGCTATGGCTAACAGAACCCTAATAGACTTAATCTTGGCCACTGGAGAAAAGGTCTCATCATAATTAACTCCCGGAGTTTGTGAGAAACCCTTTGCAACCAGTCGTGCCTTATAAGTGTGTACATTACCATCCATGTCGGTCTTCTTCTTGAAGATCCATTTGCACCCTATAGTCTTACGACCTGGTACATTCTCAACCAAGTTCCAAACTTGATTGTCATACATGGACTGTATCTCGCTGTCCATTGCCTCTTTCCACTTGGCTGACTCAGGGCCTGCCATGGCTTCCGCGTAACTGTTAGGTTCATCCAGACCTATCAGTGTCCCATCACTGATAAGTGTATCACCTTCCGCAGTAATATGGAATCCATAGTAATGCTCAGGTGCATTCCTAACCCTTGTGGAACGCCTCAGAGGTACAGACTTGTCAATTGGCTCAACAGGAGTTTCCTCCTCAAGTTGAGTGCTAGGGTTTGAAGTTCCTTCACCACTTGACTCTTGAATTTCTTCAAGGTCAACTTGCCTCCCACTGTCTCCTTGGCTTATGAACTCTCTCTCTCGAAAGAAAGCCCTCCTAGCTACAAAGACCACATTCTCACTAGGTCTGTAGAAGAGGTAACCAAAGGATTTCTGTGGGTAGCCGATGAAAATACACCTCTCACTTCGAGGTTCGAGCTTATCATGAGTCTCGCGTCTCACGAAAGCCTCGCAACCCCAAATCTTAATGTGGTCTAGTTTGGGTACTTTACCAGTCCACATCTCATGAGGAGTTTTGGCAACTTTCTTTGTGGGAACTAGATTAAGGATATGGGCGGCAGTCTCTAAGGCATACCCCCAAAATGAGATTGGTAGCGAAGCTCGACTCATCATGGAATGAACCATATCCAACAAGGTTTGATTACGCCTCTCAGTTACACCATTCAACTGCGGTGTCCTGGGAGGTGTCAATTGTGAGACAATCCCACATTCCCTAAGATAGTCGAGGAACTCTGAACTAAGATACTCACCACCTCGATCGGATCGAAGCATCTTAATGTTCCTGCCCAATTGATTCTCGACTTCCTGTTTAAACTCTTTAAACCTCTCAAAAGTCTCTGACTTATGCTTGATTAAGTAGACATATCCATATCTACTGTAATCATCAGTAAAAGTCAAATAATAACGATTAGCATCCCTTGTGGCATGTTTGAAGGGCCCACACACATCCGTGTGTATAAGATCCAACAAACCTTCACCCCTCTCACAAAAACCTGTGAAGGGTGACTTTGTCATTTTTCCAAGTAAGCATGATTCGCAACTATCATCTGACTTTAGGTCAAATGACTCCAATACTCCATCCTTTTGGAGTTGGCCTATGCGTTTCTTGCTTATATGTCCAAGACGACAATGCCATAATGATGCTTTATCCAAGTTATTATCATTAACAGAATCAATACACAATACATTATTTCCTAAGTTATCAACCACAGATACAGTTTCATACACACCATCACAAGGTAATGCTTTAAAATAAAGAACATTATTAAAGAAAGCATTAATCGAACCAACTTCATTATCAAATGAAAAGGTGAAACCTTGTTTATACAATGCATGAAAGGAAATAATATTTCTTGCCATTTCTGGCGAATAACAACATTTATTCAAATCTAAACTAAACCCACTACTTAGCGATAAAGTATAAACTCCAATCTTGGTGACAGGTAAAGCTTTCCTATTCCCCATGATTAAGTTTATTCTTCCATGCTCCACATTCTCACTTCTTCTTAGTCCCTGCAAATCAGAACATATATGAATACCACAACCGGTATCAAGGACCCAAGAGTTAGAATGGGGTGAGTTATTAGATAAGATAGTGTAAATACCTGCATGGTTGGGTTTAACTTTCCCATCCTTCACATCTTGCTGGTACTTTGGGCAGTTCCGCTTCCAATGTGACTTTTCATGGCAATAGAAGCATTCAGCCTCTTTAGGGTCAGAAGAAGGAGTGACAAAACCTTTCTTGGTTCCACTTGAAGAAGAGCCATCAAGGGTCCTAGCCTTGGTACCCTTCGAAGAGCTCTTCCTCTTCTTCCCTCTACCTTTCCCGATTGCCAAAACCGGGGCGGAGTTTGGAGTAGGAGTGTTAACAACCGATTTACCCTTCAGACCTGTTTCTGCGGTCTTGAGGAGTCCCTGAAGTTTGCTGAGTGTGACCTCTTCCTTATTCATGTGATATGTCATGCGGAATTGATCATAGCACGATGGTAAGGAGTGCAAAATGATATCTATTGCAAGCTCCTCAGGGAAGTTCACATTAAGCTTCAGCAACCGATCCACATACCTTTGCATTTTCTGCATGTGGCTCGTGACGGATTCCCCGTCCTTCATCATGGTTGTTATGATAGAGCATATGATTTCATACCTCTCTTGTCGTGCACTTTGATGGTATCTTTCCATCAGATCTTGGTGCATTTCAAAAGGGTAGAAGTCCTCATAGGACTTTTGGAGTTCCGCTATCATGGTGGCCAACATGATGCATGCCACTTTTGTAGCATCCCTTTCATGTGCCCGGAAGTCAGCGATCTCCTGGGGAGTTGCAGTGGTCTCATCAATCTCCTTAAGCTCCTTGTCAAGGACATATTCTTTGTCCTCGTAGCGGGTAATCATCCTGATGTTTCTGATCCATTCATTGAAGTTGGATCCATCAAAAGTGACTTTCCCACACAAGTTCATAAGGGTAAAGGAGCCATTAGGATTAGAGCCAGAAGCAGCATTGTTTGAAGACAAGATTAGTTTAGATATTAAGAGAGTCCTTAATAAAACACCTAAATGTAATATTAAGGCTAGGATCCAATCACAATATATTATAACTTAGAAGAGGTATGCCGTAATCCAAGCTATAAAATATTTGAAAGGTAGGTGAATGACGATTCACCAATTTCCACCATGAAAAACGAAATATAAATATTAGGTTTTTAATTGGTTCTTAGAAATTCCTAGATTCTTTTGAGATTCAATGAACTTTTCAAAGGCATGTTTCAATCTCGAGTGTGCCCTCCAAGTTTTGTGACTGGGATACCGAGGATCACAAAACGAGGTGTGAAGTAACTATGCAAATCACTTGGTACCCTCAAGGTTTATCACTCAATCGATGTGCCGGTAAACCACACACGCTCCACCGATGCTGTGGTAAACCTTAAGTCACCCTTTACCTGCCTTGTTAAGTCCAAGTTAGTGTGCCGGTTAACCACACACGCTCCAACAATGACTTAAACAAAGTGTAAAGTGTAATTTCATGGATTAGCACCTTATTCACATTTTCCTAAAGTAACTAAGATTAGGAATTTAATAAAAGCATTTAGTTACTTTATAATATTCATCATACTTTTAATGAGAATTTATAAGTCCTTGTCTTACCCGTTCGGCTAACGACCCTCCACCGATCAAGGAAGCGGTGGGTGAGAGTGGACACCCATTAAGTTGCCATTTTATAGGCAACAACCTTATACCCCCTTATAGACCGGCTTCGTGAATGAGGCGTACTAGCGGTAAGACGACTTGACGTTATACATATATATATTAGTAACTTATAATATTATAAAGTATAAGGGTTGAATTTTAACTTTTAAAATTCTAAGGGTTGGAACTAAAGTTTTAATCAAGACTTTACATGTTCCAAAACTTGAGGGCAAGTTTTGTAAACTTCCAAAACTTTTCATTTCTTATAACTTATGAATTAATTGAGTAATAAAAATGAAGACTCTTCATTTTTATAACTCTTGTGTTCTTTTAATGGCTTTAATAAAAGTGAGACTTTTGGTTTTCCATAACTTGAGGACAAGTTATGGACTCCATTAAAACACATTATGATCATGAATTAAACTACCATGAAGGTTACAAACAATTCCTATGATCATCTAATCTTCATAAGTTCAAGAACATGAATATGAACACTTTCAAGACTCAAAAATTACACTTAAAAAAAAACTTGTAATTTTAATAATTGCCATTGTAAATGGATTAGCATAAACATTACACCATCTAAAACAAGCTTTAAAACATCAAAACAGTTTAGGGTAATGTTTCTAGTCCATTTCCAGCAACAAATGTGCAAACTTTCATACGAGCAGAAAACAGAAAAACGATTTTTTTTCAAGCTGTTTGCACACAAAAAAAAAAAACAACAAACGAACCATGCTCTGATACCACTGATGGGTTTTGAGCATTCTAACACTTCCTAAGTGTACATGCAACCCTAATAACCTTGGATCTATGTTTGTCTAATTATCATGCAAAGTTGAATTCTAAGGTTATATTCCTATCTAGCATACATGGGGAACAAATTTTAACTTGTATGAAAGATAGAATAACTTACCTTGTTGTTGCTTATGATCCTTGAAACCTTGTGAGCCTAGCACCCCAAGTGTGATGCCTCAAATGCTTCACACAACACCAAATGCTTTTGGAATGACTTTAGAGAGAATACACACTTCTAAAATCGGCCAAGCCCTCTTGTTTCTTAGTTGTAGCCAATTTTGGTGGAGAATGAGTTTCTTATATAGTGTTGACACATCTAGGGTTACACCATGTAAACCCTAATGTGTCATGACTCTTCATTTCCATGACCCATGGGTTTGTAACTCCCATGGAGCATCCATGGAGCATCCTATGGGTGGAACCCAACTTGATAATCCATGGAGCCTCTTAGCCCACTATATAAGATATGGAAGATTTACATAATCTACCCATATATTTAATTAGTTATCTTTTGATCACTTAATTAATTCTAAATTAATTCTTGATCAAACTAATTAAATAATATTATTAATATATTAGAACTTATAATATATTAATAAACCATAAGTGTTATTTCTCTCATTTTAGTTTATCCAATTGCATGGTGCCATGCAACCCAAATGGACCATGCCGGGTCGGGTCAGGTACATACCAGAAATAGTTATGGACTTAGACACCTTATCCAACAAATCGAACCTTGCTTGAATTTTGACATTTTAAGAAAGCGAGTTAAAGTTTCATACCAGGCCCTTGGTGCTTGCTTCAGACCATATACAGCTTTCTCCAACACATAGCAGTGATCAGGATATTTCTCATTCACGAACCCAGGTGGTTGTTCAACATACATCGTTTCTTCTAGTTCTCCATTTAAGAAAGCACATTTCACATCCATTTGGAAAACTTCGAAGTTTTTATGTGCAACATATGCCAGAAAGATTCTAACTGATTCCAACCTTGCTACAGGAGCGAAGGTTTCCTCATAGTCTATCCCTTCTTCTTGGCAATATCCCTTCACCACCAACCGAGCCTTATTGCGTATGACGTTGCCCTCTTTATCCAACTTATTCCTGAAGACCCATTTTAAGCCGACCACTGAAGCATCCTTTGGAGTGGGAATCAGCCTCCAAACTCGATTACGTTCAAACGCATGGAGTTCATATTGCATTGCTTGTACCCAATCAACGTGATCAAGTGCAACATTAACCGTCTTCGGTTCGATTTTGGAGACAAACGAATTAAACATACAGAATTCAACATTAGAGAATAATGCAGTTTGTTTCGCTTTCAATTGAGAACGTGTGAGAACTCGCTCAGATGATTCACCAATAATTTGTGCTTTGGGATGATCCTTAGTCCATTTCGTTAGAGGAGGGTAATTAGGGTCATAGGCAGGATCCAACTCTGCATTTACCTCTTCTTCAAGTTATGATTGATTACCTTCGTCATTTGTATTCTCATTCTCCCCCTCAAATGGCGAAGCGTATCCCTTGTCAGGTTCAGGATTCTCCTCCTCTGTTGGAGTTGGATTCTCCCCCTCGATTGGACTATCATTGGTTGGGATTGGAGTTGGATTCTCCCCCTCGACTGGACTATCGATTGTTTTTGGTGCAGATGAACCCTCCCCCTTGAACATTGAGCTGTTGTTTGGAGGGTCAGTTGAGGGTTGACCACCAATCGGTTTAGGAGGTTCATTTTCCATTTCTTTTGCAGCTTCATCAATGATCTTTTTCAGATTGTCGATTTTGTTGTCTGCTGCTTTCGCCTCTGAGTGTACAGCCTTTTCTGGTCCATCAAATAGCCTTATGTACTCTTCAAACAAGTTGGAAATGGGAACCGAGACTTGTCCTGATTCAGGAAATATTTCCCCCAAGGTACTTTCGCTTCTTTGAACTTTCTTCATGTAGTTGTCATCAAAGGTTACATAGTATGTTTCTTCAATACGTTTGGAGCGTTTATTCAAAACTCTGTATGCCTTTAAAGTGAGTGAATAACCAAGAAAAATTCCCTCATCGGCTTTGACGTCAAACTTGTTTCGGTTCTCTTTGGAATTGAAAATGAAGCACCTTGAACCGAACACGTGGAAAAACTTAACGTTGGGTTTTCGATTGTTCAGAATCTCATACAGAGTGATGGAGAATCGCTTGTTAAGTAAGGATCGGTTCTGAGTATAGCACGCGGTTCCAACTGCATCGGTCCAGAAGTATAGCGGAAGAGAAGCGAAGCTTAGCATGGTTCGGGCTGCCTCACACAAGGAACGGTTTCGTCTTTCAACAATTCCATTCTGTTGTGGTGTATAGGGGGCCGAGAAGTTATGAGATATCCCATTTTCAGTCAGAAAATCCTCAAAATCTTTATTCTTGAATTCAAGCCCATTGTCACTTCTAATATTCCTCACCAGCTTTCGCAGCTGCAGTTCCACTTGCTTGATAAACACCTTCAACTTGGGAGTCGCGTCCGATTTCAGTTTAAGAAAGAAAACCCAGGTGAAGCGTGAAAAATCATATACTATGACAAGAATGAACTTACTACTACCGAAGCTTTCGATAGCCGAAGGTCCACATAAGTCAATATGCATAAGTTCAAGAGCTTCAACAATCTTTGTATTGATACGTGTAGGATGGCTCTTTCTGCTTTGTTTGGCCATCTCGTACGCTGCACATAGGTGTTCCTTATCAAACTTGAGAAGAGGAAGGCCTCGAACATGATCACCAAGCACCAACCTATTAATGTCCTTGAAGTTCAGGTGCGATAGGCGTCGATGCCATAACCAGCTTTCATCAGTGTTCGCCTTTGACAGCAGGCATATTGCTGGTTTTCCTCGAATTGGGTTGAGATTTAAAGGATACTTCTCTCCCTTGTGTTCAGACTTCAACAGAACTCTTTTGGATTGCTTCTCAATTATTTCTGATCCCTCATCATCGAATGAAACCTTCAAACCAGTTCCCACAACCAATTGAGATACACTGATGAGGTTGTGCTGTAACCCTTCCACGTAAGCCACTTTTTGAATCGTGAAGTCTCCGTTGGTTATCATTCCATATCCTTTGATTGTTCCAAATGAGTTATTTCCATACTTCACACATCCACCATCCTTAAGGGACCGAAACTCCCTTAGCTTTTCCCTCATTCCTGTCATGTGACGCGAGCAGCCACTCTCTATGTACCATTATGTTGGGTTTTGAGCATTCTAACACTCCTAAGTGTATTTGCAACCCTAAATACCTTGGATCTATGTTTTCTCTATTATACATGCAAATATGAATATTCCAAGGTATTACCCTATCTAGCATACAATCCTTGATACTTGGGTAATATAACAAGTTAGAATACATACCTTTTAATGAAGCTTGAAGTCCTGAACTTTAAGAGCTTAGCCCCAATAGTGTGGAAGCCTCAAGTGGAATCACAAATCACCAAAACACCTTGGAAGACTTTAGAGAATATGGATACTTGGCTCACACTTATGAAATCAGTTATTGCCCTCTTTAGTGTATCTACACTAGCCACTAGCCTAATTTCATGAACCATAAGACCCTTTATATAGTGTGGAGGATTAGGGTTAAACCCTAATACCCATGACCTTTCATTTCCTAGGATCCATGGGTTAAAGCTCCATGGACTATCCATGAAGACTTAGCCCAACCTAAATGAACTTGGCTCACTACACATATATATCTAAGAGTCCATATTTAATTAGTTCCTTTTGATCACTTAATTAATTATAAATTAATTCTTGATCAATACTAATTAAATAATATGATTATATATTAATATATTAGAACTTATAATATATTAATATAAATCATAAATATACTATTCTCAAAAGACTATCCATATAAATTGTGCCGGTGAAGTGCAACCCAAATGGACCATGCCGGGTCGGGTCAAGTACATACCAAATATAGTTATGGACTTAGACATTAATCCAACAGTCTCCCACTTGGATAAGTCTAAAACTATTATTGAGTATGACTTCAAAAACCAACTGGCAATCGTAGCTCTTAAAGCCGCTGTCGAACTCTGATCTTGTCAACGAACTCTGACCTTTGTCAACGACTTGTCCATTAGATAAGGGATCATATATTCCTCCATTCTAGATACCATATGGACTGAGACATGGATTATAATCATTCTCTCTGTCCATTTGTTGTTTCCCGATTTCCGATTTATGATGACTGACTGATTGAACAAATCAAATCAGTCCTGGCTTGGCCAAGCACTCACATGTGTCATCATTAAATCATCGAGGGGCCCATAGATATCGCTTTTATCCTGAAGGTAAAAGGAATGGATAAACTTCAACTCATATGGCTTGTTCTACTACTTGTTGAATCATACACAAAGGCACGTTTTAAAACATCGAGTTACCAATGCGGTTTCGTGCAATCAATGTACAACCAACTCATAGTAACAACTCATATCTCTAGGTTTGAAGAATATAAGATATTATCGTCTCATGATCACTCGTGATAAAATCCATGAAGTTGTTCAAATGAGCGCGGGTTGAATCCAATACTCAGAACTTATGAGCACTCATGAGTGTTGTAGCACAACTTTGTCCACCAACTTGGACCTCTACAAGCCAACCCATGACAGTCTTGATTCATATCTACTTCCAACATATGACCGACTGTGGATGGTTTGAATAACTTAGTCATTCCGGAAGAATAACTTAGTTATTATGGAAGTCAAAACATGCAAAGTGAAACACAAGAATAAATGAATCAAATATGGTATCAAACCCAATGAATATAAATAGACCACTTTTATTTATCACCATACTGATTACTCACTATTCATTGTTTCGGTTTTATCAACTTTATACCTGAATTAAAAACACTAGTTGTCCCATGCTCCAAGCATGTACACTATGTTTTTCTAAACAATAGCTTTGCCATACACCAAGTATGCACTCTATGTTTGTCTATGATCCTTTTCTTTGTGAAGTAGATCAATTGAACATAATTTCAATGATTCTCTTTTCACACTCCCAAATCCTTGTCTTAAATGTAAGAATTCCAAATTCCTATCATTTATCGAAATCTGTTTAGATTTTAAACTTATATGCACTGTTCCTCTTGTAATGATTATGCACAAAGCCACAAAGACTTGTCAACAGTCATTATAAGGTATTCCAATGGAGATCAACTCCATGGAAACTAAGTCTCATATTCAAAGTACATTGCTTTGGACATGCTTCTTGCATTAAGTTTTCTAATCTTACACAGATAACTTCCACCTATGGAGACAACTCCATATTCTCATTTTGACTATCACTTCTGAATAAGAGATGCCTCTTTTCAGAATATGTCAATATGGTCCTTCCAAAATTAGCACTATACTTCCAATAGTCCCTGACCAATCAATCTTTGGTAAACCTTAAATTGTCCTCGACAATTGCTTAATCATTTTAGTCATATCCAATTCTAGACCTTTTCCCTTCTTATTGCCTCTGGGCATTTGGAAAAATTTAGAAATGACAAATATTATAGCACATGCAATCAATCCTGTACCCAAAGCAAATGGTACACGATTCATGATGTCTCACATAAAGACATGATTCTAGACCGGTCTTTTGCTACAATATTTTTAATTGCCATGTTTTCAAAATTTAACTATGAAGAGGGATGCCATAATCATAATCGAATTTTGAGAACGCAATATATAGAATTTCCTTAAGTTGAACCAATCCAACATGAAATTCATATATATATTCTTGACTAAGGATGATTAAGGTCTCAATCTAAGCCTTTAGAACTGAAATGAAGTATATCATCTCCCTTAATTATAGCAAAACAACTTTTTCAATCCCTGCAGCCTCACGAATTGAAACTTTTGTTTTCTATAATTAACATTGCTAACTTGCAACACTAACAACAATTATCATGCTCCCACTAACATGATGATTATTAGCATAACACTTATGCTCCCACTAGCTTTGACATGTACTCAGAAATCAGCTGGACTTCTAGAAATCAATACTTTATTGACTTTCTTACCAAAGTTCAGTTTCTGATACGAGATGCTTTGATTAAACTTTATCAAAATCATACACCTTTCCTTAGATAGCATGCATGTGTGTCTAAACAATTTCAGAACTATGAAAAGGGATGTCGTAATCATAGTCTCAATTGTTTAGACCTTTTGCCATCTGCTTCAAATCTACTTGGTGGAAGTGTTTCCTCACCGTCATTTTCATGAATCGGAGAGAAACCTTATGACCCTTAGATTTTATGGTGCATGTGTTCTTATCCATGTGAATCGTCAAAACCATAGTCACAAGACAAGGATAATGACAAATCCAAACTCATATGGACTGAACTTATGCAATCTTAACTTCTTGCCACCTGGCAGTACAGGGCATGCCATTGCTTCCAAGTTGTTATGCAACCAATTGAGAACTTTCAGAACTCCTATGCAAAGCCAACTTTAACTGGAATGGGCACAGAATATGTCAACACGATAGGTTATAAACCTCAAGTCGTGTGCTAGTGAAGAACCTGAGGTTTTATTCTTGATTAGTTCTTGAAATTCTTTTTAGGATCTTTAAGACTCCCACTATCCTCTTGACATATAAGACTATCTTGCCAAATATTCAAGAGATAGTGCGGATTCTTTATCAAGACAAACACTTGACACAATTGGCCTTAGTTGGTCTTTGTTTTATCCAAAACATCACAACTTACCAATTTCAAATGTACAAGAGTAGGACACTTTTACTCTTACATTTGACAAGTGTTTTAAACCTTTCTTTAAGATATGTCACTCAAGTTACAATCTTGGAGTATGACTATAAGGATTGTTTTGGAACGAAGTATGACTCATCTTCCTGATCTAACCATTTCAACAATTCATGACTCCTCTTCTTAGTCATAAGAATGCACTAAGATGACGTTTAGAGGACTAATTGTGATATGATTTCTAAATCATTAAGATGATCACAAACATGATACTAAAGTACTCTCCCATCTTTTCAGATTTGAGAAACTTTTATCTTTCTGCCTAATTTGATTCTTCCCATTCGTTCTGCCATACACTGAGACTTTTCCAATGTTTCAGAATTATACTTAAACTTGTAAGTATAACCATATTTACTAAACTTTAGTAAATCAAATAGTCTTAACGAGCTTTGTGGTGGACATGACCAGTGCACAAGAATGTTTACTCGATCCCTTTAGTCCTTCACTTGACTCACACATCCATGTGAACAAGTAATTAGTCTTGATTTTCCAATGCTTGAAAGTTCTCATTCATCATACTATTCAACTTGCATGATTCCAAGTTTCGGTCCAATTGAAACTTGGGCGATGAGGAACTTTCCTGATTTGGTAAATTTAGACACTCCCACAAATGAAATAATCAAATCCATTTCCAATATTGTTGTCAGTGGAATCATATAAGCAACAATTTTCCACAAATGTCATTGTAAGGATACTTCAAATAAATAAATTTAAACAATTTTCTTTTATTTTAAAACTTTGCGGAAAAACTTATCCTTACAATCCACATGGAAAATTGTTGTTATCTATTCCTTAGCAATATATCATAACTTCTTAAGCAAATGCTCAAAATTCTAATGCGATCGAAATCCACCTTCGCGATCAGAATCAGCATATACTTCCTTTAAGATTTCTCTCTATTCTTTGATTCTTAAAACATCAACATGTGACCCAGTCACATCATGTAATGAGGATCTCAGAATAGAACTTAACAGAGTTAGATAATGGGCTCTACCTGATGTAGAGTCAAACTTATTGACTTTAACATCCTTAGGTAAATTTGGCAGCTTTGCAATCAACGCCCCTTCCTTTGGCAAAATAAACATATGGACCCTTTGGTAATGGGACTATCTCAGACTTAGCCTTTCTCTTTACCATTTGGTCAACCGGGTTGACTATCGCCAATCCCTTTCCATTGGGAAGAGAATGCTTTTTCTGGATTTCCATTGTCACCATTGTCACTGTCCATAAAGTTTTTGGGAAGTTGATCTTCTAATCAAATTTGCTTTACTATCGTTCCAAATCATTGCTGATTCAGCAGCACCAAGCAAATAGATATGATCATTAAGGTTCATGTCATAGTCTGTTTCATAGTAGTCCCAAAGGAACTCACTATGTGACTTAGAAAGTGATTTAACATCCAACTTTCTCAAGACTTTGACACCTAACTCTCCCGGCTTGTCAATATGTGACTTCATCTCTAAGATGTGATCAGACATAGACCTTGCTTGCCATTAGGGCTTGAGTGACCTTGAACTTGTGGGTTAGGGAGAATAATTGGAGGAGGTGGAGGAAGAGAAGTATGACTTCCATGAGCCAAACTCGAGAAGTCATATTCATTAGGAAAGCTTGGTTTGGGAAGATCATTGTTGTCTAAACCAGACATCAACAATGGGAGAAATTCACGTAAAGTTGATTTAAGTCCTTAATATAACACCCAATATGATATATTAAGGCTAGGACCGATCAAACTATTTTATAACTTGGAAGAGGGATGCCGTAATCCAAGCTATAAAATATTTGAAGGTAGGTGAATGACGATTCCCCAATTTCCACCAAGATAAACGAAATGTATTATTAGGTTTTAATTGGTTTTGAAACTCCTAGATTCTTTTGAGATTCATTGAACTTTTCAATGGCATGTTTCAATCTCGAGTGTGCCATTCAGGTTTTGTGACTGGGATGCCGAGGATCACAAAACAAGGTGTGAAGTAACCATGCAAATATACTTGGTACCCTTAGTATTTACCCCTCAATCGATGTGCCGGTTAACCACACACGCTCCAACGATACTATGATAAACATTAAGTTACCCTTTGCCTACCTTGTTAAGTCCAGGTTAGTGTGCCGGTTAACCACACACGCTCCACTAACAGCTTAAACAAAGTGCAAAGTGTAATTTCATGGATTAGCACCTTATTCACATTTTCCTAAGTAACTAAGATTGGGAATTTATAAAAGGTTTAGTTACTTAGTATTTATCATTAATACTTTTAATGAAGGGATAATTATAGTCCTTGTCCTACCTGTTCGGCTAACGACCCTCCACCAGTCAAGGAAGCGGTGGGTGAGAGTGGACACCCATTAAACTGCCATTTTATAGGCAATAACCTTATACCCCCTTATAGACCGGCTTCGTGAATGAGGCCTACTAATGGTAAGACGACTTGCTCTTATACATATAATATATTAAACTTTTAATATTATAATAGTATAAGGGTGTATTTTAGACATTTAAAATACTTGGTGGTTTAATCTATTAATTAAACTATACTCTTAATTTAATTAAATTTAAACCATGTCATTATGGAATTATTAATTCTCTTTTAATTAAACACTTTAATTATCTATTAATAAAGTCCATAAGAGTTAATTGAATTATTCAATAAAAACATCATAATTCCAATTATTAAATTCAAAATTAAAACCAATTAATTAATTGTTTAAGTTATGAACCCAAGAGTTTTAGAATTCAATTCTTTTTTTTTATCATAAAAAAACTTTTTCCAAATTCCAAAACTTGAGGGCAAGTTTTGTAACTCTTGAAAACTTTTGGATTCCATAACTTATGGAGTTAAATACTTGTTTTATGATGAAACTTTTCATGTTTCATAACTTAAGAACAAGTTATGAAATTCTTTAAAACATTAAGACTAAGTTTTGTAACTCCATAAAAAAACTTTGAATCAATTTTTTTAAAAACCTTTTCAAATCCATAACTTATGGAGGTTTCAAAAAACTCTTTAGATCAAACTTTTAAAACTAATAAAATAATCATATCATTTTATCTTTTACTAAATTTGACCTAATTCAACTCATATAGCAAATGATTCAAATTTTACAAATAATTAGTTTTTCACAAAAACAAGTAATTATCTTAAAATTTGACAAACGTCATGTTTTTTTTCCTTTTTTTCCAACTTTGAAAATAAAACATTTGCATCAATATAACAGAAAACAACCCATGGCTCTGATACCACTGTTGGGTTTTGAGCATTCTAACACTCCTAAGTGTACATGCAACCCTAAATACCTTGGATCTATGTTTTCTCTATTATACATGCAAATATGAATATTCCAAGGTATTACCCTATCTAGCATACAATCCTTGATACTTGGGTAATATAACAAGTTAGAATACATACCTTTTAATGAAGCTTGAAGTCTTGAACTTTAAGAGCTTAGCCCCAATAGTGTGGAAGCCTAAAGTGGATTCGGTTATTGCCCTCTTTAGTGTATCCACACTAGCCACTAGCCTAATTTCATGAACCATAAGACCCTTTATATAGTGTGGAGGATTAGGGTTAAACCCTAATACCCATGATCTTTCATTTCCTAGGATCCATGGGTTAAAGCTCCATGGACTATCCATGAAGACTTAGCCCAACCTAAATGAACTTGGCTCACTACACATATATATCTAAGAGTCCATATTTAATCAGTTCCTTTTGATCACTTAATTAATTATAAATTAATTCTTGATCAATACTAATTAAATAATATGATTATATATTAATATATTAGAACTTATAATATATTAATATAAATCATAAATATACTATTCTCAAAAGACTATCCATATAAATTGTGCCGGTGAAGTGCAACCCAAATGGACCATGCCGGGTCGGGTCAAGTACATACCAAATATAGTTATGGACTTAGACATTAATCCAACAGTCTCCCACTTGGATAAGTCTAAAACTATTATTGAGTATGACTTCAAAAACCAACTGGCAATCGTAGCTCTTAAAGCCGCTGTCGAACTCTGATCTTGTCAACGAACTCTGACCTTTGTCAACGACTTGTCCATTAGATAAGGGATCATATATTCCTCCATTCTATATACCATATGGACTGAGACATGGATTATAATCATTCTCTCTGTCCATTTGTTGTTTCCCGATTTCCGATTTATGATGACTGACTGATTGAACAAATCAAATCAGTCCTGGCTTGGCCAAGCACTCACATGTGTCATCATTAAATCATCGAGGGGCCCACAGATATCGCTTTTATCCCGAAGGTAAAAGGAATGGATAAACTTCGACTCATATGGCTTGTTCTACTACTTGTTGAATCATACACAAAGGCACGTTTTATAACATCGAGTTACCAATGCGGTTTCGTGCAATCAATGTACAACCAACTCATTGTAACAACTCATATCTCTAGGTTTGAAGAATATAAGATATTATCGGTTCTGTGCTCTGGTGTTGGAACCGAAACTGTATGTTCGGTTCTGAGCTTTGGTGTTGGAACCGAAACTGGATGTTCGGTTCTGAGCTTTGGAATTGGAACCGAAACTGGATGTTCGGTTCTGAGCTTTGGAATAATAGGAGTTTGGACTAAAACTTTCCTTTCGGTTTGGCTCGTCATTTTTCTTGACGTTTGACTCTTTCTTGGAAGGAACGTAATTAGGGTTTTGAGACTGCCAAAATCGTTTCGCTCATTCAGATTCTTCATGTATCTCTGATTTCTTTGGCGTTTCTGTTCAGCCAACTGCTTTTGAGATTCATGAATATTGAAGCTTGATTTTGGCTTCTCTTTTTGAGTTTTGGTTGTCTTGGAAGATACATTGGATGCTTTATTTGGTTCTTCTGGTATCTCTTTTGTTCCACTCGTGCTTGGTTTATCAAAACTTGAGGGTTTGTTGATGGGTTCAGCAACGTATCTACCTCTTACACTCCACGAGGTTCGCTCCGATAAGCTAATGGTTTCGTCTGCATTATCAATAGGGGCTGACCAGAAATAATCGTCGCACCCTTCAGCATTGTCTGTGTCGACCAAGATTTTCAATTCTGCTGTTTGCTTTTTAGTGACCCCTGTAACAGCATATACCTGATTTGGCACAGTTTGAACTTTCTGATATACCATCGCTTTCTCTTTGAGTTTCTGCGGCTTGTCCTTTGACAGACGAGCATATTCAACCTAGTTCTCAGATATGAGGGGTTTTTCATTCTCGGTTTCGCTCTTCATAAATTCAGAGCAATCAACCACATCTTCCACCGAGATTTCACTTATCTCACTTTCCTCATCAAATTCATACGTGTTTTCTATATTCATTTTATGTTCTGAAATTAATTTGGTGTTAGACGAGTCAAATGATTGAATGGTCTCGGACTTAATTTTCAACCTATCATTTTCATCTAAAAGATTTTTGAGCATACACTTATGTTCCTTAGAGTCAATAAAGGTCTCTATCTTGTCTAGTATGATTGTATAAGTGATGGATTGTACCTTTTTGATCAGCCGATCACAGTCGTTGATCTTCTCACTCACGGGCTTGGCTGTAAAGCACTTGTCCTTAGTCAGGTTCGGCTCCTCACCGTCGATTGGTCTTCCAGCTGTAACCATCAAACATTTTCCAGCCGAACCAGTATCTCTCGCCACATAAGCTCTTCCATGTGTGGGTTTTCTCACTTCTTCATCCTCAGAATCGGTTGACCAGACTTCAACGCCACCGAACTCATCTTCATCCACATTTTCCTGCACAATCAAGGCATTCATAGAACTATTAGTTGCCTTCTTTTTCTTTATTTCTTCCAACTTTCGCATGTAATACGCCTCATCATCTTCACCGTCCCTTTTCTCAGCCATCTTCCTCAACATGCAATCTTTGGCAAAATGGTTCTTGCCATGACAGTAATTGCAGTTAAATGCAGAGTCTCCTGCAAGCTTGCTTTCCTTCTTGTCGTCATCGTTTTGAGAGGTATTCTTCGTTTCTTCTTTCACCTTCTCAGAACTGTAACTTCCTTGCCAGTTTCTGTTCTTATTGACAAGGAACTTCTTTCGTGCAAACTTCTTTGGGTTGGTGACCATCATTGCATATTCTTCGCCTGTAAGGTCACACTCAGACATATATGAATCCTCCTCTTCTTCTGCAACACTTTTGCCTTTTGAGACAAGGGCCAGCGATCCCACACCCGAAACTATCTTCGCCTCCTTGGTTACCACACTCTCATGGGATTTAAGTATACCCACCAGTTTCGCTAGCGAGTATGATTTAAATTGTTCGTGAGCTTTCACTGTTGAAACCACTGCCATCCATTATGGTCTTAAACCATTCATGAAGGTTACCTTTTCTTCGATCAATTTTCTTTCAATACCATGCTTGATCATCTTGCTAAGGAGATGATTGAAGCGATCGAAGGTTTGTATCAGTTTCTCTTCAGGTTTCTGTTCGACAACTCCAAATTCTGAGAGCAACAAGGTTTGGATTGAGTGTTCTAGATCCTCATCGGTTGAGTAGAGTTCTTTTAACCTATCCCAGATTTCTTTATCCGTCGTGCATAAACCAACTAACCGAAAAGTGTCAGATTGCAATGCGAATCTGATCATTCTCATGGCTTTCACATTACATAGCACCTTGTCCTTTTCATCCTGTGGCATCTTATCTACGTCCGCCACAAGCTGATTATATTCTTTTTGAGTCTTCACTGTCTTGTTCGTTCCAGAGTGAACAAACGGCCCAAGCGTGATAGCTTCCCAGATGAGATAACCATTATCTTCAGATCCAACTACGTAATCTTCAAAGTGATACGCCCACACTTCATAGTCTTGAGTGTAGAGAATGGGAACCCTTGTAGTGGATCCAATGTTGTTGGAGATGTTGATGGGATTAGATTGAGAATCGTCGTGAGACATGGTGAGCCTTTCCTTAGAACTGCTAGAATCAAACCTGTAAACTTGAGATTAGGGTTTTATTAAACATAAGAGTTACCTTCAACTAGAAGAAGACGACTTCTTTATATTCGATAAAAGCGGAAACCCTAAAGAATTCTTCAAATAGAAGGAATGTGTATTGATCACACAGTCTCCTACTCTGATACCAATTGTTAGAACAAAGTTCTAGTAGATCGATAGATTCTAAGCAGAAAAACAATAAATGACGTAATGAAGAACACAATAATGGTTTAACTGATATCGAATGATTAAGCTTTAACACCTCAAAAGAGCTCGATTAAGAACTTCGACTGTAGAGGTGTTTAGGGTTACAAAGCAATAATAAAAATAATCACGACTGTATCTAAGGCATACATGCATGCACTATTTATAGCTTAACCCTAATTTATAATCACGGATGGACAGGCCCAATCCGGATATACAAAACTAAGCCCATGACGCAACATAAAATACCCAAAAATATGTTATTATGGGATTAGTATGTTTATGATATGTTATTATGTGATCAGTATGTTCATGATATGTTATTATGGGATCAATGTGTTTATGATATGTTATTAGGTGATCAGTATGTTCATGATATGTTATTATGGGAACAATATGTTTATGACATGTTATTATGTGATAGTGGTAGGGGTGAAATAGTCCTCGGTTACCGGTTGAAAGATACCGAAGGGGAGGTCAGCTCCCGGATACCGGTTGAAAGATACCGAAGGGGAGGTTAGTTCCCGGTTACCGGTTGAAAGATACAGAAGGGGAGGTTAGTTCCCGGTTACCGGTTGAAAGATACCGAATTGGAGCCCATCTCCCAGTTCTGCCAGGCAGATACCGAGGGATGGGCATTACGTGGTATGTGGTATGATGGGGGAACTCACTAAGCTTCGTGCTTACGGTTTTCAGTTTTGGTTTCAGGTACTTCGTTTTCAAAGGAAAGGAGCCGGCTCGATCGCAGCGCATCACACAATGTTTTCCGCACATGAGATCTTTGGGAGTGTACTCTGATATTGTTTTATGATAACATGTTAATTAATGATACTTGGCTTTGTTATGGGATGATACTGTGGATATTTTTATACTTACGGTTTTATAATAACCTAATTAAAAATGAAATTTTTGGCCTTAAATTTTGGGATGTTACAAGTTGGTATCAGAGCCTTGGTTTGAGGGATTCGGGCACACTTTCAGGTGTACCTGGACTCAAACTAAGGACTCGGTATGAAAATTTTCAAAACAAAAACATTTTTGTCCACCAAAAGGAACCTGAAAAGAATTTGGAAAGAGAAATAACCTTGAAAAGAACAAAGTGTGTGATGCGTGCAATCGACCGAGCTCAAGTAAGTTTTCCCCAAGATACCCATAAATGTTATCTTATGATATGATTATGAGAACTGCATGCTAGAATAGGGCTAAGGATCTAGGAAGGATGCCTTATATGCCTACTATATGTGTACGATAATTGCATGCTAGATTAGGGCTGAGGATCTAGGAAGATGCCTGATATGCCTTTTGTATGTGCTTTTGAGCTGCATGTTAGTACTGATTAGTCAATTATATGATAGCCTGAATGGGATATGCAAGGTTCGGGTCGCTCAATGCCCGAATGTTGCTTGCTTTGTGCTATTAGGAGCCCTAGTTATCTTTAATTAACTAGTAAACGAATGTGTAATAGTATTCGTGAGCTAGCTAGGGATAGACGACTGAGACTTCTTATGCAGCTGATGGTGGAGAGTGGGTTGGAGAGTTACCCTAGGGCAAGCCTAGGATGATATTAGTGCAACGAGCAGTAGTAGTGGAAGGGACCTGGCGAAGTCAAGGCAATCCTTGAGGAAAGTACGGATAGATGTGGAAGGTAGTATGGGCCCGTACTACTGAAAACATAGGATCCGTACTCGAGTCAAGGAAGGATGATATGTACCCAGGGAACTTGTAGTGTGTGAGATCCCTCGAGTTATGATGAGTATTCAGATGATTGTTATGGTCTACTTCCGAGTATGGTGACGCTACGTGGTAGACCAGATAGCAGTTCTGGTATCGGCGAGGGATTAGGCTCGGACTCTGGAGCCGGGCAGCTTGATGGACAGATGAGGAAGTTTATTCCATCTGGGATTACGCGCAGTATCACTGACCAAACTCCTATGACCTTCAGTATGGTCAGGGAGGGCATTTTGGAGATTTCTGGTGAGAGGCGGAGTTCACTCCGTACTGAGATAGCAGCCATGATATGGACGCTTACGTTGATGACTTGTGAGGTTAGAGATGGAGAAGCTCCAGATTATCATGGGGCGTGAGACCCCATTGCCCGCAGCAAATGTTGGCGGATGTCGCCAATATTTTTGTATCCACCGGAGTCCCGAAGAGGACAAGGTTCCACCTGCTTTATGCCTCTTGAAAGATAGGGCACGTGATTGATGGAAAGAGGTTGGCAGTGATTTGGGTGATGATGTGGTTGATGTTAAGCCATGGGGTGAATTTTCGACCAGATTCCAGGCAGAGTTTGCCCAGGCGATTGAGGCGCCGCAGTTGGTGCGAAAGTTATTAGATCTCCGCCAGGCTTCTGAGGCTGTGGCAGAGATCACTGCCAAGTCTTGGGGGAGAGCTTAGTTGGTACTGTAGTGTGCAACAAATGAGGAAATGAAGAAGGTAAGGTATCGTGACATACTGCAAAATTGTAGTAGGGAGATCGTGAGTATCTCGGGTTGTGAGACTCTAAATGATATGACTTCTAGAGGCGAGCATGGGATGTCGAATTGGAGCACATTGGGAAGAGGGAACCAGATTAGTTGCATATATTGGAGGGTCTCCGGAAGAGACCCAAGATTTCAGATCATCTTTTGAGTGGCCAGCAAGGCCAAATTCAGCGCAACACTTGCGGGAAACTACACGATGGAGTTTTTTGCTCCAAGGGCTTGGGTAAGGGTACAGTTGGATTGTTTCCCTGTTTGTGTTAGGGTTACATTATCAAGAGATGTAATATGCCAATTGCATACCAAGAAATTATTAGTGGGTAGCGGAAGGTCATTTCCCTAATTGTGGATTCGGGAAGTTTTCAGCGGGTTCTTAGAAGTTGCGTGATCTTTTGGATTGACTAGTATTGGGACACTAGCAAGGGTAAGTGTGGGTTTCAAAAGATTGGTCATGGGATAGTAAGAAGGATTGATAATCCTTCCAGTATTGTGTGTTGTAAGATGTTAGTTGAATCAAAGTGGGGGAGAATCGTCCAGAGATTCAGAAGCAGGAGCAGTTTTGAAACTGGGATAAGTTTCACATCCTTGTCAGGAAGGAAGACAGCCCAAGCGGCTGTATGGGTTGAGGATTGTGAGTTGGGAGCTCGGGACACGTTCCAACGTTTGGATCATGCTTTTCCTTGGCATCAGACAACAGGTTTCAGGAACCAGGTTAGAGCTCCAGTTAGGACTCAAGTTCAGTTGAGTGTAAGGTCGAGTGCGGGTTCGACCCTGTATGGGAAGTGTTGTAAGACTGCGGGGATAGCCGTAGCATTCACTAGCGATCAGGTAGTATGGAAAGTGTTGTAAGACTCCGGGGGTAGCCATAGCATTCACTAGCGATCTGACAGATGGTGTGAGGAGTGTTGTAAGTCTGCGGGTGTAGCCGTAGCATTCACTAGGTTGGTAGATAGCATGATCACGTTGTTAGGACGCGGAAGGGACAATAGTACCCACTAGTTCGGGTGTAGCAATGAGGGCGTGGCACATCCATGGATTGGTTTATGGACTTCCCCATAGGGATTAGACCTGGTTGAGCCAGTGATAAGATTGTAGGAACGCCACTACGGTGATGAGATCAGGGAAGCAATGGACCGTATGAGGTCATTTGTGATATAAGGTTACCATTGGTCTGGTATCAATCGCTTTTAGACTTGGATTTTGGTGACAACAGGATTCGACGCATGGACCCGACCAGTTGGATCGGGAGGTTGTTAAAGCCATAGTGGTAGGATAACTAATGGCAACCATTGACAGACAAGGATCTCGTTCAGAAGTTGCGTGGCGCGACTGCGTGTGGGTATTTTGACTCCGCAATCGGGTCGGGGCCCAATATTTCAGATAATTAGCGAGCGAACTGAGACCAGGTAGGTCTCGGTAGATTTTGGTAAGCAGCCATGTGGCAACGTACAGCTTCAGCCAGTTCAGTGTTCGTGCAGTTTCAGCGTTTGTGCAGTGTTAGTATTCATGTTTTACGTTGCAAGTACGGACGAAATAGCTGGCTGATTGGGAAGTGACAAGTCACTCACAACGGGAATTAGCTGAGCATTGGCCATGTATAAGTGATCTGCAGGGATAATTAGGTCTGTGAAATTGTTTTGTAGTGCGAATCTCGAGCTAGCAGAAGTTGAGTAGTCAGTTGAGGGATAAACAGACTAGATTCAACGATAATGATTCAGTATGAGTGGTATGTTAGGGATTCAGACCATCCTGAGAAAACAGATTTCAGACCAAGTAGATGTTATCTTGTTGCGAGGAATTCGTTTATCTGCGGATTTTAGGGCTTTACGAACATTGGTCACGGCTACCCTGGGAAGGCTAGAGTGTGTCCAGGCTGGTGACCATGTTACAAGTGTGGTTGGGCGTGTAAGGAATGGTAAGGAATGATTTCGAGGACAAAATCTAATTTAAGTGGGGGAGAGTTGTAACACCCCATTTATTAAATAAATAAATAAATACATTGATGAGTGTATAGTAACCCTAAAATCAATATTTATATAGCAAGGTGTTGGTTTTGGTATGCCAAATGCCATAAGTTGGATATTTCGGGAGTTAAAGTATAAATTCGAGATTTATTTTGTAAAGATTTTAGAAGACAGGGGGGGTATTTGGTAAGTATTAGACCTAATATGAAAGGATTTATGATAGCGGGGGCTAAAGAGTAAATTATGGACCTCATTTGACAATAATTGTGGAGGGAGGGGCTACTTAGTAAAATATGAGACTTAGTTTGTAAAGGATTTCAGAAGATGGGGTTGAATTTGTAAATTAAGGACTAAGTTTGAAAGAAAATGAAGAAGGAGAGGCCATATCCGTCATTATGGGCTGAAGTTGTATGAAACGGGTATATAAACTCGTCACCTCCTAACCCTAACCCTAATGTTGGAAAGCAGCCGTCACCACCTCTCATGTGCATCTCAGCCGCCATGTGTGAGCATTCCCAGCCGTCGTCGCCACTTGTTTGCGTTTCTCCGACTGCTCACGTCCCCGAACGACCGCCGCTACCAGCCGACTCTCCTGCCATCACGGTGGAACGCTGTTCAGCTCCTTCGATGCTTCGTTGCCGACGATAGTGAGGGCCTAGCGGACGTTCTTCAAGCCACTGATGTCGCTCGAAGTCTCAACCTCATCCCCGATCATTGGTGCTACGTTTCAGTCCACGATTCCATTGTCGTCGCTGTTCAGTAGAGATGGGCACAAAAACCGGATTGGGCTCTAGGATCCGATCCGATCCGAAAACCGGATTTGGTCAAAACCGGTTTTGACCGAACCGAATCGGATTAAACCGGCCACCGGATCGAAACCGGATTGAGTATTCGGACAGCATTTCGGATTGACCCTCGGATTGAGAACCGGATCCGAAACCGGATTGAAACCGGTTTTTTTTTTACCGTTGAAATTTCAGAAATTTGAATTTTTTTTTTATAGCCGTTGGAAAGGGGAAAAACGGCTAGTTTGACTTTTCTTGACTTTTTTGCCCTTCCAAACACATATAAATACAACCTATTTGCTCCATTTACATTTTACACATATTTCTACTACTTTCTACTTCTACTTTATACTTTTATTTTCATAATCTTCCAAGAAATGAGCTCCCGAAATTCTACCGCGGCTCAAGAGTCGGATGCAACGGTGGTTAAAATCTTACCAACCACTCGGAGTAAAGATGTTTGGGAACATTACGATTTGTGTTTGTTGTCGAACGGGAAAGAAAAAGCAAGGTGCAAGCAATGCGGGATGTTTTTGGGAAAAGATGGCAATAGTACGTTGAGGAGTCATACAACAAAAACGTGTCCGGTTGTAAAAGGTCAAGGCGATCCGGATCAACCAAATATTACTCCCGACGGTTCGATCTTTATTTACAACAATGATGACATTCGTGAAAGCTTTTGCAAGTTCGTCATTCAAGAGAGCTTGCCTTTCAGCCACTTCGACAACCCACGATTAACAAGGATTTTGCGGGAAAAAATGCAACCACAATACCGGCAAGTAAGTCGCACTTCTCTTAGACGTGATGCTTTAAAGTATTGGGATATAGCCAAAAAAGATATGCAATTGGGATTTTTAAATATAAAAACCGGTGTTTCTTTAACGTGTGATGTTTGGTCCTCCACCGGTACTTGTCCCAAAAGCTATCTTGCCGTCACGGCACATTGGATAGATCCCACTACTTGGGTAATGAACAAACGAGTTATTGCTTTTGAACTTTTTGCGCATCCTCACACGGGGGCACGATTATTTGCAATTTTAGTAAGCGTTATAGAGACTTATAATTTACGCGACAAAATCTTCTCTATTTCGTTTGACAATGCAAGTAATAATACCGTCGCGGCAAAAAGATTAATTGCAAAATATAAACCTATTTTGGATGGCTCGTTTTTTCATACTAGATGTGTTTGTCACATTATTAATCTTGCGGTACAAGATGGTTTAAAAATGATAGATTCGACGATTGAAAAATTCAAAACTGTGTTAACTAGAGTTTTTGGAAAAAATAAAGCTACAATGGAAAAATATCGAAAGTTTGCCATTTCCATAAACGTAACTCCATATAGTCCTCATTGGGATGTTGACACTAGATGGAGTTCAACATGTATGATGTTTGAAAGTTTGACACGTCAAAGAATCGCTTTACAATTATTTTACGACTTTTAATAATACTTTTAATAATACTTTTACTAATTTGTTTGACATTTACGCTACAAAGTATGGCGATATGTCAAACACTTTTGCAAGTGTAACCAACTCTACTAGTGGTGCATCGGGTAGTGGTGGGGGTCGAACGGATTTTCATATCGACCTCTATAACTACCTTTTGGAGGAACAAAACAAAAGAACACGCACATTAACCCCTAGTAGCGAACTTGGAATTTATATGGGGTCAAATTTTTTAAAATTCGTGAGTGCACCACAATTTAAAAATTTGGATCTTTTGGCTTGGTGGAGAGAAAAGGAAGCACAATTTCCTATTCTCTCCGTCATGGCCCGCGATTTACTAACCGTCCAAGCTTCCACGGTAGCTTCGGAATCCGCTTTTTCTTTTAGTGGTAGAGTTTTATCAAAGTTGAGGATGAATCTTACCCCGGTTGCGGTAGAGGTTTGCGTTTGCTTGAAGGATTACTTGGATTCGGTGGAACGTATACAACACTTGGCATCACTAGAAGGCCCACTACCACAAAATGTTGAACCGGAGATCATGGATGAAGAATATGCACAAGGCTTATCAACACCTCCGGAAGACGAAGACGATGACGATGAAGACGAAGACGAAGATGAAGAATATGGTATTGATGACACCCCTACTTATTTGCGTGGCGGTTAAAGAATATTTTAGTGAAGGCGACACGAAGTGGAAGACCACAAAAACTATTTCTATTTGGCTAAATGTTATAACGCCACTTTATTATTATTATTATTAGTTAACTAGTTTAAAAACTCTTTCTAATTCGACGTTTGATGTATGTTTTAACTATTTTAATGAACCTATGTTGCATTTTGTGTTATATATGAGGTCCAAAAAATGTTTTTTTTAAAAAAAAAAAAAAAAAAAAAAAACCAAATTCGGATCGGATTTCGGATCGGATTGTAACCGGATCGGATTAAACCGATTCGGATTGGGGCCTCGGAAAACCGGTCAAATCCGGTTTGAAACCGGTTCGGATTATTGGCTTATTCGGATCGGCTATGACGTCATCAAACCGGATCGGATCCGGATCCGGATCGGATCGGATCGGGTCTTTGTGCATCTCTACTGTTCAGAAGGTCGTCCTTTCACCGTCCCTTTCTCCGACGGTCTGGTGCTGCCACCCAAGTGACCGAGGTGGGTACATGACTTGCGACTGGGATTGGAATCGTGTGCTTTCTACTCGCGTGGGTTGAAGTTGTTTGATTGGGAACCAAAAAAGGAAAACCGCCACCACCGTGAGGTGGTGGCTGTCATCGAGACTCAGCTGCTGCCGCCGCCATGAGCCACCAGGTGGGTGGTCGGACCTCTTGAGCAAATTAGAATTGTGTGTGTAATTGTAAATGGTATTTCATGGCCGGAAAACAGATAAGATTCCCACCATGGCCGCCAACCATGGTGGCTGCCACCATCTACCACCACCGGCCACCACAAGGGTGGTTGTGTGTTTATGTGTTTGGCATTAGTGTGTGTGTTTATGTTGAAGATTAGCATGGTAAATTGTAACAAAAAAATAGAATAATGGAAAGAAAACTCAAAACCACCATCGTGAGGTGGTGGTTGCCGCCACATGCCGCCGTGTCGGGTGGTGGTGTATTTAGTTTGTGTTGGGTTTGTTTTTGGGATGCTTGGACAGAATGGGCCCAATGAAGCCCTAATGGACCTTAAAGCCCAAACATGTGACTAATGGGCCTAGTGAAACCTTAATGGGCCTTATGAGACCTTGGTGGGCCTGATGAACCCTAATTGATCAAAAGACCTAGCTATTGGGTCTATTGGCCTATGATTGGGTAGGAAACCCTAATTAGGGTTTAGAAAACCCTAATATTGGATTTATAGGCCTTGGACTTATCGGGACCGACATTTGGGCCATTGGAATGGAATTGTAAATTACACCCAAACACACCATATGACTTATCTAGTAGAGTAATGGACTTAATGGATTAAGTCCTTAATGGGTTAAGTGAGAAACACTTAACCCTAATTGTCATTTTATGTGAAACCCTAATTTCTCTTGGGCTTTGTGTCGGGCCTTTCTATTGGGCTTTGGTGATTGGGCTAATTATGGGCCATCCAAGAACAATCAAATGGAATAGAATAATTAGTTGGGCTTTAGGATAAGGCCCATATGAAGGTTTGGGGCCCAATTTGGAAAATCGGGCCATAGATGGGCCATAGTTTGGGCCTTAATGATTATATGATATTGGGCCATTAGAAATGCCAAATGTTTGGAGTGGACTAAAAGGTTGGGCCTTAGAGCAAGACCATGAACAGGGGTGGGCCCAATTTCGAAAATTGGGCCATATGTTGGGCTTTGATACATAGTTTGACTTTTGGGCCTTTGGATTGGGCCTTGGGCTTGAATCAAGCCAAGATGGGGTAATGTAGCCTGTTACTCCAAGAACTTAAGGTTATGTGTTGGGACCCAAATATTAATTGGGTGATGTTTTGATATTGACAGTTTGGAAATATGTCATCCAGCAGCTGAGATTGTGTCTACGGGACTTCAGCAGTGTGAGGTGAGTTACCTTCCAGTAGGGGTGGGTCTAAGGCACCAATGCCGGTCCACCAGTAGGTGAATATGTTTGAGATGATTGTCTTTGTGATAATTATCTCGTTTGCCATTATCTGTTATGCTTTATGTGCTAGGATGCTATGAGATATGTGTTAGTAGTAGTAGGGGTGATGTAGTCCCCATTTACCGGTTGAAAGATACCGAAGGGGTGGACAGTACCCATGCATTCCTAGCAGTATGATCATGATATGTTATTATGTGATAGTGGTAGGGGTGAAATAGTCCCCAATTACCGGTTGAAAGATACCGAAGACAGTTACCGGTTGAAAGAAACCGAAGGGGTAGATAGAACCCTTTCCTGCCTAGCAGTATGTTTATAATATGTTATTATGTGATCAATATGTTTATGATATGTTATTATGTGATCAATATGTTTATGATATGTTATTATGGGATCAGTACGTTTCTAATATGTTATTATGTGATCAGTATGTTCATGATATGTTATTATGGGATCAGTGTGTTTATGATATGTTATTATGTGATCAGTATGTTCATAATATGTTATTATGGGAACAGTATGTTTATGACTTGTTATTATGTGATAGTGGTAGGGGTGAAATAGTCCTCGGTTACCGGTTGAAAGATACCGAAGGGGAGGTCAGCTCCCGGATACCGGTTGAAAGATACCAAAGGGGAGGTTAGTTCCCGGTTACCGGTTGAAAGATACCGAAGGGGAGGTTAGTTCCCAGTTACCGGTTGAAAGATACCGAAGGGGAGCCCAACTCCCAGTTATGCCAGGCAGATACCGGTTGAAAGATACCGAGGGATGGGCATTACGTGGTATGTGGTATGATGGGGGAACTCACTAAGCTTCGTGCTTACAGTTTTCAGTTTTGGTTTCAGGTACTTCGTTTTCAAAGGAAAGGAGCCGGCTCGATCGCAGCGCATCACACTATGTTTTCCGCACATGAGATTGTTTTAGGATAACATGTTAATTATTGATACTTGGCTTTGTTATGGGATGATACTGTGGATGTTTTTATACTTACGGTTTTATAATAACCTAATTAAAAATGAATTTTTTGGCCTTAAATTTTGGGATGTTACAGTTTTCAAAGAAGGTGTGACCTTTTGAAGCTTTTCGCGACGTTAGATCAGAGAGAGGACGAGTTTAGACCGTGTGAGGCTGTGACTATTTTTGCTCGGGGTCCCATGGATGGCACCACTTGATGTAACCCGGAAATCGTCACGAGGCTGATTGAGTTGAGATCTTGGATGTGTGCTTCGTTGCCACTAGCAAGCCCCGATTTGATTCATGTTACACTCACAAACGAGATCGTTAGAGTCGCCCCAGGACTTGCGTCCCGGGAGCAGCCTCCGACAGTCAAGTTAGTATCGATACGAAACGACGTCGGATCCTTCGAGTGGAAGGAACCCGATTGTATGTAGAGAGAGAGAGAGAGTTGGAACTTACTTATTATGTGTTGAGATGTCCATTTATACATAGTTGGATATGTATTTTCTTGGAGAAGAAGCTCAACAACTAGCCATGAGTTAGCCACGAGAAGGTTGAGGTGACGGGTGTACTTTGTGCTTTGGGAAGGAGGAAACCAAAAATGTCCGAACCATAGGAAAAATGGCCGTACCATAGGAAATAGTTGAACCGTCCGGAAATGACCGAATCGTTAAGAAATGGCCGAACCATCCGAAAATGGCCGAACCGTCCAAAAATGACCAAACTGTCATGAAATAGCCGAACCAACCGAAAATAGCCGAACCGTCTGGGAATGGCCGAATCGTTAAGAAATGGTCGAACCATCCGAAAATGACCAAACCGTAAGGAAATAGCCGAATCGTTCGGAAATGACCGAACTGTCGAGAAATGGCTGAACCATTTCTAAAAGGTCGATGAGATATACATATCAACATTGAACAAGAGGGAACTGGACCATTGTTGACTCGTTCATCGACTATTGGTTCGTTGACCACCGGTACTCCACCCCTAGCGTTAGCTAGTCTTTGGATTTGGAGTTCTATAAACTCACACCTTTATTGATCTAGCATGTTATGCATCATCCGTCAAACTTCATCCATCGAGAGCTGAGCAGCTCCTGCTCCGACGTTCTGAGATGTTGGACCTCCTTTGTTATTGATGACTCTACTGCTCCTCGTGATCGTCATGTCGTTCTATACATCGAAGTAGGAGTTCGATGTATTGAGACGAGAATATAGAAAGGGATAGTTTAGATGCATAATTCTCCTTGTCATTCTGAAACGTTATATGCCTGTTCTAATACTGTAGTTACACGTTTAGAAGCCTGAACACATAAAATTTACTAATTCTAGTGTAACACCGTAAATTTTCAAAAAAAAATTTCATTTTAAAATCACATAATTCTCATTAACACATTTCACAAAAATCCCAAAGTATCAAATTATCAAAACACATCCATTATAAAAATCCAGGATCCTCAAACATAACTCCATCTCGTGTGTACAATCAAGCCGCCGCCTTCCCGCGATTCTGAAAAGTACCTGAAACACATATCACATAACACGGTAAGCACAAAGTGTTGGATTAGTGTCTAAGCCCATAACTATAATTGGTATGTACTTGACCCGACTTAGCATGGTCCATTTGGGTTGCACTTCACCGGAACAATTTATATGGATAGTCTTTTGAGAATAGTATGTTTATGATTTATATTAATCCATTATAAGTTCTAATATGTTAATATGGAATCATATTATTTAATTAGTATTGATCAAGAATTAATTTAGAATTAATCTAGTGATCAAAAAGGAACTAATTAAATATGGACTCTTATATATATCGAATGGGCCAAGTTCATTTAGTTTGGGTAAGCTTTCGTGGATAGTCCATGGAGTGTTTAACCCATGGATCCTATGGAAATGAAAGGTCATGGGTATTAGGGTTTACATGAATGTAACCCTAATCCTCCATACTATATAAAGAGGTACTTGGCACTTGAAATTGGCACTAGTGTGTGAGAACAAAGGGTGGGCCGATTTCTAGAAATGCTAGCTATTCTCTCAAGTTTTCCAAGGTGTTTTTGGTGATTTGTGATTCCACTTGAGGCTTCCACACTATTGGGGCTAAGCTCTTAAAGTTCAAGACTTCAAGCTACATCAAAAGGCATGTCATCTAACTAGGCTTTAGTAGTATAGTTGCTTCATATCATGCTAGTTAGGATGAAACCTTGGAATATTGAATATTTTCATGTATAATAGAGAAAACATAGATCCAAGGTTTATAGGGTTGCATGTACACCATAGGAGTGTTAGAATGCTCAAAGACCTTCAATGGTATCAGAGCCTAGGCTTGTTTTCTTTTATACTTGATGCAAATTGCTGAAAATCAAAGTTTGTATGTTGCCTGGTCAGCTGACTCGCCGAGTCCATTAAGGGACTCGACGGTCCATGCCTAAATTCATCCAACTCGTCGAGTTGGTTTATGCACTCGACGAGTTGGACCCCCTGACATCATATCTTCGAGTTTTAAGGCTGGAATTGGTTTAGAATCATTACCTTAAACTGTTTTGGACTTATAAAACCTGTTTTTGATGTGGTAATGATTATGGTAAACCAATTTCAAAGTTGTTATCAAAATTTCAAGCTTTATGTGTGTTTATGTAATTCTTGAAATTGTTGATATGATTGTTCATACACTTATGAGTTTTGGTAGATCATAGGAATTATTTGCAAAATTGTTTGTTAGTTAATTCTTGATCTAAATGTGTTTTAATGGAGTCCATAATTTGTCCTCAAGTTATGGATTACCAAAAGTCATTTCTTTTAAAGATCCATTAAAATGCATAGGTTACATAATTGAAGATTCTTTTTGTTTTATGAACTCCATAACTTGTCCTCAAGTTATGGTTGTTCAAGAGTCTCTTCATTAAAGTTTTTAAAACCTTAATTAAACTCATAAGTTATGAAAATCCAAAAGTTTTTGAATAGTTTCAAAACTTGCCCTCAAGTTTTGGAATTTGTAAAGTCTCACACACACTTTAATTCCAAACCCTAGAGTTTTAAAAGTTAAAATTCAACCCTTATACTATTATAATATTAATAGTTAATAGTTATATATATGTATAAGAAAAAAGTCAGTCTTACCGTTAGTAGGCCTCATTCACGAAGCCGGACTATAAGGGGGGTATAAGGTTGTTGCCTATAAAATGGCAGCTAAATGGGTGCCCACTCTCACCCACCTCTTCCTTGACTGGTGGAGGGTCGTTAGCCGAATGGGTATGACAAGGACTATAATTCTCATTATAAGTATAATGATAAATATAAAGTAACTAAACCATTTATAAATTCCCAATCTTAGTTACTTTAGGAAAATGTGAATTTGGTGCTAACCCATGAAATTACACTTTGCACTTTGCTTAAGTCGTTAGTGGAGCGTGTGTGGTTAACCGGCACACTAATCTGGATTTAACAAGGTAGGCAAAGGGTAACTTAATGTTTATCATAGGATCGGTGGAGCGCGTGTGGTTAACCGGCACATCAATTAAGTGATAAATATTAAGGGTACCAAGTATATTTGCATGGTTATTCACACCTTGTTTTGTGATCCTCGGCATCCCAGTCACAAAAATTGAGAGGGCACAATCGAGATTGAAACATGTCATTGAAAAGTTCAATGAATCTCAAAAGATCTAGGAGTTTCAAACCAATTAAAACCTAATTCCTATTTCGTTTTTTATGGTGGAAATTGGTGAATCGTCATTCGCCTACCTTCAAATATTTTATAGCTTGGATTACGGCATCCCTCTTCCAAGTTATAAAAATATTGTGCTGGGTCCTAGCCTTAATATTTCATATTGGGTGTTATATTAAGGACTTAAATCAACTAACTTGAATATCTCCCATTGTAGATGTCTGGTTAAGACAACTATGATCTTCCCAAATCCCTAGGAACAAGCTTTCCTAATGAAGATGATGTCCCATGGTTGGTTCATGGAAATCATACTTCTCTTCCTTCACCTCCTCCAATTATTCTCCCTAACCCACAAGTTCTTGAATAGTTCAAGGTCACTCAAGCCCTATTGGCAAGCAAGGTCTATGTGTGCTCACCTCTTGGAGATGAAGTCACATATTGACAAGCCAGGAGAGTTGGGTGTCAAAGTCTTGAGAAAGTTGGTTGTTCAATCACTTTCTAAGTCACATAGTGAGTTTCCTTTGGGACTACTATGAAATGGACTATGACATGACCCTTAATGATCTTATCTATTTGCTAGGTGCTGCTGAATCAGCAATGATTTGGAGCACTGGTAAAGCAAATTTGATTAGAAGATCAACTTCCCAAACTTCCATGGACATTGACAATGGTAACATTGAAAATCCAGAAAAGCTTTCTCTTCCCAATGGAAAGGGATCGGCCATAGTCAACTCAGTTGACCAAATGGTAAAGAGAAAGGCTAAGTCTGAGACAGTCTCGTGTACCATCCCCAAAGCGTCCATATTATTATATTGCCAAAGGAAGGGGCATTGGTTGCAAAGCTGCCCTATTTACCTGAAAGATCATAAAGTTGGTCAAGTCAAAAAGTTTGACTCTACTTCAGGTAAGTCCACTATCTAACTCTATTAAGTTCCTATTTGGAGATTCTTATTACATGATGTGACTGGGTCACATGTTGGAGTTTTAAGAAATCAACGAAAAGAGAGGAAGCTTAAAGAAGAGTAAGTTGATTCTGATCGCGAAGATGGATTTCGATCGCATGGTTCGGTGATCAGAATTTTTGAGCTCCTTCTTAAGAGTTGTGATAGATTGCTTAGGAATAGATAACAATATTGTTTTCATATGCATTTGCATTGTAAGGATAAGTTTTTTCCGTAAGTTTTAAATAAAAGAAAAGTTTCGTATTTATTTATTTTAAGTATCCTTACAATGGCATTTGTGAAAAATTGTTGTTTATATGATTCTGTTGATAGCAATATTGGAAAATGGATTTGATTATTTCGTTTGTGGTAGTGTCATAATTTACCAAATAAGGAAAGATTCTCATCAACCAAGTTTCAGTTGGATAGAAACTTGGAATTATGCAAGTTGTATTGTATGGTGAACGAGAATTTTCTAGTTCCTTATTCACATGTATATGTGAGTCAAGTAATTGACTAAGGGATCAAGTACACATTCTTGTGCACTGGTCAAGTCCACCACAAAAAGATCGATAAGACTATTCGTCATGATTTACTAAAGTTTAGTAAATATGGTTATACTTACAAGTTTAAGTATAATTCTGAAGCACTGGAAAAGTTTCGATGTATGGCAGAACGAATAAGAAGAATCAAATTTGGCAGAAAGATAAAAGTTTCTTAAATCTGAAAAGATGGGAGAGTACTTTAGTATCATGTTTTATGACCATCTTAATGATTATGAAACCATATCACAATTGATCCTTTAAGTACATCTTAGTGCATTCCTATGGCTAAGAAGAGGAATCGTGAATTGTTGAAATGGTTAAATCAAGAAGATGAGTCATACTTCGTTCCAAAACAAGTCTTAGAGTCATACTCCAAGATTGTAACTTGAGTGACATATCTTAAAGAAGGTTTATAACACTTGTCAAATGTAGAGTAAAATGTTTTCTACTCTTGTACATTTGAAATTGGTAAGTTGTGATGTTTTGGATAAAACAATGACCAACTAAGGCCAATTGTGTGGAGTGTTTGTCTTGATGAGAATCCGCACTATCTCTTGAATATTTGTTTTGTCAAGGAATGGTTCTTGGCAAGAGAGGCTTATATGTCAAAAGGATAGTGGGAGTCTAAAAGATCTTGAAAGAGTCTAATCAAGAATAAAACTTGTAGTTTATCACTAGCACACGACTTGAGGTTTATAACCTATCGTGTTGACATATTCCTATTTCTGTGCCCATTCCAGTTAAAGTTGGCTTTGCATATGAGTTCTGAGAGTTCTCAATTGATTGCATAAAAACTTGGAAGCAATGGCCGGCCCTTGTGCTGCTAGGTGGCAAGAAGTTAAGACTGCACAAGTTCAGTCCATATGAATTTGTCACTAACCGTGTCTTGTGATTATGGTTTGACAAATTCACATGGAAAGGAACACATACACCATAAAATCTAAGTGTCATAAGGTTTCTCTCCGATTCATGAAAAATGATGGTGAGGAAACGCTTTCACTAAGTAGATTTTAAGTAGATAGCAATTGTGATATTTGCATTCTCAAATTCGTTAGTGGAGCGTGTGTGGTTAACCGGCATACTAACATAAACTTGTGATAAATGGCAAAGGTCTAAACAATTGAGACTATGATTACAACATCCCTTTTCATAGTTCTAAAATTGTTTAGACACACATATGTGTTATCTAAGGAAAGGTGTATGATTTTGATAAAGTTTTATCAAAGCATCTCGTATCAGAAATCTGAACTTTGGTAAGAAACTCAATAAAGTATTGATTCCTAGAAGTCCAGTTGATTTCTGAGTACATGTCAAAGCTAGTGGGAGCATAAGTGTTATGCGAATAATCGTCATGTTAGTGGGAGCATGATAATTATGATAAGTGTTGCAAGTTAGAAATGTTAGTTATAGAAAAACAAAAGTTCAATTGGGAAAAGTTGTTTTGCTATAATTAAGGGAGAGGAAATGATACTTCATTTCAAATCTAAAAGCTTAGATTGTGAGATTTTAATCATCTTTAGTCAAGGATATGAATTTTATGTTAGAAATGGCTCAACATAAGGAAATTCTATATATGGATCCTTTATTTGCGTTCTAAAATTCGATTATGATTACGGCATCCCTTTTCATAATCTGAATTATGAGAACTTGGCAAATAGAAATAGAAATATTATAGCAAAAGACTGGTCTAGTATCATGTCTTTATGTGAGACATCATGAATCGTATCCCATATGCTTCGGATATAGGATCGATTGCATGTGCTATAATATTCATCCTTTCTAAATTTTCCAAATGCTCAAGGCATTAAGAGGGGAAAAGTCTAGAATTGGATATGACTAAAATGATTAAGCAATTATCGAGGACAATCTAAGGTTTACCAAAGATTGGTTGGTCAGGGGCAGTTGTAAGTATGGTGTAAATTTTTGGAGAGGACCATATTGACATATTCTGAAAAGAGGAAACTCTTGTTCAGAAGTGATAGTCAAAATGATAATATGGAAATATTCCCATAGGTGGAAGTTATTCATTAAATATGTGTAAGATTAGGAAACTTAATGCAAGAAGGATGTTCAAAGCAATGTACTTTGAATTTGAGACTTCGTTTCCATGGAATGATCTCCATTGGAATACTCTGTAATGTCTGTTGACAAGTCTTTGTGACTTTGTGCATAATCATTACAGAGGATCAGTGCATATAAGTTTAAAATCTAACAGATTTCGGTAAATGGCAGGAATTTGGAATTCTTGCATTTGCGGTAAGGATTTGGGATTGTGAAATGAGAATCATTGGAATTATGTTCAATCGATCTATTTCACAAAGTAAAAGATCATAGACAAACTTAGTGTGCATACTTGGTGTATGGCATAACTAAAGTTTGGACAAACATAGTGTGCATATTTGGTGTATGGCATGACTATTGTTTGGATAAATATAGTGTGCATGCTTGGAGCATGTCATGACTATTGTTTTGATTCAAGTATAAAGTTTATTAGTTGAAACATTATACAATGAATAATGTGTAATCAATATGGTGATAAATAAAAGGTGTTCTATTTATATTCATAAGTTCTGACACCATATTAGATTCGATTATTCTTGTGTTTCACTTTGCATGTTTTGACTTCCAGAATAACTAGGTCGTTCTTCCTCAATGACTAAGTTATTCAAACCATCCACAGTCGATAATACGTTGGAAGTAGGTATTAAGGCAAGACTGTCATGAAGCTGGTTTGTAGATGTCCAATGTAGTGGACATAGCAAGAGTTGCTACAACATTCATGAGTACTCATAAGTTCTGAGTATTGGATTAAACCCACACTCATTTGACTCACTTCATGGATTTTATCACGAGTGATCATGAGACGATAATATCTTATATTCTTCAAACCTAGATATATGAGTTGTTGCCTATGACTTGGTTATACATTGATTGTACGAAAACGCATTGGTAACTCGATGTTATAAAACGTGCCTTTGTGTATGATTCAATTGTTGGATTAGTGTCTAAGTCGATAACTATAATTGGTATGTACTTGACCCGATTGGCATGGTACATTTGGGTTGCATGGCATCGGAACAATTTGGATAGACTTTTGTGAGAAAAGGATATATATGATTTGTTAATATATTATAAGTTCTAATATATTAATATGAAATCATATTATTTAATTAGTATTGATCAAGAATTAATTTGGAATTAATTTTGTGATCAAAAGGAGACTAATTAAATATATGGGGATTGATTGTGTAAATCATTCATTCTTATATATGTGGGCTTATGATCCATAGTTCTTCATGTTGGGCTAAAACCATGGAGTAACCCATGGATACTCCATGAAGGTTTTAACCAATGGAGCATGGAGAATATGGAAAGACATGAGTTACATGGTGTAACCCTAATAGCCAGCATATATAAGGACCCCATGGCTCAAGAAATTGGCACTAGTGTGTGTATACATGAGGGCTAGCCGATTTGAGAATATGAACCTTTTCTCTCAAGTTATTCCAAGATATTGGTGATGTTGTGTGAACCATTTGAGGTGTCACACTTGAGGCACTATGCTCTTAAGCTCCATGGAATCAAGCTACGACAAAGAGGTATGTAATTCTTCTAGAATTTATATTATATGTACTTCATATTATGCTAGTTAGAACAATACCTTGGAAAATTGATATTTGCATGTATAATAGAGAAAACATATATCCAAGGTATTTAGGGTTGCATGTACACCTTAGGAGTGTTAGAATGCTCAAAACCCTTCAGTGGTATCAGAGCCTGGTTTGTTTTCATTTATACTTGATGCAAATTGCTGAAAAAGTTGAAAAAATCGATTTTCTGGCTGTCTGGGCACTGGACTTGCCGAGTCCACTGATGGACTCGTCGAGTCCATGAAGAAATTCATCCTACTCGTCGAGTAGGTTCATACACTCGACGAGTAGGAGCCCCTGACAGCATATTTTCAAGTTTTTTGGCTGGAATTGGACTACGAACATTACCCTAAGCTGTTTTTGAACTTGTAAACCTGTTTTTGATGTGGTAATGTTCATGCTAATCCAATTTCATAGATAATTCTCAATAGATTCATGTTTTGTATTAGTTTAATGGTTAGGCTAATTACATGAAAGTTGTTTGATTTGAATTATCTTGTTCTTATGAGTTGATTTAGATTAATAGAAAAGTTATGTGATAATATGTTTTCAATCCAAATTAATCTAAAAGTTGTTCATAATATGTGTTTTTGTAACTTGTCCTCAAGTTATATGAAAAGTCACATTTATGATTATTAAAACTCATAAGATTTCCATAAGTTATGAAAAATGGAGTCTCATTTTTAGATGTTTTAAAGTCTTCCATAACTTGTCCTCAAGTTATGGAACTTGAAGAGTTTTTCATTAAAACTACTTTAAACACATAAGTTATGGAATTGAAAAGTTTTTGAATAGTTCAAAACTTGCCCTCAAGTTTTGGAATTTGTAAAGTTTCCCCTCATGAATACTTTAATTCCAAGTTAAGCCCTTAGAATTTTAAAAGTTAAAATTCAACCCTTATACTTTATAGTATTATAAGTTAATAATATATATATGTATAAGAACAAGGTCAGTCTTACCATTAGTAGGCCTCATTCACGAAGCCGGTCTATAAGGGGGTATAAGGTTATTGCCTATAAAATAGCAGTTTAATCGGTGTCCACTCTCACCCACCGCTTCCTTGACTGGTGGAGGGTCGTTAGCCGAACGGGTATGACAAGGACTATAATTCTCCCTTCATTAAAAGTATTAATGATAAATACTAAGTAACTAAACCTTTTATAAATTCCCAATCTTAGTTACTTAGGAAAATGTGAATTTGGTGCTAACCCATGAAATTACACTTTGCACTTTGCTTAAGTCGTTAGTGGAGCGCGTGTGGTTAACCGACACACTAACCTGGATTTAACAAGGTAAGCAAAGGGTAACTTAATGTTTATCATAGTATCGGTGGAGCGCGTGTGGTTAACCGGCACATCGATTGAGTGGTAAATATTAAGGGTACCAAGTATATTTGCATGGTTATTCACACCTTGTTTTGTGATCCTCGACACCCTAGTCACAAAATTTGAGAGGGCACAATCGAGATTGAAACATGCCATTAAAAAGTTCAATGAATCTCAAAAGATCTAGGAGTTCCAAATCCAATTAAAACCTAATAAATTATTTCGTTTTTCATGGTGGAAATTGGTGAATCGTCATTCGCCTGCCTTCAAATATTCTATAGCTTGGATTACGGCATCCCTCTTCCAAGTTATAAAATATTGTGTTGGGTCCTAGCCTTAATATTTCATATTGGGTGTTATATTAAGGACTTTAAATCAACTAACTTGAATATCTCCTATTGTAGATGTCTGGTTCAGACAACTATGATCTACCCAAATCCCTAGGAACAAGCTTTCCTAATGAAGATGATGTCCCATGGTTGGTTCCCGGAAATCATTCTTCACTCCCTCCACCTCCTACAATTATTCTCCATAACCCACAAGTTCAAAGTCACTCAAGCCCTATTGGCAAGAAAAGTCTATGTGTGCTCACATCTTGGAGATAAAGTCACATATTGACAAGCCGGGAGAGTTGGGTGCCAAAGTCTTGAGAAAGTTAGTTGTTCAATCACTTTCTAAGTCACATAGTGAGTTCCTTTGGGACTACTATGTAACAGACTATGACATGACCCTCAAGGATCTTATCTATTTGCTTGGTGCTGCTAAATCAGCAATGATTTGGAGCTCTGGTAAAGCAAAATTGATTAGTAGATCAACTTCCCAAACTACCATGGACATTGACAATGGTAACATTTAAAATCCAGAAGAGCTTTCTCTTCCCAATGGAAAGGGATCGACCATAGTCAACTCGGTTGACCAAATGGTAAAGAGAAATGCTAAGTATGAGATAGTCCCATGTACCATTACCAAAGGGTCCATATGTTTCTATTGCCAAAGGAAGGGGCATTGGTTGCAAAGCTGCCCTATTTACCTGAAAGATCATAAGGTTGGTCAAAAAGTTTGACTTTACTTCAGGTAAGTCCACTATCTAACTCTATTAAGTTCCTATTTGGAGATTCTTATTACATGATGTGACTGGGTCACATGTTGAAGTTTTAAGAATCAAAGAAAAGAGAGGAAGCTTAAAGAATAGTAAGTCGATTCTGATCGTGAAGATGGATTTCGATCGCATGGTTCGGTGATCAGAATTTTTGAGCTGCTGCTTAAGAGTTGTGATAGATTGCTTAGGAATAGATAACAACATTGTTTTCATATGCATTTGCATTGTAAGGATAAGTTTTTTCCGCAAGTTTTAAATAAAAGAAAAGTTTCGTTTTTATTTATTTTAAGTATCCTTACAATGGAATTTATGGAAAAAAATTGTTGTTTATATGATTCCATTGATAGCAACATTGGAAAATGGATTTCATTCTTTCATTTGTGGTAGTGTCTAAATTTACCAAATAAGGAAATATTCTCATCACCCAAGTTTCAGTCGGATAGAAACTTGCAATCATGAAACTTGTATTGTATGATGAATGAGAATTTTCATCTTTGGAAAAATTAAGACTAGTTCCTTGTTCACATGTATATGTGAGTCAAGTGAAGGACTAAGGGATCGAGTACACATTCTTGTGCACTGGTCAAGTCCACCACAAAAGATCGATAAGACTATTCGTCATGATTTACTAAAGTTTAGTAAATATGGTTATACTTACAAGTTTAAGTATAATTCTGAAGCATTTGAAAAGTTTCAATGTATGGCAGAACGAATGAGAAGAATCAAATTTGGCAGAAAGATAAAAGTTTCTAAAATCTGAAAAGATGGGAGAGTACTTTAGTATCGTGTTTTGTGATTATCTTGGTGATTATGAAACCATATCACAATTGATCCTCTAAGGACATCTTAGTACATTTGTTTGACTAAGAAGAGGAATCGTGAATTGTTGAATTGGTTAAATCAAAAGATGAATCATACTTCGTTCCAAAACAAGTCTTAGAGTCATACTCTAAGATTGTAATTTGAGTGACACATCTTAAAGAAGGTTTATTAACACTTGTCAAATGTAAGAGTAAAGTGTGTTCTACTCTTCTACATTTGAAATTGGTAAGTTGTGATGTTTTGGATAAAACAAAGACCAACTAAGGCCAATTGTGTGAAGTGTTTGTCTTGATAAAGAATCTGCACTATCTCTTGAATATTTGGCTAGTGAGTCTTATATGTCAAGAGGACAGTGGGAGTCTAAAAGATTCTGAAAGAGTCTAATCAAGAATAAAAACCTATAGTTTATCACTAGCACACGACATGAGGTTTATAACCTATCGTGTTGACATATTCCTATTTCTGTGCCCATTCTAGTTAAAGTTGGCTTTGCATATGAGTTCTGAGACTTCTCAATTGGTTGCATAACAACTTGGAAGCAATGGCAGGCCCTGTGCTGCCAGGTGGCGAGAAGTTAAGATTGCACAAGTTCGGTCCATATGAGTTTGGATTTGTCACTAACCTCCCCTTGTGGTTATATCAAATTCACATGGATAGGAACACATACACCATAAAATCTAAGTGTCATAAGGTTTCTCTCCGACTCATGAAAATGATGGTGAGGAAACACTTTCACTAAGTAGATTTTAAGTAGATAGCAGTTATGATATTTGCAGTCTCAAAGTTGTTAGTGGAGCGTGTGTGGTTAACCGGAACACTAACATGGACTTGTGAGAAATGGCAAAGGTCTAAGCAATTGAGACTATGATTACGACATCCCTTTTCATAGTTCTAGAATTGTTTAGACACACATGTGAGCTATTTAAGGAAGGGTGTATGATTTTGATAAATTTTTATCAAAGCATTTCGTATCAGAAGTCTGAACTTTGTTAAGAAAGTCAATAAAGTATTGATTTCTAGAAGTCCACCTGATTTCTGAGTACATGTCATAGCTAGTGGGAGAATAAGTGTTATGCTAATAATCATCGTGTTAGTGGGAGCATGATAATTATAATAAGTGTTACAAGTTAGCAATGTTAATTATAGAAAACAAAAGTTTCAATTGGGAAAAAGTTGTTTTGCTATAATTAAGGGAGAAGAAATTATACTTCATTTCAATTCTAAAAGCTTAGATTGAGGTTTTAGTCATCTTTAGTCAAGGATATGTATATGAATTTTATGTTGGACTGGCTCAACATAAGGAAAATTCTATATATGAGTACATTATTTGCGTTCTAAAATTCGATTATGATTACGGCATCCCTTTTCATAATCTGAATTATGAGAACTTGGCAAATAGAAATAGAAATATTATAGCAAAAGACTGATCTAGTATCATGTCTTTATGTGAGACATCATGAATCGTGTCCCATATGCTTCAGATATATGATCGATTGCATGTGCTATAATATTCATCTGTTCTAAATTTTTCCAAATGCCTAGAGCATTAAGAGGGAAAAAGTACTAGAACTGGATATGACTAATTTGATTAAGCAATTGTCGAGAACAATATAAGGTTTACCAAAGATTGGTTGCTCAGGGACAGTTGGAAGTATAGTGTTAATTTTGGAAGGACCATATTGACATATTCTGAAAAGAGGCAACTCTTGTTCAGATATTCTGAAAAGAGGCAACTCTTGTTTAGAAGTGGTAGTCAAAATGAGAATATGGAAATATTCCCATAGGTGGAAGTTATTCATTAAATCTGTGTAAGATTAGGAAACTTAATGCAAGAAGGATGTTCAAAGCATTGTACTTTGAATTTGAGACTTCGTTTCCATGGAATGATCTCCATTGGAATACTCTATAATAACTGTTGACAAGTCTTTGTGACTTTGTGCATAATCATTACAAGAGGATCAATGCATATAAGTTTAAAATCTAACAAGATATCGGTAAATGGCAGGAATTTGGATTTCTTGCATTTGCGGTAAGGATTTGGGATTGTGAAATGAGTATCATTGGAATTATGTTCAATCGATCTATTTCACAAAGTAAAATATCATAGACAAACTTAGTGTGCATACTTGGTGTGTGGCATAACTAATGTTTGGAAAAACATAGTGTGCATACTTGGTGTATGGCATGACTAGTGTTTAGAAAACATAGTGTACATGCTTGGAGCATGGGACACCTATTGTTTTTAATTCAAGTATAAAGTTGATAGTTTGAAACAGTATGCAATGAATGATGGGTAATCAATATGGTGATAAATAAAAGGTGTTCTATTTATATTCATAAGTTCTGAGACCATATTGGATTCGATTATTCTTGCGTTTCACTTTGCATGTTTTGACTTCCAGAATAACTAGGTCGTTCTTCCTGAATGACTATGTTATTCAAACCATCCACAGTCGGTCATATGTTGGAAGTAGATATGAATCAAGACTGTCATGAAGCTGGTTTGTAGATGTCCAAGGTAGTGGACATAGCAAGAGTTGCTACAACATTCATGAGTGCTCATAAGTTCTGAGTATTGGATTAAACCCACGCTCATTCGACTCACTTCATGGATTGTATCACGAGTGATCATAAGACGATAATATCTTATATTCTTCAAACCTAGAGATATGAGTTGTTGCCTATGAGTTGGTTATACATTGATTGTATGAAAACGCATTGGTAACTCGATGTTATAAAACGTGCCTTTGTGTATGATTCAACAAGTAGTAGAACAATCATATGAGTCGAAGTTTATCCATTCCTTTTACCCTTGAAGGGATAAAAGCGATATCTGTGGGCCCCTCTATGATTTAGTGATGACACCCCGAAGTGCATGGCCAAGCCTGGACTGATTTGATTTGTTCAATTAGTCGGTCGTCATAAATCGGAAAACGGGAAACAACAAATAGACAGAGAGAATGATTATAATCAAGGACTCAGTCCATATGATATCTAAAATGGAGGAATATATGATCCCTTATCTAATGGACGCGTCATTGATTTGTTCAGAGTTCGACAACAGCTTTTAAGAGCTACGATTGCTAGTCGGGTTTTGAAGTCATACGCAATAATAGTTTTAGACTTATCCAAGTGGGAGACTGTTGGGTTAGTGTCTAAGTCCATAACTATAATTGGTATGTACTTGAACCAATTGGCATGGTCCATTTGGGTTGCATGGCATCGGAACAATTTAGATAGACTTTTGTGAGAAAATGATATATAAGATTTGTTAATATATTATAAGTTCTAATATATTAATATGAAATCATATTATTTAATTAGTATTGATCAAGAATTAATTTGGAATTAATTTTGTGATCAAAAGGAGACTAATTAAATATATGGGGATTGATTGTGTAAATCATTCATTCTTATATATGTGGGCTTATGATCCATAGTTCTTCATGTTGGGCTAAACCGATGGAGTAACCCATGGATACTCCATGGAGGTTTTAACCCATGGAGCATGGAGAATATGGAAAGACATGAGTTACATGGTGTAACCCTAATAGCCACCATATATAAGGACCCCATGGCTCAAGAAATTGGCACTAGTGTGTGTACACACGAGGGCTAGCCGATTTGAGCATAGGATCCTTTTCTCTCAAGTTATTCCAAGATGTTGGTGATGTTGTGTGAACCATTTGAGGTGTCACACTTGAGGCACTAGGCTCTTAAGCTCCACGGAATCAAGCTATAACAAAGAGGTATGTAATTCTACTAGAATTTATATTATATGTACTTCATATTATGCTAGTTAGAACAATACCTTGGAAAAATGATATTTGCATGTATAATAGAGAAAACATAGATCCAAGGTATTTAGGGTTGCATGTACACCTTAGGAGTGTTAGAATGCTCAAAACCCTTCATCAACAAGTAGTAGAACAAGCATATGATTCAAAGTTTATCCATTCCTTTTACCCTTAAAGAGATAAAAGCGATATCTATGGGCCCCTTGATGATTTAGTGATGACACCCCGAAGTGCTTGGCCAAGCCTGGACTGATTTGATTTGTTCAATTAGGCGGTCGTCATAAATCAGAAATCGGGAAACAACAAATGGACAGAGAGAATGATTATAATCCATGTCTCAGTCCATATGATATCTAGAATGGAGGAATATATGATCCCTTCTCTAATGGACAAGTCATTGACTAGATCAGATTTCGACAGCGACTTTAAGAGCTACGATTGCTAGTCGGGTTTTGGAGTCATACACAATAATAGTTTTAGACTTATCGAAGTGGGAGACTGTTGGATTAGTGTCTAAGCCCATAACTATAATTGGTATGTACTTGACCCGACTTGGCATGATCCATTTGGGTTGCACTTCACCGGAACAATTTATATGTATAGTCTTTTGAGAATAGTATGTTTATGATTTATATTAATATATTATAAGTTCTGATATATTAATATGGAATCATATTATTTAATTAGTATTGATCAAGAATTAATTTAGAATTAATCTAGTGATCAAAAAGGAACTAATTAAATATGGACTCTTATATATATGGAATGGGCCAAGTTCATTTAGGTTGGGCTAAGCTTTCATGGATAGTCCATGGAGTGTTTAACCCATGGATCCTATGGAAATGAAAGGTCATGGGTATTAGGGTTTACATGAATGTAACCCTAATACTCCATACTTTATAAAGAGGTCCTTGGCACTTGAAATTGGCACTAGTGTGTGAAAACAAAGGGTGGGCCGATTTCTAGAAGTGCTAGCTATTCTCTCAAGTTTTCCAGGGTGTTTTTGGTGATTTGTGATTCCACTTGAGGCTTCCACACTATTGGGGCTAAGCTCTTAAAGTTCAAGAATTCAAACTACATCAAAAGGTATGTCATCTAACTAGGCTTTAGTAGTATAGTTGCTTCATATCATGCTAGTTAGGATGAAACCTTGGAATATTGAATATTTACATGTATAATAGAGAAAACATAGATCCAAGGTTTATAGGGTTGCATGTACACCATAGGAGTGTTAAAATGCTCACAGACCTTCACAAAGCTTAGTGAGTTCTCCAAAATACCACACACATCTCATTAGCCTCTCATGGCTATACTCAAATAAGACCCTCCGGTCAATGCGTCTCAATGGAACCCTCCGGTCCTACAACTCGGATGGACCCTCCGGTCCTAACTCAGTAAGCTCAGAATAATAGATAGCATAAATCACAAAGATATAATGCAGGATATCACAATACTCAATATAAGCATATAAGACCCTCCGGTCACACAAAGGTTACCACTCTAGGTAAGTATAGTGAGAAGACTCACCTCAGATGATGAACAGCTCCTATAGATGCTGCTGCTGCACACCGGCCTCTAACACTGAACCAAAACCCACAATTACCCAATTAAGATCTAAGACCAAACCTCACTCATTAGGTCTAAAGATAGCTCACCACCCGGCCCACACTTAACTCAAGCTCATTGGGCCCACCAAGGCCCAATACTAAATGGACTCTCCCAAGGCCCAACTCTTAAACTTAAGTCCAAATGGCAAGTCCAACACAAAGGACCAAGACATACACAATATTCCTCTGATCAAAATCTCCAGCACAATAAGCCCAAAAATCCAGGCCCAACACTTAAGGCTCAATGTGGGTTTTAGCCCAAAAAGCCCACAACAAGGTTACGCGAGGCGTGCCTCCCTTGTTACGCTCAACGTACGCACGAATCCAGATCGGGCCATCGGGGACACTTGATTAGTACGCGGGGCGTACTGGATTTACGCTCGGCGTACGTCCATACTTCCTTTTTCCACCCGCTATAATCTCAGATCTGGACTCCCTAAAGGCTCATACTCCATAAAGTTCATGACTTTAAGCCTTTGCATGGCTGATAAAGTCCCAAACCCAAATACACTTACTCTTTACTCCCAAAAATGCTCATATCTCATGCATGGGGTGGTTTTAACATTCAAGACCTCTTTTTTATGAATCTACTCCATTAATAACACTCAAAGGGACAAATATTAGGCTCTGGAGTTCAACAACTCATAAAGCTTCAAGCTTTGGGACCAAAAACCCTAAAATGGACCATAATATGCTCAAATAAAAAAAGGATGAGAAATCTTTGAGCTTTATACCTTCAAATGATGCTCCAACCATAGAAAAGCTCAGATCCAAGGCCTGGTCTCCAACTCCATCCTCCTCAATGCCCCTTCTTTACTTCAAGGATACCACAAGAACACTTAGAAGCTCACAAATGGACACTCAAGCTAGAGGAACGGATATTAGAGTTTTGAGAGGGTTGAAGGCTGGAAACGGTGACCAGAAATGAGGCCATCATGTTCTTTAAATAGGGCATACCCCTCATTTAGGGTTTTCACCCTGTGCCTAGTACGCCCGGCGTACTAGGTGACTCCGCTTCAAAATCACGCACATGAGTACGCTAAGCGTACACACATGTACACCCCGCGTACTCAGCTGCCACCTTTCTCGAATAAGGGACTAAACTTGCCAGAACTTCAAACTATCGTAGCTTCTTCATTATAAGTCCGTTTCCAATGAACCTCATATCCACAGAAAGGTAACGAGAAGCCCTACGTTTCTAGCAACTCGTTGCGGCCCCAAGGCTTCCTCATGCCCGGGTTGCAGCCCACGAACCCTAAATCACGGACAATCTGAAACAGGATGTTACAATTCTCCCCCACTTGAGTTAGATTTCGCCCTTGAAATCGCTCCTTATCATTACTCAGATCCCATCAATTAGCCTGAGAAGCGCAACCGATTATTCGAAACATAACCAATCTCCCCAAAACAACCTAAATCAACCAAGCCCTCTAACTCGAAGAAGAATGAACCTTTCACTGTTGCAGAACCCACTCTGCCTCTCCAACACTTGGAATCTGTAGAGGTATGTCTCCCCGACTGACCACCCACGCAGTATATCCCCATGTCATTCACTCATCGAATAACAGACTCGATAAAACATCTCCAACTCTGATTACTTGTCGTGACTGATGGAAAAAGTCGCTAACCATAAATAGTTGCTGAACACTTATGCCCGACACACACCAGTCGACTCCGACCGAAACCCAAAGAAACGGGGTCATCTCGCACCAATGACCAACCTCCGATAATGCTATCAGAACCCATCTGAAGAGTGAACCTCAATACCCGGTCCTCAATACTGAATGAAGACCTGCCAACCCACATGGGAATCGAAACTCTACTCTAGGTCCGACCCCCCTTCAGACAGAATCAATTCACTACCGACCCCATGATGATTCAGCTCCGGCCCCAAAATCAACGTCCATGCCTGACCGAACTATCCACTGATAGCCGGAAACATAACTCCAGCTGCCTCTCAATGCTAGGCACCAAATCTGAATACGAGATCGACTCCCGACCCATCAGTTGAATCTCCGAGGCTACCCTAGCCCATTCGGAAATAGGACTTCACAATAGTCCTATTCAAACAAGCTAACTCATCCAATCACACTGAACTCCACAAATACGAAACTCGCTTTTCCGCAAGCGATTTCCACACCCGATTTGAAGTTGCACCTCACACTCGACCTAGGTCGTTTACCACATGTTACCTCATGCGCGTCGTGGTTCTTCCCAAACCAATGAACAGGTTCACCCAAGTCTAAAACATCAAATGGGAAACACAACCCTCTCAGAATGTAATCCACCCGAAATCCTCACCTGCTCGTTCTCAACACAGATAGAGCCAAACTCACCCAGCAGAGTCTGGTCCGACATAGAGTTGGAACCACTTATCCCAACCCAATACTCAACTCATGACCCATGTTCCACGCATATACGCATGCATTATACCTCGATCCTTCCGACTTGCGACAATCCCTCTCTAACTAAAAACACAACCAGTTCCAAACATTGCTGAGACCCCAGTCTCGCCCCCGGTTCGGCCACCAGGTTCCCACAGGCTCATTTGGCAAGGCTACCCAGGCCTAAGAGTCCCCTCTGCATCACGCCCCGACTAGTAAGGTTGCGGCTCCCCGCAGTTATACAACACTCTCTCACTGACTAACAAATTCTACGGGTCCCCCCAGTCTTACAATACTCTCTCTCTGATTCACGTGTGCTACGGCTCCCCGCAGTCACACAATACTCTTTCTCTGACTCATGTATGCTACGGCTCCCCGCAGTCACACCATACTCTCTCTCTGAATCACATATGCTACGGCTCCCCGTAGTCACACGGTACTCTCTCTTACTCTCGATGGGTTCTTTCCACGGTCTCCCCTTACAGTCCTAAGTGATTACTCCCACTCGGAACTTTTCACTCTCCTATCACCCCATAATCTCATCCTCAAGTCGTCACCACACTGAGTCCACTATTGAATACTCCACGGTCCAATATGGTTAGGTGCTCGCACCTACCCAGATCATGCGTCACTGCTCTTGACTTATGTTCTCGTAGACAGGGCACTTCCCTCGGTACACAGTCACACTCTTGAACAATTCCCACCTGGCGACTATTAGCTGAAGATCCCACATCTGAGAATATAGTAGCTTGATGGTCCACCTGCTGTCGTGTGACATCCCCATTTTCACGACCAGAAAAAGACCGGTTTTGTTTATGCTTTATAAAAATCAGAGTACCTCTTTTAATAAAAATGTTGCGGAATTGGTTCCCAGTAAAACATGATAAATACGTTATCAAGTCATTTCCGAAGAAAAGTATTTTTATTCGTTTTAAAACATTTGGGATGTCATCATCAATACAGAAACATAAGCATAAACAGAACTTACATTCATTATCACTAGTGATGTATATCTCCTTAATCTCTCAGTGTAATGTGACTTCATATCAACACCTGTGATATAAATAAACTGAGTGGGTCAGGTTGGGAAACCTGGTGAGTACATAAGGTTTTCAACCCACAATAATATAATTATTATGTTTAATCATCAAACAGTTAACCCAATTACCCATCCCCATTATCTTCTTTACTCTTAAGGATCTACCCTAAGAATCAGCTATTTCTCATTTATTCATTCCTAAGGATTATCCTAAGGAATGGGTACGAAGTTCATCGTTGTCAATGACACAACTGTCAAGTACAGCTACTAGTTCTATCACTTAGGCGCAGCTGCCAGAATTATGACATTCTCTATGAGGCGCATCTACCAGTATTGTCCTTTAGGCGCATATGCCGAGGTTATGATGTTCTCTATTAGGCGCTTCTGCCGGTAGAGTCCTTTAGGCGCATCTGCCAGGGTTATCTCGTTTATTGACAGTATCGTTTCCGAGAATCCACTCGCAATACATGTCGATGGGTTTTTAGAGTACAGCTGGTGAATACACAGTTTAAATAACACGTACAGGCTGCGAGCCTGCTAGTGCTCCACTGGACTGTCTAGAATAGTCTGTGGTTGTCATCCATACTCTGTTAGATGACGAGGCCAACACTTGGGTAAAAGGCTTCTCTCATGGTTCACCTCTCACCCTTATCTCATGGTCTATATCACCTCTCATCATTTTGTTTTTGTCACACATCAACTATTCCATCTACCCATGTTTTACCCAACACATTTTGTAGATATAAAATACATATACAGTTTAAATCATTTAAAACATGTATAAAAATCTTTCACCCAACATAGACGGCAAGTATACAGACAATATGCACACATAGCATGTAATTTATATTAAATACTTCATATCTATGTGTAAGATGAAAGTAACTATGCACTCACTTGATAAGGTGGTGACTAGGTACTCGGAAAGCGCTTCGTTTACTTTAAAACAACTCCTTTGACAGAACCTAGTATCATTACCACTAGAGTTTAGTCTAATGTTCGACGAGACTAATTAATAGTATAGCTATTATTACTATTATATAAGCGTTAAGACAATACTCTTCACCCACTATGTACAGACAGGGGCCAGACATGGAACACCGGGGGGCAGGATCATTTTGGCGTATAACACTTCTGAATCCAGCAACCCAAGCGGCCCTCCAAACCAGATTCACCGTACCATGAGTGGTTAAAAAGACATTATAACGACACTTATATAAATCATAATAATAGCCTAAATACTCATTATAAGGTCCTAATAACATTACTATATTATAACATAAGATATACTAAAGATAGGGTAGGCATAACTCACTTACAATGGGTTTTCTCGAAAACCGGGCTCCACCGGAGCAGAGTTTCTGAGCCGAAGGGCCCTTTTCTCAGGGATTCGGGAGCCACGGGGCTTCCTTCGGGTGCTAGGGGGTTTACCTAGACCTTGGGGGGGGGGGGGGGGTTGGGGCTTAGAGAGAGAAAGTAGAGAGAGAAAGTGAGTTTGGGAAGGTGTGGGAATGAAGGGAACTCGGCACCTCTATTTATAGGCTGGAATCCTGCTCTACTCGTCGAGTAGGAGGTCCTACTCGTCGATTCCATGGCCAGGTGTCACCATCTGGAGGCTTGCCTTGGCGAGAAAGCCTTGGCCCATATTCAGCCACGTCACCCGATTTCGCACAGCACCCTGCCGACTTCTAAACCCCGTAACTTTCGCATACGAGCTCCGTTTTCGACGTTCTTTATATCCACGCGTAGGTAAAAGCAAGATCTACAACTTTCATTTAGACTTGGTCGGCTATTTATCGACCGATCTTAAATTTAACAGTAGGAGGAGATTAGACTGTTAAATGACCGCGAAGAATTCGTAACTCCTTCATACGGACTCCGTTTTCGTCTGTCTTTTTATCGTTGAGTTCCTATTAACAAGATCTTCAACTCTCATTTAGGTTGCGTAGGCCAAAAACCGCTCGAACTAAAATTCGAGTTTCGGGCCGTGCACTGCTATGCCAAATCTTAGAAAATTCATAACTTCCTCATACGAAGTCAGATTTGGGCGTTCTTTTTTTGTATGTTCTCGGTGTAAAGTATACTACGACATTTGTTTAGATCACTAAGGCTAAAAGTCCTCTATCGTAAATTCACTATTTACGTCTCCCGGTGTCGTGCCGGTTTTGCCGAAAAACTTCGACATGCCATAACTTCTTCGTTATAACTCGGATTTCGGCGTTCTTTATATGTACGGAACCCTTGAGACATATTCTACAAATTGGTTAAGATTATTTATTCTAAATAAACTTTTGTCGAAAAGTCATTTTCGACCCCTATTATCTCTAAATTGACTAGCCCGGATCTACGGACGTTACAATTATCTCCCCCTTAGGATGACTACGTCCCGTAATCATCAACAAAACATGGCTCACATGATGACTCCATACGTTATCTCTTCATCCTAAGTAATAACCATAACTTTGATGTTTCTTCGAACGAGTATCTAACTCTAAGACTTCCTGACTGCAGGCGGTGCCCGATCTTGGACCCGCTCTCTATTTCATGTTAGACTTCCAATCATGATCTTCATGTCACGATCTCGATCTTTTTTGGAGACTCCTTCTTTAACAAACTTGAGATAAGTTTCTTCCTTCGATTATCATAATAGACCGATGGGCCATGTTCTAATGACCTCTCATCGTATGATGCATTGCTTGGACTCAGGTCTTTTAGAGTCAAATTCACTATTTACGTCTCCCGGTGTCGTGCCGGTTTTGCCGTAAAACTTCGACGGGCCATAACTTCTTCGTTATAAATTAGATTTCGGCGTTATTTATATATACGGAACCCTTGATACATATTCTACAACTTTGTTAAGATTATTTATTCTAAATAATCTTTTGTCGAAAAGTCATTTTCGACCCCTATTATCTCTAAATTGACTAGCCCGGATCTACGTGCGTTACATGCACTACGCAAATATTGAAGTAATTGGTAAGGAATCATCCTATAATTATCTTTAGTAGTACGTCTATTATATGTTTCTTACACCCTTTTTCTCACTTAGATAACATGGCTGGATTCTATCTACCTGGCGACCCGTACTTTCCCGATCAAGGGAATGGAGGATGGCTTGAAGCGGAGCCTGGAGAAGAGAACTCGGTGGTCCCAGCAGTAGAAGACCCCAAGGAAAGTTCTGATGAAGAGAATGAAGAGGAAGTTTAGGAAGACTCGGACTCAGAACCAGAGGTCTATGATCCACCCCAAATTGCTCAAAATCCTAACCCTCGTCCGGCTTTTCAAGGCCCAACGCCTCTGTGGGCGGTGAACTTGGGAAGGTGGAGCCAAGAGCAGGGACAACCACCTCCCTACGATGGTGACCGAAGCTTCTACAATCTGAATGAGGGAGGCTCAGCAGACAGAGTCCTTCCTGTCTTGGTGTGTCGTGTTGCTCGTAATGATGAGCAGGGAAGAGCAAACTTCGACCAAGTCATGGAGATCTGTGCTAACTCCGGAGTCAACACGGTTCATCTCTGTCATCTGACCGATGACCAGAACTTAGAAAGGACTCGCACTGACGCCCTACAAGTGGAAATGAATGCCTGCCAATCCGAAGTTAGGGATCTTCGTCAGAACCAGGTCGCACTGCAAAGGCGTGTATGGGAAACGGAACAGCAGCTGGCTGAATCAAGTACCAACCAGAACAAATCCCCTCGCGAGTAGAGCCTACTCTACTCTCTCTTTTGGATATAGATTAGGTTTATGTATAGACTCTAATATTAATTTCCTGCTTATGTTAAGACCTTGAACTTTCAGTCTGTTAGGTCTTTGTGCTGTCAAAATTTTCTCATTTCTGGTATGATGTAAGACTTACTCCAAGGTCAATTTTCCCGATCTTATTACATCTTTAATACCAATGATATTGACAGACATCTAATCCCCTGGGGAAATCTTTGTCCAAATGCTTTCATCCTTCTATTGTTAGATCTCTATTGCAATCACATTCTCATCTATTGGTTAAACTAGGGTGATTTAGTTCATGGATCACTCTCATTATTCTCACTATTAAAGGCTTACTACTATCTTCATCTTTGTAAACTTACAGTTGAAAGATGCCTCCCCGTAGATCAACGAGACACAATCCTCCGACAACTCCAACTCAACCACCACCACATCCTCCACAATACGACCCTGCAGTTCTTCACGCTGCAGTGGCTACGGCTGTTACGGCAGCCCTAACTCAATTCAATGCTAGCAGTACTAGCGGGGGTGGAACAGCCATTGATTATACTCAGGGTGATGCTCACGGGCGCTCTAGGGGGTGTTCGTACAAAGACTTCACCAACTATAAACCCAGATCCTTTAATGGCAGCGGGGGAATCATTTCTCTATCGCAATGGTTCGAGAAAACTGAGTCGAACTTTGAGATCTGCTCCTGCCCGGAAGGAAGCAAAGTAAAATTTGCTGCGTGCACCTTCTCGGACAGAGCCCTCACATGGTGGAATAGCCATGTCAAGTCATTTACTCTAATAGTGGCTAATGCGATGGGCTGGGAAGCACTGAAGAACCTCATGATAGAGGAGTACTGCCCGCGGGGCGAAGTCCAGAAACTTGAACAGGAACTCTGGAGCCTAACCATGAAGGGCTCCGACATAGTGGCCTACACTGCCAGGTTCAGTGATCTGGTGGCTCTATGTCCAGGAATGGTCCCTACTGAGGGAAAGAATATCGAGAGGTATATTTGGGGGCCGGTGCCTCCATTTCAGGGGAATGTGTTAGCTTCAAACCCCATTACCTTCGACAGTGCCAAACGATTGGCACAGCGACTCATCGATCATGGAGTCCGCACACCAACAAATATGGTGTTCATGCCGCGACAGCACCTGCTGCCACTGCGCCGACGAAACAGTACACTGGAAGTTTGTCAAAGTGCAACAAGTGCAACTTCCACCACAACGGACCCTTTCGGGAAATGCAGTGTGCTAACCGCAACAGGAAGGGGCACATTGCCCGTTTCTATAAAGCTCCGGCTAGACCAATCACCCAGGTCCCTGGCGTTGGAGTGGACCAGGCATGCTTCGGGTGTGGTGAGGTTGGTCACTACAAAAGGAACTGCCCGAAGGCAGGGAACGCTGGTGGAGTGGGAAGGGTTTTGGCGATAGGCCATGAGGAAGCGGTAGCAGACCCTACAGAGGTCACTGGTACGTTTCTCCTCGATAACTCTAATGCATGCATACTATTTGATAGTGGAGCGGAGATGAGTTTCGTGAACCAAAAATTTGCACACTTACTTAAACAACAACCACGATCACCAAAAGAACCGTTCATCGTAGAAATGGCTAACGGAAAGACTGAGAGCACTAGCTATATATACATAGGATGTACCCTGTCTCTAGATATCCATTCATTTCCAATCGACCTCATACATGTCTCAATTAAAAGTTTCGACGTCATTATCAGCATGGATTGGTTGAGTCTTCATCGAGCTGACATCATGTGTTTTGAGAAGGTCGTTCGTCGTAATCTACCGTCTAACGAAACCCTATTTATCTATGGCGACAAACCAGGCACGAACCTTCGAATCATCTCAAGTATACAAGCCCAGAAGTACCTACGGAAGGAATGTCATACATTCCTTGCTCATGTAGTTGATATGAGCCAAGAGGCGAAAGACATAAAGAGCATCCCAGAAGTACGCGACTTTCCTGACGTCTTTCCCGAAGAACTACCAGGATTACCACCACAACGTCAAGTCGAGTTCAGAATCGACTTAGTTCCACGAGCTACCCCAGTAGCCAAATCGCCCTATCGACTAGCACCAGCTGAGATGCAGGAGCTATCCGGTCAACTAAATGAACTACTCAATAAGGGATTTATTAGACCAAGCTTCTCAGCCTGGGGAGCACCAGTCTTGTTCGTAAAGAATAAAGACGGATCGTTTCGTATGTGCATCGACTACGGAGAACTAAACAAGCTTACTTTCAAGAACCGATACCGTCTACCGCGTATAGACGACTTGTTCGACCAACTACTAGGGGCAAATTACTTTTTGAAGATTGATCTGAGATCCGGGTATCACCAGTTACGAGTTTTAGAGGAAGATGTTCCCAAGACAGCCTTCCGAACTCGTTATGGACACTACGAGTTTGTAGTGATGCCATTCGGATTAACTAATGCGCCCGCAGTGTTCATGGACTTAATGAACCGGGTGTGCCATCCTTACTTAGATCAGTTCGTTATTGTATTCATCGATGACATACTTATCTACTCTCGAAGTAAGGAGGAGCATAGTCAACACCTACGTCAGGTCTTAGAAACCCTACGATCGGAGAAACTCTATGTGAAGTTCTCTAAGTGCGAATTTTAGATTCGAAGAGTCGAATTCTTAGGTCACGTGGTTAGCGAAGAGGGAATTCACGTGGACCCTTCCAAAATAAAGGCCATTGAGAACTGGTCAGCTCCAAAGACGCCTACAAAAATTCATCAATTTCTAGGCCTCACTGGCTAGTATCGCAGGTTTATTCAGAACTTCTCTAGAATCGCGAAACCGCTTACTACATTGACCCAAAAAGGTGTGACCTTTGACTGGGAAGAGAAACAGGAGAAGGCGTTCCAAACGCTGAAGCGAGCCTTATGCACCACACCGATATTGTCCCTCCCAGAAGGGATAGAAGACTTCGTGGTTTTACTGCGATGCATCCAATCAAGGGCTTGGCTGTGTTCTTATGCAACGAGGAAAGGTCATCTCATATGCCTCAAGACAGCTTAAGATGCATGAAGTCAACTACACTACACGTGATCTTGAGTTAGGAGCAGTGGTATTTGCTCTGAAGATCTGGAGACACTACCTGTATGGTACGAAAAGCACTATCTTTACAGACCACAAAATCCTTCAACATATATTTCACCAGAAGGAGCTCAACATGAGACAACGACGGTAGGTCGAGCTACTCAGTGACTACGAATGCGAAATTCGTTATCATCCCGGTAAAGCCAACGTAGTAGCTAACGCCCTAAGTCGGAAAGAATACTCAGGTCGTAGAGTCAAAGCATTGACTATGACAATCCATTCACATATGTCAACACAAATTAAGGAGGCTCAGTTGGAAGCCTTGAAGCCTGAAAATGTGGCGGGTGAATCCCTTAGAGGGATGGATAAGAACTTAGAAGTCAAGGGTGGCGGAGCCTTGTACCTCATGGATAGGATCTGGACACTGAAGCTCGGTGGTTTCAGAGACGTGGTCATGAATGAAGCGCACAATACTCGATATTTCTTTCACCTAGGTTCAGATAAGATGTATCTGGATCTCAAAAAGTTATACTGGTGACCTAACATGAAAGCAGAGATTGCTACCTTCGTGAGCAAGTGTCTTACTTGCACCAAGGTTAAGGTCGAATACCATAAACCCTCAGGTTTGCTACAACAACCGGATATACCTGGGTGGAAGTAGGAGCGGATTACAATGGACTTCATAACCAAGTTGCCCAAGACAACGGGTGGTCTCGATACCATTTGGGTGATCATTGACCGGTTAACCAAGTCCGCACACTTCCTGCCAATCAAAGAAACCGACAAGATGGAGAAACTAACAAGAACTTACATTAGGGAGATTGTACGACTGCATGGTGTTCCCATATCTATTATCTCTGATAGAGACAGTAGATTCACTTCAAGATTCTGGCAGTCACTACAAAAGTCCTTGGGAACTAGGCTGGATATGAGCACAGCCTACCATCCGCAAACCGACGGACAAAGTGATAGGACTATTCCAACTCTTGAAGATATGTTGCGAGCCTGTGTGATTAAATTTGGAAAGGCATGGGATACTCATTTACCCCTTGTCGAGTTCTCCTACAATAACAGTTATCACACAAGCATAAAGGCAGCTCCATTTGAAGCCCTCTATGGCCGGAAGTGCAGATCCCCTCTGTGCTGGGCTGAGGTGGGTGACACACAGTTAGCTAAAGGGCAAGTTCCTGACAGCACTCTCACGGGTCCAGAAATCATTCGGGAAACGACAGAGAATATTGTTCAAATTCGTGAACGATTGAAAGCCTCTAGAGACTGACAGAAAAGCTACGCTAACAAGAGACGGAAACCTTTGGAATTCCAGGTTGGTGACCTTGTTCTATTAAAGGTCTCACCCTGGAAGGGCTTGATACGCTTCGGAAAGCATGGGAAGCTAAGTCCAAGGTACATAGGGCCTTTTGAGATTATCGCTAGGATCGGCCATATAGCTTACAAACTCAAACTACCTCAAGAACTTAGTAACGTACACCCTACCTTCCACGTTTCGAACCTGAAAAAGTGCCTATCTGATGAGACTCTTGTTATCCCACTCGATGAAATCGAGATCAATGAGAGCCTCAACTTCGTGGAAGAACCAGTAGAAATCATGGACAGGGAGGTCAAGCAAACAAAACAAAGTCGTATCCCGATAGTGAAGGTTCGCTGGAATGCAAAGCGGGGACCTGAATTCACTTGGGAGCGGGAGGATCAAATGAAAATTAAATATCCTCATCTTTTCCCTTAGTCTATGTGTATTTTTTTAAACTCTAATTTCGGGACGAAATTCCCTTTAACGGGGGGATGACGTGACAACCCGAAATTCTTATCTTGTAATGTCAATCAAATTAACCAAAACTTCAGACTTGTTTCTGTTACCTTTTACTGATTTAAGGGTCATTTTATGAGTTCTAGGCCTAGTACACTTAAGGGATTGTGTGTTGGGATGTCTTAGCAAGAGATCAGTGGACTGCGTTCGAGCCGGAAACACCTTCAAAAGAGGTTTACGGCCGCAAACTAGGTTCACGGCCGTGAACCCATCCTTGGGCTGTGAACTACCCTCACCCCTATATATTAAAGTGTTAGCCATTTTTCTCTTCACTTCTCATCTTGCAACCGTGAACATCTCCTTTCTCTCTCAAGTATCAACCGCAAAGATCCTTCTTTCACCCCAAAAACGTGAGTACCTTACCCCCTTTACTTGTTCATACTCGGAAACCCCTTTGATTCATCACTTTTCATCATCATTTTCAAGATCTTCAAGGTGTTCTGGCTGTGAACCTTCATCATTGGCCGTGAACCCTTCATAGATTCAAGCTAGGGCCGTGAACACTCCAAGTGTTCTTGGACCGTGAACCACTCTAAGGCCGTGAACCCTCCTTGTTTGGCCGTGATCAAGTTTCAACCCCCCACTTTCAATTCTAACACTTTATTGTAAGTGTTTCCTACTTCCTAAGGTTGTTACTTTTACACTTTAGTTGTTATAAACACTAATTGTATGCCTATATATGTTAATATATGCTAAATAGGATCCGTTTGTGCTCGGGACTTCACTTGGCATACTTAGCATCCTATATCGATCTTTCATTCGAATCACTCACTACAGGTGAGTTCATACCCCCTACAAATATACTTTTAAATGCTTTTAGGGGGAGAATACAAGTAAAACACAATACTAATGTGTTAACCATTTACGTGTGAAAACACTAAACAAAAGGATTTCTTATACTCGAAAACTTGTTAAAACTCTTTTAAATTATTTTAGACTTATTTTATATCAAAATCACATTCGTCTATTTATTTACGTATAAGTATGCTTTAACGGACTTAGGACTACTACTAAATACCTTGACTCATGTTCCTTGTTTGGTTGTGGGCTTAGGGTAGGATCACTAGTTCGACTGTCGGCTAAATCATAGTTATGCTCATTAAATACATATATGAATATTAAACCCATTTTTAAGGATCATACTTAACTTAGTTTCTTATGGTGAGTGATTGAGTCTTTTCTACAAACCATAAACAGTCAAACAATCATACTAGTAAACTATAATAGGTATAGTTTAGAGGATTACTACTTACTATTTCTAGATCAGTGAAACATACATGAGTCAGTTCATACATACTATAACTAGAACAGGAAGGAACATACATACTATAACTAGAACAGAAAGGAACATACATACTATAACAAGAGCAGAAAAGAACATACATACTATATCAAAAACAGAAAAGAACATACATACTATAACAAGAATAGAACAACTAGAATGTGAAACACTATTTCATGGCACAGCAATATACTTGTTGTGTCACGTTTTGTAACCAGAGTCTCCTGGGAGGAGAGCGTGAGTTTGTGTATAGATCTATACGGGATTGACCATCCTACACCTTGCTGCTAGCTTCAGTGGGACCTGCAGGTCTACGGGTGACAAATGTCATACCATTTTCGACGCCTGAAGAACGTCGTGTTTTATACTAGTCAATCAAGCATGGTTATAACCTCATCACATTTTTACCTTAATTAACAATTTGGTTTTAAGGTAGTTAGTGCTTCAGTAGGGTATTTTTACACCACACTATTGTACATCTTCATTTTTTCATTACATTCATACAGTGATATTCTCACATCGAGAAATGCAAACTATTTTCTAGTAAAGATAGTCATAAACTTGGGAAAACATACATTTTTACGAGAGAATAAACATACAAAATAGTCGGGTCTTGGTAGAAGACTACTTTCTTTTTTAGTAGAAAATATAGGATTTTCTAGGAAGTATACAAACATTTACATCAAAACACTTGCAAACATTTTCATGAAACAGATGCAAACTTTTGATACTAAAATACTTATGAACTCACCAGCTTAAATGTTGATCTACTCTTTCAAAATAACTTGTATTCTCAGGTCACCAGTAGACAGGTACAGATGACCAGGTTTTTGAGAAGACGGAGCATATTCAAGACTCGTCTTTATTTTAATTACATATTTTTGGTGTCTTACAACTTTACACAGAACACACTGGTATTAACTATATTATTAATGCAATGGATGAGGTTGTTGCTTGTTTTACTATTGTGCATTGTTATGATACTATACATGACTTCCTCCGCCCCCGAACGTTTCCGCCATTCCGGTTTGGGGGTGTAACAGATGTGCGCTATCTTTGTTGTGTTTAATGTAGTTGTAGAAATATGATTACTACTTGTTTTATTGGTATGTTTAACGTACTTAATAATATGATTGGGTAGTGAGGGGTTGTGCAAAATAATAAATAAGAGGTTGTGACAGGGTTGTGTGAAATGATGGTTGTAACATCCGGATTCCCAGGTATCTTATTTTAAGTATTTATATTGAATTTTAGAGAGGGACTCGGCGAGTAGGCGCTCAGACTCGCCGAGTGGGATCGCGCATTTCTGGTCTGATTTAATGAAGGACTCGACGAGTCGATGCGTGGACTCGGCGAGTCCGCGCTGTTAAGTGAAACCCTAATTCTCGGGGCCTGTGCCCTATTTAAAGGCCTTTATAGCCTCCATTGCGGCCACTTCACCCCTGAGAACCCCTAGAGAGAGAAAGAGAATGTTTGTGGTGCAAGAGGAAGGCTAATTCACCATTTCTTGTGTGTTTTAGCAAAAGAGAAGTAGTTTCCAACAAGAGGAGGTCAAGGGAGCTGTGGATCCAGGGTTTTCAAGTTCAGATCTACACTATTGAGGTATCAAATCGAACTTCCCTTCTGTTTTGGGTTAAGATCTATGATTTAGGGTTTTCTATAAACCTTTTTAGGCTTGAAAGGTTGAGGTTATGGTCCCTTACTGGGTTAGACCACAGATCTGGACCCATAGAGGTCCAGAGGACCTTTCCCATTCTGCTTTATGCTTGTTCATGGAGGATTGGAGACTAGGTTGCCATTTTTAGAGTTATTTCTCCATTTATGACTTGATGTGGGTTGCATGCACGTAAAGATTGCACCTTTACGTGACCTTTGAGCACTTGAAGGCCAGATCTATAGTTTAGAGAAGCAGATCTGACCTTAGAAGGTCATTTGAGAGTTGTTATGGGAGCAACTCACCGAGTCCATAAGTGGACTCGACGAGTCGAGTCGGGGTTGCCCCGCGATTCGTGACAGGTGTAACCCGTCGAGTGGAAGGATGACTCGATGAGCCAAGAGAGGTTGAAAGGATTCAGAGGACCCGCATGGACTCGCCGAGTCGCCCTTGTGCACTCGATGAGTCGGGTCAAAGTTTGACCGTTGACTTTCGTTGACCTTAGGGTTCTGGTCAAGACTGATTCAAGAGAGTTCAGGGAAGGGTAGAATGGCCTTCTACCCAATCTGTAGAGATGAGATCACGAGAGAATATTGATCGGGGATGTTATTTGAATAATAGGAGGAGTCTAAGTCGGGACGTTGAGCACGAAATTTTATCCGACTTCATTGAGGTGAGTCTTCTCACTATACTGTACCTAGAAGGGTACCTATGTGTGACCGGAAGGTCTTATATGCTATGAGATGTATGAGCTGTATGTTGTTATGTGATATGTATGTGTTATATATGTTATGTACGATAAGGACTGGAAGGTCAAGATGATATGGAACGGAAGGTCAAGTGGTTACCGACCGGAAGGTCGATATGGGTAGGACCGGAAGGTCTACCGGGATTCGGGACGGAAGTCCCCTGAGACACATGGATCGGAAGATCCTACAGAGTTATGGCCTGGAAAGGCGTATGTGTTGTATGTGGTATCTTGGGGAACTCACTAAGCATTTATGCTTACAGTTGTTATATTATGTGTTTCAGGTACTAGTGATGATCACGGGAAGGCGCCGGCATGATCCGTACACACTTATAGAGTTTATGTTATTGAGATTTCGGGACATGTTTTATTATGACACAGTGGATACATTATGTTTTGTGTTTATCGTGTGATTGAAAGTATGATTTAAAAATGAAAAATTGTTTTGGAAATTTACGTTGTTACAGTGGTTGCGATAGGTTAGAGAGAGAGCCATGTGAGATAATAAGTCGTGTCTGCTATGTCTATCTCAAGTACTTTGTACCGCCGTGCTAAAACTAAGTACTCTTGTATTGCCGTGCTAAATCCAAGTACTTTCGTATTGTCGTGCTAAACCCAAGTACTTTTGTATTGTCGTGCTAAACCAAGTACTTTGTACTGTCGTGCCTGCCGTGAATATACAAAAAGTACTAATGTAATGTCGTGTTGTCGCGAGTATTATCATCCCGTCGTGCCTAATCACCTAGGAATTACAGTTGTGCACTGATAAAGATCCTTTAGGAAAGATCCCTTAAGGTCATAATAATAGGATTAGTAAGTGAGCATGATGGGAAATGGGGTAATTAGGTTTATTGAATGCTGATTGTTATATAATTAAAAATTATAATATTTTGGGTTGAAAACCCTATGTATCTCACCAGGTTTCCCAACCTGACCCACTCAGCGCATTTGTATCACAGGAAACAATAATGATGATGCCTGATAGATTTGAGGAACTTTAGACTATGTTAAGATATTGTAAGTCTTCGTTTATACTTATGTTTCTTTTATCAGTTATGACATCTTGAGTTTTAATAAATCAATGAAAAACATCCCTTTGGGAATATTTTATGGGACAAATTCTGCATTTATAAATTAAAACTCTGATTTCATAATAAGCATAAACTGGTTTTTTCCCGCCGTGAAAATGGGGACGTCACATCTACCACACAAGTAAGAATAAATGAGGAGACTCACTTGATACTGAATGATAGATAAATCTCACACCCAAACTGTCGGGACTAGACTCTGCCTAATAACACAATAATTAACCCTAATTAATAATTAAGGTCCATAACTCAACTCACAAGTCCAAATCCCACAACTATGCCCCTTAAGGGCAAAAAGACCATTTTGCCCCTTCCATGGTCCAAAACCCTAAATCTTGACTAAAAGTCAAAAGTCAACAAAAGTCAATTTCCCAATGCGTATGTTGGACATACACTCCCCTTACGCCCGGCGTACTCGAAGGATCAGGTGGGTCGGGGTCAGGCCTGGCTACGCGGGGCGTAGCCAGAAGTACGTTGGGCGTACGTCGTCTGATCCCAAAATCACTCCAAAATGTCTTAATCATTAAGACATGCAATCCAAAAATAGATCTAACCACCTTAGAACGTCTTAATCCATAAAGTCCATAACTTTAAGCCTTTGCATGGCTGAAAATAGCTTAAACCCTAAAACCTAACTTAATCCATACTCAACACCACCAAACTCTTGCATGGATAGAAATGGACCATCAAGAAACCATTTTTATGAATCTAAGCACTCTAATACATCTAAAAGGACAACCAAAATACTCTGGAGTAACTCATACTCACAAAGGTCCAAGCTTTGGGACAAAAAGCTCATAAAAACTCATTTATGGAGATCTAGAAAGAAACACATCAAGGTATAAAATTTATACCTTCAAAAAATGCACAAAGTGAGGTGGTTTCTGGATCCACAAGCTTGCAAGCAACACCACATTCTTCAATAGTCTTCTTCTTCAACAAGAGAGCACCAAAATCACTAACAAGTTTCAAAATCTTCACACACGAGGCTTAGGCTTGAGATTAGGGTTTGAAAGGAGTAGAGGCTGATAAGAAATGTCTAAGGGAGGCATAAGGTGGATTAAATAGGGAGCAAACCCATAAATTTAGGGTTTAGGAGTTGAGCTAGTATGCCTCGCGTCCCAGATGTACGCCCTGCGTACTAGCATGCATCCCGCGTTCCATGGCTCGCTCATGTACGTTGTACGTACCTCACGTACGCCCAACGTACGGGCTGAAATGTAAGATTTTTGCCACAAAGGGCCAAATATGCAAACTTTAATTAAGCTTTAAGCCAATGACCAAAATGCAAATACCTGAAATCCAGATGTTACATCAACCCTTGCATCCTTAATTAATTCTACTTAATCCAAAATTAATTTCCAATTAATTCTGATTAATTCTTAATGAATATTTAACCATTATTAATCTATTAATCATATAATAAACTTAATAAATCATTTCCTTACTCTCCTAAAATCATTCTAGTTATTTCTAGCTATTGAGGGCAACCCAAAAAGTACTTTTCTTTTATTTCTTAAGATTATACCAATTTAGTTAAGGCCTTAGACACCTAATCTAACAATTTCAACGTATTGTTGATGACTTGCAAGGTTGGTTTCCATATTTTCAAATGAAATGGAATGCAAGAGGTAGGAAATGTTTTTATCCAATACAAAAATGCATAGTTGAAATTCGTTAATTAGCATATGGCTTGGGATCAGGCTCATGGGATGAGTATTTGAGGATGTTCAGGAGGACCACACAAGAAGGTGTTTACAAGTTTGCTAAAGCTGTAATTTTGATTTACGGCGATCGATATTTGCACAAATCTATGGTTAATTACATCCACTAATTGTACACGACCCAATGAAATAAGCATGGATTCCATGGAATGCTAGGTAACATCGATTAATGCATTTGTGGTCAATATGTGCGAGGTGATTGTAAAGGGTCAATAATAATTCCAGAAGTAACTGTGTCCTACAATCTTTGGATATGAAATGTATTCTTTGGTCCCTTGGGAGCAAACAACGAAATTAATGTTCTTGATGAGTCACTGATATTCACCACCATCGATCTTGGAAAGGTGCACAATGTGTCGTTTCAAACAAATGGATACAATTTCTTACTCTCTGTCATAGAATAATTTTCACAACCATCAAATTTCCAAACCCTACAACCTTGGGAGGAAAAGGAAGAAACCACTTTATCTTTTGTTTGGAATTTGGTGTAAGAATACCCTTGAAAATAGAAGAAACCTTTTGGCAATCTATTCGAAACCACCTTCACAACGAAATGGAAAAATATGTTTATCGGCATCTCGACGGACTTTGGTCAAATTGACGCAGTATGAGGATAAAAATAATCGAATTCAATGGCCTCAAAAACACACCTATAAATATTTCTAACGACTCTGATTTTATCTATACGGCGCTTAAACAATACCAAGAATCTCAACTTAACCGTAAATATTTTCCTTATATAAATGTTTGGTATGAGTTTCGTAATTATCCGATATTGTTTCCGTGGGCACACGCAAATGTTAACATGAAAATTAAATTATGTTCTAAGTATTTTTTCTTTTATTTAAATTAGTGTAACCTTTTCTTATATAATTTTTCTTTCTTTTAAATTAATATAATTTTTTAGTTTTAATTGAAATCTAGGATTTTAATTTTTCTCTTTATTTTTTATTTATTGGAAATAATGATATGCTATGATGGTATATCATGTTTAATATGGTGTGATCGTGGTAATGATATGGTGAAAACATAACAGTATTTTTATGTGGCCCGTGTGGTAAGTGTAGCCCATGACCTAACCAATGGCATTTTAAATGCCCACGAGATCCATATGAAAGAGATCCGAACCTGGTATCCCTTAATGGCTTAATTGATCGGCGGCATTTCGTCGAACGATTGGAGGGTCGGCAAAACTGGTTCACTTTCACGTGAAAGCATAGGAGCAAATGGACTTGAAGATCAAAAAGTCAATAGATTTATTAGTCATCGTTGTGACGCCGACTTCAATTAGTTGATTCACTGCTATTGGATAATATACGCGGTTCCGAGTTGAGTTCCGCGAATACCATTCCGTTTTTCTTTTCATATTTCATATATTTCGATGTCCTCCGTTATTATGATTTATGTATCTGCAAGTTGAGAGACACACACAGAGAGAAGGGTACGCGTACGCCTGTGAATATTATTATAGTAATACAACTGTAATCTAACAACATTTGCGATTCCAGAAAATTGAAACTATAATATCTTCATAGATTGTAATCATTTATTATTAGTTAAAATTTATTATAAAATTAAGAGAAATTAAATTACGTGCACAATTTAATATTTTGCTGTATTTAAAAAATCTCTTCTCTTCTCTTCTCTCTATTCTAGTAAATGAATAGGTTTATTCTCCTATTGACAAATGTCATTATATTAGAACTCCTCATTAATATTATATGTCACCTATCATTCAACTTGTCAATATATTAATTATCCATTTCAAATTTCAAATTTTAAATTTCCAACCCTAATTACATTAAATTTTAAATTTCAAATTTCAAAAATTTTCATTTTAATTATATTAAACTAATAATATTAGATTAAAAATAAAATAGAATTAAAACAGATTATAAGATAATATAACTTCATGTATTTATTTAAATCAACGATTATAATTTTATATAACTAAAAAAGTATCTTTTAAGTAATAATTTATTTAAGATAATTGATTAATAATTTTGATTTTTTAATATGAAAGTTTAATTAACTTTATAACTGTGATTCTCACGTGTTATAAACTAGTGATACTATAAACATGTCTGTTTTCTGTTATTATTAAAATAGATTATATAAACTGGTATCGAATGATATTTCAATGAAAACTGATATAATTAAATGGTTGCAAGAAATCTATGGAAAAAAGAGTCATATCAAATTATTATCGTAGAACTAATATTTCAAGTTAAGCGTAAAACACTTTGAGCCACTTTTATATATATATATATATATATATATATATATATATATATATATATATATATATATATATATATATATATATATATATATATAGGGTGAGGTTCAATAGCGAACCATAATTAACCAAGGAACCAATTTTTTTTTCAATTTTTAGAACTTATTTTTTATCAAAAAAAAAACTAAAAATATAGAAATTCATAACTTTTTATCATTTTTCCAATGATATCAAATTCGATTTTTTTTTATGTCAAATTCACAATGTGAATCTTTGAAAATTCACAATGTGAATCCGGATTCACACGGTGAATCCGAAAAATATTTTTCACATTCACAATGTTAATATATGAATTTAGATATTTTTAGATTTTTTTTTCGATAAAGAATAAGCTCTAGAAATTGAAAAAAAAATTTGGTTCCTTGAAAAACCAATAATTATAGTTCTCTATTGAACTATATATATATATATATATATATATATATATATATATATATATATATATATATATATATATAGGGTTGAGATCGGTTGAGAACTCAAAGTTTCACGAGAACCCGATAACTAAAAGTGGAGCGTTGGATCAAAAGTAATTCGTTAAGGACATTATCGTCATCTTATCAATCTCATTTAATATTTAATTTTTTTGTGTTATTTAATATATTAATATAAATGTCTAAAAATTAATAAAATAACTCAAAATTTCGAATTTATTTTTTTTAAAAAAATTAATTTTTGATTTTTTTAAAAAATGGAGATTTTTTAATTTTTTTTCAAAGAACATGAATTTTTCAAAAAAAAAATGAAAAAAAAAATATTTTTTAAAAAACTGCATCTTTTTTTCAAAAAAAGTGCATTTTTTTAAAAGAAAAACTGCATTTTTTTTAGAAAAAAATTGTATTTTTTTTTTCAAAAAAACTACATATTTTTTTTCAAAAAAACTGCATTTTTTCAAAAAAAAACTGTAATTTTTTTCAAAACTGCATTTTTTTAACAAAAAAATCAACGTTTTAGGTGCATATATGCATATTTTTCAAATGCATATATGCATATTTCTTATACTATAATATTCATAACTAAATTATAAAAAATCTCATTTTTATTAATCAATCTATAAACATAATATAAGTATTTTATTCGATACAAAATAAAATATAAAAAAACTACAAAGATTCACAGTGTTATCATTTCTTCATATCAAGATTTCCATATTTTATTCAATTTATCACTTTTCACCTCTTCAATATTTTCCAAAAATTCTTCAAAATCTACAAGAAAATAAAAAAAATGATTAATGCAAGAAAACACACATGTATATATCATGTAAGATTCACATGTGATTATATAATATGATATTCACATGTGATTGTATCTTTTAAGATTTAAATGTGAAATTCACAAGAAAATTTTAAAAAATAATTAACGAAGAACACTTACACAAAATGCATGTGTGCATATAGACGTAATTCATATGTGATTCACTTGTGATTTACATGTGAATCACATGTAATTCACTTGTGATTTACATGTGAATCACATGTAATTGATATGTGATTCACTTGTGATTTACATGTGAATTACATGTGATTAATATGTGAATTACATGTGATTTACATGTGAATCACATATAATTCATATGTGATTAACTTGTGAATCAGTTGTAATTCATAGGTAATTCACTTGTAATTTACATGTGAATCACAAATTAATCATATGTGAATTACATGTGAATAACATGTAATTCATATGTGAATTACATGTGAATCACATGTAATTCATATGTTATTCACTTGTGATTTACATGTGAATCACATGTAACTAATATGTGATTCACTTGTGATTTACATGTGAATTACATGTTATTAATATGTGAATTACATGTGAATCACATGTAATTCATATGTGATTCACTCGTGATTTACATGTGAATTACATGTGATTTATATGTGAATTACATGTGATACATGTGGATCACATGTAATTCAGATATGAATCACTTGTAATTCACATGTAAATCACAAGTGAATCACATGTAATTCATATGTGATTCACTTGTGATCTACATGTGAATCACATGTAATTAATATGTGAATTACATGTGATTTACATGTGAATCACATATAATTCATGTGTGATTCACTTGTGATTTACATGTGCATTACATGTGATTCATATGTGAATTACATGTGATTCACATGTAATTCATATGTGATTCATTTGTGATTTATATGTGATTCATTTGTGATTTACATGTGAATCACATGTAATTCATATGTAAATTACATATAAGTTACATGATTTTATGATTATTGAAGGGATTTAATGGTGAAAAATAGTTTGGTTAGTGCATCACTATTTGGCATCATTTATATCATAAAATCTCTTTATTCATCATCATTTTTCTATATAAACTTTTTAATATTATGTGAGAATTACCTGAAATCCAAGAAATCTGCAATTGTAGAAAGCTCTCACAACAACAACTTGATAGGAACCTGAATGGAAAAGCTGGTAAGAACAATTAAAAAAACATTAGGATAAACCATCTAGGGGATAATTATGTTTAATTAATAAGTATGTAACTATGCAAATGTAAAATTATAGTTACTTTTTGATCTACTTGATCACAAAAACAACCAAATGACTTTTACATATATAAACCGAATAGGATGAAAGCAGCATAACAGTTACATATATATATATATATATATATATATATATATATATATATATATATATATATATATATATATATATATATATATATATATATATATTTGAGCTTACATAAAAATTAAAAAATTAGCATCCTGTTGCAATAAACTTAACTCGTGCCAAAGGTGAAATGAAAATAATGATATTTTGGTACAAATAACACATTTAGAATCATGTTAGAAACCGAAGGGCAGAGGCAGCAGCTGTTTTTTTTCAACCAAATATAGTCAAGTGCTACTTCTGTATCTAAAAACACAAGTTGCAGAAATGTAGAAAATAATTGTAAAACATAATAATCTTTCTTTATGGAAACAAAAGGGATATTTAGGGAAATTATTTATTACCTAAGAATCAAGATCTGGGAGTTGAGATACTACTGGAATAACAACATCTGGTTTACAAGACTCCTCCACATAAGATGGTGGTGATCTGATTCCGATTCCAATCGCATGTTGTTTATGTATAGGTGAAAATGAGAAGACATGTGGCAACATTTCTTATAACCCATGAATATTGGGGAAGCTATGAGCACATATGTTATGATTATGAACATATGGAAGAGAATGTGACCAGATTACAGGGTTTAGATGATGACGATGATGATGATTATGGAAGGTGTTAATGTTATAAGGTGAACCCCTTAACATGTGTTCCATTTGTGGGATGTATGGATTCAACATATTATAGAAACCTTTATGGCTGATGGGTAGTGATTGATGATGGAAAGTCGGGTGTTTATAGGGAATTGAAAAGTCTAAACTGATTTGAATTTGATTAGTGCTATTAAGTCATTTAGCAATTGCAGGATTCTGTTGAGTGAAATATAATTTAGAATTATCTTCCATTTCCATTCCTCAAATACTGCTGAAAATATCAAAATCTTCATCATCGCCATTCACAGTAGTAGTACTAGTAGTAAAACCCAATTCATCAAGCACCCCGGAGAAGAAATTAACGTTACAAATTCAAATGTTGTTATTCCAGTAGTATCTCCTAATTCCATGATGTCATCTCCACATGTTGTTATCAGAAATGCCCTTTTTTAATTGTTCAGCCCTGAGCCATGTAAAAATAGTGTGAATTTTCACCTGTGGATTGTATTATGGTATACGATTTGGAATTGATCCAAGAACAACAAGGCAGCAGCAGCCATGGAATTTGGGACCCACCTCTACATAATAAAAGTGATGCTTCAACAAATAGAAGAAGAGAAACCAAAACCAATGATGGATGTTTGAACCTGAATGGTAGGTAGTGAAGCATAATCTGCATGTTCTTAATCCTTTACTTGTCTTTCTTATTGTACTAGATTATTCGAACACATGGCTGCTCCCCTTCGCCATGGATGTTATTGTTGGCCGGTGAATGGCGTCTTGTTAGATTTCAGAAAAAACAAATCATTGAAAATTTCCAGGTGATGAATGTAAATCAGTTTGTTAACTAGTTTCATTCAATCAAGAAACTATTGATATACAACCAGAGTAAAACTGGATCGATTAACGTTATAAATCAGTTATGATTCGAACATGACTAAATTGATGGCATGAAACTGATCAGATGATCAATTATCGATAGAAACATAAAATATGGTTAATCAAAGGCTCATCGTTGCCGATTTAAAGAAGAATACATACCTTGTGATGCTCAATTTTGGTGGCAGCAGTGTGTACCCTCGCGCGTTTCACAAATTAACATCTGTAAGATTGAAATCGAGAATCTGCTTCGCGACTTCTTGATTACAATACGCGTCTGCGTAATGTAAAGTGAACGCTTCGTTTAAAGTGATGTTTGACTCGGTCAAAATTAGTTTAACGAGTTCGACTTTCTCGCAATCGAAGGCTTTTTGAATGCTTTTAATTCGTTTTTCATGTAATCGAGGGCTTTCTATATGAATTTAATTCATTTTTCACGTAATCGAGTTGGACATCGTCTCAATCATCGCAATCGACGGCTTTGTTTCGACTTCAACTTCTCAGGGTCAATTGAGGAGGCGAATCCGATAATAGATGAATCAATGACGACTGGTAAAGGACGATGGAGGAGAGTGAAGAATGAAGATGTGCGTGTATGTGTGTGTGTGAGGGAAAGATGGATGATGAGAAGATTGAAGAATTAGGGAGAAAGAAAGACATCGATTGATTTAGTGGAGATAATGATCAGTACCATAAATGCCCTTCGATTAATTTCATCACCATACCCCCGTGTTTAATTTTTCCAATTATTTACAAAAATGCCACAAGTCATCTTGACCTTCTATTATTTTGATTTAACGGCGTTTATTTGGTTCTCGGGTTCTCGGAAAACTATAGGTTCTCAAATGATCCTTCCTCTCTCTCTCTCTCTCTCTCTCTCTCTCTATATATATATATATATATATATATATATATATATATATATATATATATATATATATATATATATATACATCTTGTTGTCCGTTTGTCATTTCACTCGTTGTACGATAATAATTAAATTAATGAAAAAAATGATACATTCAGTAAAAAAAATCATTTTTTCATTCTCGATTCAATAGTTGTTCTCGTGTATTATGATCATATGCAATTATATGTATTTAATCAAATATGATTTATATAGACAAGATTCGTTTTTGCGTTCTCGATTCAATAGTCGCTATCGTTTATTTAATCACATGTAATTATATGTATTTAACCACATATGATATATGTGGACAAGATTCATTTTTTCATTCTCGATTCAATAGTTGTTCAATCAAATGTTATTATATGCATTTAATCACATATGATTTATGTAGACAAGATTTATTTTTGCGCTTTTGGTTCAATAGTTGGTCTAGTGTATTTAACCACATGTGATTATATGTATTTAATCACATGTGATTTATATTGAAAATATTCGATTTTGCATTCTCGATTCAATAACTATTCTCGTATATTTAATCACATGTGATTATATATTATATCACATATGATTTATGTGGACAAGATTAGTTTTTACATTCTCGATTAAATAGTTGCGTTTGTGTATTTAATTACATAAAATTATATGTATCTAATCGCATATGATTTATATGGACAAGATTCGTTTTTGCATTCTCGATTAAATAGTTGTCAGCGTATATTTAATCACATGTGATTATATGTACTTAATCACATGTGAATTATGTGAACAATATTCATTTTCGCGTTCTCAATTCAATAGTTGTTCTTTTGTATTTAATCACATATGATTATATGTACTGAATCACATATGATTTACGTGGACAATATGATGGGTTTTTGAGCATTCTAACACTCCTATGGTGTACATGCAACCCTAGAAACCTTGGATCTATGTTTGACTAAGATACATGCAAATAATTATTTTTCCAAGGTTCTTATCCTAACTAGCATGACATGGGGTACTTGAATCAAATAAAACTAGTAGAATTACTTACCTTGTAGTAGTAGTAGTTGATTGCTTGGAGTTTGAGAGCCTAGCACCAATAATGTGGATGCCTCAAATGGAAGTCACAAATCACCACAAACTTGGAAACTTGAGAGAATAGTCACAAACTTCTTGAAATCGGCCCTCTTAGTTTACACACATCAACTAGTGCAATTTCAAGAACCAAAGCCTCCTTTATATAGTGTGGTGGATTAGGGTTACATCCATGTAAACCCTAATACCCATGTCTTTTCATTTCCATGAGATCCATGGGTTAAAGCTCCATGGAGTATCCATGGACTTTCCATGCAAGCCTAGCCCATTCCAAATAAGCATTAGCCCACACTATATAAATACAAGAGCCCATATTTAATTAGTCATACTTTTGATCTCTAAATTAATTCTAGATTAATTATAGATCAATATTAATTAAATAATATGATTTTATATTAATATATTAGGACTTATAATATATTAATAAATCATAACTTATACTATTCTCAAACGATTATCCATAAATTGTTCGGGTGAAGTGCAACCCAAATGGACCATGCCGGGTCGGGTCAAGTACATACCAAATATAGTTATGGACTTAGACACTATCTCCAACAGTCTCCCACTTGGATAAGTCTAATAACTATAGTTGCAAGTATGACTTCAGGAACCGATCAGCAATCGTAGCTCTTAAAACTCTGTTGAACTATGAAGTGCCATTTTAGATAAGTGATCATATAATCCTCTGTTGTAGATATCAGCCGGACAAATACATGGAACATGATCTTGCTTATTGTCCAGCATTTGTTTCCCGATTTCTGATTTGTTTGACATAGAACTTAACTGAACACATCAATTTAGTTCTGACCGGGCCCGGTACATAGGTCAAAACAAAATCATCGAGGGGCCCATATATCGCTTCTAATCCTAGAAGGAACAGATAAACTTCGACTCATATGTTTGCTCTACTACTTGTTGAACTACACACAAAGGTACGGTTTATAACATCGAATTACCAATGCGTTTTCATGCAATCAATGCATAAACAACTCATAGGCAACAAATCATATCTCTAGGTTTGAAGACTTATATGATATTATCGTCTCACGATCACTCGAGATAAATTCCATGAAGTGATACAAGTGAGCGTGGGTTGAATCCAATACTCAGAACTTATGAGCACTCATGAGTGCTGTAGCCCCGCTTTGTCTAACATCTTAGACCTCTACAAGCCAACCCATGACAGTCTTGATTCATATCTACTTCCAACATATGACCGACTGTGGAGAGTTTGAATAATATGATATAAACCATAACATAATTATTCTGGAAGTCAAAACATGCAAAAAGAAATAATAGAAAACGATTGACAAGAGATAGCAACACTTTACTCATAAATAACAGCTTTTATTTATCATCAAATGTCAATTACATTTTACAAATTTCAAGATTATCTAACTACTAAAACTAATATCATCCTTCAGCCCTATGCTCCGAGCATGCTGGAGATGCTTAGCCCGAGTCAGTCCCTTCGTGAGGGGATCTGCTGGGTTCTCATCTGATGATACCCTCTTTGCCACGAGGATTCCTTCTTCTATTCGATGTCTGATGAAGTGATATTTTCTGTCAATGTGTCTGGATCTCCCATGATCTCTTGGTTCCTTGGCTAAGGCAACCACACTATTGCTGTCACAGAAAATCTCCATTGGCTCCTTTATAGCTGGTACAACTCCAAGGTCTCCGATGAAGTTCTTTAGCCATATAGCCTCCTTTGCTGCCTCGCTTGCTGCTATATACTCTGATTCACAAGTGGAATCAGCCACTGTGTCCTGCTTGGAACTTTTCCAAGTAATTGCACCTCCGTTTAGAGTAAAGACCCAGCCCGACTGAGAGCGTAAATTATCCCTGTCAGTCTGGAAGTTAGCATCACTGTACCCTACAACTCTCAAGTCCTCACTGCCACCGAGGGTAAGGACCCAGTCCTTAGTCCTCCGTAGGTACTTGAGGATATTCTTTACCGCAATCTAGTGTGCCTTGCCAGGGTTCCCCTGATACCTGCTAACCATGCTCAAAGCAAAGGCTACATCAGGTCGAGTACACGTCATAGCATACATGATCGATCCTACAGCTGAAGCATAAGGTATTCGACTCATTTCTGCTATCTCAGCCTCAGTAGTAGGGCTTTGTGTCTTACTCAATCTGGCGTTACTCTGGATGGGTAACTCTCTTTTCTTGGAGTTATGCATGTTGAACCTTTTCAACACTTTGTCCACATAGGTGCTTTGACTAAGTCCAATTAGTCTGTTACTTCTGTTTCTCAAAATCCTTATCCCTAGGATATAGGCAGCTTCTCCAAGGTCCTTCATAGCGAAACACTTCCCAAGCCAGGACTTTACTTCCTGCAGGGTTGGGATGTCATTTCCTATGAGTAGTATGTCATCCACATACAGTACCAAAAAGCTGACTATACTCCCACTCGCCTTGATAAAGATACAAGATTCATCTTCACTCCTTGAAAAGCCAAATTCTTTGAATTTCTCATCAAAGCAAAGATTCCATCTACGAGGTGCCTGTTTTAATCCATAAATGGATTTCCCGAGCTTACACACTCTACTGGGGTACTCTGTACTGACAAAACCCTCTGGCTGAACCATGTAAACATCTTCAGCCAACTTTCCATTAAGGAAAGCGGTTTTGACATCCATTTGCCGTATTTCATAATCATGAAATGCAGCAATGGCTAACAGAACCCTAATAGACTTAATCTTGGCCACTGGTGAAAAGGTCTCATCATAATCAACTCCCGGAGTTTGAGAATAACCCTTTGCAACCAGTCGTGCCTTATAAGTGTGTACATTACCATCCATGTCGGTCTTCTTCTTGAAGATCCATTTGCACCCAACTATCTTACGATCAGGTACATTGTCAACCAAGTTCCAAACTTGATTGTCATACATGGACTGTATCTCGCTATCCATAGCCTCTTTCCATTTAGCAGCCTCAGGGCCTGCCATGGCTTCCGTGTAGCTGTTAGGCTTATCCAGATTTACCAGTGTGTTATCATTGATAAGTGTCTCACCTTCTGCAGTAATATGAAAACCATAATAATGCTCAGGTGCATTCCTAACTCTGGTGGAACGCCTCAGAGGTATAGATTCTTCAGTCGGCTCAACAGGAGTTTCCTCCTCAGGTTGAGGGCTAGGGTTTGAGGTTCCTTCACCACTTGACTCTTGAATTTCCTCAAGGTCAATTTGCCTCCCACTGTCTCCTTGGCTCATGAATTCTCTCTCTCGAAAGAATCCTCTTCTTGCTACAAAGACCACATTATCACTAGGTCTGTAGAAGATGTAACCAAAGGATTTCTGTGGGTAGCCGATGAAAATACACCTTTCGCTTCGGGGTTCGAGCTTATCGTGAGTCTTGCGTCTCACGAAAGCCTCGCAACCCCAAATCTTGATGTGGTCTAGATTGGGAACTTTTCCAGTCCACACCTCGTGAGGTGTTTTGGCAACCTTCTTTGTAGGGACTAGATTAAGGATATGGGCGGCAGTCTCTAAGGCATACCCCCAAAATGAGATTGGTAGCGAAGCTCGACTCATCATGGAACGAACCATGTCCAACAAGGTCCGAGTGCGCCTCTGAGCTATACCATTCAACTGTGGTATCCTAGGAGGTGTCAATTGTGAGACAATCCCACATTCCTTAAGATAGTCAAGGAACTCAGTACCAAGATACTCACCACCACGATCGGATCGAAGCATCTTAATGTTCCTGCCCAAGTGATTCTCCACTTCTTGCTTAAACTCTTTGAATTTCTCAAAGGTTTCTGACTTATGCTTGATTAGGTAGACATATCCATATCTATTAAAATCATCAGTAAAAGTCACATAGAACCGATTAGCATCTCTTGTGGCGGTTCTGAAGGGTCCACACACATCCGTGTGTATGAGGTCCAACAAACCTTCACCCCTAGCACAAGTGCCAGTATAAGGTGACTTTGTCATTTTACCAAGCAAACAAGATTCACAACTATCATCTGACTTTAGGTCAAATGACTCCAAGACTCCATCCTTTTGGAGTTGGCCTATGCGTTTCTTGCTTACATGTCCAAGACGACAATGCCATAAGGATGCTTTATCTAAGCTAGTGGAAGAGTTAATACACAATACATTATTTCCTAGATTATCTACAACAGATACAGTTTCATACATGCCATCACAAGGTAATCCTTTTAAAATAAAGAACATTATTAAAGAAAGCATCAATACTACCATTATTATTATCAAAATAAAAGGTAAAACCTTGTTTATACAATGCATGAAAGGAAATAACATTTCTTGCCATTTCTGGCGAATAATAACATTTATTCAAATCTAATGTAAACCCACTATTTAGCACTAAGGAATAAACTCCTATCTTGGTGACAGGTGAAGCTTTCCTGTTTCCCATGATCAAGTTTATCTTTCCCTGCTCCACATTCTCACTTCTTTTTAGTCCCTGCAAATCACAACATATGTGAATACCACAACCTGTATCAAGGACCCAAGACTTAGAATGAGGTGAGTTATTAGACAATATATTGTATATACCTGCATGGTTGGGTTTTACTTTCCCATCCTTCAAATCTTGCTGGTACTTTGGGCAGTTTCGCTTCCAGTGCGACTTTTCATGGCAATAGTGATGGGTTTTGAGCATTCTAACACTTCCTAAGTGTACATGCAACCCTAATAACCTTGAATCTATGTTTTCTCTATATACATGCAAATTTCTTTTTCAAGGTTATTTCCTAACTAGCATGGCATGGGGATTTCATAAAACATAAAACTAGTAGAAATACATACCTTGTTGTTGCTTGGATTCCTTCAAGACTTTGTGAGCCTAGCACCCCAAATGTTGTGCCTCAAATGCTTCACACAACACCACAAAACTTGGAATAACTTGAGAGAATGCTTCTTACACTTGAAAATCGGTTATGCCCTCTCTAGAAACACTAGGTCACCATTTTGCTAGCCATAGGGTTCCTTTTATAGTGTTGTCACAATTAGGGTTTACACATGAATGCCCTTAATTGTCATTACTCTTGATTTCTCATGACCCATGGGTTTGTAACTCCCATGGACTATCCATGGAGCTCCATATGGTTATAACCAAACCCATAAACCATGGATCATTAATCCACCATAAAAGAATTGATGATTGTCATAATCAACCCTATATATTTAATTAGTCTCACTTTGATCACCAAATTAATACTAGATTAATACTTGATCAATACTAATTAAATAATACTATTATTAATATATTAGAACTTATAATATATTAATAATCATAAGTGCCTTATTCTCTCATCTAGTCTATCCAAGTATTGCAATGCCATGCAACCCAAATGGACCATGCCGAGTCGGGTCAAGTACATACCAAATAAAGTTATGGACTTAGACACTATATCCAACAGTCTCCCACTTGGATAAGTCTAATAACTATATTTGCAAATATGACTTCAAAATCCGACTAGCAATCGTAGCTCTTTCAAAGTCTCTCGGAACTGAGATGATGATGATACGCCATTTAAGATAAGTGATCATATAATCCTCTGTTCTCATGATATCAGCCGGACAAACACATGGAACATGGTCTTACTTATTGTCCAACATTTGTTTCTCGATCTCTGATTTGTTTCGACATAGAACTAAATTGAACACATCAATTAGGTTCTGACCGGGCCCGGTACATAGGTCAAAACCAAATCATCGAGGGGCCCAGATATCGCTTCTATTTCTAGAAGGAACAGATAAACTTCGACTGATATGCTTGTACTAACTACTTGTTGAATTACTCACAAAGGCACGTTTTATGACATCGAGTTACCAATGCGTTTTCGTGCAATCAATGAATAACCAACTCATAGTCAACAACTCATATCTCTAGGTTTGAAGATTTATATGATATTACCGTCTCACGATCACTCGAGATAAATTCCATGAAGTGATGCAAGTGAGCGTGGGTTGGATCCAATACTCAGCCCTTATGAGTACTCATGAATGTTGTAGCAACCATTGCATTGTCCAAAGCACTTTTAGACAAATCATACAAGCCAAATTCATGACAGTTTTAAATCAATACTTACTTCCAAAGTTTGACTGACTGTGGATGGTTTGAATAATAACATAATTATTCTGGAAGTAAAAACATGCAAAATTGAAACATAGTAAACAATCAACACAAGATAGTAACACCTTACTCATAAATAAATAACAACTTTTATTTATCATCAAATGTCAATTACATTTTACAAGTTTCTGGAATCTAATTATTGAAACTAATATCATCCTTCAGCCCAATGCGCCTCGCATGCTGTAAATGCTTAACCCTGCTCAGTCCCTTCGTGAGGGGATCAGCCGGGTTCTCATCTGATGATACCCTCTTAGCCACGAGGAGTACTTCTTCTATTCGATGTCTGATGAAATGGTATTTTCTGTCAATGTGCCTAGATCTCCCGTGATCTCTCGGTTCCTTAGCCAAAGCAACCGCACTTTCGCTGTCACAGAAAATTTCCATTGGCTCCTTTATAGCTGGTACAACTCCAAGGTCTCCGATGAAGTTCTTTAGCCATATCGCCTCCTTAGCTGCTTCACTTGCTGCTATGTACTCTGATTCACAAGTAGAATCAGCTACTGTCTCCTGCTTGGAACTTTTCCAAGTAATTGCCCCTCCATTTAGGATAAAGACCCAGCCTGACTGAGAGCGGAAATTATCCCTATCAGTCTGGAAGCTAGCATCGCTATATCCTTCCACTCTCAAGTCATCACTGCCTCTGAGGGTAAGGACCCAATCCTTAGTCCTCCGCAGATACTTGAGAATGTTCTTTACCGCTGTCCAGTGTGCCTTGCCAGGGTTCCCTTGATATCTACTGACCATGCTCAAGGCAAAGGCCACATCAGGGCGAGTACAAGTCATAGCATACATGATCGAGCCCACAGCGGAAGCATATGGTATATGACTCATCTCAGCTATCTCAGCCTCTGTACTCGGACTCTGAGTCTTACTCAGCTTGGCATTACTCTGGACGGGTAATTCCCCTTTCTTGGATTCTTGCATGCTGAACCTCTTCAGCACCTTATCCAAGTAAGTACTTTGACTAAGTCCAATTAGTCTCTTACTCCTATCTCTCAATATCCTTATCCCTAGGATATAGGCAGCTTCCCCAAGGTCCTTCATAGCGAAACACTTCCCAAGCCAGGACTTAACCTCCTGCAAGGTTGGGACGTCGTTTCCTATGAGAAGTATGTCATCTACATACAACACCAAGAAGCTAACTATGCTCCCACTAGCCCTGACATACACACAAGACTCATCCTCACTCCTAGAAAAGCCAAACTCTTTGACTTTCTCATCAAAGCAAAGATTCCATCTGCGAGATGCTTGTTTCAATCCATAAATGGATTTATCAAGCTTACACACTCTATTAGGGTATCTTGTATCGACAAAACCCTCTGGTTGAGCCATGTAAACATCCTCAGCCAACTTTCCATTAAGGAAAGCGGTTTTGACATCCATTTGCCATATTTCATAATCATGAAATGCAGCTATGGCTAACAATACTCTAATAGACTTAATCTTAGCTACTGGTGAGAAGGTCTTATCATAGTCAACTCCCGGTGTTTGAGTAAAGCCCTTCGCAACCAGTCGCGCTTTGTAAGTATGTACCTTCCCATCCATGTCGGTCTTCTTCTTGAAGATCCATTTGCACCCAACTGTCTTACGACCTGGTACATTGTCAACCAAGTTCCAAACTTGATTGTCATACATGGACTGAATCTCGCTGTCCATAGCCTCCTTCCATTTAGCAGACTCAAGGCCTGCCATGGCTTCCCTGTAATTATTAGGTTCATCCAAATCTATTAGTGTACTATCACTAATAAATGTATCACCTTCAGTGGTGATGTGATAACCATAATAAAAATCAGGTGTGTTCCTCACCCTAGTGGAACGTCTTGGAGGTATAGACTCATCTATCGGATCAACAGGAGTTTCCTCCTCAGGTTGGTCGATAGCATTTGAGGTTCCTTCACCACTTGACTCTTGAAGCTCTTCAAGGTCAATTTGCCTCCCACTGTCCCCTTGGCTTATGAATTCTCTCTCACGAAAGACTCCTCTTCTTGCTACAAAGACCACATCATCACTGGGTCTGTAGAAGAGGTAACCAAAGGATCTCTGTGGGTAGCCGATGAAAATACACCTCTCACTTCGAGGTTCAAGCTTATCATGAGTCTCACGTCTCACGAAAGCTTTACAACCCCACATCTTGATGTGGTCCAAATTGGGAACTTTCCCAGTCCACATCGCGTGAGGTGTTTTGGCAACCTTTTTAGTAGGGACTAGATTAAGGATATGGGCGGAAATCTCTAAGGCATACCCCCAGAAAGAGATTGGTAACGAAGCTCGACTCATCATGGAATGAACCATATCCAACAAGGTTTGATTGCGCCTCTCAGCTACACCATTCAATTGTGGTGTTCTGGGAGGTGTCAATTGTGAGACAATCCCACATTCCTTAAGATAGTCAAGGAACTCAATGCTAAGATACTCTCCTCCCCGATCGCATCGGAGCATCTTGATGTTCCTGCCCAATTGATTCTCCACTTCCTGCTTAAACTCTTTGAACTTTTCAAAGGTTTCTGACTTATGCTTGATTAAGTAAATACATCCATATCTACTGTAATCATCAGTAAAAGTCACATAATAGCGATTAGCATCCCTTGTAGCAACTCTGAAGGGCCCACACACATCCGTGTGTACAAGGTCCAACAAACCTTCACCCCTATCACAAGTACCTGTGAAGGGTGACTTTGTCATTTTTCGAAGTAAACAAGACTCGCAACTATCATCTGACTTGAGGTCAAATGATTCCAAGACTCCATCCTTTTGGAGTTGGCCTATACGCTTCTTGTTAACATGTCCAAGACGACAATGCCACAAGGATGCTTTATCCAAGCTATCTGAAGAATCAATATACAACACATTATTTCCTAGATTGTCTACAACATTCACGGCTTCATATACACCATCACAAGGTAATGCTTTAAAGTAAAATACATCATTGTAATAAACATTAATAGCACCATTTTTATTATCAAATGAAAATGAAAAACCTTGTTTGTACAAGCCATGAAAAGAAATAATATTTCTTGTCATTTCGGGCGAGTAACAACACTTATTCAAATCTAACATTAACCCATTATTAAGCAATAAAGAATAAACTCCTATCTTGGTAACAGGTGATGCTTTCCTGTTGCCCATGACTAAGTTTATCTTCCCGTGCTCCACTTGCTCACTTCTTCTTAGTGCCTGCATGGGTGGGTTTAACCTTCCCATCCTTTACATCTTGCAGATATTTAGGCCAGCTTCGCTTGAAGTGTCCCTTATCCTGGCAATAGAAGCACTGTGCTTCCTTTGGGTTTGAAGAAGGAGTAATGGGACCTTTCTTTGTCCCAATTAAAGAGGAACCATCAAGAGTCTTACCCTTGGTACCCTTCGAAGGGCTTTTCCTCTTCTTACCCTTTCCCTGCCCAATAGCCAGAACAGGGGCTGTTGAAGGAGTAGAAGTAGCAACCGCTTTACCCTTAAGGCCATTTTCAGCTGTCCTTAAGAGTCCTTGAAGTTTGCTAAGTGTGACTTCCTCCTTGTTCATATGATAAGTCATACGAAACTGATCATAACTTGGAGGTAAGGAATGGAGAATGATGTCAATCGCCATTTCCTCAGGAAAGTCAACATTTAGCTTCAGCAACCGGTCAACGAACCTTTGCATCTTCTGCAAGTGACCGGTGATGGGTTCACCATCCTTCATCCTTGCGGTTATCATGGAGGAGATGATTTCATACCTCTCCTGACGCGCGCTCTGATGGTACCTTTCCATCAGATCTAGGTGCATCTCATAGGGGTAGAAATCTTCATTGGATTTTTGAAGTTCAGGAGTCATGGTGGCCATCATGATGCATGCTACTTTAGTAGCATCCTTTTCATGTGCAACAAACTCCGCAAACTCTTCAGGAGTAGCAGTGGCTTCACTCACAACCTTAAGCTCCCTATCGAGGACATATTCTTTGTCCTCATAGCGGGTAATCATTCTGATGTTTCTGATCCACTCATTGAAATTGGATCCATCAAAGATGACCTTACCACACAAGTTCATAAGGGAAAAGGAGCCTGTTGGGTTTGAGCCAGAAGCATTGTTGGAAGACATCTGAAAGGAAAGAAAGACAAGTTTCATTAGATTAGGAATCCTTAATAATTCACCCAAATGAAATATTAAGGCTAGGATCCAACAAACTATTTATAGTTGGAAGAGGGATGCCGTAATCCATACTATAAAATATTTGAAGGTAGGTAAATGACGATTTACCAATTTCCACCATAAGAACGAAATATTTTTGTAGCATCCCAAAAATACCGGCTAAAAATTTCATTTTTAAATTAGGTTAATTCATAAAAACATCGTTACAAAACATTCATAATATTAATTTATGTCTGAGAACCGGTAACATCATAGTAAAATATTCAGAGTACATCCCAGAAAATCCATAGTGCGGAAAACATGAGAGTGTGTGATATGCCGCTACCGCGCCGGCTCCTTTCCCCTAGCTGAAGAAGTACCTGAAAACAAAACTATAAAACGTAAGCACGAAGCTTAGTGAGTTCCCCCATCGTACCACATACCATACAATCACATAACATACAGATACTGTCAGGCATATCTGGGTGCCCGACCTACCCCTTCGGTCCTTTCGACCGGATACTGCCCAGCATATCTGGATGCTGGCCTCCCCTTCGGTCCTTTCGACCGGATACTGCCTAGCATATCTGGGTGCTGGCCTCCCCTTCGGTCCTTTCGACCGGATACTGGGGACTATTTCACCCCTCTACTACTACCACATAACATATATCACATAACCATAATCTGTCTAACATGACTGGGTATGACTACCCCTTTCGGCCCTATCGACCGGAAATCCTGGGGACTATCTCCCCTACTGCTACTAGCATATAACATCATATCATACTAGCACATAACATATCAGGTAGTAGCAAACCTAGATGATATCACAAAGACAATCATCCAACATACAACTCCTACTGGTGGGCCGGCATTGTGGCCGTAGACCCACCGCTACTGGAAGGTAACTCACCTCGAGGGTAGCTGCTGAAAACCCGCTCAACCTACGCCTGGCTGCCGCACCGGTAACCCTCCGGCAATAAATCTGTAATCATGGATTAGGTACTCATAAATACCCCTTAGGTCAAATGACTGGTCAAAGTCAACTCCTTGGTCAAAGTCAACCTTCTGATTGACTGGACTCGCCGAGTCCATATATCGACTCGCCGAGTCCTTCTATGTCTAGCCCGACTCTGACTCATCGGGTCCCTGTTCCCACTCACTGAGTCAGCCCGACTCGCTAGACGGGGACAACTAACAACCCGCGACTGGACTCGCCGAGTCCAAGGGGGTGACTCGCCGAGTCCGACGAACAGATCTCACAATCGCTCCAATCTTCCATCACAACATCAACCTTGGAGATTTGGAGATTCTGGGACTATAGCTACACGTTAAATTGCTAATTCCACGTGCGACTACGGAGGGTTGGACCTCCTACACTTAAACCCTTCCTATCCTAGTGACAGTTCATATAACTCGCCGAGTTTGAAGAACACTCGCCGAGTTCAAGGCTATATTCAAGGGACTCGCCGAGTTTGAAGAACGACTCGCCGTGTACCAGGCAATCTTCATAGGACTCGCCGAGTTGTTTATCCAACTCGCCAAGTCTAAGGCCATCTTCATGGAACTCGCCGAGTGCACTTTGGCACTCGCCGAGTACCCTTCGACTCTTCACCCATTCTGGCCAATTCTGAGACATGCAATGGTTCCAAACCATAAATCTAAGCTCCTAGGGCATAAACACACGGAGTTTGGGAGGTTTAAGGTCTTGCAATCCACATATGAGGGACAAAAAGGGAATCTATTATACTAAAGATCAAGAAGGAGCTTTCTTACTTGGTTAGGAGCTTCTCCCAGGGTAGATTTCGGATCTACCACACTTCCTTGCACCCTCCAACTTCCTCCTTCTTCTCTTAAGCTTCAAACTTCCTTCACCAAGCCAAAATCACTCCCAAGGATCAAAATGGGCTAGGGTTTCGCTCTACAGTTCTTCTGGAAGAGGATGGGACGAAATGGGTGTTTTAGAATGGGTAAAATAGGGTGCAATGTCTGAAAATAGAGTTTCATCCAGGCAGGTGGACTCGCCGAGTCCATGCATCGACTCGCCGAGTTCACCGCTCAAATCCCGTGCCCACCCTGCTGCTACTCGGCGAGTCGGGACGCAGACTCGCCGAGTTCGTGGCAAAAATAAGATAAAAACTTAAATAAAATCATACCATGAACCCGGTGTTACAAATCTCCCCCACTTATTTTAGACTTCGTGCTCGAAGTCTGCCGCTCCCTTCCGGAACAGCTCCGGATAATGCTCCATCATCTCATCCGCGGGCTCCCAAGTCCATTCCGAGCCCTTCCGATGCTGCCATTGCACCTTCACCAGCTCCACCCTTTTGCTCCTTAGTTCCTTCGACTTCCGGTCTAGGAGAGCCATAGGCCGCTCGATATAATTCAGGCTGTCATCAACCTGGATGTCCTCCAAAGGTACCACTGCTGAATCGTCCACCAGGCACTTCCGCAGCTGCGAGACGTGGAAAGTGCTGTGGATCTGACTGATTTCAGCTGGCAGGTCCAGCCGATATGCCACCTTGCCCACTCGGGCTGCAACCCTAAACGGTCCAATATACCTGGGACCCAACTTGCCCCGTTTCCTGAATCGGATGACGCCCTTCCACGGCGATACTTTCAGGAGAACCATATCCCCGACCTGGAACTCCAGGTCTGATCGGCGCTTATCGGCATAACTCTTCTGCCGACTCTGAGCAGTCTGAAGCCTGCTCCAGACCTGCTGAATCTTCTCTGTCATCTTGAGCACTACTTCGGTGCTCCCCATGACTCTCTGTCCAACCTCGCCCCAACATATCGGGGTCCTGCACTTCCTCCCGTACAACATCTCGAAGGGAGGGCGGTCAATACTCGCGTGATAGCTGTTGTTATATGAAAACTCGGCTAAAGGAAGATAGGTATCCCAGCTACCACCGAAGTCTAAAACACACGCCCGCAGCATATCCTCCAGAGTCTGGATGGTCCGCTCGCTCTGGCCATCCGTCTGCGGGTGAAAGGCTGTACTAAAATGCAGACGAGTACCCAGCTCGTCATGAAACTTCTTCCAGAACCTGGAAGTGAACCGCACATCCCTATCTGAAATCACTGAAACTGGCACCCCGTGCCGTGCCACCACCTCTCTGATGTAGATATCGGCCAACTTCTCGGCCGAGATGCTCTCCTGAATCGGGATAAAGTGGGCGCTCTTGGTCAACCGATCGACGATGACCCATATCGAATCCACTCCCTGCGCGGTCCTGGGAAGCTTGGTGATGAAATCCATCGTGATGTCTTCCCATTTCCACAGCGGGATATCCAACGGTTGCATCTTGCCGTGCGGTCTCTGGTGTTCGGCCTTGACCTTCCTGCAGGTCAGGCACCGCTCAATGTACCATGCTACATCCCGCTTCATGCAGGGCCACCAATAGTCCAGACGAAGATCCCTATACATCTTCGTTGCCCCTGGATGAATGGAGAATCGGGATTTGTGCGCCTCCTCCATCAGAACCTAGCGCACGCCTCCGAGGTATGGAACCCACACCCTGCGGTGTAATGTCAATAATCCCCCGCTATCATGGTCGAAGGAGGAAACCTGTCCCACAATCCGCTCACTCTTCCGATGTTCCTCCTTCATAGCCTCCTGCTGAGCCTCCCGGATCCGCTCCAAAAGCGGAGTCACCACCGTCATCCTCAAACAGATATCCCTGTTCGGTGCTGCCTTGCGGCTAAGCGCATCGGCCACGACATTAGCCTTCCCTGGGTGGTAGAGGATCTCACATTCGTAATCCTTTACCACATCAAGCCACCGACGCTGCCTCATATTCAGATTTGGCTGGTCCATGAGGTACCTCAAACTCTTGTGGTCCGTGTAAATCGTACAGCGAACCCCATAGAGGTAATGACGCCAAATCTTGAGGGCGAACACAACAGCCCCCAACTCCAAATCATGCGTCGGGTAGTTCGCCTCATGAGGCTTCAGCTGCCTCGACGCGTAGGCGATGACATGCCCTCTCTGCATCAATATCGCGCCCAAACCTGAGATGGACGCATCGCAGTATACAACAAAATCCTCCATGCCCTCTGGCAAGGCTAAGATTGGCGCCTCGCACAATCTTTGTCTCAGTGTCTCGAATGCTGCCTGCTGCTCAGGCCCCCAACGAAAGACCACGGCCTTCCTCGTTAACCTGGTCAGGGGTAATGCTATCTTGGAGAAATCCTGGATGAATCTCTGATAGTAGCCAGCCAATCCTAGGAAACTCCGAATCTCAGATGGGGATTCCGAAACCTCCCATCTCATTATGGCCTCCACCTTGGCCGGATCCACCGAAATCCCGTTCTGGTTGACAAGGTGCCCAAGAAATTGCACCTCGCGCAACCAGAACTCACACTTGGAGAACTTAGCATACAAGTTCTCCCTTCTCAAAGTCTCCAAAACCTCCCGCAAATGCTCCTCATGCTGCTCTCGCGTCTTGGAGTAAACCAAGATATCATCAATAAATACTATCACCGACCGGTCTAACATCGGTCTACACACGCGGTTCATGAGGTCCATGAACGCGGCAGGAGCATTGGTGAGCCCGAAAGGCATCACCACGAACTCATAGTGGCCATAATGTGTCCGAAATGCCGTCTTCGGCACATCCTCCTCTCTGACCCTCACCTGGTGATACCCTGAACGCAAATCTATCTTGGAGAACCAAGATGCTCCCTGAAGCTGGTCAAAGAGGTCGTCAATCCTCGGGAGTGGGTAGCGGTTCTTCACCGTTACCTTATTCAGCTCCCTAAAATCGATACACATCCGATGCGACCCGTCCTTCTTCTTCACAAACAGAATCGGGGCTCCCCAGGGTGAACTGCTCGGTCGAATGAAACCCCTGTCTAATAGCTCCTGAAGCTGTGTAGACAACTCTTGCATCTCAGGAGGAGCCAACCGATACGGTGCCTTGGCTATCGGAGCCGCACCAGGGACTAGGTCGATCCTGAACTCCACCTGTCGCTCCGGAGGTATCCCAGGCAGCTCCTCGGGGAATACATCCGCGAACTCTCGTACTACGGGCACATCGCCCACCGTCGCCTTACCCGCCTCCCGGGTGTCCATGACCTATGCGACATATCCTGCGCAACCCTGCTGAAGGTAACGCCTTGCCCTCGCTGCCGAACAGAAGGCTGGCCCTCGCTGTGATCTCTCACCCTGAATTACTAACTCTCCCCCACTTGGGGCTCTGACTCGTACTAACTGCTGCGCGCAATTTATCACTGCCCCATTGGGACTCAGCCAATCCATATCAATAATGACCTTGCTTCCTCGCAATGGAATGGGAACTAGGTCAACCAAATACCGCTCTTCGAACAACCTCAATACACAACCTCGGAAGACCTCTGATGCTCGCACCGACCGGTCGTCCGCAATCTCGACCTCTAAAGGGCAATCCAACATGCCCGAGGACTCAGGAAATTTCTTGCTAAGTGCAAGAGAAACAAAGGATCGGGTAGCCCCCGAATCAAACAACACCTGGACTGGAATACCGTTCACGTGGAACGATCCTAAACGTATATACACAGAGCACATATCAATATCATAAATCTCATATAAATAGGTCAGAGGGAAAGAATCATACCCGTCACTACATCGGGTGCAGCGCGTGCCTCCTCGGCTGTCAGCCGAAATGCCCGGCTCCTCACCACCGGGGCCTCTGCCTTGCCCTGCGGGCCATCCGTAATCCGCAGGGTCGTTGGAGCTGGCGCCCGTACTGGCGCTGTTGCTGTCAACTGAGGGCAATTGGCCCTCTTGTGGCCCCTCTGGTTGCAGTGGAAACACAGCAACTCGGACGTCTGAAATACCGGAGTAGGAGCAGTACAATCCCTGCTAAAGTGCCCCGTCTTGCTGCACTTGTAGCAACCTGACGAGCCTAACCTGCATGGTCCCTCATGCGACTTGCCGCATTTCCTGCAGCGGCTACGACTCGGTGGGCCTCTTGGGCCCGGATCTGATCCCTTGGGCTTCTTCCCTGAAGCCCCCGTCATCTGTCCCTCCTCAGCCTTTCTCTTCAGAATGTGCCCCATATCAATCTCCCTCTCCCTTGCCCTGGCAATCATGGACTCCAGGGTAGGGCAAGCTGAAAAACTGACATACTCCCGGATGTCGGCTCGGAGCATGTCGTGGTAGCGGGTCCTCCTCATGTCCTCATCACCCGCGTACTGAGGTACCAGTAACGCCCTCTCCCGGAACTTGGCGGTGATCTCCGCCACTGTCTCTGTCGTCTGCCTCATATCCAAGAACTCCCGTGCCAACTGCTGGAGCTCCACCGCAGGCGCGAACTCCGTCCTGAATCGTGTCACAAAGTCCGGCCATGTCATAGCCTCAATGGCCGCGGCTCCCAAAGAGTCACAAACCGACTCCCACCAATCTCTTGCTCTGTCACGTAGACACCCTGCTGCAAATCGTACCTTCGACCCCTTGGGGCAGAAGCTGATCAGCTGTGCAGACTCAAGGTCTGCAATCCATCGTCTGGCAACAATGGGGTCCTTCGCCCCATGGAAATCTGATGCACCACTGCCCTTGAAGTCCTTAAAGGACAGTGTGCGTGGTCCTGACTGGCTAGCCGCCATATCACTCCTGAACGCCCTGAGTCGATCCTCCATCAACTCTACAATACCCTCCTTGATCGACCCGGAGATGATGGGAGTCGACTCAAGGATGCCCCTGGTAATCTTTGACACGATGAACTCGCGTAGATCCTCATCAACTGGTTCGGACCCTGAACCCGAACCCGATCCTGATCCTGAGCCTCCCGCTCCCTGTCGTGTGGTCACCATACTGCAAAACATAGCATAACCACCATCATACTATATTCCACTAACGAGGCTCACATTCATATCACAAGTCCCCGGTCTCGTCTCGGCCCTTTTTGAATCGAGTACGGATCCTCCGCTTTCAGTAGTACGGGCCCATACTACCTTCCACGTCTATCCGTACTTTCCTCAAGAATTGCCTCAACTCAACCAAGTCCTTTCTTCTAATACTGCGGTTCTCGTGCTACTCTCGCCCTAGGCTTGCCCTAGGGAAATATCTGACTCTACCCAAACCAGTCCTCAGCTGCTGATGGCCTCCTTGTAATGCCAATTAGCCATCACCTGAATACCATCACATGTGACGAGGCTCAGATAATCCTTCGAGTAAGAGACTCGTCCCTATAATGGTTAGACTCAAACGAGAGCTGCGCAATAGGGCCAAATCCAGCACTCTTAGATTATTCAACCCTGATCACATGTGACGTGACGTATTCACATAATGGCTAACTCCCATCACTCCGAGCCCTACTAAGCACGAAGCAAGCAGCATTCGGACACAGGAAACTACTCAAGCAATTCTATCCTCATAACGAGAAATTGTACTAGCATACAATGATAAGCTCCTACTATCAGGCATAACCTAAACAGGCTATCCTACTGCTGTCTACTGAATACTAGCATGCAGTTCTCAATAAGCTGAAACACATAAAGCAGGCACATAAGGCATCATTCCTAGATCCTTAGTCCTATTCTAGCATGCTGTTCTACTGAAGCTAAAACTGATAATCATAACATAAACTTGTACCGGTACTTTGGGGAAAACTTACTTGAGCTCGGCCGGTCGAGCACATCACACACCTTTTTCTTTTTAGAAATCCCTTTTACTTAGTCTTTAGAAAATCATTTCTTATAAAAATCTTTTAATCCCTCGATTTGAGTCCAGACATCCCCGAAGGTGCGTCCGAATCCCTCAAACCAGGGCTCTGATACCAACTTGTAGCATCCCAAAAATACCAGCTAAAAATTTCATTTTTAAATTAGGTTAATTCATAAAAACATCGTTACAAAACATTCATAATATTAATTTATGTCTGAGAACCGGTAACATCATAGTAAAATATTCAGAGTACATCCCAGAAAATCCATAGTGCGGAAAACATGAGAGTGTGTGATATGCCGCTACCGCGCCGACTCCTTTCGCCTAGCTGAAGAAGTACCTGAAAACAAAACTATAAAACGTAAGCACGAAGCTTAGTGAGTTCCCCCATCGTACCACATACCATACAATCACATAACATACAGATACTGTCAGGCATATCTGGGTGCCCGACCTACCCCTTCGGTCCTTTCGACCGGATACTGCCCAGCATATCTGGGTGCTGGCCTCCCCTTCGGTCCTTTCGACCGGATACTGCCTAGCATATCTGGGTGCTGGCCTCCCCTTCGGTCCTTTCGACCGGATACTGGGGACTATTTCACCCCTCTACTACTACCACATAACATATATCACATAACCATAATCTGTCTAACATGACTGGGTATGACTACCCCTTTCGGCCCTATCGACCGGAAATCCTAGGGACTATCTCCCCTACTGCTACTAGCATATAACATCATATCATACTAGCACATAACATATCAGGTAGTAGCAAACCTAGATGATATCACAAAGACAATCATCCAACATATAACTCCTACTGGTGGGCCGGCATTGTGGCCGTAGACCCACCGCTACTGGAAGGTAACTCACCTCGAGGGTAGCTGCTGAAAACCCGCTCAACCTACGCCTGGCTGCCGCACCGGTAACCCTCCGACAATAAATCTGTAATCATGGATTAGGTACTCATAAATACCCCTTAGGTCAAATGACTGGTCAAAGTCAACTCCTTGGTCAAAGTCAACCTTCTGATTGACTGGACTCGCCGAGTCCATATATCGACTCGCTGAGTCCTTCTATGTCTAGCCCGACTCTGACTCATTGGGTCCCTGTTCCCACTCACTGAGTCAGCCCGACTCGCTAGACGGGGACAACTAACAACCCGCGACTGGACTCGCCGAGTCCAAGGGGGTGACTCGCCGACTCCGACGAACAGATCTCACAATCGCTCCAATCTTCCATCACAACATCAACCTTGGAGATTTGGAGATTTTGGGACTATAGCTACACGTTAAATTGCTAATTCCACGTGCGACTACGGAGGGTTGGACCTCCTACACTTAAACCCTTCCTATCCTAGTGACAGTTCATATGACTCGCCGAGTTTGAAGAACACTCGCCGAGTTCAAGGCTATATTCAAGGGACTCGCCGAGTTTGAAGAACGACTCGCCGTGTACCAGGCAATCTTCATAGGACTCGCCGAGTTGTTTATCCAACTCGCCGAGTCTAAGGCCATCTTCATGGAACTCGCCGAGTGTACTTTGGCACTCGCCGAGTACCCTTCGATTCTTCACCCATTCTGGCCAATTCTGAGACATGCAATGGTTCCAAACCATAAATCTAAGCTCCTAGGGCATAACACACGGAGTTTGGGAGGTTTAAGGTCTTGCAATCCACATATAAGGGACAAAAAGGGAATCTATTATACTAAAGATCAAGAAGGAGCTTTTTTACCTGGTTAGGAGCTTCTCCCAGGGTAGATTTCGGATCTACCACCCTTCCTTGCACCCTCCAACTTCCTCCTTCTTCTCTTAAGCTTCAAACTTCCTTCACCAAGCCAAAATCACTCCCAAGGATCAAAATGGGCTAGGGTTTCGCTCTACAGTTCTTCTGGAAGAGGATGGGACGAAATGGGTGTTTTAGAATGGGTAAAATAGGGTGCAATGTCTGAAAATAGAGTTTCATCCAGGCAGGTGGACTCGCCGAGTCCATGCATCGACTCGCCGAGTTCACCGCTCAAATCCCGTGCCCACCCTGCTGCTACTCGGCGAGTCGGGACGCAGACTCGCCGAGTTCGTGGCAAAAATAAGATAAAAACTTAAATAAAATCATACCATGAACCCGGTGTTACAATTTTATTATTAGGTTTTATTGGTTTTGAAACTCCTAGATCTTTTGAGATACATTGAACTTTTCAATGGCATGTTTGAATCTCGAGTGTGCCCTCTCAAGTTTGTGACTGGGATGCCGAGGATCACAAACAAGGTGTGAATAACCATACAAATTGACTTGGTACCCTCAACAATATTACCTAATCGATGTGCCGGTTAACCACACACGCTCCACCGATCTATAATAAGGTCAAGTTACCCTTTGCCACTCTTACTAGTCCATGTTAGTGTGCCGGTTAACCACACACGCTCCACTAACAACTTGGTAAGGTACAAATTTATGGGCTAGCACCAATTTCACATTTTCCTAAAGTAACTAAGATTGGGAATTTATAATGTATAGTTACTTTATAATTCATTATACTTTTAACGAGTATTTAAAGTCGTATCCTACCCGTTCGGCTAACGACCCTCCACCGATCAAGGAAGCGGTGGGTGAGAGTGGACACCCATTAAGTCACCATTTTATAGGCAACAACCTTATACCCCCCTTATAGAACGGCTTCGTGAATGAGGCCTACTAACGGTAAGAATGACATATTCTTATACATATCTATATAATAAAATTATAATAATAGTATAAGTGTTGATTTTTAAACCTTTTTAAAAATCTAAGGTTTAATTTGGAATTAAAGTATTAAAGTGTAAGACTTTTCAAATTCCAAAACTTGAGGGCAAGATTTGAAACTATTCCAAGTCTCTTCAATTTGTAACTTATGAGTTTTAATGGTTCATAAAAATGAAGACTCTTCATTTTATGAAACCTCTTTAGTTCTTTAATCATAATTAAAAGAAGTGACTCTTGGTTATCCATAACTTGAGGACAAGTTATGGACACCATCATAGCCATTAAGATCATGAATTAAACACACATGGAGGTTACACATAATTCCTATGATCTTCTAAAACTCATAAGAACACAAATTCATGTCAAGCAATTTCAAGAAATCATATAAACATATACAATACTTGAAAATTGATAAAAGTCATGTAAAATGGGTTAACATAATCATTATCATTTTGAAAAACAGATTTTACAAGTCCAAAACAGATTGGGATAATGATCTTAATCCATTTCCAGCAACAAAACTCGAAAAAACTGCCCAGCACGCTCCTACTCGCCGAGTGCACTATTCTACTCGTCGAGTAGGATGATTTGTTCATGGACTCGGCGAGTCCTCCCCATGGACTCGGCGAGTCCAGTCGTCAGAGTGCAGAATTTTCGATTTTTTAAGCAGTTTTGCATCAAGTATACAGAAAACAATCCTAGGCTCTGATACCACTGATGGGTTTTGAGCATTCTAACACTTCCTAAGTGTACATGCAACCCTAATAACCTTGAATCTATGTTTTCTCTATATACATGCAAATTTCTTTTTCAAGGTTATTTTCTAACTAGCATGGCATGGGGATTTCATAAAACATAAAACTAGTAGAAATACATACCTTGTTGTTGCTTGGATTCCTTCAAGACTTTGTGAGCCTAGCACCCCAAATGTTGTGCCTCAAATGCTTCACACAACACCACAAAACTTGGAATAACTTGAGAGAATGCTTCTTACACTTGAAAATCGGTTATGCCCTCTCTAGAAACACTAGGTCACCATTTTGCTAGCCATAGGGTTCCTTTTATAGTGTTGTCACAATTAGGGTTTACACATGAATGCCCTTAATTGTCATGACTCTTGATTTCTCATGACCCATGGGTTTGTAACTCCCATGGACTATCCATGGAGCTCCATATGGTTATAACCAAACCCATAAACCATGGATCATTAATCCACCATAAAAGAATTGATGATTGTCATAATCAACCCTATATATTTAAATAGTCTCACTTTGATCACCAAATTAATACTAGATTAATACTTGATCAATACTAATTAAATAATACTATTATTAATATATTAGAACTTATAATATATTAATAATCATAAGTGCCTTATTCTCTCATCTAGTCTATCCAAGTATTGCAATGCCATGCAACCCAAATGGACCATGCCGAGTCGGGTCAAGTACATACCAAATAAAGTTATGGACTTAGACACTATATCCAACAAATAGAAGCATTCAGCCTCATTAGGGTTAGCAGAAGGAGTGACAAAACCTTTCTCGGTTTTGCTTGAAGAGGAGCCTTCAAGGGTCTTACCCTTGGTACCCTTAGAAGGGTTCTTTCTCTTCTTCCCTTTGCCATGCCCGATTGCCAAGACATTGGCCGCAGTTGGAGTAGGAGTAGGAGTAGTAACACCCGACTTACCCTTTAGACCACTTTCGGCGGTCTTCAAGAGTCCTTGAAGTTTGCTGAGGGTGACTTCTTCCTTGTTGATGTGATATGTCATGCGGAATTGATCATAACACGATGGCAAGGAGTGCAAAATGATGTCTATTGCTAACTCCTCAGGGAAGTTCACATTCATCTTCAGTAAACGGTCCACATACCTTTGTATTTTCTGCATGTGGCCCGTGATGGATTCACCATCCTTCATTCGGGTTGTTATCATGGAGGAGATTATTTCATATCGCTCTTGACGAGCACTTTGATGGTAGCAGTCCATCAAGTCCTGGTGCATCTCAAAAGGATAATAGTCCTCATAGGACTTTTGGAGCTCGGCTGTCATGGTGGCCATCATGATGCATGCCACTTTTGTAGCATCTCTTTCATGTACCTCATATTCAGCACGCTCTTCAGGAGTAGCAGTTGGCTCGGGTACCTTCAGCTCCTTGTCGAGAACATATTCTTTGTTCTCATACCGAGTGACCATCCTGATGTTTCTGATCCAATCTGTAAAGTTGGACCCATCAAAGATGACTCTCCCATAAAGATTCATGAGAGAGAAGGAGCTAGTAGGGTTTGAGCCAGAAGCATTATTATTGGAAGACATATGAAAAGAAGAGGGAATAGATTAGATTAGATATAGAGATAGTCCTTAACAAAACACCCAAATGTAATATTAAGGCTAGGACCCAACACAATATTTTATAACTTAGAAGAGGGATGCCGTAATCTAAGCTATAAGATATTTGAAGGTAGGTGAATGACGATTCACCAATTTCCACCATGAAAAACGAAATATATAATTAGGTTTTAATTGGTTTAGAAACTCCTAGATTCTTTGAGATTCATTGAACTTTCTTCAATGGCATGTTTCAATCTCGAGTGTGCCCTTCAAGTTTTGTGACTGGGATGCCGAGGATCACAAAACAAGGTGTGAAGTAACCATGCAAATTACTTGGTACCCTTAATGTATTACCCCTCAATCGATGTGCCGGTTAACCACACACGCTCCATCGATACTATGATAAACATTAAGTCACCCTTTACCTACCTTGTTAAGTTCAAGTTAGTGTGCCGGTTAACCACACACGCTCCACTAACGACTTAAACAAAGTGTAAAGTGTAATTTCATGGATTAGCACCTTATTCACATTTTCCTAAAATAACTAAGATTGGGAATTCAATAAAGTTTAGTTACTTTAGTATTATCATTATACTTTTAATGAGAATTTATAAGTCCTTGTCCTACCCGTTCGGCTAACGACCCTCCACCGATCAAGGAAGCGGTGGGTGAGAGTGGACACCCATTAAGTTGCCATTTTATAGGCAACAACCTTATACCCCCCTTATAGACCGGCTTCGTGAATGAGGCGTACTAGCGGTAAGACGACTTGATCTTATACATATATAAATATTATTAAACTTATAATATTGTAAAGTATAAGGGTTGAATTTTAACTTTTAAAATTCTAGGGGTTGGAACTAAAGTTTTTAATATGACTTTACATGTTCCAAAACTTGAGGGCAAGTTTTGTAAACTTTCAAAACTTTTTATTTCTCATAACTTATGAGTTAATGGTTATTAAAAATGAAGACTCTTCATTTTGTGTAACATATGTGTTCTTTTTAATGGTTATTTATAAATGTGACTTTTGGTTATCCATAACTTAAGAACTAGTTATGGACTCCATTAAAACACATAAAGATCTAGAATTAATCTAATCAATTATTAGCACATAATTTCTATGATCTTCTAAACTCATATGTTTATGAATGTTCATATCAAAAATTTCAAGAATCGTAAGTACATATACAAAACTTGAAATTTTGATACGAGCTTTTGAACAAAACTTCGATTTTCAAGTTTTTTTTTTTTTTTTTTTTTTTTTTTTTTTTTTTTTTTTTGCTTTTGCATCAAGTATCAAATAAACAAACCAGGCTCTGATACCACTGATGGGTTTTTGAGCATTCTAACACTCCTATGGTGTACATGCAACCCTAGAAACCTTGAATCTATGTTTGACTAAGATGCATGCAAATAATTATTTTTCCAAGGTTCTTATCCTAACTAGCATGGCATGGGGTACTTGAATCAAATAAAACTAGTAGAATTACTTACCTTGTACTAGTAGTTGATTGCTTGGAGTTTGAGAGCCTAGCACCAATAATGTGGATGCCTCAAATGGAAGTCACAAATCACCACAAACTTGGAAACTTGAGAGAATAGTCACAAACTTCTTGAAATCGTCCCTCTTAGTTTACACACATCAACTAGTGCAATTTCAAGAACCAAAGCCTCCTTGATATAGTGTGGTGGATTAGGGTTACATCCATGTAAACCCTAATACCCATGTCTTTTCATTTCCATGAGATCCATGGGTTAAAGCTCCATGGAGTATCCATGGACTTTCCATGCAAGCCTAGCCCATTCCAAATAAGCATTAGCCCACACTATATAAATACAAGAGCCCATATTTAATTAGTCATACTTTTGATCTCTAAATTAATTCTAGATTAATTATAGATCAATACTAATTAAATAATATGATTTTATATTAATATATTAGGACTTATAATATATTAATAAATCATAACTTATACTATTCTCAAACGATTATCCATAAATCATAACTTATAATATATTAATAAATCATAACTTATAATATATTAATATGATTATCCATAACTTCTTGAAATCGGCCCTCTTAGTTTACACACATCAACTAGTGCAATTTCAAGAACCAAAGCCTCTTTGATATAGTGTGGTGGATTAGGGTTACATCCATGTAAACCCTAATACCCATGTCTTTTCATTTCCATGAGATCCATGGGTTAAAGCTCCATGGAGTATCCATGGACTTTCCATGCAAGCCTAGCCCATTCCAAATAAGCATTAGCCCACACTATATAAATACAAGAGCCCATATTTAATTAGTCATACTTTTGATCTCTAAATTAATTCTAGATTAATTATAGATCAATACTAATTAAATAATATGATTTTATATTAATATATTAGGACTTATAATATATTAATAAATCATAACTTATACTATTCTCAAATGATTATCCATAAATTGTTCGGGTGAAGTGCAACCCAAATGGACCATGTCGGGTCGGGTCAAGTACATACCAAATATAGTTATGGACTTAGACACTATCTCCAACACAATATTCTTTTTTGCATTTACTATTCAATAGTCGGCCTCGTGTATTTAATCAAATGTAATTAAACCCTATTATCATGTTCTTCACCTGGAAAACCTAAAACACAATAGGTAAAACCTTTACATGCATGTAATCAAATAGATGGAGTACCACCAATAATATGAAGATTTTCTTAGTAAATGTCCATTTTCTAATCCAATTTTTTTTATCGGTCACAATGTTCATATATGAACAATTATCAATTTCATAACAGAAAAATCAGGAACCAAGTTAAAAATGAAAACAACACACATAATGTTGTAAGTAGCTTCATCAGATCCAACTCCATTACAAAAAATTCTAAGAGGAATTTTATCAAAGAATTGGTGTGAGTAACCAAAAACTCTACATCCATGTGAAGTTTCACTGTACAAGGATTCCATTTTCGTTGCAACACCCAAATCTAATGTCCAATTAAAAGGAATCTGATAGTGTAACATCCATTTTGCAGGTATTATTCTTTTGGATTAATTATTTTAAGTCTTGAGATTTTAAATATTTTGGCTGACTATGATGTGGTGTTGGAGGGCCACCACGATGCGGCCACGTCATTTAATGAGTCGTGTCTTGAAAATGGCCATGAGACAGTGACGGATGGCTTCAAAACCCTAGGTCTCGGGCCTTGGGCCTACTTAAGCAACCTTAAGATTTGGGTTTCCCTCTCTATCAGCCTCCATTTCCCCCAAAGTGTGAAACCCTAGTGTGTGTGCTCTTGGTGTATTTGTGTGTGATCTTGACAAGTTTAAGATCTTGAAGGTTTTTGGAAGAAGATGAAGGTATCCCAAGCTTGTTGTTGAAGTGGAAGGTTGATCTTTCTTCATTTTTAGACTCCAGAAGGTATAAAGTTTATACCTTTCTCCTTATTAAGTTAATTTCCATGCTTAAGAGTTCATTTAAGGCCTTTGTATGAGGATACTTTGGAGTTGAAGCAACTCCAGGGCCTTGGATGGTATTTGAAGTGGTCTCTAGACCTTAGTGTCCCATAAAGTTGGTTTCTTATTCCAAACTCATCCATGCATGGACCTTTTTAGGTCATTTTGTGTAACGACCCAAATTTTCTCCGTTAGTAAGGTTAGTTCCATTATTCAATTTATTCTTTTATTCTAAAAGAAAATTAAATTAAATAATATTTAGTGAAAAAGAAAGATATAATAACAATTTAGGGTGAAATAATTTAATGATTATAATTCATGGAAGGATGTAAATCTAGTTGAGGGATTTAAGTGTCATAAAAAGAAACTTGTATTGTCAACTCTCCTAGGGTTAGGGTTGAAAGTTGCTAAAAATCGAAATTTTATGGGCTAGGAAGTGAAAATCGGGTATAACCCCTCAAGGGATCAAACCGATTCTAGTCCCTCATCCGTTTCCCTCGTGCGAAATAAGAAGCAATCCTGAAATCAACCTCCTGCCTTCGGTTCCCATTCGACGTCGACAGGGGGTGAAGAAAAAAAAGTAGCGATCGATTCCTCCCAACTGTGGTGTGCGTCGACTGGAAGAAAGAAAAAAGAAGACGATGCAGGGTCAGGTTGCGAACATCAGCAAGCATGTCCCAATCAGTCTTGTTGTAGAGTATCGATCACAATAGCAAGGGATATGGCTCCGATTTCTTGTTCCAAACTTGTTGAATTGGCCATTCATCTTAGTAATTCCCTGAATATCCATCCTATTAAGTTCATACTTCAATTAGATTCAAATTGCTTGTTGTGTTGGAGTTTAATCATGCAATCTTTCACTTCAAAATTCAAATCATGTTTTTGTTCCCACTATTTGATGAATTGATCGACTTCATGCTTGATGAATTTACTACAATCATGGATTGAATTGTTTTTCTTTTGGTGAATTGCCTATTGATTCTTGAATCACCAAAATATGTATGTTCTGATGGGTTTTAGGAGAAACAAATAAATTAGAAAACAATTCCTAAGTTCACATGCAACCGACTTTGGATCTATGTTTTAACTATTGAACATATAACTTTGAATTGCAAAACAAGAACCCTAGAGGAGAGAGGCTATTTTCGAAATTAACAAACTAGGGTTTTAGAATTACATACCTTTCAGTTGTTATAGCAAACAATTGTTAATCCTCTTGAACTTGATCTTCTTGGAAGCCTAGCACCACAAATGTAATGCCTCTAATGGAGTCACACCCATAAGCTAGCAAGAAGGAAACTTGAAGGAGAGAGAGTAGGGTATGCAAAAATCGGCCCTAGGGTTTCACAAGGGAAGGAGTGGCCAAATTTAGGAGCTGGGAGGCTCCTTATATAGCTGAGGGATCTAGGGTTTAGGGAAAACCCTAATACTCCTTTGCTTGGGGCCTAAGCTAATCCAAAGGCCTTATACAAGCCCCTTGGATGAAATCATTAGGGTTTCCCCTATAGATTTTGTCCACCCCCTTCCAAGGGGGTTCTGGAACCTTCCACTCAACTATTTGATAATTGCAAACTAGTCCCTGCACTTTATAATTAATACAATTAACCCCAAAATTAATTCTAATTAATTTCTGGCTAACTATTAATTAAACCTTATGATTTCTAATTAACATATTAATCTTTTAACATATTAATAAATCATTTATATTAATTTATTAATCTTATAATAAATCAATATCTCTCTTTTCATAATTTCCTTGTCCAGTTGCTAGGTTTGAGGGCAACCCAAAAGGACTGTGCTGCTATCAATTCAAGTACATACAAATTATAGTTATGAGCTTAGACACCTAATCCAATAGTCTCCCACTTGGATAAGTCTATAACTATGATTGCTAGTATGACTTCTAAATTTGACCAGCAAATTGTAGCTTCCAAAAGCTGCCGCTGAACTCTGGCCCAGTCAGTTACGTGTCCTTAGATAAGTGATCATATAATCCTTCGTTCTGCAAGATATCCCCAGACATAAGACATGGAATGTAATCAATCTCTTTGTCCAGAATCTATGTTTCCCGATTTCTGATTTGTGATGATGTAGGACTTCTAATTGAACACATCAATTTAGTCCTGGCTGGGCCCAACACATAAGTCAACACCAAATCATCGAGGGGCCCACATATATCGCTTTTCCGGTTAGGGCAAAAGGAACGAATGAGCGTTGACTCATATGCTTGTATCTTTTACTCATCAAATTATACATGACAATACGTTTTATAACACCAAGTTACTGATGCGTTTTCGTATCACCAATGTATAACCGACTTTGTAAATTACAACTCATATATCTTCGTTTCAAGATTATAAGATGTTATCGTCTCAGTATTACTCGTGATGAATTCCATGAAGTGATACTCTGAGCGAGGGTTTATCCAATACTCAAATCTCAATTTCTGAGTACTCATGAACATTGCAACAGTTCTATTGCCATGTCTATCCTTAGACAATCTGCAATCCAATTCACGACAGTCTTAATTCACTACTTACTTCCAAAAGCACGAGCGACTGTGGAGTTTGAATAATCATATTATTCGGGAAGTAAAAACATGCAAAAATGAAACATAATAATAAACAATTGACAAAAGGCAGTAAACAAACTCATAAATAATACTTTATTATTTAATCACCAAAAGTCAATTACATTTACTTTGTAACAAGTTTCTGAACTAGACTAATCTAACTACTAAAACTAATATCATCTTTCAGTCCTATGCTCCGAGCATGCTGAATATGCTTAGCCCTACTCAGACCCTTTGTGAGGGGGTCTGCTGGGTTATCTTCAGATGACACCCTCTTTACTACAAGATGGCCTTCTTCTACTCTATGCCTGATGAAATGGTACTTTCTTTCGACGCTTCACTCGCTGCTATGTACTCTGATTCACAAGTAGAATCAGCCACCGTATCTTGCTTGGAACTTTTCCAAGTAACCGCTCCTCCATTTAGTAAAAATACCCAGCCAGACTGAGAACGGAAGCTATCTCTATCCATTTGAAAACTGGCATCACTGTAACCATCTACTCTCAAAGTATCATTGCCACCAAGCACAAGGACCCAGTCCTTTGTCCTTCGTAAATACTTGAATATATTCTTAACCGCTATCCAATGAGCTCTACCCGGGTTTTCCTGATAGCGACTGACCATGCTCAAAGCAAATGCCACATCAGGGAGAGTACATGTCATAGCGTACATGATCGATCCGACAGCGGAAGCATAAGGTACACGACTCATGTCTGCTATTTCCTCATCTGTACTCGGGCATTGAGTCTTACTCAATTGGGTATTGCTTTAGATAGGTAGCTCTCCCTTCTTGGAATTTTCCATACTAAACCTCTTTAGTACCTTATCCAAGTATGTACTTTGACTAAGTCCAATTAGTCTCTTCTTTCTATCTCTCAATATTCTAGTCCCAAGAATATAGGAAGCTTCTCTAAGGTCTTTCATGGCAAAACACTTTCCAAGCCAAGACTTAACATCTTTCAAGGTTGGAACATCGTTACCAATGAGTAATATGTCATCGACATATAACACCAGAAAAGTTACTATACTCCCACTAGCCTTGATATACACACAAAACTCATCTTCACTTCTAGAGAAACCAAACTCTTTGACTTTCTCATGGAAGCAAAGATTCCAGCTGCGGGATGCTTGTTTCAATCCATAAATGGATTTCTCAAACTTGCACACTCTATGGGGAAACTTTGCATCAACAAAAACCTCTGGCTGATTCATGTAAACATCCTCAACCAACTTCCCATTAAGGAAAACAGTCTTGACATCCATCTGCCACATTTCATAGTCATGAAAGGCAGCTATGGCGAGCAATATCCTAATAGATTTAATCTTAGCTACTGGCGAGAATGTCTCATCATAGTCAACCCCTGGGGTTTGAGTGAAACCTTTTGCAACCAGTTGAGCCTTGAATGTGTGCACATTTCCATCCATTTCTGTCTTCTTCTTGAAGATCCATTTGCACCCAACTGTCTTACGACCTGGTGCACTATCAACCAAATTCCAAACTTGGTTGTCATACATGGACTTAATCTCGCTGTCCATTGCCTCTTTCCACTTGGAAGCCTCTGGGCCTGCCATTGCCTCCTTGTAAGTAACTGGTTCATCTAAATTTACCAGTGTCCTATCACTGATGAATGTGTCACCATCTGAAGTAATATGAAAACCATACAACTCAGGTGGCACACTCACCCTAGTGGATCTTCGAAGAGGTAATGAGTTATCAATTGGTTCAACAGGAATTGTTTCCTCTGGTTGAGTGCTAGTGTCATCTAAGGTTCCTTTATTGGCCAACTCTTGAATTTCTTCAAGGTCTATAGTGCTCCCACTGTCCTCTTTGAATATGAGCTCTCTTTCTAGAAAGACTCCTCTTCGTGCTACAAAGACCACGTTTTCACTAGGTCTGTACAACAAATATCCAAAAGACAGCTTTGGGTAACCAATGAAAACCCATTTCTCACTTCTAGCTGCTAGCTTGTCGTGAGTCTCTCGTCTTATGAAAGCTTCACAACCCCAGAATTTAATATGTGCTAACGAGGGAACTTTCCCCGTCCACATTTCGTGAGGTGTTTTGGCAACCTTCTTTGTAGGGACAAGATTGAGGATGTGAGTGGCTGTCTCTAAGGCATACCCCGAGAAGTGAATAGGAAGCGAAGCACGACTCATCATAGAATGAACCATGTCTAACAAGGTTCGATTACGCTTCTCAGCTACACCATTTAACTGTGGTGTCCTAGGAGGAGTTAATTGTGAGACTATCCCACATTCTTTTAGATAGTTGTTGAACTCGATACTAAGATACTCCCCGCCTCTATCGGATCTAAGTACCTTTATCTTCCTGCCCAATTGATTCTCGACCTCATGTTTAAACTCCTTGAACTTTTCAAAGGTTTCTGACTTATGTTTGATTAAGTATATATAGCCATATCTGCCATAATCATCAGTGAAAGTCACATAGAATCGATTAGCATACCTTGTAGTTGATCTGAAAGGCCCACATACATCTGTATGTATGAGGTCCAACAGACCTTCACCTCTTTCACAAGACCCTGTGAATGGTGATTTCGTCATCTTTCCCAAAAGACAAGATTCACACATATCATTTGATTTTAGGTCAAATGATTCCAACACTCCATCCTTTTGGAGTTGGGCTATGCGTTTCTTGTTAATGTGTCCAAGACGACAATGCCACAAGCATGCCTTGTCTACACTATTAGACAAGTCAATATTAAATACACTATTTCCTAAGCTATCAACACAAGTCACTGTTTCATACACACCATCACAAGGTAAAGCTTCAAACACAAAAACACCATTCTTATAAACAGAAATTGAACCATTCAAATCATTAAAATAATACTTAAAACCTTGCTTGAACAATGCATGAAATGAAATAATGTTCCTCGTCATCTCAGACGAATAGCAACAATTCAATAAGTCTAATCTAACATCATTATTAAGCAAAAGTTGATAAACTCCGATCTTGGTTACTGGTGAAGACTTTTTGTTTCCCATGATCAAGTTTATCCTCCCTAGCTCCACCTCCTCACTTTCTTTTAGCCCCTGCAAATCAGAACAGATGTGAAAACCACATCATGTATCAAGGACCCATGAACGAGAAGATAATGAGTTATTATAAGAAATAGTGTAAATACCTGGTGAAGATGGCTTCACTTTGCCATCTTTGATGTCCTGCAAATATTTTGGGCAGCTTCTCTTCCAGTGCCCTTTGTCATTGCAATAAAAGCAATCAGCATCCTTTGGATCAGAAACATGGGGAATGGTAGCATTGGGCTTCGCCTTTTGGCCATTTGTAGATGACCCAACTTGAGCCTTGCTTTTCCAATTTTTCTTAGGAGGACCTTTCCTCTTTTTCCCCTTTCCCTGTCCAATAGCCAAGACAGGGGCACTTGCAGGAGTGGAGGCTATACTTTTACCCTTCATCCCTGCTTCAGCTGTCTGCAACAAGTTGTGTAATTAAGCCAGTGTCTGCTCAGTGTTGTTCAAATGGTAAGTTAGGATAAACTGACCATAACAATCAGGTAATGAGTTCAAGACCATGTGAATGGCCAATTCCTCATCAAAGTGAATGTTGAGCTTGACCAAACGCTCTATGTAGCGTTGCATTCTTTGCACATGAGATACAACCGACTCCCCTTCTTTCATCTTGCAAGCCATGAGTGACTTGACTACTTCAAACTTTTCTTGACGAGCTCGCTTATGGTACTTTTACATAAGGTCCTTGTTCATCTCAAAGGGCCAGTAGTCCTCATAGTACCTTTGCATTTCTGGGGACATGGTTGCAACCATGATGCATGCCACTTTGGTAGCATCATCATAGTGTTTTTTGTAGGCAGCATATTCTTCAGGAGTAGCTTTAGACTCATCAAGCTCTTTGAGCTCCTTTTCAAGGACATATTCTTTGTCCTCAAATCGAAGCGCCATCTTGATGTTACGCATCCAATCGTTATAGTTAGAGCCATTCATAACGACTTTGGAGCAAATGTTGAGCAAAGAGAAGTTGTGGTTGGAGGATGATGAAGCAGAAGTGTTTCCAGGAGTAGACATCTGAAAAGAAAGAAAGTTTTAGTTAGATTTCAAGATACCTCAATATAATAACCCAAAGATATAATATCAAGGTTAGGATCCAACTATGAAGATTCACAACTTAGAAATGGGATGCCGAGATCCAAGTGTAAATTTCATAAAGGTAGGTGAATGACGATTCACCAATTCCACCATAGGAAGAAATGAAGTGAAATTCCTAATTCTTTTGAGATATATTGAAACTATTCAATGGCATGTTTTAATCTCGGATTATGCTCTTCTATTTGTGACTGGGATACCGAGGATCACAAACAAGATGTGAATAACCATGCAAATGTGCTTGGTAACCTCACTGTCTTTATCATTAACTATTGATGTGCCGGTAAACCACACAAGCTCCACCAAAATGATAATTATGAGATCCCATTACTACTCTTTATTAGTGCATATTAGTGTGCTGGTAATCCACACACGCTCCACTAACGACCAATAAAGCATAATGTGCAATTTCATGGATTAGCATACTTTTCACATTTTTCCTAAAGTAACTAGAGTTGGGATTTTTTGTAAAATAATGTTCTAGTACTTTCTTTATAACATTATACTTTTAATGAGATTTAGTTGTCCTATTAAATCCGTTCTGCTAACGACCCTCCACTAAATCAAGGAAGCGGTGGGTGAGAGTGGACACCCATTCAACTACCATTTTATAGGCAGTTTCCTTATACCCCCCTTATAGACTAGCTTCGTGAATGAGGCATACTAGCGATTTGACTGACCATATTCTTATACATATATAATATTTAACTTTTAGTTATAATATATATAAGGTGTGTTTTAAACTTTTTAAAACTTTAGGGTTTATATATAAATTTCGAAAATTAAGCCATTAATTTTAAATTTAAAAATAAACCAAATAACTAGATTTAATATTTATCTATTAATTAACTTTTAAATAATTTATTAAATCTTGTAAGGATTATCTAATTAAATTAAACAATTAATTTAATCCTAATCTATATCCCTTCTAGATTTCGAAAATATGGGGATAAGATAATTTCCATATTTTTCTCAATTATCCAATAAGGCAACAATTATCCCAAAACAAGAAACCCTAAATTACCATGTAAATTTAGAAAAACAAGGGAGGAGGCTAGGGTTTCCAAAACCCTAACCCTAGTTTCGATTAGGGTTCATGGAGGCTAGGGTTTTTCGAAAAGCCTTTGAACCAAAACCCTAAAAATCGAAAATTTTGGCCTTTAGGGTTTAATAGCTATAAACCCTAATTTGCAATTCAACTATTATAGCAATTCAATTTAAAACAAACAATGGCTCAGATACCACTGATGGGTTTTAGGAGAAACAAATAAACTAGAAAACAATTCCTAAGTTCACATGCAACCTACTTTGGATCTATGTTTTAACTATTGAACATATAACTTTGAATTGCAAAACAATAACCCTAGAGGAGAGAGGATATTTTTGAAATTAACAAACTAGGGTTTTAGAATTAAATACATTTCAATTGTTATAGCAAACAATTGTTAATCCTCTTGAACTTGATCTTCTTGGAAGCCTAGCACCACAAATGTAATGCCTCTAATGGAGTCACACCCAAAAGCTAGTAAGAAGAAAACTTGAAGGAGAGAGAGTAGGGTATGCAAAAATCGGCCCTAGGGTTTCACAAGGGAAGGCGTGGCCGAATTTAGGAGCTGGGAGGCTCCTTATATAGCTGAGGGATCTAGGGTTTAGGGAAAACCCTAATACTCCTTTGCTTGGGGCCTAAGCTAATCCAAAGGCCTTATCCAACCCCCTTGGACGAAATCATTAGGGTTTCCCCTATAGATTTCATCCACCCCCTTCCAAGGGGGTTCTGGAACCTTCCACTCAACTATATGATAATTGCAAACTAGTCTCTGCACTTTATAATTAATACAATTAACCTCAAAATTAATTCTAATTAATTTCTGGCTAACTATTAATTAAACCTTATGATTTCTAATTAACATATTAATCTTTTAACATATTAATAAATCATTTATATTAATTTATTAATCTTATAATAAATCAATATCTCTCCTTTCATAATTTCCTTGTCCAGTTGCTAGGTTTGAGGGCAACCCAGAAGGACTGTGCTGCTATCAATTCAAATACATACCAATTATAGTTATGGGCTTAGACACCTAATCCAACATGTTCATATGTAAAGAGTTCTATTCATAAAAATCATGTTTTGAACTCTCCATATGAGCCTCAAAACAGCCCGTAGAAGTTTTGATACACGGGTAATTATGTTGTTGTTTGGACTAGCAAAGATTGTATCAAAAAGTCTAGCTTGAAAGTCCTCACAACTCTTGGTAGTATTGTCGGTTTTTGGTCTTCAAAACCATGAATTGGAGGATTAAACAAAAAACTTGAAAACCACATAATGTGTGTCTAAAAGTTCACTCAAACTTCATCCCTACATGTATCTTGATTTGAACTAAAAGAAGTCTTTATTGGTGTATGAAGATTTTTGGTGTCTGTGCATTAAGGCATCTTACTTTCAATCATCTTTTAGTCAATTCTTGGTCTTTTCATAAACCACTCAATTTATGTCTTAATACTTTCATTCAAGCTTTTGGTGTGTTAAATCATGTGGCTTTAATCCTTTGTCCAAGATTATGAATCATATGGTGATTTTGGCAATTATTGGAAATCTGCACAGCAACTTTGCCCCATCTTGCAAGGGCTGTAGTTGCTAATCTGAGCAGAATTGGCCGATTCCCATCTCTAGATAAAATGTAGGAAATGGAGTCTAATTTTCAGAAAGTCCGGATTCAGCTCAATCGGATTTATAGATTCTGTTTTATGACTAAAACACTGAACAGTGGTCAAGCTGTGAAACTTAAAAAAATATGTAACCCATTAAAAAATTAAAGGTGTTAATGAAACTTGGACCCCATTTTGATGATTGTTTGGTATGTGTGGTTATTAGGTGAAAACTTGACAACATCAAGAAGGGTCAAGACTTGAAATAAAAAGGAGAATTCGCTTCAAGCACAAGGTGAGTCGACAATTTTTGTTGACTTTAGTGCATAACTAAAAACCACATCTCATAGGTGGATTGTTGATGCAAATTAGGAATCATGCTAGATTTATATATGCTTGTGATAATTGTTGAAAATAAGTTGTTTTCATCTTGTGTATGGTTGCGCCTTGGTATTGGTTGATATGGTGAAATTCATGTTATGTGATAGTTGTAAATTGCATGTGGATATGATGTTTCATGAATTGGTAGTTATATGCTAAAGTATGGTGACATCTTGATGAACTTTATTACATGTTAATTTCTCATTTAGGTTGTATGAGTAACATGATTATTTTGGTGTATGCATGCTTTTGCGGAGTGAAATGGTGACATGGGTAGAACCTTGCAAGTTTAATAGGTTGAAAGAGCTTAAGCCTTATCGGTTGTTAGTTGCACGAACTTTATAGATGGTCGTGTAACACGTGGTTCTTGTGCACCTCGGTGTACGGGAACTGGAGTGGTGTTGGCTTTATGGTGTGGCCGGATCAAACATCACGTGGGAATCGGGAGGTGTATCGGTAGAATTAACACTGTTTGTACCGATCCTGAATGACACCGTGAAGTACTTATACTTTGCAGGTCGGAGTAGCGAAAGTGGACGTCTTGGGGTTGGTGTATTCAGGTGGAAGTCATGAGCCACTTAGAGCACTAAACTGGTTGAGCACACGAGTAGTGAACGGGGTTAAGTTGTTGGGTAGACTCTCCCTAAGGAACCCCAAAGTAAGTAATCAGTTGAATTAAAAATTACATATAATAAACGGTGAATTAAATTATGTGATAATCGGTTGAGTTAAGTTGAAAACGATATGGTTGAAATGAATTATGATATCATGTTATTTGTTTTTCTTGATTATGCTATTATCATGATTTGCATGAATGACCCTTACTGGAATTGTGTGTTTTCTCTTTGGTTGTGTACAACTTGTCGGCTCACGAGGCGGTTGCTGACACTTGTTTTTTTGTTGAATGCCTTTTGATTGGTACAGGTAGCTTAGGAGCATGGCTTGGTGAGGTTGGGTTCCTTTTGGGTAGTTAGTTTTAATACAGATGCCACTTGAACACGTTTGGTTTTTATTTTCCTTTGAACTCCTTTTTACAATATATAAATGGTTGAATGTTTGTTTATGAAAATGGTAACGTGTGGTTTTGGGAATGGTTGATAAAAAAATAAATAAATAAAGTCTTCCATTGCATTTTTTATTTTAAAAAAATTGTTTTAAAAAAATGGAGTAAAAATCACGACGTTACATTTTGGTCCCTTTAAGTGTTAGGTTTTGAGATCTAGGCTCCTAGATGTTAGAGAATCCAACTTTATCCATGCATGGTCTAAATTGATCCAGGTCTAAGCTTTGAAGCTCTCGAAATAAGGGAAAAGAGATTAATGGGTTAAGTTGGTCAGACGTTGCCATGATGCTATGATTTGTATACCACGACGCGGTGGCGGGTCGAAACACGAGTATTATGTTTGCTAGCCACCATGGCGCGACCATGGTGTTGCCCACGACGTTGTGACATTTCTGTTGACTTTGACTGTTGAACATTGACTTTTGACTAAGTTTGACTTTAGGTAAACCTTAGGGTTTTAGGTTAAAGGCTGAGGCTTGACCTTTGAACACATGTTTAGGTGATTGTGTTGCTTTCCTTCGCATGTTGTGATACGTAGAGGTTTTCTGCTTTGTCTGTGAGGTGAGTATTCTCACTGTGTTACTTATATCGTATGTTGTCTGTGAGCTGTTAATAGTTCGGGGTTCTTGATAACCCAAGTTGTTGTAAGTGAGTTGCTGATAGCTCAGGGATACTGATAACCCAAATGGTTGTATGTGAGCTACTGATAGCTCGGGATCACTGATAACTCACGGGGTTGCTGATAACTCGTAGCTGTTTTATATATTTGGTTCTGTTGTTTTGTATGTGATATTTTGGGGTACTCACTAAGATTTGGCTTACAGTTGTAGATTTAAATATTGCAGGTACTTCTGAGGATCGGGGCAAAGTGAAGGAGTGATTGTACACACTATCTAGTAGTTTTCCTGATTTTGAGAGATGACGTTTTATGACACCCTTATTTTTATTTTGTATGGTGAAACAGTTATTTTGTTGGTGTTTAAATTCCTTTCTAAAAATAAAAGAAAATTTTTACCCTGATTTTTGGGACATTAGAATTCGGTATCAGAGCCCTGGTTTGAGGGATTTAGATGAACACTCGTGTGATTCCAAACTCAAACTAAGAATCTATGAAATTTTTACAACTATTTTCATTAAAATAACTTTAAGAAGAAGGAAGAGGATGCTTAGTTGTGTTATTTGGAACTGATATAATTTCTATTATTGGTCAAGTGTATGCCCCATAGTTATACATAATTAGGATTTTATAGCCTTAGAATGATTGGCCTTACTTCTTGTTCCTTGTTTGGTTGTGGGCTTAGGGTAGAATCACTTATTCGACTTTCTATTGGGTCTTGTATTATGTACGACTAGTATATGCAAGGGGACCAGTAGTGATAGTGGAGGTGTCTTGCAGCACATGGGCGTGGCGGGGAGAGTCCTAGAATGAGAAAATAGGAGTTAGTGGATGGATCTTCGAAGTGTATAGGCGTGTGTTAGTACATTTAACCGTAGTTAAGTTTAGTGATTTAGAATTTGGGATGATTCTTGAGACAAATACGGATAGGTGCGGAAGGTAGTATGGGATTGTACTATTGGAAGCATAGGATTTGTACGAGTGTCAAGAAAAGTCACAAGATTCTAAGGAGTGGATAGATGAGTGTATAGTGTTTTAACATTATAATTTGATTTTGACCTGTTTCCTGTATTTTTTCAGCACGGTGATGACCAGAGGTTCCGGTTCAGGCACGAGTGGCCTTAAGAGGTCAAGGTTGAATGATGCGGAGATCCGGGATTTGATCTCCACTCAGGTGACCATATGAGTCAGTGAGGCGATTTCAGACCTTTTCAATCTATAATGAACATGTTGATTGACATGTTCGATGAGTGTTGTGTCGTTATCATTGACGTTGTTGCTGCCTCAGACACTGCAGTTGTTGTTGCTGCAGGACCTTAGTGGGTGGATTGATGCAGTATTGGGATTTCGGTAACATAAAGCCCCCAAGTTAGACAGGGCAGGGATTCGATCGTTTCTATGAGGTAGATCTCTGACGTGGAGGAGTGTTTCTATATGTGTTCTTGTCCGGAGAACGTGAAGATCAGATTTTCACTGAACCTTCTTCACTTGGAAGCGAAGGACTGATGGAAGTTTGCGACTCAGACTTTTTCTCCTCTTGAGCTAGCCACAATGACATCAGAGCATTTCTCGAAGATGTTCCAGACATAATATGTGTTGGGTTTTGAGCATTCTAACACTCCTATGGTGTACATGCAACCCTATAAACCTTGGATCTATGTTTTCTCTAATATACATGCAAATATTAAATATTCCAAGGTTTCATCCTAACTAGCATATTATGAAGCACCTATACTACAAAGTTCTAGTTAGATGACATACCTTTTGATGTAGCTTGATGTCTTCAAGCTTTAAGAGCTTAGCCCCAATAGTGTGGAAGCCTCAAGTGGAATCATAAATCACCAAAACACCTTGGAAAACCTTTAGAGAATATGGATACTTGGCTCACACTATGAAATCGGTTATTGCCCTCTTTAGTGTATCCACACTAGCCACTAGCCTAATTTCATGAACCATAAGACCCTTTATATAGTGTGGAGGATTAGGGTTAAACCCTAATACCCATGACCTTTCATTTCCTAGGATCCATGGGTTAAAGCTCCATGGACTATCCATGAAGACTTAGCCCAACCTAAATGAACTTGGCCCACTACACACACATATATATATATATATATATATATATATATATATATATATATATATATATATATATATCTAAGAGTCCATATTTAATTAGTTCCTTTTGATCACTTAATTAATTATAAATTAATTCTTGATCAATACTAATTAAATAATATGATTATATATTAATATATTAGAACTTATAATATATTAATATAAATCATAAATATACTATTCTTAAAAGACTATCCATATAAATTGTGTCGGTGAAGTGCAACCCAAATGGACCATGCCGGGTCGGGTCAAGTACATACCAAATATAGTTATGGACTTAGACATTAATCCAACAGTCTCCCACTTGGATAAGTCTAAAACTATTATTGAGTATGACTTCAAAAACCAACTGGCAATCGTAGCTCTTAAAGCCGCTGTCGAACTCTGATCTTGTCAATGAACTCTGACCTTTGTCAATGACTTGTCCATTAGATAAGGGATCATATATTCCTCCATTCTAGATATCATATGGACTGAGACATGGATTATCAATCATTCTCTCTGTCCATTTGTTGTTTCCCGATTTTCGATTTATGATGACTGACTGATTGAATAAATCAAATTTGTCCTGGCTTGGCCAAGCACTCACATGTGTCATCGCTAAATCATCGAGGGGCCCACAGATATCGCTTTTATCCCGAAGGTAAAAGTAATGGATAAACTTTGACTCATATGGCTTGTTCTACTACTTGTTGAATCATACACAAAGGCAAGTTTTATAACATCGAGTTACCAATGCGTTTTCGTGCAATCAATGTATAACCAACTCATAGTAACAACTCATATCTCTAGGTTTTAAGAATATAAGATATTATCGTCTCATGATCACTCGTGATAAAATCCATGAAGTGATTCAAATGAGCGTGGGTTGAATCCAATACTCAGAACTTATGAGCACTCATGAGTGTTGTAGCACCACTTTGTCCACCAACTTGGACCTCTACAAACCAACCCATGACAGTCTTGATTCATATCTACTTCCAACATATAACCGAATGTGGATGGTTTGAATAACTTAATCATTCAGGAAGAGCGACTTAGTTATTCTGGAAGTCAAAACATGCAAAGTGAAACACAAGAATAAATGAATCAAATATGGTATCAAACCCTATGAATATAAATATACACTTTTATTTATCACCATACTGATTACTCATTATTCATTGTTTCGGTTTTATCAACTTTATACTTGAATTAAAAACACTAGTTGTCCCATGCTCCAAGCTTGTACACTATGTTTTTCTTAAACAATAGCTTTGCCATACACCAAGTATGCACTCTATGTTTGTCTATGATCCTTACTTTGTGAAATAAACCAATTGAACATAATTTCAATGATTCTAATTTCACACTCCCAAATCGTTATCGAAAAATGTGAGAATTTTAAATTCCTATCATTTATCGAAATCTGTTTAGATTTTAAACTTATATGCACTGAACCTCTTGTAATGAATATGTACAAAGTCACAAAGACTTGTCAACAGTCATTATAAGGTATTCCAATGGAGATCAACTCCATGGAAACTAAGTCTCATATTCAAAGTACATTGCTTTGGACATGCTTCTTGCATTAAGTTTTCTAATCTTACACAGATAACTTCCACCTATGGAGACAACTCCATATTCTCATTTTGACTATCACTTCTGAATAAGAGATGCCTCTTTTCAGAATATGTCAATATGGTCCTTCCAAAATTAACACTATACTTCCAACTGTCCCCGAGCAACCAATCTTTGGTAAACCTTAGATTGTCCTCGACAATTGCTTAATCATTTTAGTCATATCCAATTCTAGACCTTTTCCCTTCTTAATGCCTCTGGGCATTTGGAAAAATTTAGAAATGACAAATATTATAGCACATGCAATCGATCCTGTACCCAAAGCAAATGGTACACGATTCATGATGTCTCACATAAAGACATGATTCTAGACCAGTCTTTTGCTACAATATTTTTATTTGCCATGTTTTCAAAATTTGACTATGAAGAAGGATGCCGTAATCATAATCGAATTTTGAGAACGCAATATATAGAATTTCCTTAAGTTGAACCAATTCAACATGAAATTCATATATATATATATATATTCTTGACTAAAGATTATTAAGGTCTCAATCTAATCCTTTAGAACTGAAATCTAAGCCTTTAGAACTGAAATGAAGTATATCCTCTCCCTTAATTATAGCAAAACAACTTTTTCAATCCCTGCATCCTCACGAATTGAAACTTTTGTTTTCTATAATTAACATTGCTAACTTGCAACACTAACAATAATTATCATGCTCCCACTAACATGATGATTATTAGCATAACACTTATGCTCCCACTAGCTTTGACATGTACTCAGAAATCAGTTGGACTTCTAGAAATCAATACTTTATTGACTTTCTTACCAAAGTTCAGATTTCTGATACGAGATGCTTTGATAAAACTTTATCAAAATCATACACCTTTCCTTAGATAGCATGCATGTGTGTCTAAACAATTTCAGAACTATGAAAAGGGATGCCGTAATCATAGTCTCAATTGTTTAGACCTTTTGCCATCTGCTTCAAATCTACTTGGTGGAAGTGTTTCCTCACCATCATTTTCATGAATCGGAGAGAAACCTTATGACCCTTAGATTTTATGGTGTATGTATTCTTATCCATGTGAATCGTCAAAACCATAGTCACAAGACAAGGATAATGACAAATCCAAACTCATATGGACTGAACTTATGCAATCTTAACATCTTGCCACCTGGCAGTACAGGGCCTGCCATTGCTTCCAAGTTGTTATGCAACCAATTGAGAACTTTCAGAACTCCTATGCAAAGCCAACTTTAACTGGAATGGGCACAAAATATGTCAACACGATAGGTTATAAACCTCAAGTCGTGTGCTAGTGAAGAACCTCAGGTTTTATTCTTGATTAGTTCTTGAAATTCTTTTTAGGATGTTTAAGACTCCCACTGTCCTCTTGATATATAAGACTATCTTGCCAAATATTCAAGAGATAGTGCAGATTCTTTATCAAGACAAACACTTCACACAATTGGCCTTAGTTGGTCTTTGTTTTATCCAAAACATCATAACTTACCAATTTCAAATGTACAAGAGTAGGACACTTTTACTCTTACATTTGACAAGTGTTTTAAACCTTTCTTTAAGATATGTCACTCAAGTTACAATCTTGGAGTATGACTCTAAGAATTGTTTTGGAACGAAGTATGACTCATCTTCCTGATCTAACCATTTCAACAATTCATGACTCCTCTTCTTAGTCATAAGAATGAACTAAGATGACCTTTAGAGGACTAATTGTGATATGATTTCTAAATCATTAAGATGATCACAAACATGATACTAAAGTACTCTCCCATCTTTTCAGATTTGAGAAACTTTTATCTTTCTGCCTAATTTGATTCTTCCCATTCGTTCTGCCATACATTGAGACTTTTCCAATGTTTCAGAATTATACTTAAACTTGTAAGTATAAACATATTTACTAAACTTTAGTAAATCAAATAGTCTTAACGAGCTTTGTGGTGGACATGACCAGTGCACAAGAATGTGTACTCGATCCCTTTAGTCCTTCACTTGACTCACACATCCATGTGAACAAGTAATTAGTCTTGATTTTCCAATGCTTGAAAGTTCACATTCATCATACTATTCAACTTGCATGATTCCAAGTTTCGGTCCAATTGAAACTTGGGCGATGAGGAACTTTCCTGATTTGGTAAATTTAGACACTACCACAAATGAAAGAATCAAATCCATTTTCCAATATTGCTGTCAGTGGAATCATATAAGCAACAATTTTCCACAAATGTAATTGTAAGGATACTTCAAATAAATAAAATCAAAAATTTCCTTTTATTTTAAAAACTTTGCAGAAAAACTTATCCTTACAATCCATATGAAAACCTTGTTGTTATATATTCCTAAGCAATGTGTCATAACTCCTAAGTAACAGCTTCAAAATTCTGATGCGATCGAAGTCCATCTTCGCGATCAGAAGCAGCATATACTTCCTTTAAGCTTTCTCTCTTTTCTTTTATTCTTATTGTTGGGTTATGAGCATTCTAACACTCCTAAGTGTACATGCAACCCTAAATACCTTGGATCTATGTTTTCTCTATTATACATACAATTATGAACATCCAAGGTATTATCCTAATCTAGCATACAAAATAATAAATATAACAAGATAGAATACATACCTCTTTGATGTAGAATGTCTTCATGAAGCTTGAGTGCCTAGTGCCCCAAGTGTGACACCTCAAATGGTTCACACAACACCAAATACACTTGGAATAACTTGAGAGAAACTTGAACACTCCTTGAAATCGTCTAGTCCTCACACTCACATATTAGTGCCCGATTTCTTGAGCCATGGGATTCTTTTATATGGTGGCTATTAGGGTTACACCATGTAACTCATAACTTTACCCATTCCTTATGCTCCATGGATTTTAACCTCCATGGAGTATCCATGGGTCACCCCATGGACTTAGTCCAACATAAGGAATCTTGGATCACAAGCCCACATATATAAGAATGAATAATTTACACAATCAACCCATATATTTAATTAGTCTCCTTTTGATCACTTAATTAATTCCAAATTAATTCTTGATCAATACTAATTAAATAACCTTATTAATATATATTAGAACTTATAATATATTAACCAACCTTAAGTGTTATTTCTCTCATTATAGTCTATCCAAATGCATGATGCCATGCAACCCAAATGGACCATGCCGGGTCGGGTCAAGTCTTACCAATTATAGTTATGGACTTAGACATTAATCCAACAGTCTCCCACTTGGATAAGTCTAAAACTATTATTGCGTATGACTTCAGGAACCGATCAGCAATCGTAGCTCTCAAAAGCTTCTGTCGAACTCTGACCTTGTCGATGAACTCTGACCTTTGTCAATGACTTGTCCATTAGATAAGGGATCATATATTCCTCCATTCTAGATATCATATGGATTGAGACATGGATTATCAATCATTCTCTCCGTCCATTTGTTGTTTCCCGATTTCCGATTCATGATGACTGACTGATTGAACAAATCAAATCAGTCCTGGCTTGGCCAAGCACTCACATGTATCATCTTTAAATCATCGAGGGTCCCACAGATATCACTTTTATCCCGAAGGTAAAAGGAATGGATAAACTTCGACTCATATGGCTTGTTCTACTACTTGTTGAATCATACACAAAGGCACGTTTTATAACATCGAGTTACCAATGCGTTTTCGTGCAATCAATGTATAACCAACTCATAGTAACAACTCATATCTCTAGGTTTGAAGAATATAAGATATTATCATCTCATGATCACTCGTGATAAAATCCATGAAGTGATTCAAATGAGTGCGGGTTGAATCCAATACTCAGAACTTATGAGCACTCATGAGTGTTGTAGCACCACTTTGTCCACCAACTTGGACCTCTACAAACCAACCCATGACAGTCTTGATTCATATCTACTTCCAACATATGACCGACTGTGGATGGTTTGAATAACTTAATCATTCAGGAAGAGCGACTTAGTTATTCTGGAAGTCAAAACATGCAAAGTGAAACACAAGAATAAATGAATCAAATATGGTATCAAACCCTATGAATATAAATAAACACTTTTATTTATCACCATACTGATTACTCATTATTCATTGTTTCGGTTTTATCAACTTTATACTTGAATTTAAAACAATAGTTGTCCCATGCTCCAAGCATGTACACTATGTTTTCTAAACACTAGTCATGCCATACACCAAGTATGCATACTATGTTTGTCTATGATCTTTACTTTGTAAAATAGATCAATTGAACATCACTCCAATGATCCTCTTTTCACAGTCCCAAATCCTTACTGCAAATGCAAGAATTCCAAATTCATGTCATTTACTGAAATTTGTTAGATTCTAAACTTATATGCATTGATCCTCTTAATGATTATGCACGAAGTCAGAAAGACTTGACAACAATCATTACAGAGCATTCCAAAGGAGATCAACTCCTTGGAAACATCCTTCTTTCATTAAGTTTCCTAATCTTACACAGATTGAATAATTTCTAACTTTGAAACATTTCCATATTCCATTTTGACTATCACTTCTGAACAAGAGTTGCCTCCTTACAGATTATGTCAATATGGTCCTTCCAGAATTAACATTATACTTCCAACTGTCCTTGAGCAACCAATCTTTGGTAAACCTTAGATTCTCCTCGACAATTGCTTAATCATTTTAGTCATATCCAATTCTAGATCTTTTCCCTTCATAATGCCCCAGGCATTTGGAAAATTTTAGAAAGGATGAATATAGCACATGTAATCGATCCTATATCCGAAGCATATGGGACACGATTCATGATGTCTCACATAAAGACTAAACCAGTCTTTTGTTATAATATTTCCATTTCAATTTGCCAAGTTCTCAAAATTCAGATTATGAAAAGGGATGCCGTAATCATAATCGAATTTTAGAACGCAAATAATGGACCCATATATAGAATTTCCTTATGTTGAGCCATTCCAACATGAAATTCATATATATATCCTTGATTAAATACGATTAAAATCTCAATCTAAGCTTTTAGAATTGAAATGAAGTATAATTTCCTCTCCCTTAATTATAGCAAAACAACTTTTTCAACCCCTACAACCTCACGAATTGAAACTTTTGTTTTCTATAATTAACATTGCTAACTTGCAACCTTTGTCATAATTATCATGCTCCCACTAACATGATGATTATTAGCATAACACTTATGCTCCCACTAGCTTTGACATGTACTCAGAAATCAGCTGACTTTCTTACCAAAGTTCAGATTTCTGATACTAGATTGTTTTGATAAAACTTTATCAAAATCATACACCTCTCTTAGATAGCTCACATGTGTGTCTAAACAATTTTAGAACTATGAAAAGGGATGCCGTAATCATAGTCTCAATTGTTTAGACCTTTGCCACTTCTCACAAGTCCATGTTAGTGTGCCGGTAAACCACACACACTCCACTAATGACTTTCAGAATGCAAATATCACAATTGCTATCTAGCTAAAATCTACTTAGTGAAAGTGTTTCCTCACCATCATTTTCATGAATCGGAGAGAAACCTTATGACACTTAGATTTAATAGTGTATGTGTTCTTATCCATGTGAATTTGTCAAAACCATAATCACAAGACAAGGTTAGTGACAAATCCAAACTCATATTGATTAAACTTGTGCAATCTTAAATTCTTGCCATTTGGCAGCTCAGGTGCCTGCCATTGCTTCCAAGTAGTTGTGCAACCAATTGAGAACTCTCAGAACTCCTACGCAAAGCCAACTTGAATAGAAAATTTCAACACGATAGGTTATAAACCTCAAGTCGTGTGCTAGTGAAGGACTTTAGGTTTTATTCTTGATTAAGTCTTGAAACTTTCAAGAGCTTTAAGACTCCCACTGTCCTCTTGACATATAAGACTCCCTTGTCAAATATTCAAGAGATAGTGCGGATTCTTTATCAAGACTAACACTTTACACAATTGGCCTAAGTTGGTCTCTGTTTTATCCAAAACATCACAACTTACCAATTTCAAATGTACAAGTGTAGATAACCTTTTACTCTTACATTTGACTAGTGTTAACAAACCCTCTTTAAGATATGTCACTCAAGTTACAATCTTGGAGTATGACTCTAAGAATTGTTTTGGAACGAAGTATGACTCATCTTTTTGATTTAACCATTTCAAGAGATAGTGCAGATTCTTTATCAAGACAAACACTTCACACAATTGGCCTTAGTTGGTCTTTGTTTTATCCAAAACATCATAACTTACCAATTTCAAATGTACAAGAGTAGGACACTTTTACTCTTACATTTGACAAGTGTTTTAAACCTTTCTTTAAGATATGCCACTCAAGTTACAATCTTGGAGTATGACTCTAAGAATTGTTTTGGAACGAAGTATGACTCATCTTCCTGATCTAACCATTTCAACAATTCATGACTCCTCTTCTTAGTCATAAGAATGAACTAAGATGACCTTTAGAGGACTAATTGTGATATGATTTCTAAATCATTAAGATGATCACAAACATGATACTAAAGTACTCTCCCATCTTTTCAGATTTGAGAAACTTTTATCTTTCTGCCTAATTTGATTCTTCCCATTCGTTCTGCCATACATTGAGACTTTTCCAATGTTTCAGAATTATACTTAAACTTGTAAGTATAAACATATTTACTAAACTTTAGTAAATCAAATAGTCTTAACGAGCTTTGTGGTGGACATGACCAGTGCACAAGAATGTGTACTCGATCCCTTTAGTCCTTCACTTGACTCACACATCCATGTGAACAAGTAATTAGTCTTGATTTTCCAATGCTTGAAAGTTCACATTCATCATACTATTCAACTTGCATGATTCCAAGTTTCGGTCCAATTGAAACTTGGGCGATGAGGAACTTTCCTGATTTGGTAAATTTAGACACTACCACAAATGAAAGAATCAAATCCATTTTCCAATATTGCTGTCAGTGGAATCATATAAGCAACAATTTTCCACAAATGTAATTGTAAGGATACTTCAAATAAATAAAATCAAAAATTTCCTTTTATTTTAAAAACTTTGCAGAAAAACTTATCCTTACAATCCATATGAAAACCTTGTTGTTATATATTCCTAAGCAATGTGTCATAACTCCTAAGTAACAGCTTCAAAATTCTGATGCGATCGAAGTCCATCTTCGCGATCAGAAGCAGCATATACTTCCTTTAAGCTTTCTCTCTTTTCTTTTATTCTTATTGTTGGGTTATGAGCATTCTAACACTCCTAAGTGTACATGCAACCCTAAATACCTTGGATCTATGTTTTCTCTATTATACATACAATTATGAACATCCAAGGTATTATCCTAATCTAGCATACAAAATAATAAATATAACAAGATAGAATACATACCTCTTTGATGTAGAATGTCTTCATGAAGCTTGAGTGCCTAGTGCCCCAAGTGTGACACCTCAAATGGTTCACACAACACCAAATACACTTGGAATAACTTGAGAGAAACTTGAACACTCCTTGAAATCGTCTAGTCCTCACACTCACATATTAGTGCCCGATTTCTTGAGCCATGGGATTCTTTTATATGGTGGCTATTAGGGTTACACCATGTAACTCATAACTTTACCCATTCCTTATGCTCCATGGATTTTAACCTCCATGGAGTATCCATGGGTCACCCCATGGACTTAGTCCAACATAAGGAATCTTGGATCACAAGCCCACATATATAAGAATGAATAATTTACACAATCAACCCATATATTTAATTAGTCTCCTTTTGATCACTTAATTAATTCCAAATTAATTCTTGATCAATACTAATTAAATAACCTTATTAATATATATTAGAACTTATAATATATTAACCAACCTTAAGTGTTATTTCTCTCATTATAGTCTATCCAAATGCATGATGCCATGCAACCCAAATGGACCATGCCGGGTCGGGTCAAGTCTTACCAATTATAGTTATGGACTTAGACATTAATCCAACAGTCTCCCACTTGGATAAGTCTAAAACTATTATTGCGTATGACTTCAGGAACCGATCAGCAATCGTAGCTCTCAAAAGCTTCTGTCGAACTCTGACCTTGTCGATGAACTCTGACCTTTGTCAATGACTTGTCCATTAGATAAGGGATCATATATTCCTCCATTCTAGATATCATATGGATTGAGACATGGATTATCAATCATTCTCTCCGTCCATTTGTTGTTTCCCGATTTCCGATTCATGATGACTGACTGATTGAACAAATCAAATCAGTCCTGGCTTGGCCAAGCACTCACATGTATCATCTTTAAATCATCGAGGGTCCCACAGATATCACTTTTATCCCGAAGGTAAAAGGAATGGATAAACTTCGACTCATATGGCTTGTTCTACTACTTGTTGAATCATACACAAAGGCACGTTTTATAACATCGAGTTACCAATGCGTTTTCGTGCAATCAATGTATAACCAACTCATAGTAACAACTCATATCTCTAGGTTTGAAGAATATAAGATATTATCATCTCATGATCACTCGTGATAAAATCCATGAAGTGATTCAAATGAGTGCGGGTTGAATCCAATACTCAGAACTTATGAGCACTCATGAGTGTTGTAGCACCACTTTGTCCACCAACTTGGACCTCTACAAACCAACCCATGACAGTCTTGATTCATATCTACTTCCAACATATGACCGACTGTGGATGGTTTGAATAACTTAATCATTCAGGAAGAGCGACTTAGTTATTCTGGAAGTCAAAACATGCAAAGTGAAACACAAGAATAAATGAATCAAATATGGTATCAAACCCTATGAATATAAATAAACACTTTTATTTATCACCATACTGATTACTCATTATTCATTGTTTCGGTTTTATCAACTTTATACTTGAATTTAAAACAATAGTTGTCCCATGCTCCAAGCATGTACACTATGTTTTCTAAACACTAGTCATGCCATACACCAAGTATGCATACTATGTTTGTCTATGATCTTTACTTTGTAAAATAGATCAATTGAACATCACTCCAATGATCCTCTTTTCACAGTCCCAAATCCTTACTGCAAATGCAAGAATTCCAAATTCATGTCATTTACTGAAATTTGTTAGATTCTAAACTTATATGCATTGATCCTCTTAATGATTATGCACGAAGTCAGAAAGACTTGACAACAATCATTACAGAGCATTCCAAAGGAGATCAACTCCTTGGAAACATCCTTCTTTCATTAAGTTTCCTAATCTTACACAGATTGAATAATTTCTAACTTTGAAACATTTCCATATTCCATTTTGACTATCACTTCTGAACAAGAGTTGCCTCCTTACAGATTATGTCAATATGGTCCTTCCAGAATTAACATTATACTTCCAACTGTCCTTGAGCAACCAATCTTTGGTAAACCTTAGATTCTCCTCGACAATTGCTTAATCATTTTAGTCATATCCAATTCTAGATCTTTTCCCTTCATAATGCCCCAGGCATTTGGAAAATTTTAGAAAGGATGAATATAGCACATGTAATCGATCCTATATCCGAAGCATATGGGACACGATTCATGATGTCTCACATAAAGACTAAACCAGTCTTTTGTTATAATATTTCCATTTCAATTTGCCAAGTTCTCAAAATTCAGATTATGAAAAGGGATGCCGTAATCATAATCGAATTTTAGAACACAAATAATGGACCCATATATAGAATTTCCTTATGTTGAGCCATTCCAACATGAAATTCATATATATATCCTTGATTAAATACGATTAAAATCTCAATCTAAGCTTTTAGAATTGAAATGAAGTATAATTTCCTCTCCCTTAATTATAGCAAAACAACTTTTTCAACCCCTACAACCTCACGAATTGAAACTTTTGTTTTCTATAATTAACATTGCTAACTTGCAACCTTTGTCATAATTATCATGCTCCCACTAACATGATGATTATTAGCATAACACTTATGCTCCCACTAGCTTTGACATGTACTCAGAAATCAGCTGACTTTCTTACCAAAGTTCAGATTTCTGATACTAGATTGTTTTGATAAAACTTTATCAAAATCATACACCTCTCTTAGATAGCTCACATGTGTGTCTAAACAATTTTAGAACTATGAAAAGGGATGCCGTAATCATAGTCTCAATTGTTTAGACCTTTGCCACTTCTCACAAGTCCATGTTAGTGTGCCGGTAAACCACACACACTCCACTAATGACTTTCAGAATGCAAATATCACAATTGCTATCTAGCTAAAATCTACTTAGTGAAAGTGTTTCCTCACCATCATTTTCATGAATCGGAGAGAAACCTTATGACACTTAGATTTAATAGTGTATGTGTTCTTATCCATGTGAATTTGTCAAAACCATAATCACAAGACAAGGTTAGTGACAAATCCAAACTCATATTGATTAAACTTGTGCAATCTTAAATTCTTGCCATTTGGCAGCTCAGGTGCCTGCCATTGCTTCCAAGTAGTTGTGCAACCAATTGAGAACTCTCAGAACTCCTACGCAAAGCCAACTTGAATAGGCACAAAAATTTCAACACGATAGGTTATAAACCTCAAGTCGTGTGCTAGTGAAGGACTTTAGGTTTTATTCTTGATTAAGTCTTGAAACTTTCAAGAGCTTTAAGACTCCCACTGTCCTCTTGACATATAAGACTCCCTTGTCAAATATTCAAGAGATAGTGCGGATTCTTTATCAAGACTAACACTTTACACAATTGGCCTAAGTTGGTCTCTGTTTTATCCAAAACATCACAACTTACCAATTTCAAATGTACAAGTGTAGATAACCTTTTACTCTTACATTTGACTAGTGTTAACAAACCCTCTTTAAGATATGTCACTCAAGTTACAATCTTGGAGTATGACTCTAAGAATTGTTTTGGAACGAAGTATGACTCATCTTTTTGATTTAACCATTTCAACAATTCATGACTCCTCTTCTTAGTCATAAGAATGCACTAAGATGACTTTAGAGGACCAATTGTGATATGGTATCTTAATCATTAAGACGATCATAAACATGATACTAAATTACTCTCCCATCTTTTCAGATTTGAGAAACTTTTATCTTTCTGCCATACTTTGATTCTTCTTATTCGTTCTGTCTCACATTGAAACTTCTCCAATGCTACAGACTTATACTTAAACTTATAAGTATAATCATATTTACTGAACTTAAGTAAATCATGACGAATAGTCTTCTTGATCTTTTGTAGTGGACTTGACCAGTGCACAAGAATGTGTACTCGATCCCTTAGTCCTTTCCTTATTCACATAAGGAATTAGTCTTAATTTTCCAAGCTGAAAGTTCTCATTCATCATACTATACAACTTGCATGATTCCAAGTTTCGGTCCAATTGAACCTTGGGTGATGAGAATCTTTCCTTATTTGGTAATATTAGACACTACCACAACCGAAAGAATCAAATCCATTTTTCCAATATTGCTATCAATGGAATCTTATAAGCAACAACTTTTCACAAATGCCATTGTAAGGATACTTAAAATACATAAAATCAAAACCTTTTTCTTTTATTTTAAAACTTTGCGGAAAAACTTATCCTTACAATCCATATGAAAACCTTGTTGTTATCTATTCCTAAGCAATATAAATATCATAACTCTTAAGTAATAGCCCAAAATTCTGATTACCGAACCATGCGATTGAAATCCATCTTTGCGATCAGAATCAGCATGTACTTAATAGAGTTAGACAATGGACTTTACCTGAAGTAGAGCCAAACTTATTGACTTTAACATCCTTAGGTAAATTTGGCAGCTTCGTAACCAATGCCCCTTCCTTTGGCAATAGTTACCTATGGACCCTTGATAATGGGACTATCTCAGACTTCGCCTCTCTCTTTACCATTGGGTCAACCGAGTTGACTATGGCCGATCCCTTTCCATTGGGAAGAGAGAGCTTTACTGGATATCCAATGTCATCATTGTCAATGTCCATAGCGTTTTAGGAAGTTGATCTTAGCAAATAGATAAGATCATTAAGGGTCTTGTCTTAGTCTGTTTCATAGGATTCCCAAAAGAACTCACTATGTGACTTAGAAAGTAGTTGAGCCACCAACTTTCTCAAGACTTTGACACCCAACTCTCCCGACTTGTCAATATGTGACTACATCTCCAAGATGTGATCACACCTAGACCTTGCCTTGCCAATAGGGCTTGAGTGACCTTAAACTTTTTAGGAACTTGTGGGTTAGGGAGAATAATTGGAGGAGGTGAAAGAAGTATGATATCCATGGGACATCATCTTCATTTAGGAAAGCTTGTTTCAAGAAATTTGGGAAGATCATAAATGTCTAGACCAGACATCTTTTTGGGAGATATTCAAGATAGTTGATTTAAAGTCCTTAATATGACACCCAATATGAAATATTAAGGCTAGGACCCAACAAACTATTTTATAACTTAGAAGAGGGATGCCGTAATCCAAGCTATAAAATATTTGAAGGTCGGTGAATGACGATTCACCAATTTCCACCATGAAAAACGAAATAATTTATTAGGTTTTAATTGGATTTGAAAGTCCTAGATCTTTGAGATTCATTGAACTGTTCAAATGCATGTTTCAATCTCGAGTGTGCCCTTCAGGTTTTGTGACTGGGATGCCGAGGATCACAAAACAAGGTGTGAATAACCATGCAAATATACTTGGTACCCTTAATATTTACCCCTTAATATGTGTGTCGGTTAACCACACACGCTCCAGCGATACTATGATAAATATTAAGTTACCCTTTGCCTACCTTGTTAAGTCCAGTTTAGTGTGCCGGTTAACCACACACGCTCCACTAACGACTTAAGCAAAGTGCAAAGTGTAATTTCATGGGTTAGCACCAAATTCACATTTTCCTAAGTAACTAAGATTGGGTATTAATAAGAGTTTAGTTACTTAGTATTTATCATTAATACTTTTAATGAAAGGAGAATTATAGTCCTTGTCCTACCCGTTCGGCTAACGACCCTCCACCAGTCAAGGAAGCGGTGGGTGAGAGTGGACACCCATTAAACTGTCATTTTATAGGCAGTAACCTTATACCCCCCTTATAGACCGGCTTCGTGAATAAGGCCTACTAACGGTAAGACTGACTTTACTCTTATACATATATATAAATATTATTAACTTATAATATTATAAAGTATAAGGGTTGAATTTTAACTTTTAAAATTCTAAGGGCTAACTTGGAATTAAAGTATTCATAAGTGAAAACTTTTCAAATTCCAAAACTTGAGGGCAAGTTTTGAAACTATTCAAAACTAATTAATTCCATAACTTATGAGTTTAAAGTAGTTTTAATTAAAAAAAAAAAAAACTCTTCAAGTTCCATAACTTGAGGACAAGTTATGGAAGACTTTAAACTAATTAATAAAAAAATAACTTTTTTTTTATTGTAACTTATGGAACTAATTAAGGTTACACTTTTTTTTTAATTTAATGAAGAGACTCTTGAACCTCCATAACTTGAGGACAAGTTATGGAGTCATAAAACCATTTAATTAGAACTAGACTCTTCATTTTGTAACCTTTGCCAACTTTTATGAGTATTATGATTCTTAGATGTGACTTTTCATATAACTTGAGGACAAGTTACAAAAACACACTTTGGAATCAACTCTTAGATTAAAATGGATTGAAAACAACTATTTCACACAACTTTTCTATTAATCTAAGAACCTCATAAGAACAAGATAATTCAAATCATCAATCTTCAAGAAATTAGCATGAACATACAAACTAATACAAATCTTGAAATTATGACAATTATCTTAGAAATTGGATTAGCATGAACATTACCACATCAAAAACAAGTTTACAAAACATCTTAGGGTAATGTTCCTAGTCCAATTCCAGCCAAAACAATCGAATATATGCATCCAACTCGATTTTTCAGCTACTTTTGCAAGTATAACAAGAAAACAAGCCTAGGCTCTGATACCATTGTTGGGTTATGAGTATTCTAACACTCCTAAGTGTACATGCAACCCTAAATACCTTGGATCTATGTTTTCTCTATTATACATACAATTATGAACATCCAAGGTATTATCCTAATCTAGCATACAAAATAATAAATATAACAAGATAGAATACATACCTCTTTGATGTAGAATGTCTTGATGAAGCTTGAGTGCCTAGTGCCCCAAGTGTAACACCTCAAATGGTTCACACAACACCAAATACACTTGGAATAACTTGAGAGAAACTTGAACACTCTTTGAAATCGTCTAGTCCTCACACTCACACATTAGTGCCCGATTTCTTGAGCCATGGGATTCTTTTATATGGTGGCTATTAGGGTTACACCATGTAACTCATAACTTTACCCATTCCTTATGCTCCATGGATTTTAACCTCCATGGAGTATCCATGGGTCACCCCATGGACTTAGTCCAACATAAGGAATCTTGGATCACAAGCCCACATATATAAGAATGAATGATTTACACAATCAACCCATATATTTAATTAGTCTCCTTTTGATCACTTAATTAATTCCAAATTAATTCTTGATCAATACTAATTAAATAACCTTATTAATATATATTAGAACTTATAATATATTAACCAACCTTAAGTGTTATTTCTCTCATTATAGTCTATCCAAATGCATGATGCCATGCAACCCAAATGGACCATGCCGGGTCGGGTCAAGTCTTACCAATTATAGTTATGGACTTAGACATTAATCCAACACTTATAACTTGGAAGAGGGATGCCGTAATCCAAGCTGTAAAATATTTGAAGGTAGGTGATTGACGATTCACCAATTTCCACCAAGATAAACGAAATGTATTATTAGGTTTTAATTGGTTTTGAAACTCCTAGATTCTTTTGAGATTCATTGAATTTTTCAATGGCATGTTTCAATTCCCTTCAGGTTTTGTGACTGGGATGCCGAGGATCACAAAACAAGGTGTGAAGTAACCATGCAAATATACTTGGTACCCTTAATATTTACCCCTCAATCGATGTGCCGGTTAACCACACACGCTCCACCGATGCTATGATAAACATTAAGTTACCCTTTGCCTACCTTGTTAAATCAAGCTAGTGTGCCGATTAACTACACACGCTCCACTAACTGACTTAAGAAAGTGCAAAGTGTAATTTCATGGGTTAGCACCAAATTCACATTTTCCTAAGTAACTAAGATTGGGAATTTATAAATGTTTAGTTACTTAGTATTTGTCATTAATACTTTTAATGAAGGGAGAATTATAGTCCTTGTCCTACCCGATCGGCTAACGACCCTCCACCGGTCAAGGAAGCGGTGGGTGAGAGTGGACACCCATTAAACTGCCATTTTATAGGCAGTAACCTTATACCCCCCTTATAGACCGGCTTTGTAAATAAGGCCTACTAATGGTAAGACGACTTGCTCTTATACATATATATAAATATTATTAACTTATAATATTATAAAGTATAAGGGTTGAATTTTAACTTTTAAAATTCTAAGGGCTTAACTTGGAATTAAAGTATTCATGGGAAAACTTTACAAATTCCAAAACTTGAGGGCAAGTTTTTGAAACTATTAAAAAATTTCCATTTCATAACTTATGGAGTTTAATGTTTTGTTTTATGATGAAACTTTTCATGTTCCATAACTTAAGAACAAGTTATGGAATTCTTTAAAGCATTAAGACCAAGTTTTGTAACTCCATAAAAAAATTTTGAATCAATTTTTTTTAAACCTTTTCATATCCATAACTTATGGAGGTTTCAAAAAACTCTTTAGATCAAACTTTTAAAACTAATAAAATAATCATATCATTTTATCTTTTACTAAATTTGACCTAATTCAACTCATATAGCAAATGATTCAAATTTTACAAATAATTAGTTTTTCACAAAAACAAGTAATTGTCTTTTGACAAACGTCATGTTTTTTTCCTTTTTTTTCAACTTTGAAAATAAAACATTTGCATCAATATAACAGAAAACAACCCATGGCTCTGATACCACTGTTGGGTTTTGAGCATTCTAACACTCCTATGGTGTACATGCAACCCTATAAACCTTGGATCTATGTTTTCTCTATTATACATGCAAATATTAAATATTCCAAGATTTCATCCTAACTAGCATATTATGAAGCACCTCTACTACAAAGTTCTAGTTAGATGACATACCTTTTGATGTAGCTTGATGTCTTCAAGCTTTAAGAGCTTAGCCCCAATAGTGTGGAAGCCTCAAGTGGAATCACAAATCACCAAAACACCTTGGAAAACCTTTAGAGAATATGGATACTTGGCTCACACTATGAAATCGGTTATTGCCCTCTTTAGTGTATCCACACTAGCCACTAGCCTAATTTCATGAACCATAAGACCCTTTATATAGTGTGGAGGATTAGGGTTAAACCCTAATACCCATGACCTTTCATTTCCTAGGATCCATGGGTTAAAGCTCCATGGACAATCCATGAAGACTTAGCCCAACCTAAATGAACTTGGCCCACTACACATATATATATATATATATATATATATATATATATATATATATATATATATATATATATATATATATATATATATATATCTAAGAGTCCATATTTAATTAGTTCCTTTTGATCACTAAATTAATTATAAATTAATTCTTGATCAATACTAATTAAATAATATGATTATATATTAATATATTAGAACTTATAATATATTAATATAAATCATAAATATACTATTCTCAAAAGACTATCCATATAAATTGTGTCGGTGAAGTGCAACCCAAATGGACCATGCCGGGTCGGGTCAAGTACATACCAAATATAGTTATGGACTTAGACATTAATCCAACAATATGTACCACTTCTGGAGAGAGAGCGGTTGGATCAGGAGTACCTATCGCTCAAGCTGACGACAAAGAAGGTGACCGAGATCACTAAGAAGGCCCTATTTTTTCCTAAGTATGCAGACTCGGAGCAAGTGTAGATGTATCAGTACTTGAGTATGCTCAAGACTAAGATTAGGGAGTTCGTGTCGACCACCCAATATAGGACCCTAGCAGAGTTGTAGTGTCATGCTCGGAGGAGATAGATAGAGCTAGAGGCGCAGAGGAAGGAGAAAAGGCATACCTTAGTTCAGAAACAGCCTACAACTAAGTGTTTCAAGTCCGTTGATTCTTGATCCGGAGGCTATAAGGGTCGCACTTGTAACAAGTGTGGTAAGGTCCACGATGGTTCTTTCCGTCAACGTAAGGGTGTTTCAAGTGTGGCAAGGAGGGCCATCAGGAAAAGGATTACCCGCAAGGGTTTAGGGTTTGTTTCATTATGATCAGGTGACCCATGTGAAGGCCAATTATCAATTGCTTGCTGCGAGGCCAGTGCACACACCGACTCCTACGACTTTACGGGTCACAGATGAGCTGAAAGAATAGGAGGCTAGGGTGCTGCCTGTCCAGGGGAGAGCTTATGCCCGGAAGGCCAGGGGTTCTGCTTATGAGCTGAAAGAATAGGAGGCCAGGGTGCTTCCTGGCGTCGTTACTAATATATGTCTATTTATTTTCCTGTTAAAGTTATTCATGTATGCTTATGTTTATGTTTTACTTAGGTACATTTCTAGTGAACTCAGTTCCTGGATTAGTGTTGTTCAATGTTGTGATAACCCGAAATTCTTATTTTGTAAAGTCAATCAAATCAATCAAAAGTTCATACTTGTTTCTGTTATCTTTTACTGAGTTAAGGGTCATTTTATGAGTTCTAGGCCTAGTGCACTTAAAGAATTGTGTGTTAGGAAGTGTTAGCAAGAGATAAACGAATTGCATTCGAGCCGGAAACATCTTCAAAAGAGGTTCACGGCCGCAAACTAGGTTCACGGTCGTGAACCCATCCTTGGCCGTGAACTCCATTCTATATATAAGAGTTTAGCCCATTTTCTCTTCACTTCTACCCTTCTAAGCAGTGAACTCTCCTTTCTCTCTCAAGTACCATCTTCAAAAGGGCCTCCTTTCACCTCAAAATCGTAAGTAACTCATCCCTTTCTTGTGGTTTATAAGAAGTTCTTGCTTTCATGTATTGATTCATCATCTTTTCATCAAAGATCTTCAAGTATTATTGGCCGTGAAACCTTCATAGGGCCGTGAACCTCCATCTTGGACCGTGAACCCTTCTTATCTTCATCATTGGGCCGTGAACACATCAAGTGTTCTTAGGCCGTGAATAGCCCAAGGTTCGTGAACCCTCCTTGTTTGGCCGTGATCAAGTTTCAACCCCACTCTTTCACTTCTAACACTTAACTGTAAGTGTTTCCTACTTCCTAAGGGTGTTTACTTTACATGTTAGTAGTTGCATACACTAATTGTAGGCCTATATATGTTAATATATGTTAAATAGGATCCATTTGTGCTCGGGACTTCACTAGTAATACCAAGCATCCTATATCGAACTTTCATCCGAATCACTCACATCAGGTGAGTTCATACCCCTACAAATACATTTTAAAATGCTTTTAAATGCTTGGGGGGGGGGGAATACAATTAAAACACAATACTAATGTGTTAACCATTTACGTGTGAAAACAGTAAACTAAAGGATTTCTTATACTCAAAAACTTGTTAAAACTCTTTTAAACTATTTTAATCTTCTTTTATATCAAAATCATATTCGTCTATTTATTTACGTATAAGTATGATTTAATGGACTTAGGACTACTGCTAAATACCTTGACTCCTGTTCCTTGTTTGGTTGTGGGCTTAGGGTAGGATCACTAGTTCGACTGTCGGCTAAATCATAGTTATACTCATTAAATACATATATGAATATTAAACCCATTTTTAAGGATTATACTTAACTTAGTTGCTTATGGTGAGTAATTGAGTCTTTTCTACAAATCAGAAACAGTCAAACAATCATGCTAGCAAACTATAATAGGTATAGTTTATAGGATTACTACTTACTATTTCTAGATCAGTAAAACATGCATGGGTCAGTTCATACATACTATAACTAGAACATGAAGGAACATACATACTATAACTAGAACAGGAAGGAACATACATACTATAACAAAAACAGAAAAGAACATACATACTATAACAAGAACAGAACAACTAGAATGTGAAACACTATTTCATGGCATAGCAATATACTTGTTGTGTCATGTTTTGTAACCAGAGTCTCCTGGAGGGAGAGCGTGAGTTTGTGTATAGATCTATATGGGATTGACCATCCTACACCTTGCTGCTAGCTACAATGGGACCTACAGGTCTACGGGTGACAAATGCCATACCATTTTCGACGTCTGAAGAGCGTCGTGTTATATACTAGTCAATCAAACATGGTTATAACCTAATCACATTTTTAACCTTAATTAACAATTTGGTTTTAAGGTAGTTAGTGCTTCAGTAGAATATTTTTACACCACACTACTGTACATCTTCATTTTTCCATTCATTCATACAGTGATATCCTCATATTGAGAAACGCAAACTATTTTTCTAGTAAAGATAGTCATAAACTTGGAAAAATATACATTCTTACGAGAAAACAAGCATACAAAACAGTTGAGTCTTGGTAGAAGACTACTTTTCATTTAAGTAGAAAATATAGGATTTTCTGGAAAGGTACAAACCTTTTTACTTACATATACAAACATTTTCATGAAACTAATGCAAACAATTGACACAAAAATACTTATGCACTCACTCAACTTTTATGTTGATACTCTCTTTCAAAATAACTTGTATTCTCAGGTCACTAGTAGACAGGTACAGATGACCAGGTTTTGAGAAGACGGAGCAGATTCAAGACTCGTCTTTATTTTGTTGATTACATATTTTTTGGTGTCTTACAACTTTACACAGAACACACTTGTATTAACTATATTATTAATGCAATGGATGATGTCGCTGCTTGTTTTACTATTGTGCATTGTTATGATACTGTACATGACGTCCTCCGCTCCCGAACGTTTCCGTCGTTCCGGTTTGGGGGTGTGACAGATTGGTATCAAAGTTTTGTTTATAGTGAACTGAGTATATCAACCCATAAAAGATATACAACTATAAACACATCGGGATTAAAACACTCTGACCAAGAGTTTATACTTTTTAAATAATAAAATATTTTACTAAAGTTTATACATACAATGCATTCATATTAGGATCAGTGTCATACTAGAACAGAACAAAAGTATTGCGGTTGTTGGACAACACAAGTAGGCTTGGGGACATATAATTAGATCTGGGAATGATATAGCCTGATCAACTATATCTTTCCGAGAAGTGATTAGCATGTGCCTAGGAATGGTTGTGGTGTTGCAACAAGTCTAAAAACTTACCAACTCTACTAAAATGAAACTCTAGAACATAACATAAACTTAAAATACTATAGGAGTATTTTGTGGTACTATAATTACTTGTGTGAGAACTAAAAGGTCTTTACTAGTAGGTCAATAGTTGCTGAGTGGATACGCTAAGGTTATATATGACTAAGGTGTTATAGACTTAGAATCTGTGATCTTTGCTTTACTTCCTGTTCCTTGTTTGGTTGTGGACTTAGAGTTGGGTCACTTATTCGAATGTTTATTCTATCTTGGTTATATATGACTGGTATGCACTATGCAAATATTGAAGTAACTGGTAAGGATCATCCTATAATTATGCTTAGTAGTACGTATATTATATGTTTCTTACACCCCTTTTCTCACTTAGATAACATGGCTGGATTCCATCTACCTGGCGACCCGTACTTTCCCGATCAACCGAATGGTGAATGGCTTGAAGCAGAGCCTGAAGAAGAGAACCCGGTGGTCCCAGCAGTAGAAGACCCCGAGGAAAGTTCTGATGAAGAGAACGAAGAGGAAGTCTAGGAAGACTCGGACTCAAAACCAGAGGTCTATGATCCGCCCCAAGTTGCTCAAAATCCTAACCCTCATCCGGCTTTTCAAGGCCCGACGCCTCTATGGGCGGTGAACTTGGGAAGGTGGAGCCACGAACAGGGATAACCACATCCCTACAATGGCGACCGAAACTTCTACAATCTGAATGAAGGAGGCTCAACAGACAGAGTCCTTCCTATCTTGGTGCGTCGTGTTGCTCGCAATGCTGAGCAGGGAAGAGAAAACTTCGACCAAGTCATGGAGATCCGTGCTAACTCCAAAGTCAACACAGTTCGTCTCCGTCATCTGATCGATGACTAGAACTTAGAAAGGACTCATACTGACGCTCTACAGGTAGAACTGAATGCCTGCCAATCCGAAGTTAGGGATCTTCGTCAGACTCAGGAGGCATTGCAAAGGCGTGTATGAGAATCGAAACAACAGCTGGTTGAATCCAAGGATGAATCAAGTACCAACCAGAACAACTCCCCTCGCGAGTAGAGCCTACTCTACTCTCTATCTCTTTTGGATATAGATTAGGTCTATGTATAGACTCTAGTATTATTTTCCTGCTTATGTTAAGACCTTGAACTTTCAGTATGTTAGGTCTTTGTGCTGTCAAAATTTTCTCATTTCTGGTATGATGTAAGACCTACTCCAAGGTTAATTTTCCCGAACTTATTGCATCTTTAATACCAATGATATTGACAGACATCTAATCTCCTAGGGAAATCTTTGTCCAAATGCTTTCATCCTTCTATTGTTAGATCTTTATTGGAATCACTTTCTCATCTAATTGTTGAACTATGGTGATTTAGTTCATGGATCACTCTCGTTATTCTCACTATTGAATGCTTACTATTATCTTCATCTTTGTAAACTTACAGTTGAAAGATGCCTCCCCGTAGATCAGCAAGACACAATCCTCCGCCTCAACCACCACCTCTTCCACAATACGACCCTGCAGTTCTTCACGTTGCAGTGGCTGCGGTTGTTATGGCAGCCCTAACTCAATTTAACGCTAGCTGTACTAGCGGGGGTGGAACAACTGTTAATTCTACTCAAGGTGATGCTCACGGGCTCTCTAGGGAGTGTTCGTGCAAAGACTTCACCAATTGTAAACCCAAATCCTTTAACGGCAGCGGAGGGATAATTGCTCTGTCGCAATGGTTAGAGAAAACTAAGTCGATCTTTGAGATCTGCACCTGCCCGGAAGGAAGCAAAGTAAAATTTGCTGCCTGCACCTTCTCGGACAGAGCCCTCACATAGTGGAATAGCCATGTCAAGTCACTTACTCTAATAGCGGCTAATGCGATGGGCTGTGAAGCACTAAAGGACCTCATGATAGAGGAGTACTGCCCGAGGGGCGAAGTTCAGAAACTTGAACAGGAACTCTGGAGTCTAACCATGAAAGGCTCCGACATAGTAGCCTACACTGCCAGGTTCAGTGATCTGGTGGCTCTATGTCCAGGAATGGTCCCCACTGAGGGGAAGAAAATCGAGAGGTACATTTGGGGGTTGGTGCCTCCATTTCTGTGACAACCGTCAATTTCCGGTCAAGTCAAAGTCAAATAAAGTCAGCAAGTCAAACCGGTCAACTCAATTAACCCTTGTATATTAGGGTTTTACATCGTGTTTACTATTGTACAACACACTATCATTATGCAAAGTATCACTTTGAGTCTTCACGTGTTCAGAAAATCTAAACCCTAATCGGAGTAACTGATGGAACACCTCAATAAAACATTAATACATACCCTTCGGGGGCGTATAACGCTCATAACAAGGCAAATCGGGGTTTACAAATCTTGCATTTCGAAGTTAAACACTCGCAAAGGTCGCAAACAAAGCCTCTCTCACTCTATCTAAATCTCTCCCATTGTATCTATCTCTCTCCCCAAATCTCTCCAAGTATGTGAAATCTCTCCCAAATTTCTCCAAGTATATGAATTCTCTCCCAAATCTCTCCAAGTATGTGAAATCTCTCCCAAATCTCTCCAAGTATATGAAATCTCTCCTAAATCTCTCCAAGTATGTGAAATCTCTCCCAAATCTCTCCAAGTATATGAAATCTCTCCCAAATCTCTCCAAGTATGTGAAATCTCTCCCAAATCTCTCCAAGTATATGAAATCTCTCCCAAATCTCTCTCGACTTTTTATAATCACTCGGGGCATCCCAAACCTTAAATTAGTCAAAAACAACTCGAAACGGAAAGATAAACGGAAAAACAGCTCTATAGAAGCGAAACTCTCTTAGAGGCGAAACCCTAAGCAGCCTCCTGGACCGAAGCCTCTCTTTAGAACCGAGACTACTCCTTAAGGACCGAATCTAGCTTAGGAACCGAACACTTGAGGACCGAACCTGCCAAGAGCCGAACCCGAAAGTCCAGTTCGGGCCCGAAACCTGTACAACCGAAGGTCCCTTTTCGGACCGAACCATCATTTCGTTTCTATCAAATACGGGTTCGCTTCCAACTCCAGTTTCGGCTTCGGGTCTTCCTGTCTCGGACCGAGGGCTAGGTTCGGGTCTCACCATCTAAGGACCGAACCTTCGGCCTGACCTCGGATTTTACCATTTCTTCCCGGTTTTCGACGCCGATCTCGTTTTAAGCCCGTTTTCGAAGATTTTCGCACGGGATTTTCGTATAAATCCATATTTTATTATTTTTAACCTTTCAAGGTCATAAAATATGCATATTCTAAAGATTCTTGTATTAAAACCCACACTTTTCTTAAGAGCAAAGGCAAAGTACAAAAGGTGGAGTGTTGACTTTTCCATAAAGCAAAGACACAAACTACCTCCCATACCCACTCCATGACACCCTCAGTCACTATTCACATCAGCCTTGTCCGCTCATTGTACTCTTATCCTTCCCCCACAAGTTTCCTTAAACCCACACACAAAGAACTTATACTACTCACATTCTCTAGATCACAAACACTTCACCTAAAAGCAAATACACTTTTCTCTCTCATTTTCTCTCCAAGATTTCGAGATTCTCCAGGATTTTTGAGCTTTCCACCCTCTTTTGGTAAGTAAATTTCATCCTTCACCTTATTATCCCATACTTCTTCACTCAAGTCATGGATTTCTCACATAAATATCGTCATATTTGTTGCTAGATCTTCAAATCTTCAAGTGTTCTTGACTTGGAAACCTCTCTTCTTCCACCTTCATCTCAGAGAATAACTCAAGGTGAGTTCATACCCCTACATTTTCACATTTTCTTCAAGTTTTATGGGGGGAATACAAGTTAAAAATACCAAAAAACTTAACTAAACTCAAACAACAGCTTTCATCAGAAAAGTTTAGTCTTATTCACGGACTATTTTGACCATCTTAAACTTAATATCTTTCAAAACTATTTAATATGCACATATTTCAGGTTAATACCTTTAAAATGACTACTTGCACATCTCTATACGATTTTTCTACAATTTATGGTGATTTTTACAAAACTGCCTATCATTTCAGAAATGAATTCGGACCAGTCTGTGAATATGAACATTTTCACACAAGTTAGAGACTTCTAAAAATCATAATAAAAATTATGAATAAACTAGACACATGTTCTAAACTCTCAGGGTTTACGAATGTAGTTTTCCACTTCGTATGATTTTTCTATGATGTTTTTAAAACAGTGTAGAAAGGTTAAAAACTAGTTACATAGCATACAATATTAACAACACTTTGTAGTATGTTGAGCAAAGTGCATAACAATAAGTTTCTAAATGTTGAATGTATCTCTTGTTAGTTCATCATCATAAACAGAAATTAGTCATTCATGATAAGGTTTTCCATTCATTTCGTACACATATAATAAACTACAATAAGTATAGTTTATGGATTTTACGATAAAAACATACTACATGAAAAAGGTTTTACTCTCAAAACAAATGGGTTTTTCATATACTACATGATAAACTATAATAGTAATAGTTTATGGATTTCATATCACTAATTTATTTCATAAAGGGTGATTTCACTTCCACTACGGAAGAGGTTTTATACTCAAACTATATGTAAACTAGTTAACGTAAGTTGTAAGACAATTCTTCCATCGTACTCATAGAGTACGGGTTAAAATTCCTGTAAGTTATATCCAGAGTCTCTTGTAGGGAGAGCATGATAATTGTGTAAAGATCTATATTGGGATTGACACCCCACACCTCGCTGCTAGCTACAGCCGGACCTGCAGGTCTACGGGTGACAAGAGTCATAGGATCTTGACGTCTGAAAAACGTTGTTGCAGGTTAATTCTCGTTATAGTATGGTTATAACGACTCACATAGGGAGTTAACAATCTTTCAAGTTTACAGGGAAAATTCTACTTTACAAAGGGGTTTTATCCATTTAAAAATACAAACACGTTATAAGTACAAAACACACACATATTCTCGGTCTTGGGATTTAGGACTACATGACTTTTATAAGGAAAATATTGGATTTTCTTTGGAAACAAATTACTATTATAAACATTATAAGTACAAAACATGTTGGATTAGTGTCTAAGTCCATAACTATAATTGGTATGTACTTGACCCGACTCGGCATGGTCCATTTGGGTTGCATGGCATCGGAACATTTGGATAGACCATTTATGAGGAAAAGACATTTTGTGAAATATTAATATATTATAAGTTCTAATATATTAATATGAAATCATGTTATTTAATTAGTATTGATCAAGAATTAATTTGGACTTAATTTAGTGATCAAAAAGAGACTAATTAAATATATGGGGATTGATTGTGTAAATCATTCATTCTTATATATGTGGGCTTATGATCCAAGATTCCTTTATGTTGGGTTTAACCCATGTGGTGATCCATGGATACTCCATGGAGGTTAAAACCCATGGAGCATAAGGAATGGGTAAAGTCATGAGTTACATGGTGTAACCCTAATAGCCACACTATATAAGAACCCCTTTAGTTCAAGAAATAGGCACTAGTGATACATATTTTGAGGGCTAGCCGATTTGAACATGTATGTCTTCTTCTCATGGTTATTCCAAGAGTTCATGATGTTGTGTGAACCATTTGAGGTGTCACACTTGGGGCACTAGGCTCTCAAGCTTCATGGAGTCAAGCAACAACAACAAGGTATGTATTCTATCTATTTTAGTATCCTAGTATCAACGTTTTGGTATGCTAGTTAGGATAATACCTTGGATAATCATATTTGCATGTATAATAGAGAAAACATAGATCCAAGGTATTTAGGGTTGCATGTACACTTAGGAGTGTTAGAATACTTAAAACCCATCAGTGGTATCAGAGCCTAGGCTTGTTTTCAATTATACTTGATGCAAATTGCTGAAAAATGCTGAAAAAGTCGAATTTCGGGCATTCTGGGCACTGGACTCGCCGAGTCCACTGATGAACTAGCCGAGTCCATGAAGAAAATCATCCTACTCGACGACTAATTTGATACACTCGACGAGTAGGAGCCCCTGACAGCATATCTTCGAGTTTTTTGGCTAGAAATGGACTAGGAACATTACCATAAGCTGTTTTTGAACCTATAATCCTGTTTTTGATGTGGTAATGTTCATACTAATCCAATTTCAAAGATAATTGTCACTAGATTCATGTTTTGTATTAGTTTAGTGATTAGGCTAATTACATGAAAAAGTTTGATTAAATTATCTTGTTCTTATGAGTTGCTTAGATTAATAGAAAAGTTAATTGATTATGTGTTTTCAATCCATTTTAATCTAAGAGTTGATTCTAAAATGTGTTTTTGTAACTTGTCCTCAAGTTATATGAAAAGTCACATTTAAGTTTCATAAAACTCATAAAAGTTGGTAATGGTTACAAAAATGAAGAGTCTTGTCCTCAAGTTATGGAGGTTCAAGAGTCACTTCATTAAGTAATAAAATGTGTAACCTTAATTAATTCCATAAATTACAAAATAAAGAAAAGTTACATTCTTTTATTAGTTTAAAGTCTTCCATAACTTGTCCTCAAGTTATGGAACTTGAAGGGTTTTTTTTTTAATTAAAACTACTTTAAACACATAAGTTATGGAATTAATTAGTTTTGAATAGTTTCAAAACTTGCCCTCAAGTTTTGGAATTTGAAAAGTTTTCTCTTATGAATACTTTAATTCCAAGTTAGCCCTTAGAATTTTAAAAGTTAAAATTCAAACCTTATACTATTATTATAATTTTAATTATATAGATATGTATAAGATAAAGTCAATCTTACCGTTAGCAGGTCTCATTCACGAAGCCGGTCTATAAGGGGGGTATAAGGTTACTGCCTATAAAATGGCAGTTTAATGGGTGTCCACTCTCACCCACCGCTTCCTTGACTAGTGGAGGGTCGTTAGCCGAACGGGTAGGAAAGGACTATAATTCTCCCTTCATTAAAAGTATTAATGATAAATACTAAGTAACTAAACACTTGTACATTCCTAATCTTCGTTACTTAGGAAAATGTGAAAAGGTGCTAACCCATGAAATTACACTTTGTACCTTACCAAGTCATTAGTGGAGCGTGTGTGGTTAACCGACACACTAATAAGGACTAGTAAGAGTGGCAAAGGGTAACTTGACTCTATTATAGATCGGTGGAGCGTGTGTGGTTAACCGACACATCGATTAGGTGATAAAGTTAAGGGTACCAAGTCAATTTGCATGGTTATTCACACCTTGTTTGTGATCCTCGGCATCCCAGTCACAAACTTGAGAGCGCACAATCGAGATTCAAACATGCCATTGAAAGTTCAATGTATCTCAAAAGATCTAGGAGTTTCAAATCCAATTAAAACTTAATTATATTTCGTTTTTCATGGTGGAAATTGGTAAATCGTCATTTACCTACCTTCAACTATTTTATAACTTGGATTACGGCATCCCTCTTCCAGTTATAAATAGGTTGTTGGGTCCTAGCCTTAATATTTCATATTGGGTGTTATATTAAGGACTTTAAATCAACTCTCTTGAATATCTCCTAAAAGATGATCTTCCCAAATCTCTTGAAACAAGCTTTCCTAAATGAAGATGATGTCCCATGGAAATCATACTTCTTTCACCTCCTCCAATTATTCTCCCTAACCCACAAGTTCCTGAAAAGTTTAAGGTCACTCAAGCAAAGGTCTATATGTGATCACATCTTGGAGATGTAGTCAGATATTGACAAGCCGGGAGAGTTGGGTGTCAAAGTCTTGAGAAAGTTGGTGACTCAACTATTTTCTAAGTCACATAGTGAGTTCCTTTAGGACTCCTATGAAACAGACTATGACAAGACCCTTAATGATCTTATCTATTTGCTAAGATCAACTTCCTAAAACTTTATAGACATTGACAATGATGACCTTGGATATCCAGTAAAGCTCTCTTTTCCCAATGGAAAGGGATCGGCCATAGTCAACTCGGTTGACCAAATGGTAAAAAGAACGGCTAAGTCTGAGATAGTCCCATTATCAAGGGTCTATTGCCAAAGAAAGGGGCATGGGTTGCGAAGCTGCCAAATTTACCTAAGGATATTAAAGTCAATAAGTTTGACTCTACTTCGGGTAAAGTCCACTATCTAACTCTTCTAAGTTTCTATTCTGAGATTCTTGATACATGATGTGACTAGGTCACATGTTGATGTTTTAAGAATCAAAGAAAAAGTGAAGAAACTTAAAGAAAGAATATGCTGAATCTGATGGCATAGATGGATTTCTATCGCATAGTTTGAAGATCGGATTCTTGAGCTACTTCTTAAGAGTTATGATATATTGCTTAGGAATAAATAACAACAAAGTTTTCATGTGCTTTTGCATTGTAAGGATAGTTTTTCCGCAAAGTTTTAAAATAAAAGAATTTTTTTTTTTGATTTTATTTATTTTAAAATATCCTTACAATGGCATTTGTGAAAAACTTTTGTTGCTTATAAGATTCCATTAAGAGCAAGAGTGGAAATATGAATTTGATTCTTTCATTTGTGGTAGTGTCTAAATTTACCAAATAAGGAAAGATTCTCATCACCTAAGTTTCAGTTGGATAGAAACTTGGAATCATGCAAGTTGTATAGCATGATGAATAAGAACTTTCAAGCATTAGAAAAATTAAGACTAACTACTTGTTCACATGGATGTGTGAGTCAAGTAAAGGATCGAGTACACATTCTTGTGCACTGATCAAGCCCACCACAAATAATCGTTAAGACTATTCGTCATTATTTACTAAAATTCAGTAAATATGGTTATACTTACAGGCTTAAGTGTAATTCTGAGACATTGGAAAAGGTTTCAATGTATGGCAGAGCGAATAAGAAGAATCAACTTAGGCAGAAAGATAAAAGTTTCTCAAATTTGAAAAGATGGGAGAGTACTTTAGTATCATGTTATATAATCATCTTAATGATTAAGAGACCTTATCACAATTCATCCTCTAAGTGCATTCTGGTAGCTAAGAAGAAGAGCTATGAATTGTTGAAGTGGTTAAATCAAGAAGATGATTTATACTTCGTTCCAAAAACAATTCTTAGAGTTATACTCTAAGATTGTAACTTGAGTGACATGTCTTAAAGAAGGTTTAAAACACTTGTCAAATGTAAGAGTAAAAGTTTTCTACTCTTGTACATTTGAAATTGGTAAGTTGTGATGTTTTGGATAAAACAAAGACCAACTAAGGCCAATTGTGTGAAGTGTTTGTCTTGATTAGAATCCACACTATCTCTTGAATATCTGACAAGAAAGTCTTATATGTCAAGAGGACAGTGGGAGTCTTAAAGGTCTTGAAGGTCTCAAGAACTAATCAAGAATAAAACCTGAAGTTCTTCACTAGCACACGACTTGAGGTTTATAACCTATCGTGTCGACATATCTGTGCCTATTCAAGTTGGCTTTGCATAGGAGTTCTGAGAGTTCTCAATTGGTTGCACAGCTACTTGGAAGCAATGGCAGGCCCTTGAGCTGCCAAATGGCAAGAATTTAAGATTGCACAAGTTTAATCCATATAAGTGTGGATTTGTCAGTAACCTTGTCTTGTGATTATGGTTTTGACAAAATTCATATGGATAGGAACTCATACACCATAAAATCTAAGTGTCATAAGGTTTCTCTCTGATTCATGAAAATGATGGTGAGGAAACACTTTCACTAAGTAGATTTTAGCTAGATAGCAATTGTGATATTTGCATTCTCAAAGTCGTTAGTGGAGCGTGTGTGGTTAACCAGCACACTAACATGGACTTGTGAGAAGTGGTAAAGGTCTAAACAATCCAGACTATGATTACGGCATCCCTTTTCATAGTTCTTAAAATTGTTTAGACACACCTGTGAGCTATCTAAGATAAGGTGTATGATATTGATAAAGTTTTATCAAAGCAATCTAGTATCAGAAATCTGAACTTTGGTAAGAAAGTCAATAAAGTATTGATTTCTAGAAGTCCAGCTGATTTCTGATTACATGTCAAAGCTAGTGGGAGCATGAGTGTTATGCTAATAATCATCATGTTAGTGGGAGCATGATAATTATGATAAAGATTGCAAGTTAGCAATGTTAATTATAGAGAACAAAGTTTCAATTCGTGAGGCTGCAGGGGTTGAAAAAGTTGTTTTGCTATAATTAAGCGAGAGGAAATTATACTTCATTTCAATTCTAAAAGCTTAGATTGAGTTTTTAAGTCGTATTTAGTCAAGGATATATATATGTATTTCATGTTGGAATGACTCAACATAAGGAAATTCTATATATGGGTCCATTATTTGCGTTCTAAAATTCGATTATGATTACGGCATCCCTTTTCATAATCTGAATTATGAGAACTTTGCAAATAGAAATGGAAATGTTATAGCAAAAGACTGGTTTAGTCTTTATGTGAGACATCATGACTCGTGTCCCATATGCTTCGGATATAGGATCGATTACATGTGCTATATTTATCCTTTCTAAAATTTTCCAAATGCCTGGGGCATTAAGAAGGGAAAAGGTCTAGAACTGGATATGACTAAAAGGATTAAGCAATTGTCGAGGACAATCTAAGGTTTACCAAAGATTGGTTGCTCAAGGACAGTTGGAAGTATAGTGTTAATTCTGGAAGGACCATATTGACATAATCTGTAAGGAGGCAACTCTTGTTCAGAAGTGATAGTCAAAATGGAATATGGAAATGTTTCAAAGTTGGAAATTATTCAATCTGTGTAAGATTAGGAAACTTAATGCAAGAAGGATGTTTCCAAGGAGTTGATCTCCTTGGAATGCTCTGTAATGGTTGTTGTCAAGTCTTTCTGACTCTGTGCATAATCATTACAGGAGGATCAATGCATATAAGTTTAGAATTTAACAGATTTCAGTAAATGGCATGAATTTGGAATTCTTGCATTTGCAGTAAGGATTTGGGACTGTGAAAGAGGATCATTGGAGTTATGTTCAATTGATCTAATTCACAAAGTGAAGATCATAGACAAACATAGTATGCATACTTGGTGTATGGCATGACTAGTGTTTAGAAAACATAGTGTACATGCTTGGAGCATGGGACAACTATTGTTTTAAATTCAAGAATAAAGTTGATAGCTGAAACAGTATACAATGAATAATGTGTAATCATATGGTGAAAAATAAAAGGTGTTTTATTTATGTTCATAGGTTTTGATACCATATTAGATTCTATTATTATTGTGTTTCATTTTGCATGTTTTGACTTCCAGAATAATTTGGTCGTTCTTCCTGATTGACTAAGTTATTCAAACTATCCACAGTCGGTCATATGTTGGAAGTAGATATGAATCAAGACTGTCATGGGTTGGCTTGTAGAGGTCTAAGATGTTGGACAAGGGGCTACAACACTCATGAGTGCTCATAAGTTCTGAGTATTGGATTCAACCCGCGCTCATTGGAATCACTTCATGGATTTTATCACGAGTGATCATGAGACGATAATATCTTATATTCTTCAAACCTAGAGATATGAGTTGTTACTATGAGTTGGTTGTACATTGATTTCATGAAAACGCATTCGGTAACTCGGTGTTATAAAACGTGCCTTTGTGTATGATTCAACAAGTAGTAGAACAAGCCATATGAGTCGAAGTTTATCCATTCCTTTTACCTTCGGGATAAAAGAGATATCTGTGGGCCCCTCGATGATTTGGTGATGACAAATGTAAGTGCTCGGCCGGGCCTGGACTGATTTGATTTGTTCAATTAGTCAGTCGTCATAAATCGGAAATCGGGAAACAACAAATGGACAGAGAGAATGATTATAATCCATGTCTCAGTCTATATGATATCTAGAATGGAGGAATATATGATCCTTTATCTAATGGACAAGTCATTGACAAAGGTCAGAGTTCATCTACAAGCTCAGAGTTCGACAGCGGCTTTTGAGAGCTACGATTGCCAGTTGGTTCCTGAAGTCATACGCAATAATAGTTTTAGACTTATCCAAGTGGGAGACTGTTGGATTAGTGTCTAAGTCCATAACTATAATTGGTATGTACTTGACCCGACTCGGCATGGTCCATTTGGGTTGCTTGGCATCGGAACATTTGGATAGACTGTTTATGAGGAAAAGACATTTTGTAACATATTAATATATTATAAGTTCTAATATATTAATATGAAATCATGTTATTTAATTAGTATTGATCAAGAATTAATTTGGACTTAATTTAGTGATCAAAAAGAGACTAATTAAATATATGGGGATTGATTGTGTAAATCATTCATTCTTATATATGTGGGCTTATGATCCAAGATTCCTTTATGTTGGGTTTAACCCATGTGGTGATCCATGGATACTCCATGGAGGTTAAAACCCTTGGAGCATAAGGAATGGGTAAAGTCATGAGTTACATGGTGTAACCCTAATAGCCACACTATATAAGAACCCCTTTAGTTCAAGAAATGGGCACTAGTGATACATATTTTGAGGGCTAGCCGATTTGAACATGTATGTCTTCTTCTCATGGTTATTCCAAGAGTTCATGATGTTGTGTGAACCATTTGAGGTGTCACACTTGGGGCACTAGGCTCTCAAGCTTCATGGAGTCAAGCAACAACAACAAGGTATGTATTCTATCTATTTTAGTATCCTAGTATCAATGTTTTGGTATGCTAGTTAGGATAATACCTTGGATAATCATATTTGCATGTATAATAGAGAAAACATAGATCCAAGGTATTTAGGGTTGCATGTACACTTAGGAGTGTTAGAATGCTCAAAACCCATCAAAACACACATATATTCTCGGTCTTGGGATTTAAGGCTACATAACTTTTTATAAGGAAAATAAGGGATTTTCTTGAAATATACATTATAAAGCACCAGGTTTACACAAAATGGCTTTCATGATATTAAAACTACGTTTCATCTAGAATTGTTAGACTTCAGCTATAATTGCTAAGTGTACATGTTAGAGTTATTTATGAATTTAGTCGCAATCGACTTAGAATTGGTGGGCCCGCCTTACTTCCTGTTCCTTGTTTGGTTGTGGACCTAGGGCAGACCCATTATATTCGACGGTTTATTTAACTTAAATTTTATATAACTTATATACACTGGGTGATTATAGAAGTAATCTACAGGTCTTTCAAGGGTACATTATTGCATAACATAGGAGCTTTCATTTCACACTTAATAAAGAAAATATTGAATTTTCTGGAATCATACTCTATCGCTTTTAAAAGGAAAATGGCTTCTTTCTCAAATAAAACTCTTATGAACTCACCAACTTAATTGTTGACACTCTTTCAAAACTACTTGTATTCTCAAGAAATCAGTGAAACAGGAAATCAACAGCTTTTGAGGATGGGACGTTAAATCGTCAAACATTTCATTTTGTCATCATAGTCTAATTGATTTGAAACATGTAAACACATACTATGGTGTAACTTGTTTTCAATTATATCTAGGATGGTTGTATTTACTTTGCGCACTATTATACCCGTTGTTGTGATACTATAAATGAAGTCCTCCACCCCCGGACGTTTCCGCTATCCTTGGTTTGGGGGTGTGACAAATTGGTATCAGAGCATTGTTTATAGTGAACTAAGTATATCGAACCAAATAAGATATACAAACTATAAATGCATTGGGACTAAAGTCTCTGATTTAAACATTTTCAAATAACTATACTTTTAGAAATATATAGTTTCTTGTTAAAAGTATAAGTACATACATGCATACTGTAACACTCGTGTTTCTAGCCTAGGCATTTATATTAAGGTGATAGTCTAGGTTAACCTTTGTAACTCATTTTGAAGAAATGAAAAAGGAATTATGTGAATTCTATGTGTTTTATGTGTTTTATGCTTAATTACTAGGAGTTAATTAATTAAGAATAAAAATGAGCGTCGAAAATAAATTTTTAGATAAAGTCAATATCTATTAACAAAGTTGTAGTGGTCGTGACAAGGATTACGGATATATAAAGAATGCCGAAATCCGAGTTATAACGAAGAAGTTATGACCTGTCGAAGTTTCGCGATAAACCGGCACGGTGTCGAATGACGTAAAAAGTGAGTTTTTGATAAACTACTTTTTAGCCTTAGTGATCTAAACGAAACTCGTAGTGTTCGTTAAACCTAGAGTATGTATAAAAAGAACAACCAAATCTGACTTCGTATGAGGAAGTTATGATTTTTCTAAGTTTTAGCTTAGTAGTAGACAACTAAAAACTCGAATTTTAGATCGAGTGATTTTTAGCCAACACAACCTAAACGAGAATCAAAGGTCTTGTAAATAGTAGCACAACGGTAAAAAGTCTGACGAAAACGGACGTCGGATGAAGAAGTTATGAATTTTTAACGGATTTTCTGTCCCGGTCTGTTAAAAATAATAATATAAAAATTAAATCAAAATTAGCCGACGAAGTCTAAACGAAAGTTGTAGAGCGTAATTTTACCTACGCGTGCATATAAAGAACGTCAAAAACGGAGCTCGTATGCGAAAGTTATGGATTTTAGAAGTTTTTGCACAAAAATCGAGAAAATTCGCATAGTCACGTTGTTGCCACGTCACCCTCGCTTAGAACGTGCCACGTGTCCGAAATCAGTGAGTCATGCGAGCTACGTGGCGAAATCTTCTGAGTCATCCGAAGACGTGTCGCGATCCTTCCGAGTCCGAAGCCGCGGTCCACTAAGAATCCGACGCGTGCCCTTTGGTGCGTGTCCGAACCCTCGCAAGGCTGCCACGAACCATCCCTACTACGGACCTAGACTTCGGTCCAATCACAAGAGGCCAGCAGCCCCTTCGCACATGCAGCCCTCGTGCGAGTCATCCCCCTGCGAGCTTCGGATCTTCGCCACCTGAGGCTTCTCAGCCATTGGATCAGGAGCTTCGGCCCCTATAATTAGGAGGGTGCAAGACCTCCCGGGGGTATTTTGAAAACTTGTCAATTTTAGCCCCTAAACCCATATTTCTTTCATTCTAACTTCCCCCAAAGCCCCGGTATCAATTATAAGCCCCGGAATACGCCACGAAGTGCCCGAGAAGCCCGGAAAATTTATCTTTTCGGTTTCGAAGCCCGACCCTTCGTAGAGCCCGGTTTCTCAATAAAACTCCCGGTTTTATTAGAAACAATCGTTTTAGGAAACGAATTGCTGCCCGATTTTCATTAAATCAGGTGAGTGTGTCGTTACTTTCACCTTACACATAGATATGAAGTATTTTATATAAAATACGTGATGTGTGAATATTTATTGTTTGTTTATTTGAGTTGGATGTTAAAGGAGTGATTTATACATGTTTTTAAATAATTTAAACTGTATATGTATTTTTATCTATAAAAAATGTTGGGTAAAACATGGGTAGATGAAATAATGGGTGTGTGATGAAAGGTGAGTTTGATAAATGAGATGATCAGTGATATAGATCATAAGTTGAGGGTGAGTGGTGAAAGGAGATCATAAGTTGAGGGTGAGTGGTGAAAGGAGATCATAAGTTGAGGGTGAGTGGTGAAATATGAGATAAGCCCTTACCCAAACGGTGACCCCCGTTATTCAGCAGAGTAGGGATGACAACCATGGACTATTCTAGACGGTCTGTGGAACACTAGCAGGCTTGCAACCTGTAGGTGTATGAACTATACGTTCATCAGGAGTACTCTAAAAACCCATTGACATGTATGACAGGGGTGAATACTGTTAATAAATAAGAGCTATGAATTTAGCACCTGTTGTATAAACCATGGTGATGGTGTGACCTTGTGCCTATTCCTTAGGATGAATCCTTAGGAAGGAGTGATAGGTGAATCTTAGGGTAAACCCTTAAGAAATTAATAAGATAATGGGGTTGGGGTAATTTGGTTGACTGATTGATGTTTAAGCATAATAAATTTATGTATTGTGGGTTGAAAACCCTATATGCTCACCAGGCTTCCAAGCCTGACCCACTCAGCTTTTTATGACTACAGGTAGTGGACCCCGAGCATAGTCGGATGATGATGATGACTGATTTTGGATTATAGGCCAGTAGTTATAAATAACTGTTGTAAGGCTTATAATTTCTTGTTTATGCTTTTGATCTGTATCGGAACATGACATCCCGAGGTTTTGATATAAAAGGAAATTATATAATTCTTAAAGAAAGGTTTTGACAAACTTTTATCATGTTTTGTTTTTGGGGACCAATTCCGCAACATCTTTTAAAAAGATTCTCTGATTTTATTTTAAAAAGCATAAATTAAATCGGTCTTTTCTGGCCGAGAAATTAGGGGATGTCACAGTTGGTATCAGAGCATTAGTTTAAGCGAACTAAGAAATTGTAGGATTTCTAGACTTAAACTTAGAATGCTAAGTGATGATTGTGAGATGAGTGTCTACCATATTTTAGACACGAGCACTAGTTTATTTTAGGAAAGATGCCTAAAATGCTTTTATGTGCTAAATGCTATATGTTTGCCATATATGCCATTGATTGTTCGGATCTATGGTCTGTTGCCGACCGGACCTGGAAACCTTATGTGTGTAGGATTCTAAGCGTATGACTACGATATTAGAACTAACATATAAATGTTTCAGAGTAATAACGAAGATTTAACGTCTATCGAAATTAAAGATCTAAATTCACCTACGATTGGTGTATAGATCGAAATGGCGAGCACGAAAAGTGAATTCGGAAACGATAATCCGCAGCCTGAGCAAATCACGATGGCTGGGGTGCAGGCAATGGTGCGTACGATGTTGGATCAACAGATGGAAGAAACAAAACGTTTACTTCAACAAAGTAAGGATGAACTTACTGTGCCAGTACGTCAGGCATCTGTTCTTGAGGCAACTATTAGGGTTGCTAAGTCTATTGAAGAAATGATCAATGACAAGACCGCCAACAAGGTTGAAGTTGGCAAGAAGAGGAAATTTGAGGGGTCTTCAAGGCCCATCAAGAGCAACATATCCTCAAGGTCTGGCAAAAGAAGAGGTAAAGGAAGATGGTGCGGAAAGTGCAAAAATAAACACTCTGGGAATTGTGACGGGAAGGTGAGGTGCTTTAGGTGTGGAGAAATAGGGCATTATGCCAATCACTGTACGATTCCCAAGAGGGTGTGTTATGTATGTAAGGAAGAAGGCCATATTTCTAAGGACTATCCGAAGAAAAATGAAGTAACAAGGCCAAGTGCACCGCCAACGCCAAGGGAATTTCAGAATATCCTTGACAAAGCAATTAATAATGCTAGGAAGTAGAAGTAAAGACTTGATACCCGAAGATCAAGTTACGAAGTAATAATGTGAATAGTAACAAGTGGTTTAGCCTATTAGAGGCATAGTATAGGGTAAACTTGAACCTTTGTGTAATCATTTCAAGGAAATAATATAAACCCTGGTTTTGTCATCTGATGAATGGAATGGTTGGTGTAATTCTTGAAGTTGTCCCAATCGTCTGTAATTTCCATCACCAACCAAGTTGAAGCAGAATTGATGATTGAAGATACGCATGGAAGAAGTCCTAGTGGAGTCTAGGAAAATTTTATGATTAATTGGACACATTCGTATGTGTTAAATTGTTTTGTGATTTTAGGACTTGGGGACTGCGAGACCGTACTTGGGACGAGTATGAGTAGGTGTGAATAGTAGTAGAGATCTATACTACTGGAAGCACAGGACTCACACTTGGATCAGGGAAAGTCACAAGGTTACCAAGGAACTAGTAATTGATTCCGTCTTATTCTAGTCTGTCGTTACCATCGTTTCGGTAATGACTAAGAAGATGACTGTTATTCCGACCATAGTGGTCATATCAAATTAAGTCCGACTAAGATGAGTTTATTATGCGGTTCAGAGAACCAAGTTCGATGTAGTATTTGACTTAAGCCAGAAGATTGAAGTGAGAAATGATCAAAGCGATCAATAGAAGTATCGCACTCATTGTTAAAGAAGTTGGTAGTTAGAAATGATACATGTTGAACTGTAATTGTATCACATTAGAACATGAAGGAAGGTATAGTTTGCTCCGAAATTTGTCCTTAGGAGATCTGAGTCTAAGTAGTGCAGTATACAATGAGAGATCATTAGAACATGACCCATCGGTCTGTTACAATAAACGAAGGAAAATACTTATTCTAAGAAGAAGAAGGAGTCCTCAATAAGGATTTATTTTGTAACTCGAAGGTTACGATTGAAAGTCCTATGGAGATCTGAAGCTTTTTAGGATTAGCTAGATATTATCGCTGATTTATCCAAGGCTTTTCTTCGATCGCGACTCCATTGACAGCTTTGACCCACAAAGGAGCTGTCTATACTTGGAATAAGAAGCATAGGAAGCTTTGAGAAGTTAAAGAAGAAGTTGTGTGAAACACCGATTCTTTCGTTACCTGAAGGAGTTGATGACTTCACATTTTATAGTAATGCCTCTGGAGTTGGGTTAGGTTGTGTTCTGACCCAAAGGAATAAAGTGATAGCGTATGCATCGAGGCAATTGAAAGAGCATGAAAAGAACTACCCCACTCATGGTCTGGAGTTGGCAGCGGTAGTATTCGCCTTAAAGGTATGGAGAAGGAATTGAACATGAGGCAACGGCGCTGGCTAGAGTTACTCAAGGATTACGACTGTGAGATACTTTACCACCCTGGTAAAGCAAATGTTGTTGCTAATGCTCTCAGTCGGAAGGTAAATCTTGAAAAGAAAAGGCCAAGAGAGTTGAGAATTGAAGTTGTCTCGACAATTGTGAAAGCTCAAGAGGAAGCTTTAGAGAGAAATGACCGAAAGGAGGAACGTTTGGGAAAAACGTTGGTGTTTGATACAAACGGTCAAGGACTGAAGGTATTCAAAGATAGGATTTGGGTACCTAAGGCGGGAGGAGTAAGAGATCTTCTGATGGAAGAAGCTCACAAAACCATGTACTCGATTCATCCCGGCAGTACGAAAATGTATAGGGATCTAAAACCCTATTACTGGTGGCCGACGATGAAGCTCGATGTTGCAAAGTATGTGGCCGAGTGTGTAACTTGTGCTAGGGTTAAGGCACAACATCAGAAACCGTATGGGAGTTTAGAACCTTTGCCTATACCCATGGGCAAATGGGAAGACATCACTATGGATTTTGCGACTAAACTGCCCAGAACAAGGAACGGTCACGACATGATTTAGGTGGTCGTTGATCGCTTCACTAAGAGTGCGCATTTCATAGCAGCCAACGAGAAATGGTCTATGGATAAACTTGCGAATTCTTATGTGAAGGAAATTGTGAGGCTTCACGGTGTTCCGTTAACGATTGTATCCGATCGTGACAGCCGTTTTACCTCAAGGTGTTGGAGGAGTCTGTAAGAGGAATTGGGTACCAAGTTGTGTTTAGATACAGCTTACCATCCGCAAACCGATGGTCAGAGCGAATAAACGATTCAAACGTTGAAGGATATGCTGAGGGCATGTACCCTGGAATTCCAAGGTAACTGGGATGAACATTTACCTTTAGTAGAATTTTTCTAGGGTAATAGTTTCCACTCAAGCATCAAGATGGCACCTTATCACGCTTTGTATGGGGAAAAGTGTTGAATGCCGTCATGTTGGCTGGAAGCTGAGGAAAAGCAGTTTATGGGACTTGAAATAGTCCATTAGACTGCTAAAAAGTTGAAAGTGATTAGGGAAAGGATGTTAGCTGCTCAATAGAGCTATGCTGACAAGAAAAGACAACCGATATCATTCGAAGTTGGAGATTCGGTTTTACTTAAAGTCTCGTCATGGAAGGAACTTATAAGGTTTGGTAGAAGGGGAAAATTGAGTCCAAGGTTTATTGGACCATTTAAAGTTCTTCGGAGGATCGGGAATCAAGCTTACAAGCTAGAATTACCGGAAGAACTGGAGGGTATTTATAACACATTTCATGTGTGTTATTTGAGGAAGTTCACAGGAGATGTGCCCGACATAATTCCGATTTCTGAGTTAAGGTTAGATGAAAACAAGAGGTTGATTGAAGAACCTGAGGCAATCGTTGACCGTAAGACTATGAATTTGCGATGCAAGATGGTTGATTTAGTGCTTGTGCGCTGGAAACATACGAATGGACCAAATCTCACCTGGGAAACGGAGAGTGACATGATGAGTCGCTACCCGCAGTTGTTTGGTGATATGTGATTCCGGGGACGGAATCATCCTAAGGGGGAGAGAATTGTAACACTCGTGTTTCTAGCCTAGGCATTAATATTAAGGTGATAGTCTAGGTTAACCTTTGTAACTCATTTTGAATAAATGAAAAAGGAATTATGTGAATTCTATGTGTTTTATGTGTTTTATGCTTAATTACTAGGAGTTAATTAATTAAGAATAAAAATGAGCGTCGAAAATAAATTTTTAGATAAAGTCAATATCTATTAAGAAAGTTGTAGTGGTCGTGACAAGGATTACGGATATATAAAGAATGCCGAAATCCGAGTTATAACGAAGAAGTTATGACCTGTCGAAGTTTCGCGATAAACCGGCACGATGTCGAATGACGTAAAAAGTGAGTTTTTGATAAACTACTTTTTAGCCTTAGTGATCTAAACGAAACTCGTAGTGTTCGTTAAACCTAGAGTAGGTATAAAAAGAACACCCAAATCTGACTTCGTATGAGGACGTTATGATTTTTCGAAGTTTCAGCTTAGTAGTAGACAACTAAAAACTCGAATTTTAGATCGAGTGATTTTTAGCCGACACAACCTAAACGAGAATCGAAGGTCTCGTAAATAGTAGCACAACGGTAAAAAGTCTGACGAAAACGGACGTCGGATGAAGAAGTTATGAATTTTTAACGGATTTCCTATCCCGGTCTGTTAAAAATAATAATATAAAAATTAAAGTAAAAATTAGCTGACGAAGTCTAAACGAAAGTTGTAGAGCGTAATTTTACCTACGCGTGCATATAAAGAACGTCAAAAACAGAGCTCGTATGCGAAAGTTATGGATTTTAGAAGTTTTTGCACAAAAATCGAGAAAATTCGCATAGTCAAGTTTTTGCCACGTCACCCTCGCTTAGAACGTGCCACGTGTCCGAAATCAGTGAGTCATGCGAGCTACGTGGCGAAATCTGCTGAGTCATCCGAAAACGTGTCGCGATCCTTCCGAGTCCGAAGCCGCGGTCCACTAAGAATCCGTCGCGTGCCCTTTGGTGCGTGTCCGAACCCTCGCAAGGCTGCCACGAACCTTCCCTACTTCGGACCTAGACTTCGGTCCAATCACAAGAGGCCAGCAGCCCCTTCGCACATGCAGCCCTCGTGCGAGTCATCCCCCTGCGAGCTTCGGATCTTCGCCACCTGGAGGCTTCTCAGCCATTGGATCAGGAGCTTCGGCCCCTATAAATAGGAGGGTGCGAGACCTCCCGGGGGTATTTTGAAAACTTGTTAATTTTAGCCCCTAAACCCATATTTCTTTCATTCTAACTTCCCCCAAAGCCCCGGTATCAATTATAAGCCCCAGAATACGCCACGAAGTGCCCGAGAAGCCCGGAAAATTTATCTTTTCGGTTTCGAAGCCCGACCCTTCGCAGAGCCCAGTTTCTCAATAAAACTCCCGGTTTTATTAGAAACGATCGTTTTAGGAAACAAATTGCTGCCCGATTTTCATTAAATCAGGTGAGTGTGTAGTTACTTTCACCTTACACATAGATATGAAGTATTTTATATAAAATACGTGCTGTGTGAATATTTATTGTTTGTTTATTTGAGTTGGATGTTGAAGGAGTGATTTATACATGTTTTTAAATAATTTAAACTGTATATGTATTTTTATCTACAAAAAATGTTGGGTAAAACTGTTGGATTAATGTCTAAGTCCATAACTATAATTGGTAAGACTTGACCCGACCCGGTATGGTCCATTTGGGTTGCATGGCATCATGCATTTGGATAGACTATAATGAGAGAAATAACACTTAAGGTTGGTTAATATATTATAAGTTCTAATATATTAATAAGGTTATTTAATTAGTATTGATCAAGAATTAATTTGGAATTAATTAAGTGATCAAAAGGAGACTAATTAAATATATGGGTTGATTGTTTAAATCATTCATTCTTATATATGTGGCCTTGTGATCCAAGATTCCTTATGTTGGACTAAGTCCATGGGGTGACCCATGGATATGTTGGATTAATGTCTAAGTCCATAACTATAATTGGTAAGACTTGACCCGACCCGGCATGGTCCATTTGGGTTGCATGGCATCATGCATTTGGATAGACTATAATGAGAGAAATAACACTTAAGGTTGGTTAATATATTATAAGTTCTAATATATTAATAAGGTTATTTAATTAGTATTGATCAAGAATTAATTTGGAATTAATTAAGTGATCAAAAGGAGACTAATTAAATATATGGGTTGATTGTGTAAATCATTCATTCTTATATATGTGGGCTTGTGATCCAAGATTCCTTATGTTGGACTAAGTCCATGGGGTGACCCATGGATACTCCATGGAGGTTAAAATCCATGGAGCATAAGGAATGGGTAAAGTTATGAGTTACATGGTGTAACCCTAATAGCCACCATATAAAAGAATCCCATGGCTCAAGAAATCGTGCACTAATGTGTGAGTGTGAGGGCTAGACGATTTCAAGGAGTGTTCAAGTTTCTCTCAAGTTATTCCAAGTGTATTTGGTGTTGTGTGAACCATTTGAGGTGTCACACTTGGGGCACTAGGCACTCAAGCTTCATGAAGACATTCTACATCAAAGAGGTATGTATTCTATCTTGTTATATTTATTATTTTGTATGCTAGATTAGGATAATACCTTGGATGTTCATAATTGTATGTATAATAGACAAAACATAGATCCAAGGTATTTAGGGTTGCATGTACACTTAGGAGTGTTAGAATGCTCATAACCCAACAGTGGTATAAGAGCCTAGGCTTGTTTTCTTGTTATACTTGCAAAAGTAGCTGAAAAAATCGAGTTAGATGCATATATTCGATTGTTTTGGCTGGAATTGGACTAGGAACATTACCCTAAGATGTTTTTGGACTTATAAACTTGTTTTTGATGTGGTAATGTTCATGCTAATCCAATTTCTAAGATAATTGTCATAATTTCAAGATTTGTATTAGTTTGTATGTTCATGCTAATTTCTTGAAGATTGATGATTTGAATTATCTTGTTCTTATGAGGTTCTTAGATTAATAGAAAAGTTGTGTGAAATAGTTGTTTTCAATCCATTTTAATCTAAGAGTTGATTCCAAAGTGTGTTGTTGTAACTTGTCCTCAAGTTATATGAAAAGTCACATTTAAGAATCATAAAACTCATAAAAGTTGGCAAAGGTTACAAAATGAAGAGTCTAGTTCTAATTAAATGGTTTTATGACTCCATAACTTGTCCTCAAGTTATGGAGGTTCAAGAGTCTCTTCATTAAATTAAAAAAAAAAAAGTGTAACCTCAATTAGTTCCATAAGTTACAATAAAAAAAAGTTATTTTTTTTATTAATTAGTTTAAAGTCTTCCATAACTTGTCCTCAAGTTATGGAACTTGAAGAGTTTTTTTTTTTAATTAAAACTACTTTAAACTCATAAGTTATGGAATTAATTAGTTTTGAATAGTTTCAAAACTTGCCCTCAAGTTTTGGAATTTGAAAAGTTTTCACTTATGAATACTTTAATTCCAAGTTAGCCCTTAGAATTTTAAAAGTTAAAATTCAACCCTTATACTTTATAATATTATAAGTTAATAATATTTATATATATGTATAAGAGTAAAATCAGTCTTACCGTTAGTAGGCCTCATTCACGAAGCCGGTCTATAAGGGGGGTATAAGGTTACTGCCTATAAAATGGCAGTTTAATGGGTGTCCACTCTCACCCACCGCTTCCTTGACTGGTGGAGGGTCGTTAGCCGAACGGGTAGGACAAGGACTATAATTCTCCTTTCATTAAAAGTATTAATGATAAATACTAAGTAACTAAACTCTTATTAATACCCAATCTTAGTTACTTAGGAAAATGTGAATTTGGTGCTAACCCATGAAATTACACTTTGCACTTTGCTTAAGTCGTTAGTGGAGCGTGTGTGGTTAACCGGCACACTAACCTGGACTTAACAAGGTAGGCAAAGGGTAACTTAATATTTATCATAGTATCGGTGGAGCGTGTGTGGTTAACCGGCACACTGATTAAGGAGTAAATATTAAGGGTACCAAGTATATTTGCATGGTTATTCACACCTTGTTTTGTGATCCTCAACATCCCAGTCACAAAACCTGAAGGGCACACTCGAGATTGAAACATATCTTTGAACAGTTCAATGAATCTCAAAGATCTAGGACTTTCAAATCCAATTAAAACCTAATAAATTATTTCGTTTTTCATGGTGGAAATTGGTGAATCGTCATTCACCTACCTTCAAATATTTTATAGCTTGGATTACGACATCCCTCTTCTAAGTTATAAAATATTTTATAGCTTGGATTTTAACCTCCATGGAGTATCCATGGGTCACCCCATGGACTTAGTCCAACATAAGGAATCTTGGATCACAAGCCCACATATATAAGAATGAATGATTTACACAATCAACCCATATATTTAATTAGTCTCCTTTTGATCACTTAATTAATTCCAAATTAATTCTTGATCAATACTAATTAAATAACCTTATTAATATATTAGAACTTATAATATATTAACCAACCTTAAGTGTTATTTCTCTCATTATAGTCTATCCAAATGCATGATGCCATGCAACCCAAATGGACCATGCCGGGTCGGGTCAAGTCTTACCAATTATAGTTATGGACTTAGACATTAATCCAACAGTCTCCCACTTGGATAAGTCTAAAACTATTATTGCGTATGACTTCAGGAACCGATCAGCAATCGTAGCTCTCAAAAGCTTCTGTCGAACTCTGACCTTGTCGATGAACTCTGACCTTTGTCAATGACTTGTCCATTAGATAAGGGATCATATATTCCTCCATTCTAGATATCATATGGACTGAGACATGGATTATCAATCATTCTCTCTGTCCATTTGTTGTTTCCCGATTTCCGATTCATGATGACTGACTGATTGAACAAATCAAATCAGTCCTGGCTTGGCCAAGCACTCACATGTATCATCTTTAAATCATCGAGGGGCCCACAGATATCGCTTTTATCCCGAAGGTAAAAGAAATGGATAAACTTCGACTCATATGGCTTGTTCTACTACTTGTTGAATCATACACAAAGGCACGTTTTATAACATCGAGTTACCAATGCGTTTTCGTGCAATAAATGTATAACCAACTCATAGTAACAACTCATATCTCTAGGTTTGAAGAATATAAGATATTATCGTCTCATGATCACTCGTGATAAAATCCATGAAGTGATTCAAATGAGCGCGGGTTGAATCCAATACTCAGAACTTATGAGCACTCATGAGTGTTGTAGCACCACTTTGTCCACCAACTTGGACCTCTACAAACCAACCCATGACAGTCTTGATTCATATCTACTTCCAACATATGACCGACTGTGGATGGTTTGAATAACTTAATCATTCAGAAAGAGCGACTTAGTTATTCTGGAAGTCAAAACATGCAAAGTGAAACACAAGAATAAATGAATCAAATATGGTATCAAACCCTATGAATATAAATAAACACTTTTATTTATCACCATACTGATTACTCATTATTCATTGTTTCGGTTTTATCAACTTTATACTTGAATTTAAAACAATAGTTGTCCCATGCTCCAAGCATGTACACTATGTTTTCTAAACACTAGTCATGCCATACACCAAGTATGCATACTATGTTTGTCTATGATCTTTACTTTGTAAAATAGATCAATTGAACATCACTCCAATGATCCTCTTTTCACAGTCCCAAATCCTTACTGCAAATGCAAGAATTCCAAATTCATGCCATTTACTGAAATCTGTTAGATTCTAAACTTATATGCATTGATCCTCTTAATGATTATGCACGAAGTCAGAAAGACTTGACAACAATCATTACAGAGCATTCCAAAGGAGATTAGCTCCTTGGAAACATCCTTCTTTCATTAAGTTTCTGTTAAGCAAAAGGCTAAGACCCAACAAACTATTTTATAACTTAGAAGAGGGATGCTGTAATCCAAGCTATAAAATATTTGAAGGTAGGTGAATGACGATTCACCAATTTCCACCATGAAAAACGAAATAATTTATTAGGTTTTAATTGGATTTGAAAGTCCTAGATCTTTGAGATTCATTGAACTGTTCAAAGGCATGTTTCAATCTCGAGTGTGCCCTTCAGGTTTTGTGACTGGGATGCCGAGGATCACAAAACAAGGTGTGAATAACCATGCAAATATACTTGGTACCCTTAATATTTACCCCTTAATCAGTGTGCCGGTTAACCACACACGCTCCACTGATACTATGATAAATATTAAGTTACCCTTTGCCTACCTTGTTAAGTCCAGGTTAGTGTGCCGGTTAACCACACACGCTCCACTAACGACTTAAGCAAAGTGCAAAGTGTAATTTCATGGGCTAGCACCAAATTCACATTTTCCTAAGTAACTAAGATTGGGTATTAATAAGAGTTTAGTTACTTAGTATTTATCATTAATACTTTTAATGAAAGGAGAATTATAGTCCTTGTCCTACCCGTTCGGCTAACGACTCTCCACCAGTCAAGGAAGCGGTGGGTGAGAGTGGACACCCATTAAACTGCCATTTTATAGGCAGTAACCTTATACCCCCCTTATAGACCGGCTTCGTGAATGAGGCCTACTAACGGTAAGACTGACTTTACTCTTATACATATATATAAATATTATTAACTTATAATATTATAAAGTATAAGGGTTGAATTTTAACTTTTAAAATTCTAAGGGCTAACTTGGAATTAAAGTATGCATAAGTGAAAACTTTTCAAATTCCAAAACTTGAGGGCAAGTTTTGAAACTATTCAAAACTAATTAATTCCATAACTTATGAGTTTAAAGTAGTTTTAATTAAAAAAAAACTCTTCAAGTTCCATAACTTGAGGACAAGTTATGGAAGACTTTAAACTAATTAATAAAAAAAATAACTTTTTTTATTGTAACTTATGGAACTAATTAAGGTTACACTTTTTTTTTAATTTAATGAAGAGACTCTTGAACCTCCATAACTTGAGGACAAGTTATGGAGTCATAAAACCATTTAATTAGAACTAGACTCTTCATTTTGTAACCTTTGCCAACTTTTATGAGTTTTATGATTCTTAAATGTGACTTTTCATATAACTTGAGGACAAGTTACAAAAACACACTTTGGAATCAACTCTTAGATTAAAATGGATTGAAAACAACTATTTCACACAACTTTTCTATTAATCTAAGAACCTCATAAGAACAAGATAATTCAAATCATCAATCTTCAAGAAATTAGCATGAACATACAAACTAATACAAATCTTGAAATTATGACAATTATCTTAGAAATTGGATTAGCATGAACATTACCACATCAAAAACAAGTTTATAAGTCCAAAAACATCTTAGGGTAATGTTCCTAGTCCAATTCCAGCCAAAACAATCGAATATATGCATCCAACTCGATTTTTCAGCTACTTTTGCAAGTATAACAAGAAAACAAGCCTAGGCTCCGATACCACTATTGGGTTATGAGCATTCTAACACTCCTAAGTGTACATGCAACCCTAAATACCTTGGATCTATGTTTTCTCTATTATACATACAATTATGAACATCCAAGGTATTATCCTAATCTAGCATACAAAATAATAAATATAACAAGATAGAATACATACCTCTTTGATGTAGAATGTCTTCATGAAGCTTGAGTGCCTAGTGCCCCAAGTGTGACACCTCAAATGGTTCACACAACACCAAATACACTTGGAATAACTTGAGAGAAACTTGAACACTCCTTGAAATCGTCTACCCCTCACACTCACACATTAGTGCACGATTTCTTGAGCCATGGGATTCTTTTATATGGTGGCTATTAGGGTTACACCATGTAACTCATAACTTTACCCATTCCTTATGCTCCATGGATTTTAACCTCCATGGAGTATCCATGGGTCACCCCATGGACTTAGTCCAACATAAGGAATCTTGGATCACAAGCCCACATATATAAGAATGAATGATGTACACAATCAACCCATATATTTAATTAGTCTCCTTTTGATCACTTAATTAATTCCAAATTAATTCTTGATCAATACTAATTAAATAACCTTATTAATATATTAGAACTTATAATATATTAACCAACCTTAAGTGTTATTTCTCTCATTATAGTCTATCCAAATGCATGATGCCATGCAACCCAAATGGACCATGCCGGGTTGGGTCAAGTCTTACCAATTATAGTTATGGAATTAGACATTAATCCAACAGTATTGTCGTGAGCAGAGTTCATTTTACTCACAAGACCTTGTAGATTAGGTTTATGAGTATGCGTTGGTGCTACTCCCCTCCATGTGTAGGCCCGACCCTGCGAGTTATTGATTACACTAGTCGAGAGATTTATTTGCGGTCCAAACTTTTCCTTGCAATGATGTGGTGTAGACCTGCATCAGGCACAAAATTTTCTCTAAAACTAAATATACTAGAAACATACAAATGAAATAGGCATGCTAAATATTTCATTGGGAGCAATACTACCAAAAATTCATAAGTTTATTATATATAGACTCTCGTTATGAATTGTTTTCAGAACACCATAAAAATTGGAACACGATACACTCAGAACTAAGATAAACTTAGTGAGATAACTCCCGACATATAAACCCTTATTCAAGTCTCATTATCATCTCACTTTTTTTCAAACCTCATAATTGAGAGGTACCTTTTTCGTAGGCCTATAGGGTGCGATCATACCTGTTGGATATAGTGTCTAAGTCCATAACTTTATTTGGTATGAACTTGACCCGTCCCGGCATGGTCCATTTGGGTTGCATGGCATTGCAATACTTGGATTGACTAAATGAGAGAATAAGGCACTTATGATTATTAATATATGATAAGTTCTAATATATTAATAATAGTATTGATCAAGTATTAATCTAGTATTAATTTGGTGATCAAAATGAGACTAATTAAATATATAGGGTTGATTATGACAATCATCAATTCTTTTATGGTGGATTAATGATCCATGGTTTATGGGTTTGGTTGTAACCATATGGAGCTCCATGGATAGCCCATGGGAGTTACAAACCCATGGGTCATGAGAAATGAAGAGTCATGACAATTAGGGTTTACATTTCTAACTCCTAATTATGACACATTATAAAAGAAACCCTATAACATGCAAAATGTGCACTAAGTGTTTCTAGAGAGGGCATAACCGATTTTGAGGCTAAGTGACATTCTCTCAAGTTATTCCAAGTCTTGTGGTGTTGTGTGAAGCATTTGAGGCACAACATTTGGGGTGCTAGGCTCACAAAGTCTTGAAGGAATCCAAGCAACAACAAGGTATGTATTTCTACTAGTTTTATGTTCTATGTAATCCCCATGCCATGCTAGTTAGGAAATAACCTTGAAAAGAAATTTGCATGTATATAGAGAAAACATACATTCAAGGTTATTAGGGTTGCATGTACACTTAGGAAGTGTTAGAATGCTCAAAATCCATCAGTGGTATCAGAGCCTAGGATTGTTTTCTGTATACTTGATGCAAAACTGCTTAAAAATCGAAAATTCTGCACTCTGACGACTGGACTCGCCGAGTCCATGGGGAGGACTCGCCGAGTCCATGAACAAATTCATCCTACTCGATGAGTAGAATAATGCACTCGACGAGTAGGAGCGTGCTGAGCAGTTTTTTCGAGTTTTGTTGCTGGAAATGGATTAAGATCATTATCCCAATCTGTTTTCGACTTGTAAAATCTGTTTTTCAAAATGATAATGATTATGTTAACCCATTTTACATGACTTTTATCAATTTTCAAGTATTGTATATGTTTATATGATTTCTTGAAATTGCTTGACATGAATTTGTGTTCTTATGAGTTTTAGAAGATCATAGGAATTATGTGTAACCTCCATGTGTGTTTAATTCATGATCTTAATGGCAATGATGGTGTCCATAACTTGTCCTCAAGTTATGGATAACCAAAAGTCACTTCTTTAAATTGTGATTAAAGAACTAAAGAGGTTTCATAAAATGAAGAGTCTTCATTTTTATGAACCATTAAAACTCATAAGTTACAAATTGAAGAGACTTGGAATAGTTTCAAATCTTGCCCTCAAGTTTTGGAATTTGAAAAAGTCTTACACTTTAATACTTTAATTCCAAATTAAACCTTAGATTTTTAAAAAGTTTAAAAATCAACACTTATACTGTTATTATAATTTTATTATATAGATATGTATAAGAATATGTCATTCTTACCGCAAGTAGGCCTCATTCACGAAGCCAGTCTATAAGGGGGGTATAAGGTTGTTGCCTATAAAATGGTGACTTAATGGGTGTCCACTCTCACCCACCGCTTCCTTGATCGGTGGAGGGTCGTTAGCCGAACGGGTAGGATACGACTTTAAATACTCGTTAAAAGTATAATGAATTATAAAGTAACTATACATTATAAATTCCCAATCTTAGTTACTTTAGGAAAATGTGAAATTGGTGCTAGCCCATAAAATTACACTTTGTACCTTACCAAGTCATTAGTGGAGCGTGTGTGTTTAACCGACACACTAACATGGACTAGTAAGAGTGGCAAAGGGTAACTTGACTTTATTATAGATCGGTGGAGCATGTGTGGTTAACCGGCACATCGATTAGGTAATATTGTTGAGGGTACCAAGTCAATTTGTATGGTTATTCACACCTTGTTTGTGATCCTCGGCATCCCAGTCACAAACTTGAGAGGGCACAATCGAGATTCAAACATGCCATTGAAAAGTTCAATGTATCTCAAAAGATCTAGGAGTTTCAAAACCAATAAAACCTAATAACAAAATATTTCGTTCTTATGGTGGAAATTGGTAAATCGTCATTTACCTACCTTCAAATATTTTATAGTATGGATTACGGCATCCCTCTTCCAACTATAAATAGTTTGTTGGATCCTAGCCTTAATATTTCATTTGGGTGAATTATTAAGGATTCCTAATCTAATGAAACTTGTCTTTCTTTCCTTTTAGATGTCTTCCAACAATGTTTCTGGCTCAAACCCAACAAGCTCCTTTTCCCTTATGAACTTGTGTGGTAAGGTCATCTTTGATGGATCCAATTTCAATGAGTGGATCAGAAACATCAGAATGATTACCCGCTATGAGGACAAAGAATATGTCCTCGATAGGGAGCTTAAGGTTGTGAATGAAGCCACTGCTACTCCTGAAGAGTTTACGGAGTTTGTTGCACATGAAAAGGATGCTACTAAAGTAGCATGCATCATGATTGCCACCATGACTCCTGAACTTCAAAAATCCTATGAAGATTTCTACCCCTATGAGATGCACCTGGATCTGATGGAAAGGTACCATCAGAGCGCGCGTCAGGAGAGGTATGAAATCATCTCCTCCATGATAACCGCAAGGATGAAGGATGGTGAACCCATCACCGGTCACTTGCAGAAGATGCAAAGGTTCGTTGACTGGTTGCAGAAGCTAAATGTTGACTTTCCTGAGGAAATGGCGATTGACATCATTCTCCATTCCTTACCTCCAAGTTATGATCAGTTTCGTATGACTTATCATATGAACAAGGAGGAAGTCACACTTAGCAAACTTCAAGGACTCTTAAGGACAGCTGAAAATGGCCTTAAGGGTAAAGCGGTTGCTACTTCTACTCCTTCAACAGCCCCTGTTCTGGCTATTGGGCAGGGAAAGGGTAAGAAGAGGAAAAGCCCTTCGAAGGGTACCAAGGGTAAGACTCTTGATGGTTCCTCTTCAAGTGGGACAAAGAAAGGTCCCATTACTCCTTCTTTAAACCCAAAGGAAGCACAGTGCTTCTATTGCCAGGATAAGGGACACTTCAAGCGAAGTTGCCCCAAATATCTGCAAGATGTAAAGGATGGGAAGGTTAAACCCACCCATGCAGGTATTTACACAATATTGTCTAACAACTCATCTAATGCTAATTCTTGGGTGCGTGATACAGGTTGTGGTATTCACATTTGTACTGATTTGCAGGCACTAAGAAGAAGTGAGCAAGTGGAGCACGGGAAGATAAACTTAGTCATGGGCAACAGGAAAGCATCACATGTTACCAAGATAGGAGTTTATTCTTTATTGCTTAATAATGGGTTAATGTTAGATTTGAATAAGTGTTGTTACTCGCCCGAAATGGCGAGAAATATTATTTCTTTTCATGGCTTGTACAAACAAGGTTTTTCATTTTCATTTCATAATAAAAATGGTGCTATTAATGTTTATTACAATGATGTATTTTACTTTAAACCATTACCTTGTGATGGTGTATATGAAGCCGTGAATGTTGTAGACAATCTAGGAAATAATGTGTTGTATATTGATTCTTCAGATAGCTTGGATAAAGCATCCTTGTGGCATTGTCGTCTTGGATATGTTAACAAGAAGCGCATAGGCCAACTCCAAAAGGCTGGAGTCTTGGAATCATTTGACCTCAAGTCATATGATAGTTGCGAGTCTTGTTTACTTGGAAAAATGACAAAGTCACCCTTCACAGGTACTTGTGATAAGGGTGAAGGTTTGTTGGACCTTGTACACACGGATGTGTGTGGGCCCTTCAGAGTTGCTACAAGGGATGCTAATCGCTATTATGTGACTTTTACTGATGATTACAGTAGATATGGATATATTTACTTAATCAAGCATAAGTCAGAAACCTTTGAAAAATTCAAAGAGTTTAAGCAGGAAGTCGAGAATCAATTGGGCAGGAACATCAAGATGCTCCGATCCGATCGGGGAGGAGAGTATCTTAGCATTGAGTTCCTTGACTATCTTAAGGAATGTGGGATTGTCTCACAATTGACACCTCCCAGAATACCACAGTTGAATGGTGTAGCTGAGAGGCGCAATCGAACCTTGCTGGATATGGTTCGTTCCATGATGAGTCGAGCTTCGTTACCAATCTCTTTCTGGGGGTATGCCTTAGAGACTGCCGCCCATATCCTTAATCTAGTCCCTACTAAAAAGGTTGCCAAAACACCTCACGAGATGTGGACTGGGAAAGTTCCCAATTTGGACCACATCAAGATTTGGGGTTGTGAAGCTTTCGTGAGGCGTGAGACTCATGATAAGCTTGAACCTCGAAGTGAGAGGTGTATTTTCATCGGCTACCCACATAGATCCTTTGGTTACCTCTTCTACAGACCCAGTGATAATGTGGTCTTTGTAGCAAGAAGAGGAGTCTTTCGTGAGAGAGAATTCATAAGCCAAGGGGACAGTGGGAGGCAAATTGACCTTGAAGAGCTTCAAGAGTCAAGTGGTGAAGGAACCTCAAATGCTATCGACCAACCTGAGGAGGAAACTCCTGTTGATCCGATAGATGAGTCTGTACCTCCAAGACGTTCCACTAGGGTGAGGAACACACCTGATTTTTATTATGGTTATCACATCACCACTGAAGGTGATACATTTATTAGTGATAGTACACTAATAGATTTGGATGAACCTAATAATTACAGGGAAGCCATGGCAGGCCCTGAGTCTGCTAAATGGAAGGAGGCTATGGACAGCGAGATTCAGTCCATGTATGACAATCAAGTTTGGAACTTGGTTGACAATGTACCGGGTCGTAAGACAGTTGGGTGCAAATGGATCTTCAAGAAGAAGACCGACATGGATGGGAAGGTATATACTTACAAAGCGTAACTGGTTGCGAAGGGCTTTACTCAAACTCTGGGAGTTGACTATGATGAGACCTTCTCACCAGTAGCTAAGATTAAGTCTATTAGAGTATTGTTAGCCATAGCTGCATTTCATGATTATGAAATATGCAAAATGGATGTCAAAACCGCTTTCCTTAATGGAAAGTTGGTTGAGGATGTTTACATGGCTCAACCAGAGGGTTTTGTCGATACAAGTGTTGGATTAGTGTCTAAGTCCATAACTATTTTGGTATGTACTTGACTCGATTATGAGCATGGTCCTTTTGGGTTGCCTTCACCATAGCAATATGTAGGATGAATTAAGGAGAGAAAGGTTTAATTATGATTTATTAATATATTATAAGAATAATATATTAAAGGAGAAATCATAATGTTTAATTAATATTAGTCAAGAATTAATTAAGAATTAATTTTGTGGCTAAAAGAGATTAATTAAACTTAAGGGACTTGTTGTGTAATTATAAGATAATTATATAATTGGGCTATGGATCACCTTGGAATAATAGGTTGGACGAATTCTAAGGGGAAGCCCATTAGAAATCGTCCAAGGCATGTTCCAGAAGGGGTCCATGGGCTGCTTAGGGCTTAAGCAGTCGGATTAGGGTTTCCTAGTTGTAAACCCTAATAGCCTACACCTATATAAAGAGCCCTTTATGCCCAAAAACGTGGACAACTCTTAGATTAGGGTTTCTGGACGTTTTGGCTGCCTCCTCTCTCCTCCCTCTTCATCCAAGTTGCTTAGTGGTGTTTGTGACTCCATTAGAGGTGCAACACTTGAGGCACTAAGCTTTCTGAAGCCAATCAAAGCAAGGATTGATTATTGCCATATAACAATCAAAGGTAATTACTAAACCCTTTATTTCAGTTCTTATTTGATAGATCTAGGGTTTGTAAGTCTTGGATTCATTGCATGTACAATAGAGAAACCTAGATCCAAGCATTAGGGTTTGTATGAGCACATAGGATTGTTCTTATGCATAAAACCCATCAGTGGTATCAGAGCCTTGATTGGTTTCAATTGTATGTGATGCTTAACTGTTTTGTTTGCTGAAAAAACGTTTTCTTGCCTCTGCCCGACTCAACTCGGCGAGTCAGTATCTGGACTCGGCGAGTTGGCCCTACTCGGCGAGTTCAGAGCTGACTCGGCGAGTTTGTGCGTCAGGCAGAGGATATTTCGAGATTTTGTTGCTATTTTGACTTGGATTTGATGCCTAAATCGTTTTTTGAAGTTAAAATCCGAATTTTATCTTATTAAATGATTATCCTTGCCAAAACAATAGATAATTTCAAATCTTTTGAATAATTGTTTCTTTATATGATAAATATGGATTATTCAAATTATTTGGTAATTATCTTGTGACTAAAATTGGATTAGGTCGAATATAGATAATCACTAAATTAATTGTTTGATTTATATTATTTGTTATTTGATCCCTTGTAAGTTTGAATAGTTTCAAATTACTCCCTTTAGGTTTTATAGTTTAAATTTGAACTTAAAAGTTTTGTTTTTGAAATTTAAATAGTTAAAACCCTAATGTTTTGAAAAGTTTCAAAGCTTACCCTCAAGTTTTGGAATTTAAATTTTTGATTAAAAGTCTAATTTTGAAATATTTAAATTCTAAACCCTAATGTTTTGAAATGTTTCAAAACTTGCCCTCAAGTTTTGGAATTGAAAATTTAGATTAATAGTTTAATTATGTAATATTTAAATTCTAAAACTCTAGTATTTTGAAAAAGTTCAAATCACTCCCTCATGGTTTTGTTAAGTTAATTAAAAGTTTAATTAAAAGAGAAAGTTGATAAAACCACGAAGTATTTTAAAAGTGTAAAATACATCCTATACTATATATAAAATTAAAAGTCTAATATTATATATATGAGTAAACAGTCAGTCTTACCGTTAGTAGGCCTCATTCACGAAGCTGGTCTATAAGGGGTGTTTAAGGAAATTGCCTATAAAATGGCGATTGAATGAGTATCCACTCTTACCCACCGCACTCTTGACTAGTGGAGGGTCGTTAGCCGAACGGGTAGGATAGGACGAAACCTTCCATTATAAGTATAATGAAGTACAAAGTAACTAAATGCTTTTACAAATTCCTAATCTTAGTTACTTTAGGGCAAAATGTGAATTTGTATGCTAATCCATGGAATTACACTTCGTACCCTTGTCAAACGTTAGTGGAGCGTGTGTGGTTAACCGGCACACTAAATTTGGGATTGACATTGGTGGCGAAGGGTGGCTCGATGTTTATCATAGATCAATGGAGCGTGTGTGGTTAACCGGCACATTGATTAGGTGATAGTAGCAATTGGGTGCACCACGTGATTCGTATGGTTATTCACACCTTGTTTGTGATCCTCGGCATCCCAGTCGCAAACTTGAAGGGCATAATCGAGATTAAACATGCCATTGAAAAGTTCAATGAATCTCAAAAGATCTAGGAGTTTCAATTCATTTAAAACTTAAAAGTCTTTTTCGTTTTTCATGGTGGAAATTGGTAAATCGTCATTTACCTACCTTCAAACATTCTGCAACTAGATTACGGCATCCCTCTTCTAGGGTGTAGAATGTTGTGTTGGATCCTAGCCTTGATGTTTCATTTGGGTGTTACATCAAGGATTCTTATCAACTAACTTGAATTTTCTCCCGTTTTGTAGATGTCTAAATCTTACAATGGTCTTCCCAAGTCCCTTGGAACAAGCTTTCCAAATGAAGATGACGTTCCACGATACGATCAAGGAAATGAGAGTCATGCTTCACTTCCTCCAACTCCTCCAATTATTCTCCCTAACCCACAAGTTCAAAGGCTTGAAAAGTTCAAGCTCACTCAAGCCCTTTTGGCAAGTAAACACGAGGATGGGAAACCTGTGTGTGCACACATCTTAGAGATGAAGTCACACATTGATAGGTTAAGGATGATGGGTATCGATATCTCAGAAATGTTGGCTGTTGACTGGGTTCTTCAGTCACTTCCTGAATCATATAGTGAGTTCGTTAGAGAGTACTATATGATGGGCCATGACGTGACCCTCATTGATTTGACCTATTTGCTTATAGCTGCTGAATCAGAAATGATTTGGCGTGCTGATCAAGCAAATTTGTCTGGCAAATCAAACTCCCAAACTTTAATGGACATTGAAAATGGTGACATTGGAAATCCAGAAAAGGTAAATTCTGAGATAGTTCCTTGTGCCATTCCAAAAGAGTCCATCTGCTTCTACTGCCAAGAGAAGGGGCATTGGAGACGAAGCTTCCCTGTTTACCTGAGAGATCTAAGAGATGGGAGAGTCAGGACGTATAGCTCTACTTCAGGTAAAATCTATTAACTAACTCTATAAGTTCCTATTCTTTGATTCTTAATACATGATGTGATAAGATTACATTTTGATGTTTTTGCAGGATCGAAGAAAAGAAAGGAAGCTTAAGGCAGAAGCGTGCTGAATCTGATCATGAAGAAATGGATTTCGATCGCATGGACTCGAGGATCAGATTTTTGAGCTGCTACTCTAGAGTTAGGATAGATTGATAAGAAATATGTAATAGCATAGTTTTTCAGTTGAATTACACTGTAAGGACAAGTTTTTCCGCAATAAATTAAATTTTGATTTTATTTATTTATCCTTGCAATGGTGTGTATGAAAAATTGATGTTTAATTGTTTCTATAATGAATTTGATTCTTTATTATGTTATTTGTGGAAATGTCGAGAATTTGCCAAATAAGGGAAGATTCTCATCGCCCAAGTTTCAGTTGGACAGAAACTTGGAGTCATGGAACTTGGTTGTGTGATGAATGAGAAACTTCATAGTTGGAAATTAGACTAATTCTTTGACAAAGTGTCAAGAGAAGGACTAGGAGATCGAGTATACTAGGTTGTGCGTTAATCAAGTCCACCACAAGAGTGATAAAGATATTCGTCATGATTTACTAAAGTTTAGTAAATATGGTTATACTTATAAGATTAAGTATAATTCTGAGTTGATTGAAAGAGTTTCAATCAATAGCAGAACGAATAAGAAGAATCAAGTAGGCAGAAAGATAAAAGTTTCTCCATTCTAAGAAGAAGGGAGAGTACCTTTTATTGTGTTTTATGATAAGTCTTAATGATTAAGAACCATATCTCAATTGATCCTCTAAGTGAGTCTTAGTGCAATTGAGGAATCGAGAATTGTAGAAATGGTTAAATCAAGAAGTCAATCATACTTCGTTCCAATATCAAGTCTTAGAGTCAAGATTCTGACATGAGTGGCAAGTCTTAAGTAGGTTTATAACACTCGTCAGATGTGGAATTTGGAAAAAATTTCTTATTCCTGCACATTTGAAATTAGTAAGTTGTGATGTCTTGGATAAGACAAAGACCAACCAGGACCAATTGTGTGAAGTGTTAAACTTGACAAAAGGCTACACTAACTCTTGAATATTTGTTTGTCAAGAAATGTTTCTTGACAAGAGAATCTTATATGTCAAGGAGTCAGTGGGAGTCTTAATGGTCTTGAAAAGTTTCAAGAACAAATCAAGAGTAAACCTAGTTGATCATCACTAGCACACGACTTGAGGTTTAAAACCTATCGTGGATGACATACTCTTTTTTTGTGCCATTCCAATTGAGTTAATTATGCATGTGAGTTCTATGAGTTCTCATTTGAATGCATAAAGACAAAGCACCTTGATCAATGGAAAGTACATTGATATGAAAGGGTGAGTTGCTTGGAAGACATGGTGGGCATTCATGTTACCATGAGGCAAGAAATCAAGATTGAACAAGTTCAGTCCATATGGTTTTGGATTTGTCGCAAACTTTCGTTTTGACAAATTCACATGGATAGGAATGCATACATCATAAAATCTAAGTGTCATAAGGTTTTCCTCCTTCATGAAAATGATTGTGAGGAAATGCTTTCACTAAGAGAGATTTTAAGAAGATAGCAATTGTGAAAATTGTGTTCTCAAATTCGATTATGATTACGGCATCCCTTTTCATAATTCGAATTGTGAGATTTGGCAATTGGTCTGAACATTTGGGACTTAGTAACATAAATTCTGAATTGTTTAGACACACATGTGAGCTATCTAAGGCAAAGGTGTATGAGCTTAAAAAGCTTAGATAAAGGCTTATCAAAGCATTAGGTGTTAGAAATATGAACCTAAGGAATTCAATAAGCATTGTTTTCTAGAAGTTCAATTGTTTTCTAAATACATGTCAAAGCTAGTGGGAGCATAAGTGTTATGCTGGTAAGAAAATAATCATCATGTTAGTGGGAGCATGATTATTATGGTAAGTATTGCAAGTTAGCAATATTAATTATAGAAAACAAAGATTCATTTTGCAAAGTTATAAGGGTTGAAAAGTTGTTTTGCTATAATTAAGGGAGAGAATATTATACTTCGTTTCAAAATTCTAAAGCTTAGATCAAGAAATGTTAATAAATTTAGTCAAGGATACATAGTGCATTCTCAAAATTCGATTATGATTACGGCATCCCTCTTCATAGTTCGAATTGTGGGAACAGGGCACATAAAATATTATGGCAGAAAGATGATAAAGTATCACGTCCTTATGTGAGACATTATGCATCGTGTCCAATACGCTTCGGATATAGGATCGATTGCATATGCTATAATATTTGACCATTCTAAATTTTCCAAATGCCTAGGGTATTAAGAGGGAAAAAGGACTAGAATCGGTTTTGACTAAAATAATTAAACAACTATCAAAGGACGATCTGAGGTTCACTGAGGATTTGTCACTTGTGAGTAGTTGGAAGTATAGTACTGGATGGACTATATTGACATTAATATGAATAGATAAGATTCTATTAAGAATGAGTTGTCATATGGCAAATATGGAAATGTTTTCATAAATGGGAGTTGGAAATTAAGAATCTATGTAGATTATAAACTTTTATGCATAAGGATGTTCAAAGGAATGTACTTTGAGTGAGAGACATCACATCTATAAAATTGTTCTGTAACAATTTCTGATAGAGAACTTAGTAATTTCATTAGCCAAGTCCCGGTGACTTTAGTGCTATATGACTTTACGAAACGGTTGTTGCATAAAATATTAGAATCTAACATATTCTAAAAGTGGCAAGAATTTGGTATTCTTATAATAAGGATTGGGGATTGTGAAATGAGTTTCATTGGAAAAGTTTTCAATTGATCTATTTCACAAAGTATGGACCATAGGAAACCAAAGTGTGCATGCTTGGAGCATGGGACAATTGTGGTTATAATTCCAGTAATAAGTTGATTTTTTGAAACAGTAAGCAATGAATAATGAGTAATCAATATGGTGTTTAAATAAAAGGGTTTTCATTTACGCTCAAACGTTTTGGGACCATATAGGATTAATATTATTATTGCATTTCATTTTGCATGTTTTGACTTCCAGAATAACTAGGTTATTCTAACCTCCACAGTCGGTCATACTTTGGAAGTAAGTATGAAGGAAGACTGTCATGAATCTGTCTGTAGATTGTCTAAAGTGTTTAGACATAGCACAAGTTTGCTGCAGAGTTCATGAGTGCTTTAATAAGATTAAAGTATTGGATTAAACCCACGCTCACTTGAATAACTTCATGGTTTTATCACGAGTGATTGGTCAGACGATAACATTGTATATTCTTGAAACCGAGACATGTGAGTTGTTATTTGCTGGTCGGTTGCACATTGATGATAAGTAAACACACCAGTAACTTGGTGTTATAAAACTTATTGTTGTGTGTGATTCGATTAGTAGGTGCAAGCAAGCATTTGAGTCAAAGTTTATCCATTCCTTTTACCCAAGGTGGGATAAAAGTAATATCTGTGGGCCCCTCGATGATTTAGTGATGACAAAGGAAAGTGCTCGGCCGGGCCAGGACTGATTTGATTTGTTCAATTAGTCAGTTGTCATAAATCGGAAATCGGGAAACAACACGTAGACTGAGAGAATGATTTCAAACCATGTCTCATGTTTATACGATATCTTGTAGAATGGAGGAATATATAATCCCTTATCTAAAGGACACGCGTATCTGATAAGATCAGAGTTGACAGCGGCTTTTGGAAGCTACGATTGCTGATCAGGTTCTGAAGTCATACACAGAATAGTTATTAGACTTATCCAAGTGGGAGACTGTTGGATTAGTGTCTAAGTCCATAACTATTTTGGTATGTACTTGACCCGATTATGAGCATGGTCCTTTTGGGTTGCCTTCACCATAGCAATATGTAGGATGAATTAAGGAGAGAAAGGTTTAATTATGATTTATTAATATATTATAAGAATAATATATTAAAGGAGAAATCATAATATTTAATTAATATTAGTCAAGAATTAATTAAGAATTAATTTTGTGGCTAAAAGAGATTAATTAAACTTAAGGGACTTGTTGTGTAATTATAAGATATTTATATAATTGGGCTATGGATCACCTTGGAATAATAGGTTGGACGAATTCTAAGGGGAAGCCCATTAGAAATCGTCCAAGGCATGTTCCAGAAGGGGTCCATGGGCTGCTTAGGGCTTAAGCAGTCAGATTAGGGTTTCCTAGTTGTAAACCCTAATAGCCTACACCTATATAAAGAGCCCTTTATCCCCAAAAACGTGGACAACTCTTAGATTAGGGTTTCTGGACGTTTTGGCTGCCTCCTCTCTCCTCCCTCTTCATCCAAGTTGCTTAGTGGTGTTTGTGACTCCATTAGAGGTGCAACACTTGAGGCACTAAGCTTTCTGAAGCCAATCAAAGCAAGGATTGATTGTTATTGCTATATAACAATCAAAGGTAATTACTAAACCCTTTATTTCAGTTCTTATTTGATAGATCTAGGGTTTGTAAGTCTTGGATTCATTGCATGTACAATAGAGAAACCTAGATCCAAGCATTAGGGTTTGTATGAGCACATAGGATTGTTCTTATGCATAAAACCCATCAACAAGATACCCTAATAGAGTGTGTAAGCTTGATAAATCCATTTATGGATTGAAACAAGCATCTCGCAGATGGAATCTTTGCTTTGATGAGAAAGTCAAAGAGTTTGGCTTTTCTAGGAGTGAGGATGAGTCTTGTGTGTATGTCAGGGCTAGTGGGAGCATAGTTAGCTTCTTGGTGTTGTATGTGGATGACATACTTCTCATAGGAAACGACGTCCCAACCTTGCAGGAGGTTAAGTCCTGGCTTGGGAAGTGTTTCGCTATGAAGGACCTTGGGGAAGCTGCCTATATCCTAGGGATAAGGATATTGAGAGATAGGAGTAAGAGACTAATTGGACTTAGTCAAAGTACTTACTTGGATAAGGTGCTGAAGAGGTTCAGCATGCAAGAATCCAAGAAAGGGGAATTACCCATCCAGAGTAATGCCAAGCTGAGTAAGACTCAGAGTCGGAGTACAGAGGCTGAGATAGTTGAGATGAGTCATATACCATATGCTTCCGCTGTGGGCTCGATCATGTATGCTATGACTTGTACTCGCCCTGATGTGGCCTTTGCTTTGAGCATGGTCAGTAGATATCAAGGGAACCCTGGCAAGGCACACTGGACAGCGGTAAAGAACATTCTCAAGTATCTGCGGAGGACTAAGGATTGGGTCCTTACCCTCGGAGGCAGTGATGACTTGAGAGTGGAAGGATATAGCGATGCTAGCTTCCAGACTGATAAGGATAATTTCCGCTCTCAGTCAGGCTGGGTCTTTATCCTAAATGGAGGGGCAATTACTTGGAAAAGTTCCAAGCAGGAGACAGTAGCTGATTCTACTTGTGAATCAGAGTACATAGCAGCAAGTGAAGCAGCTAAGGAGGCGATATGGCTAAAGAACTTTATCGAAGACCTTGGAGTTGTACCAGCTATAAAGGAGCCAATGGAAATTTTCTGTGACAGCGAAAGTGCGGTTGCTTTGGCTAAGGAACCGAGAGATCACGGGAGATCTAGGCACATTGGCAGAAAATACCATTTCATCAGACATCGAATAGAAGAAGGACTCATCTTGGCTAAGAGGGTATCATCAGATGAGAACCCGGCAGATCCCCTCACGAAGGGACTGAGCAGGGTTAAGCATTTACAGCATGTGAGGTGCATTGGGCTGAAGGATGATATTAGTTTCAATAATTAGATTCCTGAAACTTGTAAAATGTAATTGACATTTGATGATAAATAAAAGTTGTTATTTATTTATGAGTAAGGTGTTACTATCTTGTGTTGATTGTTTACTATGTTTCAATTTTGCATTGTTTTACTTCCAGAATAATTATGTTATTATTCAAACCATCCACAGTCAGTCAAACTTTGGAAGTAAGTATTGATTTAAGACTGTCATGAATTTGGCTTGTATGATTTGTCCAAAAGTGCTCTGGACAATGCAATGGTTGCTACAACATTCATGAGTACTCATAAGGGCTGAGTATTGGATCCAACCCACGCTCACTTGCATCACTTCATGGAATTTATCTCGAGTGATCGTGAGACGGTAATATCATATAAATCTTCAAACCTAGAGATATGAGTTGTTGACTATGAGTTGGTTATTCATTGATTGCACGAAAACGCATTGGTAACTCGATGTCATAAAACGTGCCTTTGTGAATAATTTAACAAGTAGTTAGTACAAGCATATCAGTCGAAGTTTATCTGTTCCTTCTAGAAATAGAAGCGATATCTGGGCCCCTCGATGATTTGGTTTTGACTTATGTACCGGGCCCGGTCAGAACCTAATTGATGTGTTCAATTTAGTTCTATGTCGAAACAAATCAGAGATCGAGAAACAAATGCTGGACAATAAGTAAGACCATGTTCCATGTGTTTGTCCGGCTGATATCATGAGAACAGAGGATTATATGATCACTTATCTTAAATGGCGTATCATCATCATCTCAGTTCCGAGAGACTTTGAAAGAGCTACGATTGCTAGTCGGATTTTGAAGTCATATTTGCAAATATAGTTATTAGACTTATCCAAGTGGGAGACTGTTGGATATAGTGTCTAAGTCCATAACTTTATTTGGTATGAACTTGACCCGACCCGGCATGGTCCATTTGGGTTGCATGGCATTGCAATACTTGGATAGACTAAATGAGAGAATAAGGCACTTATGATTATTAATATATTATAAGTTCTAATATATTAATAATAGTATTATTTAATTAGTATTGATCAAGTATTAATCTAGTATTAATTTGGTGATCAAAATGAGACTAATTAAATATATAGGGTTGATTATGACAATAACCAATTCTTTTATGGTGGATTAATGATCCATGGTTTATGGGTTTGGTTGTAACCATATGGAGCTCTATGGATAGTCCATGGGAGTTACACACCCATGGGTCATGAGAAATGAAGAGTCATGACAATTAGGGTTTACATTTGTAACTCCTAATTATGACACACTATAAAAGAAACCCTATAGCATGCAAAATGTGCACTAAGTGTTTCTAGAGAGGGCATAACCGATTTTGAGGCTAAGTGACATTCTCTCAAGTTATTCCAAGTCTTGTGGTGTTGTGTGAAGCATTTGAGGCACAACATTTGGGGTGCTAGGCTCACAAAGTCTTGAAGGAATCCAAGCAACAACAAGGTATGTATTTCTACTAGTTTTATGTTCTATGTAATCCCCATGCCATGCTAGTTAGGAAATAACCTTGAAAAGAAATTTGCATGTATATAGAGAAAACATAGATTCAAGGTTATTAGGGTTGCATGTACACTTAGGAAGTGTTAGAATGCTCAAAATCCATCAATACCATCACTAATGCACCGGGTCCCATCAGAACTCCTCAGCTAAGTGTGTTTAGACAAACAAAATCCTAGGATGGGAAAAACTTAACGCCCGTACAAAACCTACTTCTACCCACTACCATAACTCCGTCTCAGGAACGTTAGCAGAGACATCGAGAATAGTTCAGTAAAGTGCGAAATTTATATATGTGTATATAAATGGTAAGGATATAACTAGAGATAATCATCCCCACTCACGACATCGTTTCTCCCCAGGCAACAGGGTTATGTCTTCACAAGAAGGTAACCATACAACAAGCAAAGCAGCAATCCTACAGATAGACTCAGCTACTTTTCAAGATGCGGTCACGGCAGCCATGACAGCCGTCATGGCGCAACTCAATGCTAACAACGCCAGCAGAGGTGAAGGCGGTGTTGGCAATTCTAACCGCAGTAACAATCAAGAACGTCAACGGGTGTCTGCCAACGAAGACGCCTCAGACCACAAACCCAAGAGCAAGAAACGAAAGTTTTGGGACAAAATGAAGCGCAACCTATCTCAAAAACGCAATAAAAGACAACAATCTGTGGCTGCCCCTGTAATTATAACAGCAGTCACGACTCATGCCTCGACACTACCCACAACGTCTGTCACTCAAGCACCGGTCAGACAATATATGGGAACACTTCCAAAGTGTAACAAGTTTGGCTACCATCACAATGGGGTTTGCCGGGTGTTACACTGTAAAAACTGCAACAAGAACGGACATACTGCCCGTTTCTGCAGGACCCAGACCCAGCACATCGCTTCAATCACCAATACCAGTGTAAGTCCAGTATGCTACCTATGCGGTGAAACGGGATACTTCAAGAGGGACTGTCCAACTGAGAGGAATGACGGAGGAGCAGGAGGAGCGTGACAAACAAACCAGCAGGAGCAACAAGGAACCTTATTATGACTTTTGTAATGTTTCCAACAATAAAAACGTTTAAGTACCATATGTTTGTAATGAAATTGGTATGTTTGCTAAAATTACCGTCTTTCAAAAAGTAGTTAAAATACTCTCTCGTTCAATCAAATCAAAGACACTTATATATGATCTTAGGATCATTACCGGTGAGCTGTGATGACTTGGTGTATACATCAGGGTTAATTATAATCAAAATACTACAGACTTAAAGCGAATAATTTCGTCCTGGCTCCTGTTCCATGTCTAGTAGTGGGGTTAGGGTAGAGCCACTCACTCGACGGTTTCATCAATACCAATTTACATACGACTTGCATATACCGCTCGATCATAGAGTGACCTGTCGGGGATCATGATATAAAGTATCATTACTAGCTATCAAAACACACTTACTACCAGTACTCATTGTTGTGGTATGAATCATTTGCAGTAACAATAACATCGATCAAAACGGAACACACTGAAAAGAAACACAGGATGTACTATCACTCTAACGAATATCTCTTATGAATACAACTTTCCACATGTATCACCTCCCCGATTAAACGGCTAGGAAAAGACCCTTCACCTAACCCACTGAATATTGAAACCCTCGTCTTTCATAAACACAAATCCGACACGGACCTCCGGGTCATCTCTTGCTGTGAAACCCCAAAACACTCTCCAGAGGAGTATTATACCTTCCGAAACCTTTCCACAAGTATTTCCAGAACACCCTTCGGGAATGTCACGCATGCAGCAGATAATGTTCAAGCACAGAAGCTTGGGACGAATACGGTTAGTCTATCACTACTAAGTGTATACGCGAGGATAATATATAATTAAGGTTCTACGGACATTGGATGTGTGTTTCCGCCCTATTTCTTGTTCCTTGTCTGTTTGTGGACTTGGGGCAGAGTCACTCATCCAACTGTCTTACCAACCCTAATTACATACGACCTTTATGCACAAGTTAAAGATAGATGGACCAGGTATGAGTCCTACCAGGAACTTCAGAACAAGGCTACCCAGGAGTGCGAGTGAACGTTCTACCATCCGAATAAGTCTAGTCACGTAAACCGAACCCATATGCTCCCTACCGATCTAATCAAACGAGAAACACTAAAGCAGGCCCTATACAACGCTCCTAGGAGAAGTTATTACTTATGACTTAGTACAAATTCGAGAAAGGCTGAAAGCATCTCGAAACCGACAAAAGAGCTACACAGATAAGCGACGCAAACCCTCGAAATTGCGGGTTGGTGACCGAGTTCTGCCAAAGGCCTCACCGTTGAAAAGAATGATATGTTTCGGTAATCTAGGGGAAACTAAATCCAAGGTACAGCGGGCCATTCGAAATCCTCGCTAGGATTGGACCGGTAGTATACAAACTCTGACTCCCACAAGAACCTAATAATGTACATCCAACCACCCACATGTCAAATTTAAAAAAATGTATGTCTGACGAGACTCTTGTGATACCTCCCGACGAAATCAAAACCAACGAGAGTCTCCACTTCGTGGAAAAACCGATAGAAACCATGGATCGAAAGATCAAAAGAACGAAATCAAAGTCGCATCCCTGTTGTGAAGGTCCGTTGGAACGTAAAACGAGGACCCGAGTTCACCTGGGAACGCAAAGCCCAGATGAAACAAAAATATCCGCATCTTTCCCCAACTCTCGAAGTCCCAGTCAAAGTGCTAATTTCGGGACGAAATTCCTTCTAACGGGGGGATGATGTGACAACCGTCAATTTTCGGTCAATTCAAAGTCAAATAAAGTCAACAAGTCAAACCGTTCAACTCAATTAACCCTTGTATATTAGGGTTTTACATCGTGTTTACTATTGTACAACACACTTTGAGTCTTCACGTGTTTAGAAAATCTAAACCCTAATCAGAGTAACTGATGGAACACCTCAATAAAACATTAATACATACCCTTCGGGGGCGTATAACGCTCATAACAAGGCAAATCGGGGTTTACAAACCTTGCATTTCGAAGTTAAACACTCGCAAAGGTCGCAAACAAAGCCTCTCTCAACCTCTCTCACTCTATCTAAATCTCTCCCATTGTATCTATCTCTCTCCCAAAATATCTCCAAGTATGTGAAATCTCTCCCAAATCTCTCCAAGTATATGAAATCTCTCCAAATATGTGAAATCTCTCCCAAATCTCTTCAAGTATGTGAAATCTATCCCAAATCTCTCCAAGTATATGAAATCTCTCCCAAATCTCTCCAAGTATGTGAAATCTCTCCCAAATCTCTCTAAGTCTATGAAATCTCTCCCAAATCTCTCTCAAAATCTCTCTCAACGTTTTATAATCACTCGGGGCAACCCGACCCTTAATTTAGTCAATAACAACTCGAAACGGAAAGATAAACGGAAAAACAACTCTATAGAAGCGAAAACCTCTTAGAGGCGAAACCCTAAGAAGCGAAACCCTAAGAAGCCTCCTGGACCGAACCCTCTCTTTAGAACCGAGACTACTCCTTAAGGACCGAAACTAGCTTAGGAACCGAACACTTGAGGACCGAACCTGCCACGAACCGAACCCGAAAGTCCAGTTCGGGCCCGAAACCTGTACAACCGAAGGTCCCTTTTCGGACCGAACCATCATTTCGCTTCTATCAAATACGGGTTCGCTTCCAACTCCAGTTTCAGCTTCGGGTCTTCCTGTCTCGGACCGAGGGCTAGGTTCGGGTCTCACCATCTAAGGACCGAACCTTCGACCTGACCTCAGATTTTACCATTTCTTCCCGGTTTTCGACCCCGATCTCGTTTTAAGCCCGTTTTCGATGATTTTCGCACGAGATTTTCGTATAAATCCATATTTTATTATTTTTAACCTTCCAAGGTCATAAAATATGCATATTCTAAGGATTCTTGTATTAAAACCCACACTTTTCTTAAGAGCAAAGGCAAAGTACAAAAGGTGGAGTGTTGACTTTTCCATAAAGCAAAGACACAAGCTACCTCCCATACCCACTCCATGACACCCTCAGTCACTATTCACATCAGCCTTGTCCACTCATTGTACTCTTATCCTTCCCCCACAAGTTTCCTTAAACCCACACACAAAGAACTTATACTACTCACATTCTCTAGATCACAAACACTTCACCTAAAAGCAAATACACTTTTCTCTCTCATTTTCTCTCCAAGATTTCGAGATTCTCCAGGAGTTTTGAGCTTTCCACCCTCTTTTGGTAAGTAAATTTCATCCTTCACCTTATTATCCCATACTTCTTCACTCAATTCATGGATTTCTCACACAAATATCGTCATATTTGTTGCTAGATCTTCAAATCTTCAAGTATCTCCCAAGTGTTCTTGACTTGGAAACCTCTCTTCTTCCACCTTCATCTCAGAGAATAACTCAAGTTGAGTTCATACCCCTACATTTTCACGTTTTCTTCAAGTTTTAGGGGGGGAATACAAGTTAAAAATACCAAAAAACTTAACTAAACTCAAACAACAGCTTTCATCAGAAAAGTTGAGTCTTATTCACGGACTGGTTTGACCATCTTAAACTTAATATCTTTCAAAAATATTTAATATGAAAATAGTTCAGGTTAATACCTTTAAAATTACTACTTGCACATCTCAATACGATTTTTCTACAATTTATGGTGATTTTTACAAAACTGCCTATCATTTCAGAAATGAATTCGGACTAGTCTGTGAATATGAACATTTTCACACAAGTTATAGAATTCTAAAAATCATAATAAAAATTATGAATAAACTAGACACATGTTCTAAACTCTCAGAATTTACGGATTTAGTTTTCGACTTCGTATGATTTTTCTATGATGTTTTTAAAACAGTGTAGAAAGGTTAAAAACTAGTTACATAGCATACAATATTAACAACACTTTGTAGTATGTTGAGCAAAATGCATAACAATAAGTTTCTAAATGTTGAATGTATCTCTTGTTAGTTCATCATCCTAAACAGAAATTAGTCATTCATGATAAGGTTTTCCATTCATTTCATACACATATAATAAACTACAATAAGTATAGTTTATGGATTTTACGATAAAAACATACTACATGAAAAAGGTTTTACTCTCAAAACAAATGGGTTTTTCATATACTACATGATAAACTATAATAGTAATAGTTTATGGATTTCATATCACTAATTTATTTCATAAAGGGTGATTTCACTTCCACCACGGAAGAGGTTTTATACTCAAACTATATGTAAACTAGTTAACGTAAGTTGTGAGACAATTCTTCCATCGTACTCATAGAGTACGGGTTAAAAGTCCTGTAAGTTATAACCAGAGTCTCTTGTAGCGAAAGCGTGATAATTGTGTATAGATCTATATTGGGATTGATACCCCACACCTCGTTGCTAGCTACAGCCGGACCTGCAGGTCTACGGGTGACAAGAGTCATAGGATCTTGATGTCTGAAAAACGTTGTTGCAGGTTAATTCTCGTTATAGTATGGTTATAACGACTCACATAGGGAGTTAATAATCTTTCAAGTTTATATGGAAAATTCTACTTTGAAAAGGGGTTTTATCTATTTAAAACTACAAACACTTTATAAGTACAAAACACACACATATTATCGGTCTTGGGGTTTAGGACTACATGACTTTTATAAGGAAAATATTGGATTTTCTTTGGAAACAAATTACTATTATAAATATAATAAGTACAAAACACACACATATTCTCGGTCTTGGGATTTAAGGCTACATAACTTTTTATAAGGAAAATAAGGGATTTTCTTGAAATATACATTATAAAGCACCAGGTTTACACAAAATGGCTTTCATGATATTAAAACTACGTTTCATCTAGAATTGTTAGACTTCAGCCATAATTGCTAAGTGTACATGTTAGATTTATTTATGAATTTAGTCGCAATCGACTTAGAATTGGTGGGCCCGCCTTACTTCCTGTTCCTTGTTTGGTTGTGGACCTAGGGCAGACCCATTATATTCGACGGTTTATTTAACTTAAATTTTATATAACTTATATACACTGGGTAATTATAGAAGTAATCTACGGGTCTTTCTAGGGTACATTATTGCATAACATAGGAGCTTTCATTTCACACTTAATAAAGAAAATATTGAATTTTCTGGAATCATACTCTATCGCTTTTACAAGGAAAACGGCTTCTTTCTCAAATCAAACTCTTATGAACTCACCAACTTAATTGTTGACACTCTTTCAAAACTACTTGTGTTCTCAAGAAATCAGTGAAACAGGAAATCAACAGCTTTTGAGGATGGGACGTTAAACCGTCAAACATTTCATTTTGTCATCATAGTGTAATTGATTTGAAACATGTAAACACATACTATGGTGTAACTTTTTTTCAATTATATCTAGGATGGTTGTATTTACTTTGAGCACTATTATACTCGTTGTTGTGATACTATACATGAAGTCCTCCACCCCCGGACGTTTATGCCATCCTTGGTTTGGGGGTGTGACAATTTCAGGGGAATGTGTTCGCTTCACACCCCACTACCTTCGACAGTTCCAAACGATTGGCACAACGTCTCATCGATCATTGAGTCCGCACACCAACAACAACCCTTACTGTCCCAGAACCATCCAAAATGGCCGACAACAAGCGGAAGTTTTAGGACAAGAAGAAGAACAACGCGGCGCAGAACTCTGCCAAGAAGCAGCTGATCGTGGTTGTTCATGCCGTGACAGCACCTGCTGCCACTGCGCCGGCGAAATAGTACGTTGGGAGTTTGCCAAATTGCAACAAGTGCAATTTCCACTATAACGGACCCTGCCGGGAAATGCAGTGTGCAAACTGCAACAGGAAATGGCACATTGCCCATTTCTGCAAAGCTCCTGGTAGACCAATCTCCCAGGTCCCTGGTGTTGGAGTGGGCCAGGCATGCTACTGGTGTGGCGAGGTTGGTCACTACAAGAGGAACTGCCCGAAGGCAGGGAATGCTGGCGGAGTGGGAAGGGTTTTGGCGATAGGCCATGAGGAAGCGGTAACAGACCCTACAGTGGTCACTGGTACGTTTCTCCTCGATAACACTTATGCATGCATACTATTTGATAGTGGAGCGGAGAGGAGTTTCATGAACCAAAAATTTGCACACTTACTTAAACAACAACCACGAGAACTAAAAGAACCGTTCACCGTAGAAATGGCTAACGGAAAGACCGAGAGCACTAGCTATATATACATAGGATGTACCCTATCTCTAGATAGCCATTCATTTCCAATCGACCTCATGCATGTCTCAATTAAAAGTTTCGACGTCATTATCGGCATGTATTGGTTGAGTCTTCATCATGCTGACATCATGTGTTTTGAGAAGGGCGTTCGTCTTACTCTACCGTCTAACGAAACCCTAGTTATCTATGGCGACAAACCAGGCACGAACCTTCGAATCATCTCAAGTATACAAGCCCAGAAGTACCTAACCAGAACCTACATTAGAGAGATAGTACGACTACACGGTGTACCCATGTGTATTATCTCAGATAGAGACAGTAGATTTACCTCGAGGTTCTGGCAATCACTACAGAAAGCACTAGGAACTAGGCTGGATATGAGCACAGCCTACCATCCACAGACTGACGTGATTGATTTTGGGAAGGCATCGGATACTCACTTACCCCTTGTCGAGTTCTCTTACAATAACAGTTATCACACTAGCATAAAGGTGGCTCCATTCGAAGTCCTCTATGGCCGGAAGTGCAGATCCCCTCTGTGTTGGGCTGAGGTGGGTGACACTCAGTTAGATAAAGGGCAAGTCCCTGAAAGCACTCTCACGGGTCCAGAAATCATCCGAGAGACGACATAAAAGATTATACAAATTCGTGAACGACTGAAAGCCTCGCGAGACTGACAGAAAAGTTACACTGACAAAAGACGTAAACCTTTGGAATTTCAGGTTGGTGACCTCGTTCTATTGAAGGTCTCACCCTGTAAGGGCTTGATATGCTTCGGAAAGCATGGGAAACTAAATCCAAGGTACATAGGGCCTTTCGAGATTTTCGCTAGAATCAGCCCTGTAGCTTACAAACTCAAACTACCTCAAGAACTTAGTAACGTACACCCTACCTTCCACGTATCGAAACTGAAAAAGTGCCTATCCGATGCGACTCTTGTTATCCCACTCGATGAAATCGAGATCAATAAGAGCCTCAACTTCATGGAAGAACCCGTAGAAAATCATGGACAGGGAGGTCAAGCGAACGAAACAAAGTTGTATCCCGATAGTGAAGGTTCGCTGGAATGCAAAGCGGGGACCTGAATTCACTTGGGAGCGGGAGGATCAAATGAAACTTAAGTATCCTCATCTTTTCCCTTAGTCTATGTGTATTTGCTTAAACTCTAGTTTCGGGACGAAATTCCCTTTAACGAGGGGATGATGTGACAACCCGAAATTCTTATCTTGTAAAGTCAATCAAATCAATCAAAAGTTCAAACTTGTTTCTGTTATCTTTTACTGAGTTAAGGGTCATTTTATGAGTTCTACGCTAGTGCACTTAAAGAATTGTGTGTTAGGAAGTGTTAGCAAGAGATAAGCGAATTGCATTCGATCCGGAAACATCTTCAAAAGAGGTTCACGGCCGCAAACTAGGTTCACGACCGTGAACCCATCCTTGGCTGTGAACTCCACTCTATATATAAGAGTTTAGCCCATTTTCTCTTCACTTCTTCTATAACACCAGACAAATTTAGGTCAAAAATAAATTATTCAATAATCTTAATTGGTATGAACAAAGTGGTAGAGATTGTAAAAAGGTTTCCAAAAATATAAAGAACACTAAAATCCGAGTTATAACGAAGAAGTTATGACCAATCGAAGATCCGCGACAAAACCGACAAAACACTGTTCAGTGTAAAAAGTGAATTTTCAATAGAAGGCTTTTTAGCCATAAAAATCTAAATGAAAGTTGTAGAATATGTTAAACCAAGAACTTTCATAAAAAGAACGTCAAAATCTGACTTCGTCTGAGGAAGTTATGATTTTTTCTAAGTTTCGGTTTAGCAGTAGACAGCTAAAAATTCAAAATAAAAATCGATCGATATTTAGCCGATACAACTTAAACGAGAATGGAAGGTCTCGGCAAAAGTAGTACAACGGTAAAAAGACAGACGAAAACGGACTTCGAATAAAGAAGTTATGAATTTTTAACGGATTTCCTGTCCCGGTCTGTTAAAAATAATAATATTAAAAATAAATTCAAAATTAGCCGACGAAGTCTAAACAAAATTCGTAGAGTATAATTTTACCTATGCGTGCATATAAAGAACGTCAAAAACGGAGTTCGTATGCGAAAGTTATGAATTTCGGAAGATTTAGGCTCAAAAACCAAGAAAAATTGGATAATACCGGGGAATCTCGCATGAACAGTAACCGCCTCGCCCGGCTCCGACACGCGTCGCCTTCTGATTCGACCGAAGTCGCGGTCCAGTGCGCGTCCGACGCGCCTCGACTCCCTGTCTCGCATCCGAGCTTCGGCTCATGGCCTTCGCTGCTGCTGCCGCGTGTCCGGTGACTCCTCCCTTCGGCCGAACCCTCGCAGGGTATAAAAGGAGGTGCGAGATCCTCCGGTTCCTTCACCATTTTTACCCCAAATTTCATGCTTTTTCACATTTTTCACCCCTTTAAACTTTCTTACAACCCCCAAAGCCCCGGTATCATATCTAAAATCCGAAGCAAGCCCCGAAGCCCCATAATTCTCGAGAAGCTAACCTCTTTCCAGTCGAAGTGTTGCCCGCGTAAAGCCCGGTTTTAATCAAAAACTCGTGGTTTCTTCGAGAAAGATCATTTATAGCAACGAAACGCTGCCCAAATCACCACTTATCAAGTGAGTTCATACCCCTATAATTTACCTTTTTAATGGTTTTAAATGTTTTTTAGGGGGGAAATACAAGTTGAACACAATCTAAATTGTGTTAATAATTGTATGTGATAATAATCACACAAAAGATTTCCTTATGCTTTTAAGGATTACCAAATACTTCCAAAATGACTTAAAGCCATGTTAAATCTTTAAAGTCATGTAAACTCTTTTAATATTGTTAAATTCTTTGAAAAAGGTTTTATAAACTATTTCAAATTATAATTACCAATATCATATTCATATATGTATAAGTATGTAAATAAAACTTAAAGGGCTTAGGACTAAAGAGTTGCCTTATCTCCTTTTCCTTATTTGGATGTGGATTTGAGGTGAGGTTAATTGTCTGAAGGTCGTTTCCTTCTTAATTATATACGTTATACATATGGGAATATAAAAGGTTACTTCAGTCGGTATCATTACCTTTGTATCATGCTGAGCAAAGGGGTACATTCAGGAGAGATCATGATAATCACATAGAACGTATAAATTATAATAGGTATAATTTATGATTCAAAACTAAATATACAAGTATGATTCACGATTGTATACTTTTTATTCCAAGTATATTACGAAAGCAAAGTACTAACAATTCATTTATCTATACCAGGATACGTATAATACATTTAGTATATGGATAATATATTAAAGAAGTAATAATACATCATACCGGGTTTGCATTAACAGGGGTACAAATACAATGTACCAGGGTTAGCAATCACGGGGTAATAATACATCATACCGGGTTTGCAATAACAGGGGTACAAATACAACGTACCGGGGTTAGCAATCACGGGGTAATAATACATCATACCGGGTTTACATTAACAGGGGTACAAATACAACGTACCAGGGTTAGCAATCACGGGGTAATAATACATCATACCGGGTTTGCATTAATAGGGGTACAAATACAACGTACCAGGGTTAACAATCACGGGGTAATAATACAACCTAATTTATGAAAACAACGAGAAATCTATTTTCTAGATAAGTATACGAGATCTAAATTACTTTGTCAAGAAAAGGTTATAATTCAATCTTTACTCAAACTAAAATGTGATGGTACGTTTTCAGGACATAGCAGTACTTGCTATGTTATATCCTTGTAACCAGAATCTCCTAGAGGGAGAGCGGGCATTGTGTGTATAGATCTATATGGGATCTACAATCCCACATCCCGATTGCCAGCTACAGTCCGGCAGACCAACCATGGGGTGACTATGTCACATATTCAGTTTCGACACCAGTAGGTCGTCGTGTTCATTCTAGTCCAGCGTGGTTACAACTTTATCACATTTAAAACCTTAATTAACCAAGTTAATATTAGGGTAGTTATTCAGAAACGGTTTTATGGGGATTTAAAACTACTATTCAGAAACGGTTTTATGGGAATTTAAAACTACTTATCAGAACGGTTTTATGGGGATTTAAAACTACTTATTAAATGGAACTTAGTCATTCACTCTCTTTAAACTAGTATAACATAAAGGACCTTTAGTGGCTAATTCTATAAGTCCTTAGTTTATACATAAGAGTTATATATAAGTAATATCCGATTGACAGTGAAATGTGTGACTTCCGCCTTACTTCATATTCCTTGTTTGGTTGTGGGCATAGGGCAGATACACCCATTTAACTGTCCATTCGATATTAGGTTATATATAACTAGTATAAACTAAGTAATTGTAGAGGGAACTATTGAGGTTATCATTTTATCACATTAGGAAATATAGGATTTTCTATAGGAACCAACGAACTTTTTCAAGAACTTAGAGTATACTTTATATAACTAAAATACTTATGAACTCACCAGCTTAAATGCTGATCTACTCTTTCAAAATAACTTGTATTCTCAGGAATCCAGTAGACAGGTACACTCCCAAAGCTTTTGAGAAGACTACCTAGTACCGTACTGCGACTCTTGTCTTCTACTGTATCTACTTTGATGTTTGAATATGTAATGTTTAAACACTTATGTAAAACTTATACTTATTAATGAAATGGTTGTTTGTACTTTGATTACTATATTGCATGTGTTGTGATACTTACATGAAGTCCTCCGCCCCCGAACGTTTCCGCCGTTCTGGTTTGGGGGTGTGACATCTTCCCTTCTAAGCCGCGAACTCTCCTTTCTCTCTCAAGTATCATCTTCAAAAGGGCCTCCTTTCACTTCAAAATTGTAAGTAACTCATCCCTTCTTGTGGTTTATAAGAAGCTCCTTGCTTTCATGTATTGATTCATCATCTTTTCATCAAAGATCTTCAAGTATTCTTGGTCGTGAACCCTTCATAGGGTTGTGAACCTCCATCTTGGATCGTGAACCCTTCTTATCTTCATCATTGGGCCGTGAACACATCAAGTGTTCTTAGGCCATGAACAACCCAAGGGCCGTGCACCCTCCTTGTTTGGCCGTGATCAAGTTTCAACCCCACTCTTTCACTTCTAACACTTAATTGTAAGTATTTCCTACTTCCTAAGGGTGTTTACTTTACATGTTAGTAGTTGCATACACTTATTGTAGGCCTATATATGTTAATATATGTTAAATATGATCCATTTGTGCTCGGGACTTCACTAGTGATACCAAGCATCCTATATCGAACTTTCATCTGAATCACTCACATCAGGTGAATTCATACCCCTACAAATACACTTTTAAATGCTTTTAAATGCTTTTGGGGGGGGGGGAATACAAGTAAAACACAATACTAATGTGTTAACCGTTTACGTGTGAAAACAGTAAACTAAAGGATTTCTTATACTCAAAAACTTGTTAAAACTCTTTTAAACTATTTTAGACTTCTTTTATATCAAAATCATATTCGTCTATTTATTTACGTATAAGTATGCTTTAATGGACTTAGGACTACTGCTAAATACCTTGACTCATGTTCCTTGTTTGGTTGTGGGCTTAGGGTAGGATCACTAGTTCGACTGTCGGCTAAATCATAGTTATACTCATTAAATACATATATGAATATTAAACCCATTTTTAAGGATTATACTTAACTTAGTTGCTTATGGTGAGTAATTGAGTCTTTTCTACAAATCAGAAACAGTCAAACAATCATGCTAGTAAACTATAATAGGTATAGTTTAGAGGATTACTACTTACTATTTCTAGATCAGTGAAACATACATGGGTCAGTTCGTACATACTATAACTAGAACAGGAAGGAACATACATACTATAACTAGAACAGGAAGGAACATACATACTATAACAAAAACATAAAAGAACATACATATTATAACAAGAACAGAACAACTAGAATGTGAAACACTATTTCATGGCATAGCAATATACTTGTTGTGTCACGTTTTGTAACCAGAGTCTCCTGGAGGGAGAGCATGAGTTTGTGTATAGATCTATACGGGATTGACCATCTTACACCTTGCTGCTAGATACAGTGGGACCTACAGGTCTACGGGTGACAAATGTCATACCATTTTCGACGTTTGAAGAGCGTCATGTTATATACTAGTCAATCAAGCATGGTTATAACCTAATCATATTTTTAACCTTAATTAACAATTTGGTTTGAAGGTAGTTAGTGCTTCAGTAGAGTATTTTTACACCACACTACCGTACATCTTCATTTTTCCATTCATTCATACAGTGATATCCTCATATTGAGAAACACAAACTATTTTTCTAGTAAAGATAGTCGTAAACTTGGAAAACATACATTCTTACGAGAAAACAAGCATACAAAACAGTTGAGTCGTGGTAGAAGACTACTTTTCATTTAAATAGAAAATATAGGATTTTGTGGAAAGATACAAACCTTTTTACTTACGTATACAAACATTTTCATGAAACTAATGCAAACAATTGACACAAAAATACTTATGCACTCACTCAACTTTTATGCTGATACTCTCTTTCAAAATAACTTCTATTCTCAGGTCAGCAGTAGACAGGTACAGATGACCAGGGTTTGAGAAGACGGAGCATATTCAAGACTCGTCTTTATTTTGTTGATTACATATTTTTTGGTGTCTTACAACTTTACACAGAACACACTTGTATTAACTATATTATTAATGAAATGGATGATGTTGTTGCTTGTTTTACTATTGTGCATTGTTATGATACTGTACATGACGTCCTCCGCCCCCGAACATTTCCGCCGTTCCGGTTTGTGTGACATCCCCAAATTTCTCGGCCAGAAAAGACCGATTTTGTTTATGCTTTATAAAAATCAGAGTACTCTTTTAATAAAAAATGTTGCGGAATTTGTTCCCAGAAAAATATGATAATTATATTATCAAATCATTTCCGAAGAAATGTATTTTATTCATTTAAACCATTGGGATGTCATTGTCAATACAGAAACATAAGCATAAACAAAACTTACATTCACTTACACTAGTGATCTACATCTCTTTTAATCTCTCGGTGTAAAGTAGCTTCGTATCGATACCTGTGATACAAACAAACTAAGTGGGTCAGGCTTGGGAGCCTGGTGAGCATATAGGGTTTTCAGCCCACAATAAACAAATTTATTATGCTTAAACATCAAACAATCAACCTAATTACCCAACCCCATTATCTTATTTATTTTTTAAGGATTTACCCTAAGAATCAACTATCACTCATTCCTAAGGATTCATCCTAAGGAATAGGCACGAAGTCACATCGTCGCCAGGGTTTATACATCAGGCACTAAGTCCATAACTGCCAAGGTAACCAAAGGAATAGGCACGAAGCCACATCGTCGCCACGGTTTATGAAACAGGCACTAAGTCCATAGCTGCCAGGGTTTATACAACATGTGCTAAGTCTGTAGCTCTCATTTATCGACAATATTATTCACGAGAATCCACCTGCAATACATGTCAATGGGTTTTTAGAGTACAACTGATGAACATATAGTTCACACACTTACAGGTTGCGAGTCTGCTAGTGTTCCACAGACCATCTAGAATAGTCCATGGTTGTCATTCATACTCTGTTGAATGACGGGGGCCAACGTTTGGGTAAGTGCTTCTCTCATATTTTACCACTCACCCTCATCTCATGATCTATATCACCGATCATCTTATTTATCCAACTCATCTTTCATCACATACCAATTATTTCATCTACCCATCTTTTACCCAACATTTTTGTAGATAAAAAAAAATACATATACAGTTTAAATTATTTAAAAACCTGTATAAATCATTCCTTCAACATCTATCTAAAATAAACAAACAATATATATTCACATAGCACGTATTTTATATAAAATACTTCATATCTATGTGTAAGATGAAAGTGACTATACACTCACTTGATAAGACGACGATTGGACAGCACCTCGTCTCTTAAAACAATCGTTTCCGATAAAACCGGGACGTTTTATTGAAAACTGGGCCCTGCAAGGGTGGAGCTTCAAACCGAAAAGATAAATTTCTCGGGCTTCTCGGGCACTTCGGGGGCATGTTTCGGGTGTTGGAAATGATCTCGGGGGTTCGGGGGAAGTGGAAATAGCTAAAATATGAAATTAGGGGTGAAAAATGGCAATTTTCTAAATCTAGCCGTGAGATCTCGCAAGCACTATTTATAGGGAAGAGGTTCGGATCCGGAGGGAGGAGGAGAAGCCACGCGGCAGCTTCACAGGCGAGGGGGAGGCACACGTTGGACATGCGAGGGGCCAGGCGTCGGTCTCGGAAGGCTGTACACGCGTCGCTTTCGGATTGGGCCACGCCCTCAGATGACTCACCTGCTTCGGACACGGAGCGGCTCGCAAGGGAAGGACGACGTGGCTCGCTTCGGTCATGCCATGGACCAAACACACGTCTCGCATGCGCAGGTGCTACGTGGCCGAACCTGAGCCATGCGAAATTTCTCGGATTTCGGGATTTTCTCGATTTTTGTGTTCCAAACTTCTAAAATCCATAACTTTCGCATACTAGATCCGTTTTCGACGTTCTTTATATGCACGCGTAGGTAAAATTATGCTCTACAATTTTCGTTTAGACTCCGTCGGCTAATTTTGAATTTAATTTTAATATTATTATTTTTAACAGACCGGGACAGGAAAATCCATTAAAAATTCATAACTTCTTCATCCGATGTCCGTTTTCGTCTGTCTTTTTACCGTTGCACTACTATTGACGAGACCTTCGATTCTCGTTTAGGTTGTGTCGGCTAAAAATCACTCGATCTAAAATTCGAGTTTTTAGCTGTCTACCGCTAAGCTGAAACTTAGAAAAATCATAACTTCCTCATACGAAGTCAGATTTTGGCGTTCTTTTTATGCATACTCTCGGTTTAACGAACACTACGACTTTCATTTAGATCACCAAGGATAAAAAGTAGTTTATCAAAAAATCACTTTTTACGTCATTCGGCGCCGTGCCGGTTTTGTCGCGGAACTTCGACAAGTCATAACTTCTTCGTTATAACTCGGATTTCGGTATTCTTTATATATCTGGAATCCTTGTCACGACCACTACAACTTCCTTCATAGATATTAGGTTTATCTAATATTTATTTTCGACGCTTATTTTTATTCTTAATTAATTAAATCCTAATAATTAAGCATAAAACACATAATTCACATAATAATCACATAATTCCTCTTCATTTCTTCAAAATGAGTTACAAAGGTTGACCTAGACTATTTCATCATCATTAATGCATATCCTGGAAACACGGGCGTTACAGTTTGGGGTTGTGACAAATGTGGGTGTGAGTCGGTCATTTATATTTTTGTCATTCAATACGAGCTTCGATGTAACTCTTGGGGTATTAGAGTGTCCGTTGTAGGTTTCCATCACCGAAGAACACAAGGTTTCCTTTACAAGTGTCTTTCGTGATTGCGTTTTCGAGATACTCGGGGTGTATTTTGTCACATCCCCAAATTCACGGTCATTTTAAAAATTTTATTTATGCTTATTTTAAAATCAGAGTAACATTTTAAAGAAAAGTGTTGCGGAATTTGTTCCTAGAAAAACATGATAAATATGTTATCAAAGCATTTCCTAAGAAATGTATTTTATTCATTTTAAAACTTTGGGATGTCATCGTCAATACAGAAACATAAGCGTAAACAGACCTTACATTCATTTACACTAGTGATCTACATCTCTTTTAAATCTCTCAGTGTAAAGTAGCTTCGTATCGACACATGTGATACAAATAAACTTGAGTGGGTCAGGTTGGGAAACCTGGTGAGCACATAGGGATTTCAATATCACAATGTTATATCATATATATAATTTAGAACTCACAAAATATACAATTTCACCATATATATAAGCAACTCTTACCCCACCCCGTCGATCCTCCCAACGACACTATCCATACTCTCAGACCTTAAATTTTACCTCTTACTTAATCCATACTCTCGGATCTAATCCATGCTCTCGGATCAATGACTGTGCCCATTCCATACTCTCGGACTAGGGACAAATGTCTATGTCTAAATCCATACTCCCGGATTAATGACAAATAACTATGTCCTATCCATACTCCCAGACTAAGGACAACTGACTATGTCTTAATCCATACTCCCGGATTAATGACATTTGACTATGTCCAATCCATACTCTCGGACTAGGGACAATAACTATGTCTAATCCATTCTCCTGGATCAATAACATATTTTAAAGTTCTATTCTCCGTGTATATCTCACTCGTTCTTATAAAGAGATACTACCCAATATTCCTCATAATTAATTTAGGTTTACTCTGTATCCTAAATCATCGTATATTATCAGGTATGTTCTTCAACATGTATTTCAGGCAATATCAAATATTTTACACACCAACAAACATTTAATACATTATTCAATACTTGTATTAAAATCATGTTCATGAAAGGGACTATGCACTCACTTGTTAAAGTGATGATTCCAAACTCGGGCATCGCTTCGCTTCTAACGATTCTATTTTCCTTCGACGAAAATTAGTTAGGAGCCGGGCTCAGCAGGGGCAGAACTTCGTCACTGAATCTTTCTAAGAAAGATTCTTGCAACGCTTCAGTGCTCACCTTACTATACTAAAAACTACAGAAAGAGAAGTCAAATCACGAGGGACCGAAATGCTCGGGGGATAAGAAGAGAAAGACTCTTGAATCAAGAGAATGGTGCAAGAAATATGAGAGTCTAGAGGCTCTTATTTATAGTAATTGAATTTTCAAAAACTACCCTCTATATTTACTTAAATGACTAAACACCCCTTTATAATACTATTTTAAATAGATTTAATGATAATTGTACTAAACTAATGTCGAAAATACTCAACATTAGTCTTATAACGACCGCATCGTCGGTAAATTTCTAATGATATATACATATGTATATATATGTACACGTATATATGATTTACACTTTATTTTAATACGTAAATGTGCTATTAAAAATTATAACTTGTTCATATGAACTCCGTTTTTTCACGTTTTTTATATCCACGCGTAGCTATCGACGAGATCTACAACTTTCGTTTAGACTCCGTCGGCTAATTTGGAATTTATATTTTTGTCCATATTTTTATAAAATTAAATAATTTTGCTAAAATCACAACTCTCTCGTACGGACTCCGTTTTTGGCATTCTTTTTCACAAAATTCATATTTTAAGGAGTACTATGATTTTCATTTTTGTCGTATTAGCTATAAGTTAATCATTCTCTTCGTAGCTTTTTACGTCATACATTCGTTGTGCGCGGCTCACTTTTATATTTATAAAAATCATATCTAATTCATACGGATTCGGATTTCGACGAAATTTATATTTTCGGGATCGGGACTGCGTGTACTTCCTAAATATAATATATATATATATATGTATATATATATATGTTTTGGCGCACTTATTTTTACGATTTACGGATGATTCGACTGATTTTTCTTAATTTATTATATTATAATAATCATGAAACATATTATATTCAAATAATTATTCTTTATTACGTAAAATAGGTCGCAATTGTTAACCCTAAATATTACTTTGGTTAAGATTATTTATCCTAAATAATCTTCTATAAAAAATCATATTTTTTTAACGCTTATTATATCTTAATTGACTGGCCCGAATTTGCGGGTGTTACATATTTCCCGATTGATCTGGTCCCTATCCTGATGGTGGATGTTTATGTGATTGTGGTTATGGACTGGCTGATCCATTTCGGGCCTCGGATCGATTGCGAGCGACAGTTAATGGTGGTTCGTACCCCAACTGGGGGAAAGTTGACCATTTACGGCAAGGGTACCAGGGTTGGATCGACCTTCTGCTCTGTCGTGGGGGCTAGGAGATATAAGCATGGTTGTATGGGTTACCTTGCTAATGTGGTTTATACTCGAAAGGATAAGATGTTGGATTAGTGTCTAAGCTCATAACTATAATTGGTATGTACTAGACCCGATTTGGCATGGTCCATTTGGGTTGCATGGCATCGGAAGAATTTGGATAGACTTTTGTGAGAAAAGGATATTTATGATTTGTTAATATATTATAACTCTAATATATTAATATGAAATCATATTATTTAATTATTATTGATCAAAAATTAATTTGGAATTAATTTTGTGATTAAAAGGAGACTAATTAAATATATGGGGGTTGATTGTCTAAATTATTCATTCTTATATATGTGGGCTCATGATCCATAGTTCTTTATGTTGGGCTAAACCCATGGAGTAACCCATGGATACTCCATGGAGGTTTTAACCCATGGAGCATGAAGAATATGGAAAGACATGAGTTACATGGTGTAACCCTAATAGCCACAATATATAAGGACCCCATGGCTCAAGAAATTGGCAACTAGTGTGTGTACACATGAGGGCTAGCCGATTTGAGCATAGGAACCTTTTCTCTCAAGTCATTCCAAGATGTTGGTGATGTTGTGTGAACCATTTGAGGTGTCACACTTGAGGCACTAGGCTCTTAAGCTCCATGGAATGAAGCTACAAAAAAAAGGTATGTCTTCTAACTTGTTTATATTACCCAAGTATCAAAGATTGTATGCTAGTTAGGGTAATACCTTGGAAAGTTCAAGTTTGCATGTATAATAGTGAAAACATAGATCCAAGGTATTTAGGGTTGCATGTACACCATAGGAGTGTTAGAATGCTCAAAACCCATCAGTGGTATCAGAGCCTAGGCTTGTTTTCATTTATACTTGATGCAAACTTGTTTTTCAAAGCTGAGAATCTGCCCATACTGAAAACTCGACGAGTTCTGGCTATAAACTCGACGAGTTCATGTGTTATGGCATGAACTCGACGAGTTCTTGTAAGGAACTCGACGAGTTTGGCTTCCAGTTGGCAGATTTTTGAGTTTTTGGCTGGAATTGGACTAGGAACATTATCCTAAGCTGTTTTTGAACTTGTAAACTTGTTTTTTTGATGTGGTAATGTTCATGCTAATCCAATTTCATAGATAATTGTCAATAGATTCACGTTTTGTATTAGTTAATGGTTAGGATAATTACATGAAAAGTTTTTGATTTGAATTATCTTATTCTTATGAGTTGATTTAGATTAATAGAAAAGTTATGTGATAATATGTTTTCAATCTAAATTAATCTAAAAGTTGTTCATAATATGTGTTTTTGTAACTTGTCCTCAAGTTATATTAAAAGTCACATTTATGATTATTAAAACTCATAAGATTTCCATAAGTTATGAAAAATGGAGAGTCTCATTTTAAATGTTTTAAAGTCTTTCATAACTTGTCCTCAAGTTATGGAACTTGAAGAGTTTTTCATTAAAACTACTTTAAATACATAAGTTATGGAATTGAAAAGTTTTTGAATAGTTCAAAACTTGCCCTCAAGTTTTGGAATTTGTAAAGTTTTCCCTCATGAATACTTTAATTCCACGTTAAGCCCTTAGAATTTTAAAAGTTAAAATTCAATCCTTATACTTTATAGTATTATAAGTTAATAAGATATATATGTATAAGAACAAAGTCAGTCTTACCGTTAGTAGGGCTCATTCACGAAGCCAGTCTATAAGGGGGTATAAGATTATTGCCTATAAAATGGCAGTTTAATGGGTGTCCACTCTCACCCACCGCTTCCTTGACTGGTGGAGGGTCGTTAGCCGAACGAGTAGGACAAGGACTATAATTCTCCCTTCATTAAAAGTTTTAATGATAAATACTAAGTAACTAAACCTTTTATAAATTCCCAATCTTAGTTACTTAGGAAAATGTGAATTTGGTGCTAACCCATGAAATTACACTTTGCACTTTGCTTAAGTCGTTAGTGGAGCGTGCGTGGTTAACCGGCACACTAAGCTGGATTTAACAAGGTAGGCAAAGGGTAACTTAATGTTTATCATAGTATCGGTGGAGCGCGTGTGGTTAACCGGCACATCGATTGAGTGGTAAATATTAAGGGTGTTGGGTTTTGAGCATTCTAACACTCCTAAGTGTACATGCAACCCTAAATACCTTGGATCTATGTTTTCTCTATTATACATACAATTATGAACATCCAAGGTATTATCCTAATCCAGCATACAAAATAATAAATATAACAAGATAGAATAAATACCTCTTTGATGTAGAATGTCTTCATGAAGCTTGAGTGCCTAGTGCCCCAGGTGTGACACCTCAAATGGTTCACACAACACCAAATACACTTGGAATAACTTGAGAGAAACTTGACCACTCCTTGAAATCGTCTAGCCCTTACACTCACACCTTAGTGCACGATTTCTTGAGCCATGGGATTCTTTTATATGGTGGCTATTAGGGTTACACCATGTAACTCATAACTTTACCCATTCCTTAAGCTCCATGGATTTTAACCTCCATGGAGTATCCATGGGTCACCCCATGGACTTAGTCCAACATAAGGAATCTTGGATCACAAGCCCACATATATAAGAATGAATGATTTACACAATCAACCCATATATTTAATTAGTCTCCTTTTGATCACTTAATTAATTCCAAATTAATTCTTGATCAATTCTAATTAAATAACCTTATTAATATATTAGAACTTATAATATATTAACCAACCTTAAGTGTTATTTCTCTCATTATAGTCTATCCAAATGCATGATGCCATGCAACCCAAATGGACCATGCCGGGTCGGGTCAAGTCTTACCAATTATAGTTATGGACTTAGACATTAATCCAACAGTCTCCCACTTGGATAAGTCTAAAACTATTATTGTGTATGACTTCAGGAACCGATCAGCAATCGTAGCTCTCAAAAGCTTCTGTCGAACTCTGACCTTGTCGATGAACTCTGACCTTTGTCAATGACTTGTCCATTAGATAAGGAATCATATATTCCTCCATTCTAGATATCATATGGACTGAAACATGGATTATCAATCATTCTCTCTGTCCATTTGTTGTTTCCCGATTTCCGATTCATGATGACTGACTGATTTAACAAATCAAATAAGTCCTGGCTTGGCCAAGCACTCACATGTATCATCTTTAAATCATCGAGGGGCCCACAGATATCGCTTTTATCCCGAAGGTAAAAGGAATGGATAAACTTCGACTCATATGGCTTGTTCTACTACTTGTTGAATCATACACAAAGGCATGTTTTATAACATCGAGTTACCAATGCATTTTCGTGCAATCAATGTATAACCAACTCATAGTAACAACTCATATCTCTAGGTTTGAAGAATATAAGATATTATCGTCTCATGATCACTCATGATAAAATCCATGAAGTGATTCAAATGAGAGCGGGTTGAATCCAATACTCAGAACTTATGAGCACTCATGAGTGTTGTAGCACCACTTTGTCCACCAACTTGGACCTCTACAAACCAACCCATGACAGTCTTGATTCATATCTACTTCCAACATATGACCGACTGTGGATGGTTTGAATAACTTAATCATTCAGGAAGAGCGACTTAGTTATTCTGGAAGTCAAAACATGCAAAGTGAAACACAAGAATAAATGAATCAAATATGGTATCAAACCCTATGAATATAAATAAACACTTTTATTTATCACCATACTGATTACTCATTATTCATTGTTTCAGTTTTATCAACTTTATACTTGAATTTAAAACAATAGTTGTCCCATGCTCCAAGCATGTACACTATGTTTTCTAAACACTAGTAATGCCATACACCAAGTATGCATACTATGTTTGTCTATGATCTTTACTTTGTAAAATAGATCAATTGAACATCACTCCAATGATCCTCTTTTCACAGTCCCAAATCCTTACTGCAAATGCAAGAATTCCAAATTCATGCCATTTACTGAAATCTGTTAGATTCTAAACTTATATGCATTGATCCTCTTAATGATTATGCACAAAGTCAGAAAGACTTGACAACAATCATTAGAGAGCATTCCAAAGGAGATCAGCTCCTTGGAAACATCCTTCTTTCATTAAGTTTCCTAATCTTACACAGATTGAATAATTTCTAACTTTGAAACATTTCCATATTCCATTTTGACTATCACTTCTGAACAAGAGTTGCCTCCTTACAGATTATGTCAATATGGTCCTTCCAGAATTAACATTATACTTCCAACTGTCCTTGAGCAACCAATCTTTGGTAAACCTTAGATTGTCCTCGACAATTGCTTAATCATTTTAGTCATATCCAATTCTAGACCTTTTTCCCTTCATAATGCCCCAGGCATTTGGAAAATTTTAGAAAGGATGAATATAGCACATGTAATCGATCCTATATCCGAAGCATATGGGACACGATTCATGATGTCTCACATAAAGACTAAACCAGTCTTTTGCTATAATATTTCCATTTCAATTTGCCAAGTTCTCAAAATTCAGATTATGAAAAGGGATGCCGTAATCATAATCGAATTTTAGAAAGCAAATAATGGACCCATATATAGAATTTCCTTATGTTGAGCCATTCCAACATGAAATTCATATATATATCCTTGATTAAATACGATTAAAATCTCAATCTAAGCTTTTAGAATTGAAATGAAGTATAATTTCCTCTCCCTTAATTATAGCAAAACAACTTTTTCAACCCCTGCAACCTCACGAATTGAAACTTTTGTTTTCTATAATTAACATTGCTAACTTGCAACCTTTGTCATAATTATCATGCTCCCACTAACATGATGATTATTAGCATAACACTTATGCTCCCACTAGCTTTGACATGTACTCAGAAATCAGCTGACTTTCTTACCAAAGTTCAGATTTCTGATACTAGATTGTTTTGATAAAACTTTATCAAAATCATACACCTCTCTTAGATAGCTCACATGTGTGTCTAAACAATTTTAGAACTATGAAAAGGGATGCCGTAATCATAGTCTCAATTGTTTAGACCTTTGCCACTTCTCACAAGTCCATGTTAGTGTGCCGGTAAACCACACACGCTCCACTAACGACTTTGAGAATGCAAATATCACAATTGCTATCTAGCTAAAATCTACTTAGTGAAAGTGTTTCCTCACCATCATTTTCATGAATCGGAGAGAAACCTTATGACACTTAGATTTAATAGTGTATGTGTTCTTATCCATGTGAATTTGTCAAAACCATAATCACAAGACAAGGTTAGTGACAAATCCAAACTCATATTGATTAAACTTGTGCAATCTTAAATTCTTGCCATTTGGCAGCTCAGGTGCCTGCCATTGCTTCCAAGAGTTGTGCAACCAATTGAGAACTCTCAGAACTCCTATGCAAAGCCAACTTGAATAGGCACAAAAATTTCAACACGATAGGTTATAAACCTCAAGTCGTGTGCTAGTGAAGGACTTTAGGTTTTATTCTTGATTAAGTCTTGAAACTTTCAAGAGCTTTAGGACTCCCACTGTCCTCTTGACATATAAGACTCCCTTGTCAAATATTCAAGAGATAGTGCGGATTCTTTATCAAGACTAACACTTTACACAATTGGCCTAAGTTGGTCTCTGTTTTATCCAAAACATCACAACTTACCAATTTCAAATGTACAAGTGTAGATAACCTTTTACTCTTACATTTGACTAGTGTTAACAAACCCTCTTTAAGATATGTCACTCAAGTTACAATCTTGGAGTATGACTCTAAGAATTGTTTTGGAACGAAGTATGACTCATCTTTTTGATTTAACCATTTCAACAATTCATGACTCCTCTTCTTAGTCATAAGAATGCACTAAGATGACTTTAGAGGACCAATTGTGATATGGTATCTTAATCATTAAGACGATCATAAACATGATGCTAAATTACTCTCCCATTTTTTCAGATTTGAGAAACTTTTATCTTTCTGCCATACTTTGATTCTTCTTATTCGTTCTGTCTCACATTGAAACTTCTCCAATGCTACAGACTTATACTTAAACTTATAAGTATAATCATATTTACTGAACTTAAGTAAATCATGACGAATAGTCTTCTTGATCTTTTGTAGTGGACTTGACCAGTGCATAAGAATGTGTACTCGATCCCTTAGTCCTTTCCTTATTCACATAAGGAATTAGTCTTAATTTTCCAAGCTGAAAGTTCTCATTCATCATACTATACAACTTGCATGATTCCAAGTTTCGGTCCAATTGAACCTTGGGTGATGAGAATCTTTCCTTATTTGGTAATATTAGACACTACCACAACCGAAAGAATCAAATCCATTTTTCCAATATTGCTATCAATGGAATCTTATAAGCAACAACTTTTCACAAATGCCATTGTAAGGATACTTAAAATACATAAAATCAAAACCTTTTTCTTTTATTTTAAAACTTTGCGGAAAAACTTATCCTTACAATCCATATGAAAACCTTGTTGTTATCTATTCCTAAGCAATATAAATATCATAACTCTTAAGTAATAGCCCAAAATTCTGATTACCGAACCATGCGATTGAAATCCATCTTTGCGATCAGAATCAGCATGTACTTAATAGAGTTAGACAATGGACTTTACCTGAAGTAGAGCCAAACTTATTGACTTTAACATCCTTAGGTAAATTTGGCAGCTTCGTAACCAATGCCCCTTCCTTTGGCAATAGTTACCTATGGACCCTTGATAATGGGACTATCTCAGACTTCGCCTCTCTCTTTACCATTGGGTCAACCGAGTTGACTATGGCCGATCCCTTTCCATTGGGAAGAGAGAGCTTTACTGGATATCCAATGTCATCATTGTAAATGTCCATAGCGTTTTAGGAAGTTGATCTTAGCAAAAAGATAAGATCATTAAGGGTCTTGTCTTAGTCTGTTTCATAGGATTCCCAAAAGAACTCACTATGTGACTTAGAAAGTAGTTGAGCCACCAACTTTCTCAAGACTTTGACACCCAACTCTCCCGGCTTGTCAATATGTGACTACATCTCCAAGATGTGATCACACCTAGACCTTGCCTTGCCAATAGGGCTTGAGTGACCTTAAACTTTTTAGGAACTTGTGGGTTAGGGAGAATAATTGGAGGAGGTGAAAGAAGTATGATATCCATGGGACATCATCTTCATTTAGGAAAGCTTGTTTCAAGAGATTTGGGAAGATCATAAATGACTAGACCAGACATCTTTTTGGGAGATATTCAAGATAGTTGATTTAAAGTCCTTAATATGACACCCAATATGAAATATTAAGGCTAGGACCCAACAAACTATTTTATAACTTAGAAGAGGGATGCCGTAATCCAAGCTATAAAATATTTGAAGGTAGGTGAATGACGATTCACCAATTTCCACCATGAAAAACGAAATAATTTATTAGGTTTTAATTGGATTTGAAAGTCCTAGATCTTTGAGATTCATTGAACTGTTCAAAGGCATGTTTCAATCTCGAGTGTGCCCTTCAGGTTTTGTGACTGGGATGCCGAGGATCACAAAACAAGGTGTGAATAACCATGCAAATATACTTGGTACCCTTAATATTTACCCCTTAATCAGTGTGCCGGTTAACCACACACGCTCCACCGATACTATGATAAATATTAAGTTACCCTTTGCCTACCTTGTTAAGTCCAGGTTAGTGTGTCGGTTAACCACACACGCTCCACTAACGACTTAAGCAAAGTGCAAAGTGTAATTTCATGGGTTAGCACCAAATTCACATTTTCCTAAGTAACTAAGATTGGGTATTAATAAGAGTTTAGTTACTTAGTATTTATCATTAATACTTTTAATGAAAGGAGAATTATAGTCCTTGTCCTACCCGTTCGGCTAACGACCCTCCACCAGTCAAGGAAGCAGTGGGTGAGAGTGGACACCCATTAAACTGCCATTTTATAGGCAGTAACCTTATACCCCCCTTATAGACCGGCTTCGTGAATGAGACCTACTAACGGTAAGACTGACTTTACTCTTATACATATATATAAATATTATTAACTTATAATATTATAAAGTATAAGGGTTGAATTTTAAATTTTAAAATTCTAAGGGCTAACTTGGAATTAAAGTATTCATAAGTGAAAACTTTTCAAATTCCAAAACTTGAGGGCAAGTTTTGAAACTATTCAAAACTAATTAATTTCATAACTTATGAGTTTAAAGTAGTTTTAATTAAAAAAAAAACTCTTCAAGTTCCATAACTTGAGGACAAGTTATGGAAGACTTTAAACTAATTAATAAAAAAAATAACTTTTTTTTATTGTAACTTATGGAACTAATTAAGGTTACACTTTTTTTTTTAATTTAATGAAGAGACTCTTGAACCTCCATAACTTGAGGACAAGTTTTGGAGTCATAAAACCATTTAATTAGAACTAGACTCTTCATTTTGTAACCTTTGCCAACTTTTATGAGTTTTATGATTCTTAAATGTGACTTTTCATATAACTTGAGGACAAGTTACAAAAACACACTTTGGAATCAACTCTTAGATTAAAATGGATTGAAAACAACTATTTCACACAACTTTTCTATTAATCTAAGAACCTCATAAGAACAAGATAATTCAAATCATCAATCTTCAAGAAATTAGCATGAACATACAAACTAATAGAAATCTTGAAATTATGATAATTATCTTAGAAATTGGATTAGCATGAACATTACCACATCAAAAACAAGTTTATAAGTCCAAAAACATCTTAGGGTAATGTTCCTAGTCCAATTCCAGCCAAAACAATCGAATATATGCATCCAACTCGATTTTTCAGCTACTTTTGCAAGTATAACAAGAAAACAAGCCTAGGCTCTGATACCACTGTTGGGTTTTGAGCATTCTAACACTCCTAAGTGTACATGCAACCCTAAATACCTTGGATATATGTTTTCTCTATTATACATACAATTATGAACATCCAAGGTATTATCCTAATCTAGCATACAAAATAATAAATATAACAAGATAGAATACATACCTCTTTGATGTAGAATGTCTTCATGAAGCTTGAGTGCCTAGTGCCCCAAGTGTGACACCTCAAATGGTTCACACAACACCAAATGCACATGGAATGACTTGAGAGAAATGGAACACTCCTTGAAATCGTCTAGCCCTCATATTCACACATTAGTGCACGATTTCTTGAGCCATGGGATTCTTTTATATGGTGGCTATTAGGGTTACACCATGTAACTCATAACTTTACCCATTCCTTATGCTCCATGGATTTTAACCTCCATGGAGCATCCATGGGTCACCCCATGGACTTAGTCCAACATAAGGAATCTTGGATCACAAGCCCACATATATAAGAATGAATGATTTACACAATCAACCCATATATTTAATTAGTCTCCTTTTGATCACTTAATTAAATCCAAATTAATTCTTGATCAATACTAATTAAATAACCTTATTAATATATTAGAACTTATAATATATTAACCAACCTTAAGTGTTATTTCTCTCATTATAGTCTATCCAAATGCATGATGCCATGCAACCCAAATGGACCATGCCGGGTCGGGTCAAGTCTTACCAATTATAGTTATGGACTTAGACATTAATCCAACAAAGGGTACCAAGTATATTTGCATGGTTATTCACACCTTGTTTTGTGATCCTCGGCATCCCAGTCACAAAATTTGAGAGGGCACAATCGAGATTGAAACATGTCATTGAAAAGTTCAATGAATCTCAAAATATCTAGGAGTTTCATATCCAATTAAAACCTAATAAATTATTTCGTTTTTCATGGTGGAAATTGGTGAATCGTCACTCGCCTACCTTCAAATATTTTATAGCTTGAATTACGACATCCCTCTTCCAAGTTATAAAGTATTGTGTTGGGTCCTAGCCTTAATATTTCATATTGGGTGTTATATTAAGGACTTAAATCAACTAACTTGAAGATCTCCCATTTTAGATGTCTGGTTCAAACAACTATGATCTTCCCAAATCCCTAGGAACAAGCTTTCCTAATGAAGATGATGTCCCATGGTTGGTTCATGGAAATCATGCTTCTCTACCTCCACCTCCTCCAATTATTCTCCCTAACCCATAAGTTCTTGAATAGTTCAAGGTCACTCAAGCCCTATTGACAAGCAAGGTCTATGTGTGCTCACATCTTGGAGATAAAGTCACATATTGACAAGCCGGGAGAGTTGGGTGTCAAAGTCTTGAGGAAGTTGAATGTTAAATCACTTCCTAAGTCACATAGTGAGTTCTTTAAGGACTACTATGTAACAGACTATGACATGACCCTTAATGATCTTATCTAATTGTGAGGTGCTGCTGAATCAGCAATGATTTGGAGCACTGGTAAAGCAAATTTGATTAGAAGATCAACTTCCCAAACTTCCATGGACATTGACAATGGCAACATTGAAAATCCGTAAAAGCTTTCTCTTCCCAATGGAAAGCGATCGGCCATAGTGTTGGATATAGTGTCTAAGTCCATAACTTTATTTGGTATGTACTTGACCCGACCCGGCATGGTCCATTTGGGTTGCATGGCATTGCAATACTTGGATAGACTAGATGAGAGAATAAGGCACTTATGATTGTTAATATATTATAAGTTCTAATATATTAATAATAGTATTATTTAATTAGTATTGATCAAGTATTAATCTAGTATTAATTTGGTGATCAAAGTGAAACTAATTAAATATATAGGGTTGATTATGACAATCATCAATTCTTTTATGGTGGATTAATGATCCATGGTTTATGGGTTTGGTTATAACCATATGGAGCTCCATGGATAGTCCATGGGAGTTACAAATCCATGGGTCATGGGAAATCAAGAGTCATGACAATTAAGGGCATTCATGTGTAAACCCTAATTGTGACAACACTATAAAAGGAACCCTATGGCTAGCAAACTGGTGACCTAGTGTTACTAGAGAGGGCATAACCGATTTTGAGTGCTAGAAATATTCTCTCAAGTTATTCCAAGTCTTGTGGTGTTGTGTGAAGCATTTGAGGCACAACATTTGGGGTGCTAGGCTCACAAAGTCTTGAAGGAATCCAAGCAACAACAAGGTATGTATTTCTACTAGTTTTATGTTCTATGTAATCCCCATGCCATGCTAGTTAGGAAATAACCTTGAAAAAGAAATTTGCATGTATATAGAGAAAACATAGATTCAAGGTTATTAGGGTTGCATGTACACTTAGGAAGTGTTAGAATGCTCAAAAACCCATCAGTGGTATCAGAGCCTAGGATTGTTTTCTGTATACTTGATGTAAAACTGCTTAAAAATCGAAAATTCTGCATTCTGACGACTTGACTCGCCGAGTCCATGGGGAGGACTCGCCGAGTCCATGAACAAATTCATTCTACTCGCCGAGTAGAATAATGCACTCGGCGAGTAGGAGCGTGCTGGGCAGTTTTTTCGAGTTTTGTTGCTGGAAATGGATTAAGATCATTATCCCAATCTGTTTTGGACTTGTAAAATCTATTTTTCAAAATGATAATGATTATGTTAACCCATTTTACATGACTTTTATCAATTTTCAAGTATTGTATATAGTTATATGATTTCTTGAAATTGCTTGACATGAATTTGTGTTCATATGAGTTTAGAAGATCATAGGAATTATGTGTAACCTCCATGTATGTTTAATTCATGATCTTAATGGCAATGATGGTGTCCATAACTTGTCCTCAAGTTATGGATAACCAAAAGTCACTTCTTTAAATTGTGATTAAAGAACTAAAGAAGTTTCATAAAATGAAGAGTCTTCATTTTATGAACCATTAAAACTCATAAGTTACAAATTGAAGAGACTTGGAATAGTTTCAATTCTTGCCCTCAAGTTTTGGAATTTGAAAAGTCTTACACTCTAATACTTTAATTCCAAATTAAACCTTAGATTTTTAAAAAGTTTAAAAATCAACACTTATACTATTATTATAATTTTATTATATAGATATGTATAAGAATATGTCATTCTTACCGTTAGTAGGCCTCATTCACGAAGCCCGTCTATAAGGGGGTATAAGGTTGTTGCCTATAAAATGGTGACTTAATGGGTGTCCACTCTCACCCACCGCTTCCTTGATCGGTGGAGGGTCGTTAGCCGAACGGGTAGGATACGACTTTAAATACTCATTAAAAGTATAATGAATTATAAAGTAACTATACATTATAAATTCCCAATCTTAGTTACTTTAGGAAAATGTGAAATTGGTGCTAGCCCATAAAATTACACTTTGTACCTTACCAAGTCGTTAGTGGAGCGTGTGTGGTTAACCGGCACACTAACATGGACTAGTAAGAGTGGCAAAGGGTAACTTGACCTTATTATAGATCGGTGGAGCGTGTGTGGTTAACCGGCACATCGTTTAGGTAATATTGTTGAGGGTACCAAGTCAATTTGTATGGTTATTCACACCTTGTTTGTGATCCTCGACATCCCAGTCACAAACTTGAGAGGACACAATCGAGATTCAAACATGCCATTGAAAAGTTCAATGTATCTCAAAAGATCTAGGAGTTTCAAAACCAATAAAACCTAATAATAAAATATTTCGTTCTTATGGTGGAAATTGGTAAATCGTCATTTACCTACCTTCAAATATTTTATAGTATGGATTACGGCATCCCTCTTCCAACTATAAATAGTTTGTTGGATCCTAGCCTTAATATTTCATTTGGGTGAATTATTAAGGATTCCTAATCTAATGAAACTTGTCTTTCTTTCCTTTCAGATGTCTTCCAACAATGTTTCTGGCTCAAACCCAACAGGCTCCTTTTCCCTTATGAACTTGTGTGGTAAGGTCATCTTTGATGGATCCAATTTCAATGAGTGGATCAGAAACATCAGAATGATTACCCGCTATGAGGACAAAGAATATGTCCTCAATAGGGAGCTTAAGGTTGTGAGTGAAGCCACTGCTACTCCTGAAGAGTTTGCGGAGTTTGTTGCACATGAAAAGGATGCTACTAAAGTAGCATGCATCATGATGGCCACCATGACTCCTGAACTTCAAAAATCCTATGAAGATTTCTACCCCTATGAGATGCACCTGGATCTGATGGAAAGGTACCATCAGAGCGCGCGTCAGGAGAGGTATGAAATCATCTCCTCCATGATAACCGCAAGGATGAAGGATGGTGAATCCATCACCGGTCACTTGCAGAAGATGCAAAGGTTCGTTGACCGGTTGCTGAAGCTAAATGTTGACTTTCCTGAGGAAATGGCGATTGACATCATTCTCCATTCCTTACCTCCAAGTTATGATCAGTTTCGTATGACTTATCATATGAACAAGGAGGAAGTCACACTTAGCAAACTTCAAGGACTCTTAAGGACAGCTGAAAATGGCCTTAAGGGTAAAGCGGTTGCTACTTCTACTCCTTCAACAGCCCCTATTCTGGCTATTGGGCAGGGAAAGGGTAAGAAGAGGAAAAGCCCTTTGAAGGGTACCAAGGGTAAGACTCTTGATGGTTCCTCTTCAAGTGGGACAAAGAAAGGTCCCATTACTCCTTCTTCAAACCCAAAGGAAGCACAGTGCTTCTATTGCCAGGATAAGGGACACTTCAAGCGAAGCTGTCCTAAATATCTGCAAGATGTAAAGGATGGGAAGGTTAAACCCACCCATGCAGGTATTTACACAATATTGTCTAATAACTCATCTAATGCTAATTCTTGGGTGCTTGATACAGGTTGTGGTATTCACATCTGTACTGATTTGCAGGCACTAAGAAGAAGTGAGCAGGTGGAGCACGGGAAGATAAACTTAGTCATGGGCAACAGGAAAGCATCACCTGTTACCAAGATAGGAGTTTATTCTTTATTGCTTAATAATGGGTTAATGTTAGATTTGAATAAGTGTTGTTACTCGCCCGAAATGGCGAGAAATATTATTTCCTTTCATGGCTTGTACAAACAAGGTTTTTCATTTTCATTTGATAATAAAAATGGTGCTATTAATGTTTATTACAATGATGTATTTTACTTTAAAGCATTGCCTTGTGATGGTGTATATGAAGCCGTGAATGTTGTAGACAATCTAGGAAATAATGTGTTGTATATTGATTCTTCAGATAGCTTGGATAAAGCATCCTTGTGGCATTGTCGTCTTGGACATGTTAACAAGAAGCGCATAGGCCAACTCCAAAAGGCTGGAGTCTTGGAATCATTTGACCTCAAGTCAGATGATAGTTGCGAGTCTTGTTTACTTGGAAAAATGACAAAGTCACCCTTCACAGGTACTTGTGATAGGGGTGAAGATTTGTTGGACCTTGTACACACAGATGTGTGTGGGCCCTTCAGAGTTGCTACAAGGGATGCTAATCGCTATTATGTGACTTTTACTGATGATTACAGTAGATATGGATATATTTACTTAATCAAGCATAAGTCAGAAACCTTTGAAAAGTTCAAAGAGTTTAAGCAGGAAGTGGAGAATCAATTGGGCAGGAACATCAAGATGCTCCGATCCGATCGGGGAGGAGAGTATCTTAGCATTGAGTTCCTTGACTATCTTAAGGAATGTGGGATTGTCTCACAATTGACACCTCCCAGAACACCACAGTTGAATGGTGTAGCTGAGAGGCGCAATCGAACCTTGTTGGATATGGTTCGTTCCATGATGAGTCGAGCTTCGTTACCAATCTCTTTCTGGGGGCATGCCTTAGAGACTGCCGCCCATATCCTTAATCTAGTCCCTACTAAAAAGGTTGCCAAAACACCTCACGAGATGTGGACTGGGAAAGTTCCTAATTTGGACCACATCAAAATTTGGGGTTGTGAAGCTTTCGTGAGGCGTGAGACTCATGATAAGATTGAACCTCGAAGTGAGAGGTGTATTTTCATCGGCTACCCACAGAGATCCTTTGGTTACCTCTTCTACAGACCCAGTGATAATGTGGTCTTTGTAGCAAGAAGAGGAGTCTTTCGTGAGAGAGAATTCATAAGCCAAGGGGACAGTGGGAGGAAAATTGACCTTGAAGAGCTTCAAGAGTCAAGTGGTGAAGGAACCTCAAATGCTATCGACCAACCTGAGGAGGAAACTCCTGTTGATCCGATAGATGAGTCTGTACCTCCAAGACGTTCCACTAGGGTGAGGAACACACCTGATTTTTATTATGGTTATCACATCACCACTAAAGGTGATACATTTATTAGTGATAGTACACTAATAGATTTGGATGATCCTAATAATTACAGGGAAGCCATGGCAGGCCCTGAGTCTGCTAAATGGAAGGAGGCTATGGACAGCGAGATTCAGTCCATGTATGGCAATCAAGTTTGGAACTTGGTTGACAATGTACCAGGTCGTAAGACAGTTGGGTGCAAATGGATCTTCAAGAAGAAGACCGACATGGATGGGAAGGTACATACTTACAAAGCGCGACTGGTTGCGAAGGGCTTTACTCAAACTTCGGGAGTTGACTATGATGAGACCTTCTCACCAGTAGCTAAGATTAAGTCTATTAGAGTATTGTTAGCCATAGCTGCATTTCATGATTATGAAATATGGCAAATGGATGTCAAAACCGCTTTCCTTAATGGAAAGTTGGCTGAGGATGTTTACATGGCTCAACCAGAGGGTTTTGTCGATACAAGATACCCTAATATAGTGTGTAAGTTTGATAAATCCATTTATGGATTGAAACAAGCATCTCGCAGATGGAATCTTTGCTTTGATGAGAAAGTCAAAGAGTTTGGCTTTTCTAGGAGTGAGGATGAGTCTTGTGTGTATGTCAGGGCTAGTGGGAGCATAGTTAGCTTCTTGGTGTTGTATGTGGATGACATACTTCTCATAGGAAACGACGTCCCAACCCTGCAGGAGGTTAAGTCCTGGCTTGGGAAGTGTTTCGCTATGAAGGACCTTGGGGAAGCTGCCTATATCCTAGGGATAAGGATATTGAGAGATAGGAGTAAGAGACTAATTGGACTTAGTCAAAGTACTTACTTGGATAAGGTGCTGAAGAGGTTCAGCATGCAAGAATCCAAGAAAGGAGAATTACCAATCCAGAGTAATGCCAAGCTGAGTAAGACTCAGAGTCCGAGTACAGAGGCTGAGACAGCTGAAATGAGTCATATACCATATGCTTCCGCTGTGGGCTCGATCATGTATGCTATGACTTGTACTCGCCCTGATGTGGCCTTTGCTTTGAGCATGGTCAGTAGATATCAAGGGAACCCTGGCAAAGCACACTGGACAGTGGTAAAGAACATTCTCAAGTATCTGCGGAGGACTAAGGATTGGGTCCTTACCCTCGGAGGCAATGATGACTTGAGAGTCGAAGGATATAGCGATGCTAGCTTCCAGACTGATAGGGATAATTTCCGATCTCAGTCAGGCTAGGTTTTTATCCTAAATGGAGGGGCAATTACTTGGAAAAGTTCCAAGCAGGAGACAGTAGCTGATTCTACTTGTGAATCAGAGTACATAGCAGCAAGTGAAGCAGCTAAGGAGGCGATATGGCTAAAGAACTTCATCGGAGACCTTGGAGTTGTACCAGCTATAAAGGAGCCAATGGAAATTTTCTGTGACAGCGAAAGTGCGGTTGCTTTGGCTAAGGAACCAAGAGATCACGGGAGATCTAGGCACATTGACAGAAAATACCATTTCATCAGACATCGAATAGAAGAAGGACTCCTCGTGGCTAAGAGGGTATCATCAGATGAGAACCCGGCAGATCCCCTCACGAAGGGACTGAGCAGGGTTAAGCATTTACAGCATGCGAGGCGCATTGGGCTGAAGGATGATATTAGTTTCAATAATTAGATTCCTGAAACTTGTAAAATGTAATTGACATTTGATGATAAATAAAAGTTGTTATTTATTTATGAGTAAGGTGTTACTATCTTGTGTTGATTGTTTACTATGTTTCAATTTTGCATGTTTTACTTCCAGAATAATTATGTTATTATTCAAACCATCCACAGTCAGTCAAACTTTGGAAGTAAGTATTGATTTAAGACTGTCATGAATTTGGCTTGTATGATTTGTCTAAAAGTGCTTTGGACAATGCAATGGTTGCTACAACATTCATGAGTACTCATAAGCGCTGAGTATTGGATCCAACCCACGCTCACTTGCATCACTTCATGGAATTTATCTCGAGTGATCGTGAGACGGTAATATCATATAAATCTTCAAACCTAGATATATGAGTTGTTGACTATGAGTTGGTTATTCATTGATTGTACGAAAACGCATTGGTAACTCGATGTCATAAAACGTGCCTTTGTGAGTAATTCAACAAGTAGTTAGTACAAGCATATCAGTCGAAGTTTATCTGTTCCTTCTAGAAATAGAAGCGATATCTGGGCCCCTCGATGATTTGGTTTTGACCTATGTACCGGGCCCGTTCAGAACCTAATTGATGTGTTCAATTTAGTTCTATGTCGAAACAAATCAGAGATCGAGAAACAAATGCTGGACAATAAGTAAGACCATGTTCCATGTGTTTGTCCGGCTGATATCATGAGAACAGAGGATTATATGATCACTTATCTTAAATGGCGTATCATCATCATCTCAGTTCTGAGAGACTTTGAAAGAGCTACGATTGCTAGTCGGATTTTGAAGTCATATATGCAAATATAGTTATTAGACTTATCCAAGTGGGAGACTGTTGGATATAGTGTCTAAGTCCATAACTTTATTTGGTATGTACTTGACCCGACCCGGCATGGTCCATTTGGGTTGCATGGCATTGCAATACTTGGATAGACTAGATGAAAGAATAAGGCACTTATGATTGTTAATATATTATAAGTTCTAATATATTAATAATAGTATTATTTAATTAGTATTGATCAAGTATTAATCTAGTATTAATTTGGTGATCAAAGTGAAACTAATTAAATATATAGGGTTGATTATGACAATCATCAATTCTTTTATGGTGGATTAATGATCCATGGTTTATGGGTTTGGTTATAACCATATGGAGCTCCATGGATAGTCCATGGGAGTTACAAATCCATGGGTCATGGGAAATCAAAAGTCATGACAATTAAGGGCATTCATGTGTAAACCCTAATTGTGACAACACTATAAAAGGAACCCTATGGCTAGCAAAATGGTGACCTAGTGTTACTAGAGAGGGCATAACCGATTTTGAGTGCTAGAAATATTCTCTCAAGTTATTCCAAGTCTTGTGGTGTTGTGTGAAGCATTTGAGGCACAACATTTGGGGTGCTAGGCTCACAAAGTCTTGAAGGAATCCAAGCAACAACAAGGTATGTATTTCTACTAGTTTTATGTTCTATGTAATCCCCATGCCATGCTAGTTAGGAAATAACCTTGAAAAAGAAATTTGCATGTATATAGAGAAAACATAGATTCAAGGTTATTAGGGTTGCATGTACACTTAGGAAGTGTTAGAATGCTCAAAAACCCATCACATAGTCAACTCGATTGACCAAATGGTAAAGAGAAAGGCTAAGTCTGAGATAGTACCATTCCCAAAGGGTCCATATGTTTCTATTGCCAAAGGAACGGGCATTGGTTGCAAAGCTACCCTATTTACCTAAAAGATCATAAGGTTGGTCAAGTCAAAAAGTTTGACTCCACTTCAGGGAAGTCCACTATCTAACTCTATTAAGTTCCTATTTGGAGATTCTTATTACATGATGTGACTGGGTCACATGTTGAAGTTTTAAGAATCAAAGAAAAGAAAGGAAGCTTAAAGAAGAGTAAGTTGATTCTGATCGCGAAGATGGATTTTGATCGCATGGTTCGGTGATCAGAATTTTTGAGCTGCTGCTTAAGAGTTGTGATAGATTGCTTAGGAATCGATAACAACATAGTTTTCATATGCATTTTCATTGTAAGGATAAGTTTTTTCCGCAAGTTTTAAATAAAAAAAAGTTTCGTTTTATTTATTTTAAGTATCCTTACAATGGCATTTGTGGAAAAATTGTTGTTTATATGATTCCATTGATAGCAACATTGGAAAATGGATTTGATACTTTCGTTTGTGGTAGTGTCATAATTTACCAAATAAGGAAAGATTCTCATCACCCAAGTTTTAGTTGGATAGAAACTTAGAATCATGCAAGTTGTATTGTATGATGAATGAGAATTTTCATCTTTGGAAAAATTAAGACCAATTCCTTGTTCACATGTATATGTGAGTCAAGTGAAGGACTAAGGGATCGAGTACACATTATTGTGCACTGGTCAAGTCCACCACAAAGTTCGATAAGACTATTTATCATGATTTACTAAAGTTTAGTAAATATGGTTATACTTACAAGTTTAAGTATAATTCTGAAGCATTGGAAAAGTTTCGATGTATGGCAGAACGAATGAGAAGAATCAAATTAGGCAGAAAGATAAAAGTTTCTCCAATCTGAAAAGATGGGAGAGTACTTTAGTATCATGTTTTGTGATCATCTTAATGATTAAGAAACCATATCACAATTGGTCCTGTATGGACATCTTAGTGCATTCCTATGGCTAAGAAGAGGAATCATGAATTGTTGAAATGGTTAAATCAAGAAGATGAGTCAAACTTATAGAAGGTTCATAACACTTGTCAAATGTAAGAGTAAAATGTTTTCTACTCTTGTACATTTGAAATTGTTAAGTTGTGATGTTTTGGATAAAACAAAGACCAACTAAGGCCAATTGTGAGAAGTGTTTGTCTTGATAAAGAATCCGCACTATCTCTTGAATATTTGGCAAGAGAGTCTTATATGTCAAGAGGACAGTGGGAGTCTTAAAGATCCTGAAATAATTTCAGGATCTAATCAAGAATAAAACCTGTAGTTTATCACTAGCACACGACATGAGGTTTATGATGGGTTTTGCGCATTCTAACACTCCTAAGTGTACATGCAACCCTAAATACCTTGGATCTATGTTTTCTCTATTATACATACAATTATGAACATCCAAGGTGGAAGTGTATGTGTTTCCTCACCATCATTTCCATGAATCTACTTGGTGGAAGTGTTTCCTCACCATCATTTCCATGAATCGGAGAGAAGCCTTATGACCCTTAGATTTTATGGTGTATGTGTTCTTATCCATGTGAATCGTCAAAACCATAGTCACAAGACAAGGATAATGACAAATCCAAACTCATATGGACTGAACTTATGCAATCTTAACTTCTTGCCACCTGGCAGGACATGGCCTGCCATTGCTTCCAAGTTGTTATGCAACCAATTGAGAACTTTCAGAACTCCTATGCAAAGCCAACTTTAACTGGAATAGGCACAGAATATGTCAACACGATAGGTTATAAACCTCAAGTCGTGTGCTAGTGAAGAACCTCAGGTTTTATTCTTGATTAGTTCTTGAAATTCTTTTTAGGATCTTTAAGACTCCCACTATCCTCTTGACATATAAGACTATCTTGCCAAATATTCAAGAGATAGTGCGGATTCTTTATCAAGACAAACACTTCACACAATTGGCCTTAGTTGGTCTTTGTTTTATCCAAAACATCACAACTTACCAATTTCAAATGTACAAGAGTAGGACACTTTTACTCTTACATTTGACAAGTGTTTTAAACCTTTCTTTAAGATATATCACTCAAGTTACAATCTTGGAGTATGACTCTAAGAATTGTTTTGGAATGAAATTTGACTCATCTTCCTGATCTAACCATTTCAACAATTCATGACTCCTCTTCTTAGTCATAAGAATGCACTAAGATGACCTTTAGAGGACTAATTGTGATATGATTTCTAAATCATTAAGATGATCACAAACATGATACTAAAGTACTCTCCCATCTTTTCAGATTTGAGAAACTTTTATCTTTCTGCCTAATTTGATTCTTCCCATTCGTTCTGCCATACATTGAGACTTTTCCAATGTTTCAGAATTATACTTAAACTTGTAAGTATAACCATATTTACTAAACTTTAGTAAATCAAATAGTCTTAACGAGCTTTGTGGTGGACATGACCAGTGCACAAGAATGTGTACTCGATCCCTTTAGTCCTTCACTTGACTCACACATCCATGTGAACAAGTAATTAGTCTTGATTTTCTAATGCTTGAAAGTTCTCATTCATCATACTATTCAACTTGCATGATTCCAAGTTTCGGTCCAATTGAAACTTGGGCGATGAGGAACTTTCCTGATTTGGTAAATTTAGACACTACCACAAATGAAAGAATCAAATCCATTTTCCAATATTGTTGTCAGTGGAATCATATAAGCAACAATTTTTCACAAATGCCACTTGTAAGGATATTTGAAATAAATATAAAATTAAAAACTTTTATTTTATTTCAAAACTTTGCGGAAAAAACTTATCCTTATAGTGCAAATGCATACGGAAAAACTTGTTGTTATCTATTCCAAAGCAATATATCATAACTCCTAAGTAACAGCTTTAAAATTCTGATGCGATCGAAATCCACCTACGCGATCAGAATCAGCATATACTTCCTTTAAGCTTTCTCTCTATTCTTTGATTCTTAAAACATCAACATGTGACCCAGTCACATCATGTAATGAGGATCTTAGAATAGAAACTTAACAGAGTTAGATAATGGGCTCTACCTGAAGTAGAGTCAGACTTATTGACTTTAACATCCTTAGGTAAACTTGGCAGCTTTGCAATCAACGCCCCTTCCTTTGGCAAAATAAACATATGGACCCTTTGGTAATGGGACTATCTCAGACTTAGCCTTTCTCCTTACCATTTGGTCAACTAGGTTGACTATGGCCAATCCCTTTCCATTGGGAAGAGAATGCTTTTTCTGGATTTCCAGTGTCACCATTGTCACTGTCCATAAAGTTTTTGGGAAGTTGATCTTCTAATCAAATTTGCTTTACTATCGTTCCAAATCATTGCTGATTCAGCAGCACCAAGCAAATAGATATGATCATTAAGGTTCATGTCATAGTCTGTTTCATAGTAGTCCCAAAGGAACTCACTATGTGACTTAGAAAGTGATTGAACATCCAACTTTCTCAAGACTTTGACACCCAACTCTCCCAGCTTGTTAATATGTGACTTCATCTCTAAGATGTGATCATACATAGACCTTGCTTGCCATTAGGGCTTGAGTGACCTTGAACTTGTGGGTCAGGGAGGATAATTGGAGGAGGTGGAGGAAGTAAAGTTCCAAGAGATTTGGGAAGATCATAGATGTCTGAACTAGACATCTTTTGGGAGATATTCAAGATAGTTGATCTAAAGTCCTAAATATAACACCCAATATGAAATATTAAGGCTAGGATCCAACAACCTATTTATAACTGGAAGAGGGATGCCGTAATCCGAGTTATAAAATAGTTGAAGGTAGGTAAATGACGATTTACCAATTTCCACCATGAAAAACGAAATAATGTAATTAGGTTTTTAATTTGATTTGAAACTCCTAGATCTTTTGAGATTCGTTGAACTTTTCAATGGCATGTTTCAATCTCGAGTGTGCCCTTCAGGTTTTGTGACTGGGATGCCGAGGATCACAAAACAAGGTGTGAAGTAACCATGCAAATATACTTGGTACCCTTAATATTTACCCCTCAATCGATGTGCCGGTTAACCACACGAGCTCCACCGATACTATGATAAATATTAAGTTACCCTTTGCCTACTTTGTTAAATCTAGGTTAGTGTGCCGGTTAACCACACACGCTCCACTAACGGTTTAAACAAAGTGCAAAGTGTAATTTCATGGATTAGCACCTTATTCACATTTTCCTAAGTAACTAAGATTGGGAATTGATAAAAAGTTTAGTTACTTAGTATTTATCATTAATACTTTTAATGAAGGGAGAATTATAGTCCTTGTCCTACCCGTTCGGCTAACGACCCTCCACCAGTCAAGGAAGCGGTGGGTGAGAGTGGACACCCATTAAACTGCCATTTTATAGGCAGTAACCTTATACCCCCCTTATAGACCGGCTTCGTGAATGAGGCCTACTAACGGTAAGACTGACTTGCTCTTATACATATATTTATTATTAACTTATAATACTATAAAGTATAAGGGTTGAATTTTAACTTTTAAAATTCTAAGGGCTAACTTGGAATTAAAGTATTCATGGGGAAAACTTTACAAATTCCAAAACTTGAGGGCAAGTTTTGAGAATATTCAAAACTACTTAATTCCATAACTTATGTGTTTAAAGTAGTTTTAATTAAAAAAAAACTCTTCAAGTTCCATAACTTGAGGACAAGTAATGGAAGACTTTAAACTAATAAAAGAATGTAACTTTTCTTTATTTTTGTAACTTATGGAACTAATTAAGGTTACACATTTTATCATTTAATGAAGTGACTCTTGAACCTCCATAACTTGAGGACAAGTTACGGAGTCATAAAACCATTTAATGAGGACAAGACTCTTCATTTTTGTAATCATTGCCAACTTTTTATGAGTTTTATGAAACTTAAATGTGACTTTTCATATAACTTGAGGACAAGTTACAAAAACACATTTTAGAATCAACTCTTAGATTAAAATGGATTGAAAACACATAATCAATTAACTTTTCTATTAATCTAATAAACTCATATGAACAAAGATAATTCACATCAAATTTTTTTCAAGTAATTAGCATAACTTTTAAACTAATACAATTCGATTTTTCAGCTAATTTTGCAAGTATAACAAGAAAACAAGCCTTGGCTCTGATACCACTGATGGGTTTTGCGCATTCTAACACTCCTAAGTGTACATGCAACCCTAAATACCTTGGATCTATGTTTTCTCTATTATACATGCAATTATGAACTTTCCAAGGTATTACCCTATCTAGCATACAATACTTGATACTTGGGTAATCAAATGGATAGAATACATACCTTTGTTTGATGTAGCTTGTCTCCATGAAGCTTGAGTGCCTAGTGCCCCAAGTGTGACACCTCAAATGGTTCACACAACACCAAATGCACATGGAATGACTTGAGAGAAATGGAACACTCCTTGAAATCGTCTAGCCCTCATATTCACACATTAGTGCACGATTTCTTGAGCCATGGGATTCTTTTATATGGTGGCTATTAGGGTTACACCATGTAACTCATAACTTTACCCATTCCTTATGCTCCATGGATTTTAAATAACCTTATTAATATATTAGAACTTATAATATATTAACCAACCTTAAGTGTTATTTCTCTCATTATAGTCTATCCAAATGTATGATGCCATGCAACCCAAATGGACCATGCCGGGTCGGGTCAAGTCTTACCAATTATAGTTATGGACTTAGACATTAATCCAACAGTTTATAACCTATCGTGTTGACATATTCCTATTTCTATGCCCATTCCAGTTAAAGTTGGCTTTGCATATGAGTTCTAAGAGTTCTCAACTGATTGCATAACAACTTGGATGCAATGGCAGGCCCTTGTATTGCTAGGTGGAAAGAATTTAAGATTGCACAAGTTCAATCCAGATGAGTTTGGATTTGTCACTAACGTTGTCTTGTGATTATGGTTTTGACAAATTGACATGGATAGGAACACATACACCATAAAATCTAAGTGTCATAAGGTTTCTCTTCGATTCATGAAAATGATGGTGAGGAAACGCTTTCACTAAGTAGATTTTAAGTAGATATCAATCATGATATTTGCAGTCTCAAAGTCGTTAGTTGAGCGTGTGTGGTTAACCGGCACACTAACATGGACTTGTGAGAAATGGCAAAGGTCTAAACAATTGAGACTATGATTACGACATCCCTTTTCATAGTTCTAAAAGTGTTTAGACACACATATGAGTTATCTAAGGGAAGGTGTATGACTTTGATAGAGTTTTATCAATGCATCTCGTATCAGAAATCTGAACTTTGGTAAGAAAGCCAATAAAGTATTGATTTCTAGAAGTCCAGCTGATTTCTGAGTACATGTCAAAGCTAGTGGGAGCATAAGTGTTATGCTAATAATCATCATGTTAGTGGGAGCATGATAATTATAATAAGAGTTGCAAGTTAGCAATATTAATTATAGAAAACAAAAGTTTCAATTGGGACAAGTTGTTTTGCTATAATTAAGGGAGAGGAAAATATACTTCATTGAAAAATCTAAAAGCTTAGATCGTGAGATGTTAATCAAATTTAGTCAAGTATATATATGAATGTTATGTTAGAATGGCTGAACATAAGGAAATTCTATATATGGAAACATTATTTGCGTTCTAAAATTCGATTATGATTACGACATCCCTTTTCATAATCTGAATTATGAGAACATGGCAAATAGAAATAGAAATGTTATAGCAAAAGACTAGTCTAGTATCATGTCTTTATGTGAGACATCATGAATCGTGTCGCATATGCTTCGGATATAGGATCGATTGCATGTGCTATAATATTCTTATGTTCTAATTTTTTGACTGGATGTGACTAAAGTGATTAAGAAATTGTCGAGGACAATCTAAGGTTTACCAAAGATTGTTTGCTCAGGGACAGTTGGAAGTATAGTGTAAATTTTGGAGAGGACCATATTGACATATTCTGAAAAGAGGCAACTCTTGTTCATAAGTGATAGTCAAAATGATAATATAGAAATATTCCCAAAGGTGGAAGTTATTCATTAGATCTGTGTAAGATTAGAAAACTTAATGCAAGAAGGATGTTCAAAGCATTGTACTTTGAATTTGAGACTTCGTTTCCATGGAATGATTTCCATTGGAATACTCTGTAATGACTGTTGACAAGTCTTTGTGACTGTGTGCATAATCATTACAAGAGGATCAGTGCATATAAGTTTAAAATCTAACAAGATTTCGGTAAATGGCAGGAATTTGGAATTCTATTTGTGGTAAGGATTTGGGATTGTGAAATAAGAATCATTGGAATTATGTTCAATCGATCTATTTCACAAAGTAAAAGATCATAGACAAACTTAGTGTGCATACTTGGTGTATGGCATAACTAATGTTTGGACAAACATAGTGTGCACACTTGGTGTATGGCATGACTAGTGTTTAGAAAACATAGTGTACATGCTTGGAGCGTGGGACAACTATTGTTTTAATTCAAGTATAAAGTTGATAGTTTGAAACAGTATGCAATGAATAATGTGTAATCAATGTGATGATAAATAAAAGGTGTTCTATTTATATTCATAAGTTCTGAGACCATATTGGATTCGATTATTCTTGTGTTTCACTTTGCATGTTTTGACTTCCAGAATAACTAAGGTCGTTCTTCCAGAATGACTAAGTTATTCAAACCAACCACAGTCGATAATACGTTGGAAGTAGATATTAAGGCAAGACTGTCTTGAAGCTGGTTTGTAGATGTCCAAGGTAGTGGACATAGCAAGAGTTGCTACAACATTCATGAGTGCTCATAAGTTCTGAGTATTGGATTAAACCTAAGCTCATTTGACTCACTTCATGGATTTTATCACGAGTGATCATGAGACGATAATATATTATATTCTTCAAACCTAGAGATATGAGTTGTTGCCTATGAGTTGGTTATACATTGATTGTACAAAAACGCATTGGTAACTCGATGTTATAAAACGTGCCTTTGTGTATGATTCAACAAGTAGTAGAACACCCCGAAGTGCTTGGCCAAGCCTGGACTGATGTGATTTGTTCATTTAGTCGGTCGTCATAAATCGGAAATCAGGAAACAACAAATGGACAGAGAGAATGATTATAATCCATGTCTCAGTCCATATGATATCTGGAATGGAGGAATATATGATCCCTTATCTAATGGATGCGTCATTGATTTGTTCAGAGTTCGACAGCAGCTTTTAAGAGCTACGATTGCTAGTCGGGTTTTGAAGTCATACGCAATAATAGTTTTAGACTTATCCAAGTGGGAGACTGTTGGATGAGTGTCTAAGCCCATAATTATAATTGGTATATACTTGACCCGATTTGGCATGGTCCATTTGGGTTACATGGCATCAGAACAATTTTGATAGACTTTTGTGAGAAAATGATATTTATGATTTGTTAATATATTATAAGTTTTAATATATTAATATGAAATCATATTATTTAATTAGTATTGATCAAGAACTAATTTGGAATTAATTTTTTGATCAAAAGGAGACTAATTAAATATATGGGGGTTTATTGTGTAAATTATTTATTCTTATATATGTGGGCTTATGATCCATAGTTCTTCATGTTGGGCTAAACACATGGAGTAACCCATGGATACTCCATGGAGGTTTTAACCCATGGAGCATGAAGAATATGGAAAGACATGAGTTACATGGTGTAACCCTAATAGCCAAAATATATAAGGACCTTATGGCTCAAGAAATTGGCAACTAGTGTGTGTACACATGAGGGCTAGCCGATTTGAGCATAGGAACCTTTTCTCTCAAGTTATTACAAGATGTTGGTGATGTTGTGTGAACCATTTGAGGTGTCACACTTGAGGCACTAGGCTCTTAAGCTCCATGGAATCAAGCTACAAAAAAAAGTATGTCTTCTAACTTGTTTATATTACCCAAGTATCAAAGATTGTATGCTACTTAGGGTAATACCTTGGAAAGTTCAAGTTTGCATGTATAATAGAGAAAACATAGATCCAAGGTATTTAGGTTGCATGTACACTATAGGAATGTTAGAATGCTCAAAACACATCATAAGAAACGCTTGATGTACGATGTACCAGTATTCCTAGAGTTCCCTGATGTTTTCCAGGAGGATTTTCCTGGTGTGCCTCCAGAGAAACATGTTGAGTTTAGGATCAATCTGATCACTGGGCGGCCCCGATAGCTAAGGCGCCATATCGCCTCACACCACCTAAGATGTAGGAGTTGTCCTTTAAGCTCCAATAGCTTATGGGCAAGGAGTTTTTTCTGACCGATTAGTTCTCCTTGGGGAGCATCCATCTGTTTGTTAAGAAAGATGGTTCACATCGTATATGCATAGATTACCAGGATTTAAATAAGTTGACAGTGAAGAACCATTATCCACTTCCAAGGATTGATGACATTTTCGATCAGCTGCAGGGTGCATCTTGGTTTTCCAAGATCAATTTGACGTCTGGGTATCATCAGATGAGGGTCGTGGAGGAGGATATTGAAAAGACGGCCTTTCGGACTTGTTATGGTCATTCTAAGTTCATGGTGATGTCATTTGGGCTTACCAACTCTACGACAATGTTCATGGATCTGATGAAACAGGTGTGTAGGCCGATGTTGGACCGGTCTGTTATTGTGTTCGTTGATGATATTTTGTTATATTCCAAGACTAGGGAGTAGCATGATGAGCACCTGCGAGAAATTCTTGGGATTTTAAGGAATGAGAGGTTGTATGCCAAGTTCTCCAAGTGCGAGTCTCGATTACGCGATGTTCAGTTTTTAGAACACCTTGTTTGTCAAAACGGGATTTTGGTCGATCCAACGAAGATTGAGGCTGTGATGCAGTGGGAGGTCCCGAAGTCTCCATCTAAGATTAAAATCTTTCTTGGGTTAGCAGGTTACTATAGGAGGTTCATTCAGGACTTCTCCAAGATTGTCGTCCCTCTCAACCGGCTGACAAAGAAGAGTGTTGTTTTTCAGCGGGGCCTGAGGAACAGGCATCATTTGAGACTTAGAGGAAAAGATTATGTGAGGATCCAGTGTTAACCCTTCCAAATGGTGTTGAGGATTTGGTTATATATTGTGATTCTTCGATCATAGGTTTGGGTGTGGTACTCATGAAACAGGGTAGAGTGATTGCTTTTGCTTCTAGGCAGTTGAAGCCTCACGATACTAATTCTCCTACTCATGATCTTGATTTGGGAGCAGTGGTTTTTTCTTTCAAGATTTGGCGAAGTTATATGTATGGGTTCTTTTGTACAATTTGCACAGACTGAAAGAGTTTGAAATACCTGATGGATAAGCCAAATATGAATATTAGGCAGCATGGATGGCTTGACGTGGTGAAGGATTATGACTGTGAGATCTTGTATCACGTGGGGAAGGCCAATGTGGTGGTTGATGCTTTGAGTCGCAAGGCGACTAATAATCCTATTAGCGACCTATGTTTGAGGATGACCATCATTTCACCACTATTGGATTTTATTAGAGAGGCATAGGTGTTGGGTTATGAGCAAAACATCAATCCTATGGTGCACATGCAAACCCTAAAGCTTTGGATCTAAGTTTTTCTAATTGTACATGTAATAATCATCCAAAGCTCATAAACCCTAAAACTAGCATACCAAAATCGAAATTAACATCTAATAAACAAGATAGAAAGTTACCTTTGATTGTATCTTGAAGATCCTTGAGCTTTTGAGAACCTAGCACCTCAAATGTGATGCCTCTAATGAATCACAAACACCAAAGCAATTGGATAATCTTAGAGAGAGAAGGGGAGAGGTAATTTTCGGCTCTTGGAATCCTTCTAGGGTTGTGGTAGCCGAAAAAGTGAAGCCAATGGGTTCCTTATATAGATGAGCTGCTAGGGTTTCAGTCAAAACCCTAATTAGATTGCTTAGGCCTTAAGCAGTCCACAGGATCCTTCCAGAAGGCCTCCTATGGACGATTTCTATGTGGGCTTCCCTATAGAATTCGTCCATCCCTTCCTTAGGGTTCCTCAGCCCATATTGCAACTATCACATAATTACAATATCAGTCCCCTTAATTTAATTAATCTCTTTTGACCAAAAAATTAATTCTAAATTAATTCTTGACCAATATTAATTAAATAATACGATTTCTCTTTTAATATATTATTCATATAATATGTGAATAAACCATAATAACCTCTTTCTCTATAATTCATCCAGTCAAGTCGCTTTGGTGATGGCAACCCAAAAGGACCATGCTATAACCGGGTCAAGTACATACCAAATATAGTTATGGCTTAGACACCTAATCCAACAATAGGCTGAGGAGATCAAGGAGGAGAACCGAAAGAAGGAGAAAATCAGGGGTCATATTTCTGCCTTTGTTACTGATAAGTGTGGGTTGCTGTAACACCTATTTTTCGTAAGAGGTACTATTTTGAGAAATGTAAACTGATATGAGACGAGTACATAAAATAGGACATGCGGTTGCTTTAAATTGATAAATGCTATTTAGAAAAAGATAGTTGAGGAAATGTAGATCTTTTTTAGACGATTATGTAGATATAAAAGTTCATTGAAAACGGATCTCGTATGAGAAAGTTATTATCGTTTGAAGTTGGGATGAAAGTGCATTGCAATATTAAGAAAGTCAACGGAAGTCAAAGTCAGCGGTCAACCCTTAGATCACCACGGTGTAGTGGTATGCTTACCACATCATGCTAATGAGTGAGTCGTCGATACACGTGTTAACCAGATAGCGACGCATGACGAGACGGAGTGTATCTGATCACCATGATATGGTAGTAGATTCACCATGACGTGGTATGAGGCAAGTCACCGAGACATGTGGAGGGAGAGTGCGACATGTGGCAAAACCGAAGTTTATTTGATCACCACGATGTGGCATGATTATGGCCACGATGTGGCGCACCGAGATTATAAATATGAGAGTTTATGTGTCATTTGGGAGATTCTGGCACGTGTGATTGGAAATGCTTCTCGGGAGACATTCTCAGGAGATTATAACAGAGGAGATATACCGTTATACATGAGATATGGGACCTATTTATGGGATACGTTAAGGTATCTTTTACCCCGATAATTTGTAATTACGGTATGTGATTATTATTGAGATCTGATAGACCCGAGTATATTACGGGTATTCATGATATGGTGTTGTTACGAACCCAATGGTAAGACTCTGAGTAAATATTATGATTAAATATTTAGTTGAGAATGTGAGGGTTATAAACCCTAATGATCTACAAATTACCCGTTTTGAGAGATTTAGCCACCGGCTTACGGGTTAAGCCTGATATGATTATATTATGAGAGTTAATTATTATTGTGACAAGAGGTCACAGAGGGTAACTAGTAATGAGTTGTGACAGGTTCTGAGGAACTTGTTATTTGATTATTAGGTGCTACCATATGATGAGTTGATAGGTAGTGAAGGATTGAAATTGGAGCTGGAATTGGTCTGTTGACTAACCAGGTGAGTAACACTACTCTAACATCTGTTGCTATGATTTTTGTGATGTACATTATGTGATTGATTATTATTGAGAAATCAATTACTGATTGAGAGATAGATCCTGATCGAGAAAGTAACATTTGATGAGATAGATCATGATTGTCAGATCGAGTATAATTGACAAATTGATCACGATCGATAGATTAATTATAAATTAGATATATCATTGATGAGATATATCCTTGATGAGAGAGATCCCGATTGAGATAGATCATCACCGATATATTGATCATTACTAAGAAATAGATCATGACTGAGAGATTCATTACGATATATATATATATATATATATATATATATATATATATATATATATATATATATATATATATATCATTGAGAGATAGATCATTTTTAAGAAACTAATTTTATTAGATCTATGATATATGTGATATATATGATATATGTGATTTATGTTACAATAGTTGTTATTTACTAAGACATGAGGCTTACGTTGTTGTGATGATTTATTTCTTAGGTAGATTATTGTGACGCCCGACTCAATCATGTACTTGAGGCCAATACGATCCTTGTGATAACTACTTGTATTCCAGAGTGCCAGTGTACAGCAAGATTATTTCTATAAATTTTTAAATGATAAAAGAGATTTTTTGGGGTGTACCTGGTATGAAAACCTAGGTGTTACAATTGCTGACCCGATGTGGGAGGATTTAGGTTCCAGTTTGGGGTCCGACAGACGTTAGAGGAAGCACAAAATTCTAGGTTCTCGATTCATCCTAGCAAGACAAAAATGTATCGTGACTTTATACTTAGTTATTGGTGGCCCTGCATGAAGATGGAGATAGTTGGATATGTTGATAGGTGCTTAACTTGTTGGAAAGTTGATATGTGCATAATTAGTCATATATTTTGTGTTAAATCTTAATACTTTTTGGCTATTTTATTGAAAACTATGAACAAAAGGTACTTAAATATTTTTAAAATGTATTTTTAGCCTAAAAGATGAGCTCGGAAGGAAAAGGAAGCGGATTTAGCAATTGGAAGCTTGGATCTTGGATTTTGAAGAAAGAAGGATGTTGCTGGACAGCTTGACCCCTCTTCAGTGTTTTGGCAATAACTCATGAACCGTAACTCGGATTGACGAGATTCAAAATGTTCTGAAAACTAGACACAATTTCGGACGACTTTCGTGTTTTGAGAAAATGCTGATTCCATACGGACTCGATGAGTTAGCCATCAACTCGACGAGTCAGAAAGTTCGCGATTCTTGACGCCGATTTGCCGTCCACGGATTTAAGTGATGGAGTCATCGAGTCGGTCACTGGACTCGCCGAGTCTCCCCTGTTTTCAGAATATATATATATATATATATATATATATATATATATATATATATATATATATATATATATATATATATATAGATATATATATATATATATATATATATATATATATATATATATATATATATATATATATATAGAAACGCTTCTCATTCGAACCCTAACTAATGGGGGTACCCTTGGGGGATTAATTTGCGACTGGAGGTGCGGCTGGAAGCTCTGGAACTCGTTGAACAACCCTAACATTCGATTTTGGGGAGATCAAAGGCAGTCTAAGTGTACTATTTACTTAATCTTTTGTTTAAACTATGTTTGCATCAATTGATTTCGTTTTTGAGTTGTTTCCTGCTTTAATTATGAGCTAAAAACTCATATATTCTGTTTAGGGTAGATGAATTTATGACTATGTGTTGATTTTTATGGTTGGATTAATCTAAATTGGTGAATTTTGTTTTGTTAAGCTTGTTAAAGAACCTTATGTGCTAACAACAACTATTTTATGTTAATTAACCAGCATATTAAGTTGCATGAACATCTTTTAATTGCTAATCTCATATGATTTGTGTGAAAACATTGTTATATGCCTAGGAATAGCGAACGTGAAACTAGGGTTAACTAGAAAATAGGTAAGTTAATGTGTGAGCCTTGTGTGATGAACCATCAACAAGATGTTAATTGAATTAGTAATTTGATTAGCTAATTACAAGTCTTACTTAACACAAATCAATAAACTAGGAAATTTATTAGTTTAATCACTTGATCACTGCTTAAATTGATTTGTTTTCTAAAGATTAGTAATAGCGAACGTGAACCTAATCACACTAATCGGTAGCCAATGCTAATTAATCCATTGCACTTGTCATAAAATCAACCATAGGAATAAATGATTCGAAACCTAAACAAAAGTCTTCTCCATTATTGAATTTAGTTGATTGTTTATGAGGATTGTAAGTATTTAGAATTAGGGGGGTCCTTAGGAAAAAATTTAGACACAAATGCATGCGTTGCGGTCTTGGCATAATGGTTGGGTTCAATTGGGATTGTCTTATGTGATATTAGTGTGCTAAAATCCAGTTTTGCTTGGGGGCAAGCAAAGGTCAAGTGTGGGGTATTTTGATATGAGCTTATTTAGTCATAAAAATCATGCATGATCTTAATACTTTATGTCAATTTTATATCAAATAATGAACCAAAGGTGCTTAATTAGCTTACATAATTCATTTTCAGCAATAATGACATGCTCGGAAGGAAAAAGGAAGCGGAATTGGCGATTCGAAGCTTGGATCTTGGATTTTGGAGAAAGAAGGATGTTGCTGGACAGCTTGACCCCTTGTCAGTATTTGGGCTATATCTCATGAATCGTAACTCCGATTGATAAAATTCAAAATGTTCTGAAAACTAGACACAATTTCGGACGACTATCGTGTTTTGAGAAAATGTTGATTCCAAACGGAATCGACGATTTGGGCCTCAACTTGACGAGTTGATCAGAAAGTTTGCGATTCTTCACGTTGACTTGCCGTACACGGGTCTTAAGTGATGGACTCGCCGAGTCGGTCACTGGACTCGACGAGTCATCTCTGTTTTGTGAAAATCTATATAAAGGACACTCCTGCCCGATACCTAGGCCTTCTCTGGAACCCTTGGATGCTAAGTCACGACTGAGAGTGCTGCTGGAGCCCTGGAAACCGAAGAATCAACCCTACATTCGATTTAAAGGAGAATTAAGGCAATTTAAGTTTAATCTTTACTCAATCTTTTGTTTGAACTATGTGTGAACCAATTCATTTCGTTTTTGAGTTAGTTTCTGCTGTAATTATGAGCTAAAACTCATATCTTCTGTTTGGTATAGATGACTTTATGACTATGGTTTGATTTTGTGGTTAGATTAATTTAATTTGGTGAATATTGTTTTGTTAAGCTTGTTAAAGAACCTTATGTGTTAACAACAACTATTTTCTGTTAATTAACCAATATATTAAGTTGCATGAACATCTCTTAATTGCTAATCTCATATGATTTATGTGAAAACATTGTTATATGCCTAGGAATAGGTAAGTTAATGTGTGAGCTTGTGTGACGAACCATCAACAAGAGGTTAATTGAACGACCTATTTAATTAGCCAACTACAATTCTTACTTAACCCGAATCAGTAAACTAGAAAACTCATTGGTTTAATCAACTGATCACTGCTTGAATTGATTTGTTTTCTAAGGATTAGTAATAGCGAACGTGAACCTAATCACACTAATCGGTAACCAATGAAAATTAATCCATTGCACTTGCCATAAAATCAACCATAGGAATAAATGATTCAAATCTAAACAGAAGTTTCCTTTACTATTGAATTTAGTTGATTTTTATTTGCTTAGCTGTTAACTGTTTTGTTTGAGTGTTAGTTATGAATTTAAGTTTCTAGTCTTGCAAAACTAGAGAAAACCCTATTTCTATTACTTGTTTTATTTAGATAATATTAGCATTTATTTTAATTGTTTACCGTTCCCTGTGTTCGATACCCTACTTGCTTGAACTATATTACTAATCGATAGGTACACTGCCTTTCGTGTGTTTATTTTGTGTCTAAGTTAGTAGGATTAAAACTAGTTCGTTTAACACACATCAAAAGTCAAGGCCGAACACTAGGGGTCTTATGGCAAGTTGCAGCCTTTATAGATTCCCATATGTAAATAGGAGCAAATCATCATGGATTTCATCACAATTGGGTGATCGTTGACCACATGGTGAAGATTGCTCACTTCCTTGCTATCCAAGATAGTTCCTTGATCGAGAAATTGGCCGACATCTACGTTCAAGAGGTGGATGAACGTCATGGTGTGCCTATTTCAATAGTTTCATATTGAGACGTTTGGTTTATGTCCAGTTTCTAGAAGAGATTCCACGAGGAGTTGGGTACGCAACTACATTTCAGCATGTCATATAACCCGCAGACAGATGGGCAGAGTGAGTGGACCATTCAGAATCCCGAGGACATGTACAGGGCATGTATCATTGATTTTAGTGAATGCTTGGATTCCTATATTCCTTTGGCAGAGTTTCCATACAATAAAAACTATCATTCCAACATTGGTGCACCTCTTTTCGAGCTCATTTATGGGAGAAAGTATCGGATCCAGATTTGTCGGTCCTCAAGACGACGGAGCTAATTTAATAGGTCAGACAAAGATTGTGGACATCACACAACCGACATAAGAGTTATGCAGACATGCTTCATTCGGAGTTGGAGTTCCAGGTCGGGGATTGGTGTTGCTGAATTTGTCGCCTTGGAAGGGCGATATTTGATTTAGGAAGCAGGGCAAGCTGGGCCCCAGATTCATCGGACCATTTTGAATCACAACTAGGGTGGAGAGGCTAGCCTATCATTTGGATTTACCAGAGGAGCTTATCCATATTCATAACACTTTCCATGTATCCCAGCTTTGGAAGTGTTTAGTAGACAATTCAGTGGTTGTACCTTTAGACGACATCGAAGTTGATGAGCGCCTAAATTATGTGGAGATACTGATAGCCATTTTGGATAGGAAGATGAAGGGCTTGTGCAAAAAAAGTGGTTACTTTGTTTAAGTTACATTGGAAACATCGCAAAAGGTTCCGAGTGGACCTGGGAGCTCGAGAAGGAGATGTGAGAGCACTACCCATATTTATTTGATGTTGCGGATTTCGGGGACAAAATCTTATTCAAGTGGGTGAGAATTGTAACATATGTATTGCATGTATTATTCTTTTGGATTAATTATTTTAATTCTTGAAATATTAAGGACTTTGGTTGACCTCGACGTGGTGGTGGAGGGCCACCACGGCGCAACCACTTCACTTAACAAGCCGCGTCTCAAAAATGACCACAACGTGGCAGAATAATTGACCACGACGAGGTGTCAGTTGGGTTTAAAACCCTAGGTCTCGGGCCTTTGGCCCTATTTAAGCAACCTTATGATTAGGGATTCCCTCTCTATCAGACTCCATTTCCCCAAAGTGTGAAACCCTAGTGCGTATGTGTGTGTGTGTGTGTGCATGCATGTGTGTTCTTGGTGTATTTGTGTGTGTTCTTGACAAGTTCAAGATCTTGATGGTTCTTGGAAGAAGAGGAAGGTATCCCAAGCATGTTGCTGAAGTGAAAGGCTGATCTTTCTTCATGTTTAGACTCCATAAGGTATAAAGTTTATACCTTTCTCCTTATTAAGTTAATTTCCATGCTTAAGAGTTCATTGATGGCCTCTGTATGAGGATACTTTGGAGTTGAAGCAACTCCAAGGCCTTGGATGGTATTTGAAGTGGTCTCAACTCTCAAGACCTTAGGGTCCCATAGAGTTGGTTTTTTGTTTAAAACTCAACCATGGATAGACCTTTTTAGGTAATTTTGATCCCTTTAAGTGTTAGGTTTTGAGATCTACGCTCCTAGGTGTTAGAGAATGGATTAAGTTGGAAACTTTATCCATGAATATCCTAAATCTATCCAAATATGAGCTTTGAAGCTCTGGAAATAAAGGATAACAACTTAATAGATTAAGTTGGTCAGACGTTACCATGGCGCAGCGATATGTAGACCACGACCCGATGGCGGGTTGAAAAACGAGTATTCTGTCTAGTAGCCACCACGGCGGGGTCATGTTATTGGCCACGACGTGGTGACGTTTCTGTTGACTTTGACCGTTAAATTTTGAGTAAGTTTGACTTTAGGTCAACTTTAGGGTTTTTGTAACACCTGTTTTTCCAGAATAGATCGGTTAAGGGTTTAGAGAGAAAAAAATTAGATTTTCTAGGAAAAACCTTATGTCACGGCGTGGTAAATGGAGTACCACGATGTGGCATGCCAAATGCATGAAACACGTATACATATGGCTTCCACTACGTGGCAAGAAGAAGGCCACAGCGTGGTAGCGGCGGCTGCAGCCCAAGCCCATGAGTTTTAGGATTTCTCCCATATTTAAGCACCTAATATCAAGGATTAGGGCACTCTCTTCAACCTCCAACCATTTCATACAAAACCCTAGCCTCCATGAAGATTAGAAAGATTGTTCTCTTGATTTGAAGCTTATTCCTTGGATTTTGGTGAATCTTGAGAAGAAGGAAGTTCACAAGGAAGAAAGGAAGCAAGGAGTTGGTGTGGATCCATCATTCTCTTCAGGTTTCTAAGCTACTTGGGGTATAAAGTTCTCAACTTGATGTCTCTTCTTCTAGATTCATGTTTGAGGTCATTTTTGAATGGTTATGGCTCTTTCCATGAATGTTCTTCTAGTTTGAGGAACTCTAGAGCTTTATGTGGATCTTTAATGGTCCATAGGTTTTGTTGAGTGAGAAAAAGGCCTTAGTTTGGATGAGTCTTGGTCCCATGCACAAGTATTGGCCCCATTAAGGACTTAATGGACTTAGGATTGCAGATCTAGGCTTAGAATTGAGTCCTAATGGATAAAGTTGGAAACTTTATCCATTAAATCATTGAAAAGAAGTAGATCTGAAGTTTTAGGTTTAGATCTGTAAGGATTAAGCACTTAATGAAGAATATAGCAAACTGCCAGTTCCCATGACGTGGAAATGGGCTTGCCACGAAATGGTGGTTCTCTGCCTCTCACCTATTTTGACCTTGTATTTCCACGACGTGTTCAAGGGGTCTCCACGTCATGGTGAGCATTGACTTGATGTACGGTTTGCTTTTGTTGATTGTTGACTTTTGACTAGTTTGACTTCGGGTCAAACTTGAAGGACTTAGGTTATTGATTAAGGATTTATCTGTATTTGGTGCCAGTCGGTTTGTGGGAGTGATCAGTGCAGGGAGTGATTGTCACACCCCAAAACCGAAATGGCGGAACGTTCGGGGGTGGAGGACGTCATGTACAGTATCACAACAATGCATAATAGTAAACAAGCAACAACATCATCCATTGCTTTAATAGTAATAATTTTAATACAAGTGTGTTCTGTAGTTTATAAGACACCAAAAATGAATAATCAAAATGAAAGATGAGTCTTGAATGTGCTCCATCTTCTCAAAAACCTAATCATCGGTACCTGTCTACTGGCGACCTGAGAATACAAGTTATTTTGAAAGCGTAGATCAGCATTTAAGCTGGTGAGTTGATAAGTATTTTAGTGTCGTTGTTTGTATAAGTTGAAGAAAGTATTTGTAAATGTTTGATGTAAGAGTTTGTAAGTGTTTGTGAAAATGTTTGTAAACTTCCTAGAAAATCCTATATTTTCTACTAAAGTGGTCTTCTACCAAGACCCAACTGTTTTCTATGTTTGTTCTTTTGTAAAAGTGTGAGTTTTCCCAAGTGTAACTATCATTAATAAAAATATAGTTTTCCATTACCGTTATGTGAGAAGATCACAATGTGAATAAAATGGGAAAATAAAGGTGTACTAGTAGTTTTATCTAAGTAACTACTGATGTACTAACTACCCTTAAACTTGTTAGTTTAATTAAGGTCAAATGTGATATGATTGTATCCATGCTTGATTTTACTTAGTATAAAACGACGTTCGAGAGGTCGAAAAGATATGACATTCGTCACCCGTAGACCTGCAGGTCCCACTGTAGCTAGCAGCAAGGTGTGGGATTGTCAATCCCGTATAGATCTATACACAAATTCACGCTCTCCCACTAGGAGACTCTAGGTACAAAACGTGACACAGCAGTATATGCAGCACCATGAAGTAGTATCTCACATTAACGTTATAGTATTCTTGTATTATAGTATGTTCTAGTGTAGTATTTGTTGGGTTATGAGCATTCTAACACTCCTAAGTGTACATGCAACCCTAAATACCTTGGATCTATGTTTTCTCTATTATACATACAATTATGAACATCCAAGGTATTATCCTAATCTAGCATACAAAATATTAAATATAACAAGATAGAATACATACCTCTTTGATGTAGAATGTCTTCATGAAGCTTGAGTGCCTAGTGCCCCAAGTGTGACACCTCAAATGGTTCACACAACACCAAATACACTTGGAATAACTTGAGAGAAACTTGAACACTCCTTGAAATCGTCTAGCCCTCACACTCACACATTAGTGCACGATTTCTTGAGCCATGGGATTCTTTTATATGGTGGCAATTAGGGTTACACCATGTAACTCATAACTTTACCCATTCCTTATGCTCCATGGATTTTAACCTCCATGGAGTATCCATGGGTCACCCCATGGACTTAGTCCAACATAAGGAATCTTGGATCACAAGCCCACATATATAAGAATGAATGATTTACACAATCAACCCATATATTTAATTAGTCTCCTTTTGATCACTTAATTAATTTCAAATTAATTTTTGATCACTACTAATTAAATAACCTTATTAATATATTAGAACTTATAATATATTAACCAACCTTAAGTGTTATTTCTCTCATTATAGTCTATCCAAATGCATGATGTCATGCAACCCAAATGGACCATGTCGGGTCGGGTCAAGTCTTACCAATTATAGTTATGGACTTAGACATTAATCCAACAGTCTCCCACTTGGATAAGTCTAAAACTATTATTGCGTATGACTTCAGGAACCGATCAGCAATCGTAGCTCTCAAAAGCTTCTGTCGAACTCTGACATTGTCGATGAACTCTGACCTTTGTCAATGACTTGTCCATTGGATAAAGGATCATATTTCCTCCATTCTAGATACCATATGGACTGAGACATGGATTATAAATCATTCTCTCTGTCCATTTGTTGTTTCCCGATTTCCGATTCATGATGACTGACTGATTGAACAAATCAAATCAGTCCTGGCTTGGCCAAGCACTCACATGTATCATCTTTAAATCATCGAGGGGCCCACAGATATCGCTTTTATCCCGAAGGTAAAAGGAATGGATAAACTTCGACTCATATGGCTTGTTCTACTACTTGTTGAATCATACACAAAGGCACGTTTTATAACATCGAGTTACCAATGCGTTTTCGTGCAATCAATGTATAACCAACTCATAGTAACAACTCATATCTCTAGGTTTGAAGAATATAAGATATTATCGTCTCATGATCACTCGTGATAAAATCCATGAAGTGATTCAAATGAGCGCGGGTTGAATCCAATACTCAGAACTTATGAGCACTCATGAGTGTTGTAGCACCACTTTGTCCACCAACTTGGACCTCTACAAACCAACCCATGACAGTCTTGATTCATATCTACTTCCAACATATGACCGACCGTGGATGGTTTGAATAACTTAATCATTCAGGAAGAGCGACTTAGTTATTCTGGAAGTCAAAACATGCAAAGTGAAACACAATAATAAATGAATCAAATATGGTATCAAACCCTATGAATATAAATAAACACTTTTTTTATCACCATACTGATTACTCATTATTCATTGTTTCCGTTTTATCTATTTTATACTTGAATTTAAAACAATAGTTGTCCCATGCTCCAAGCATGTACACTATGTTTTCTAAACACTAGTCATGCCATACACCAAGTATGCATACTATGTTTGTCTATGATCTTTACTTTGTAAAATAGATCAATTGAACATCACTCCAATGATCCTCTTTTCACAGTCCCAAATCCTTACTGCAAATGCAAGAATTCCAAATTCATGCCATTTACTGAAATCTGTTAGATTCTAAACTTATATGCATTGATCCTCTTAATGATTATGCACGAACTCAGAAAGACTTGACAACAATCATTACAGAGCATTCCAAAGGAGATCAGCTCCTTGGAAACATCCTTCTTTCATTAAGTTTCCTAATCTTACACAGATTGAATAATTTCTAACTTTGAAACATTTCCATATTCCATTTTGACTATCACTTCTGAACAAGAGTTGCCTCCTTACAGATTATGTCAATATGGTCCTTCCAGAATTAACATTATACTTCCAACTGTCCTTGAGCAACCAATCTTTGGTAAACCTTAGATTGTCCTCGACAATTGCTTAATCATTTTAGTCATATCCAATTCTAGACCTTTTCCCTTCATAATGCCCCAGGCATTTGGAAAATTTTAGAAAGGATGAATATAGCACATGTAATCGATCCTATATCCGAAGCATATGGGACACGATTCATGATGTTTCACATAAAGACTAAACCAGTCTTTTGCTATAATATTTCCATTTCAATTTGCCAAGTTCTCAAAATTCAGATTATGAAAAGGGATGCCGTAATCATAATCGAATTTTAGAACACAAATAATGGACCCATATATAGAATTTCCTTATGTTGAGCCATTCCAACATGAAATTCATATATATATCCTTAATTAAATACGGTTAAAATCTCAATCTAAGCTTTTAGAATTGAAATGAAGTATAATTTCCTCTCCCTTAAATATAGCAAAACAACTTTTTCAACCCCTGCAACCTCACGAATTGAAACTTTTGTTTTCTATAATTAACATTGCTAACTTGCAACCTTTGTCATAGTTATCATGCTCCCACTAACATGATGATTATTAGCATAACACTTATGCTCCCACTAGCTTTGACATGTACTCAGAAATCAGCTGACTTTCTTACCAAAGTTCAAATTTCTGATACTAGATTGTTTTGATAAAACTTTATCAAAATCATACACCTCTCTTAGATAGCTCACATGTGTGTCTAAACAATTTTAGAACTATGAAAAGGGATGTCGTAATCATAGTCTCAATTGTTTACACCTTTGCCACTTCTCACAAGTCCATGTTAGTGTGCCGGTAAACCACACGCGCTCCACTAACGACTTTGAGAATGCAAATATCACAATTGCTATCTAGCTAAAATCTACTTAGTGAAAGTGTTTCCTCACCATCATTTTCATGAATCGGAGAGAAACCTTATGACACTTAGATTTAATAGTGTATGTGTTCTTATCCATGTGAATTTGTCAAAACCATAATCACAAGACAAGGTTAGTGACAAATCCAAACTCATATTGATTAAACTTGTGCAATCTTAAATTCTTGCCATTTGGCAGCTCAGGTGCCTGCCATTGCTTCCAAGTAGTTGTGCAACCAATTGAGAACTCTCAGAACTCCTATGCAAAGCCAACTTGAATAGGCACAAAAATTTCAACACGATAGGTTATAAACCTCAAGTCGTGTGCTAGTGAAGGACTTTAGGTTTTATTCTTGATTAAGTCTTGAAACTTTCAAGAGCTTTAAGACTCCCACTGTCCTCTTGACATATAAGACTCCCTTGTCAAATATTCAAGAGATAGTGCGGATTCTTTATCAAGACTAACACTTTACACAATTGGCCTAAGTTGGTCTCTGTTTTATCCAAAACATCACAACTTACCAATTTCAAATGTACAAGAGTAGATAACATTTTACTCTTACATTTGACTAGTGTTAACAAACCATCTTTAAGATATGTCACTCAAGTTACAATCTTGGAGTATGACTCTAAGAATTGCTTTGGAACGAAGTATGACTCATTTTTTTTTATTTAACCATTTCAATAATTCATGACTCCTCTTCTTAGTCATAAGAATGCACTAAGATGACTTTAGAGGACCAATTGTGATATGGTATCTTAATCATTAAGATGATCATAAACATGATACTAAAGTACTCTCCCATCTTTTCATATTTGAGAAACTTTTATCTTTCTGCCATACTTTGATTCTTCTTATTCGTTCTGTCTCACATTGAAACTTCTCCAATGCTACAGACTTATACTTAAACTTATAAGTATAACCATATTTACTGAACTTAAGTAAATCATGACGAATAGTCTTCTTGATCTTTTGTGGTGGACTTGACCAGTGCACAAGAATGTGTACTCGATCCCTTAGTCCTTTCCTTATTCACATAAGGAATTAGTCTTAATTTTCCAAGCTGAAAGTTCTCATTCATACTATACAACTTGCATGATTCCAAGTTTCGGTCCAATTGAACCTTGGGTGATGAGAATCTTTCCTTATTTGGTAATATTAGACACTACCACAACCGAAAGAATCAAATCCATTTTTCCAATATTGCTATCAATGGAATCTTATAAGCAACAACTTTTCACAAATGCCATTGTAAGGATACTTAAAATAAATAAAATCAAAACCTTTTTCTTTTATTTTAAAACTTTGCGGAAAAACTTATCCTTACAATCCATATGAAAACCTTGTTGTTATCTATTCCTAAGCAATATAAATATCATAACTCTTAAGTAATAGCCCAAAGTTCTGATCACCGAACCATGCGATTGAAATCCATCTTCGCGATCAGAATCAGCATGTACTTAATAGAGTTAGACAATGGACTTTACCTGAAGTAGAGCCAAACTTATTGACTTTAACATCCTTAGGTGAATTTGGCAGCTTCGTAACCAATGCCCCTTCCTTTGGCAATAGTTACCTATGGACCCTTGATAATGAGACTATCTCAGACTTCGCCTCTCTCTTTACCATTGGGTCAACCGAGTTGACTATGGCCGATCCCTTTCCATTGGGAAGAGAGAGCTTTACTGGATATCAATTGTCATCATTGTCAATGTCCATAGCGTTTTAGGAAGTTGATCTTAGCAAATAGATAAGATCATTAAGGGTCTTGTCTTAGTCTGTTTCATAGGATTCCCAAAAGAACTCACTATGTGACTTAGAAAGTAGTTAAGCTACCAACTTTCTCAAGACTTTCACACCCAACTCTCCCGGCTTGTCAATATGTGACTATATCTCCAAGATGTGATCACACCTAGACCTTGCCTTGCCAATAGGGCTTGAGTGACCTTAAACTTTTTAGGAACTTGTGGGTTAGGGAGAATAATTGGAGGAGGTGAAAGAATTATGATATCCATGGGACATCATCTTCATTTAGGAAAGCTTGTTTCAAGAGATTTGGGAAGATCATAAATGTCTAGACTAGACATCTTTTTGGGAGATATTCAAGATAGTTGATTTAAAGTCCTTAATATGACACCCAATATGAAATATTAAGGCTAGGACCCTACAAACTATTTTATAACTTAGAATAGGGATGTCGTAATCCAATCTATAAAATATTTGAAGGTAGGTGAATGACGATTCACCAATTTCCACCATGAAAAACGAAATAATTTATTAGGTTTTAATTGGATTTGAAAGTCCTAGATCTTTGAGATTCATTGAACTGTTCAAAGGCATGTTTCAATCTCGAGTGTGCCCTTCAGGTTTTGTGACTGCGATGCCGAGGATCACAAAACAAGGTGTGAAGTAACCATGCAAATATACTTGGTACCCTTAATATTTACCCCTCAATCGATGTGCCGGTTAACCACAAGAGCTCCACCGATACTATGATAAATATTAAGTTACCCTTTGCCTACTTTGTTAAATCCAGGTTAGTGTGCCGGTTAACCACACACGCTCCACTAACGGTTTAAACAAAGTGCAAAGTGTAATTTCATGGATTAGCACCATATTCACATTTTCCTAAGTAACTAAGATTGGGAATTTATAAGTGTTTAGTTACTTAGTATTTATCATTAATACTTTTAATGAAAGGAGAATTATAGTCCTTGTCCTACCCGTTCGGCTAACGACCCTCCACCAGTCAAGGAAGCGGTGGGTGAGAGTGGACACCCATTAAACTGCCATTTTATAGGCAGTAACCTTATACCCCCCTTATAGACCGGCTTCGTGAATGAGGCCTACTAACGGTAAGACTGACTTTACTCTTATACATATATATAAATATTATTAACTTATAATATTATAAAGTATAAGGGTTGAATTTTAACTTTTAAAATTCTAAGGGCTAACTTGGAATTAAAGTATTCATAAGTGAAAACTTTTCAAATTCCAAAACTTGAGGGCAAGTTTTGAAACTATTCAAAACTAATTAATTCCATAACTTATGAGTTTAAAGTAGTTTTAATTAAAAAAAAACTCTTCAAGTTCCATAACTTGAGGACAAGTTATGGAAGACTTTAAACTAATTAATAAAAAAAAATAACTTTTTTTTATGGTAACTTATGGAACTAATTAAGGTTACACTTTTTTTTTAATTTAATGAAGAGACTCTTGAACCTCCATAACTTAAGGACAAGTTATGGAGTCATAAAACCATTTAATTAGAACTAGACTCTTCATTTTGTAACCTTTGCCAACTTTTATGAGTTTTATGATTCTTAAATGTGACTTTTCATATAACTTGAGGACAAGTTACAAAAAAACACTTTGGAATCAACTCTTAGATTAAAATGGATTGAAAACAACTATTTCACACAACTTTTCTATTAATCTAAGAACCTCATAAGAACAAGATAATTCAAATCATCAATCTTCAAGAAATTAGCATGAACATACAAACTAATACAAATCTTGAAATTATGACAATTATCTTAGAAATTGGATTAGCATGAACATTACCACATAAAAAACAAGTTTACAAAAACATCTTAGGGTAATGTTCCTAGTCCAATTCCAGCCAAAACAATCGAATATATGCATCCAACTCGATTTTTCAGCTACTTTTGCAAGTATAACAAGAAAACAAGCCTAGTCTCTGATACCACTGTTGGGTTATGAGCATTCTAACACTCCTAAGTGTACATGCAACCCTAAATACCTTGGATCTATGTTTTCTCTATTATACATACAGTTATGAACATCCAAGGTATTATCCTAATCTAGCATACAAAATAATAAATATAACAAGATAGAATACATACCTCTTTGATGTAGAATGTCTTCATGAAGCTTGAGTGCCTAGTGCCCCAAGTGTGACACCTCAAATGGTTCACACAACAGCAAATACACTTGGAATAACTTGAGAGAAACTTGAACACTCCTTGAAATCGTCTAGCCCTCACACTCACACATTAGTGCACGATTTCTTGAGCCATGGGATTCTTTTATATGGTGGCTATTAGGGTTACACCATGTAACTCATAACTTTACCCATTCCTTATGCTCCATGGATTTTAACCTCCATGGAGTATCCATGGGTCACCCCATGGACTTAGTCCAACATAAGGAATCTTGGATCACAAGCCCACATATATAAGAATGAATGATTTACACAATCAACCCATATATTTAATTAGTCTCCTTTTGATCACTTAATTAATTCCAAATTAATTCTTGATCACTACTAATTAAATAACCTTATTAATATATTAGAACTTATAATATATTAACCAACCTTAAGTGTTATTTCTCTCATTATAGTCTATCCAAATGCATGATGCCATGCAACCCAAATGGACCATGCCGGGTCGGGTCAAGTCTTACCAATTATAGTTATGGACTTAGACATTAATCCAACAGTATTCTCTCCGTCTAGTATGTAGTATGTTCTCTAGTATGTATTATGTAGTATGTATTGATTCTCGTTATAGTATTCTCTATCTGTTTCTCTTTATAGTGAGTATTGTTTCTCGTTATATTATGTACTGACTCATGTATGAACTGACTCTTAGTATGTTTCGTTGTTCTAGTAATAGTATTAGTGACTTCCTAAAGTATACCTATTATAGTTTACTAGCAATGTTGTTGGTATGAATGAACATGATTGAACACCTTTGCTACCCAAAGGATCTGAACTGAATAAAGAACTTTTATATCTATATACATATACATAATATATAACTAAGATTCAAACGACTTTCGGACAAACAACCGATACCCTAAGTCCACAACCAAACAAGGAATAGGAAATAAGCGACTTGTCAGTCCTAAGTCCTTTCAATCCTACTTATATAACTATATCTATATAGATATGCTTTTGACAAAGTATAAGTTTAAAACGTTTGATAAAGAGTTTTGCATATAAAAGAGTTTGTAAAACGATTAGAAGTAGTTTGTTTGAAAACACAATTTGTAATATAAGAAATCCATTTTTTGATAGCTATAAATCACATGCGATTGATTTAATAACTATAATGTTTCTACTTGTATCCCCCCCCCCCCATAAAAGCATTTAAAATCATTTAAAAGGTAAGTTAAAGGGGTATAAACTCACCTGCAGTGAGTGGTACGAATGAAAGTTCGGTTTGTAGGATGCTAAGTGCCAAGTGAAGACTTGAGCACAACGAATCCTAATAAGCATATATTGGCACATATATGTATATAATTAGTCTTTATACAACTAATCATGAAAGGAAAACACCCTAGGACTTAGAAAACACTTAGATTGAAGTGTTAAAAGCACTAAAGGTTGCATATAATTGGTGTATGGCCACACATGTGCGTGTGCGGCCACCAGGTGTGCTGCCTCTTGGGTGTGCGGCCTGGTCTGTGCGGCCATGGAGTGTGCGGCCGCACACTCCTAGGAAAATTGTCAAAAAGTGTATTCCAAGGTTATATCTTGCATCCCCTAAGTGTCCTTGATCATGTGCTAGCATACAACTTGAGTTTGAGGCCCTTAAGCACTAAACAAAGGGGTGTACGGCCACATGAGGTGTGTGCGGCCGCACACTCCTTGATGATAATGATTTGGACGTTTTCTAAAGCTCATAACTATCAAGTAACAGGCATAAGAAGGGTACTTACGATATAGAAGCGTTTAGGGGTGTTTGGAGCCCAAGAACTTAGTAGGTGTTCTTGGTGTTCTTGGTGAAACTGAAGAACACTTGAAGATCTACTAAAAAGGAGTGATTTCATGGATGGAATCTGTGATCTTTACTAGATGGAGTAAGGAATCAACAAATCAAAGGAAAGAAACACTTACCACTTGAAGATCTAGCTGAAAAATCGGATGCTACTTGAGAGAGAATGAGTTCTTGACTAGGAGGGTGAAAAGGGTTGAATGAAGGCCAAGCCTTTACTTTATAGATGAGAGTGTGTTGCCAGAGCAGGGGTGTGCGGCCGCACACCCAAGTTTGCGGCCGTACACTCCTCATATTGGAGTGTTTGGCCATTTTTGGGTAGGGGTGAACTCGTGGAACCCAAATCTAAACTCTAACTTGAAGATAATAGGTTTAGAACACTCAAATTGACTCAAAACAATGCTAGAAGGTAGCAGAAACGAGTCTGACTTTGATTGATTTGAATAATTATACAAGATAGAAATTCCGGGTTGTCACATCATCCCCCCGTTAGAGAGAATTTCATCCCGAAATTAGAGTTTAAACAAGTAAGCTATTACAAATAACTAAGCGAAAAGATGAGGTTATTTCAGTTTAAACTGATCCTCGCGCTCCCAAGTGAATTTAGCTCATCGCTTGGCATTCCAGCGAACCTTTGTTGGATTAGTGTCTAAGCCCGTAACTATATTTGGTAAGTACTTGACCCAGTTGTGCATGGTCCTTTTGGGTTGTCTTCACCATAGCAACTTGACAGGTTGATTTATATAGAGAGAAGAGATATTATTATATTAATTGTTGGGTTTTGAGCATTCTAACACTTCCTAAGTGTACATGCAACCCTATTAAACCTTGGATCTATGTTTGTCTAAGATACATGCAAAATATTATTTTCCAAGGTTTATAACCTATCTAGCATGGCATGGGGTACTTTTAACCATAAAAGAACTAGATGAATTACATACCTTTTGTTGATTGTTGATTCCTTGGAGTTTGAGAGCCAAGCACCAATAATGTGAATGCCTCAAATGGAAATCACAAATCACCACAAACTTGGAAAATATATGAGAGAGTATACTAACTCTTGATATTGGCCACCACACTTACACACACATTAGTGTCCTTTTCATGCAACATAAGCTTGTTTATATAGTGTTCATGGTTAGGGTGAAACCCTAATAACCCATGTTTTTTCCTCTTCCAAGGATCCATGGGTAAAAGCTCCATGGATCATCCATGGACTTCCATATAAGCTTAGCCCATTCCCAAATGAGTGTTAGCCCACACCATATAAATATAATAGCCCATGATTTAATTAGTCTTCCTTTTAATCACTAAATTAATTCATAATTAATTCAAGATTAAAACTAATTAAGTAACATGACTTTATATTAATATATTATAACTTATAATATATTAATAAATCGTAAGTATACAACTCTCATAAATTTATCCATAACTAGTTTGGGTGAAGTGCAACCCAAATGGACCATGCCGGGTCGGGTCAAGTATATACCAAATAAGTTATGGACTTAGACATCTTATCCAACAGACTCCCACTTGGATAAGTCTAATAACTGTATTTGCCTATATTACTTCAGGAACCAACCGGCAATCGTAGCTCTCGAAAACTCTTGTGAACTATGAAGCACCATTTTAGATAAGTGATCATATAATCCTCTGCTCTCATGATATCAGCCGGACAAATACATGGAACAATGTCTTACTTATTGTCTAGCAGTTGTTTCTCGATTTCCGATTTGTTTGACAAAGAACTTAACTGAACACATCAATTTAGTTCTGACCGGGCCCGGTACATGGGTCAACACAAAATCATCGAGGGGCCCAGATATCGCTTCTATTTCTAGAAGGAACAGATAAACTTCGACTCATATGCTTGTTCTACTACTTATTGAATTGCACACAAAGGCACGTTTTATAACATCAAGTTACTGATGCGTTTACGTGCAATCAATGCACAACCAACTCATAGGTAACAACTCATATCTCTAGGTTTGAAGACTTATATGATATTACCGTCTCACGATCACTCGAGATAAATTCCATGAAGTGATACAAGTAAGCGTGGGTTTATTCCAATACTCATAACTTATGAGTACTCATGAATGTTGTAGCAACCATTGTTATGGCTAAACACCTTTAGTCATCTACAATCCCAATTCATGACAGTCTTGATTCATACCTACTTCCGACATATGACCGACTGTGGAGAGTTTGAATAAATTAATTATTCTGGAAGTCAAAACATGCAAAACTGAAACAATAGTAAATAATTGACAATGATAGCAACACTTTACTCATAAATAAATCACAAATTTTATTCATTATCAAACGTCGATTACATTTTACAAGTTTCAGAAAAAGGCTATCTAATCTGTAAAACTAATATCGTCCCTCAGCCCGATGCACCTCGCATGCTGCAAATGCTTTACCCTCGTCAGTCCCTTCATAAGGGGATCCGCAGGGTTCTCATCTGACGATACCCTCTTTGCCACGAGGAGTCCCTCTTCTATCTTGTGTCTTATGAAGTGATATTTTCTGTCAATGTGTCAGGATCTTCCATGATCTCTTGGTTCCTTGGCTAAGGCAACCGCACTATTGCTGTCACAGAAAATCTCCATAGGCTCCTTAATAGCTGGTACAACTCCAAGGTCTCCGATGAAGTTCCTCAGCCATATCGCCTCCTTTGCCGCTTCACTCGCTGCTATGTACTCTGATTCACAAGTCGAATCAGCTACAGTCTCCTGTTTGGAACTCTTCCAAGTGATTGCCCCTCCATTTAAGGTAAAGACCCATCCCGACTGTGAGCGGAAGTTATCCCTATCAGTCTGAAAGCTAGCATCACTATACCCTACTACTCTCAAGTCATCACTCCCACCAAGGGTAAGGATCCAATCCTTAGTCCTCCGCAGGTACTTGAGAATATTCTTTACCGCAGTCCAATGAGCCTTGCCAGGGTTCCCCTGATATCTGCTGACCATGCTCAAAGCGAAGGCCACATCAGGACGGGTACAAGTCATAGCATACATGATCGAACCAACAGCGGAAGCATAAGGTAATCGACTCATCTCAGCTATCTCATCTTCTGTACTCGGGCTCTGAGCCTTGCTCAGTTTGGCATTGCTTTGGATCGGTAATTCTCCTTTCTTGGAATTCTGCATGTTCAACCTTTTCAACACCTTATCCAAGTAGATACTCTCACTAAGTCCAATTAGTCTTTTACTCCTTTCTCTTAATATCCTTATCCCTAGGATATAGGTAGCTTCTCCAAGGTCCTTCATAGCAAAGCACTTCCCAAGCCAGGACTTAACCTCCTGCAAGGTTGGGATGTCATTTCCTATGAGTAGTATGTCATCCACATACAGTACCAAAAAGCTAACTATACTCCCACTAGCTCTGACATACATGCAGGACTCATCTTCACTTCTTGAGAAACCAAACTCTTTGACCTTCTCATAGAAACAAAGATTCCAACTTCGAGATGCTTGTTTTATTCCATAAATGGATTTCTCAAGCTTGCACACTCTATTGGGGTACTCTGCACTGACAAAACCTTCTGGCTGATTCATGTAAACATCCTCAGCCAACTTTCCGTTAAGGAAAGCGGTTTTGACATCCATTTGCCATATTTCATAATCATGAAATGCAGCAATGGCTAGCATAACCCTAATAGACTTAATCTTTGCTACTGGTGAAAAGGTTTCATCATAATCAATACCCTGAGTCTGAGTAAACCCCTTCGCAACCAGTCGAGCCTTATAAGTGTGCACCTTCCCATCCATGTCGGTCTTCTTCTTGAAGATCCATTTGCACCCGACTGTCTTACGGCCTGGTACATTGTCAACCAAGTTCCAAACTTGATTGTCATACATGGACTGTATCTCGTTGTCCATAGCCTCCTTCCATTTAGCAGACTCTGGGCCTGCCATGGCTTCCTTAACACTGTTAGGTTCATCCAGATTTACTAGTGTACTGTCACTGATAAATGTATCACCTTCCGTAGTAATATGAAATCCATAATAAAACTCAGGTGTGTTTCTAACCCTTGTGGAACGCCTCGGAAGTATAGACTCGTCAGCTGGATCAACAAGAATTTCCTCCTCAAGTTGATTGCTAGTGTTTGAGGTTCCTTCACCAATTGAGTCTTGAATTTCTTCAAGGTCAATTTGCCTCCCACTGTCTCCTTGGCTTATAAATTCTCTCTCTCGAAAGAACCCTCTCCTAGCCACAAAGACCACATTCTCAGTGGGTCTGTAGAAGAGGTAACCAAAGGATTTTTGTGGGTAGCCGATGAAAATACACCTTTCACTTCGAGGTTCGAGCTTGTCATTAGTCTCGCGCCTCACGAAAGCCTCGCAACCCCAAATCTTGATGTGGTCCAAATTGGGAACTTTCCCAGTCCACATTTCATGAGGTGTTTTGGCAACCTTCTTTGTAGGGACTAAATTATCTACAACCGATACAGCTTCATACACACCATCACAAGGTAATGCTTTAAAATAAAGAATATTATTAAAGAAAGCATTAATACTACCAACTTCATTATCAAAAGAAAAGGTAAAACCTTGTTTGTACAAAGCATGAAAGGAAATAATATTCCTCGCCATTTCAGACGAGTACACACATTTATTCAAATCTAACTTTAACCCACTATCTAGCAACAAAGTATAAACTCCAATCTTGGTAACAGGTGCAACCTTCTTGTTCCCCATGATTAAGTTTATCTTTCCGTGCTCCACATCCTCACTTCTTCTTAGGCCCTGCAAGTCACAACAGATGTGAATACCACAACCTGTATCAAGAACCCAAGAATTAGAATATGGTGAGTTATTAGACAATATAGTGTAAATACCTGCATGGGATGGTTTCACTTTCCCATCCTTGACATCCTGCAAGTACTTTGGGCAGTTTCGCTTCCAGTGCCCCTTATTTTGACAGTAGAGGCATTCAGCATCCTTAAGGATGGTAGAAGGAGTGATAGAACCACCTTTGGTTCCAGATGAGGAGCCTTCAAGGGACTTTCCCTTGGTACCCTTCGAAGGGTGCTTCCTCTTCTTCCCTTTGCCTTGCCCGATAGCCAAAACAGGGGTAGTAGTAGGAGTAGGAGTAGCAACCGACTTACTCTTAAGACCACTTTCGGCAGTCTTCAGAAGTCCTTGAAGCTTACTGAGTGTGACTTCCTCCTTGTTAATGTGGTATGTCATACGAAATTGATCATAACATGATGGCAAGGAGTGCAAAATGATATCAATTGCCAACTCCTCAGGGAAGTTCACATTCAGTTTCATTAGACGGTCCACATACCTTTGCATTTTCTGCATGTGGCTCGTGATTGGTTCGCTATCCTTCATACGGGTAGTGATCATGGAGGAGATTATTTCATACCGCTCTTGACGAGCACTCTGATGGTACCTTTCCATCAGATCCTGATGCATCTCAAAAGGGTAATAGTCCTCATAGGACTTTTGGAGTTCAGCTGTCATGGTGGCCATCATGATGCATGCCACCTTGGTGGCATCTCTTTCATGTGCCTGATACTCAGCGACCTCCTCAGGAGTAGCAGTGGACTCATCAAGCTCCTTTAGCTCCTTATCGAGGACATATTCCTTGTCCTCGTAACGAGTAACCATCCTGATGTTCCGGATCCAATCCATGAAGTTGGAACCATCAAAGATGACCCTCCCACAAAGGTTCATGAGGGAAAAGGAGCCAGTAGGGTTAGAGCCCGAAGCTTTGTTGTTGGAAGACATCTGAAAAGAAGAAAACAAGTTTAGATTAGATATATCGAATCCTTAATAATACACCCAAATGTAATATTAAGGCTAGGATCCAACACAATATATTATAACTTAGAAGAGGGATGCCGTAATCTAAGCTATAATATATTTGAAGGTAGGTGAATGACGATTCACCAATTTCCACCATGAAAACGAAATGAATTATTAGGTTTAATTGGTTTTTGAAATTCCTAGATTCTTTTGAGATTCATTGAACTTTTCAATGGCATGTTTCAATCTCGATTGTGCCCTTCAAGTTTTGTGACTGGGATGCCGAGGATCACAAAACAAGGTGTGAATAACCATGCAAATTCACTTGGTACCCTTAATATTATCACCTAATCAATGTGTCGGTTAACCACACACGCTCCACCGATCTATGATAAACATTAAGTCACCCTTCGTGATCCTTACTAGTCCAAGTTAGTGTGCCGGTTAACCACACACGCTCCACCAACGACTTGGTAAGGTACAAAGTGTGAATTTCATGGGTTAGCACCATATTCACATTTTCCTAAAGTAACTAAGATTAGGAATTTATAAAAGGTTTAGTTACTTTATAATATTCATCATACTTTTAATGAGAATTTATAAGTCCTTGTCCTACCCGTTCGGCTAACGACCCTCCACCAGTCAAGCAAGCGGTGGGTGAGAGTGGACACCCATTAAGTTGCCATTTTATAGGCAACAACCTTATACCCACCTTATAGACTGGCTTCGTGAATGAGGCGTACTAGCGGTAAGACGACTTTGATCTTATACATATATATAATAATTAACCATTAATGTTATAAATAGTATAAGGGTTGAATTTTAACTTTTAAAACTCTAAGGGTTTGGAATTAAAGTATATTAAAGTGTGTGTAACTTTACAAATTTCAAAACTTGAGGACAAGTTTTGAAACTATTCAAAACTTTTCATTTCATAACTTATGAATTAAAGGTTCATAAAAATGAAGACTCTTCATTTCCATGTAACTTATGTGTTTTAAGTGTGTGTTTAAAAGAAGTGACCTTTGGATATCCATAACTTGAGGACAAATTATGGACTCCATTAAAACACATAAATGATCAAGAATTAATCCTAAACAATTCAGCAAATAATTCCTATCATCTTCTAAATTCATAAGAACATGAACATGATCATCAAAGTTTCAAGAATTATATGAACACATACAAAGCATGAAATTTTGATATAAGCTATAGTAAATGGATTAGAACAACCATTACACCAACTAAAACAAGTTTTAAAACACCAAAACAGTTTAGGGTAATGTTTCTAGTCCATTTCCAGCAGCAAAAGTCGAAAATCTGCATTCTGAGGCTCCTACTCGCCGAGTGCACGAACCTACTCGCCGAGTAGGATGAGTTTACTCATGAACTCGGCGAGTCCCCCCATGGACTCGGCGAGTTCATCAGTCAGACAGCAAAAAATCGACTTTTTATCACTATTTTGCATCAAGTATCAAACAAACAAGCCTAGGCTCTGACACCACTGTTGGGTTTTGAGCATTCTAACACTTCCTAAGTGTACATGCAACCCTATTAAACCTTGGATCTATGTTTGTCTAAGATACATGCAAAATATTATTTTCCAAGGTTTATAACCTATCTAGCATGGCATGGGGTACTTTTAACCATAAAAGAACTAGATGAATTACATACCTTTTGTTGATTGTTGATTCCTTGGAGTTTGAGAGCCAAGCACCAATAATGTGAATGCCTCAAATGGAAATCACAAATCACCACAAACTTGGAAAATATATGAGAGAGTATACTAACTCTTGATATTGGTCACCACACTTACACACACATTAGTGTCCTTTTCATGCAACATAAGCTTGTTTATATAGTGTTCATGGTTAGGGTGAAACCCTAATAACCCATGTCTTTTCCTCTTCCAAGGATCCATGGGTAAAAGCTCCATGGATCATCCATGGACTTCCATATAAGCTTAGCCCATTCCCAAATGAGTGTTAGCCCACACCATATAAATATAATAGCCCATGATTTAATTAGTCTTCCTTTTAATCACTAAATTAATTCATAATTAATTCAAGATTAAAACTAATTAAGTAACATGACTTTATATTAATATATTATAACTTATAATATATTAATAAATCGTAAGTATACAACTCTCATAAAATTATCCATAACTAGTTTGGGTGAAGTGCAACCCAAATGGACCATGCCGGGTCGGGTCAAGTATATACCAAATAAGTTATGGACTTAGACATCTTATCCAACAGACTCCCACTTGTGAACTCGACGAGTCCCATTGTGGACTTGGCGAGTAGCACCAACTCGGCGAGTTCATAATGGAACTCGGCGAGTTCATAATGGAACTCGGCGAGTTCAAGCGTCATTTAGAGTAAATTTTGGGATTTCTTGCTGTTTTGCTTGAGGATACTTGCCTTAATTGTTTTGGGTCATTAAAATCCGAATTTTATCATATATTTGAGTATATCCTTGACCAAACAAAAGATAATTACCATTTGATTGAATAATAATTTCCTTATATGATAATAATTGATTATTTGAATTAAATTGGTAAATTGTCTTGCAAGTAATATTGACTAGGTCAAATTTAGATAATCATTAAATTAATTAGTTTATTTATGTTATTTGCTATTTGATCCTTTATGTTTTGAAAAGTTCAAAACTTGCCCTCAAGTTTTGAAATTTAAGTTTTGTGATTAAAAGTTTAATTTGAATAATTTAAATTTCAAACCCTAGAATTTTACAAGTTTTAAAATTCAACCCTATACTTATAATATTATAAGATTAATATATATATATATATATATATATATATATATATATATATATATATATATATATATATATATATATGTATAACTTAAATGCTAGTCTTACCGTTAGTAGGCCTCATTCACGAAGCCAATCTATAAGGGGGGTATAAGGTTATGGCCTATAAAATGGCCGTTTAATGGGTGTCCATTCTCACCCACCGCTTCCATGATTGGTGGAGGGTCGTTAGCCGAACGGGTAGGATCGGGCAAACCTTTCCTCATTAAAAGTATAATGAATCTATATTAAGTAACTAAATGTTTTTACAAAATTCCCAATCTTAGTTACTTTAGGCAAAAGTGAATTGATGCAATTCCATGAAATTACACTTTGTACCCTTGCTAAGACATTAATGAAGCGCGTGTGGTTAACCGGCACATTAATTGGGTTCTAAGCAAAGGTGGCAAAGGGTGACTCGTTGTTTGTTATAGTTCAATGGAGCGTGTGTGGTTAACCAGCACATTGAATAGGTAACTGTAACAATGAGGGCACCATATACATTTGCATGGTTATTCACACCCACTTTGTGATCCTCGGCATCCCAATCACAAACGAGAGGGGCATATCGAGATTTAAACATGCCATTGAAAAGTTCAATGTATCTCAAAAGATCTAGGAGTTTTCAATACATTTAAAACCTAATTTCTTTTCGTTTTTCATGGTGGAGAATTAGTGAATCGACATTCACTTGCCTTCAAGTTATTTACTTATTAGATTACGGCATCCCTCTTCTAATTAGTGAATAATGTTGTTGGTTCCTAGCCCTAATTTTTCATTTGGGTGATTAATTTGGGAAATTCATTTCTAATCAACTTTGTTCTTTTTCCATTTCAGATGTCGAACGCAAACAACAACGCTTCTGGGTCAAACTCCTCTGGTTCATTCTCACTCATGAACTTGTGTGGGAAAGTGATCTTCGATGGGACCAATTTCAGTAATTGGATCCGCAACATTCGCATGGTCCTCTCTACGAGGACAAAGAGTATGTCCTCGACGAGAAGCTTAAGGAGATTGACATTGAAACTGCTACTGCCGATGAGATCGCGGTCTACGAGGCCCACGAGCGTGATGCCACGAAAGTCCATTTCATCATGCTCGCGACTATGACTGCTGAACTTCAAAATTCCTATGAGGACAAGTACCCCTACGAGATGCATCAGGATCTGCTGGAACGCTACCACCAGAGCGCCAGGCAAGAAAGGTATGAGATCATCACTTCGATGATCACTACCAAAATGGGAAATGGAGAGTCTCTTACTGCCCATCTGCAAAAGATGCAGAGATATGTTGATCGTCTGCTGAAGTTGAATGTGAACTTCGATGAAGAGCTAGCAATTGACATTATCCTTCACTCATTGCCTTCCTGCTATAGCCAGTTCCGCATGACCTATCACATGAATAAGGAAGAAGTATCCTTGAGCAAGCTTCAGGGCTTGTTGAGGACTGCTGAGAGCAACCTCAAGGATAAATCTGTTGCATCACCTCCCACTCCAGCTGCTGCCCCTGTCTTGGCAATAGGGCAAGGGAAGGGTAAGAAGAGGAAGGCCTCCTCAAGGAGCCACCACAAGGGAAAGTCTCAAGATGGCACCTCTTCTAGTGGAACCAAAGTTGGTTCTGCTAAACCCAACTCAAACCCCAAGGAGGCAGAGTGCCACCACTGCCACAAGCTAGGGCATTGGAAGAGAAGCTGCCCAGAATATTTGCAGGCCATCAAGGATGGAAAGATCAAGCCATCTTTCGCAGGTATTTACACAATTAAATCTAATAGTTTGTCACATGCTACTTCTTGGGTTCTTGATACAGGATGTGGTTTTCACATAAGTTCTGATTTGCAGGGACTAAGAAGAAATAGGGATGTGGAGCGTGGAAGGATGAATCTGATCATGGGAAACAGAAGATCGTCGCCTGTGACCAAGATTGGAGTTTATTCCTTAGTGCTTAGTAATGGTTTAGATTTAAATTTGAATAATTGTTGCTATTCGCCAGATATGGCTAGAAACATCATTTCATTTCATGGTTTATATAAACAAGGCTTTAGATATTCATTTGATAATGAAAAGGGTTCTATTTATAATTATTTTAATAATGTTTTATATTTTGAAGCATTGCCTTGTAATGGAATATATGAAATTGTGATGGTTGTAGACAACTTAGGAAATGATGTATTATGTGTGGATTCTTCCAATAGTATGGATAGAGCATGATGATGGGTTTTGCGCATTCTAACACTCCTAAGTGTACATGCAACCCTAAATACCTTGGATCTATGTTTTCTCTATTATACATGCAATTATGAACTTTCCAAGGTATTACCCTATCTAGCATACAATACTTGATACTTGGGTAATCAAATGGATAGAATACATACCTTTGTTTGATGTAGCTTGTCTCCATGAAGCTTGAGTGCCTAGTGCCCCAAGTGTGACACCTCAAATGGTTCACACAACACCAAATGCACATGGAATGACTTGAGAGAAATGGAACACTCCTTGAAATCGTCTAGCCCTCATATTCACACATTCGTGCACGATTTCTTGAGCCATGGGATTCTTTTATATGGTGGCTATTAGGGTTACACCATGTAACTCATAACTTTACCCATTCCTTATGCTCCATGGATTTTAACCTCCATGGAGTATCCATGGGTCACCCCATGGACTTAGTCCAACATAAGATATCTTGGATCACAAGCACACATATATAAGAATGAATGATTTACACAATCAACCCATATATTTAATTAGTCTCCTTTTGATCACTTAATTAATTCCAAATTAATTATTGATCAATACTAATTAAATAACCTTATTAATATATTAGAACTTATAATATATTAACCAACCTTAAGTGTTATTTCTCTCATTATAGTCTATCCAAATGCATGATGCCATGCAACCCAAATGGACCATGCCGGGTCGGGTCAAGTCTTACCAATTATAGTTATGGACTTAGACATTAATCCAACAGTCTCCCACTTGGATAAGTCTAAAACTATTATTGCGTATGACTTCAGGAACCGATCAGCAATCGTAGCTCTCAAAAGCTTCTGTCGAACTCTGACCTTGTCGATGAACTCTGACCTTTGTCAATGACTTGTCCATTAGATAAGGGATCATATATTCCTCCATTCTAGATATCATATGGACTGAGACATGGATTATCAATCATTCTCTCTGTCCATTTGTTGTTTCCCGATTTCCGATTCATGATGACTGACTGATTGAACAAATCAAATCAGTCCTGGCTTGGCCAAGCACTCACATGTATCATCTTTAAATCATCGAGGGGCCCACAGATATCGCTTTTATCCCGAAGGTAAAAGGAATGGATAAACTTCGACTCATATGGCTTGTTCTACTACTTGTTGAATCATACACAAAGGCACGTTTTATAACATCGAGTTACCGAATGCGTTTTCGTGCAATCAATGTACAACCAACTCATAGTAACAACTCATATCTCTAGGTTTGAAGAGTTTAAGATATTATCGTCTCATGATCACTCGTGATAAAATCCATGAAGTGATTCAAATGAGCGCGGGTTGAACCCAATACTCAGAACTTATGAGCACTCATGAGTGTTGTAGCACCACTTTGTCCACCAACTTGGACCTCTACAAACCAACCCATGACAGTCTTGATTCATATCTACTTCCAACATATGACCGACTGTGGATGGTTTGAATAACTTAATCATTCAGGAAGAGCGACTTAGTTATTCTGGAAGTCAAAACATGCAAAGTGAAACACAAGAATAAATGAATCACATATGGTATCAAACCCTATGAATATAAATAAACACTTTTATTTATCACCATACTGATTACTCATTATTCATTGTTTCGGTTTTATCAACTTTATACTTGAATTAAAAACACTAGTTGTCCCATGCTCCAAGCATGTACACTATGTTTTTCTTAAACAATAGCTTTGCCATACACCAAGTATGCACTCTATGTTTGTCTATGATCCTTACTTTGTGAAATAAACCAATTGAACATAATTTCAATGATTCTAATTTCACACTCCCAAATCCTTATCGAAAAATGTGAGAATTTCAAATTCCTACCATTTATCGAAATCTGTTTAGATTTTAAACTTATATGCACTGACCCTCCTGTAATGAATATGTACAAAGTCACAAAGACTTGTCAACAGTCATTATAAGGTATTCCAATGGAGATCAACTCCATGGACACTAAGTCTCATATTCAAAGTACATTGCTTTGGACATACTTCTTGCATTAAATTTTCTAATCTTACACAGATAACTTCCACCTATGGAGACAACTCCATATTCTCATTTTGACTATCACTTCTGAATAAGAGATGCCTCTTTTCAGAATATGTCAATATGGTTCTTCCAAAATTAGCACTATACTTCCAACTGTCCCTGAGCAACCAATCTTTGGTAAACCTCAGATTGTCCTCGACAATTGCTTAATCATTTTAGTCATATCCAATTGTAGACCTTTTCCCTTCTTAATGCCTCTGGGCATTTGGAAAAATTTAGGAATGACAAATATTATAGCACATGCAATCGATCCTGTACCCAAAGCAAATGGTACACGATTCATGATGTCTCACATAAAGATATGATTCTAGACCAGTCTTTTGCTACAATATTTTTATTTGCCATGTTTTTCAAAATTTGACTATAAAGAGGGATGTCGTAATCATAATCAAATTTTGAGAACGCAATATATAGAATTTCCTTAAGTTGAACCAATCCAACATGAAATTCATATATATATTCTTGACTAAAGATGATTAAGGTCTCAATCTAAGCCTTTAGAACTGAAATGAAGTATATCCGCTCCCTTAATTATAGCAAAACAACTTTTTCAATCCCTGCAGCCTCACGAATTGAAACTTTTGTTTTCTATAATTAACATTGCTAACTTGCAACACTAACAATAATTATCATGCTCCCACTAACATGATGATTATTAGCATAACACTTATGCTCCCACTAGCTTTGACATGTACTCAGAAATCAGCTGGACTTCTAGAAATCAATACTTTATTGACTTCCTTACCAAAGTTCAGATTTCTGATACGAGATGCTTTGATAAAACTTTATCAAAATCATACACCTTTCCTTAGATAGCATGCATGTGTGTCTAAACAATTTCAGAACTATGAAAAGGGATGCCGTAATCATAGTCTCAATTGTTTAGACCTTTTGCCATCTGCTTCAAATCTACTTGGTGGAAGTGTTTCCTCACCATCATTTTCATGAATCGGAGAGAAACCTTATGACCCTTAGATTTTATGGTGTATGTGTTCTTATCCATGTGAATCGTCAAAACCATAGTCACAAGACAAGGATAATGACAAATCCAAACTCATATGGACTGAACTTATGCAATCTTAACTTCTTGCCACCTGGCAGTACAGGGCCTGCCATTGCTTCCAAGTTGTTATGCAACCAATTGAGAACTTTCAGAACTCCTATGCAAAGCCAACTTTAACTGGAATGGGCACAGAATATGTCAACATGATAGGTTATAAACCTCAAGTCGTGTGCTAGTGAAGAACCTAAGGTTTTATTCTTGATTAGTTCTTGAAATTCTTTTTAGGATCTTTAAGACTCCCACTGTCCTCTTGACATATAAGACTATCTTGCCAAATATTCAAGAGATAGTGCGGATTCTTTATCAAGACAAACACTTCACACAATTGGCCTTAGTTGGTCTTTGTTTAATCCAAAACATCACAACTTACCAACTTCAAATGTACAAGAATAGGACACTTTTACTCTTACATTTGACAAGTGTTATAAACCTTTCTTTAAGATATGTCACTCAACTTATAGTCTTGGAGTATGACTCTAAGACTTGTTTTGAAACGAAGTATGACTCATCTTCTTGATTTAACCATTTCAACAATTCATGACTCCTCTTCTTAGTCATAAGAATGCACTAAGATGTCCTTAGAAGACCAATTGTGATGTGGTTCTTTAATCATTAAGATGATCACAAAACATGATACTAAAGTACTCTCCCATCTTTTCAGATTTGAGAAACTTTTATCTGTCTGCCTAATTTGATTCTTCCCATTCGTTCTGCCATACATTGAGACTTTTCCAATGTTTCAGAATTATACTTAAACTTGTAAGTATAACCATATTTACTAAAATTTAGTAAATCATGACGAATAGTCTTAACGAGCTTTGTGGTGGACTTGACCAGTGCACAAGAATGTGTACTCGATCCCTTTAGTCCTTAACTTGACTCACACATCCATGTGAACAAGTCTTAATTTTCCAATGCTTGAAAGTTCTCATTCATCATACTATTCAACTTGCATGATTCCAAGTTTCTATCCAACTGAAGCCTTGGGAATGAGAATTTTCCTTATTTGGTAAATTATGACACTACCACAAACGAAATAATCAAGTCCATTTTTTTTCAAATATTGCAATCAATGGAATCATATAAACAACCATTTTTCACAAATGCCACTTGTAAGGATATTTAAAATAAACATAAAATTAAAAACTTTTATTTTATTTCAAAACTTTGCGGAAAAAACTTATCCTTATAGTGCAAATGCATACAGAAAAACTTGTTGTTATCTATTCCTAAGCAATATATCATAACTCCTAAGTAACAACTTCAAAATTCTGATGCGATCGAAATCCACCTACGCGATCAGAATCAGCATATACTTCCTTTAAGCTTTCTCTCTATTCTTTGATTCTTAAAACATCAACATGTGACCCAGTCACATCATGTAATGAGGATCTTAGAATAGAAACTTAACAGAGTTAGATAATGGGCTCTACCTGAAGTAGAGTCAGACTTATTGACTTTCACATCCTTAGGTAAACTTGGCAGCTTTGCAATCAACGCCCCTTCCTTTGGCAAAATAAACATATGGACCCTTTGGTAATGGGACTATCTCAGACTTAGCCTTTCTCCTTACCATTTGGTCAATCGGGTTGACTATGGCCAATCCCTTTCCATTGGGAAGAGAATGTTTTTTCTGGATTTCCAGTGTCACCATTGTCACTGTCCATAAAGTTTTTGGGAAGTTGATCTTCTAATCAAATTTGCTTTACTATCGTTCCAAATCATTGCTGATTCAGCAGCACCAAGCAAATAGATATGATCATTCAGGTTCATGTCATAGTCTGTTTCATAGTAGTCCCAAAGGAACTCACTATGTGACTTAGAAAGTGATTGAACATCCAACTTTCTCAAGACTTTGACACCCAACTCTCCCAGCTTGTCAATATGTGACTTCATCTCTAAGATGTGATCACACATAGACCTTGCTTGCCATTAGGGCTTGAGTGACCTTGAACTTGTGGGTCAGGGAGAATAATTGGAGGAGGTGGAGGAAGTAAAGTTCCAAGAGATTTGGGAAGATCATAGATGTCTGAACTAGACATCTTTTGGGAGATATTCAAGATAATTAATCTAAAGTCCTTAATATAACACCCAATATGAAATATTAAGGCTAGGATCCAACAACCTATTTATAACTGGAAGAGGGATGCCGTAATCCGAGTTATAAAATAGTTGAAGGTAGGTAAATGACGATTTACCAATTTCCACCATGAAAAACGAAATAATGTAATTAGGTTTTTAATTGGATTTGAAACTCCTAGATCTTTTGAGATTCATTGAATATTTCAATGGCATGTTTCAATCTCGAGTGTGCCCTTCAGGTTTTGTGACTGCGATGCCGAGGATCACAAAACAAGGTGTGAAGTAACCATGCAAATATACTTGGTACCCTTAATATTTACCCCTCAATCGATGTGCCGGTTAACCACACGAGCTCCACCGATACTATGATAAATATTAAGTTACCCTTTGCCTACTTTGTTAAATCCAGGTTAGTGTGCCGGTTAACCACACACGCTCCACTAACGGTTTAAACAAAGTGCAAAGTGTAATTTCATGGATTAGCACCTTATTCACATTTTCCTAAGTAACTAAGATTGGGAATTTATAAAAAGTTTACTTACTTAGTATTTATCATTAATACTTTTAATGAAGGGAGAATTATAGTCCTTGTCCTACCCGTTCGGCTAACGACCCTCCACCAGTCAAGGAAGCGGTGGGTGAGAGTGGACACCCATTAAACTGCCATTTTATAGGCAGTAACCTTATACCCCCCTTATAGACCGGCTTCGTGAATGAGGCCTACTAACGGTAAGACTGACTTGCTCTTATACATATATTTATTATTAACTTATAATACTATAAAGTATAAGGGTTGAATTTTAACTTTTAAAATTCTAAGGGCTAACTTGGAATTAAAGTATTCATGGGGAAAACTTTACAAATTCCAAAACTTGAGGGCAAGTTTTGAAAATATTCAAAACTAATTAATTCCATAACTTATGTGATTAAAGTAGTTTTAATTAAAAAAAAACTCTTCAAGTTCCATAACTTGAGGACAAGTTATGGAAGACTTTAAACTAATAAAAGAATGTAACTTTTCTTTATTTTTGTAACTTATGGAACTAATTAAGGTTACACATTTTATCATTTAATGAAGTGACTCTTGAACCTCAACAAATTGAGGACAAGTTATGGAGTCATAAAACCATTTAATGAGGACAAGACTCTTCATTTTTGTAACCATTGCCAACGTTTTATGAGTTTTATGAAACTTAAATGTGACTTTTCATATAACTTGAGGACAAGTTACAAAAACACATTTTAGAATCAACTCTTAGATTAAAATTGATTGAAAACACATAATCAATTAACTTTTCTATTAATCTAATAAACTCATATGAACAAAGATAATTCACATCAAATTTTTTTCAAGTAATTAGCATAACTTTTAAACTAATACAATTCGATTTTTCAGCTAATTTTGCAAGTATAACAAGAAAACAAGCCTTGGCTCTGATACCACTGATGGGTTTTGCGCATTCTAACACTCCTAAGTGTACATGCAACCCTAAATACCTTGGATCTATGTTTTCTCTATTATACATGCAATTATGAACTTTCCAAGGTATTACCCTATCTAGCATACAATACTTGATACTTGGGTAATCAAATGGATAGAATACATACCTTTGTTTGATGTAGCTTGTCTACATGAAGCTTGAGTGCCTAGTGCCCCAAGTGTGACACCTCAAATGGTTCACACAACACCAAATGCACATGGAATGACTTGAGAGAAATGGAACACTCCTTGAAATCGTCTAGCCCTCATATTCACACATTCGTGCACGATTTCTTGAGCCATGGGATTCTTTTATATGGTGGCTATTAGGGTTACACCATGTAACTCATAACTTTACCCATTCCTTATGCTCCATGGATTTTAACCTCCATGGAGTATCCATGGGTCACCCCATGGACTTAGTCCAACATAAGAAATCTTGGATCACAAGCCCACATATATAAGAATGAATGATTTACAAAATCAACCCATATATTTGATGGGTTTTGAGCATTCTAACACTTCCTAAGTGTACATGCAACCCTAATAACCTTGGATCTATGTTTGTCTAATAATCATGCAAAGTTGAATTCCAAGGTTATATTCCTATCTAGCCTACATGGGGAACATTTTTAACTTGAATGAAAGATAGAATAACTTACCTTGTTGTTGATTATGATCCTTGAAACCTTGTGAGCCTAGCACCCCAAGTGTGATGCCTCAAATGCTTCACACAACACCAAATGCTTTTGGAATGACTTTAGAGAGAATACACACTTCTAAAATCGGCCTAGCCTTCTTGTTTCTTATGTGTAGCCAATTTTGGTGGAGAATGGGTTTCTTATATAGTGTTGACACATCTAGGGTTACACCATGTAAACCCTAATGTGTCATGACTCTTCATTTCCATGACCCATGGGTTTGTAACTCCCATGGAGCATCCATGGAGCATCCTATGGGTGGAACCCAACTTGATAATCCATGGAGCCTCTTAGCCCACTATATAAGATATGGAAGATTTACATAATCTACCCATATATTTAATTAGTTATCTTTTGATCACTTAATTAATTCTAAATTAATTCTTGATCAAACTAATTAAATAATATTATTAATATATTAGAACTTATAATATATTAATAAACCATAAGTGTTATTTCTCTCATTTTAGTTTATCCAATTGCATGGTGCCATGCAACCCAAATGGACCATGCCGGGTCGGGTCAAGTACATACCAGAAATAGTTATGGACTTAGACACCTTATCCAACAGTCTCACACTTGGATAAGTCTAATAACTATAACTGCAATACTTCAGGAACCGATCGGCAATCGTAGCTCTTTCAAGGTCTCTCGGAACTGAGAAGATGATGATACGCCATTTAAGATAAGTGATCATATAATCCTCTGTTCTAGATATCAGCCGGACAAATACCTGGAACAATGTCTTACTTATTGTCCAGCAGTTTGTTTCCCGATTTCCGATTTGTTTGACAAAGAACTTAATTGAACACATCAACTTAGTTCTGACCGGGCCCGGTACATAGGTCAAAACAAAATCATCGAGGGGCCCAGATATCAGCTTCTAATCCAAGAAGGAACAGATAAACTTCGACTCATATGTTTGTTCTACCACTCATTGAATTATACACAAAAGCACGTTTTATAACATCGAGTTACCAATGCGTTAACGTACAATCAATGCATAACCAACTCATAAGTAACAAATCATATCTCTAGGTTTGAAGACTTATATGATATTACCGTCTCACGATCACTCGAGATAAATTCCATGAAGTGATTCCAGTGAGCGTGGGTTGAGTCCAATGCTCAGAACTTATGAGCACTCATGAGTGTTGTAGCCATGTCCAACAACTTAGAGCTCTGCAACCAATCATGACAGTCTTGATTCATACCTACTTCCGACATATGACCGACTGTGGAGGTTCGAATAATATGATATACCAAACATAATTATTCTGGAAGTCAAAACATGCAAAAGAAATATAGTAAACGATCGACAAGAGATAGCAACACTTTACTCATAAATAAAACACCTTTTATTCATCATCTAATGTCAATTACACTTTACAAATTTCAAGGTTATCTAACTACTAAATCTAATATCATCCTTCAGCCCTATGCTCCGAGCATGCTGGAGATGCTTAACCCGAGTCAGTCCCTTCGTGAGGGGATCTGCTGGATTCTCATCCGATGATACCCTCTTTGCCACGAGGAGTCCTTCTTCTATTCGATGTCTGATGAAATGGTATTTTCTGTCGATGTGTCTGGATCTCCCGTGATCCCTTGGTTCCTTGGCTAAGGCAACTGCACTTTCACTATCACAGAAAATTTCCATTGGCTCTTTAATAGCTGGTACAACTCCAAGGTCTCCAATGAAGTTCTTCAACCATATCGCCTCCTTTTCTGCCTCGCTAGCTGCTATATACTCTGATTCGCAAGTTGAATCAGCCACTGTCTCTTGCTTGGAACTCTTCCAAGAAATTGCTCCTCCATTTAAGGTAAAGACCCAGCCTGACTGAGAGCGGAAATTATCCCTATCAGTCTGAAAGCTAGCATCACTATACCCTACAACTCTCAAGTCTTCACTCCCACCGAGGGTAAGGACCCAGTCCTTAGTCCTCCGTAGGTACTTGAGGATATTCTTTACCGCAGTCCAGTGTGCCTTGCCAGGGTTCCCCTGATACCTGCTAACCATGCTCAAAGCAAAGGCTACATCAGGTCGAGTACACGTCATAGCATACATGATCGATCCTACAGCCGAAGCATAAGGTATTCGACTCATTTCTGCTATCTCAGCCTCAGTACTAGGGCTTTGTGTTTTACTCAATCTGGCATTACTCTGGATGGGTAACTCTCCTTTCTTGGAGTCCTGCATGCCGAATCTCTTCAACACCTTATCCAAGTAAGTATTCTGACTAAGTCCAATTAGTCTTTTACTCCGGTCTCTCAAGATCCTTATCCCTAGAATATAGGCAGCTTCTCCTAGGTCCTTCATAGAGAAACACTTCCCAAGCCAGGACTTAACTTCCTGCAAAGTTGGGATGTCATTTCCTATGAGTAGTATGTCATCCACATACAATACCAAAAAGCTAACTATACTCCCACTAGCCTTGACATATACACAAGATTCATCTTCACTCCTAGAAAAGCCAAATTCCTTGACTTTCTCATCAAAGCAAAGATTCCATCTGCGAGGTGCTTGCTTTAACCCATAAATGGAATTCTCAAGCTTACACACTCTATTAGGGTACTCTGTGTTGACAAAACCCTCTGGCTGACTCATGTAAACATCCTCAGCCAACTTTCCATTAAGGAAAGCGGTTTTGACATCCATTTGCCATATTTCATAGTCATGAAATGCGGCTATGGTTAACAGAACCCTAATAGACTTAATCTTGGCCACTAGAGAAAAGGTCTCATCATAATCAACTCCCGGAGTTTGTGAGAAACCCTTTGCAACCAGTAGTGCCTTATAAGTGTGTACATTACCATCCATGTCGGTCTTCTTCTTGAAGATCCATTTGCACCCTACAGTCTTACGACCTGGTACATTCTCAACCAAGTTCCAAACTTGATTGTCATACATGGACTGTATCCCGCTGTCCATTGCCTCTTTCCACTTGGCTGACTCAGGGCCTGCAATGGCTTCCGCGTAACTGTTAGGTTCATCCAGACCTATCAGTGTCTCATCACTGATAAGTGTATCACCTTCCGCAGTAATATGGAATCCATAGTAATGCTCAGGTGCATTTCTAACCCTTGTGGAACGCCTCAGAGGTACAGACTTGTCAATTGGCTCAACAGAAGTTTCCTCCTCAAGTTGAGTGCTAGGGTTTGAAGTTCCTTCACCACTTGACTCTTGAATTTCTTCAAGGTCAACTTGCCTCCCACTGTCTCCTTGGATTATGAACTCTCTCTCTCGAAAGAAATCCCTCCTAGCTACAAAGACCACATTCTCACTAGGTCTGTAGAAGAGGTAACCAAAGGATTTCTGTAGGTAGCCGATGAAAATACACCTCTCACTTCGAGGTTCGAGCTTATCATGAGTCCCGCGTCTCACGAAAGCCTCGCAACCCCAAATCTTAATGTGGTCTAGTTTGGGTACTTTACCAGTCCACATCTCATGAGGAGTTTTGGCAACTTTCTTCGTGGGAACTAGATTAAGGATATGGGCGGCAGTCTCTAAGGCATACCCCCAAAATGACATTGGTAGCGAAGCTCGACTCATCATGGAACGAACCATATCCAACAAGGTTCGATTACGCCTCTCAGCTACACCATTCAACTGCGGTGTCCTGGGAGGTGTCAATTGTGAGACAATCCCACATTCCCTAAGATAGTCGAGGAACTCTGAACTAAGATACTCACCACCTCGATCGGATCGAAGCATCTTAATGTTCCTGCCCAATGGATTCTCGACTTCCTGTTTAAACTCTTTAAACCTCTCAAAAGTCTCTGACTTATGCTTGATTAAGTAGACATATCCATATCTACTGTAATCATCAGTAAAAGTCAAATAATAACGATTAGCATCCCTTGTGGCATGTTTGAAGGGCCCACACACATCCGTGTGTATAAGATCCAACAAACCTTCACCCCTCTCACAAGAACCTGTGAAGGGTGACTTTGTCATTTTTCCAAGTAAGCAAGATTCGCAACTATCATCTGACTTTAGGTCAAATGACTCCAATACTCCATCCTTTTGGAGTTGGCCTATGCGTTTCTTGCTTATATGTCCAAGACGACAATGCCATAATGATGCTTTATCCAAGTTATTATCATTAACAGAATCAATACACAATACATTATTTCCTAAGTTATCAACCACAGATACAGTTTCATACACACCATCACAAGGTAATGCTTTAAGATAAAGAACATTATTAAAGAAAGCATTAATCGAACCAACTTCATTATCAAATGAAAAGGTGAAACCTTGTTTATACAATGCATGAAAGGAAATAATATTTCTTGCCATTTCTGGCGAATAACAACATTTATTCAAATCTAAACTAAACCCACTACTTAGCGATAAAGTATAAACCCCAATCTTGGTGACAGGTAAAGCTTTCCTATTCCCCATGATTAAGGTTATTCTTCCATGCTCCACATTCTCACTTCTTCTTAGTCCCTGCAAATCAGAACATATATGAATACCACAACCGGTATCAAGGACCCAAGAGTTAGAATGGGGTGAGTTATTAGATAAGATAGTGTAAATACCTGCATGGTTGGGTTTAACTTTCCCATCCTTCACATCTTGCTGGTACTTTGGGCAGTTCCGCTTCCAATGTGACTTTTCATGGCAATAGAAGCATTCAGTCTCTTTAGGGTCAGAAGAAGGAGTGACAAAACCTTTCTTGGTTCCACTTGAAGAAGAGCCATCAAGGGTCCTAGCCTTGGTACCCTTCGAAGAGCTCTTCCTCTTCTTCCCTCTACCTTTCCCGATTGCCAAAACCGGGGCGGAGTTTGGAGTAGGAGTGTTAACAACCGACTTACCCTTAAGACCTGTTTCTGCGGTCTTGAGGAGTCCCTGAAGTTTTCTGAGTGTGACCTCTTCCTTATTCATGTGATATGTCATGCGGAATTGATCATAGCACGATGGTAAGGAGTGCAAAATGATATCTATTTCAAGCTCCTCAGGGAAGTTCACATTAAGCTTCAGCAACTGATCCACATACCTTTGCATTTTCTGCATGTGGCTCGTGATGGATTCCCCGTCCTTCATCATGGTTGTTATGATAGAGCATATGATTTCATACCTCTCTTGTCGTGCACTTTGATGGTATCTTTCCATCAGATCTTGGTGCATTTCAAAAGGGTAGAAGTCCTCATAGGACTTTTGGAGTTCCGCTGTCATGGTGGCCAACAAGATGCATGCCACTTTTGTAGCATCCCTTTCATGTGCCCGGAAGTCAGCGATCTCCTGGGGAGTTGCAGTGGTCTCATCAATCTCCTTAAGCTCCTTGTCAAGGACGTATTCTTTGTCCTCGTAGCGGGTAATCATCCTGATGTTTCTGATCCATTCATTGAAGTTGGATCCATCAAAAGTGGCTTTCCCACACAAGTTCATAAGGGTAAAGGAGCCATTAGGATTAGAGCCAGAAGCAGCATTGTTTGAAGACGTCTGAAAGAAGAGAACAAGATTAGTTTAGATATTAAGAGAGTCCTTAATAAAACACCCAAATGTAATATTAAGGCTAGGATCCAATCACAATATATTATAACTTAGAAGAGGTATGCCGTAATCCAAGCTATAACATATTTGAAAGGTAGGTGAATGACGATTCACCAATTTCCACCATGAAAAACGAAATATAAATATTAGGTTTTTAAGTGGTTCTTAGAAATTCCTAGATTCTTTTGAGATTCAATGAACTTTTCAAAGGCATGTTTCAATCTCGAGTGTGCCCTCCAAGTTTTGTGACTGGGATATCGAGGATCACAAAAATGAGGTGTGAAGTAACCATGCAAATCACTTGGTACCCTCAAGGTTTATCACTCAATCGATGTGCCGGTAAACCACACACGCTCCACCGATGCTATGGTAAACCTTAAGTCACCCTTTACCTACCTTGTTAAGTCCAAGTTAGTGTGCTGGTTAACCACACACGCTCCACCAACGACTTAAACAAAGTGTAAAGTGTAATTTCATGGATTAGCACCTTATTCACATTTTCCTAAAGTAACTAAGATTGGGAATTTAATAAAAGCATTTAGTTACTTTATAATATTCATCATACTTTTAATGAGAATTTATAAGTCCTTGTCTTACCCGTTCGGCTAACGAACCTCCACCGATCAAGGAAGCGGTGGGTGAGAGTGAACACCCATTAAGTTGCCATTTTATAGGCAACAACCTTATACCCCCCTTATAGACCGGCTTCGTGAATGAGGCGTACTAGCGGTAAGACGACTTGTTGTTATACATATATATATTAGTAACTTATAATATTATAAAGTATAAGGGTTAAATTTTAACTTTTAAAATTCTAAGGGTTGGAACTAAAGTTTTAATCAAGACTTTACATGTTCCAAAACTTGAGGGCAAGTTTTGTAAACTTCCAAAACTTTTCATTTCTTATAACTTATGAATTAATTGAGTAATAAAAATGAAGACTCTTTATTTTTATAACTCTTGTGTTCTTTTAATGGCTTTAATAAAAGTGAGACTTTTGGTTTTCCATAACTTGAGGACAAGTTATGGACTCCATTAAAACGCATTATGATCATGAATTAAACTACCATGAAGGTTACTAACAATTCCTATGATCATCTAATCTTCATAAGTTCAAGAACATGAATATGAACACTTTCAAGAATCAAAAATTACACTTAAAAAAAACTTGTAATTTAACGATTTTTTTTTCAAGCTGTTTGCACACAAAAAAAAACAACAAACAAACCTGGCTCTGACACCACTGATGGGTTTTGAGCATTCTAACACTTCCTAAGTGTACATGCAACCCTAATAACCTTGGATCTATGTTTGTCTAATTATCATGCAAAGATGAATTCCAAGGTTATATTCCTATCTAGCATACATGGGGAACAATTTTTAACTTGCATGAAAGATAGAATAACTTACCTTGTTGTTGCTTATGATCCTTGAAACCTTGTGAGCCTAGCACCCCAAGTGTGATGCCTCAAATGCTTCACACAACACCAAATGCTTTTGGAATGACTTTAGAGAGAATGCACACTTCTAAAATCGGCTCTAGCCCTCTTGTTTCTTATGTGTAGCCGATTTTGGTGGAGAATGGGTTTCTTATATAGTGTTGACACATCTAGGGTTACACCATGTAAACCCTAATGTGTCATGACTCTTCATTTCCATGACCCATGGGTTTGTAAATCCCATGGAGCATCCTATGGGTGGAACCCAACTTGATAATCCATGGAGCCTCTTAGCCCACTATATAAGATATGGAAGATTTACATAATCTACCCATATATTTAATTAGTTATCTTTTGATCACTTAATTAATTCTAAATTAATTCTTGATCAAACGAATTAAATAATATTATTAATATATTAGAACTTATAATATATTAATAAACCATAAGTGTTATTTCTCTCATTTTAGTTTATCCAATTGCATGGTGCCATGCAACCCAAATGGACCATGCCGGGTCGGGTCAAGTACATACCAGAAATAGTTATGGACTTAGACACCTTATCCAACAGGTTTGTAGAGGTCCAAGTTGGTGGACAAAGTGGTGCTACAACACTCATGAGTGCTCATAAGTTCTGAGTATTGGATTCAACCCGCGCTCATTTGAATCACTTCATGGATTTTATCACGAGTGATCATGAGACGATAATATCTTATATTCTTCAAACCTAGAGATATGAGTTGTTACTATGAGTTGGTTATACATTGATTGCACGAAAACGCATTGGTAACTTGATGTTATAAAACGTGCCTTTGTGTATGATTCAACAAGTAGTAGAACAAGCCATATGAGTCGAAGTTTATCCATTCCTTTTACCTTCGGGATAAAAGCGATATGTGTGGGCCCCTCGATGATTTAAAGTTGATACATGTGAGTGCTTGGCCAAGCCAGGACTGATTTGATTTGTTCAATCAGTCAGTCATCATGAATCGGAAATCAGGAAACAACAAATGGATAATCCATGTCAATGAGTTGTCCATTAGATAAGGGATCATATATTCCTCCATTCTAGATATCATATGGACTGAGACGTGGATTATAATCATTCTCTCTGTCCATTTGTTGTTTCCCGATTTTCGATTTATGATGACTAACTGATTGAACAAATCAAATCAGTACTGGCTTGGCCAAGCACTCACATGTGTCATCGCTAAATCATCGAGGGGCCCACACATATCGCTTTTATCCCGAAGGTAAAAGGAATGGATAAACTTCGACTCATATGGCTTGTTCTACTACTTGTTGAATCATAAACAAAGGCACGTTTTATAACATCGAGTTACCAAATGCGTTTTCGTGCAATCAATGTATAACCAACTCATAGTAACAACTCATATATCTAGGTTTGAAGAATATAAGATATTATCGTCTCATGATCACTCGTGATAAAATCCATGAAGTGATTCAAATGAGCGCGGGTTAAATCATTACTCAGAAATTATGAGCACTCATGAGTGTTGTAGCACCACTTTGTCCACCAACTTGGACCTCTACAAACCAACCCATGACAGTCTTGATTCATATCTACTTCCAACATATGACCGACTGTGGATGGTTTGAATAACTTAATCATTCAGGAAGAGCGACTTAGTTATTCTGGAAGTCAAAACATGCAAAGTGAAACACAAGAATAAATGAATCAAATATGGTATCAAACCCTATGAATATAAATAAACACTTTTATTTATCACCATATTGATTACTCATTATTCATTGTTTCGGTTTTATCAACTTTATACTTGAATTAAAAACACTAGTTGTCCCATTCTCCAAGCATGTACACTATGTTTTTCTTAAACAATAGTTTTGCCATACACCAAGTATGCACTCTATGTTTGTCTATGATCCTCACTTTGTGAAATAAACCAATTGAACATAATTTCAATGATTCTAATTTCACACTCCCAAATCCTTATCGAAAAATGTGAGAATTTCAAATTCCTATCATTTATCGAAATCTGTTTAGATTTTAAACTTATATGCACTGACCCTCCTGTAATGAATATGTACTAAGTCACAAAGACTTGTCAACAGTCATTATAAGGTATTCCAATGGAGATCAACTCCATGGAAACTAAGTCTCATATTCAAAGTACATTGCTTTGGACATGCTTCTTGCATTAAGTTTTCTAATCTTACACAGATAACTTCCACCTATGGAGACAACTCCATATTCTCATTTTGACGATCACTTCTGAATAAGAGATGCCTCTTTTCAGAATATGTCAATATGGTCCTTCCAAAAATAGCACTATACTTCCAACTGTCCCTGAGCAACCAATCTTTGGTAAACCTCAGATTGTCCTCGACAATTGCTTAATCATTTTAGTCATATCCAATTGTAGACCTTTTCCCTTCTTAATGCCTCTGGGCATTTGGAAAAATTTAGAAATGACAAATATTATGCACATGCAATCGATCCTGTACCCAAAGCAAATGGTACACGATTCATGATGTCTCACATAAAGACATGATTCTAGACCAGTCTTTTGCTACAATATTTTTATTTGCCATGTTTTCAAAATTTGACTATGAAGAGGGATGTCGTAATCATAATCGAATTTTGAGAACGCAATATATAGAATTTCCTTAAGTTGAACCAATCCAACATGAAATTCATATATATATTCTTAACTAAAGATGATTAAGGTCTCAATCTAAGCCTTTAGAACTGAAATGAAGTATATCCTCTCCCTTAATTATAGCAAAACAACTTTTTCAATCCCTGCGGCCTCACGAATTGAAACTTTTGTTTTCTATAATTAACATTGCTAACTTGCAACACTAACAATAATTATCATGCTCCCACTAACATGATGATTATTAGCATGACACTTATGCTCCCACTAGCTTTGACATGTACTCAGAAATCAGTTGGACTTCTAGAAATCAATACTTTATTGACTTTCTTACCAAAGTTCAGATTTCTGATACGAGATGCTTTGATAAAACTTTATCAAAATCATACAAATTTCCTTAGATAGCATGCATGTGTGTCTAAACAATTTCAGAACTATGAAAAAGGATGCCGTAATCATAGTCTCAATTGTTTAGACCTTTTTCCATCTGCTTCAAATCTACTTGGTGGAAGTGTTTCCTCACCATCATTTCCATGAATCGGAGAGAAGCCTTATGACCCTTAGATTTTATGGTGTATGTGTTCTTATCCATGTGAATCGTCAAAACCATAGTCACAAGACAAGGATAATGACAAATCCAAACTCATATGGACTGAACTTATGCAATCTTAACTTCTTGCCACCTGGCAGTACATGGCCTGCCATTGCTTCCAAGTTGTTATGCAACCAATTGAGAACTTTCAGAACTCCTATGCAAAGCCAACTTTAACTGGAATGGGCACAGAATATGTCAACACGATAGGTTATAAACCTCAAGTCGTGTGCTAGTGAAGAACCTCAGGTTTTATTCTTGATTAGTTCTTGAAATTCTTTTTAGGATCTTTAAGACTCCCACTATCCTCTTGACATATAAGACTATCTTGCCAAATATTCAAGAGATAGTGCGGATTCTTTATCAAGACAAACACTTCACACAATTGGCCTTAGTTGGTCTTTGTTTTATCCAAAACATCACAACTTACCAATTTCAAATGTACAAGAGTAGGACACTTTTACTCTTACATTTGACAAGTGTTTTAAACCTTTCTTTAAGATATGTCACTCAAGTTACAATCTTGGAGTATGACTCTAAGAATTGTTTTGGAACGAAGTATGACTCATCTTCCTGATCTAACCATTTCAACAATTCATGACTCCTCTTCTTAGTCATAAGAATGCACTAAGATGACCTTTAGAGGACTAATTGTGATATGATTTCTAAATCATTAAGATGATCACAAACATGATACTAAAGTACTCTCTCATCTTTTCAGATTTGAGAAACGTTTATCTTTCTGCCTAATTTGATTCTTCCCATTCGTTCTGCCATACATTGAGACTTTTCCAATGTTTCAGAATTATACTTAAACTTGTAAGTATAACCATATTTACTAAACTTTAGTAAATCAAATAGTCTTAACGAGCTTTGTGGTGGACATGACCAGTGCACAAGAATGTGTACTCGATCCCTTTAGTCCTTCACTTGACTCACACATCCATGTGAACAAGTAATTAGTCTTGATTTTCTAATGCTTGAAAGTTCTCATTCATCATACTATTCAACTTGCATGATTCCAAGTTTCGGTCCAATTGAAACTTGGGCGATGAGGAACTTTCCTGATTTGGTAAATTTAGACACTACCACAAATGAAAGAATCAAATCCATTTTCCAATATTGCTGTCAGTGGAATCATATAAGCAACAATTTTCCACAAATGCCATTGTAAAGATACTTCAAATAAATAAAATTAAACAACTTTCTTTTATTTTAAAACTTTGCGGAAAAACTTATCCTTACAATCCACATGGAAAATTGTTGTTATCTATTCCTTAGCAATATATCATAACTTCTTAAGCAACTGCTCAAAATTCTGATGCGATCAAAATCCACCTTCGCGGTCAGAATCAGCATATACTTCCTTTAATATTTCTCTCTATTCTTTGATTCTTAAAACATCAACATGTGACACAGTCACTGTTGGGTTTTGAGCATTCTAACACTCTTATGGTGTACATGCAACCCTATAAACCTTGGATCTATGTTTTCTCTATTATACATGCAAATATTAACTATTCCAAGGTTTCATCCTAACTAGCATATTATGAAGCACCTATACTACAAAGTTCTAGTTAGATGACATACCTTTTGATGTAGCTTGATGTCTTCAAGCTTTAAGAGCTTAGCCCCAATAGTGTGGAAGCCTCAAATGGAATCACAAATCACCAAAACACCTTGGAAGAACATGAGAGAATATGTATGCACACTAAAATCGGCCCACTCTTATTTTCACACACTTGTGCATGTAAACCCTAATACCCATGACCTTTTATTTACATAGGATCCATGGGTTAAAAGCTCCATGGACCATCCATGAAAGCTTAGCCCAACCTAAATGAACTTGGCCCATTCCATATATATAAGAGTCCATATTTAATTAGTTCTTTTTGATCACTTAATTAATTCTAAATTAATTCTTGATCAATACTAATTAAATAATATGATTCCCCATTAATATATTAGAACTTATAATATATTAATATAAATCATAAATATACTATTCTCAAAAGACTATCCATATAAATTGTGCCGGTGAAGTGCAACCCAAATGGACCATGTCGGGTCGGGTCAAGTACATACCAAATATAGTTATGGACTTAGACTTAATCCAACAGTCTCCCACTTGGATAAGTCTAAAACTATTATTGAGTATGACTTCAAAAACCAACTGGCAATCGTAGCTCTTAAAGCCGCTGTCGAACTCTGATCTTGTCAACGAACTCTGACCTTTGTCAATGACTTGTCCATTAGATAAGGGATCATATATTCCTCCGTTCTATATATCATATGGACTGAGACATGGATTATCAATCATTCTCTCTGTCCATTTGTTGTTTCCCGATTTCCGATTTATGATGACTGACTGATTGAACAAATCAAATCAGTCCTGGCTTGGCCAAGCACTCACATGTGTCATCACTAAATCATCGAGGGGCCCACGGATATCGCTTTTATCCCGAAGGTAAAAGGAATGGATAAACTTCGACTCATATGGCTTGTTCTACTACTTGTTGAATCATACACAAAGGCACGTTTTATAACATCGAGTTACCAATGTGTTTTCGTGCAATCAATGTATAACCAACTCATAGTAACAACTCATATCTCTAGGTTTTAAGAATATAAGATATTATCGTCTCATGATCACTCGTGATAAAATCCATGAAGTGATTCAAATGAGCGCGGGTTGAATCCAGTACTCAGAACTTATGAGCACTCATGAGTGTTGTAGCACAACTTTGTACACCAACTTGGACCTCTACAAACCAACCCATGACAGTCTTGATTCATATCTACTTCCAACATATGACCGACTGTGGATGGTTTGAATAACTTAATCATTCAGGAAGAGCGACTTAGTTATTCTGGAAGTCAAAACATGCAAAGTGAAACACAAGAATAAATGAATCAAATATGGTATCAAACCCTATGAATATAAATAAACACTTTTATTTGTCACCATATTGATTACTCATTATTCATTGTTTCGGTTTTATCAACTTTATACTTGAATTAAAAACACTAGTTGTCCCATGCTCCAAGCATGTACACTATGTTTTTCTTAAACAATAGCTTTGCCATACACCAAGTATGCACTCTATGTTTGTCTATGATCCTTACTTTGTGAAATAAACCAATTGAACATAATTTCAATGATTCTAATTTCACACTCCCAAATCCTTATCGAAAAATGTGAGAATTTCAAATTCCTATCATTTATCGAAATCTGTTTAGATTTTAAACTTATATGCACTGACCCTCCTGTAATGAATATGTACAAAGTCACAAAGACTTGTCAACAGTCATTATAAGGTATTCCAATGGAGATCAACTTCATGGAAACTAAGTCTCATATTCAAAGTACATTGCTTTGGACATGCTTCTTGCATTAAGTTTTCTAATCTTACACAGATAACTTCCACCTATGGAGACAACTCCATATTCTCATTTTGACTATCACTTCTGAATAAGAGATGCCTCTTTTCAGAATATGTCAATATGGTCCTTCCAAAAATACCACTATACTTCCAACTGTCCCTGAGCAACCAATCTTTGGTAAACCTCAGATTGTCCTCGACAATTGCTTAATCATTTTAGTCATATCCATTTCTGGACCTTTTCCCTTCTTAATGCCTCTGGGCATTTGGAAAAATTTAGAAATGACAAATATTATAGCACATGCAATCGATCCTGTACCCAAACCAAATGGTACACGATTCATGATGTCTCACATAAAGACATGATTCTAGACCAGTCTTTTGCTACAATATTTTTATTTGCCATGTTTTCAAAATTTGACTATGAAGAGGGATGTCGTAATCATAATCGAATTTTGAGAACGCAATATATAGAATTTCCTTAAGTTGAACCAATCCAACATGAAATTCATATATATATTCTTGACTAAAGATGATTAAGGTCTCAATCTAAGCCTTTAGAACTGAAATGAAGTATATCCTCTCCCTTAATTATAGCAAAACAACTTTTTCAATCCCTGTGGCCTCACGAATTGAAACTTTTGTTTTCTATAATTAACATTGCTAACTTGCAACACTAACAATAATTATCATGCTCCCACTAACATGATGATTATTAGCATGACACTTATGCTCCCACTAGCTTTGACATGTACTCAGAAATCAGTTGGACTTCTAGAAATCAATACTTTATTGACTTTCTTACCAAAGTTCAGATTTCTGATACGAGATGCTTTGATAAAACTTTATCAAAATCATACAAATTTCCTTAGATAGCATGCATGTGTGTCGAAACAATTTCAGAACTATGAAAAGGGATGCCGTAATCATAGTCTCAATTGTTTAGACCTTTTGCCATCTGCTTCAAATCTACTTGGTGGAAGTGTTTCCTCACCATCATTTCCATGAATCGGAGAGAAGCCTTATGACCCTTAGATTTTATGGTGTATGTGTTCTTATCCATGTGAATCGTCAAAACCATAGTCACAAGACAAGGATAATGACAAATCCAAACTCATATGGACTGAACTTATGCAATCTTAACTTCTTGCCACCTGGCAGTACATGGCCTGCCATTGCTTCCAAGTTGTTATGCAACCAATTGAGAACTTTCAGAACTCCTATGCAAAGCCAACTTTAACTGGAATGGGCACAGAATATGTCAACACGATAGGTTATAAACCTCAAGTCGTGTGCTAGTGAAGAACCTCAGGTTTTATTCTTGATTAGTTCTTGAAATTCTTTTTAGGATCTTTAAGACTCCCACTATCCTCTTGACATATAAGACTATCTTGCCAAATATTCAAGAGATAGTGCGGATTCTTTATCAAGACAAACACTTCACACAATTGGCCTTAGTTGGTCTTTGTTTTATCCAAAACATCACAACTTACCAATTTCAAATGTACAAGAGTAGGACACTTTTACTCTTACATTTGACAAGTGTTTTAAACCTTTCTTTAAGATATGTCACTCAAGTTACAATCTTGGAGTATGACTCTAAGAATTGTTTTGGAACGAAGTATGACTCATCTTCCTGATCTAACCATTTCAACAATTCATGACTCCTCTTCTTAGTCATAAGAATGCACTAAGATGACCTTTAGAGGACTAATTGTGATATGATTTCTAAATCATTAAGATGATCACAAACATGATACTAAAGTACTCTCTCATCTTTTCAGATTTGAGAAACGTTTATCTTTTCGCCTAATTTGATTCTTCCCATTCGTTCTGCCATACATTGAGACTTTTCCAATGTTTCAGAATTATACTTAAACTTGTAAGTATAACCATATTTACTAAACTTTAGTAAATCAAATAGTCTTAACGAGCTTTGTGGTGGACATGACCAGTGCACAAGAATGTGTACTCGATCCCTTTAGTCCTTCACTTGACTCACACATCCATGTGAACAAGTAATTAGTCTTGATTTTCTAATGCTTGAAAGTTCTCATTCATCATACTATTCAACTTGCATGATTCCAAGTTTCGGTCCAATTGAAACTTGGGCGATGAGGAACTTTCCTGATTTGGTAAATTTAGACACTACCACAAATGAAAGAATCAAATCCATTTTCCAATATTGCTGTCAGTGGAATCATATAAGCAACAATTTTCCACAAATGCCATTGTAAAGATACTTCAAATAAATAAAATTAAACAACTTTCTTTTATTTTAAAACTTTGCGGAAAAACTTATCCTTACAATCCACATGGAAAATTGTTGTTATCTATTCCTTAGCAATATATCATAACTTCTTAAGCAACTGCTCAAAATTCTGATGCGATCAAAATCCACCTTCGCGGTCAGAATCAGCATATACTTCCTTTAATATTTCTCTCTATTCTTTGATTCTTAAAACATCAACATGTGACACAGTCACTGTTGGGTTTTGAGCATTCTAACACTCTTATGGTGTACATGCAACCCTATAAACCTTGGATCTATGTTTTCTCTATTATACATGCAAATATTAACTATTCCAAGGTTTCATCCTAACTAGCATATTATGAAGCACCTATACTACAAAGTTCTAGTTAGATGACATACCTTTTGATGTAGCTTGATGTCTTCAAGCTTTAAGAGCTTAGCCCCAATAGTGTGGAAGCCTCAAATGGAATCACAAATCACCAAAACACCTTGGAAGAACATGAGAGAATATGTATGCACACTAAAATCGGCCCACTCTTATTTTCACACACTTGTGCCAATTTTGTGAGCCAAGGACCCCTTTATATATTATGGAGGATTAGGGTTACATCCATGTAAACCCTAATACCCATGACCTTTCATTTACATAGGATCCATGGGTTAAAAGCTCCATGGACCATCCATGAAAGCTTAGCCCAACCTAAATGAACTTGGCCCATTCCATATATATAAGAGTCCATATTTAATTAGTTCTTTTTGATCACTTAATTAATTCTAAATTAATTCTTGATCAATACTAATTAAATAATATGATTCCATATTAATATATTAGAACTTATAATATATTAATATAAATCATAAATATACTATTCTCAAAAGACTATCCATATAAATTGTGCCGGTGAAGTGCAACCCAAATGGACCATGTCGGGTCGGGTCAAGTACATACCAAATATAGTTATGGACTTAGACATTAATCCAACAGTCTCCCACTTGGATAAGTCTAAAACTATTATTGAGTATGACTTCAAAAACCAACTGGCAATCGTAGCTCTTAAAGCCGCTGTCGAACTCTGATCTTGTCAACGAACTCTGACCTTTGTCAATGACTTGTCCATTAGATAAGGGATCATATATTCCTCCGTTCTATATATCATATGGACTGAGACATGGATTATCAATCATTCTCTCTGTCCATTTGTTGTTTCCCGATTTCCGATTTATGATGACTGACTGATTGAACAAATCAAATCAGTCCTGGCTTGGCCAAGCACTCACATGTGTCATCACTAAATCATCGAGGGGCCCACGGATATCGCTTTTATCCCGAAGGTAAAAGGAATGGATAAACTTCGACTCATATGGCTTGTTCTACTACTTGTTGAATCATACACAAAGGCACGTTTTATAACATCGAGTTACCAATGTGTTTTCGTGCAATCAATGTATAACCAACTCATAGTAACAACTCATATCTCTAGGTTTTAAGAATATAAGATATTATCGTCTCATGATCACTCGTGATAAAATCCATGAAGTGATTCAAATGAGCGCGGGTTGAATCCAGTACTCAGAACTTATGAGCACTCATGAGTGTTGTAGCACAACTTTGTACACCAACTTGGACCTCTACAAACCAACCCATGACAGTCTTGATTCATATCTACTTCCAACATATGACCGACTGTGGATGGTTTGAATAACTTAATCATTCAGGAAGAGCGACTTAGTTATTCTGGAAGTCAAAACATGCAAAGTGAAACACAAGAATAAATGAATCAAATATGGTATCAAACCCTATGAATATAAATAAACACTTTTATTTGTCACCATACTGATTACTCATTATTCATTGTTTCGGTTTTATCAACTTTATACTTGAATTAAAAACACTAGTTGTCCCATGCTCCAAGCATGTACACTATGTTTTTCTTAAACAATAGCTTTGCCATACACCAAGTATGCACTCTATGTTTGTCTATGATCCTTACTTTGTGAAATAAACCAATTGAACATAATTTCAATGATTCTAATTTCACACTCCCAAATCCTTATCGAAAAATGTGAGAATTTCAAATTCCTATCATTTATCGAAATCTGTTTAGATTTTAAACTTATATGCACTGACCCTCCTGTAATGAATATGTACAAAGTCACAAAGACTTGTCAACAGTCATTATAAGGTATTCCAATGGAGATCAACTTCATGGAAACTAAGTCTCATATTCAAAGTACATTGCTTTGGACATGCTTCTTGCATTAAGTTTTCTAATCTTACACAGATAACTTCCACCTATGGAGACAACTCCATATTCTCATTTTGACTATCACTTCTGAATAAGAGATGCCTCTTTTCAGAATATGTCAATATGGTCCTTCCAAAAATACCACTATACTTCCAACTGTCCCTGAGCAACCAATCTTTGGTAAACCTCAGATTGTCCTCGACAATTGCTTAATCATTTTAGTCATATCCATTTCTGGACCTTTTCCCTTCTTAATGCCTCTGGGCATTTGGAAAAATTTAGAAATGACAAATATTATAGCACATGCAATCGATCATGTACCCAAACCAAATGGTACACGATTCATGATGTCTCACATAAAGACATGATTCTAGACCAGTCTTTTGCTACAATATTTTTATTTTCCATGTTTTTCAAAATTTGACTATGAAGAGGGATGTCGTAATCATAATCGAATTTTGAGAACGCAATATATAGAATTTCCTTAAGTTGAACCAATCCAACATGAAATTCATATATATATTCTTGACTAAAGATGATTAAGGTCTCGATCTAAGCCTTTAGAACTGAAATGAAGTATATCCTCTCCCTTAATTATAGCAAAACAACTTTTTCAATCCCTGCGGCCTCACGAATTGAAACTTTTGTTTTCTATAATCAACATTGCTAACTTGCAACACTAACAATAATTATCATGCTCCCACTAACATGATGATTATTAGCATGACACTTATGCTCCCACTAGCTTTGACATGTACTCAGAAATCAGCTGGACTTCTAGAAATCAATACTTTATTGACTTTCTTACCAAAGTTCAGATTTCTGATACGAGATGCTTTGATAAAACTTTATCAAAATCATACACCTTTCCTTAGATAGCATGCATGTGTGTCTAAACAATTTCAGAACTATGAAAAGGGATGCCGTAATCATAGTCTCAATTGTTTAGACCTTTTGCCATCTGCTTCAAATCTACTTGGTGGAAGTGTTTCCTCACCATCATTTTCATGAATCGGAGAGAAACCTTATGACCCTTAGATTTTATGGTGTATGTGTTCTTATCCATGTGAATCGTCAAAACCATAGTCACAAGACAAGGATAATGACAAATCCAAACTCATATGGACTGAACTTATGCAATCTTAACTTCTTGCCACCTGGCAGTACAGGGCCTGCCATTGCTTCCAAGTTGTTATGCAACCAATTGAGAACTTTCAGAACTCCTATGCAAAGCCAACTTTAACTGGAATGGGCACAGAATATGTCAACACGATAGGTTATAAACCTCAAGTCGTGTGCTAGTGAAGAACCTCAGGTTTTATTCTTGATTAGTTCTTGAAATTCTTTTTATGATCTTTAAGACTCCCACTATCCTCTTGACATATAAGACTATCTTGCCAAATATTCAAGAGATAGTGCGGATTCTTTATCAAGACAAACACTTCACACAATTGGCCTTAGTTGGTCTTTGTTTTATCCAAAACATCACAACTTACCAATTTCAAATGTACAAGAGTAGGACACTTTTACTCTTACATTTGACAATTGTTTTAAACCTTTCTTTAAGATATGTCACTCAAGTTACAATCTTGGAGTATGACTCTAAGAATTGTTTTGGAACGAAGTATGACTCATCTTCCTAATCTAACCATTTCAACAATTCATGACTCCTCTTCTTAGTCATAAGAATGCACTAAGACGACCTTTAGAGGACTAATTGTGATATGATTTCTAAATCATTAAGATGATCACAAACATGATACTAAAGTACTCTCCCATCTTTTCAGATTTGAGAAACTTTTATCTTTCTGCCTAATTTGATTCTTCCCATTCGTTCTGCCATACATTGAGACTTTTCCAATGTTTCAGAATTATACTTAAACTTGTAAGTATAACCATATTTACTAAACTTTAGTAAATCAAATAGTCTTAACGAGCTTTGTGGTGGACATGACCAGTGCACAAGAATGTGTACTCGATCCCTTTAGTCCTTCACTTGACTCACACATCCATGTGAACAAGTAATTAGTCTTGATTTTCCAATGCTTGAAAGTTCTCATTCATCATACTATTCAACTTGCATGATTCCAAGTTTCGGTCCAATTGAAACTTGGGTGATGAGGAACTTTCCTGATTTGGTAAATTTAGACACTACCACAAATGAAAGAATCAAATCCATTTTCCAATATTGCTGTCAGTGGAATCATATAAGCAACAATTTTCCACAAATGCCATTGTAAGGATACTTCAAATAAATAAAATTAAACAATTTTCTTTTATTTTAAAACTTTGCGGAAAAACTTATCCTTACAATCCACATGGAAAATTGTTGTTATCTATTCCTAAGCAATATTACATAACTCCTAAGTAACAGCTCAAAATTTTGATCACCGAACCATGCGATCGAAATCCATCTTCGCGATCAGAATCAGCATATACTTCCTTCTTCACTTTTTCTTTGATTCCTAAAACATCAATATGTGACCCAGTCAAATCATGTAATAAGAATCTCAGAATAGAAACTTAATAGAATTTCATAGTGGACTTTACCTGAAGATCTTTCAGGTAAATTTGGCAGCTTCGTAACCAATGCCCCTTACCATGTACCATTTTCAATGTCCATGGAAGTTTGGGAAGTTGATCTTCTAATCAAATTTGCTTTACTAGTCCTCCTAATCATTGCTGATTTAGAAGCACCAAGCAAGTAGATAAGATCATTAAGGGTCATGTCATAGTCTGTTCCATAGTAGTCCCAAAGGAACTCACTATGTGACGTAGAAAGTGATTGGACATACAACTTTCTCAAGACTTTGACACCCAACTCTCCCGGCTTGTCAATATGTGACTTTATCTCCAAGATGCGATCACACATAGATCTTGCTTGCCAATAGGGCTTGAGTGACCTTGAACTTGTGGGTTAGGGAGAATAATTGGAGGAGGTAGAGGAAGTGAAGTTCCAAGAGATTTGGGAGGATCATAGATGTCTGAACCAGACATCTTTTGGGAGATATTCAAGATAGTTGATCTAAAGTCCTTAATATAACACCCAATATGAAATATTAAGGCTAGGACCCAACAAACTATTTTATAACTTGGAAGAGGGATGCCGTAATCCAAGCTATAAAATATTTGAAGGTAGGTGAATGACGATTCACCAATTTCCACCAAGATAAACGAAATGTATTATTAGGTTTTAATTGGTTTTGAAACTCCTAGATTCTTTTGAGATTCATTGAACTTTTCAAATGCATGTTTCAATCTCGAGTGTGCCCTTCAGGTTTTGTGACTGCGATGCCGAGGATCACAAAACAAGGTGTGAAGTAACCATGCAAATATACTTGGTACCCTTAATATTTACCCCTCAATCGATGTGCCGGTTAACCACAAGAGCTCCACCGATACTATGATAAATATTAAGTTACCCTTTGCCTACTTTGTTAAATCCAGGTTAGTGTGCCGGTTAACCACACACGCTCCACTAACGGTTTAAACAAAGTGCAAAGTGTAATTTCATGGATTAGCACCATATTCACATTTTCCTAAGTAACTAAGATTGGGAATTTATAAGTGTTTAGTTACTTAGTATTTATCATTAATACTTTTAATGAAAGGAGAATTATAGTCCTTGTCCTACCCGTTCGGCTAACAACCCTCCACCGGTCAAGGAAGCAGTGGGTGAGAGTGGACACCCATTAAACTGTCATTTTATAGGCAGTAACCTTATACCCCCCTTATAGACCGGCTTCGTGAATGAGGCCTACTAATGGTAAGACGACTTTACTCTTATACATATATATAAATATTATTAACTTATAATATTATAAAGTATAAGGGTTGGATTTTAACTTTTAAAATTCTAAGGGCTTAACTTGGAATTAAAGTATTCATAAGTGAAAACTTTACAAATTCCAAAACTTGAGGGCAAGTTTTTGAAACTATTCAAACTTTTCATTTCATAACTTATGAGTTTAATGGTTCATTAAAATGAAGACTCTTCATTTTTTATGTGACCTCTTATTCTTTAATAACACTTTTAAAGAAGTGACTCTTACATAATACTATTTAATGAAAAAGACTCTTCATTTTTTTATGTAACCTATGGCACTTTTATGAGTTTTAAGATTCATAAATGTGACCTTTTATGTAACTTGAGGACAAGTTACAAAAACACATTTTATGAACTACCTCTAGATTAATTAGGATTGAAAAAACCTAAAACACAATTTTTTTTCATTAATCTAAACTAACTCATAAATCAAGGAAACATAAAACTTTTGGTAATCCATAACTTATGGAGTTAAATGCTTGTTTTATGATGAAACTTTTCATGTTCCATAACTTAAGAATAAGTTATGAAATTCTTTAAAACATTAACACCAAATATTGTAACTCCATAAAAACTTTGAATCAATTTTTTTTATTAAAAAAAACTTTCATATCCATAACTTATGGAAGTTTCAAAACTCTTAAGATCACAACTTTAAAAAAGAAAACTTTTGAGCTCCAAAATTTTATGACAAAATTTGTAACTCCTTAAAACATTTAGATCAAACTTTTAAAACTAATAAAATAATCATATCATTTTATCTTTTACTAAATTTGACCTAATTCAACTCATATAACAAATGATTCAAATTTTACAAATAATTCGTTTTTCACAAAACAAGTAATTATCTTAAAATTTGACAAACGTCATTTTTTTTCCTTTTTTTTTTAAACTTGAAAATAAAACATTTGCATCAATATAACAGAAAACAACCAACCAGGCTCTGATACCACTGTTGGGTTTTGAGCATTCTAACACTCTTATGGTGTACATGCAACCCTATAAACCTTGGATCTATGTTTTCTCTATTATACATGCAAATATTAACTATTTCAAGGTTTCATCCTAACTAGCATATTATGAAGCACCTATACTACAAAGTTCTAGTTAGATGACATACCTTTTGATGTAGCTTGATGTCTTCAAGCTTTAAGAGCTTAGCCCCAATAGTATGGAAGCCTCAAATGGAATCACAAATCACCAAAACACCTTGGAAGAACTTGAGAGAATATGTATGCACACTAAAATCGGCCCACTCGTATTTTCACACACTTGTGCCAATTTTGTGAGCCAAGGACCCTTTTATATATTATGGAGGATTAGGGTTACATCCATGTAAACCCTAATACCCATGACCTTTCATTTACATAGGATCCATGGGTTAAAAGCTCCATGGACCATCCATGAAAGCTTAGCCCAACCTAAATGAACTTGGCCCATTCCATATATATAAGAGTCCATATTTAATTAGTTCTTTTTGATCACTTAATTAATTCTAAATTAATTCTTGATCAATACTAATTAAATAATATGATTCCATATTAATATATTAGAACTTATAATATATTAATATAAATCATAAATATACTATTCTCAAAAGACTATCCATATAAATTGTGCCGGTGAAGTGCAACCCAAATGGACCATGCCGGGTCGGGTCAAGTACATACCAAATATAGTTATGGACTTAGACATTAATCCAACAGTCACATCATGTAATGAGGATCTCAGAATAGAACTTAACAGAGTTAGATAATGAGCTCTACCTGATGTAGAGTCAAACTTATTGACTTTAACATCCTTAGGTAAATTTGCCAGCTTTGCAATCAACACCCCTTCCTTTGGCAAAATAAACATATGGACCCTTTGGTAATGGGACTATCTCATACTTAGCATTTCTCTTTACCATTTGGTCAACCGGGTTGACTATGGCCAATCCCTTTCCATTGGGAAGAGAATGCTTTTTCTGGATTTCCAGTGTCACCATTGTCACTGTCCATAAAGTTTTTTGGGAAGTTGATCTTCTAATCAAATTTGCTTTACTATCGTTCCAAATCATTGCTGATTCAGCAGCACCAAACAATAGATATGATCATTAAGGTTCATGTCATAGTCTGTTTCATAGTAGTCCCAAAGGAACCCACTATGTGACTTAGAAAGTGATTTAACATCCAACTTTCTCAAGACTTTGACACCCAACTCTCCCGGCTTGTCAATATGTGACTTCATCTCTAAGATGTGATCACACATGAACCTTGCTTGTCATTAGGGCTTGAGTGACCTTGAACTTGTGGGTTAGGGAGAATAATTGGAGGAGGTGGAGGAAGAGAAGTATGACTTCCATGAGCCAAACTCGGGAAGTCATATTCATTAGGAAAGCTTGGTTTGGGAAGATCATTGTTGTCTAAACCAGACATCAACAATGGGAGAAATTCACGTAAAGTTGATTTAAGTCCTTAATATAACACCCAATATGATATATTAAGGCTAGGACCCAACAAACTATTTTATAACTTGGAAGAGGGATGCCATAATCCAAGCTATAAAATATTTGAAGGTAGGTGAATGACGATTCACCAATTTCCACCAAGATAAACGAAATGTATTATTAGGTTTTAATTGGTTTTGAAACCCCTAGATTCTTGTGAGATTCATTGAACTTTTCAATGGCATGTTTCAATCTCGAGTGTGCCCTTCAGGTTTGAAGTAACCATGCAAATATACTTGGTACCCTTAATATTTACCCTTCAATCGATGTGTCGGTTAACCACACACGCTCCAACGATACTATGATAAACATTAAGTTACCCTTTGCCTACCTTGTTAAGTCCAGGTTAGTGTGCCGGTTAACCACACACGCTCCACTAACAGCTTAAACAAAGTGCAAAGTGTAATTTCATGGATTAGCACCTTATTCACATTTTCCTAAGTAACTATGATTGGGAATTTATAAGTGTTTAGTTACTTAGTATTTATCATTATACTTATAATGAAGGGAGAGGTATAGTCCTTGTCCTACCTGTTCGGCTAACGACCCTCCACCAGTCAAGGAAGCAGTGGGTGAGAGTGGACACCCATTAAACTGCCATTTTATAGGCAGTAACCTTATACCCCCCTTATAGACCGGCTTCGGGAATGAGGCCTACTAATGGTAAGACGACTTGCTCTTATACATATAATATATTAAACTTTTAATATTATAATAGTATAAGGGTGTATTTTAGACATTTAAAATACTTGGTGGTTTAATCTATTAATTAAACTATACTCTTAATTTAATTAAATTTAAACCATGTCATTATGGAATTATTAATTCTCTTTTAATTAAACACTTTAATTATCTATTAATAAAGTCCATAAGAGTTAATTGAATTATTCAATAAAAACATCATAATTCCAATTATTAAATTCAAAATTAAAACCATTTAATTAATTGTTTAAGTTATGAACCCAAGAGTTTTAGAATTCAATTCTTTTTTTTATCATAAAAAACTTTTTCCAAATTCCAAAACTTGAGGGCAAGTTTTGTAACTCTTGAAAACTTTTGGATTCCATAACTTATGGAGTTAAATACTTGTTTTATGATGAAACTTTTCATGTTCCATAACTTAAGAACAAGTTATGGAATTCTTTAAAACATTAAGACCAACTTTTGTAACTCCATAAAAAACTTTGAATCAATTTTTTTAAAAACCTTTTCATATCCATAACTTATGGAGGTTTCAAAAAACTCTTTAGATCAAACTTTTAAAACTAATAAAATAATCATATCATTTTATCTTTTACTAAATTTGACCTAATTCAACTCATATAGCAAATGATTCAAATTTTACAAATAATTAGTTTTTCACAAAAACAAGTAATTATCTTAAAATTTGACAAACGTCATGTTTTTTTTCCTTTTTTTTCAACTTGTAAATAAAACATTTGCATCAATATAACAGAAAACAACCCATGGCTCTGATACCACTGTCGGGTTTTGAGCATTCTAACACTCCTATGGTGTACATGCAACCCTATAAACCTTGGATCTATGTTTTCTCTATTATACATGCAAATATTAACTATTCCAAGGTTTCATCCTAACGAGCATATTATGAAGCACCTATACTACAAAGTTCTAGTTAGATGACATAACTTTTGATGTAGCTTGATGTCTTCAAGCTTTAAGAACTTAGCCCCAATAGTGTGGAAGCCTCAAATGGAATCACAAATCACCAAAACACCTTGGAAGAACTTGAGAGAATATGTATGCACACTAAAATCGGTCCACTCTTATTTTCACACACTTGTGCCAATTTTGTGAGCCAAGGACCCCTTTATATATTATGGAGGATTAGGGTTACATCCATGTAAACCCTAATACCCATGACCTTTCATTTACATAGGATCCATGGGTTAAAAGCTCCATGGACCATCCATGAAAGCTTAGCCCAACCTAAATGAACTTGGCCCATTCCATATATATAAGAGTCCATATTTAATTAGTTCTTTTTGATCACTTAATTAATTCTAAATTAATTCTTGATCAATACTAATTAAATAATATGATTCCATATTAATATATTAGAACTTATAATATATTAATATAAATCATAAATATACTATTCTCAAAAGACTATCCATATAAATTATGCCGGTGAAGTGAAACCCAAATGGACCATGCCGGGTCGGGTCAAGTACATACCAAATATAGTTATGGACTTAGACATTAATCCAACAGGAAGTTCAACTCCTGAGCAGACAATTGTCATACCACCCGAAGATTCGGTTGCCAAATCAGTTTCTGAGGAGGTACGAACTTCAGGCATCCCTGCAAACGTATCTGATACGGATGCAAATGTCAATATGGGTGATGGAGATGCGAAGAATGAAGATCCATGTCAATCTACTGTTTCATTCGAAAGTCTTGTTTCTTTACCACCATTCATTATTCCCACTACTTCAACCACTAATTCTCCTACATTCGAACACATTATCAATCAACCATTCACTTCTATTTTTTCTTCTCAATCCACTGACACACCCAAACCGACTTCGAATGTTCAAGAAACCATTTTTATGGAAACAGAAACTGATACAGAGGGGTTTGGAGGCACGTTTGAGGAATTGGAATTTCATGATGAAGAAGAGCAGTTTCCAGATCATATGATAATGACCATGAAACAATTTAAAATTCTGAATCAGAAGTTGAATTCGATAATTCAATCTCAAGCTGATTTGGGGGGCGGCTCGTCTATTTCAAGTTTGGAGGTTGATACTATGTTGAAGATGTTCGAAGCCAGAGTTGTGAGCAAAGTATATGGAATGCTTACTGACTCTGAATCAAGAATTTTGGAGAAAGTTGATTATAATGATCAAAATAATGAACTTCGTATCAATTCTCAAAATTCGAAGTTTACAAGTGATGTGAAAGAGTTGAAGAATGTCACCAAGGAAAGGCATGTTCTTTTTGTTCAGGAAGTGAAGAAAGTAAGGGAGGATGTTAATTTGCAAATTCGTGAACTTCGTGATGACATGCAAAAAGAAGTTGCTTCTGTTCAACAAAATTATGCATCCTTGAATCAAAAGGTTGATATAATTTATGACGTTGTCACCAAATTTGTCAAACTGTATGAAAAGTTGAGTCCTCAACTTACTCAACTTTCAACATCCAAAAGTGCAAACTTTGAGGAAGTGATTACTTTGCTCAAGGAGTTAAAAGAAATTTCTGACAGGCCAATTTCTTCTTCCCTGATTACTCCTGAATTTTTATCACAAAAGTTTATCCAATTCGAAGCCATTCTCAACAAGCAAATTGCTCCTCTCTTTCGCATATCAAGCCTTCTTCCAACAACAAATGCCCCACCTGTTTTCACAGGGGTGCAAGGGGGAGAAAGAAAAACTGGAGAGTCGAAGACTAGTGGTGAAGATGCGAAAGTTGTAGGAAAAGTTTTTTCTTCGAAGATCCCAACAACAAAGCCAGTTATAGTTTCTGCTGGGATGGTTACTTCAACAGTCATTACAACGCTACCTATTACAAGACCTATTTCGAAAGGAATTGTAATTGGTAAATCTATGGAGACTGGTGAGAGTGGTTCGAAACCAAAAGAGGCAATTGACAATCCAGCTTTGAAAGATAAAGGGAAATCGATTGTAGTGGAATTGTCAAAAGTAGAAAAGAAGGCTGCAGCAGAAGCTGAAATCGAAAAACTGAGGTTGATTCAAAGTATTATGGCTCAGCGTGCTAGTGATCCGAAGGGAATGGATAAAGGTGATCCTTCCAAACACTACAATTACGAAACAATTGACGCCAAGGTAGCATATAATCACATGTATTCTTTTGAGAAGAAACCAAAACAAAGTTATTTGGTCACGAATACTGATGCAAGCCAGCTGGATTTTCCGATAAACGAAATGATGTTCATCATGCCTCAGTTCAAAGCTGAAGGAAATTTTAAAGGAAATGATGAAGGTACACACATGAAAATTTGTTTTCATGCTGTTCTTGCAAAATCCCCTGAGGAAGTATGGTCATTGATCAAAATCAAGAAAGTGATCAGTATGAAAAAGGATGTGGTATTCGAAAACACAGTCCAAAATTTCAAGTATGTGGTTGCCAGGGCAAATGGAAATATTTGTGAGTTTACTGTTGCAGATTTTCCATTAATGAACTTGTATGATCTTATACAAGTTGCATTGCTTTTAAAAGACAAATCATTTTCATACCTTCAAAACATAAAACCTGATGAATTCAAGCTTGGGGTTGCTCACATCAAGATTTTCATCGAAAATTACTATGAGTGCTTGGCTCTTACAGATGTGGAGTTAGCTACGGATAAGGGTATGGAAATTAAACTTCTGATGGCTCCTACGAAAACTCAGGCAGAATTGAAGAAGTTTGCTGATGGTGAAATCTACTTGAAGCCTTTTGGAATGGTATTCGCAGGAAAAGACAAAGCTGGAAAAGCCAAACGGTTCTTGTTCCAGGCATGCGAAGTGGAAAGGTATTCAACGTCTCAATATACGAACTTAATTGTTCGTATGAATCACTGTAAGAAGAACAATGGAGGGGATAAGAAAGAGCTGAAGAAGATTATTTCCTGGTACACGGAGATTCGAAGAGTGATGCTGTATTCCATCCAGCTTCTTACTAATTGAGTACTTCGACTATGATTACAAAGGGGGAGATTGTAAGGGTCGAATTGTTGTAATTAGTCGAAATGTATTTTGAACTCTTCGAATATTTTGTAATGTATTTTACTACGGCGCTTTTATTCGAAGCTTAAGTGTCTAGGCCTTATTATATTTTTTGTACGCTTTCGGTTCCCTATAAATAGGGTTATTTACTAGAGTTAGATAAGAGTTTTTACAGACCTGTCTATTGTACTCTGTAAACATTCGAAAGCGTAATCAAGCTGAAACAAGATCATATTTACATCATGTGTTCAATCTCGCATTCTTACCTGAATTCATACTCTGATTAATTCAATACTCGATTCTTTGATTCATCACTAATCCTTAATCCAAAATTAAAGGGATGAGTAGAGCATCCCCTACTGACGGCGGGAACCCCTTGGGCGAACCCTTAAGTTGTCCTACTGACGGCGGGAACCCCTGCTGGCGTACGCGATGCTCTATGACTTCAGCCCAAGTCTCAGCTAGTGCTTGAAGTAGAGACTCATGGTCTCCTGCAGCTCTCTCACGAGAATCTTCCAGCCGACGAATGCGGACAGTGTTGATCCCTGTATTGGTATCAAGCTCCTCAATTCGGTGGAGGGTTGTCCTACCCTAAATTTCGTTGCGAGCAACCCTGCGGACCAGAATAGGCAGGACTCTGTCCGCTGAGCCTCCTTCACTCACATTGTAGAAACTTCGGTCTCTATCGTACGGGATCGGTTGGCCCTGTTCCTGACTCCAGGTCTCCAGACTTTCCACCCACAGAGGCGTCGGTCCTTGAAAAGTCGGACGTGGGTTTGGATCTGGGTTTGGAGCTACCAGGGGTTGATCGTTGAATTCTGGCTCGGAGTCAGAATCCTCCGGGAAGTTCTCATCAAAGTCATCGCCCAATGGAATTGCAGGTTCCTCTTCACGCTCAACATCAAGCCATCCTCCGTCGCCTTGGTTGGGAAAGTACGGGTCTCCGGGGATATGGAATCCAGCCATGTTATCTACGCGAGAATAGGGGTAGAAGGAATAGTTAATAGGCGCACTAATTAAGATAATTATACGATGATCCTTATCAGTTACTCCAATATTTGGGTAGTGCATACCAGTCATATGTAACCAAAACAGGATAGACCTTCGAATAAGTGGTCCTAACTCTAAGTCCACAACCAAACAAGGAACAGGAAGTAAAGCAAAGATCACAGATTCTAAGTCTATAACACCTTAGTCACATATAACCTTCGCGTATCCACTCAACAACTATTGACATACCAATAAAGATCTTTTTAGTTTGCACATAGGTAATTATAGTAACACAAAATACTCCTATAGTATTTTAAGTTTATGTTCTGTTCTAATGTTTTCATTGTAGTAGTGTTGGTAAGTTTTTAGACTTGCTGCAACATCACAAACAATCCTGGACACATGCTAATCACTTCTCGGAAAGATATAGTTGATCAGGCTATATCACTCCCAGATCTGATTATATGTCCCCAAGACTACTCGCGTTGTCCAACAATCGTAATACTTTTGTTCTGTCCTAGTGACACTGGTTTTAGTATGAATGCAGGTATGTATACTTAGGTTAAATATTTTATTATTTAAAAGTATAAACTCTTGGTCAGAGTATTTTAAATCCCATTGTGTTTATAGTTGTATATCTTTTATGGGTTGATATACTCGATTCACTATAAACAATGCTCTGATAACAATCTGTCACACCCCAAAACCGGAATGGTGGAACGTTCGGGGGTGGAGGACGTCATGTACAGTATCACAATAATACATAATAGTAAACAAGCAACAACATCATCCATTGCATTAATAGTAATAATTTTAATACAAGTGTGTTCTGTAGTTTATAAGACACCAAAAATGAATAATCAAAATGAAATATGAGTCTTGAATGTGCTCCATCTTCTCAAAAACCTGATCATCGGTACCTATCTACTGGCGACCTGAGAATACAAGTTATTTTCAAAGCGTAGATCAGCATTTAAGCTGGTGAGTTCATAAGTATTTTAGTGTCGTTGTTTGTATAAGTTGAAGAAAGTATTTGTAAATGTTTGATGTAAGAGTTTGTAAGTGTTTGTGAAAATGTTTGTAAAATTCCTAGAAAATGCTATATTTTATACTAAAGTGGTCTTCTACCAAGACCCAACTGTTTTCTATGTTTGTTCTTTTGTAAAAGTGTGAGTTTTCCCAAGTGTAACTATCATTAATAAAAATATAGTTTTCCATTACCGTTATGTGAGAAGATCACAATGTGAATGAAATGGGAAAATAAAGATGTACTAGTAGTTTTATCTAAGTAACTACTGATGTACTAACTACCCTTAAACTTGTTAGTTTAATTAAGGTAAAATGTGATATGATTGTATCCATGCTTGATTTGACTTAGTATAACACGACGTTCGAGACGTCGAAAAGATATGACATTCGCCACCCGTAGACCTGCAGGTCCCACTGTAGCTAGCAGCAAGGTGTGGGATGGTCAATCCCGTATAGATCTATACACAAATTCACGCTCTCCCTCCAGGAGACTCTGGGTACAAAACGTGACACAACAGTATATGCCGCACCATGAAGTAGTATCTCACATTAACGTTATAGTATTCTTGTATTATAGTATGTTCTAGTGTAGTATTCTCTCCGTCTAGTATGTAGTATGTTCTCTAGTATGTAGTATGTTCTCTAGTATGTAATATGTAGTATGTATTGATTCTCGTTATAGTATTCTCTATCTGTTTCTCTTTATAGTGAGTATTGTTTCTCGTTATAGTATGTACTGACTCATGTATGAACTGACTCTTAGTATGTTTCGTTGTTCTAGTAATAGTATTAGTGACTTCCTGAACTATACCTATTATAGTTTACTAACAATGTTGTTGGTATGAATGAACATGATTGAACACCTTTGCTACCCAAATGATCTGAACTGAATAAAGAACTTTTATATCTATATACATATACATAATATATAACTAAGATTCAAACGACTTTCGGACAAACAACCGATACCCTAAGTCCACAACCAAACAAGGAACAGGAAATAAGGCGAGTTGTCAGTCCTAAGTCCTTTCAATCCTACTTATATAACTATATCTATATAGATATGCTTTTGACAAAGTATAAGTTTAAAAGAGTTTGATAAAGAGTTTTACATATAAAAGAGTTTGTAAACCGATTTGAAGTAGTTTGTTTGAAAACACAATTTTATTTTTTGATAGCTATAAATCACATGTGATTGATTTAATAACTATAATGTTTCTACTTGTATCCCCCCCCCCCCCCCATAAAAGCATTTAAAATCATTTAAAAGGTAGGTTAAAGGGGTATGAACTCACCTGCAGTGAGTGGTACGAATGAAAGTTCGGTTTGTAGGATGTTAAGTGTCAAGTGAAGACTTGAGCACAACGAATCCTAATAAGCATATATTGGCACATATATGTATATAATTAGTCTTTATACAACTAATCATGAAAGGAAAACACCCTAGGACTTAGAAAACACTTAGATTGAAGTGTTAGAAGCACTAAAGGTTGCATATAATGGGTGTACGGCCACACATGTGCGTGTGCGGCCACCAGGTGTGCTGCCTCTTGGGTGTGCGGCCTGGTGTGTGCGGCCATGGAGTGTGCGGCCGCACACTCCTAGGAAAATGGTCAAAAAGTGTATTCCAAGGTTATATCTTGCATCCCCTAAGTGTCCTTGATCATGTGCTAGCATACAACTTGAGTTTGAGGCCCTTAAGCACTAAAAAAAAGGGGTGTACGGCCACATGAGGTGTGTGCGGCCGCACACTCCTTGATGATCATGATTTGGACGTTTTCTAAAGCTCATAACTATCAAGTAACAAGCAGAATAAGGGTACTTACGATATAGAAGCGTTTAGGGGTGTTTGGAGCCCAAGAACTTAGTAGGTGTTCTTGGTGTTCTTGGTGAAACTGAAGAACACTTCAAGATCTACTAAAAAGGAGTGATTTCATGGATGGAATCAGTGATCTTTACTAGATGGGGTAAGGAATCAACAAATCAAAGGAAAGAAACACTTATCACTTGAAGATCTAGCTGAAAAATCGGATGCTACTTGAGAGAGAATGAGTTCTTGACTAGGAGGGTGAAAAGGGTTGAATGAAGGCCAAGCCTTTACTTTATAGACGAGAGTGTGCTGCCAGAGGGGGGGTGTGCAGCCGCACACCCAAGTGTGCGGTCGTACACTCCTAATATTGGAGTGTTTTGCCATTTTTGGGTAGGGGTGAACTCGTGGAACCCAATTCTAAACTCTAACTTGAAGATAATAGGTTTAGAACACTCAAATTGACTCAAAACAATGCTAGAAGGTAGCAGAAACGAGTCTGACTTTGATTGATTTGAATAATTGTACAAGATAGAAATTTCGGGTTGTCACAGTGATGGTGTTATTGTGTTGCTTTAGGTCTTATGTTTAGGTGATTTTCCTTGTTATACTATGTATTGCAGTATATATCATTGTATGTTAGGATATAGGAGTAGTGGTATGCTAGTTAGAATACCAGGGGTCGGTGATCGTCTAGCTGATTTCCCTAGTTGTATGTAGTCATGTAGGATAGCCTGAGAACTCTTTATCTAGGTTTTCTTTCGTGTTCCTTTTTTGGTTGTGGCTCTAGAGTGTGATCACCTGTTCAACTGTCTATCTCACCTCAGATTACATATAGTTATGTATTCATTAGTGATATGTCATTAGTGATGTAGAGTACTATATGAGGCTCGGTGTGATGTAGTGAACTATCATACAGGTAGACTAGTGTAGAAAGTTCCATGTGTTTATGTTCTTGCTTGATTTCTTGTTTGGTTTATATGTCGACATATGTGGTTAGGTGGGTTGAGGAGGTCCTGCTTTGTGTTGTAGGCCAAGATACACGAGCGGGCCAACAGTGTTTTGTAGGCCAGGTGCAGACCAGTTGTAGGATGTAGGCACAAGAGTGGGACCAATCATGGACTGTAGGCCCAAGGGATCAGTCCAGCTATTGTAGGCCTTGCGAGGCGGTCCAATAGACTGTAGGCTCGGTAGAGCGGTCCAGGCATCTTGTAGGCCTTGCGAGGCGATCCTGGCAAACTGAAGGCTCAAGTGTGCATGTATTGTATGTGTATTGTGGTGTCCGGTATTTTGGGGGAACTCACTAAGATTTGTCTTATAGTTATGGATTAAATGATTTTCTGGTACCATTGGTGATCGTGGGAAGACGAATGTGTGACTGTACACACTCATCAGCAGCAATGGAGATTCCGCATGTATTTATATTACTCTAATTTTCAAACAACTGTATTTTGGAACAAATGGGTTTTATATAACTTGGGTTTTATGTAAATAGTGATTCTACCATATTTAAATTGAAAATTTTGCTTGTGAAAAATGGGACGTTATAGCTTTAGGTCAAAGGCTGAGGCTTAACCTTTGAATACACATTTAGGTGATTGTTGTGCCTGCCTTCACGTGTTATAAACTATAAATATTTTATGCTTTGTCTGTGAGGTAAGTATTCTCATTGTGTTATTTATATCATATGTTGTATGTGAGCTGCTGATAACCCAAGCTGTTGTAAGTGAGTTGTTGATAGCTCGGGTTGCTGATAACCTAAATAGCTATATGTGAGCTACCGATAGCACAGGGTTGCTGATAACCCATATGGTTTCTGATAACCCATAGTTGTTTTATATGTTTGGCTATGCTATGTTGTATGTAATACTTTGGGGAACTCACTAAGAATTGGCTTATGGTTGTGGATTTAAATGTTGTAGGTACTTCTGAGGATCGAAGAAAAGCGAAGGCATGATTACACACACTATCTAATAGTTTTCCTGATTTCGAGAGATGACGTGTTATGATACTCTGATTTTTATTTTGTATGGTGAAACAGTTTTATTGTTGGTATTTGACATATGAAAATGGTTTTACTTCCTTTTGAAAAATAAAAGAAATTTTTCACCATAGTTTTTGGGACGTTACAGAGAGGAGAAGAGAGGAAAGGGTGGTTTATGACGTCGTAGTTTCCGACGAGTTGGTTTTCTGACAAGTAGAATTAATGGCCTTCTATTTCAGATCTGGTGGTTGGAGAAATGATATTAGAGAGGAGTGGAGAGGGAAATGGTTTCCGACAAGGAGACGAGTGTATGTGGAGGGAGTAGGTGACAAGCAGAACAGGAGATAGTGAATAGGCATCGATTCGGTGATGCATGATGAGGTTTGGTGGTTTTGGTGGTGGTCTGACGACCGATGGCGCTCCCATGGTCTTGGTAGTGCAACTGATGAGAGAGAGAGAGAGAGAGAGAGAGAGAGAGAGAGAGAAAGAAAGAAAGAGAGAGAGAGAGAGAGAGAGAGAGAGAGAGAGAGAAAGAGAGAGAGAGATAAAATATATTTTGTTAGGTGCATAAAGTGCACCTTTTTACATGCTTCTTTCAGGTTCAATTCAAGCATTGCATAGCATTTAGTTTAACTTTTCATGCATTTTGCATTTTCGAGACATTTTCGAGGATCAATTTACTTTTCACCATTTTTGTGGATGTTTCAGGGTGATTCGATGATTAGGGCATGCTTAGGATGTTCAAGGGAGGCTCTACGCGAAGTTTCGGGATTATTGGAGCAAGATCGAAGAAAACGAGATTTTTGGAATTTGACATTTATTCAGAACATTCTACGGTCGTGGAATGATTACACTGTCCATTCCACGACTGTGTAATAGAGCTCTCAACATCACATTTTCTCATTCCGCGGGCGTAGAATCTTAATGCTTACCATTCCGCAGCCGTAGAATGGAGTTCTCACAGTTATTTGTGATTTTCAACTTCCGATTAAAACAGGTTTTCTCACCATTTTGAGCACAACTTCAACCAAGAACTAGAAATGGTCCATTTTCACATATCTTATCATCAATTAGCACTTTGGAAACATTATTTCTTTGATTTTGTAAGTTTGATTTAGGATTAAGACTTGTTGGATTTTTATTCTAAGTTTGTCATGTGTGTCTAACTTTCTTTTCATTTCTGATTCTAGATTCCTAATTACTTGTTGTTTAGATTGTGATATGTACTAGATTCTATGTTTTTATCTAGTAATCTTTGATTTGGTTTCAATTATATGCTTGATTTGTACACGTTTCACTTGATCAACCCAAAAATACTAGATAATTTTTTTTGTTTTTATATCAACCAAAACTATCAAAAGTATAACATTGTGGACAAATAGTTATCAAAATACAATCCCAAAATCATAAACACTAAACACTGGTGGATGCGTGCGATCAAGCCGGACCCTTCCCCAGAGGTACATGAAACATAAACTTAAATCGTAAGCACAAAGCTTAGTGAGTTTACTCAAAATACCACATAACATACAAGCAACAAGCCTCGCCCAATGAGTATAACGGGCCTCGCCCTAACTCGCATAACGGGCCCCGCCCAATGAGTATAACATGCCTCACCCTAACTCGCATAACGGGGCCCCGCCCAACATATAAAACATGCAAGTATCATACATACAACTAGCATCCTACAAACATAATCTAGTGGGCCGGCATTGGTGCCTTCGACCCACGAGTACAGTGAAGAGACTCACCTCGAAACGCAGCTCTAAATCAACAAGCTCGCAAGGTCCAAAAATGGTTCTAAATGCCACCTAGGTAAACACTCAAGGGAGACCCTTAGTCTACCTTCTAAAACTTGACAATTGACCCAAGACAGCAAGTCAAAACTCAACCCTCAAAGTCAGTGGTTAAAGGTCAAAGTCAACAGTCAAACATTTAGCTTCAGTGACTCGCCACGTTGTAGCCACCTTGGCCACATCATGGCATCAGATCAGGACAAAACAATCGATCCAACCCCAATCGTCACGGTGTGGCGACATGATGCCACGTCGTGGACACTGGGTTCAAAACAGTTTAATGGGTTAAGTTGTTTCCCTCAGCCCCAAAAGCTCCAAAGCTCAGGTCTACTCCAAAATATGGTCTAAAAGGATAAAGTTTCTAAATTTATACATTAAGTCCACCCAAAAGGACAGAATCTCTAATCCTAGGTTCCATAAGGCTAAAAAGTGGCAAAGACTCAACCATTAAGCACTTAATCCCGAAGGTCCTTATTCCAACTTCTCCAAAATGCTTCTAGGACCCCTAATGGTCCATAAAAATCCAAATTTTATGGACATGCTGTTGGGTTATGAGCATTCTAACACTCCTAAGTGTACATGCAACCCTAAATACCTTGGATCTATGTTTTCTCTATTATACATACAATTATGAACATCCACGGTATTATCCTAATCTAGCATACAAAATAATAAATATAACAAGATAGAATACATACCTCTTTGATGTAGAATGTCTTCATGAAGCTTGAGTGCCTAGTGCCCCAAGTGTGACACCTCAAATGGTTCACACAACACCAAATACACTTGGAATAACTTGAGAGAAACTTGAACACTCCTTGAAATCGTCTAGCCCTCATACTCACACATTAGTGCACGATTTCTTGAGCCATGGGATTCTTTTATATGGTGGCAATTAGGGTTACACCATGTAACTCATAACTTTACCCATTCCTTATGCTCCATGGATTTTAACCTCCATGGAGTATCGATGGGTCACCACATGGACTTAGTCCAACATAAGGAATCTTGGATCACAAACCCACATATATAAGAATGAATGATTTACACAATCAACCCATATATTTAATTAGTCTCCTTTTGATTACTTAATTAATTCCAAATTAATTCTTGATCAATACTAATTAAATAACCTTATTAATATATTAGAACTTATAATATATTAATCAACCTTAAGTGTTATTTCTCTCATTATAGTCTATCCAAATGCATGATGCCATGCAACCCAAATGGACCATGCCGGGTCGGGTCAAGTCTTACTAATTATAGTTATGGACTTAGACATTAATCCAACAGTCTCCCACTTGGATAAGTCTAAAACTATTATTGCGTATGACTTCAGGAACCGATCAGCAATCGTAGTTCTCAAAAGCTTCTGTCGAACTCTGACCTTGTCGATGACTTGTCCATTAGATAAGGGATCATATATTCCTCCATTCTAGATATCATATGGACTGAGACATGGATTATCAATCATTCTCTCTGTCCATTTGTTGTTTCCCGATTTCCGATTCATGATGACTGACTGATTGAACAAATCAAATCAGTCCTGGCTTGGCCAAGCACTCACATGTATCATCTTTAAATCATCGAGGGGCCCACAGATATCGCTTTTATCCCGAAGGTAAAAGGAATGGATAAACTTCGACTCATATGGCTTGTTCTACTACTTGTTGAATCATACATAAAGGCACGTTTTATAACATCGAGTTACCAATGCGTTTTCGTGCAATCAATGTATAACCAACTCATAGTAACAACTCATATCTCTAGGTTTGAAGAATATAAGATATTATCGTCTCATGATCACTCGTGATAAAATCCATGAAGTGATTCAAATGAGCGCGCGTTGAATCCAATACTCAGAACTTATGAGCACTCATGAGTGTTGTAGCACCACTTTGTCCACCAACTTGGACCTCTACAAACCAACCCATGACAGTCTTGATTCATATCTACTTCCAACATATGACCGACTGTGGATGGTTTGAATAACTTAATCATTCAGGAAGAGCGACTTAGTTATTCTGGAAGTCAAAACATGCAAAGTGAAACACAAGAATAAATGAAGCAAATATGGTATCAAACCCTATGAATATAAATAAACACTTTTATTTATCACCATACTGATTACTCATTATTCATTGTTTCGGTTTTATCAACTGTATACTTGAATTTAAAACAATAGTTGTCCCATGCTCCAAGCATGTACACTATGTTTTCTAAACACTAGTCATGCCATACACCAAGTATGCATACTATGTTTGTCTATGATCTTTACTTTGTAAAATAGATCAATTGAACATCACTCCAATGATCCTCTTTTCACAGTCCCAAATCCTTATTGCAAATGCAAGAATTCCAAATTCATGCCATTTACTGAAATCTGTTAGATTCTAAACTTATATGCATTGATCCTCTTAATGATTATGCACGAAGTCAGAAAGACTTGACAACAATCATTACAGAGCATTCCAAAGGAGATCAGCTCCTTGGAAACATCCTTCTTTCATTAAGTTTCCTAATCTTACACAGATTGAATAATTTCTAACTTTGAAACATTTCCATATTCCATTTTTGACTATCACTTCTGAACAAGAGTTTCCTCCTTACAGATTATGTCAATATGGTCCTTCCAGAATTAACATTATACTTCCAACTGTCCTTGAGCAAACAATCTTTGGTAAACCTTAGATTGTCCTCGACAATTGCTTAATCATTTTAGTCATATCCAATTCTAGACCTTTTCCCTTCATAATGCCCCAGGCATTTGGAAAATTTTAGAAAGGATGAATATAGCACATGTAATCGATCCTATATCCGAAGCATATGGGACACGATTCATGATGTCTCACATAAAGACTAAACCAGTCTTTTGCTATAATATTTCCATTTCAATTTGCCAAGTTCTCAAAATTCAGATTATGAAAAGGGATGCCGTAATCATAATCGAATTTTAGAACGCAAATAATGGACCCATATATAGAATTTCCTTATGTTGAGCCATTCTAACATGAAATTCATATATATATCTTTGATTAAATACGATTAAAATCTCAATCTAAGCTTTTACAATTGAAATGAAGTATAATTTCCTCTCCCTTAATTAAAGCAAAACAACTTTTTCAACCCCTGCAACCTCACGAATTGAAACTTTTGTTTTCTATAATTAACATTGCTAACTTGCAACCTTTGTCATAATTATCATGCTCCCACTAACATGATGATTATTAGCATAACACTTATGCTCCCACTAGCTTTGACATGTACTCAGAAATCAGCTGACTTTCTTACCAAAGTTCAGATTTTTGATACTAGATTGTTTTGATAAAACTTTATCAAAATCACACACCTCTCTTAGATAGCTCACATGTGTGTCTAAACAATTTTAGAACTATGAAAAGGGATGCCGTAATCATAGTCTCAATTGTTTAGACCTTTGCCACTTCTCACAAGTCCATGTTAGTGTGCCGGTAAACCACACACGCTCCACTAACGACTTTGAGAATGCAAATATCACAATTGCTATCTAGCTAAAATCTACTTAGTGAAAGTGTTTCCTCACCATCATTTTCATGAATCGGAGAGAAACCTTATGACACTTGGATTTAATAGTGTATGTGTTCTTATCCATGTGAATTTGTCAAAACCATAATCACAAGACAAGGTTAGTGACAAATCCAAACTCATATTGATTAAACTTGTGCAATCTTAAATTCTTGTCATTTGGCAGCTCAGGTGTCTGCCATTGCTTCCAAGTAGTTGTGCAACCAATTGAGAACTCTCAAAACTCCTATGCAAAGCCAACTTGAATAGGCACAAAAATTTCAACACGATAGGTTATAAACCTCAAGTCGTGTGCTAGTGAAGGACTTTAGGTTTTATTCTTGATTAAGTCGTGAAACTTTCAAGAGCTTTAAGACTCCCACTGTCCTCTTGACATATAAGACTCCCTTGTCAAATATTCAAGAGATAGTGCGGATTCTTTATCAAGACTAACACTTTACACAATTGGCCTAAGTTGGTCTCTGTTTTATCCAAAACATCACAACTTACCAATTTCAAATGTACAAGAGTAGATAACCTTTTACTCTTACATTTGACTAGTGTTAACAAACCCTCTTTAAGATATGTCACTCAAGTTACAATCTTGGAGTATGACTCTAAGAATTGTTTTGAAACGAAGTATGACTCATCTTTTTGATTTAACCATTTCAACAATTCATGACTCCTCTTCTTGACTTTAGAGGACCAATTGTGATATGGTATCTTAATCATTAAGATGATCATAAACATGATACTAAAGTACTCTCCCATCTTTTTAGATTTGAGAAACTTTTATCTTTCTGCCATACTTTGATTCTTCTTATTCGTTCTGTCTCACATTGAAACTTCTCCAATGCTACAGACTTATACTTAAACTTATAAGTATAACCATATTTACTGAACTTAAGTAAATCATGACGAATAGTCTTCTTGATCTTTTGTGATGGACTTGACTAGTGCACAAGAATGTGTACTCGATCCCTTAGTCCTTTCCTTATTCACATAAGGAATTAGTCTTAATTTTCCAAGCTGAAAGTTCTCATTCATCATACTATACAACTTGCATGATTCCAAGTTTCGGTCCAATTGAACCTTGGGTGATGAGAATCTTTCCTTATTTGGTAATATTAGACACTACCACAACCGAAAGAATCAAATCCATTTTTCCAATATTGCTATCAATGGAATCTTATAAGCAACAACTTATGTTCCATGGATTTTAACCTCCATGGAGTATCCATGGGTCACCCCATGGACTTAGTCCAACATAAGGAATCTTGGATCACAAGCCCACATATATAAGAATGAATGATTTACACAATCAACCCATATATTTAATTAGTCTCCTTTTGATCACTTAATTAATTCCAAATTAATTCTTGATCAATACTAATTAAATAACCTTATTAATATATTAGAACTTATAATATATTAACCAACCTTAAGTGTTATTTCTCTCATTATAGTCTATCCAAATGCATGATGCCATGCAACCCAAATGGACCATGCCAGGTCGGGTCAAGTCTTACCAATTATAGTTATGGACTTAGACATTAATCCAACAGTCTCCCACTTGGATAAGTCTAAAACTATTATTGCGTATGACTTCAGGAACCGATCAGCAATCGTAGCTGTCAAAAGCTTCTGTCGAACTCTGACCTTGTCGATGAACTCTGACCTTTGTCAATGACTTGTCCATTAGATAAGGGATTATATATTCCTCCATTCTAGATATCATATGGACTGAGACATGGATTATCAATCATTCTCTCTGTCCATTTGTTGTTTCCCGATTTCCGATTCATGATGACTGACTGATTGAACAAATCAAATCAGTCCTGGCTTGGCCAAGCACTCACATGTATCATCTTTAAATCATCGAGGGGCCCACAGATATCGCTTTTATCCCGAAGGTAAAAGGAATGGATAAACTTCGACTCATATGACTTGTTCTACTACTTGTTGAATCATACACAAAGGCACGTTTTATAACATCGAGTTACCAATGCGTTTTTGTGCAATCAATGTATAACCAACTCATAGTAACAACTCATATCTCTAGGTTTGAAGAATATAAGATATTATCGTCTCATGATCACTCGTGATAAAATCCATGAAGTGATTCAAATGAGCGCGGGTTGAATCCAATACTCAGAACTTATGAGCACTCATGAGTGTTGTAGCACCACTTTGTCCACCAACTTGGACCTCTACAAACCAACCCATGACAGTCTTGATTCATATCTACTTCCAACATATGACCGACTGTGGATGGTTTGAATAACTTAATCATTCAGGAAGAGCGACTTAGTTATTCTGGAAGTCAAAACATGCAAAGTGAAACACAAGAATAAATGAATCAAATATGGTATCAAACCCTATGAATATAAATAAACACTTTTATTTATCACCATACTGATTACTCATTATTCATTGTTTCGGTTTTATCAACTTTATACTTGAATTTAAAACAATAGTTGTCCCATGCTCCAAGCATGTACACTATGTTTTCTAAACACTAGTCATATCATACACCAAGTATGCATACTATGTTTGTCTATGATCTTTACTTTGTAAAATAGATCAATTGAACATCACTCCAATGATCCTCTTTTCACAGTCCCAAATCCTTACTGCAAATGCAAGAATTCCAAATTCATGCCATTTACTGAAATCTGTTAGATTCTAAACTTATATGCATTGATCCTCTTAATGATTATGCACAAAGTCAGAAAGACTTGACAACAATCATTACAGAGCATTCCAAAGGAGATCAGCTCCTTGGAAACATCCTTCTTTCATTAAGTTTCCTAATCTTACACAGATTGAATAATTTCTAACTTTGAAACATTTCCATATTCCATTTTGACTATCACTTCTGAACAAGAGTTGCCTCCTTACAGATTATGTCAATATGGTCCTTCCAGAATTAACATTATACTTCCAACTGTCCTTGAGCAACCAATCTTTGGTAAACCTTAGATTGTCCTTGACAATTGCTTAATCATTTTAGTCATATCCAATTCTAGACCTTTTCCCTTCATAATGCCCCAGGCATTTGGAAAATTTTAGAAAGGATGAATATAGCACATGTAATCGATCCTATATCTGAAGCATATGGGACACGATTCATGATGTCTCACATAAAGACTAAACCAGTCTTTTGCTATAATATTTCCATTTCAATTTGCCAAGTTCTCAAAATTCAGATTATGAAAAGGGATGCCGTAATCATAATCGAATTTTAGAACGCAAATAATGGACCCATATATAGAATTTCCTTATGTTGAGCCATTCCAACATGAAATTCATATATATATCCTTGATTAAATACGATTAAAATCTCAATCTAAGCTTTTAGAATTGAAATGAAGTATAATTTCCTCTCCCTTAATTATAGCAAAACAACTTTTTCAACCCCTGCAACCTCACGAATTGAAACTTTTGTTTTCTATAATTAACATTGCTAACTTGCAACCTTTGTCATAATTATCATGCTCCCACTAACATGATGATTATTAGCATAACACTTATCATGTACTTAGAAATCAGTTGACTTTCTTACCAAAGTTCAGATTTCTGATACTAGATTGTTTTGATAAAACTTTATCAAAATCATACACCTCTCTTAGATAGCTCACATGTGTGTCTAAACAATTTTTGAACTATGAAAAGGGATGTCGTAATCATAGTCTCAATTGTTTAGACCTTTGCCACTTCTCACAAGTCCATGTTAGTGTGCCGGTAAACCACACACGCTCCACTAACGACTTTGAGAATGCAAATATCACAATTGCTATCTAGCTAAAATCTACTTAGTGAAAGTGTTTCCTCACCATCATTTTCATGAATCGGAAAGAAACCTTATGACACTTAGATTTAATAGTGTATGTGTTCTTATCCATGTGAATTTGTCAAAACCATAATCACAAGACAAGGTTAGTGACAAATCCAAACTCATATTGATTAAACTTGTGCAATCTTAAATTCTTGCCATTTGGCAGCTCAGGTGCCTGCCATTGCTTCCAAGTAGTTGTGCAACCAATTGAGAACTCTCAGAACTCCTATGCAAAGCCAACTTGAATAGGCACAAAAATTTCAACACGATAGGTTATAAACCTCAAGTCGTGTGCTAGTGAAGGACTTTAGGTTTTATTCTTGATTAAGTCTTGAAACTTTCAAGAGCTTTAAGACTCCCACTGTCCTCTTGACATATAAGACTCCCTTGTCAAATATTCAAGAGATAGTGCGGATTCTTTATCAAGACTAACACTTTACACAATTGGCCTAAGTTGGTCTCTGTTTTATCCAAAACATCACAACTTACCAATTTCAAATGTACAAGAGTAGATAACCTTTTACTCTTACATTTGACTAGTGTTAACAAACCCTCTTTAAGATATGTCACTCAAGTTACAATCTTGGAGTATGACTCTAAGAATTGTTTTGGAACGAAGTATGACTCATCTTTTTGATTTAACCATTTCAACAATTCATGACTCCTCTTCTTGACTTTAGAGGACCAATTGTGATATGGTATCTTAATCATTAAGATGACCATAAACATGATACTAAAGTACTCTCCCATCTTTTCAGATTTGAGAAACTTTTATCTTTCTGCCATACTTTGATTCTTCTTATTCGTTCTGTCTCACATTGAAACTTCTCCAATGCTACAGACTTATACTTAAACTTATAAGTATAACCATATTTACTGAACTTAAGTAAATCATGACGAATAGTCTTCTTGATCTTTTGTGGTGGACTTGACCAGTGCACAAGAATGTGTACTCGATCCCTTAGTCCTTTCCTTATTCACATAAGGAATTAGTCTTAATTTTCCAAGCTGAAAGTTCTCATTCATCATACTATACAACTTGCATGATTCCAAGTTTCGGTCCAATTGAACCTTGGGTGATGAGAATCTTTCCTTATTTGGTAATATTAGACACTACCACAACCGAAAGAATCAAATCCATTTTTCCAATATTGCTCTCAATGGAATCTTATAAGCAACAACTTTTCACAAATGCCATTGTAAGGATACTTAAAATAAATAAAATCAAAACCTTTTTCTTTTATTTTAAAACTTTGCGGAAAAACTTATCCTTACAATCCATATGAAAACCTTGTTGTTATCTATTCCTAAGCAATATAAATATCATAACTCTTAAGTAATAGCCCAAAATTCTGATCACCGAACCATGCGATTGAAATCCATCTTCGCGATCAGAATCAGCATGTACTTAATAGAGTTAGACAATGGACTTTACCAGAAGTAGAGCCAAACTTATTGACTTTAACATCCTTAGGTAAATTTGGCAGCTTCGTAACCAATGCCCCTTCCTTTGGCAATAGTTACCTATGAACCCTTGATAATGGGACTATCTCAGACTTCGCCTCTCTCTTTACCATTGGGTCAACCGAGTTGACTATGGCCCATCCCTTTCCATTGGGAAGAGAGAGCTTTACTGGATATCTAATGTCATCATTGTCAATGTCCATAGCGTTTTAGGAAGTTGATCGTAGCAAATGGATAAGATCATTAAGGGTCTTGTCTTAGTCTGTTTCATAGGATTCCCAAAAGAACTCACTATGTGACTTTGAAAGTAGTTGAGCCACCAACTTTCTCAAGACTTTGACACCCAACTCTCCCGGCTTGTCAATATGTGACTACATCTCCAAGATGTGATCACACCTAGACCTTGCCTTGCCAATAGGGCTTGAGTGACCTTAAACTTTTTAGGAACTTGTGGGTTAGGGAGAATAATTGGAGGAGGTGAAAGAAGTATGATATCCATGGGACATCATCTTCATTTAGGAAAGCTTGTTTCAAGAGATTTGGGAAGATCATAAATGTCTAGACCAGACATCTTTTTGGGAGATATTCAAGATAGTTGATTTAAAGTCCTTAATATGACACCCAATATGAAATATTAAGGCTAGGACCCAACAAACTATTTTATAACTTAGAAGAGGGATGCCGTAATCCAAGCTATAAAATATTTGAAGGTAGGTGAATGACGATTCACCAATTTCCACCATGAAAAACGAAATAATTTATTAGGTTTTAATTGGATTTGAAAGTCCTAGATCTTTGAGATTCATTGAACTGTTCAAAGGCATGTTTCAATCTCGAGTGTGCCCTTCAGGTTTTGTGACTGGGATGCCGAGGATCACAAAACAAGGTGTGAATAACCATGCAAATATACTTGGTACCCTTAATATTTACCCCTTAATCAGTGTGCCGGTTAACCACACACGCTCCACCGATACTATGATAAATATTAAGTTACCCTTTGCCTACCTTGTTAAGTCCAGGTTAGTGTGCCGGTTAACCACACACGCTCCACTAACGACTTAAGCAAAGTGCAAAGTGTAATTTCATGGGTTAGCACCAAATTCACATTTTCCTAAGTAACTAAGATTGGGTATTAATAAGAGTTTAGTTACTTAGTATTTATCATTAATACTTTTAATGAAAGGAGAATTATAGTCTTTGTCCTACCCGTTCGGCTAACGACCCTCCACCAGTCAAGGAAGCGGTGGGTGAGAGTGGACACCCATTAAACTGCCATTTTATAGGCAGTAACCTTATACCCCCTTATAGACCGGCTTCGTGAATGAGGCCTACTAACGGTAAGACTGACTTTACTCTTATACATATATATAAATATTATTAACTTATAATATTATAAAGTATAAGGGTTGAATTTTAACTTTTAAAATTCTAAGGGCTAACTTGGAATTAAAGTATTCATAAGTGAAAACTTTTTCAAATTCCAAAACTTGAGGGCAAGTTTTGAAACTATTTAAAACTAATTAATTCCATAACTTATGAGTTTAAAGTAGTTTTAATTTAAAAAAAAAAAAAAAAAAAAAAAAAAAAGCCTCTTCAAGTTCCATAACTTGAGGACAAGTTATGGAAGACTTTAAACTAATTAATAAAAAAAATAACTTTTTTTATCGTAACTTATGGAACTAATTAAGGTTACACTTTTTTTTTTAATTTAATGAAGAGACTCTTGAACCTCCATAACTTGAGGACAAGTTGTGGAGTCATAAAACCATTTAATTAGAACTAGACTCTTCATTTTGTAACATTTGCCAACTTTTATGAGTTTTATGATTCTTAAATGTGACTTTTCATATAACTTGAGGACAAGTTACAAAAACACACTTTGGAATCAACTCTTAGATTAAAATGGATTGAAAACAACTATTTCACACAACTTTTTTATTAATCTAAGAACCTCATAAGAACAAGATAATTCAAGTCATCAATCTTCAAGAAATTAGCATGAACATACAAACTAATACAAATCTTGAAATTATGACAGTTATCTTAGAAATTGGATTAGCATGAACATTACCACATCAAAAACAAGTTTATAAGTCCAAAAACATCTTAGGGTAATGTTCCTAGTCCAATTCCAGCCAAAACAATCGAATATATGCATCCAACTCGATTTTTCAGCTACTTTTGCCAAGTATAACAAGAAAACAAGCCTAGGCTCTGATACCACTGTTGGGTTATGAGCATTCTAACACTCCTAAGTGTACATGCAACCCTAAATACCTTGGATCTATGTTTTCTCTATTATACATACAATTATGAACATCCAAGGTATTATCCTAATCTAGCATACAAAATAATAAATATAACAAGATAGAATACATACCTCTTTGATGTAGAATGTCTTCATGAAGCTTGAGTGCCTAGTGCCCCAAGTGTGACACCTCAAATGGTTCACACAACACCAAATACACTTGGAATAACTTGAGAGAAACTTGAACACTCCTTGAAATCGTCTAGCCCTCACACTCACAAATTAGTGCACGATTTCTTGAGCCATGGGATTCTTTTATATGGTGGCAATTAAGGTTACACCATGTAACTCATAACTTTTCCCATTCCTTATGCTCCATGGATTTTAACCTCCATGAAGTATCCATGGGTCACCACATGGACTTAGTCCAACATAAGGAATCTTGGATCACAAACCCACATATATAAGAATGAATGATTTACACAATCAACTCATATATTTAATTAGTCTCCTTTTGATCACTTAATTAATTCCAAATTAATTCTTGATCAATACTAATTAAATAACCTTATTAATATATTAGAACTTATAATATATTAACCAACCTTAAGTGTTATTTCTCTCATTATAGTCTATCCAAATGCATGATGCCATGCAACCCAAATGGACCATGCCGGGTCGGGTCAAGTCTTACCAATTATAGTTATGGACTTAGACATTAATCCAACACATGCAAGACCCATGCATGTCCTTCAAACTAGGTCAAAAAGGGAACAATATGACCCAAATTCCATGCATGGTTCACATCTTACAAAAAAATTCCAGATCTATAAGATATAACATTCAAGGGAGATAGAGAAACCATAAAGTTGCAAACTTTATCTCTTATAACCATTCAACCACTCCAAAAGGACCAAAACATGCTCCAAAACTTAGATCTATGATGAATGACACAAAAAGGTTAAAGTTTGAGGACTTACAAAGAGTTCAAAAGATGCACACAAATGGAGGAAAGGATTGTTTGTTGAATCAAGATGCTAGCTCTTCTTCTTCCTTCAAAACCACCATAAGATTGCTAAAATGAGCACAAGAGCACCAAGGAGGATAAGGGCTAGGTTTCTGTGGTTTGGGAGTGATGGAGGTTGAGGATGAGTAACCCTAGCCTCCCACTTTCCTTTAAATACTCGAAAAATTAGGGTTTAAGACGTCCATGATGACCATGTCGTGGCCTTTACCTGCCACGTCGTGGCAAGTCAAAAGAGACCCGCAACCAAATATGCCTCGCCACGTCGTGGCGATCCTTCCCCACACAGTGGCGACTCCGAAAATCAAATTTTAATTAAAATAAAGTATACCTCAAAACCGGATGTTACAGATGGACAGAATTTGAACATAAATCTGAAGAAAAAAAAGTGGTGGAAACACTAGAAAAAGATTTGACCCGACCATGCCATATTCTACGTGACCATACGAAAAGGGAAAAATATTTTGGAGCGACACGAGCACATCAGTTTTGGGCTATCTACAAGATAACTGTGTCATGATGTACACTGTTACAATTTAAAGTGACATGGTCATGTAACTTTTCAAGCATAACATGACATGGCCATGTCATCCGTTTTCCCAAAACATGAATTTTCGAATTTTAAGTGGTTGTTTGAGAAATTTGAGAAGACGGTAAAAAGAGTGAGAATCAACTTTCTTTTACAAAGAACGAATTCCTAAACTAGAAATTGACTTTTGGTCATTGTTAGGGGTGTTCAAAAATATCCGTATCCGAAATCCGATCCGAAATTCCGAATCCGAATTATCCGAAAAATCGGATATCCGAATTTTCGGATATCCGATTTTTCGGAATCGGAATTGGATAGTGTTTTTAAGATTTTTCGGATAATTTTGATATCCGATAGCCGAAAGTTTTGATTTTAATTTTTACATTATTTGTTATTTTAATCACATATGTCTTATAATATGAATGTTAGTAACTAAAACAAATTCATAATACCATTAATTAAATACATATATTACTTCATATGCCTTTCTAATTTAAAAATATGTCTTTCTAGTATAAAAACTTTCAAATTTGAACAAAATTTCAAATTTTCGGATATCCGTTTTGGTATCTGAATCCGTATCCGAAATTTTGGATACGGAATCGGATACCAAAAATCAACTATACGAATTTTCGGATATCCGAATTTTCGGATATCCGATTATGAACACCCCTAGTCATTGTAAGTTGTTTTCTTTAATTTTTACCTTTTAGACTTGTAACCATTTTTACCGTTTAGACTTGTCATCATTGTTAGAGACGGTTAACTAAAACCATTGTTATGCGTCTATGCATTAAGCGGACATCAACTACCTACGATTTTTGTTAGGCGGTCAAAATATGGCGGAGCCGGTCAACATCGGTCTAGGTAGGCCTAGGCAGAGCTAGGCGGCCAAAAATTTCAGTTTTTTAAAATTTCAAATATTACACCAAAAAATTTCAAATTTTCCAATTTTAAATGTTAAATGTTTTAAATTTCAAACAATACTACTAAATTTTCAATATTTCAAATTTTCAAATATTTATTTCTTAAAATATAATAACTTTTGAATAATTGTATATACTATATCAAAATAAGAAAATAATCATAAAAATATGTCATATTTATTAATTTTTTTAGGATATAAATAATATTTAATTTTTAAGAAAATAAATTTTAATACAATTAAGGGTCCCCGCCTAGACGGCTATTAATCTCCGTCTATACCGATTAGGCGTTTAACCTTAGTTGACCGTCTAACTCCCGCCTAACGATTTTTACAGCTTGTACTAAAACCCTGCACTATTGTTTCATAGTTGTATTCCGACTTTTATGTAGTTAATTTCTATGCATTTATGTTGGAAACGCTTTCTAATTTTTGTAGTTTTATTTGCATTATATTATTAAATTTGTATATGGTTCATATGGGTGATAATCTTAGTTATTACACACAAAATTCCCCGTATTTTTTACTCTTGCATTCATTTGTTTTCCAAAGACACAAGTGCTTTACCCAAGGAGACGTTAATTCATTAAACCATTACATATGTTCATGTGATACTCATTTTTGAGTAAACTATAATCTATAATGTAATAAGAACATAGAACTTAGAAAAATGTGTTATGAACTAAAATGATGTTGAAATTGATGTGTTTGGACCAGAAAAGGGTATTTTGTCATTTTGTAAAATTCCCAAATTCGTTGAGTGAAGTTCTTAATGTTATTAAAATTGGTGTGACTTAAACATTTATTACAATGTAAATAAATTCTTAGAGTAAAAGGAATAATATGTTAAGAGGTGGGATATTCTGAACAAGGATAAAATGGGAAAATTTAAGAAGTAGAAATCATGCAGCTACATCACGACGCGTAGATAGATAGATAGATAGATAGATAGATAGATAGAGAGAGAGAGAGAGAGAGAGTAGGGATGGCAAAAAGCCTCATACCCGATGGGGAACCCGAACCCCGCACCCGTTTTGACTGTGGAATCCCCAAGTTGACCGGGGATGGGGAATCCCCGAACAAAAAAGTGGGGAAGGGGATGGGGATGGGGATACCCCTAATCCCCGACCCTGGACCCGCCCCCGATATATATTAATATATAAAAGTAATACAAAACATATATTTATAGTACACTTTACAATACATAGAGTTTTATCCAAGTAACCTAACTCATTAGTAATTACTTGGTTGAAATTATACTTTGTTTTTCTTTTATCTTATTTAAACTCGTGTATAATTTTTTTGTATTTTGTTCATCAATTTTACCTCAAATATCACTCTGATAATTTTTTCTACTTGATTTCTCATGTATGTATTTAAATATGGTAGAAAATTTATTTATATTTTTTATGTAATCTATATATATTTTTATATATTTTGTAAAATCTTTCAACTTATGCTGGTAAATTTGAAATTTAGATGTTTTCTTTATATAAAGTTTTTCATATTAAAAAAGAAAAAGAAATCCCCGATTCCCCGTTGGGGATTCCCAATCCCCGTTGGGGGTGGGGATGGGGGTTTATCTATATTCCCCGGTGGGGATGGGGATGGGGATGGGGATGGGGATTGAAATGAAGATTCGGGGATGGGGATGTGGATTGGGGTCCCCTGTAATACCCGCCCCCGTTGCCGTCTCTAAGAGAGAGAGAGAGAGAAGATCACGACACGATTTCGAGGCGAGAAAATGGTTGACGTAAATTGAACAGTGACGACAAAGTAATTTCAAAATGTCGTGACGCAAAGGAGGTCAAACACGACGCGGTTGAAAGTAAGATGTCATAACTTTTTATGATGGAGTTTTAGCAACGAGATCAAAAGTGTCATAATGGTGAGGAAGTAGCGACACGGTAAAAAGAGAACACGACAATACGTTTCGCGACTCGGCCAGAGACGACACAGAGTCGCTGGTAGGGTAAAAATAAGATAAAACAGACGACAGTTCTTTTAAACTCTCATTCTTCACCTTTTCATTCCAGAGCAGAGAAAGGCAAAGAAAAAGAGGTTTCGATTGGATTTTCAAGGAGAAATTAAGAGGAAGCTAGAAATTCTAGATTTAAGAGTACGTTTTATATATTAACTGATTTGTGAATTAGGTCTAAAATGATCTTGGGGTTTAATAATGGTGATCGATTTGTATAGTGAAATTTTGATGTATAACAGTAAATAGAAGCTATTATAACATAATTCTAAGCTTATTAAGTAGTAATAGTAGCTAATTACTTGAATTAGAGATGAAATTTCCATGAACTCTAGGAATTAAAGTTTGTGGTTTTGATGAATTGAGTTCATATTATGTTCGATGATGGTATATAGATGATAAATTCATAAAATATAACTAAATAAAGTATTTAAAGTTGTACGAAATGTATTATGAATATGAATTGGGTCAAAGTAAAGAAAATGAAAGTATGAAGTGAGAAAGAGAGTAATATGATAGTAAGAGATTGTGTCTTAATGAAATAATACATTTAAGTTGTCTAGATATGAAGTTATAACAATATTAAGTGTTATGATTTTTATGTGTGATGTTATAGAACATATAATGGAAATTTCATAATGAATTATAACACTTAAGAGATGTGTTATTACTTACATTTTGGTGAAGCAGTGACTAGGACCCAGATGGGACTCAAGGAGTTGGAACATGTTCTTCTCAACTGATTCAAGGTGAGTGATTTAACTTTAACTCATATGATATATTGTGACATACAATATAGATTTGTATAATTATATCTATGTTGATATAAATTGTCATTAAAGGTACTTTGATGAGATAATTTAATAAGAATTATGAAGAGTATAAATTTATCATACTAAAGTTATTCAAGGAATTTTGTGTGTGAAATGATTAAGTCACATATAAGCATTGTGTCATCCTTAAATAATATGTGAGCCTCCCAACAAGTTATAGATTGACAATATTCAATTGAGTAAACAGACATATAAAGACTCATAGTAAATGTGTGGTATGTTATTCAGTTTGGTTGAATTAAAATTTGTTATATTTGTATAATAATATTGTATGTTGTAATGTGACAATGTTACTATTAATTTGCACATTAATTAAGCTTATGCTTATATTATGAGTCTATTTGTGGTAAGCAGGAAACATTAATTCAAGCAAAGGAAAGACAGAAACATTAATTCAAGCAAAGGAAAGACAACTATAGAGAAGTAGGAATTGATTTAATAAGAACTATCACAACTATAGAGAAGTAGGAATTGATTTAATAAGAATTATTGTCTTTTGTAAAATGGATCATGGATGTATTTTACATTTAATATTTGATATTATTTGTTCTGCTTGTAAATAATAAAGTAAACCTATGATTTTGATGTATAAAAATGTAAAATTTTAGGGTGTATTTTTATCTAAGTAAATTAAAGTTTTGGTCCATGTGGTTTGTTTAATTTGCATATTCAGTCCAACTTTTAAAATTTTGACAAGATGCATCCGTATAGTTCAAAGAAATTGCACTGCACATCCTTAATCCATTTAAAAAGACCATTTTGCCCTTACTTTTATATATTTTTTTTTCTTATATATATATATATATATATATATATATATATATATATATATATATATATATATATATATATATATATATATAGGGAAGGGTTATATGGGAAACAAAAAAACCCTAAAAATACATAAAAATGCATAAAAAAATACTTAGATATCACAAATCTTTTTTTTTTTTTGACTTTTTTACGAAAAAATCGCAGGTTTTCTTACAAATTCGCTAAAAAAAAGAGTTTTTTTTTTGGTTTTTTTTCAAAAAAATTTTAGCGAATTTAATGAAAAAGTAGCGATTTTTGTATATATAAAGTAAAAAAAAAGATTTGTGATCTCTAAGTATTTTTTTATGCATTTTTATGAATTTTTAGGGTTTTCTATTTTCCATAGAACCTATATATATATATATATATATATATATATATATATATATATATATATATATATATATATATATATATATATATGATTTTTTAATTCTTATATATTTTACCGCTTATAGTTTATTTTATTTATTTATATTTTTATGATTTATATATTTTTTTAAAAATTTTATTCGAATGTATTTTTAATGTTTTTTATATTTTGTTCGTTTATATTTTTTTTTTTGACGTTTTATTTGAATAATTTTTATAGTTTTTTTTTGATGTTTTGTTTGGATATATCTTTTAATGTTTTTCTGATCTTTTGATTTTTTATATATTTGTAAAGCTTTTTATAAATATTTTTTTTAAAAACAATATAAAAGGTTAGTTAAATGAGAATATGATTAACATATATTAGGTATATAATTATTTATTTTAATAAGGTTATTGTATAGCTAACTGAAATTCAAAACAAGTGTCAATGACTTTGAGTTCAATTTTTTTAGTTTTAGAATTTTTTTACATTTCGTTCCGAATAGAAAATGCTAATCAGAATTCATATAACTCAAACACATTCGTCAATGTTTTCGAGTTCATTTTTTTTATTTATAGAAACTTTGATCGTTTTCGAGTTATATGGCTTTTCATTTAGCCTTACAACTTGAAACCCATTTTCGAATTTTAGTTAGTCTATCTATTAATCTTATTAAAAGTACAATTTTACACTTAATCTAAATTAATAATATTCACATTTAAAGAATTTTTTTTATATTTTTTTTACAAAAAGTATAAACAAACAAAACATCCAAAAAAATTAAAATATGTTCAAACAACACGCCAATAAACTAAAAAAAATTATTCAAAAAAACATCATAAAAATATAAACGCGGCAAAATATAAAAACAAAATTAAACAAATATATATATATATATATATATATATATATATATATATATATATATATATATATATATATATATATATATATATATATATATATATATATATAGGGTTAGGGTCATGTGAGACGGCCTAATTTTGTGAGACCGTGAGACGCAATTTTAGCCACTCATTTAGTAGATAAAAAAAACATTTTTAAAATGCAAAATAATTGAAAATTTTCGAAAAAAAAAATTTCAAATATTATTTTCGGAATTTATATTTTCGAAAAAAAAATACCAAATAAATAATAAATAAATAAATATTTTTTTTTACATATTTCTAGTAGAATATTAGAATATTCTATATATCTGACAAATCTAATACAATATTCTAACATTCTAAAAATTACATTAGAATATTTACAGTGTAATATTCTATTATAATATTTCATGTATTTTTCAAAAAAAAAACAATAATTTTTTTTTTTTATTTCTTTTAGGTAATTAAAGTTCCGAAAATAATAATTAAAAAAAGAATTTTTGGATTTTTCCTTTTATTTTGCATTTTAAAATTATTTTTAGATTTGGTCTCACGGTCTCACAAAATTAGAATGGTCTCAAATAAACCTGAACCTATATATATATATATATATATATATATATATATATATATACTAAAAAGACCATTTTACGCTTACTTTTATATATTTCTTTTTTCTTATATATATATATATATATATATATATATATATATATATATAAGAAAAAAGAAATATATAAAAGTAAGCGTAAAATGGTCTTTTTAGTGGATTAAGGATTTTCAGTGCAATTTTTTTAAACCACAGGGACGTATCTTATCAAATTTTCAAAGGTTTAATTGAATATGTGAATTTGACCAAACCATAGGGACCAAAACTGTAATTTACTCTTTTTATTATGTGAAAATTTCGGGTGTTATGGTTCATGTGGATTCCAATATTATAATTTATAGATACAAATTATAACGATCGGTTTTTCATTTTAAGATCAAGTTAAACTAGTCTAAAATTTTGTTTTCGGTTCAATTTCGTCACTTTTGAATTTGATTCATTTTGACTTTGAAATAAAAAGTTTTCCTAACCGACCTATAACACCCGTTACCGCATTCGCCAAAGCTGAGTTTTTGACTTATCAAATTGCAAAGTTTTAATGAGGAAACTTCCAAAAATACAAAAAGGCCCACAATCTCAAGTTCTCAACTAAAAACCACCACCACGGCACCACCCTCGATCCTTCCATCTCTTCCTCCATATCCACCCGTTCATTATTTCCCTTTGTTGTATCATACTTCCAATTAGTCTTAATTACCTGATTGACACCCTTAACTTCTATCCTCATATTTCCTTCATTTCATAAACCATGACACGTGTATATGTATATTTATAAGTGTATATATATAGTCCTCAATTGTCCTCCAAGAAGAACAACAAGCTTTTTAAGTCTTATAGCTAGAGGAGAAAAAAAAACCAAAAAGAAGAAAGAAAAAGAGGGTTTTGCAGCTAGTATTTTGCTTCCTTTTCTTCAAGAAAATGGAAACCCAAAAGGAAATGATGCTTGTAGAAATGGAAACATGTTCACATGAGAAGAGGGTTTGCTCTTCAGGGAAAAAGAGAGCTCCATTGTTTGGTTGGCCATGGGAGAATATATCAAATTTCAAGGTATATATATATATATATATATATATATATATATATATATATATATATATATATATATATATATATATATATATAATTTCTTGATTTTTCCTTTGTTGATTCTTGAAAATATTTATGTGATTTGATGTTAGATTTTGCATATTTTTTGTGTCTGATATGACAATAATTAAAATCTTGGTTGAAACAGTATCTGTTTTTTGGGCCACTTCTTGCTGAGTTAATTTATTCAAGAATCTATGAAAAGAAGCACAGTGAGTACAGTTGGTGTTTGCATGTTCTAATATTGTCTTCACTAAGAGGACTTGTGCACCAGCTGTGGAGTTCGCATAATAACATGCTTTTTCTTAATCGAAATCATCGATTATCTGAAAAAGCCATTGGTTTTGATCAAATTGACAAAGAATGGCATTGGTAATATATCTCATTTACCTTCATATATATATTGATTATATTCGGGTTTTTGAAAGTGATTCTGGTGTTTCGACAACCCAATTATCTATCGATCGATCTATAGATAAGATAATTTGTTTTGGAGAATCTATTTATAAAGTTACTCGTATATCATTATTAAATCCTTCTTTATTCTGTTAGGTAAGGTAGTGTTTTTAATATGCTATAGGTAAGAAGTGAAGTTGTTCATTCCATTGAAATAACAAAAAAATTATTTGTTATGTCCATGACAATTTTTGAAGAAATGCGATTGTTTTCCATTTTATTAATTTTTGCGTTGTTTTTATTACTTTAGATAATGAATCACATGAAAAATTGCATTAAAATCCATATTTATATATTTAATTTTTAATGACACGATTTTTTTTAATTATTATGATTTTAATTAACTACAATATATACTTTTCAAACCACTCAACACCATAAAAATGATTATACCCTTATTTTATGAATTACATAACGTCATAAAAAATGATATATGTCTATATCTTGTCACATGATTATGCTCAAACGTACGTTCAAACACCCGTTTATATGACTATCTTTACAAGTTTTTGATGAAACTCGTGCATATTTTTCTCTATGATTAACAGGGATAATTTCATCATACTTGAAGCATCTGTAGCTTCAATACTCTCATTGATCAATCCATCAGTGACCAATCTTCCTATTTGGAAAACCAGTGGGATTATTTCTTGTGTAATTTTCCATATTGGCCTCTCAGAACCTCTATATTATTGGCTTCATAGATTATTACATTCACCATATTTCTTCCAACATTATCACTGGCTACACCACAGTTCTACAGTGAACCATCCATTTACAGGTGAAAAATAATTAAACCGACCGCACAAAATTCTTTTATTTATTAAACATCACCCTCTAACTATCTCATCTTGCACTTTTAACCGCTTTTGGTGCAGCCGGTCATGCGACCTTTTTGGAGCATTTATTACTTTGTGTAATAATGGGAGTTCCAATTCTTGGGAGTACTTTGATAGGACATGGTTCAGTCATCATGTTCTACGGCTATGTTTTGGTGTTTGATTTCCTTAGATGTATGGGGCATAGTAACATTGAAGTTGTTCCTCATCACATCTTCAAAACCGTGCCTTTGCTCAAATATCTTATTTATACACCAACGTAAGTTTGCGTACCATAAGTAATGCATACCAAATGCACTATAAGACCGTTATGTTATGTTTTGTTTGCTTGTATTCTGCCCTGTTCTATCATATCCTTAATTGTGTAACTAGCTAGGGTGTTCACTATTTCGATTGGACAATTGGACAATTTCAATTAGATATATGGTCCGGATATTAGCATTTTTGTATTAATGTTTGAAAAACCAAATTATAATTTTGAATTTTGAATTAGTTTTGGTTTATAAAATAAAAACCAAAGATATCAAAAAACTCATTAATAATAATTATTATTTTATTTTTGTATATATATATGTAATCGTTTATTAATTTACCAAATGGTTTTTTAAATAGAATAGAAAGTCTCATCCGATAAAAAATACTTCGATACAATTCTTCTAGAAAAAATTATATATATAATATCAGATTGTAACATAGTTTTTTTTAGTAGTTGTTTATAAAATTTGACTCAAAACTACATAAAAAAACAAATTACTCTTTTATAGAATTTGCTAATATTTTAGTTATATATATATTTTTTTTAAATATGCTGATTTTTGAAAACCATATACTAGAAACCGATTGAACCGAATTGTAATTTGGTTGGTTTGGATTGGATTAATTAAATTTAGTTTTGATTATTTGGATCTATGTTTTGATCAACCGAACTTGAATTGGATTCTTTTGATAGGATCATATGGAACCGATCAATTCAAACGAAAACTTTATGCATAACCACTGGAGCCTTAAGAAATTAAGTATGATTATTTTTCATTTGCATGTTTGACTGTTTTTAGGTACCATTTTCTACATCACAGAGACATGAAGACGAATTTTTGCCTCTTTATGCCTCTTTTTGATGTTTTCGGAAAGACCATGAATGAAATTTCTTGGGATCTTCATAGAGAAATAAGTTCAAACGAAGGTACATCGTTCTTTTAATCATTTAAGAAGTCTATGGCTGCTATATTTGACATCCAATTAGTCTATATATGGGTTCATAAAAAAAACGGGCCATAACTTGATGATATCTGAAAATTGTACTCTTTTAAAGTTTTAGTCAACATGGGCAGATCTATAGTTAAGGGAGGGTATGCACGTAATTTGTTAGTGTAGAAAAAAAAAATGAATAGGGGTATTTCAAGAAACTTTTTGTAAATAATGCATATCCACATTAAAACAAAAAAGGTTAATCACAAAAATACCAAAATATTTGTCTAATAACAAATTTACCATTTTTTATATAAAACACAAAATAACCATCGTAAAATACAAAAAAGAGTAAATTACAGTTTTGGTCCCTATGGTTTTGTCAGATTCGTACTTTCAGTCCAACCTATGAAAATTTGACAAGATGCATCCATGTGGTTTAAAGAAGTTGCATTGCACATCCTTAGTCCATTTAAATATTTTTTCGCTTACATTTTATTTTATTTATTTATATTTTTTTAATATTTAGATTTTATTTGACATTTTTTCGAATATATTGTTTAATGTTTTTTTACATTTTGTTCGTTTATATTTTTTGATGTTTTTTTGAATAGTTTTTTGACTTGTTGATTGAATATATTTTAATATTTTTTTGACGTTTTATTTGTTTATATTTTTTTAAATGTTTTTTGTAAAAAATGTAAAAAAGTTCGTTAAATGTGAATATTATTAACATAGATTAGGTATAAAATTATTTTTTTAATAGGATTAATAGATAGGCTAACCGAAATTCGAAAACGAGTTTCAAGTTATATAATGACTAATTGGAAACCAAATAACTCGAAAACGAACAAAATTTCTAAAAAAATAAATGAACTCGAAAACATTGACACGTGTGTTTGAGTTATAGGAATTCTAATTAACATTTTTCATTCAGAACAAAATGTTAAAAAAATTCTAAAACTAAAAAGTTGAACTCGAAATCATTGACACTCGTTTCGAATTCTGGTTAGCTTATACAATAACCCTAATAAAATAAATAATTATATACCTATTATATGTTAATCATATTCACATTTAACAAACTATTTTATATTTCTTATACAAAAAATATTTTTAAAAATCTTTACAAAAATATAAAAAAAACATTTAAAATATATATTCAAACAAAACATAAAAAAAAAGTAGATAAATTTATTCAGAAAAAACGTCAAAAAATGTAAAATATAAAAATATAAAAAACATTAAAAATATATATATTCGAATAAAAGTTCAAAAAATATAAATAAATAAAATAAAATGTAAGAGGGAAAATATGAAAAAATTAAACAATTTATATATATATATATATATATATATATATATATATATATATATATATATATATATATGAAAAACAAAAATATATAAATAAGGGTAAAATGGTCTTTTTAAATAGATTGAGGATGTAAAGTGCAATTTCTTTTAACAATATAGATGTATCTTGTCAAATTTTCAAAAATTAAACTGAAAGTGCGAATATGACCAAACCACAGGGACCAAAACTGTAATTTACTCTACAAAAAATAAAAGCAGTTGAATTCTTTTTTGGGAAATAACATTATTGTTTTTTGAAATATCATCATTATTATATATATATATATATATATATTAAAGTTGTGGAAGAAATGAATAGTAAAGTTGGCATACTTTGTCCAGCTTTGGCCCCTTGATTTACATATCTGGTCCTTGTACTTCTTTAATTAATTTATTCATGTCCTTTTGTTTGTGTTCCATTCAACTTCCCATTTTTTTGGCAGTGGAAGAAAGGAATAGTAAAGTTGGCATACTTTGCCCAGCTTTGACCCCTTGATTTACATATCCGGTCCCTGTACTTCTTTAATTAATTTATTCATGTCCTTTTGTTTGTGTTCCATTCAACTTCCCATTTTTTTGGCAGAATTGGTCCCTGTATTATTGTTGGAAGTTAGGAATACTAAATTTGGATGTTTTTTGACAACTTTGCTCATTATTCTTTACCCATTTTGACATTTTTGGTCCTTCCAATCAATATTTTTACACTTTTTTGGAACCTTTTAATATTTAAAGTTTGGCCACAAAACTTTAACGGTTTGACAACTTTGATCCCTTTTCTAAAAAGTTGCTAATTCCTACCCCTTTAATTCTTTAGCCATTTTCACACTTTTGGTCATTGCAGTCAAAACTTTTACATTTTTTGTCCGGGGCAAAGCCCGGACTTTTCATCCTTGCACTTTCTATGTCTGTCATATTTATCAATTCGGAAACAACATTGAAAGCTTCTGGCCCCCGCGTAGTGGGGGTAACCTTTCTAGTTTTGAATAAAAAGATATGTTTTAATTTTATGATTTTTTTTTGTTTTTTATAAAGGGACCTATATAGGAAATAATCCAAAACGTAAACGTAAATCCATTTCATGCTTTGATAGTTATTATGTGTTATATATGAAAAATACGATCATATTGTATTTTTGTACGGTTTATTAGTAGTGCAAATCGAGTCATCGTGTTGTATTTTTGCCTAACACGAACACGACACGACATGATGTCGTTTTTTTAACTAACACGAAAACGAACCAATTAAAAAACGACAAACACGACACAACATGACAAGATAACATAAAATAACAATTAGTTTATTTAATTAATATTTAATCATACATAACACAAAAACACGACAAACACGAAAACACGACAAATAAATGTTAAATCGTGTCAGCTTTTTGTCGAATTTTAAACACGAAGACGACACGACACAACATCGTGTTTTTTAAACTTGACACGAACACGACTCGAACGAGAATTCAAATTTCAGTTTCGTCCCTATTTAATTTCGTGTCGTGTATTTTTGTCGTGTTGTATTATCAATTGTCACCCCTACCTATTAGTATTTGGTATTTGTCATTAATCCCTCAAAACCATTTTTTGTTTAGTCTTGGTCATAAAGGAGCCACATCACCAACTCCTTAAAAATCTTGAAAATTTATCAATTTTTTTCTCAAAAGTCAAACTGTAGCCCTACCCCTAACACTTATCCATCTAATTATCTATATTGGGTCGTGCTCCTAGAAGTAGGGTCGGGTCAAGATCCATTCGGGTCACCAAACAATTAAGTCACATTAAACGTCATAATCAATGCGCAAACTACGGTCCCTAAAAATACATTTGAAGGTCGAGAGTACTCAATCGAGATTACACATGAATTTAATTCCTTAATACATGTATGTTTCTCTTATATTCTGTAGGCAAGAAGGCAAACGCACCAGACTTTGTGTTTCTTGCACATGTGGTTGATGTCATGTCGTCAATGCATGTTCCATTTGTTTTTAGATCGTGCAGCTCATTGCCATACGCGACAAATATTATCTTCTTCCTGCATTGGCCAGTAGCTTTCATGGTGATGTTGATCATGTGGGCTAAATCAAAAACTTTCTTGCTCAGTTTCTGCCATCTTAGAGGAAGATTACTTCAGAGTTGGGTCGTGCCAAGATTTGGGTTCATGGTACTATGCAACTTCTTTCCATATATAGAGTACAAATTTATGAACTGGCATAAACTAAGCTAGAATTGTGTTCGTTTAATTGTTCTAGTAAAAGATTGAACTAAAACTGGATTATATATGTTGATACATAGTTGTTTTATGATTGCAGTATTTTTTACCCTCTGCAAAAGATGGCATAAATAGGCAAATAGAAGAAGCTATATTGAAGGCCGATAGGATTGGTGTCAAGGTCCTTAGCCTCGCTGCCTTGAACAAGGTTAGTTGAAATGTCTTTAATCATATAATGATACCGGAAGAAGCATGCATGTTACATGTTTTCTATCAAATGATAAGAACAAAACACGTTTTTGAGAGGAAAATGACATATTTTTGTGTTATATATGTGTTGATTTTAATGGACAAGGACAAATATTGATATAATAAATTAACGAGGCTTTCCACAAGTCCTAAACATTATTTACGAAGAAAACACTTTATCCAACATCCATTAATTAACAGAAACAAAAGTGTTTTGAGCGAATTTGTTGTGGTGTTACAGAATGAAGCTTTGAACGGAGGTGGGAAACTTTTTGTCATGAAACATCCGGATCTTAAAGTCCGAGTAGTCCATGGAAACACTTTGACAGCAGCTGTTATTTTGAACGAGATTCCTCAAGATGTTGAAGAGGTGTTCTTAACAGGAGCTACTTCAAAGCTTGGAAGGGCCATCGCCATTTACTTAGCTCGTCGTAAAGTTAGAGTCTTGGTACGTACAATTTTTTTTTTTTTTTTGTAAAAACAAATCTTTTAATTTTTTTTTTCATTACTTTAATTTCATTCGTTGCGCAGATGCTTACTCAATCCACTGAAAGATTTATAAGCATTCGGAAAGAAATTCCACTGGATAACCGAAACCTTTTGATTCAAGTGACAAAGTATCAAGCAGCTAAACAGTGCAAGGTTAGATTGTGATATCTATATATTTGTTGATAGTCGAGTAATGGGTAAAAAGGAAATTTTACTAATGTAATGTAATGATTTTCGTGAATTAAACTAGACTTGGATTCTGGGAAAATGGACCACTCCAAGTGAGCAAAACTGGGCACCACCAGGAACACATTTCCATCAGTTTGTGGTTCCACCTGTATTTGAATTCCGAAGAGATTGCACGTATAGTAAGCTTGCAGCCATGAAGCTTCCTGTTGATGTTGAAGGCCTAGGCGTCTGCGAGGTAATGTAAAAAGCTAGACAAATCTAGCCTAATATATATACCACATCTGCTGCTACCCTTAATTGCTGCATATAAATGTTAATTTTTTAGTTTAAGATTGACATTTGTATTCTCTTTTCTGCACATTGTTTGAACAGTATACGATGGAAAGAGGTGTGGTTCATGCTTGTCATGCGGGTGGGATCGTTCATCTTCTTGAAGGTTGGACACACCATGAAGTTGGTGCAATTGAAGTAGACCGGATTGATTTGGTCTGGGAAGCTTCTTTAAGACATGGTTTTAAGCCCGTATGAAGGTCTCCTAGAAAACCACCCATTTGTTTCTTACAACTCAATAATCGGTGATTCAAAACCTCAAAAAAATGTGCATCATTAAGTCATATATATCGGTGAACAAGTGTTGATCGATGATTCATGCAATCTTGTAAAGGCTTTGACAAAATGAATCATGATCAAGTGTAATTTACAATAAGATATTACCATTTGTAAAGCAAATTATACGTGTTAAATATAGTTTTTTTTATATTCTTTGTATAATTGGGACCCCTTTGTAACCTTATTATATACTCCATCCGTCCCAAAATTATTGTCCACAAACAAAAAACAAACAGATTAAAGAAACAATAATTAACACTAACTTTATACAATAAAATTACAGTTTTATCCTTACTTTGCATTTAATGTTCCATTAAATGCTTAGTTGGTTAAGTAAAAATGAGGGGGTATTTTGGTAAAAATATTATATCATTTTTTAAAGTGAACTATTATTTTGGGACAAACCAAAAAGGAAAGATGGACTATAATTTTGAGATGGAGGGAGTATATATATATATATATATATATATATATATATATATATATATATATAAAGAGGGTTTAATTAAGAAAAAAAATGTTCAGAATGAGGGAATCATTCTCAGCCACACGTTTATTTTGCCGCAAAATACTTAGGCGTACCGGCGGAATGGGTAACGGATACACATGTCTTTTTCCAACCAAACATGTTTCCTTAAAGTATGCTAATCATTACCTGAAAATAAACAAAAAACATATTTTTTTTTGTTTTTTTTTTTATTTTTAGAATGCTATTTTTATCGAAAATTTATTTTAAATATATCAAAATTCATAATTTTTTATTCTCTATAAATAGACATCCATATTGATATAGTTTTAAGATAAAATAAAAAAATTGTTTTTTTTAGAGTTTCAGCTATCGTTATTCATAAGTGAATAAAAACGCATCAGATTTTTATTACAGTACATTCGTTATTCACTTATGAATAAAACGTATATTTAACCTTTTTACGGTTTAAGTATCGTTTATATATGAATATAACACGTTATAAAGTTTTCTTACCTAAAATATATTTTTTTACATCATCTTTCGTCACGTGTTATATTTATATATGAATAAAACGTGTATTGATTGTCGTCATATGTTATATTAATATATTAATAAAATATTTATAAGATTTTTGTTACAGTTCATTTGTTATTCATATATAAATAAGTAGTATGTTAAAAAAGATGAAGTGTTTTGAAAATTTGAACTACTTATTCATATAGGAATAACAAATGAACCGTAACAAAATTATGATAAATGTGTTCTTCGTATATAAATATAACTTGTGAGTAAGTCAATACACGTATTATTCATATATGAATGTAAAATGTGATGAGAGTTGATGTAAGTTGTAAAGAGTTTATTATATGTTATATTTATATATGATTGATATTTAATCTCTAAAAAAATTAATCATATTTTTTATTCATAAGTGTATAACGAATGTGATGTACTAAAAATCTGATGTATTTTTATTCACTTATTAATAGCGATAGCTAAAAATATAAAAAAAATTATTTTATCTTAAAACAATATCAATATGGATGTCTATTTGTAGAGAATAAAAAATCATGAATTTTGGTATATTTAAAATCATTTTTCGATAAGAATAGTTTCTTAAAAAATAAAAAAACGAAAAAAACTATGTTTTTGTATATATATTAAGGTAATGATTAACATAGTTTAAGGAAACATGTTTTGTTGGAAAACACATGTGTATTCCTTTCCCGTTTCTGCTGGTACGGCGGAGACTTTTTCGGCAAAAATAAATGAGTGGCAGAGAATGATTCTCTCATTCTCAACTTTTTCTATTTTCTCAATTGAATTTACCTATATATATATATATATATATATATATATATATATATATATATATATATATATATATATAATAGTTCAAATAAAAACTGTAACTAGTGTGAAAACGTAAAAACACTACTTTTATGTTATTATTCTGCAATGATTTTTGTATGTACAACTTTATGTCATTATTCGGCAATGAATAAATGAATACTCAACAAGTTAAAACTAAAATTAAAATTTTACTATAAAAACGCACATACATAAAAATATAATAAAATAATAATATTCTAATGAATATATGAATAATCAAACGTTAATATTCATATTAGAATTACTTTAACAATACATATATACAACATTCATTGCAGAATAATAACATAAACATAATGTTTTTACGTTTTCATACTATTTACTGTTTTTATTTGAACTTAACTCTCTCTCTCTCTGTATATATATATATATATATATATATATATATATATATATATATATATATATATATATATATATATATATATAATTCATAAATGGTCCCTGTGGTATCCCGAAATCCGAAGTTTAGTCCTTTAAGTTTAAAAAACACTCACATATGGTCCTCGTGGTTTCAAAACTTTTGATGTTTGGTTCTTATTGCTAACTCCGTCATCTTTTGTCCGTTAACTGAAGGGCATTTTCGTCATTTCACTACCACAGGGACCATTTATGAAGTTTTGCCTTATTTTAAAAAAATAAAAAAATAAAAAATAATTATTTAATATAAAAGGGTCCTCTCTCTCTCTCTCTCTCTCTCCCTCCAAAACCTCCGCCTCCCCAACTGTAAAAAAAATCCATCATACATATTCTTGGTTATGATTGTGTATGTGTGTGTCTTTGACTGGAAACCACAATACACCCTTGAGAAAGTTTAACACCTCTTCTAATCTCTTAATGCTCAATCCACTGATAATTGGCCGTTTAGGTATCTATCGTAGATGGCTCCACCGAGTTCTTCGATTATTAACCTCTCTGATGGGCAATTCGGTTTATGGTCTTTTGAGAGTTCAATCGCTCTTCCTCGTTTCCCTAACACTTCCCTACAATCCACGGTGTTTGCAACTACCATCATTCCGTGTTTCGATTTCAACGTTTTAGAGATGGAGGAGTGTGGTGGTGGTGATTACATGTAAAGAGATTAACATTTCCCCTTCTTGCAGCTCACTAAATCTTGATAATCACCACTGAATCTTTGATAATAACCTGATCCCATTTTCGAAATCACCCAATTGGATATTTCCCCTACCTCAAACTCCATTTACTTTACTTTGACTCTTGTTTTTGGTAGGTTTCTAGCAGTTGAAGATATGAATCTCATGAATTACTTTTTTTTATTAGTTGGAGATTTCTTTATTGTAATCATTTTAGATTATAGAATATTCTATGTTTTTACTTGTTACTTGTTGCTCCATGTGACTATTTGTACCGATTTCTTGATCTGATTCTAATTTTGATTAATTGGATATTTCCTTTCTAAATTGCTGGTATGCTTAGATCTACTTTTTCTTTGATTTCAAGATTTTCGGATTTAGAGTGAAAGATGAAGCTCACGAGAGCCAACCATCACCACTAGAGGTTGAATTCGCAGCCAATAATAAACTCGAATCATAAAATTTAGAATCATTATTGATCGCTATGATCTCATCTCATAATAAAAAATTTCAAGAACAAAAACACCCATTGCTCATAAACATAAGAACATAGCAGAGTAGTACTTAAATGTGTTTATCTGGAACATCAGATTAGGATCTAGTAGCATAACCATATACATACAGAAAGAGAAAGAAAGAATATACCTTAGAGAGAGAGAGGGGAGGGGGAAAAAACCTTTTATATTAAATAATTATTTATTATTTTTTAAATAAGGCAAAACTTCATAAATGGTCCATGTGTAAATGAAATGACGAAAATGCCCTGCAATTAACAGACAAAGATGACGGAGTTAGCGATAAGGACCAAACATCAAAAGTTTTGAAACCATAGGGACCATCTGTGAGATTTTTTAAACTTATGACTAAACTTCAGATTTCGGGATACCACAGGGACCATTTATGAATTTCTCTCTCTCTCTCTCTCTCTCTCTCTCTCTCTCTCTCTCTCTCTTTATATATATATATATATATATATATATATATATATATATATATATATAGAGAGAGAGAGAGAGAGAGCTAGGTTCAAATGTTTTAACTAAGTATTGTGTTATTGTATGAATAAGTGTAGGCCAATCATTTCAAAAGGGTAAATATGTAATCTTACCTTTAATTAATTATGGTAAATATATAAATCAATTAATATCCCTTTAATTTAGGAATATCAGTCTTAAAACCCAATTTCATACAATAATAAATCAAAATAAAATACACCTAACCCTTTTTCTCTCTCATGTTCTTCATTTCTTCTTCAAATCTCTCATTTCCTTCAAATCTTTCATCCTCGAGACCAATGAGATCTATTAGTTTTCCATCGGCACCGATGTTCAGAAAATTTCCACTTTCCGAAGACGCTGACCATCCGACGAGCATGGCAGCGAACAGATATGGCGAGATATCTAGGGTTTGTAGAGGTGGCCACGACGAAGGGGTCCAGGTTCGAACGACGCAAGGGTTTTAGGAACGTCCCTCTCTCTCAGTTCATCGCCCTTAAGCATCCTCTTCGTCAAGTTATAGATTTGAAAACCGACGACGACACTGATCTGGATTTTGTTCAAAGATGAAGGAAGGCAGAAATAGGGTTTTTGTCGGTGACGACGACTGATGTAGGATCCATCTTCCATAATTGGATTTCTTGCTTCAGGCTTGTGTTAGAGATCGTCGCTTGTTGGAAAACCTAGTCGACGACATGCTACTTCTTTCACCATCGATTGTGCCTCCAACACTGCACTACTGTTGTTGCATCCATCACAGGAAAGAATCGACACAAGAAAGAATCGACACTAGCAATATTCATTTTGGGTAATTTTCTTTATTCAATGAAATGGTATTTTGATTTAATCGATTATTTGTACTTCATTTTGGGTAATCAACTTTGTGAACTCTATTTCTGAAACCGCTTATTACAATCTGTTTGAACCGATTTCTTTGCAAATTATTTGAATTGATTCTGATTTTGCAATAAAGTGTTTTTTTTCTTTTTTGACTTTGATTTCTTTGCATTTTTGCAGCAATAACCCTATATCAAAACGCTTTCATATATTCGTTTTCATGCCTTTATCTATGAACAGATGACACCGTCTTCTTGGTTTATTTCTAAAACCACTATTCGCTATCGTAATTTCTTCTTTATTAAGTTAGAAGTTGTATTTTCCCTTTTCTTGATTACAAGCCACATGTACGTGGATCTATTTCTTCCTTTATTTAATTTGTAGTTATAAATCATATCTCCATATGACTGGCAACAGTGGTGAAGTTAATATGTTAAACGTAGTGGTTGGGTTGGGTAGGAGTGTTTTTTCGTTAATAGTATTCTATCAGAAAAGATTGTTTTTTATGATAATCATGAACATATTCTGTTAGAATTTCCCGAATTAATATAATTATTGGTAAATGAATTTCAATTCTATCATAATGGAATCACGAATTCCAATTATGTTGGAATGGAATATGGATATTTTCTCACTAATTTATTCATTGGATTTGTTTCTACAGAAATTGATGCTTCAAGAACGGACCACGAAATTTGAACGACGCCTCTTAGCAACATTATTCTTTTAGAATGTTTTAGTGTCTTTGTTAGATTTTGATGTTTTTTTTCCAGATTTGAAAGTTTTTTTACTTTTATTCTTTAACAATAAATGTAATTCTTAACAATTGGTACATGTATTCTATAAGAATTAATGTAATTTTTGTTTTAATTCTTCAATTGATGGTTCGAGAATTTTGTTACTCTACAAGAAAATTTTTAACTTCATGATCAAGAAATATGTTCAAGAATATTTTTATTATTTTATGGTTCAAGAATATTTTTATTTTTGAACATACTCAAACATATTCTGTCAGAATGTCCGAATTAAAAACCTTATAATTCGTAAAATCGGATTTTTAAAATTAATACTATGATCCCTTAAAATATGCAAATTTCCTTTATTAAATCTATGTTAATTGACTAAAATACCCTTCTAGTTAAATTAGATGGTATTTTTCAATTATATTTAATTCAATAATATGTATTAATCACTTTCTTAAAATAAGTAAAATGATTGGCCCACATTTATGCATACAATAACATAATAATTACTTTGAATAGAATAACCTAAGCCTATATATATATATATATATATATATATATATATATATATATATATATATATATATATATATATATATATATATATATATATATATATATATATATATATAGAGAGAGAGAGAGAGAGAGAGAAAGAGAGAAAGAAAGAGACCTTGCAATCGAGTGGGTTTGAAGCGAATCGACCTTTATCCAAACCCTTTTAACAAATTTCAAAATCCGATCCAAGCCCACTCTGTAAATCGTACGGTTTTGAATAATTAAATTCATACCCTTATCCACCGAATCAACAGATATCTAAACCCGCCCCGTTACCCATATGTTTTTTGAATAATCAAACACATTTGACTTTATTATTAAAATAACATTTCTTGAATAAAAAATGTATACCATAGCTTAATACCATCTAACATCCCAGTCTGAACGAATTGTGTGTGCACTACAATCATCCCGAGCTCTTCTCTTTGCTACCGGAAGTACCTGAAACCAAAACTGAAAACTGTAAGCACGAAGCTTAGTGAGTCTCCCCAAACTACCTCATACCATACACATCACATGTAACATGCAACTAGGAGATACGGGCCCTCGCCCACACTCGGCTAACTATGAGATATGGGCCTCGCCCACACTCTGCTAACTAAAAGATACGGGCCTCGCCCACACACAGCTGGCTAGGAGGTACGAGCCTTGCCCACGCTTCGCTATTCGGGAGATACGGGCCCCCGCCCACACCCCGCTAACTAAACATACATACAAGTATCACACAGACAACAAGTATAACTATAATCTACCAGTTCAATAACATACTTAGATATTACTAAGATACGGGCCCAGCCCACACTTAGCTACTATCATAAACAAGTCTAAGATATGGGCCCGAACCACACTTAGCTACTCTACACGGGTCGACATTGGTGCCTTAGACCCGTTCCTACTAAAGGAAACTCACCTCTCAAGCTGGCTGATGAAATCTCATGTGAGGAATCTCCGACCGCTGCTCCAACGGCTCCCGGGATATCATTCACATAAATCACTTAGTTAAAAACCGAGTTGACCTATCAAATCGCCGAGTTATAACTCAAAAATCATGAAATCGCGATCCAACTCGTCAAGTCATCCCCCTGACTCGTCGAGTTCCCTGGCTGCTCATAATCGCGATTTGGCAAATCAACTCGTTGAGTCCCTTCCTCAACTCGTCGAGTTCTACCTTAAACTGAACCGGGAAAACACAACTCAACTCGTCGAGTTCCTCTGTCTGTTTAGACCATCTTAACGGATTAAGCCTCTACTCTCAAATCCAAATTCCATAATTCATCTACACACTGGAAATGCCCTTTTAAGGGTAAAGTTTCCAACTTTACCCGCTAATAATCCTACATAGTAGGTTTAACTAAAACCCTAGTTCATTAGGACATAGACCTTTGTCCAAAATCCTTATTACTCCAACCCAAAGCATGAAAACCGAGATCCAAGTCCTAGACACCAAATGAACACGTAAAGTTCCAGACTTTACTTCCACGCATGGTCTTTTGAGGCTTAAAAGGCCATAATAACATCATTAAGCTTGCATGGGGCTTCCATGGTCATAAATTTTGCACCTTTTGTTGGATTAATGTCTAAGTCCATAACTATAATTGGTAAGACTTGACCCGACCCGGCATGGTCCATTTGGGTTGCATGGCATCGGGACAATTGGATAGACAAGATGAGAAAAAAAAAGGATACTAGTGATTTATATTAATATATTATAAGTTCTAATATATTAATATATAATCATATTATTTAATTAGTATTGATCAAGAATTAATTTATAATTAATTAAGTGATTAAAAGGAACTAATTAAATATGGACTCTTAGATATATATGTGTGATGGGCCAAGTTCATTTAGGTTGGGCTAAGCTTTCATGGATAGTCCATGGAGTGTTGAACCCATGGATCATATGAAATGAAGGGTCATGGGTTTAACCCTAATCTCCACACTATATAAAGATGTCCTTGGTTGGTGAAATTGGCACTACTGTGTGTACACAAAAGGGCAAGGCCGATTTCACTAGAGAGAACCAAATTATCCTTATTCTCAAGGTTATTCCAAGTGTTCATGGTGTTGTGTGAACCATTTGAGGTGTCACACTTGGGGCACTAGGCACTCAAGCTTCATGAAGACAAGTTACATCAAAAAAAAGGTATGTATTCTATCTATTTTATTACCCAAGTATATGATATTTGTATGCTAGTATAGGGTAATATCTTGGAAACTTCATATTTGCATGTATAATAGAGAAAACATAGATCTAAGGTATTTAGGGTTGTATGTGCACCATAGGATGTTGTAGTATACTAAAACCCAACAGTGGTATCAGAGCCTGGTTGTTTTCTGTTATATTGATGTAAATGTTTTATTTTCAAAGTTGAAAAAAAAAGAAAAAAAACATGACGTTTGTCAAATTTTAAGATAATTACTTGTTTTTGTGAAAAACTAATTATTTGTAAAATTTGAATCATTTGCTATATGAGTTGAATTAGGTCAAATTTAGTAAAAGATAAAATGATATGATTATTTTATTAGTTTTAAAAGTTTGATCTAAAGAGTTTTTTGAAACCTCCATAAGTTATGGATATGAAAAGGTTTTTAAAAAAATTGATTCAAAGTTTTTTATGGAGTTACAAAACTTGGTCTTAATGTTTTAAAGAATTCCATAACTTGTTCTTAAGTTATGGAACATGAAAAGTTTTTTTGTGTTACCTTGTTTTATGAGTTAATTTAGATTAATGAAAAAAATTGTGTGTTAGTTGTTTTCAATCCAAATTGATCTAGAAATAGTTCATAAAATGTGTTTTTGTAACTTGTCCTCAAGTTATATGAAAAGTCACATTTATGAATCTTAAACCTCATAAAAATTATCATAGGTTACAAAATGAAGAGTTTTGCCCTCATTAAATGGTTTTATGACTCCATAACTTGTCATCAAGTTGTGGAGGTTCAAGAGTCTTCATTAAATAAAATGTTTAACTTTAATTAAACTCATAAGTTATGAAAATCCAAGAGTTTTGAATAGTTTCAAAACGTGCCCTCAAGTTTTGGAATTTGTAAAGTTTTCCCCATGAATACTTTAATTCCAAGTTAGCCCTTAGAATTTTAATAGTTAAAATTCAACCCTTATACTTTATAGTATTATAAGTTAATAATAAATATATGTATAAGAGCAAGTCAGTCTTACCGTTAGTAGGCCTCATTCACGAAGCCGGTCTATAAGGGGGGTATAAGGTTACTGCCTATAAAATGGCAGTTTAATGGGTGTCTACTCTCACCCACCGCTTCCTTGACTGGTGGAGGGTCGTTAGCCGAACGGGTAGGACAAGGACTATAATTCTCCCTTCATTAAAAGTACTAATGATAAATACTAAGTAACTAAATTTTTTATAAATTCCCAATCTTAGTTATATAGAAAAATGTGAATTTGGTGCTAACCCATGAAATTACACTTTGCACTTTGTTTAAACCGTTAGTGGAGCGTGTGTGGTTAACCGGCACACTAACCTGGATTTAACAATAGGCAAAGGGTAACTTAATGTTTATCATAGTATCGGTGGAGCGCGTGTGGTTAACCGGCACATCGATTAATGGGTAAATTATTAAGGATACCAAGTATATTTGCATGGTTATTCACACCTTGTTTTGTGATCCTCGGCATCCCAGTCACAAAACCTGAAGGGCACACTCGAGATTGAAACATGTCATTGAAAAGTTCAATGAATCTCAAAAGATCTAGGAGTTTCAAATCCAATTAAAAGCCTAATAAATTATTTCGTTTTTCATGGTGGAAATTGGTGAATCGTCATTCACCTACCTTCAAATATTTTATAGCCTGGATTACGGCATCCCTCTTCCAAGTTATAAAATAGTGTGTTGGGTCCTAGCCTTAATATTTCATATTGGGTGTTATATTAAGGACTTTGAATCAACTATCTTGAATATCTCCCAAAAGATGTCTAGCTCAGACATCTATGATCTTCCCAAATCTCTTGGAACTTTACTTCCTCCACCTCCTCCAATTATTCTCCCTAACCCACAAGTTCAAGGTCACTCAAACCCTATTGGCAAGGCAAGGTCTAGATGTGATCACATCTTGGAGATGAAGTCACATATTGACAAGCCGGGAGAGTTGGGTGTCAAAGTCTTGAGAAAGTTGGTGGTTCAATCACTTTCTAAGTCACATATTGAGTTCCTTTGGGACTCCTATGAAACAGACTATGACAAGACCCTTAATGATCTTATCTATTTGCTTAGTACTGCTGAATCAGCAATGATTTGGAAGGCTAGTAAAGCAAATCTGATTAGTAGATCAACTTCCCAAAACCTTCAATGGACATTGACAATGGTAACATTGGATACCCAGAAAAAGCATTCTTTTCCCAATGGAAAGGGATTGGCCATAGTCAACCCGGTTGACCAAATGGTAAAGAGAAAGGCTAAGTCTGAGATACTCCCATTACCAAAGAGTCCATATGTTTATCTTGCCAAAGGAAGGGGTATTGATTGTGAAGCTGCCTATTTACCTGAAAGATCATAAGGTTGATCAAGTCAAGAAGTTTGACTCTTCTTCATGTAAAAGTCCACTATCTAACTCTGTTAAGTTTCTATTATGAGATTCTCATTACATGATGTGACTGGGTCACATGTTGATGCTTTAAGAATCAAAGAAAAGTGAAGAAACTTAAAGGAAGTACATGTTGATTCTGATCACGAAGATGGATTTCGATCACATGGTTTGGTGATCAGAATTTTTGAAGCTGTTACTTAGGAGTTATAATATATTGCTTAGGAATAGATAACAACAAGTTTTTCATATGCATTTGCACTGTAAGGATAAGTTTTTTCCGCAAAGTTTTGAAATAAAATAAAAGGTTTTAATTTTATATTTATTTTAAATATCCCTACAAGTGGCATTTGTGAAAAATCATTGTTTATATGATTCCATTGATAGCAATATTAAGGAAAAAAAATGGACTTGATTCTTTCATTTGTGGTAGTGTCTAAATTTACCAAATAAGGAAAGATTCTCATCACCCAAGTTTCAGTTGGATAGAAACTTGGAATCATGCAAGTTGTATAGTATGATAAACGAGAATTTTCATCTTTGGAAAATTAAGACTAATTCCCTGTTCACATGTATATGTGAGTCAAGTGAAGGACTAAAGGGATCGAGTATACATTCTTGTGCACTGGTCATGTCCACCACAAAGCTCGTTAAGACTATTCGTCATGATTTACTAAAGCTTAGTAAATATGGTTATACTTACAAGTTTAAGTATAATTCTGAAACATTGGAAAAGTCTCAATGTATGGCAGAACGAATGGGAAGAATCAACTTAGGCAGAAAGATAAAAGTTTCTCAAATCTGAAAAGATGGGAGAGTACTTTAGTATCATGTTTTGTGATCATCTTAATGATTAAAGAACCACATCACAACTGGTCTTCTAAGGACATCTTAGTGCATTCTTATGACTAAGAAGAGGAGTCATGAATTGTTGAAATAGTTAAATCAAGAAGATGATTCATACTTCGTTCCAAAATAAGTCTTAGAGTCATACTCCAAGACTGTAAGTTGAGTGACATATCTTAAAGAAAGGTTTAAAACACTTGTCAAATGTAAGAGTAAAAGTGTCCTACTCTTGTACATTTGAAATTGGTAAGTTGTGATGTTTTGGATAAAACAAAAACCAACTTAGGCCAATTGTGTGAAGTGTTTGTCTTGATTAGAATCCACACTATCTCTTGAATATTTGACAAGAAAGTCTTATAGGTCAAGAAGACAGTGGGAGTATAAAAGATCATGAAATAGTTTCAAGAACTAATCAAGAATAAAACCTGTATTTCATCACTAGCACACGACTAGAGGTTTATAACCTATCATGTTGACATTTCTGTGCCCATTCCAGTTAAAGTTGGCTTTGCATATGAGTTCTGAGAGTTCTCAGTTGGTTGCATAACAACTTGGAAGCAATGGCAGGCCCTTGAGCTGCCAGGTGGTAAGAAATTAAGATTGAGTTCAGTCCATATGTGTTTGGATTTGTCATTATCCTTGTCTTGTGACTATGGTTTTGACGATTCACATGGATAAGAACACATACACCATAAAATCTAAGGGTCATAAGGTTTCTCTCCGATTCATGAAAATGACGGTGAGGAAACACTTCCACCAAGTAGATTTGAAGCAGATGGCAAAAGGTCTAAACAATTGAGACTATGATTACGACATCCCTTTTCATAGTTCTGAAATTGTTTAGACACACATGCATTCTATCTAAGGAAAGGTGTATGATTTTGATAAAGTCTTATCAAGGCAATCTCGTATCAGAAATCTGAACTTTGGTAAGAAAGTCAATAAAGTATTGATTTCTAGAAGTCCAGCTGATTTCTGAGTACATGTCAAAGCTAGTGGAAGCATAAGTGTTATGCTAATAATCATCATGTTAGTGGGAGCATGATAATTATGATAAAGGTTTCAAGTTAGCAATGTTAATTAAAGAAAACAAAAGTTTCAATTTGTGGAGTTGCAGGGGTTGAAAAGTTGTTTTTGCTATAAATAAGGGAGAGGAAATTATACTTCATTTCAATTCTAAAAGCTTAGATTGAGGTTTTAATCATCTTTAGTCAAGGATATATATGAATTTTGTGTTGGAATGACTCAACATAAGGAAATTCTATATATGGGTCTATTATTTGCGTTCTAAAATTAGATTATGATTACGGCATCCCTTTTCATAATCTGAATTATGAGAACTTGGCAAATAGAAATATTGTAGCAAAAGGATTGGTCTAGTATCATGTCTTTATGTCAGACATCATGAATCGTGTCCCATATGCTTCGGATATAGGATCGATTGCATGTGCTATAATATTCATTCTTTCTAAAATTTTCCAAATGCCTGAGGCATTAAGAAGGGAAAAGGTCTAGAATTGGATATGACTAAAATGATTAAGCAATTGTCGAGGACAATCTGAGGTTTACCAAAGATTGGTTGCTCAGGGACAGTTGGAAGTATAGTGCTAATTTTGGAAGGACCATATTGACATATTCTGAAAAGAGGCATCTCTTATTCAGAAGTGATAGTCAAAATGAGAATATGGAGTTGTCTCCATAGGTGGAAGTTATCTGTGTAAGATTAGAAAACTTAATGCAAGAAGGATATTCAAAGCAATGTTTTTGGAATTAGTTTCCATGGAGTTGATCTTCATTGGAATGCCCTGTAATGACCGTTGACAAGTCTTTATAACCTTGTACATATTCATTACAAGAGGGTCAGTGCAAACAAGTTTAAAATCTAAACAAATTTCAGTAAATGATAAGAATTTGGAATTCTTACATTCTTCGATAAGGAGTTGGGAGTGTGAAATTAGAATCATTGAAATTATGTTCAATTGGTTTATTTCACAAAGTAAGGATCATAGAAAAACATAGAGTGCATACTTGGTGTATGGCAAAGCTATTGTTTTGAAAAACATAGTGTACTTGCTTGGAGCATGGGACAACTAGTGTTTTTAATTCAAGTATAAAGTTGATGAAACCGAAACAATGAATAATGAGTAATCAGTATGGTGATAAATAAAAGTGTCTTATTTATATTCATAGGTTTTGATACCATATTAGATTCAATTATTCTTGTGTTTCATTTTGCATGTTTTGACTTCCAGAATAAACTAGGTCATTCTTCCTGAATGACTAAGTTATTCAAACTATCCACAGTCGGTCATATGTTGGAAGTAGATATGAATCAAGACTGTCATGGGTTGGCTTGTAGAGGTCTAAGATGTTGGACAAAGTGGTGCTACAACACTCATGAGTGCTCATAAGTTCTGAGTATTGGATTCAACCCACGCTCATTTGAATCACTTCATGGATTTTATCACGAGTGATCATGAGACGATAATATCTTATATTCTTCAAACCTAGAGATATGAGTTGTTACTATGAGTTGGTTATACATTGATTGCATGAAAACGCATTGGTAACTCGATGTTATAAAACGTGCCTTTGTGTATGATTCAACAAGTAGTAGAACAAGCCATATGAGTCGAAGTTTATCCATTCCTTTTACCTTCGGGATAAAAGCGATATCTGTGGGCCCCTCGATGATTTACCGATGACACATGTGAGTGCTTGGCCAAGCCAGGACTGATTTGATTTGTTCAATCAGTCAGTCATCATAAATCGAAAATCGGGAAACAACAAATGGACAGAGAGAATGATTATAATCCATGTCTCAGTCCATATGATATCTAGAATGGAGGAATATATGATCCCTTATCTAATGGACAAGTCATTGACAAAGGTCAGAGTTCATCGGCAAGGTCAGAGTTCGACAGAAGCTTTTGAGAGCTACGATTGCTAGTCAGGGTTTGAAGTCATACTCAATAATAGTTTTAGACTTATCCAAGTGGGAGACTGTTGGATTAATGTCTAAGTCCATAACTATAATTAGTAAGACTTGACCCGACCCGGCATGGTCCATTTGGGTTGCATGGCATCGGGACAATTGGATAGACAAGATGAGAAAAAAAAAGGATACTAGTGATTTATATTAATATATTATAAGTTCTAATATATTAATATATAATCATATTATTTAATTAGTATTGATCAAGAATTAATTTATAATTAATTAAGTGATTAAAAGGAACTAATTAAATATGGACTCTTAGATATATATGTGTGATGGGCCAAGTTCATTTAGGTTGGGCTAAGCTTTCATGGATAGTCCATGGAGTGTTGAACCCATGGATCATATGAAATGAAGGGTCATGGGTTTAACCCTAATCTCCACACTATATAAAGATGTCCTTGGTTGGTGAAATTGGCACTAGTGTGTGTACACAAAAGGGCAAGGCCGATTTCACTAGAGAGAACCAAATTATCCTTATTCTCAAGGTTATTCCAAGTGTTCATGGTGTTGTGTGAACCATTTGAGGTGTCACACTTGGGGCACTAGGCACTCAAGCTTCATGAAGACAAGTTACATCAAAAAAAAGGTATGTATTCTATCTATTTTATTACCCAAGTATATGATATTTGTATGCTAGTATAGGGTAATATCTTGGAAACTTCATATTTGCATGTATAATAGAGAAAACATAGATCCAAGGTATTTAGGGTTGTATGTGCACCATAGGATGTTGTAGTATACTAAAACCCAACACCTTTATGCCATGAAACCCCTTCTAGATCCCAGATCTGAAAGGTAAGCCACTTTGGACGTCCATATCCCAAAGATCAAGATTCTTGAACCAAAACCCTCATAAAATGGAAATAAGGAGATCTAATGAACTAATAGCCAAGCTAGAGACTTGATTACCAGAAAATGATGAGGATGGAAGGAAGTCTTTGGATCTACTATCTTCTCCTTGAACCTTCTAGCTCCTTCTTCTTCTTCAAGCTTCAAGAACACACAAAATTACTCAAGAATGGCTCACACACTCACAAAATGCTCTAGGGTTTCGTGGATTAGGGTTTAGGACTTGGAGGCTAGAAATGAGGCCAAAAGGTGGGGATTAAGATGCTTAAATAGGGTGCAAAACCCCGAAATTAGGGTTTCACTCTGGCAGACCTACTCGCCTCGGCAAGGGCTCTCGACTCGTCGAGTAGATAGCTTAAAACCCCACGTCCAAATCTTGTTCCTACTCGACGAGTCTGGGGATTCCAACTCATCGAGTAGCTCTACTAAAATGAATATATTATAAATAAATGCATACCAGAAACCAGGCGTTACAAATGACATCATAATTCTGTTGGATTAGGTGTCTAAGCCCATAACTATAATTAGTATGTATTTGACCCGATAGTAGCATGGTCCATTTCAGGTTGCCTTCACCAGAACAATTTGATAGATGGATATTTGAGAAAGAGGTTATTTGTGATTTATTAATATATTATAAGTATAATATATTAATTGAGAAATCATATTATTTAATTAGTATTGATCAAGAATTAATTTAGTGATCAAAAGAGACTAATTAAATTGATACATATGGATTGGCCTAATGATCCATGATTGATTTGTGATGTGATAAGCTTATGGGTTAGTCCATGAAGTGTTAGTCTAAATCAAGTGTTGGATCATAAGCTTAAGTGTATGAATTAGGGTTACACATGACTCTTAGAATTCTACACAATATATATATATATATATATATATATATATATATATATATATATATATATATATATGTAACTCTAAGCCTAAAATCGGCTACCACTTGCATTCCAAGAAGAAGAAACTGATTTTGAGTCTCCATAACCTCTCTCATATTCATCTAGTTGTTTATTTAGTGTTTGTGACTTGTTTGAGGCACAACACTTGGGGTGCTAAGTTCTCTTAAGGCCAAAGTTCTACTAGCTACATCAAAAGGTAATATTCTAACTTGTTTTATGATTCATATATCAAATTTTGTATGCTAGTTTAGGCTTCATGCTTTGGAAACCAATATCCCATGTATAATTAGAGAAAACTTAGATCTAAAGCATTAGGGTTGTATGTGAACCATAGGAATGTTAGAGTACATTAAACCCAACAGTGGTATCAGAGTCTAAGGTGTTTTCTATTATATTAATGCAATTGTGTAATTTTCAAAGCTGAAAAAACTGCATTTCTGCATTCAACCAGGGCCTACTCGACGAGTCCATCATGGAACCCGACGAGTTGGTTCATATGATGATGAACTCGACGAGTCCATAATGGGACTCGACGAGTTGGAACATCAGATGGCAGAATTTTCGAGTTTTTGGCTTGTTTTGGATTAGGATCATTACCACACACTATTTTGGTTCATAAAATTCGATTTTACTGATATGGTAATGTTTATCCCCATCCAATAACATAATCATTGTCAAATTTTAAGATAATTACTTGATTTTGTGAAAAAACTAATTATTTGTAAAATTTGAAATTGTATGAATAATATTAAGGTCAATTGGTAAATGATAAATTATAAGATAATGTTATTAGTTAAATTGATCTAAATGTTTCTTGAAGAGTTTCATAACTTGTCCTCAAGTTAAGAAATGTGAAAAGTCATCATTCATGAAACATTAATTTTATAAGTTATAGAATTTCAAAGGTCTTGAAGAGTTACATAATTTGTCCTCAAGTTATAGAACTTGGAAAGTCTCTTTTATGGAACATAAATTCTAAAACTCAAGAGTTTTGAAGAGTTTCAAAACTTGCCCTCAAGTTTTGGAATTTGAAAAGTCTCACTTATGAAACTTTAATTCCAAACCTTAGAATTCTAAAAGTTTAAAAATCAACCCTATACTATTATAATATTAAAGTTTAATACTTATATATATATATATATATATATATATATATATATATATGTATAAGACAAGTCAGTCTTACTTTTAGTAGGCCTCATTCACGAAGTCGGTCTATAAGGGGGGGGGGGGAATAAGGTTACTGCCTATAAAATGGTGGTTTAATGGGTGTCCACTCTCACCCACCGCTTCCTTGATTGGTGGAGGGTCATTAGCCGAACGGGTAGGATAGGACATTAATCCTCATTAATAAGTATAATGATATTATAAAGTAACTAAACTTTTATAAATTCCCAATCTTAGTTACTTTAGGAAAAATGTGAAAATGGTGCTATCCCATGGAAATTGCACTTTGCACCTTGCTAAGTCGTTAGTGCAGCGTGTGTGGTTAACCGGCACACTAATTTAGGACTAGCAAAGGTGGAAAAGGGTAGCTTGATGTTAATCATGGATCAATGGAGCATGTGTGGCAAAGGGTGAGAAACAAAAATTTTGAAAATTTTGGTCAAAATTAGTGGCGGCGGCCGGCGGCGGCAACAGACGGTGGCCGGCAGCAGAGCTAGGGTTTCCGGCGAACGAATTCTGCCAAATGTACTATAGATCGGTGTGGTTGAAAGTGTTTGGTGAAGAATGCCCCAAGAAATATGTGAATTTGATGAAAGGTGGCGGAGCTATTGATATTTTACGATTTTCCGGCAAGTTAGGGTATGGTGGTGGCGGAGCTAGCTGTTCTCGGTGAAAAAGGGTGGAGGGTGGTCGGAAGTGTGCGGGGGTGAGGCTGGATGGAAAGCGTCGGGGTAGCAGCGGACGGAGGAGGGAGAAACAGCGGGGCACGTTTTTCCGGCGACGAATGGTTAAGGAAAGAAAGGTGCTGCTGGCGGCTGTTGGTTGTGGAGGAAGGAGGCCGGTGACGGTCGGCAGGTGATGGCGAGGTTGGCAGCGCCAACCGGTGGTGGAAGAAGCGGCAACGTCATCGTCGTCGTCGGAGAAGATCGGAAGCGGCAGCTGTGTTCGTCGGGAGAAATAATAGTGAGGGAAAAGAGGGGAAGCCGACGGGGAAAAAGGATTATAAGGGTGGGTCAAGTTATCGGTGGGTATGGGTCGGAAAGTGGATCGGGTGTGGGTAAGGCATGGGCTTGGGTCGGGTGATTGTGTGGGTTACGGTTCGAGTATAGCTGATGGGTTGGTCGCGCAAGGTTTATGAAATTTTGTTCTTGGCCGCGCTAGGGGCTGCAAGGGTGGAATCAGGCAACGTGCAACAATCAGATGGCACCCCATGTGGGGATAATTTTGAGCTCGGAATTTACGCAGCTGGATCTGGGTCGCGCAACGCTTGCGCGAGCACCCGCGCAACTTTTTTTTCCGACTAACTTCAAGCTTAGAAACACCAAAATTTCAAACGGAGATTATTTTGTTATTATGCATTTATTTAATGTCTTTGCCAAGACATAGCCCCGCTTCCGTCAACCTTCGTAAATCGGAGTTTCCAATGTTACGTTATCGAATTCTCCTGTGTCAAAGCCTTCATAAAATGGTTTCAAACGGTGCCCATTCACTTTGAATATTTGATTCATTTCCAAACTCTTAATTTCAACCGCACCGTGATCAAACACTTTTATAACAATGAAAGGTCCGTGCTATCGAGATCGCAATTTTGTCGGGAATAACTTCAAGCGTGAATGATAAAGAAGAACTTTTTGACCCAGAATAAAGTGTTTTTCGGTTATGTGCTTGTCATGAAATGCCTTTTTCTTCTCTTTGCACCTTTTAAACCTTTTAACTATCTTCTTCTTGACCACTTCCATAATTGGAGGAATCAATCTTCTTTGAGACTCTCTCCTGTGCTTGCAATAATCTTCTATAAGAATCTTGTGTGTGCATACATTAGGGCTTATCCCATTTATTTGATCAATCAAATCAACTCGATACAATGGAGAAATGTTGCTAGGGTACCTCATTGCTTCAAAGATGTTGAAGTGAATGGTTTCTCCATCAAACTCCATAGTAATCTTTCCTTTATGGACATCAATGATTGTGTGATCAGTATTCATGAAAGGTCTTCCAAGGAGGATCATAGATGATTTGGAAGGAGTCTTCTCTTCAAGATCAATGACATAAAAATCCGCGGGAAAAACAAGTTGATTAACTTGTACTAACACATCCTCCAACACTCCTATTGAAGACACACTTGACTTGTCCGCTAATTGAATGATTACTCCCATTTCTTCCAAAGGTCCAACATTAAGAGATTGAAAAATTGAATATGGCATCACGTTGATCGACTCTCCAAGATCTAACATGGCACTTTCGACATGAAAATCACCAATGGTGCAAAGGATAGCAGATATTCCCGGATCCTTGCATTTGGGAGGTAACTTCTTTTGGATAACTACAAACACGTTTGCATTGACTTGAATCTTTTCATTTGCCTTGAATTTCCTCTTCTTGGTGCACAAATCCTTGAGAAATTTTGCATAACTTGGAATTTGCTTTATAGCATTCAATAGTGGAATGTTGATTTGGACCTTGCGGAAAGTTTCAAATAATTCATTTTCTTCCTCTTTTTTCTTTGAAGCGGCTAACTGGGAAGGGAAGGGTGGTGGTATGACCAATGGCTTGATGGTCTTTTTGGAAGATTCGGGTTGTTCAATATTTGTCACAACCGGTTCCTTTGGAGGAACTACCACCCTTGAAGTTTCAACAACAATAACCTCATCATCTTCTTCTCTTGAAAATATTTGTGGGTTTCTTTCTTCAAGTGTTTTCCCACTTTTCAAGGTTATGGCACTCATATTCGGATTCTTTTCGGTTTGAGAAGGAAGTTTACCCCTTTGTTCAATCTTGTTGAGAGCGGTGGCCAAGTCTCCAATTTGTGCTTGAATGTTGGAGAAGATGTTTTTGGTCTCTTGTTGAAATTGGGTTTGGCTTTGAGCAAGAGAAGTAACGAGTTCTTGAAGACTCATTTGATGGTTACCACTTGATTGGCCTTGTTGTTGAGGTTGTTGGTAATGTGGAGGGGGATGAGATGTTTGTGGATGTGGAGGTTTTTGTGATGGGTATTGTGGATATTGAGGTCTCATCATAACATTTGGTGGGTTTTTCTTTGGTGGGTATGGGTTGTTTGGGTTATTCCTCCAATTTGGGTTGTAAGTGTTTTGAAATCCCATGGGTCTTGGTTGACGTTGATATCCGCCCATTGCATTAATATCCTCCGGTTCACTACCAAGTGAGGGACACTTATCCGTATAATGCCCCGTCATTGCACAAATACCACACACCATTAATTGTTGACCACTTCCCACCACCATTTGACTTAACACATTAGTCAAATCCAAGAGCTTCGATTTCAAGTGTTGGGTGTTGCTAACTTCACCAACCACTTGTGGAGAATTTCTCTTCATTTCATTGCGAGTCCCAAAGTTCCTTTGATTTTGAGAAATGGTTCCAAAAAGTGATATTATCTCTTGAGGTGTCTTGTTGAAGATATCACCACCACTTGAAGCATCAATCATCATTCGATCTTTTTCATTCATACCCTCATAAAATTGTTGAAGAAGTAATTGCTCGGGTATATTGTGTTGAGGACAACTTGTACACAAGTTGTTGAATCGCTCCCAAAAATCATGAAATGTTTCATTCTCCCCTTGACGAATCCCCAAAATGTAACTTCTTTGACTTGATATCCGGGAGGTGGGATAGAACTTGCTATTGAAGGCTTTGAGTAACTCTTCCCATGTGTGAATAGATCTCGGTGGTAAGTTGAATAACCACTCTCTAGCTTTATCTTCCAAGGTGAGAGGGAAAGTGGTTAACTTGAAATCATCCAATGTCACATGTTCGGGTAACATGCTAACCCATATCAAAGGAAAGGACTTCAAATGCCTTTGAGGATCTTCTCTATCCAAACCATGGAACTTGGTGAGTTGATGTATGAAACTTGACTTCAATTTAATCCCTCGACGGTTTGCGGGATAAACAATACCAAGGGGTGTGTGAGTAACATCTGTCTCCATCATTTGTCTAAGTGTCAACTCTTGAGGGGGATTGGGTGGATTGGGGTTATTGGGATATTGTTGCATGTAATTGGGATGTTATTGGTAAGGTGGGTATTGGTATTGTTGGTGATTGTACATTTGTGGTGGATAAGGTTGGTAGTTAGGGTATTGGTTGTAGGGAGGTTGTTGTTGGGGGTACATTAGAGGTTGTGGGTAATGAGGTTGATTTGGTTGATGTGCTTGTTGTTGTTGAACTTGAAAAGCATTGTTTTGAGGTTGGTTGTTGTGATGGAAGTTTTGGTTTTGTGGTTGTGATTGTTGATAATTGGGTTGATTTGGTTGATGAGGGGGTTGATTCCAAGGTGACATATCTATGAGCGGTTCTTGGTGTTGTTGTCTTGGTTGTTGGGGTGGGGTATTGGCATCTTGATTGTTTGGGTTTGGGTTGGGATTGTGAGGTGGAGTATGATGCATGGATATGTAGTTTTCAAACGGAATGTCTTCAAAGGAATGACCAACATTTGGAGAACTCGGTTCGATGTCGGTATCACTTGAAGTATGAACTTGATCTTCTATGTTGATTAGTGGAGAAGATGAAGAAGCTTGAACGAGTTGTTGTTGCTTTGCTTGTTTGGCTAACTTTTTCAACCTTTTTGCTTCTTTTTCAATCTCCGGATTGTAGAGTAGTTCACCGGTTCTTGTAGACCTAGGCATAAACAATCAAATAACAATAACCAATTTCCCCGGCAACGGCGCCAAAACTTGGTGGGATGTCAAGTCCACCAAGAAAATTACACCCTCTGTTTGCAAATAAAACGTAATATAATGGTAAAAAGGGGTATCGATCCCCGGGGAAATGGTTGTATTCAATCACCAATGCAATCCAATAGAACTAGTGTAAATAAACTAACTAACTACAATTAAACTAAAAAAGGGGGGTGTTATGATTGCTTGAAAACTAAAAGACTTGAATAACTAGAAAACTTGCAATTAAGCAAGGTGATGAGATGCTCAAATATTGGAGAGAATTGGTTAACCACAACAATTCAACATAATGAACATTTATGTGTTTATCATTAGGATTCAACATGAAGCTTATCATTCATCCCAAATTGGTTATAGCAATCATGAAGCATGATATGCCAAGATTCCTCATAGGTAGTATGGAGGTTGGGGAAGCCTACAACACACCTTCTTAATCAAAATCAAAGATCCAATTGAAGCAATTGAACCCAAGAAGTTGATTAGCCTTAAGAATGAAGGAATCCCCAATTCCTAGAGGATGTCAACACTTACACATCCATAAAGGATCTATGATTCATAAGCTAAAGATGATTTCTACCATTATAAAGCTCTTGTTCTAAGTAAATTCAATGATTCAATGCTAAACCAAATAAATAAACCAAGAATTGCTCATTCAAGTACCAAGCTCGTGATCAAAGTATTAAACAAGCATAAGAAATATGAACTAGAATATTAAACATAAGATAAATTATAAATAAGCATGAATCCTTTAAAAACCCACAAACATTCAAAGGTTTTAGCCAAAGTAAACCAAAATAGAGAATTTAGCCACTCATGACAATAGAATAACAATCACAAAAGTCTAATTGCATCAAGAAACTAACAATTACTTTGGAATATAAGAAGGATGTGTATCCAAGCTCCCAAAATCGCCTCCTCTGGTCTCTAATGGTGTAAAATCGAAGTGATAGCTGAAAGATCCAACCCCCAAGGTAAATGGCAAGCCAAATGACCAAAATGCCCAAAACTGGGCAGTTGCGCGGGTACCCGCGCACGTGAAAATCCACCTTCACAAATATTGCTGGAATGCTATTGGCTCATTTTTCCTCCACTAATCATTCCACTACCCAAGATTCCCTTGGTCCCCTCCATATCCCACATGATTCAAATTAACCAATCATCTATTAGCTTCAAATATGGATGCTCCAAGCCCAAAATAACAATCCATGCCCCATCTTCACAAGCCTACTTCATCCAAGTCTTTAGCTTTTTAAGCCCAACTCTCCTTTAATGGATCCGCAAAGCCCAATAATGCCTCGAAAGCCCTCAAAGCCCAACTCCATTCAAACCGCAACCGCAATGAGCTCCAAAACCCTACAAAATTTCTCATGCAAAATAGAAAGTCCCTGATACGATCCATGATAAAGAAAAATAAAGAATATACAATGCAATACTAATAAAAAGAGCTAAAAAATACTATAATAAACTACTAAAAATAAGGAAATAAAATAAGCTATCACTAACCGGCACATTGATCAAGTGATTTGTAACATTAAGAGTACCAAGCACATTTGCATGGTTATTCACACCTTGTTTGTGATCCTCGGTATCCCAGTCACAAACTTGAAGGGCATAATCGAGATTTAAACATGTCATTGAAAGTTCACCGAATCTCAAAAGAATCTAGGAATTTCAATTCATTTAAAACTTAATAATCAATTTCGTTTTTCATGGTGGCAATTGGTAAATCGTCATTTACCTACCTTCAAATATTTTACAATTGGATTACGGCATCCCTCTTCCGAATTGTAGAATATTATGTTGGGTCCTAGCTTTAATATTTCATTTGGGTGTTATATTAAGGATCCTTATCTAATTTAAACTTTGACTTTCTTTTCCGATGTCTACTTCAAACAATGCTTCAAGCCCAATCCCTTCTGGCTCTTTCTCCCTCATGAACCTATGTGGGAGAGTCATCTTTGATGGATCATGAAGGGTCCAGTTAATGGTTTGGTCTAGGCTTTCATTGTAATAGTTCATTATGAGTCTTTAGTGTGTTTTTGGTGTTGTTTAGCTGTTTACGGCCCAAGAGTGAGTTTACGGCCATAAACCCAGTTTGCGGCCCAAGTCAAGTATATATAGAGGAGTTGTAGGTCTTTGTCCAGTTGTTGATGCCAGAGAGTTTACGGTTTATTGTATCAAGTTGTACCAGACGTTTTACTGCAATAAACGTGTGCAAGCTTGATTAATCTTCTTCTTCTATTCTTATTCTGATTGCTATTGATTGTTTGATTGCTTGATCATTGGTAAAGATCCGTTTCAGGACCTTACAATTGGTATCAGAGCAAAACCGGTGTCAAAGCTTCATTCAATCGAGTTTTCGGCTGTTTAGACTGACATTCTTTATTGTTCGAGATTGGTTTTAGTGTTTTCGTGGTTAAAGGGATTGAATCTACTCCAAAATCGCGTTTTTGAAGAACTTTTGGGAGTTTACTGCCGACCGTAAACTCAGTTTACGGCTGTAAACTCAAGAACTTTAATCAACCGTAAACTGTGAATCTTCATTAACCGTAAACTAAGCTTCAATAACCGTAAACACTTAAACCGTAAACATAAAACCGTAATCATCCGACCGTAAACTCAGTTTACGGCCGTAAACACATTAACCGTAAATGCCGTTTACGGTCGTAAACTCATCAACCGTAAACGCAGTTTACGGTCGTAATCACATCAACCGTAAACTTCTTTCTGACATTAATTTGCTTTAATTTTCTGATGGAATCTCAAAGTCAAACTCATTTTCACGAACTTGATACTGTCATGGGCACTACTACGCGTATTCCAAGATTAATGTCTGCAGATGGTTTTCCTGAGTGGAAATACAGGATTGAAAAGTACATTAAAATGAAGGACTTTAAAGTCTGGAGAAGCATTCTTAGAGTCCCTGTTAGAATCACTATGACAGTTGGAGGACAAGTGATTGACAAAGCTGTTGAAAACTACACAGATGAAGAGTTTGAAAAGGTGGAAGAACAGGAAAGGGCTTTAGCCACTCTAACCATGGCATTATCTCCTGATATTGCTCAAGGTTTCCGAGAGTATACTTCAGCTAAAGATTTGTGGGAAGCCCTAATTGAGGTATATGAAGGCAACGAAGATATGAAGGAGAGTCGCCTGGACATGTTGCGACAAAAGTTCAATATGTTCAACTACATTCCTGGAGAGACTCTTGAGGCACAGCTGCAGCGGTTCACAACTCTAACCACTGACATGAATATATCTGGGATTTTCTTAACCAAGTCAGAGATTAACAAGAAACTTCTGAATGCTCTTCCTAGTTCATGGGACATGAATGTTGCTGTGATTAAGAAGACCAAGGATCTGAATCGCCTCACTCTTACTGAAATCATGGCGATCATCAAAGCTTGTGATATTGATGACAAACAAAGAGAGATTAACCATGTGAACTCGTACTCAACTGCAAATCTTGGAATCTCATCCAACAATGCTCTCTCATCAATCATGTCTTCCTCAGGTCAAGTATTTGCTGCTCAACAACCTCAGATTCAGACCTTCGCTGCTGCATCATCCATTCCTCATTCTCAAAGCCAGCCATTTGTCACTCCACAAGCTGTTCCCCCTCCAAATGTGCCATTTGTAGCCTCTTCCTCAAACTCGAAAGACACAGATGAAAATCTGGCTCTAGCCACTGGGATTGTTAACTGCTACAATGCTTTTGTAGCTGGAGAGCTTCCACCTCAGCTGTCATTTGCTGACCTGGATCAGATTCATCCAGAAGACGTGGAAGAGATGGACATTACATGGCAGATTGCTATGGCTGTTTTCAGGGCCAAGCAGTTTGCTAAAAAGACAGGGAAGAACAACTGGGTCATGAATGCTGACAAGAAGGTGGGATTCAACAAGGGCATGCTACGATGTTTCAACTGCCACGAGCCGGGACACTTTGCTCGTGAGTGTCCAAAACCAGATCGTAGGACGAACAACAACAGGACAATGGTTGCAGTGGGGAACAATCGTGCAGGTGCTGCGGTTAATGGTGACACTGCTATGGTCGCTTAATCCTTTGACTGGGAGGACCAGATTTAGGCTTTGAATATTTCAGGGCCAGAAAACGCTCACCTAGCTCAAATTGATGATGCTCCCCTGAATAATGATGCAGCTGATCCTGAAGCAGAAATGATGGAGCTACAGTTTGCTCTGATGGTGTCTTCTACTTCCGAGCCCAGGAAGAGTGAGGTAAATCTACCGTCTTGTTCTCAGGCATGTAATGAATATGTTAAACTTCTTCATGATGAAATTCAATTATTACGTAGAGAAGTAGAGGACCTTAGATATGAGGGCTATCAACTCAGGAAAGGACAAAAACCCCTTAAGGCCCAGTTAGAAACAAAAATAAAAGATTTTAAAAGAATTCAGACAGAATACAGTGAAAAATGTGAACTTTATGATTATGTCAAGAGACAAAATGATGAGTTAATTACTGAGCTTGATACATTAAAAAGGCAATTTGAAACTGCAAATTTTGATTTTAGAAAATTTGATGGATCAAGCGAGGTAGTTGCCAACATGATTGATCACTGCATGCAGTTCAAACGAAACCAACAAAAGGGTTTAGGATATGATAGTGTACCTCCTCCTTATAATCATATATATTAGTATCAACCCCTATCCAAGGATGAGATTGCCAACGAACCATTCATGGTTTATGGCAAGCCATCTGGTTTCGTTTCAGGAGGATTTATAAATGTTGAAAGTACTAACGTTTCTACTTCCCCTGCAGATCAATCCTTAGATTAGGCAAAGCGTGGAGTTGGAGAATCTGTTTCTGTTTCTGATTCTGATATTTTTGTTTCAAATGAAAAAGTTTTTGTTTCTGATATTAAAACTGAGAATGTTTCGTGTGATGCTTCCACATCTGCTACTGTTGAATTTGATTTCTTTGATATGTTTGATGAACTGTTTGGTAATTCTGATGCTTGTGATTCTCATGAAAACCCATCAATTCCACAAGTCACACCATCTGAGACACCCTCACTTATCTCACAACCTATTTCTCATGCATGTTCTTCTGAGAAGAGTAAGAGTGTCTGTCAAGAAAATAAATCTGAGAAAGGCAGTACAAGTTCAAATAATAAACATATTTGTTTTAATTGTGGTGTTGGTGGTCATATAGCTAGGAATTGTCAAAATAGGATCTTTGTGAACTATATGTCACCAAGAGGAGAGAACGAATCTCGAGGAAGGTCTTTAATTAGAAAATCCTCAAGAACTCGTTCTCGAAATAATGATTGGAAAGATGATCGAAGCAGAAAAAGGGCTGTTTTTCAAAAGAATAAAAAGGTTTTTCATAACAAAGCTCCAAATAGTTTGCCAAAACCGAACAAGGCTCCGCCAAGATCGATTTCGTCAAAAAGCAGTTATGGATCTTCAACCACTTCTAGTAGAACATCCAGAGGCTCAATGCAAACTAATAAGAAACCAATTTCAAAACCACCTGAGAATGTTATAAAACCTAAATATCATTGGATGCCCAAATCAATTTCCAATCCATCATCATCATCCTCTGAAGTGATTAGAAATGAGGATCCTAAATTGAAAACATTAAAAGATAAATCAGAGAAAGCGAAAAGGAAACCCAGGACAGTGATGACCTGGGTTCCCAAATCTAAATGATCCCGCTCATTTTGCAGGGACAGTTGCGGAGGAATGTCGTCCGTCCTTGGTACGTCGACAGCGGCTGCTCCCGGCATATGACAGGAGACATCTCCCAATTGAGCGACATTCAATCTTTTAATGGGGGGTATGTTTCCTTCGCGGGCGGAGATGGTGGCAAGATCACTCAGAGAGGAACCGTTACAAATGGAGTGCTAAGCTTTGAAAATGTCAACTTTGCTCCCGAGTTAAAGCATAGCTTGTTGAGTGTTTCCCAAATTTGCGACAAAGGCTATTCTACCCATTTTACCGATAAAGAATGCATGATTCTCAAGCCAGGAATTGTCATCCCGGAAGAGTGGATTCTCGTCAAATCTAAGCGGGATGGGAATGCTTACATTATTGACATGAACAGTAACATACCAGAACAAGTCACTTGCCTATTTTCAAAAGTCTTCGAACAAAACACAATGCTGTGGCACCGACGACTCGGTCATGCTAATGCGAAAAACCTAAATCGCCTTGCTAAGAATGAGATGGTCTGAGGCTTACCTGTCAGAGACTTTATTACATTTGAGAAGTGTGTGTCCTGTGCCCAAGGAAAACATCATAGAAAACCACACCTGCCAAAGCAAGTCAACTCAATCAGTCAGGTGCTCCAATTATTGCATATGGACTTATTTGGTCCGGTCAACGTCCTGAGCATCAACAGAAGTTCGTACTGTCTAGTTGTGATCGATGATTTCTCTCATTTTACGTGGGTCTTCTTCTTATCCAACAAAGCTGGGTTGCTGATCTGATAAAGAAGTTCATTGTGATGATTGAGAATCAAACCAACAACCAGGTGAAGGCGTTTCGTACTGACAATGGCACTGAGTTCAAGAATGCGGTTCTTGACTATTTTTGTGCAGAAAAGGGGATCGTGCGTCAATACAGCTCTGCTCACACGCCTCAACAAAACTGTGTTGCTGAAAGGAGAAATAGAACTTTAAAAGACGTTGCAAGGACAATGCTTTGTGATTCTAAATTACCTGTTTTCTTTTGGGCCGAGGCGATTAACACTGCTTGCTACGTGCAGAATCGTGTTCTAATCAACAAAGCTCAGATGAAGACACCGTACGAGATTCTCTATGGACACAAGCCTTCAGTCAGCCATTTCCGTGTATTTGGCTGCCCTTGCACCCTTCTTCACTTGGAATCCAACCCTAAATTCAATGCCAAAGCCGATGATTGTTATTTTGTAGGGTATGTTGCGCGCACCGCGTATAGGGTTTACAACAAGAAGACTAAGCAGATTGTCGAATCCTATGACATGCACTGGTTGGAGGAGAATGAAACAGACGCTCGAGTGGGTCCTGACTGGTTATTTGATTACACATCGCTTTTCAAATCCTTAAATGTGTCTTTAGATGGTCCAAATGGATCCTCTTCTGGTTCGAAGATTGTTTCTGAAGACGAAGACGAAGAAGTTGTTTACAGACCTCCAACGGTTGAGGGGGAGTCCTCTGCTCCATCTGAGGGGGAGTCCTCTGCTCCACCTGAAGGGGAGTCATCTGTTCGACTTGATAGTCCAGAGTCTAAAGTTCAAAAGGAAACTCCTGATGCTGACGCTACACCTCTTACTCCTATTGAAAGAGAGTTCATGTCTAGAGATGCTTCCGCTGTCACTCCAACTTTTATGGAACTACTCTTTCCTGAAGAAATTGCTAAAGAGTTTGTAGCAGATTCATCTAATGTGGATCAATCAGCAAATGATGGAGGTTTCAACATTCACACTCTTCCTGTTTCACTCAATGATATCAGCCAAGACATACCTTCAAGAATTCAACACGATCATCCGATCGAAAACATCATTGGCCAGCTGGGTGATGGAGTTAAAACCATAAGTCAGAGTGGAGATGTCAATGCATGTCTCTATTCTTGCTTTATATCTCAAATAGAGCCCAAGAACGTTGAAATGGCTTTGAATGAGCCCAGCTGGATAGATGCGATGCATGAAGAGCTAAATCAGTTTGAAAAGCTCGGGGTTTGGAAATTGGTTGAGTTACCAAAGGGCAAAAGGTCTCTTGACACACGTTGGGTCTATCGAAACAAGCAGGATGATTCTGGTGTAATAGTGCGCAATAAAGCAAGGTTGGTGGTTCGCGGGTTTCGACAAGTTGAGGGTCTTGATTATACTGAGGTTTACACACCAGTTGCTCGATTGGAGGCTATTCGTATCTTTCTCGCATATGCTTCCTACATGAACTTCACGGTCTACCAAATGGATGTCAAGACAGCCTTCTTGTATGGCAAAGTGAAAGAAGAAATCTACGTTGATCAACCCCATGGGTTCGTCAACTCAAAGTTTCCTAATCATGTCTACAAGTTGGACAAGGCGTTGTATGGGTTGCATCAAGCTCCTCGAGCATGGTATGCGACACTAACAAAACACTTGCTCGAGCATGGATACTCTCGCGGCACCATTGATCAAACCTTATTCATCAAGCACGTTGGTAATGATCATATTCTAGTACAGATCTACGTTGACGACATTATCTTCGGGTCTACCAGTACACAGCTATGCAAAGAGTTTGAAGGCGTGATGAAAAAGAGGTTTGAGATGAGTTCACTGGGCGAAATGACCATGTTTCTGGGGCTTCAGGTCAAACAAAATTCAACCGGAATACTGATACATCAAGCTAAGTATGTGGAGGATATTCCTGAGAAGTTCGGGTTTCAAGACGCAAAGCCTGCATCGACACCAATGGCTGAAAGACCCCTGCTGAATCTAGATATTGATGGCGAATTTGTAGATCAGACACACTACAGATCGATGATCGGATCGTTGATGTATCTTACTGCAAGTCGTCCCGACATCATATTTGTAGTTTGTCAATGCGCTTGCTATCAGACTAATCCTAAACTTTCACATCTTATTGGTGTCAAAAGGATTTTTCGGTATATCAAAGGCAGCCCAAAATTGGGTCTTTGGTATCCGAAGAATTCTGAATTTGATTTATATGCTTTTGCTGACAGTAATTATGGAGGCTGTGAGCTTGACAGGAAATCTACATCAGGAGGGTGCCAATTCCTTGGAGATAGGCTGGTGTCGTGGCAGTGCAAGAAACAACATACCGTCTCCACCTCAACAGCAGAAGCGGAATATGTTGTTGCATCTGCTTGTTGCTCTCAAGTTATCTGGATCCAACATCAGCTGTTGGACTACGGTTTGAATTATCTAGAAACCCCCATTCACTGTGATAATGAGGCCACAATTCAAATTACTAAAAATCCTGTCCAACATTCCAAAACCAAGCACATTGACATCAAAATTCACTTTATCAGAGATTGTTATAAGCGCTCGCTCATCTGGCTGGAACAGGTTCCCACTACTAATAATGTGGCGGATCTGTTCACCAAGCCTTTTAACAAAGCTCGATTCGATGTGCTTGTGGGATTTTTGAAAATGATTCGTTTTGAGGATTAAATTTTTGTTATTTGTTAGGTTAGTTTAAATTTGCGCATTTTAGTGATTTCATTCTCACCCATGCACAAATTTAGGGGGAGAAATAAACAAAAAATCCAAAAATATTTTATTTATGTTTTATTTTTTTCAGAAAATATGAAAAATCCAAAAATATTGTGCTTCTGTTTTATTTTTTTGAAAACCTTAAAAAAATCCAAAAAAATTATAAAACAAATAAAAAAAATCAAAAATATGTTTCTGTTAGTCTTGCTTGTGGATGTTGTACTGGGAAGTGATATTATCAAGTGATAACAGGCAATCTGAGTCTGCGTAACGCACCCAAAATTAAATTGTCTATGCTCTGTGTTTGATGCGCTGGTAGGCACGAAAGATTCTAAAAAAGGACTTGACTAGGCAGAGTTGAACTTAAGGAATTCATAGACTTGACAAATCTTGACCTAGTTTGATCCGTTTAGCTTGACAATACGACGCTTGGATAGGTTGAGCAGGGAGATAAATATGGGAATCTACTGGTCACATTAAAAGAACCTGTATCTGGAACCTGTGATAAATAAAAGTGGTCTATTTATATTCACAGGGGTTGATACCATATTTCATTCATTTATTCTTGTGTTTCATTTTGCATGTTTTGACTTCCAGAATAAACTAGGTCATTCTTCCTGAATGACTAAGTTATTCAAACTATCCACAGTCGGTCATATGTTGGAAGTAGATATGAATCAAGACTGTCATGGGTTGGCTTGTAGAGGTCTAAGATGTTGGACAAAGTGGTGCTACAACACTCATGAGTGCTCATAAGTTCTGAGTATTGGATTCAACCCACGCTCATTTGAATCACTTCATGGATTTTATCACGAGTGATCATGAGACGATAATATCTTATATTCTTCAAACCTAGAGATATGAGTTGTTACTATGAGTGGGTTATACATTGATTGCATGAAAACGCATTGGTAACTCGATGTTATAAAACGTGCCTTTGTGTATGATTCAACAAGTAGTAGAACAAGCCATATGAGTCGAAGTTTATCCATTCCTTTTACCTTCGGGATAAAAGCGATATCTGTGGGCCCCTCGATGATTTACCGATGACACATGTGAGTGCTTGGCCAAGCCAGGACTGATTTGATTTGTTCAATCAGTCAGTCATCATAAATCGAAAATCGGGAAACAACAAATAGACAGAGAGAATGATTATAATCCATGTCTCAGTCCATATGATATCTAGAATGGAGGAATATATGATCCCTTATCTAATGGACAAGTCATTGACAAAGGTCAGAGTTCATCGACAAGGTCAGAGTTCGACAGAAGCTTTTGAGAGCTACGATTGCTGATCGGTTCCTGAAGTCATACGCAATAATAGTTTTAGACTTATCCAAGTGGGAGACTGTTGGATTAATGTCTAAGTCCATAACTATAATTGGTAAGACTTGACCCGACTCGGCATGGTCCATTTGGGTTGCATGGCATCATGCATTTGGATAGACTATAATGAGAGAAATAACACTTAAGGTTGGTTAATATATTATAAGTTCTAATATATTAATAAGGTTATTTAATTAGTATTGATCAAGAATTAATTTGGAATTAATTAAGTGATCAAAAGGAGACTAATTAAATATATGGGTTGATTGTGTAAATCATTCATTCTTATATATGTGGGCTTGTGATCCAAGATTCCTTATGTTGGACTAAGTCCATGGGGTGACCCATGGATACTCCATGGAGGTTAAAATCCATGGAGCATAAGTAATGGGTAAAGTTATGAGTTACATGGTGTAACCCTAATAGCCACCATATAAAAGAATCCCATGGCTCAAGAAATCGTGCACTAATGTGTGAATATGAGGGCTAGACGATTTCAAGGAGTGTTCCATTTCTCTCAAGTCATTCCATGTGCATTTGGTGTTGTGTGAACCATTTGAGGTGTCACACTTGGGGCACTAGGCACTCAAGCTTCATGGAGACAAGCTACATCAAACAAAGGTATGTATTCTATCCATTTGATTACCCAAGTATCAAGTATTGTATGCTAGATAGGGTAATACCTTGGAAAGTTCATAATTGCATGTATAATAGAGAAAACATAGATCCAAGGTATTTAGGGTTGCATGTACACTTAGGAGTGTTAGAATGTTCATAACCCAACAGTGGTATCAGAGCCAAGGCTTGTTTTCTTGTTATACTTGCAAAATTAGCTGAAAAATCGAATTGTATTAGTTTAAAAGTTATGCTAATTACTTGAAATAAATTTGATGTGAATTATCTTTGTTCATATGAGTTTATTAGATTAATAGAAAAGTTAATTGATTATGTGTTTTCAATCCATTTTAATCTAAGAGTTGATTCTAAAATGTGTTTTTGTAACTTGTCCTCAAGTTATATGAAAAGTCACATTTAAGTTTCATAAAACTCATAAAAAGTTGGCAATGGTTACAAAAATGAAGAGTCTTGTCCTCATTAAATGGTTTTATGACTCCATAACTTGTCCTCAAGTTATGGAGGTTCAAGAGTCACTTCATTAAATGATAAAATGTGTAACCTTAATTAGTTCCATAAGTTACAAAAATAAAGAAAAGTTACATTCTTTTATTAGTTTAAAGTCTTCCATAACTTGTCCTCAAGTTATGGAACTTGAAGAGTTTTTTTTTTAATTAAAACTACTTTAAACACATAAGTTATGGAATTAATTAGTTTTGAATATTTTCAAAACTTGCCCTCAAGTTTTGGAATTTGTAAAGTTTTCCCCATGAATACTTTAATTCCAAGTTAGCCCTTAGAATTTTAAAAGTTAAAATTCAACCCTTATACTTTATAGTATTATAAGTTAATAATAAATATATGTATAAGAGCAAGTCAGTCTTACCGTTAGTAGGCCTTATTCACGAAGCCGATCTATAAGGGGGGTATAAGGTTACTGCCTATAAAATGGCAGTTTAATGGGTGTCCACTCTCACCCACCGCTTCCTTGACTGGTGGAGGGTCGTTAGCCGAACGGGTAGGACAAGGACTATAATTCTCCCTTCATTAAAAGTATTAATGATAAATACTAAGTAACTAAACACTTATAAATTCCCAATCTTAGTTACTTAGGAAAATGTGAATAAGGTGCTAATCCATGAAATTACACTTTGCACTTTGTTTAAGCCGTTAGTGGAGCGTGTGTGGTTAACCGGCACACTAACCTGGATTTAACAAAGTAGGCAAAGGGTAACTTAATATTTATCATAGTATCGGTGGAGCTCGTGTGGTTAACCGGCACATCGATTGAGGGGTAAATATTAAGGGTACCAAGTATATTTGCATGGTTACTTCACACCTTGTTTTGTGATCCTCGGCATCCCAGTCACTAAACCTGAAGGGCACACTCGAGATTGAAACATGCCATTGAAAAGTTCAATGAATCTCAAAAGATCTAGGAGTTTCAAATCCAATTAAAAACCTAATTACATTATTTCGTTTTTCATGGTGGAAATTGGTAAATCGTCATTTACCTACCTTCAACTATTTTATAACTCGGATTACGGCATCCCTCTTCCAGTTATAAATAGGTTGTTGGATCATAGCCTTAATATTTCATATTGGGTGTTATATTAAGGCCTTTAGATCAACTATCTTGAATATCTCCCAAAAGATGTCTAGTTCAGACATCTATGATCTTCCCAAATCTCTTGGAACTTTACTTCCTCCACCTCCTCCAATTATTCTCCCTAACCCACAAGTTCAAGGTCACTCAAGCCCTAATGGCAAGCAAGGTCTATGTGTGATCACATGTTAGAGATGAAGTCACATATTGACAAGCTGGAAGAGTTGGGTGTCAAAGTCTTGAGAAAGTTGGATGTTCAATCACTTTCTAAGTCACATAGTGAGTTCCTTTGGGACTACTATGAAACAGACTATGACATGAACCTTAATGATCATATCTATTTGCTTGGTGCTGCTGAATCAGCAATGATTTGGAACGATAGTAAAGCAAATTTGATTAGAAGATCAACTTCCCAAAAACTTTATGGACAGTGACAATGGTGACACTGGAAATCCAGAAAAAGCATTCTCTTCCCAATGGAAAGGGATTGGCCATAGTCAACCCGGTTGACCAAATGGTAAGGAGAAAGGCTAAGTCTGAGATAGTCCCATTACCAAAGGGTCCATATGTTTATTTTGCCAAAGGACGGGCGTTGATTGCAAAGCTGTCAAGTTTACCTAAGGATGTTAAAGTCAATAAGTCTGACTCTACTTCAGGTAGAGCCCATTATCTAACTCTGTTAAGTTTCTATTCTAAGATCCTCATTACATGATGTGACTGGGTCACATGTTGATGTTTTAAGAATCAAAGAATAGAGAGAAAGCTTAAAGGAAGTATATGCTGATTCTGATCGCGTAGGTGGATTTCGATCGCATCAGAATTTTGAAGCTGTTACTTAGGAGTTATGATATATTGCTTCGGAATAAATAACAACAAGTTTTTCCGTATGCATTTGCACTATAAGGATAAGTTTTTTCCGCAAAGTTTTGAAATAAAATAAAAGTTTTTAATTTTATATTTATTTTAAATATCCTTACAAGTGGCATTTGTGAAAAATTGTTGCTTATATGATTCCACTGACAGCAATATTGGAAAATGGATTTGATTCTTTCATTTGTGGTAGTGTCTAAATTTACCAAATCAGGAAAGTTCCTCATCGCCCAAGTTTCAATTGGACCGAAACTTGGAATCTTGCAAGTTGAATAGTATGATGAATGAGAACTTTCAAGCATTGGAAAATCAAGACTAATTACTTGTTCACATGGATGTGTGAGTCAAGTGAAGGACTAAAGGGATCGAGTACACATTGTTGTGCACTGGTCATGTCCACCACAAAGCTCGTTAAGACTATTTTATTTACTAAAGTTTAGTAAATATGATTATACTTACAAGTTTAAGTATAATTCTGAAACATTGGAAAAGTCTCAATGTATGGCAGAACGAATGAGAAGAATCAAATTAGGCAGACAGATAAAAGTTTCTCAAATCTGAAAAGATGGGAGAGTACTTTAGTATCATGTTTTGTGATCATCTTAATGATTAAAGAACCACATCACAATTGGTCTTCTAAGGACATCTTAGTGCATTCTTATGACTAAGAAGAGGAGTCATGAATTGTTGAAATGGATAAATCAAGAAGATGAGTCATACTTCGTTTCAAAACAAGTCTTAGAGTCATACTCCAAGACTATAAGTTAAGTGACATATCTTAAAGAAAGGTTTATAACACTTGTCAAATGTAAGAGTAAAAGTGTCCTACTCTTGTACATTTGAAATTGGTAAGTTGTGATGTTTTGGATTAAACAAAGACCAACTAAGGCCAATTGTGTGAAGTGTTTGTCTTGATAAAGAATCCGCACTATCTCTTGAATATTTGGCAAGATAGTCTTATATGTCAAGAGGACAGTGGGCGTCTTTCATGGATGGTCCATGGAGCTTTTAACCCATGGATCCTATGTAAATGAAAGGTCATGGGTATTAGGGTTTACATGGATGTAACCCTAATCCTCCATAATATATAAAGGGGTCCTTGGCTCACAAAATTGGCACAAGTGTGTGAAAATAAGAGTGGGCCGATTTTAGTGTGCATACATATTCTCTCATGTTCTTCCAAGGTGTTTTGGTGATTTGTGATTCCATTTGAGGCTTCCACACTATTGGGGCTAAGCTCTTAAAGCTTGAAGACATCAAGCTACATCAAAAGGTATGTCATCTAACTAGAACTTTGTAGTATAGGTGCTTCATAATATGCTAGTTAGGATGAAACCTTGGAATAGTTAATATTTGCATGTATAATAGAGAAAACATAGATCCAAGGTTTATAGGGTTGCATGTACACCATAAGAGTGTTAGAATGCTCAAAACCCAACAGTGACTGTGTCACATGTTGATGTTTTAAGAATCAAAGAATAGAGAGAAATATTAAAGGAAGTATATGCTGATTCTGACCGCGAAGGTGGATTTTGATCGCATCAGAATTTTGAGCAGTTGCTTAAGAAGTTATGATATATTGCTAAGGAATAGATAACAACAATTTTCCATGTGGATTGTAAGGATAAGTTTTTCCGCAAAGTTTTAAAATAAAAGAAAGTTGTTTAATTTTATTTATTTGAAGTATCTTTACAATGGCATTTGTGGAAAATTGTTGCTTATATGATTCCACTGACAGCAATATTGGAAAATGGATTTGATTCTTTCATTTGTGGTAGTGTCTAAATTTACCAAATCAGGAAAGTTCCTCATCGCCCAAGTTTCAATTGGACCGAAACTTGGAATCATGCAAGTTGAATAGTATGATGAATGAGAACTTTCAAGCATTAGAAAATCAAGACTAATTACTTGTTCACATGGATGTGTGAGTCAAGTGAAGGACTAAAGGGATCGAGTACACATTCTTGTGCACTGGTCATGTCCACCACAAAGCTCGTTAAGACTATTTGATTTACTAAAGTTTAGTAAATATGGTTATACTTACAAGTTTAAGTATAATTCTGAAACATTGGAAAAGTCTCAATGTATGGCAGAACGAATGGGAAGAATCAAATTAGGCAGAAAGATAAACGTTTCTCAAATCTGAAAAGATGAGAGAGTACTTTAGTATCATGTTTGTGATCATCTTAATGATTTAGAAATCATATCACAATTAGTCCTCTAAAGGTCATCTTAGTGCATTCTTATGACTAAGAAGAGGAGTCATGAATTGTTGAAATGGTTAGATCAGGAAGATGAGTCATACTTCGTTCCAAAACAATTCTTAGAGTCATACTCCAAGATTGTAACTTGAGTGACATATCTTAAAGAAAGGTTTAAAACACTTGTCAAATGTAAGAGTAAAAGTGTCCTACTCTTGTACATTTGAAATTGGTAAGTTGTGATGTTTTGGATAAAACAAAGACCAACTAAGGCCAATTGTGTGAAGTGTTTGTCTTGATAAAGAATCCGCACTATCTCTTGAATATTTGGCAAGATAGTCTTATATGTCAAGAGGATAGTGGGAGTCTTAAAGATCCTAAAAAGAATTTCAAGAACTAATCAAGAATAAAACCTGAGGTTCTTCACTAGCACACGACTTGAGGTTTATAACCTATCGTGTTGACATATTCTGTGCCCATTCCAGTTAAAGTTGGCTTTGCATAGGAGTTCTGAAAGTTCTCAATTGGTTGCATAACAACTTGGAAGCAATGGCAGGCCATGTACTGCCAGGTGGCAAGAAGTTAAGATTGCATAAGTTCAGTCCATATGAGTTTGGATTTGTCATTATCCTTGTCTTGTGACTATGGTTTTGACGATTCACATGGATAAGAACACATACACCATAAAATCTAAGGGTCATAAGGTTTCTCTCCGATTCATGAAAATGACGGTGAGGAAACACTTCCACCAAGTAGATTTGAAGCAGATGGCAAAAGGTCTAAACAATTGAGACTATGATTACGACATCCTTTTTCATAGTTCTGAAATTGTTTAGACACACATGCATGCTATCTAAGGAAAGGTGTATGATTTTGATAAAGTTTTATCAAAGCATCTCGTATCAGAAATCTGAACTTTGGTAAGGAAGTCAATAAAGTATTGATTTCTAGAAGTCCAACTGATTTCTGAGTACATGTCAAAGCTAGTGGGAGCATAAGTGTTATGCTAATAATCATCATGTTAGTGGGAGCATGATAATTATTGTTAGTGTTGCAAGTTAGCAATGTTAATTATAGAAAACAAAGGTTTCAATTCGTGAGGTTGCAGGGATTGAAAAAGTTGTTTTGCTATAATTAAGGGAGAGGATATACTTCATTTCAGTTCTAAATGCTTAGATTGAGACCTTAATCATCTTTAGTCAAGAATATATATATGAATTTCATGTTGGATTGGTTCAACTTAAGGAAATTCTATATATTGCGTTCTCAAAATTCGATTATGAATACGGCATCCCTCTTCATAGTCAAATTTTGAAAACATGGCAAATAAAAATATTGTAGCAAAAGACTGGTCTAGAATCATGTCTTTATGTGAGACATCATGAATCGTGTACCATTTGCTTTGGGTACAAGATCGCTTGCATGTGCTATAATATTTGTCATTTCTAAATTTTTCCAAATGCCCAGAGGCATTAAGAAGGGAAAAGGTCTAGAATTGGATATGACTAAAATGATTAAGCAATTGTCGAGGACAATCTGAGGTTTACCAAAGATTGGTTGCTCAGGGACAGTTGGAAGTATAGTGCTAATTTTGGAAGGACCATATTGACATATTCTGAAAAGAGGCATCTCTTATTCAGAAGTGATAGTCAAAATGAGAATATGGAGTTGTCTCCATAGGTGGAAGTTATCTGTGTAAGATTAGAAAACTTAATGCAAGAAGCATGTCCAAAGCAATGTACTTTGAATATGAGACTTAGTTTCCATGAAGTTGATCTCCATTGGAATACCTTATAATGACTGTTGACAAGTCTTTGTGACTTTGTACATATTCATTACAGGAGGGTCAGTGCATATAAGTTTAAAATCTAAACAGATTTCGATAAATGATAGGAATTTGAAATTCTCACATTTTTCGATAAGGATTTGGGAGTGTGAAATTAGAATCATTGAAATTATGTTCAATTGGTTTATTTCACAAAGTAAGGATCATAGACAAACATAGAGTGCATACTTGGTGTATGGCAAAGCTATTGTTTAAGAAAAACATAGTGTACATGCTTGGAGCATGGGACAACTAGTGTTTTTAATTCAAGTATAAAGTTGATAAAACCGAAACAATGAATAATGAGTAATCAGTATGGTGACAAATAAAAGTGTTTATTTATATTCATAGGGTTTGATACCATATTTGATTCATTTATTCTTGTGTTTCACTTTGCATGTTTTGACTTCCAGAATAACTAAGTCGCTCTTCCTGAATGATTAAGTTATTCAAACCATCCACAGTCGGTCATATGTTGGAAGTAGATATGAATCAAGACTGTCATGGGTTGGTTTGTAGAGGTCCAAGTTGGTGTACAAAGTTGTGCTACAACACTCATGAGTGCTCATAAGTTCTGAGTACTGGATTCAACCCGCGCTTATTTGAATCACTTCATGGATTTTATCACGAGTGATCACGAGACGATAATATCTTATATTCTTAAAACCTAGAGATATGAGTTGTTACTATGAGTTGGTTATACATTGATTGCACGAAAACACATTGGTAACTCGATGTTATAAAACGTGCATTTGTGTATGATTCAACAAGTAGTAGAACAAGCCATATGAGTCGAAGTTTATCCATTCCTTTTACCTTCGGGATAAAAGCGATATCCGTGGGCCCCTCGATGATTTAGTGATGACACATGTGAGTGCTTGGCCAAGCCAGGACTGATTTGATTTGTTCAATCAGTCAGTCATCATAAATCGGAAATCGGGAAACAACAAATGGACAGAGAGAATGATTGATAATCCATGTCTCAGTCCATATGATATCTAGAACGGAGGAATATATGATCCCTTATCTAATGGACAAGTCATTGACAAAGGTCAGAGTTCGTTGACAAGATCAGAGTTCGACAGCGGCTTTAAGAGCTACGATTGCCAGTTTGTTTTTGAAGTCATACTCAATAATAGTTTTAGACTTATCCAAGTGGGAGACTGTTGGATTAATGTCTAAGTCCATAACTATATTTGGTATGTACTTGACCCGACCCGACATGGTCCATTTGGGTTGCACTTCACCGGCACAATTTATATGGATAGTCTTTTGAGAATAGTATATTTATGATTTATATTAATATATTATAAGTTCTAATATATTAATAGGGAATCATATTATTTAATTAGTATTGATCAAGAATTAATTTAGAATTAATTAAGTGATCAAAAAGAACTAATTAAATATGGACTCTTATATATATGGAATGGGCCAAGTTCATTTAGGTTGGGCTAAGCTTTCATGGATGGTCCATGGAGCTTTTAACCCATGGATCCTATGTAAATAAAAGGTCATGGGTATTAGGGTTTACATGCACAAGTGTGTGAAAATAAGAGTGGGCCGATTTTAGTGTGCATACATATTCTCTCATGTTCTTCCAAGGTGTTTTGGTGATTTGTGATTCCATTTGAGGCTTCCACACTATTGGGGCTAAGCTCTTAAAGCTTGAAGACATCAAGCTACATCAAAAGGTATGTCATCTAACTAGAACTTTGTAGTATAGGTGCTTCATAATATGCTAGTTAGGATGAAACCTTGGAATAGTTAATATTTGCATGTATAATAGAGAAAACATAGATCCAAGGTTTATAGGGTTGCATGTACACCATAAGAGTGTTAGAATGCTCAAAACCCAACAGTGACTGTGTCACATGTTGATGTTTTAAGAATCAAAGAATAGAGAGAAATATTAAAGGAAGTATATGCTGATTCTGACCGCGAAGGTGGATTTTGATCGCATCAGAATTTTGAGCAGTTGCTTAAGAAGTTATGATATATTGCTAAGGAATAGATAACAACAATTTTCCATGTGGATTGTAAGGATAAGTTTTTCCGCAAAGTTTTAAAATAAAAGAAAGTTGTTTAATTTTATTTATTTGAAGTATCTTTACAATGGCATTTGTGGAAAATTGTTGCTTATATGATTCCACTGACAGCAATATTGGAAAATGGATTTGATTCTTTCATTTGTGGTAGTGTCTAAATTTACCAAATCAGGAAAGTTCCTCATCGCCCAAGTTTCAATTGGACCGAAACTTGGAATCATGCAAGTTGAATAGTATGATGAATGAGAACTTTCAAGCATTAGAAAATCAAGACTAATTACTTGTTCACATGGATGTGTGAGTCAAGTGAAGGACTAAAGGGATCGAGTACACATTCTTGTGCACTGGTCATGTCCACCACAAAGCTCGTTAAGACTATTTGATTTACTAAAGTTTAGTAAATATGGTTATACTTACAAGTTTAAGTATAATTCTGAAACATTGGAAAAGTCTCAATGTATGGCAGAACGAATGGGAAGAATCAAATTAGGCAGAAAGATAAACGTTTCTCAAATCTGAAAAGATGAGAGAGTACTTTAGTATCATGTTTGTGATCATCTTAATGATTTAGAAATCATATCACAATTAGTCCTCTAAAGGTCATCTTAGTGCATTCTTATGACTAAGAAGAGGAGTCATGAATTGTTGAAATGGTTAGATCAGGAAGATGAGTCATACTTCGTTCCAAAACAATTCTTAGAGTCATACTCCAAGATTGTAACTTGAGTGACATATCTTAAAGAAAGGTTTAAAACACTTGTCAAATGTAAGAGTAAAAGTGTCCTACTCTTGTACATTTGAAATTGGTAAGTTGTGATGTTTTGGATAAAACAAAGACCAACTAAGGCCAATTGTGTGAAGTGTTTGTCTTGATAAAGAATCCGCACTATCTCTTGAATATTTGGCAAGATAGTCTTATATGTCAAGAGGATAGTGGGAGTCTTAAAGATCCTAAAAAGAATTTCAAGAACTAATCAAGAATAAAACCTGAGGTTCTTCACTAGCACACGACTTGAGGTTTATAACCTATCGTGTTGACATATTCTGTGCCCATTCCAGTTAAAGTTGGCTTTGCATAGGAGTTCTGAAAGTTCTCAATTGGTTGCATAACAACTTGGAAGCAATGGCAGGCCATGTACTGCCAGGTGGCAAGAAGTTAAGATTGCATAAGTTCAGTCCATATGAGTTTGGATTTGTCATTATCCTTGTCTTGTGACTATGGTTTTGACGATTCACATGGATAAGAACACATACACCATAAAATCTAAGGGTCATAAGGTTTCTCTCCGATTCATGAAAATGACGGTGAGGAAACACTTCCACCAAGTAGATTTGAAGCAGATGGCAAAAGGTCTAAACAATTGAGACTATGATTACGACATCCTTTTTCATAGTTCTGAAATTGTTTAGACACACATGCATGCTATCTAAGGAAAGGTGTATGATTTTGATAAAGTTTTATCAAAGCATCTCGTATCAGAAATCTGAACTTTGGTAAGGAAGTCAATAAAGTATTGATTTCTAGAAGTCCAACTGATTTCTGAGTACATGTCAAAGCTAGTGGGAGCATAAGTGTTATGCTAATAATCATCATGTTAGTGGGAGCATGATAATTATTGTTAGTGTTGCAAGTTAGCAATGTTAATTATAGAAAACAAAGGTTTCAATTCGTGAGGTTGCAGGGATTGAAAAAGTTGTTTTGCTATAATTAAGGGAGAGGATATACTTCATTTCAGTTCTAAATGCTTAGATTGAGACCTTAATCATCTTTAGTCAAGAATATATATATGAATTTCATGTTGGATTGGTTCAACTTAAGGAAATTCTATATATTGCGTTCTCAAAATTCGATTATGAATACGGCATCCCTCTTCATAGTCAAATTTTGAAAACATGGCAAATAAAAATATTGTAGCAAAAGACTGGTCTAGAATCATGTCTTTATGTGAGACATCATGAATCGTGTACCATTTGCTTTGGGTACAAGATCGCTTGCATGTGCTATAATATTTGTCATTTCTAAATTTTTCCAAATGCCCAGAGGCATTAAGAAGGGAAAAGGTCTAGAATTGGATATGACTAAAATGATTAAGCAATTGTCGAGGACAATCTGAGGTTTACCAAAGATTGGTTGCTCAGGGACAGTTGGAAGTATAGTGCTAATTTTGGAAGGACCATATTGACATATTCTGAAAAGAGGCATCTCTTATTCAGAAGTGATAGTCAAAATGAGAATATGGAGTTGTCTCCATAGGTGGAAGTCATCTGTGTAAGATTAGAAAACTTAATGCAAGAAGCATGTCCAAAGCAATGTACTTTGAATATGAGACTTAGTTTCCATGGAGTTAATCTCCATTGGAATACCTTATAATGACTGTTGACAAGTCTTTGTGACTTAATACATATTCATTACAGGAGGGTCAGTACATATAAGTTTAAAATCTAAACAGATTTTGATAAATGATAGGAATCTGAAATTCTCACATTTTTCGATAAGGATTTGGGAGTGTGAAATTAGAATCATTGAAATTATGTTCAATTGGTTTATTTCACAAAGTAAGGATCATAGACAAACATAGAGTGCATACTTGGTGTATGGCAAAGCTATTGTTTAGAAAAACATAGTGTACATGCTTGGAGCATGGGACAACTAGTGTTTTTAATTCAGGTATAAAGTTGATAAAACCGAAACAATGAAATAATGAGTAATCAGTATGGTGATAAATAAAAGTGGTCTATTTATATTCATAGGGGTTGATACCATATTTGATTCATTTATTCTTGTGTTTCATTTTGCATGTTTTGACTTCCAGAATAAACTAGGTCATTCTTCCTGAATGACTAAGTTATTCAAACTATCCACAGTCGGTCATATGTTGGAAGTAGATATGAATCAAGACTGTCATGGGTTGGCTTGTAGAGGTCTAAGATGTTGGACAAAGTGGTGCTACAACACTCATGAGTGCTCATAAGTTCTGAGTATTGGATTCAACCCACGCTCATTTGAATCACTTCATGGATTTTATCACGAGTGATCATGAGACGATAATATCTTATATTCTTCAAACCTAGAGATATGAGTTGTTACTATGAGTTGGTTATACATTGATTGCATGAAAACGCATTGGTAACTCGATGTTATAAAACGTGCCTTTGTGTATGATTCAACAAGTAGTAGAACAAGCCATATGAGTCGAAGTTTATCCATTCCTTTTACCTTCGGGATAAAAGCGATATATGTGGGCCCCTCGATGATTTACCGATGACACATGTGAGTGCTTGGCCAAGCCAGGACTGATTTGATTTGTTCAATCAGTCAGTCATCATAAATCGAAAATCGGGAAACAACAAATGGACAGAGAGAATGATTATAATCCATGTCTCAGTCCATATGATATCTAGAATGGAGGAATATATGATCCCTTATCTAATGGACAAGTCATTGACAAAGGTCAGAGTTCATCGACAAGGTCAGAGTTCGACAGAAGCTTTTGAGAGCTACGATTGCTGATCGGTTCCTGAAGTCATACGCAATAATAGTTTTAGACTTATCCAAGTGGGAGACTGTTGGATTAATGTCTAAGTCCATAACTATAATTGGTAAGACTTGACCCGACTCGGCATGGTCCATTTGGGTTGCATGGCATCATGCATTTGGATAGACTATAATGAGAGAAATAACACTTAAGGTTGGTTAATATATTATAAGTTCTAATATATTAATAAGGTTATTTAATTAGTATTGATCAAGAATTAATTTGGAATTAATTAAGTGATCAAAAGGAGACTAATTAAATATATGGGTTGATTGTGTAAATCATTCATTCTTATATATGTGGGCTTGTGATCCAAGATTCCTTATGTTGGACTAAGTCCATGGGGTGACCCATGGATACTCCATGGAGGTTAAAATCCATGGAGCATAAGGAATGGGTAAAGTTATGAGTTACATGGTGTAACCCTAATAGCCACCATATAAAAGAATCCCATGGCTCAAGAAATCGTGCACTAATGTGTGAATATGAGGGCTAGACGATTTCAAGGAGTGTTCCATTTCTCTCAAGTCATTCCATGTGCATTTGGTGTTGTGTGAACCATTTGAGGTGTCACACTTGGGGCACTAGGCACTCAAGCTTCATGGAGACAAGCTACATCAAACAAAGGTATGTATTCTATCCATTTGATTACCCAAGTATCAAGTATTGTATGCTAGATAGGGTAATACCTTGGAAAGTTCATAATTGCATGTATAATAGAGAAAACATAGATCCAAGGTATTTAGGGTTGCATGTACACTTAGGAGTGTTAGAATGTTCATAACCCAACAGTGGTATCAGAGCCAAGGCTTGTTTTCTTGTTATACTTGCAAAATTAGCTGAAAAATCGAATTGTATTAGTTTAAAAGTTATGCTAATTACTTGAAATAAATTTGATGTGAATTATCTTTGTTCATATGAGTTTATTAGATTAATAGAAAAGTTAATTGATTATGTGTTTTCAATCCATTTTAATCTAAGAGTTGATTCTAAAATGTGTTTTTGTAACTTGTCCTCAAGTTATATGAAAAGTCACATTTAAGTTTCATAAAACTCATAAAAAGTTGGCAATGGTTACAAAAATGAAGAGTCTTGTCCTCATTAAATGATTTTATGACTCCATAACTTGTCCTCAAGTTATGGAGGTTCAAGAGTCACTTCATTAAATGATAAAATGTGTAACCTTAATTAGTTCCATAAGTTACAAAAATAAAGAAAAGTTACATTCTTTTATTAGTTTAAAGTCTTCCATAACTTGTCCTCAAGTTATGGAACTTGAAGAGTTTTTTTTTTAATTAAAACTACTTTAAACACATAAGTTATGGAATTAATTAGTTTTGAATATTTTCAAAACTTGCCCTCAAGTTTTGGAATTTGTAAAGTTTTCCCCATGAATACTTTAATTCCAAGTTAGCCCTTAGAATTTTAAAAGTTAAAATTCAACCCTTATACTTTATAGTATTATAAGTTAATAATAAATATATGTATAAGAGCAAGTCAGTCTTACCGTTAGTAGGTCTTACCCATGGAGCATAAGGAATGGGTAAAGTTATGAGTTACATGGTGTAACCCTAATAGCCACCATATAAAAGAATCCCATGGCTCAAGAAATCGTGCACTAATGTGTGAATATGAGGGCTAGACGATTTCAAGGAGTGTTCCATTTCTCTCAAGTCATTCCATGTGCATTTGGTGTTATGTGAACCATTTGAGGTGTCACACTTGGGGCACTAGGCACTCAAGCTTCATGGAGACAAGCTACATCAAACAAAGGTATGTATTCTATCCATTTGATTACCCAAGTATCAAGTATTGTATGCTAGATAGGGTAATACCTTGGAAAGTTCATAATTGCATGTATAATAGAGAAAACATAGATCCAAGTTATTTAGGGTTGCATGTACACTTAGGAGTGTTAGAAGGGACAACAGCAGCGACGGATACGAATCGCTCCTCCGTCTTCGACTGACGCGACGTCGGCAACGGTTGCAACCCCCACGATCCACGCTCTCCCGCTCCTCCCGAATAACACGGCATCGATTCATGGCTCTTCGTCTTCGTCAGTAACAGAAAGGTTGGCGGCTTTCGGCTTCAATCGGTGGAGGAGCGGCGGCTAGAGAAGAAGGGGTGATAAGGTGGCGACTGGGAGGGTGTTTAGGGTTAGGGTTTGGTGTTATGCAAGGCCAAAGAGAGGTGACGGGTATTAGACCACGTTCAAACAAACTCCATGCCATATTGACAATTCCGACCCCTCCCCCCTCTATTCCTTTCAATTATAGTCCAATATTTACACTCTAGCCCCCGACTCTAAAATTCCTTTCAACACAAGTCCAAAGAAATTGCCAATCAGCCCCTAGCATCGAAATTCTATTCATAATTGGTCCGGAAGTTACATTTTAACCCCCATTTCCATATTTTAATACATTTAAGTCCCAATAACGAACACTCCTAACAACTTACTATCGCCTTAGGGCTAAATTAAAATAATATAAAATACATCTCGGGGTTTTATGGCCATTATTATTCATTTTATTTGTTTATTTATTTATTTAATAAACGGGTTGTTACAGGTTAACCACACACGCTCCATTGATCCATGATTAACATCAAGCTACCCTTTACCACATATTGTCAGTCCAAGATTAGTGTGTCAGTTAACCACACACGCTCCACTAACGACTTAACAAGGTGCAAAGTGAAATTTCATGGGATAGCACTATTTTCACATTTTTCCTAAAGTAACTAAGATTGAGAATTTATAAAAGTTTAGTTACTTCAATAATTTTCATTATACTTTTAATGGAAGTTTGTGTCCTATCCTACCCGTTCGGCTAACGACCCTCCACGAATCAAGGAAGTGGTGGGTGAGAGTGGATACTCATTAAACCACCATTTTATAGGCACTAACCTTATACCCCCTTATAGAATGACTTCGTGAATGAGGCCTACTAACGGTAAGACTGACCTTTTAATTATACATATATAATATATTAGACTTTTAATTTTATATAGTATAAGGGTGTATTTTAAACATTCAAAATACTTGGTGGTTTAATTTAATTAATTAAACTAGACTTTTAATTTAATTAAACTCAAACCATATAATTATGGATTTACTAATAGTTTAATCTATTAATTAAACTATCCTTCTTTCTGGGTATTGCTACTTCTCGCTCATCAAAAGGTCTCTTCCTTTACCATGGAAATTCTCTCTCGTGCCGACATGACTACCTGCAACCCATGCAGTACCCCTTCGGACACTAAATCCAAACTCTCTCCTGACGGCACTCTTGTCTTCGATCCTACTCTCAATAGAAGTCTTGTTGGGGCTTTGCAGTATCTAACTTTCACTCGTCCGGATATTGCTTATGTTGTTCATCATATTTGTTTATTCATGCATGATCCGCGTAAACCTCACTTCCTTGCTCTCAAATGTATTCTTCGTTATCTTCAAGGGACGTTATCTCATGGTCTTTTCCACCAACCTTTTTCTATTGACTTCTTGGTCTCTTAATCTGATGTCGACTAGGCCGGATGTCCTCATACTCGTCGGTCTACTTCTCGGTTTTGTGTTTATCTTGGTAACAATCTCGTGTCTTGGTCCTCCAAACGTCAGCACGTTGTGTGTCGGTCCTTGTCACACCCCCAAACCAGAACAGCGGAAACGTTCGGGGGCGGAGGACGTCATGTATAGTATCATAACAATTGAATAGTAAAGAAAGTACACACCACCATAATATAAATATATTTGAAAAGTTTACATGATTGTATGTGTTACATGTTTAAATATCAAATACAATATGGTGATCCAAAATATGTTACTAACGCCAGCGCGTTAGTCTTCAAAAAGTAGTTGCTACCTGACTTAGCGTTTTCCTGAGAATACAAGTTATTTCAAAGAAAAAGTGTAAACAACAAAGTTGGTGAGTTCATAAGTAGTGTTTTGATAAAATGTATGCCATTCGAAAGTCCGTGTATGTTTTCCAGAAAATCTGATATATTCTAACAAATGTAAGAAATGAGTATGAAAGATCGCTGTACAAACTGTATGTATTTGAACCAGGAAAATCCTATATTTTCCTAAAAGTGAAATGCAGTCTCAAATGTCCAAGACCGTAACCTGTAAGCAAATATGACATGCTCAAGAGATGATGTATAGTCTTATTATAAAACAAAACTATAAGAAGATTTGTAATTGAATGTGAAAAGAACTGTATCTGTTACTTTTCCCATTAAAACGTAATACCATAATAAATGTCTATCCAGTGAGTTTTCATAATCGTACTATCATAATTTGCCTGTAGCGACGTTCTTCAGGCGTCGAAATGAGATGACACTTGTCACCCTGGGGACTGTAGCTAGCACTCAGGGCGCGGGATCATTAGTCCCGTATAGATCTATACACACTTGTCACGTTCTTCGGACGGGAGATTCTGGTTATAAACAGGACTTCTAGTGGTACCTTTAAAAGGTATATTGAAGATGAATGCCTCAAGAATTCTCAATTAAGTCACGTATTAAAATGTATATGTTTGTTTCTGTAACGATTATCCTTTTTCATAATGATAATAAAGGCATAAAATGATTTGTATGTTCTTGTATGTATAAAGATGTCATAAGGAAAGTGGTTACCCTAAATATGATGTAAACGTATAAATAGAGCTTATGATATTTATACTCATATTCCATTCCGTGAGGGTAAAGTAAAGTAAGATGTTTTGTATGTTAGACATGATCCATGTGATAGTTATTAAAAACAGTCTGAAATGTATAACGAAAGATAGATGTTTTCACATAGGATTAACCGTTTGTTTACTTGTATTCTCCCCCGTAAAGTGTTCAAAAGCATTTAAACTCAGTTAAAAGCGTAGAAATGGGGGTATGAACTCACTTGATTGGAGTGGTTGTTTTGAAGTAGTCGAGAGAAGAATCGAGCAGAACTTCGACTAGAGAGAGTTGAAATCTCGGGATTCTTGGAGATCTCGGGAGTGTAGAACTTCCTTCGGGACTCGAGTATGAAAAACCGGGGCTTCAGGAAGGCTTCTCGAGGTAATCACGTAGAGTAACGGCGCTTAGATGGAAAGAGATGAGCACCAAACCCGGCACCCTTAAGCTTCTATTTATAGGGGCTGATTTGGGGTCTCACGTCGTGAGTTTTGGATTGCTCACGTCGTGAGGCTTAGTCAGCATGATCCTCTTCGACGATTTGACGTGGCTGACACTCTGGAACCCATCAGTCACGAGCTCACGTCGTGAGCATGGTTCCCTCACGTCGTGAGGCTGAGTCAGCCTCGGGTTTTGTGTCCCGAACTTGTAAAATCCGTAACTTTCGCGTACGAGCTCCGATTTCGACGTTCTTTATATGCACGCGTAGGTGAGATTATGCTCTACAACTCTCGTTTATACTTCGTCGGCTAATTTTGAATTTATTTTTAATATATTATTTTTAACAGGCCGGGACTGGAAAAGTCTGTTTAAATTCCATAACTCCTTCATCTGATGTCCATTTTCGTCAGACTTTTTACTGTTGTACTCCTATTATGGGGGCTTCAACTTCCGTTTAGGTTGTGTTGGCAAAAAGTCGCTCGATCTCGATTTCGAGTTTTTAGCTGTCTACTGCTATGTCCGAAACTTCAAAAAATCATAACTTCCTCATATGAAGTCAGATTTGGGCATTCTTTTTATGTATGTTCACGGTTTTGGGATATCTACAAATTTCATTTAGACACCTACGGTTAAAAAGTATCTTATTGAAATTTCTCGTTTTATGCTTAACAGTGTTTTACCGATATTGTCGCGTATCGTCGATCAGTCATAACTTCTTCGTTATAACTCGGATTTTAGTGTTCTTTATATTTTTGGAAACCTAGTTACGATATCTACCACTTAGTATACTCAATTATGGTTACTGAACAAATTTATTTTTGACCTAATTTTGCTGGTGTTACATTATCCCCCCGTTAGAGAGAATTTCGTCCCGAAATTCGCATTTTGATTGGGACTTCAATCGTTGAGGAAAGATGTGTGTACTTCTGTTCCATTTTATCTTCTTGTTCTCTAGTGAATCCAGATCCTAGCGTGGGTGTTCCAGCGAATCTTCATTATTCTGTCTATTGTTTTGATCGGTAGAGGTCGTGTGGATTTGGGTTTATTTGTCTATGTTCATCTAAATGTTAGTGTTGATTACTCGTAATACAGGCCGGCTTTGTCTTGAACTTCATAGTTGAATTCATACCTGGTCTGTCTATCATCGCTTTGTGTATACCATTCGCATACACACTTTGTAGTGATAGGTTAACCGTAATCATTCCTAGCCTCTTCGTTTGAGCTTGACTCGTCGTGCGTGTGCTATTCCTAAATAGTCTGTCGGTAATACTTCGGGAAGGTTGCAAAGGATATAGCACTCCTCATATGATTGCCACGGGATTTTGAAACTAGAAACGATTTGGGAGTTGTGTCGGGTTTGTCGTTATAAATCGATAGAGTTTCGTTAGCCAACGGTGAAAGTGAAGGGTCTTTTCATAGCACATGCAATTGGCATGGTGAAGACCAAGCAAATCCATTTCTAGTAGCTATTTGGGAACTTCTTATCGTAATAATTGTGAAGTCGATCAGGACAAGTGTTCGTTAGTGGGATAGTGCATTCTACATGTGTGTTTTCAGTGCTTTTAGTCTATCCTTGTTATTACTACTATGAAGGTTTTGCTTAATGATTGGGGTGTTTGTTTAAGAAGACTTTTAAATTTAAGACTCACGAAACTCCTTTCCGCTCCACTATAAATCAAAATACATGTTAATGTTCTAGTGGGATAGTGCATTTCTTCTTCTGGATCATTCTTTATCCCTTCTCCACTGTCTTGGATCGGGTAGTAGGGGTCTCCTGGTAGGTGGAATCCGGCCATTGTGTCTGTACGAGGATAGGGGTATAAGAATTGTCTAGAACTAAGGCACATAAGGTTGAACATCAAAGTTAAACTATTGTATGCATAAAATACTTCTATAGTATTCTAAATGTTATGTTTGATTCTAAGGTTTATAAGTTTGGTAAGTTTTAGACTTGTTGTCCACTGTAGCTATCTCCTGTCATATGTTGGTCGGCTCTCGGACAAATATAGTTGATCAGGCTATACTCATCCCAGTTCCGATTACATATCTCAAGGCATGACTGTAGTGCACAACTCATCTATAATACTTCTATATAGTTTTCATCATGATACTGACCCTGTTATATGATGTATGCATGTATACTTTATAAAAATTTCATCTTAAAAGTATAACTCTCAGTCAGAGTGTTTTTGCCCAGTTGTGTTTATAGTTGTATATCAAAAATAAATGGTTTTGATATACTTAGTTCACTATAAACAATGCTCTGATACCAATATGTCACACCCCCAAACCAGAACGGCGGAAACGTTCGGGGGCGGAGGACGTCATGTACAGTATCATAACAATTGAATAGTAAAGAAAGTACATACCACCATAATATAAATATATTTGAAAAGTTTACATTATTGTATGTGTTACATGTTTAAATATCAAATACAATATGGTGATCCAAAATATGTTACTAACGCCAGCGCGTTAGTCTTCAAAAAGTAGTTGCTACCTGACTTAGCGTTTTCCTGAGAATACAAGTTATTTCAAAGAAAAAGTGTCACCAACAAAGTTGGTGAGTTCATAAGTAGTGTTTTGATAAAATGTATGCCATTCGAAAGTTCGTGTATGTTTTCCAGAAAATCCGATATTTTCTAACAAATGTAAGAAATGAGTATGAAAGATCGTTGTACAAACTGTATGTATTTGAACCAGGAAAATCCTATATTTTCCTAAAAGTGAAATGCAGTCTCAAATGTCCAAGACCGTAACTTGTAAGCAAATATGACATGCTCAAGAGATGATGTATAGTCTTATTATAAAACAAAACTATAAGAAGATTTGTAATTGAATGTGAAAAGAACTGTATCTGTTACTTTTCCCATTAAAACGTAATACCATAATAAATGTCTATCCAGTGAGTTCTCATAATCGTACTATCATAATTTGCCTGTAGCGACGTTCTTCAGGCGTCGAAATGAGATGACACTTGTCACCCTGGGGACTGTAGCTAGCAGTCAGGGCGCGGGATCATTAGTCCCGTATAGATCTATACACACTTGTCACGTTCTCCGGACGGGAGATTCTAGTTATAAACAGGACTTCTAGTGGTACCTTTAAAAGGTATATTGAAGATGAATGCCTCAAGAATTCTCAATTAAGTCACGTATTAAAATGTATATGTTTGTTTCTGTAACGATTATCCTTTTTCATAATGATAATAAAGGCATAAAATGATTTGTATGTTCTTGTATGTATAAAGATGTCATAACGAAAGTGGTTACCCTAAATATGATGTAAACGTATAAATAGAGCTTATGATATTTATACTCATATTCCATTCCGTGAGGGTAAAGTAAAGTAAGATGTTTTGTATGTTAGACATGATCCATGTGATAGTTATTAAAAACAGTCTGAAATGTATAACGAAAGATAGATGTTTTCACACAGGATTAACCGTTTGTTTACTTGTATTCTCCCCCGTAAAGTGTTCAAAAGCATTTAAAATCAGTTAAAAGCGTAGAAATGGGGGTATGAACTCACTTGATTGAAGTGGTTGTTTTGAAGTAGTCGAGAGAAGAATCGAGCAGAACTTCGACTAGAGAGAGTTGAAATCTCGGGATTCTCGGGGATCTCGGGAGTGTAGAACTTCCTTCGGGACTTGAGTATGAAAAACCGGGGCTTCGGGAAGGCTTCTCGAGGTAATCACGTAGAGTAACGGCGCTTAGATGGAAAGAGATGAGCACCAAACCCGGCACCCTTAAGCTTCTATTTATAGGGGCTGATTTGGGGTCTCACGTCGTGAGTTTTGGATTGCTCACGTCGTGAGGCTTAGTCAGCATGATCCTCTTCGACGATTTGACGTGGCTGACACTCTGGAACCCATCAGTCACGAGCTCACGTCGTGAGCATGGTTCCCTCACGTCGTGAGGCTGAGTCAGCCTCGGGTTTTGTGTCCCGAACTTGTAAAATCCGTAACTTTCGCGTACGAGCTCCGATTTCGACGTTCTTTATATGCACGTGTAGGTGAGATTATGCTCTACAACTCTCGTTTATACTTCGTTGGCTAATTTTGAATTTATTTTTAATATATTATTTTTAACAGGCCGGGCCTGGAAAAGTCCGTTTAAATTCCATAACTCCTTCATCTGATGTCCATTTTCGTCAGACTTTTTACTGTTGTACTCCTATTGTCGGGGTCTTCAACTTTCGTTTAGGTTGTGTTGGCAAAAAGTCGCTCGATCTCGATTTCGAGTTTTTAGCTGTCTACTGCTATGTCCGAAACTTCAAAAAATCATAACTCCTCATATGAAGTCAGATTTGGGCGTTCTTTTTATGTATGTTCACGGTTTTGGGATATCTACAACTTTCATTTAGACACCTACGGTTGAAAAGTATCTTATTGAAATTTCTCGTTTTATGCTTAACAGTGTTTTACCGGTATTGTCGCGTATCGTCGATCAGTCATAACTTCTTCGTTATAACTCGGATTTTAGTGTTCTTTGTATTTTTGGAAACCTAGTTACGATATCTACCACTTAGTATACTCAATTATGGTTACTGAACAAATTTATTTTTGACCTAATTTTGTTGGTGTTACAGTCCTCTGTTGAGGCTGAGTATCGTGGGGTAGCTAATGCAGTTGTTGAAGCTGCTTGGCTTCACAATCTTTTTCTTGAGTTATCTTGTCCATCGTCTAAAGTTATAGTTGTGTTTTGCGATAATGTGAGTGTCATGTATTTATCTTCTAACCCAGTACAACATCAATGTACCAAGCATGCGGAAATATATTTACATTTTGTTAGGAAACGTGTTGACATTGGACATGTGCGTGTATTGCATGTGCCATCAGCACACCAGTTTGCATATATTTTTACAAAGGGCCTTCCTACTCAACTATTTTGGGACTTTCGACACACTTTAAACATTTGAAAACCACATATTCAAGCTGAGGGGGTGTGTTAAATATAGTTCTATTTTATATTCTTTGTATAGTTCATTGACCCCTTTGTAACCTTTATATATATATATATATATATATATATATATATATATATATATATATATATATATATATATATATATATATATATATATATATATATCCTTTATTCTAATAAAAAATAGTTTTAATTTCCTTTTGACATTTGTCATCCTATTAGGCCTCTTAATTAATGCATATTTTATTCTTCTTTTGCCATGTGTCACCCTATTAAGCCTTTTAATTAATGCATGCCACTTGTCAACCTATTAATTCTTCATTTCAAATTTCAAAATTTAAATTACACTCTAACTACATTAAATTAATAACATTATAATAAAATTAAAATAAAATTAATACAAATTATAAGGTGATATAATTTCACGTATTTATTTAAATTAACGATTATAATTTTATATAACTAAAAAAAAATATCTCTTAATTAATAATTTATTTAAAATAATTGATTAATAATTTTGAGTTCTCACTATGAAAGTTTAATTAATTTTGTAACCGTGATTCTCACAGGTTATAAACTAATATATATATATATATATATATATATATATATATATATATATATATATATATATAATACCAAAGCCCTATGTTAAGGAGGCTTTTACCAAAATAACAATATATACTACTTTGAAGTGATTTATTAGCTCTAGCAACGTCTTATGGAAGTTACTGTAAATTTATTTAATGTGTGATCATCGTTTGAATATGAGAACTTCTCGTGTCAAATATTGACCGTTTCATGATTCAAGTTTAATGGTTATATCATCTAGGACATATTAAGATATAATGTTTTATTTTTTCAGACTAGCTAGTGTATTAATTTCACATGTTAATCAAAATGAATGACATGAATGACATCTAAATGTCAAACTATGGTTGTTTCGTAGAAATTGAATGATTTGGTGCTGAACAGAGGCATGAATGATTAAGCAGTCTTAATGAGTAAGTGTTAAACCATTAACATGCATGGATCCTTAAAAAAAGTCACGTAAACAGGTTAAGGGCTATAGCCGGTTAAAATGGTTAAATTTAAACAGTTTTGAAAATTTCGTTACCTAAAAATGAACAAATTAAATAATTTGTTGCTCATTTATAATATTTTCCAAGTTTTGAAAATTTCGTTACCTAAAAATGAACAAATTAAATAATTTGTTGCTCATTTATAATATTTTCCTTAATGTTTAACCGGTATTACCTTATGATACTCGATTAAATGGACTAAAAGTAGACAATTTTAAAATGCTCATTAGCGAAAAAATAAAAATAAATAATAAATAATAAAAAATAAAAAAAATAAAAAACAAATTCTTTAAAGATTACATACATACATACAGTAACAATATACTTTAGAGCAATTTACCATATTATACATTATTGTACGTAATATACTTCGAGTATCATATATATTGCTCAGATAAAAACATTGTATCTGGTTTACCATCTCTATAAAAACATTGTATCTGGTTTACCATCTCTATAGCATTAAATCATTTGTTGCGCGTAAAATATAATATATATTATAAGGACAAAATTACAAAAATGATCTTTGTTCTAAAAATATATATAGTTTTGGTTCAAAAAAAAATGGTAGTGCATCAGGGGTCTAATTTTTTATATTTAGTATCGTTTTGATCCCTATTGTCGGCATTCATTTGTGGTTTGGTCCATACCCAACCTAAAATGACAAATATGCCTTTAAAATAGTTTTTTTTTAACTTCTTTTAATTAATTTCTTATTCTTTTAATTAAAAGAACAAAAAAAATGTCTCTCCATCCTCCCTCCCTCTCTCTCTCTCTCTATATATATATATATATATATATATATATATATATATATATATATATATATGTGTGTGTGTGTGTGTGGACGCCATTCTCCCAACACCACCGCCAGAGCCCTAACTTCAGCGGTGCCGACTTTGTTGGAGTAACATTTTCCGATAGATCACCATCTCTGGAACCCTAACTTCACATGTGTTCACCTCCATTCCAGCCCTTGCAAAACCTTATGCCATCAAAGCATCGAACCTACACCACCAAACCTGTTTCAATCATAGAGCAACATCTACATCGAGACAACCCTCCATCACCACCACCTATTATGGGCGAAGTTGCACGATCTGGTGGCGGTTAGGGTTTGTGTACCCTAGCTCTGGAGAATGCAAAGATGGCGACTATGGTGGTTTGAAAACCCTAACTCTCGTAAGAATCATGGTGCTCCTCCAGCTACAACAACCTCTGAAAACTCAAACTCAAGCGAGATATGGGCTTTCAGATATGAGATAGAGATAAAGGCATCTGGTAGGATTTTTTGGCAGAAAGACGATGAATGGTAGTGTGGTGGCCAGTGGTGAAGTTTTGCCGGGTTAAGGATGGAGATATGGGGGTGAGAGTGGCAGAGATGGAGGTGGTTAACGGCGGATGGTGATTGCAGGCGGAGACGAAAGTGTGGGTATTCTTGAAAGTGTGTACGTGTTCTTGAAAAGGTGTGTGTTTATGTGTGTGTTCTGGATAATGTATTTTTTGAAAAGAGATAGAAAGAACAAGGGTTTATTGGTGGCAAGGAGAGAGAGAGAGAGAGAGAGAGAGAGAGAGAGAGAGAGAGAGAGAGAGAGAGAGAGAGAGAGAGAGAGAGAGAGAGAGAGAGAGAGAGAGAGAGACTTTTTTTTAATTAATTAAAAATTTTAACATAAATATAAAAAAATAAAAAATATATAAATGATATAATAGTTTTTTTAAATCGATAGATATCAAAAGTATAAAAAATTAAAGACAAAATTGCCAAAATGGTCCCGGTATGCATTTTTTGGGGGTTTTAGTCCAAACCACGACTTTTTTAGATTGATGGTCCTTTTGAGCTAGTTTCATTGTGTTTTTGGTCCCTCCAAATAGTGAAATGACTGTAATACCCTTGGGGTATTTATTTTCCATTTTTCTTTCATTTCTTTTTAAATCTAATACTAATTTATTTATTTTAATAATTAAAAAAATAAGAAGGGCCTCTCTCTCTCTCTCTCTCTCTCTCTCTCTCTCTCTCTCTCTCTCTCTCTCTCTCTCTCTCTCTCTCTCTCTCTCTCTCTCTCTCTCTCTCTCTCTCGTTTTACATCTGCAGATTACAATGTAACATTGTAAACAAGTATCCATGGAAGGGCCTCTTGATTTATTTTAAATAAATTGGGTACTTAATATGGGTTTGGAAATTAAGTGAGGTACTGAATGTGTTTAAATCAAATGAAGGTTTTGGAAAGTCAATCATCTTCTTCCTGGATTTGGTTTCACGTAGGAAAGTCACGACCCATAATCTGGGTCTCTTGTGTCGACTAATCAAGATACGTGAACCAAAAAATAAATATAAGGAAACGATGGTGGTGGTGGTCGAATATTCACAGTGGCAGGGTGTGGTGGCTAGTCGAAGTCCTCACGGTGGCAATAACCCAAAAAAATGGTAGCGGGTGGTGATGGGTGATAGTGATACACAGTGGAAGCTCCGCTGCTCCTCTTTTGCGTTTCGGTCAGCGATATTGACGAGATAGGGATGAGGAAGGTGGCAAATGGTCGGAGGAAAATAGATCAATAGTAGTAGCAGCGGTGGGTGGTGGTGGGGGTTTGCGTCGGCAGTGGGTGGCAGCCCCACTGCTGGGTTTTTCTTGCTTCGATCGTTTTCTCCCGTATTCGCTCATTGTTGTTGGCGGTAGTGTCATCGAGGGTGTTGTAGCGAGTTGCAGATGACGATAGGAAGGTTGTGGAGGGTGGTGAAGTGATGAAATATGTTTTGTCGTCGGGGGTGGGGTCGCAAGCAGTAGTTGCAAGGAGAAGGAAAGGAAGGCGGTGTAGGGCAGTGGAAGGTGGTGGAGTGTGACCGGAGCAAAGGCGGAGGAGGGTCAAAAGTCACTGTGATCGTCGATGAATCAAGGACGAGAGAGAGGGTCCCTTCTTATTTTTTTAATTATTAAAATAAATAAATTAGTATTAGATTTAAAAAGAAATGAAAGAAAAATAGAAAATAAATACCCCAAGGGTATTACAGTCATTTCACTATTGGGAGGGACCAAAAATACAACGAAACTAGCTCAAAATGACCCCCAAAAAAATGCTTACCACATAGGAACCATTTTTGTAATTTTGTCAAAATTAAACCACGCACAAATAATTTTTTTTTACCAAAATCATATATTTTTAACGTCGTTTAGTCATATACCGCCTAAACCTGGGCTTGACTCGTAGAAAATAATAGGGTGATGATATGTATTTATCGAAAGAGAAGGGACTTGTTTGTAATAACAAAAAGCTATTGGTAATCCAGACACATAAACGAAAGAAGGTCGAAAAGAGAAAGTAGAGAGAGAAAGAGAAGAGAGAGAGTGTATCGGAGGAGAGCGCGATCAGAGAGACAACGAGGGCTCCTTCAAGCTCTGATTCAAAGCCACAGGTAGAAAAATCAGCAGCGAAACCTAAATGCGGCGGAGCAATTTTTAGGAAGAAGAAAAACCCGATAAAATTGAGGCGAGAATTGTAAGCTATTGAAATCAGCTTGGGTTCCAACGATCAAAAGAGTTTGAAGATTGTGAAAGCCAGTACTTTTGGTTTTCTGAATCTCAATTTTGGTAGAGATGCAATAAGGTCAGGCTTACCAATTTATATTTCTTGTTAAAGTTCATTAGTAGCTTAAATCTCTCCAATCGCTGTCCTCTTGCTTCCCAATTGTGTATGAAAATACCGAATTTTCTCTTCGGAAGTCTGCGGAGTCAATCGTTTGATCAATTTGTTGCATTTTGAGTTCTATTCATAGTTTCAGAAAGGTTATTGGAATTGGGATATCGCTAATATGTTGATTTGTGCCTGTACTTGGAGTTGGAAGGAGGTATCTCTTTTTGAAAATTAAGGAATTTCGTGTGATGTAGACGCGATTGAGGTTAGGGTTTATGTATTGGTGGATTGGAATTTGAATAATTTGGGAACTTCGTTTTGGAGGGAGAGTTAGTTAGAAACCGTAACTCATGATTTGCTTCTTTCCTCGCTACTGAAAACCTAATTAGGGTTTTCCATGATATGTTTTGGCTATTCATTATGTGGGCTGTCGTTGAACAGATTGAATTTCTTCTGGAAAATGAGATTTTGTAGATGGACCAAAACCCTAATTTAGTTTCTTAAATTAGGGGCTTTAGTTTCTTGTGTTGAGAAATGCAACCACCACAGCAGCATTCATGGATCAATCTTGCTGAATTGAAAAAACAGATAATCAGGAAGCTTGGACCAGAAAGATCCAAGCAATATTTTGATTACTTGAATAGATTCTTGAATTTAAAGTTAAGCAAAGATGAATTTGATAAACTTTGTGTAAGAACAGTTGGTAGAGAGGGTATTCCGCTTCATAATCAGTTAATTCGTTCGATTTTAAGAAACGCGTATACAAAAGTCCCTCTTGGAAATAAGAAACCTTGGGATGCCCCGTTTATCCAAAACGGGTCGAACCCGGTTGCAACCCGGGCTTCAAGTCCACTTGCTCTCCCAAATGGAGACATTTTGTCACCAACACAACGAACGATAAGGACAGGAGCCCGAAGAAGTGCTCTCAAGCCAAATGGAAAGACAAATTATTCTTCCCCCTCATCACCCATTGATACTCGAAAGCCCGTGCAACATCATCAAGAAGTCATCAATCGACCACAACATGAAGTGGTTTCCGGTAGGATTCCACTACATGCACCACTTGGAATTCCTTACTGTCCGGTCAGTATAGGTGGGGCCCGCAAGACCCCACCTACTAAATATGTTGGTGTCTCATACACCAACTGCTTGTTAGATACAATAACATTGAGGGCACACATGGAGCCTATTGCCGCAACACAAGGCCTTCAAGGGGTTACAGTGGATTGCGCCAACGCGATGAATAACGGATTGGATGTTTATTTGAAGGGTTTGATACGGTCATGTTTTGAACATAATGGGCCCCGTTTAGGTCATGAGCCCGTTAAGATCAGCCCGATATCTTTGTTAGACTTTAGGGTTGCCATGGAGATTAACCCTCGGCGGCTTGGTGAAGATTGGCCTTTATTGCTCGAGAAGATATGCCGCGGGCTTTTGAGGAATGATATAAATTTGTGATCTATGTTTTTTTATATATCATTTGGTTGCTATGTTGTATGATTAGCATTGTGTGTAATTTAATCAATCGCTTAATTTAGAACAGTTTTGAAGGAATAATTTGTCCTCCGAGGTTTCTTGTATGTGTATTTTCATCACTAATTGATTTAAATATCAAATTCAAACAACTTGATCTCCTTTTAAGTTATTGTTAATCAAGCTTGTTATGGTGCGTGGAGTTTAAACAAGAACATATTTGGCATTTGGCAATTGGCAACAACAAAAGTGATTCCATATTTCCATTAAAGAGTAAGACATCGGTTTATTCAAGTAATGTTTTTTCTTATGTATGACTTGATTTGGATCTTGAAAAAAAAGACATGATATATTTACAAAAAACGACTTGGCTATTATGGAGTTTTGTCACTCGAATCACAATAGCCTATCGAGATACATATCAAAGTCATACTAATTATATCGACGTACTTGTACGTTTTTTTTTCCTTGCATATTTTGTTGCAGGTAGTAAGGAGACACCGACTTTGATGTTGTTAATTAAGCATGGTCTATGGAGAAAGGTGAAGAGCAAGTATTGTTGTTTTGCCATATGAAGATTTTCCAGAAGGATCTAGGCTTGCGCTTTCGACGACTGTTTGATGTTAACTCTGATTCTGTTCTATGAAGCATCTCCCACATCACTTGTACATCCTCGTATCCACATGTTTGTATGTCATCGTGTAGCTTCAATAGCCCACCACCTGGTCAACACAAAAGACATTTTTTTGTAAGTGGTCTTTCTTTTTCTATTTGATTTTCTCAAACTTTCAAAAATAAAAATAATAATAATAATAATGAAAGATTAATTAATTGTATGCGAGTGTTATGAAGGTAAGGTTAGGTGAGGGCATCGAAAATGGTTGTTAGTTAGTAGTGTAGTTACAAGTCAGCAAATCGGTAGTATGAGTGCGAATCGTTAATGGGAATCTTTGTAGATATTTTATAGATAAAGAAATGTTTTTCAGGATATTAGTTGTTATTAATAGCCACTAATTACATTCAACCTTATCATTTTAGGATATGATTTGAGAGTGAATCCTTTTATTTTTACAGAACTATCTTCACATATAAAAAGATGTCACTGTTACATCACTGTTTATCAGAATGTCAAAACGAATTGGATTCGAGGGTAAAACAATACGTACATCTTTTTCTCTAAAATGGGAAGGAAATATTAAAAAATAAACATTATTAGCTTCTACTCCTTAATTTTTTGTTGACAATATTACTTTTTTTTTATTGTTAAATTAAAACATATTTTATATACAATATGATGAGCACTCAAAAAGCTGTTTTCTTTAATTAGAATTAAATGATGGATAAATATATTAAAATAATTAAAACTCTCACATGAAAACAAGAATAGTTTTCAAAGAATAATCTTGTATTCCGCTTCTGGAAAAAGGTGACCTTTGTCCAACCATATAATTCTTCAATTCTTTTTCTTTTTTTTTCTACCAAAATATGCACCATGAAAATTAGCCAAAGACAAAAATACAAAAAAGAAATGAAAAAAATGCTCAATTCAATATAGCGATTTGATTTGTGATTTTGAATAAAACTACCTTGTCTTGTTATCAGAATAATGTAAGAATATTTGTTTTAGATGTTTTAGAATATATATATAATATTTTTAGATATAGGCTTATTTTAATATTTGCTTATCGACACGTTTAATCATTCATAAGATACAAAAAATACATTGCTTTAATCCAAATGATCAAATTATTCTATTAAACTATATTTTTAGACAAAAAGGAAATTACAAAATATAATAAATAACTTTAATTTAAGAATGTATACAAAATGCAGACCATCTCTCTTCCTTTTATTTGGGTAAAGTTTTAGAGCATTCAAGAACAATTTGGTTTTCATTTTCCAAAAAAGAAAAAGAAATGGAAGGGAAAGGGAAATCCAATTTGAATATGATTATGAATTTATGATAGCAAAAGAAACCACCATTAAAGCACGTAGACACGCATTAAAGTTTTCATCGGAAAAGTGTATGCCTTCAACGCAATCACGAGCCTCTATTCTCCATCAATAACTATATTCAACTATTTCAATATATTAAAATTAAATATCATTTCAAATCATAAATCTGGAATGAATTTATGTCACAACTAAAATCCAAAAGCACCGATGGGATTTTTCAGATCAGAATTGTGTTAAAATATTTGATAAAATTCAAGTTCAGATACTTGTCACGATCTTATAAATCGCTCGATAAATGAATTAAATCCTTGAACATCGCTTAAATTTTCAAAATCAAAATTAATTTTACGAACATCGAAATTCATTGGGCAAAATTTTGAAGTTCAAATACTTCTCAGTCTCACAAATAGTTTGATCAATGAATTATAACATAATAATTTTAGAAATTACAGAACCATAAACTCTTGAACGTCGTATTCAAAATCAAAATGAGTTTTCACTTCATAGACTCGATTTTCTTCCGTTCTGGCAAAGAAAAACTAATCGTAACCCTATAATTTGCTCGATCAGTAATTATCAAAATGATTATACAACCATAAATATATGAGCGTCGGTTATATTTTAAAAACTCAAAATCTATTTCAACGAAATTCATTGTGTTTTCGAAATTAAGATACTCAAATATTCTTCCATTTGACAAAAATCTGAAGTCCAAATACTTATCGCAATCCAAAAAATCACTTGATTAGTAAATCCGTTACAGAAATCAGATCGTACAAAAACACATAAACGGAGAGAGAGAGAGAGAGACTAACCATTGTTACGGGACTTTACACGCGCAGCAACGGCAATCCAAACACGTCTTACAGGAAAAACCATCTTCTGCAACCAATTCATAAGCTTCTGCTTCCGCTTCTTCTTCCGATTTCCTCTTCTGAGTTGACTGGGTACAAAACTCCTTAACCAGGCCAGTACTGGTCCTTTTCGATCGTCTTTCTCTCCCTCCTAATTTATAGGGGAAGAGAAAGAGATAAAGAGATAGAGAGATTGCTTGGAACTGTTGTCTCTTGTTTTATAAGATACAGAGTCCTCAGTCTCACACACACAGACCCATATATATATTAATATATACACAGAGAGAGATGAGTATCGGTGAAGGGAAGCATATATAGAAGAGAGAAGTTAACTATGGTTGAAGGGGGAACTAACGTACAACTGGTAATACACAAGATACATGTAAAACTGCGTGACGAGTATTTGGTGGCTGATTTTACTTTCCACTGTTGGCAGTTAACGGAGACTTTAATTTGTATTCTCGCACCGTCACGTAACAAAATTCAAAACTTTTAATAAAGATATTTCAACTTTACTTTAATAAAATTCACTCAATTTAATTCATATAATATAACGATGACATATTTTTCATCAATTTTTGTGTATAAATAGTTACACAGCTTAATTTTATTTATTTGGATAATGACTTGAGAGAGTAACGAACTTTCGACTTTGTTCACATTTAGTCACTAAATTTTTTTTCGTTATATATTTGCATTGAACTATTGAAACTGTTCACATTTTACCCTTATGACCGGCTGTTACCGGTCATAAGGGTAAAAATGTGAACAGTTTCAATAGTTTACTGGCAATTAGATAACGAAAAAAAATTTAGTGACTAAATGTGAACAAAATCGAAAGTTCGTTTCCCTCTAAAAAGTTCAATGACTAAATGTGAACAAACTTCCTCTTGTATCTAAATCCCTCCCTCTAAAAAATTCAACTTTCGGATTTCCATATCTAAATCTCTCCCCCTTTTTATAATAGACAAATGATTATAAAACCAAAAAGGGAATGAGAAAGCGCTCAATTCAGAATTTTTAATCCAAAACTCCCCCTTTATGACATGAGAGATAGAGAGAGATAGACATGTAAATACTTTTATGTAAGGTGGTTTCATACCACATGTAGAGGTGTGCTTGAGAGATGTAACATTGAGAATGTTAGTGTGTGTTAATTATGTAGATTTAGATCTAGATCCTTTTTTGTAAACACCTTTCATAATCGAATGCATCTCTTAAACACCCAAATCACCGTGTTCTTTAATTCCGCATGCCAAACCAATGGTCATAATTCACATCAGTGACATGGTTCATTTTTTTGTAAAACCAAAATCAGATTGGAAATTTTGATTTTTTATTTTGGAAAATGTCAAACCATTGGTTTTTATTTCGGTTTCGATTTTTTATTTTTTTTAAATATATTTTCAGGGTTTTGTTTTTTTTATTTCATAGATTTCTTTATCAACAAATGTTGCTACAATTTAACAAAAATAAATAATTTGCTAAAACATAATACAAGAGGAAATTTGTTCACATTTAGTCATTGAACTTTTTAGAGGGAAACGAACTTTCGATTTTGTTCACATTTAGTCATTAAACTTTTTTTCGTTATCTATTTGTCACTAAACTATTGAAACTGTTCACATTTTACCCTTATGACCGGTAACAGCCGGTCATAATGGTAAAATGTGAACAGTTTCAATAGTTCAATGGCAAATAGATAACGAAAAAAAATTTAGTGATTAAATGTGAACAAAGTCGAAAGTTCGTTACCCTTTCAAGTCATTATCCCTTTATAAAACTGTTACAAAAAATAGGGTTTGCAAACAATGTAAGATTTATGTGAAGTTTTAGGTTTATTTCTATCCACAACTTCACCACCATATTTCGTTCACCGTTAATATACAAATGTACAAGATCATAATTTACATCTGTATTAGACATTTGTGTTTATTTCAATTACCTAAAATGGCCAATGAAATCAAAATTACCAAAAAAAAAAGCAGCAAGTTCATTATATCTAATTTGATTAGCAAATTTTGATACAAATCAAATTTTGATACAATGGAATTATTAAAATGGATGAATCATTATCGAATACTTGATCATGCTCGTAGTCATCAAAAAATAAAATAAAAAATATTTTAATTTAATAAAATATACCATAAATATTTCAACTTTTGACGGTGACTATTTTTGAAGTTGAAGATGGGTCGGCGGGACACTTCTTTTTTTGTTCACTTCTTTTATAAGTTGTGTTTTTGAGGGCCAACGACTCAAAATAGCTAAAGTTCTTATTTGAAAATAAAATCATGTTTATTTTGAGATATCTAAAATTTAAAGAAAAAATCAATAACATATTTATACGACAGAAGTTAAATGCAATATAACCTAATACAACGTTTATTTAAAAAAAAAACATATGATGAAAAAAATAAACCTACCACTAATAGTATATAGTAATACTAACCAATAAACAATGAATTTAAATTAAACAACAATATTACCCTATTTTTTTTTATAAATAGGTTATAAAAATGTAATATCGTTAGCAGTCTAGTGTATAATAAAGAAAATAAATTAAAACTAAAGCTATGTAATAAATTTGGCTAGAGAGAAAAGTTTTTAAGATAACTTTATAGAATAAAACCATTTTTGTTTTATGTTTTTATTTGGTTAGTGAAGTTTGAAAATAATAAAAATTAAAAAAAAATCTATAGAAAATATCATTTATAGCTGTATTTACTTACAAATATGTTATGACCAACAATTAATAAAAGCAAATGTGCCTATTATCTAAAAATGAACTATTTTTCAACATCATTTTTTAAGTTATGCTAAAAAAAAGTTAAAAAAACTAGTACCAAGTGAGTTGTCGTTTAACTTTTATCTTTTTGGTTAAATGTATATAATCTGATCATATTTAGGTTAATTTTTAATTGAACTATTGTATTTGTATAAACTTAATAATATATCTTAATTTCAACTTAAAGGTAAAACCATAACAATTGATTTTACATTGGAATAGTGATATATATATATATATATATATATATATATATATATATATATATATATATATATATATATATAAAGTTAAAATACAAGAAATCACTCTTAAAGAAAAAAAGTTATAATAATTTTGTTGTTGTTGCATAAAAGTATTCTGCAAATAAATCTGCTTACATTAATTTACCAAAAAAAAAGAAGTAAATTTTTTAGGGGTTTATTAATTATAACTACTGGGGAAACGTGACACGTTTACAAATGGAGGAGGGGCCGGTCATATTTTGTGGATTATTTGGATCTTACCCTTTATTTTCCCGGGCCCTTTGCTTTTTTCTACCGTCATTGACTTTATTTGGCATGGTTAGTCTAGATATTCCGTATAAGTCCCTGAATTTTTAGAAGAACTACATTTTATACCATTATTTCAAAACCTTGTCTATTTACACTTATAACTTTTAATTCTCACCTAAGATAATCTCCAACCCATTTCATTTTTTCACCAAAAAATAGAATAAAAAATAGGATAGATGTTATCTTCAACCCTATTCTATTCTTTATCTTATTTTTATCCCAAAAAATATATATTTCCACTATATTCTATTCTTGTAACTACACACTATTCTACTAATTAGTTTTTAACAAATATATAATATTTTTTATTACAATAATATTATAAAATATATAATTAGAAAGTTATAACAAAATAAATGTTCGTAATCATTATGTCATGTAATATTTCCTTTTGCCTAGAACAAGATGATCCTCGCTTTTTATTAGATTGTTATTATAATATATATGTTAACTGCATGTTCAGTAGCATACTTTATCATACTTGTAAGATATATTTTAATTATATGTTTTTATGAAATATGATTTCGGTTTTAAAAAAAACTTTACATTTATGATAAATTAATATAATTAAATAGTTATTAGGATATTACAAATATTAAATATTACATTAAACTTACAACTAATAGATAGAAATAAACTAGTAATGTCGAAAAATAAAAAAAAATTGACTAAAATCGACAACCGAAACTTTATTTCTATTTTTGGATAAATAAATAATTTTGCTTCATATTTGGGATAATATCATTCATATTTCTATAAAGACAAAACTGCAAATATGGTCCCTGTGGTATGTATTTTTTTGGGGTTTTAGTTCAAACCCCGACTTTTTTGGCTTCGTGGTCCTTTTGGCCATGTTTGTACGTAGATTTGGTCCCTCGTAAAATTGAAATGACTGTAATGCCCTTCTGATATATTTTTTTATGTTTTTTCTATTTAATTTAAATGAAAAAGAAAATAAATAATTAATTTGGGCCCACATCTCTCTCTCTCTCGACAGGAAACCTACACTTTTGAGGGAAACACACACTCACACAGAGAATTAAACAATGCTCTTCATCAACCACAAACAATATCTTATAATCATGTAATTCCATGATTTTTGAAGATTTCATCCAAAGTCATAAATGATCAACATAAAACCTAGACCACAAAATCCCACAATTTCAAAACCCCCTTAAGAATTTCCCTCTATTGTTCTTGTATGTGTCCAATTTTATCGCTAGAACAGTCCATTCCACTTCTCTCCTTCGAACGGAGAATCCATTGTGTTGATCTGATGTCGGAAACCTCTTCAATCAATCTAAAGAACCCATAATACTCTAAAATAGTGAAATAGTTGTGATGGTTGTTGATCAAGATGGGTAAAGAAGGTGAAGAAGACGATGAACAATAGCATTAGTGAGTTTGCTCACTTGAAGAGGTTGGTTTTGTCTGGGGAAGACGATCGAGATGGGTTCCGCCACCACTCACCATCGGTCCTCCACTAGTGACCCATAAGAGATGAATAACTTGGGGAAACCCTTTAGCTTTGAATCTACACAGTGGTGTTGTGCTCGAGTGCAAATCTGATCGAGAATATGGCGATGAGGTTGTTGAATTGACGACACCGCTAAGGTTGTAAGTTATTTCTATAGAGTTGCAGGTTTTAGAAGAGATGAAGGGGAGGTGGATGAGTTTAAATCGATGCATTCTCTTTTGATGAACTATAAGCAAAGGAGGCGATGAGTTTATCAGAAGGGAAGGGACAATAGTAGACTTTCATGTATGTGTGTATGAATCTGAATGTTTGTGAATCATAAATCTCTCCTTCTTCCTCCGGTCAATCAATCTGCCCCTCCCTCTTTCTTAATTTTTCTTTAATGGCTTCAGTAGATTTAATTTCCTGCATCTTGTTTTTTCTAGATTGTGTTGAATCTATATTGATCCATGAGAAGCTATTGATCCTGATTATCACCTAGATGGCCTTAAAAACTTGTGCTTGCCAACATCGTTGGATCAAATCACCACAAAGCATATACTTGGAGATGATTTGGAAGCTAAACTAGCTTCCAAACTATTGATTACTCAATCAGAAACTGCTAAGGTTTCGTATGTTACCATGGATCAAGAAAATAAAGTTTTGTGTGGGTTTTATTGAGGAAGAAAATGAAGATCAGACCTGAGTTTTGATGAAGATCAAATTTGGATTTGTTCTTCAAATGGAGGTTGAAATGTTTTTAATTACAGTGTATCTATGTGAGAGAGAGAGTGAGAGAGAGAGAGAGAATGTGGGCCCCTTCTTATTTTTTAATTATTAAAATAATTAAATTAGTATTAGATTTAAAAAGAAATGAAAGAAAAATGAAATTTCAGGTGTCCATTTTAGTCCTTATTTTTTATTTTTTGACATTTTTAGTTTATTTTTATTTAATAGTTATAATTTAAATATAATATATAATATTTTTAATATCAGGTTATATATTAAATTACATTCATTTCAAGATTAAAGTGTACCATGTATTTATAGTTATAAGTGTATCATGTGTTTTTGGTTGTGCTCTTCACATTAGGCTACTATGTAAACTAGATGAAGACTCGGCGTGCCGTTGGTGCGGGCTTGGATTGGTCAGGATATTTTTCGGTCATTATTTATTGGTTGAATTTTATAAAATAAAGTAAAGTATAAGGTTTTTTAGAGTCATTTAGTCCTTTAGATAATACCCGTTGTAATCAATTCAACATTTTTATCAAAAAAATGAAGTACATTCCATTATGAGTAAGGAAAGATTTGCACCGAAATTTTTTTTTTTTTTTGAGGACTTGAGGTTTAATTCGAAAAAAACGTAGTATATAAGGTTTTTTATGATATTAACCCAAAAAAATCAAGTAAATAATGTTTTTAATTTAAACTTTAATAAAATAATACTAATACCATGTTTATTGTATCTTTTTCTGTCTCAATAACCCATCTTCTAATAGGTGATCCCATGATGCAGAACAAATTGTACCAAATACAGGCCAAAACAACTGAAGATAGACATTGTGTATGGCTCACAAGTGTAGATACAGCCTACCCCTACAATATATTTATTTTTTAACCAAATTATCAATAATAAACTTATATAATAAAATGAAATGAAAATATGAAAATATAACAATATACATCTGATTGAGATTCTTCTTCCTTGTTGCCTTTTTTCTTCTTCTTTACTAATACAATATCTGATTTATTAGACTCTGTTCGCCACAGGGTTGTGATGCAAGGCTTTGAACTGAAGCAGTGTGTCCACGAAGAGTTCTGAAAGACTAATCTTTAGGTTTTCTGATATAGGCTATGGATCAAACTTCAAAGTGAAAAAGATTTTATTTTAGAGTTTTTTAATTTATGAATATTAAATAAGAAAGTTTTGAGTGAAATCAAATATTAAAAATTACCTTCCAGAGTTTCACAGTTCTGTCTTTTGATCCAGTTGCAACAACCATATTGGTGTCGTTTTCGTTATCTGAAGATTTTTAATGAGAAATAATGAGAAAAGAAATAATATATTTTATATAAAGAATTGTAACGCGGAAAGGAAAATTATATAATGCAGCTTGAATAAAGACATGTTACATGGGAAATAAACATTTTGTTTGAAAGCATAACATGTTAGATGGGCACCATATTATAATAATGCCCCCAATGTCCCAAAATAAATGTAACATTTTCATTTCATGCAGTTCCAACACATTTCTGGTCAGAAACATGTTAAATGGGGTCAAAATAAAAAGTTGGGTAGGCTAATTGTCCAAAAATTACTACGTGTGGCCAGAATGATATAAAGTGGAAAGTATGGTTGCCTAATTATATAACCTTCCTTGTATTTTTTTGCAAAATATGAGGGTTTATTCATTTGACCAAGTAAGCTTCTTTGAATAAATCAAAACTTATATTTACTACTCATTAAATCATAATTTATCACCAACATTAATAAATTAATTGACTTCTCATTAAATAAAAGGCTCTACATTTGAAAGAAATGAAAGTAGGATGCTATAATAAATGAATAAACGAAAGTACATTGCTATTTCTTGCATTTTAACCCTACATATATAATAAACAAAAGTGCCCCTAACCTTTTTTTATAGTTGTATAAGAATGGAGTCTGCCCCTGAAAAAAATGATTGTTGGTATAAAGGTTACAGAGATAAATGCATACCCAAACATAAAAATTAATGGAGAGAAATTAAAAATCTAAACAACTACAACATAGAATTATGATCAACTTAAGTTTAGGAGGTGGATGACAATTTGTAAGAACATGCATAAGAATCACATTTGCAACATTAGATTAACAACTTTTTTGTCAAGATAAAAAAAATCATGAAAATTAAATGGTCAATTTATCTCTGTAACATTCAATTTTAGGTACTTGTCATTTTAAGCTTTAAATCTAAAGTTTACATTTTAGTCCCTACGCATGGCGTATGTGGGAGCTACGCCCTACGTACCTCTTTTATTTTGGACGCGGACTCTGGCTAGTACGTTGGGCATACGTGGAAGTACGTCGGGCGTATTCGTGAAAACTTCAAACCCTAATTTTGGGGTTTTGACCCTATTTAAACACCTTATGACCCCTTGTAGCCTCTTCATGCTCAGCCTCCTTTCACCCTAAAGATGATATTCGAAACACTAACCATCTTTAGCAAAGTTTGAGACCTTTGAGTGATTTTTGTGGGTTTTTAGTGCTCTTAGAAGAGAAGAAGTCCACCATTGAAGCTTAAATAAGCTCAAGCTCTTAGATCCAGAACTTCCACCATCCTTGTAAGCTTGTAGAGGTAAAAATCTTGTACCTTTATGCCTCTTTTTATAGATCTAGATTTGGACCATGTTATGTTGTGTTTTTGCTCCTACGACTTGGACTTTTGAGGCTTGGGTTGTTCTTAATCGTTTTGAGTGTCATTTTTTTATCATTTTGATCTTATAAAGTCATAAAGATGGGGGATTGGACATCCCCATTCATCCATGAATGACATCTTGGATGATAAAGTGTACTTTGGACTTAGGGTTTGGATTTGTACCTTATTGAGCCATACAAAGGCATCAAGTTGTCGACTTTATTGTTTAAGACATCCCCAAGAACAAGATATGTGGTTTGAACGGTTGGTCTTAAAGCATTAAGTGCTTAAAGTCAAGTTTTATACATTTGATGAGTACGTTGGGCATACCCTCCTGGTACGCACGGTGTAACGGGCTGAGGCCTTGTCCCCTTTCAGAATAGATCCAGTATGCTAGGCGTATGCATCGTGTATGCGGGGCGTACTCACCAGAAGTCCATTTGGGCTATTTTGGGCCTTGGATTAGTTGGGACTTGGGTCATGGCTTGTTGGGCCTAGAGTAGGAAAAGGTAAAAGGGTCTTTTACCCTCTGTGTTAGGGATTATAATTTCGACCTTCATTGATGGGTTATTACCCTAAATAGTGAGTAGGATTGGTTTGATTGTGTTCAGTGTGAGGACTCGTGCTAGCAGCAGCCTAAGAGTGTGATTTGTGCATCTTTAGATTGAGGTGAGTTTCCTCACTGTACTTGTGGGTCAAAGGCACCAATTATGGCCCACGAGATTATGTTGTATGATAGTAGTGATCTTTGTAACACTTACTGATATGTTTGTATGTTCTTGTTGTCTTTGTGAATCATGACAATATATTTGTATGCTTAGCTGTAAGGGGTGAAACAGACCTGTACCGGTTGAAAGATACCAAAGGAGTCGGAAGGGACTCAGCGAGTCAGAAGAGAATCAGAGAGTCGGAAGGGACTCAGGGGTGAAATATAGTCGTTACATGTTTCAGTATGATATGTATAATTGATGTGTGGTATGTGATATTGGGGGAAATCACTAGGCTTTGTGCTTACGGTTTAAGTTTATGTTTTAGGTACCTCCGGTTTGAAAGGGAAGGGTCTGGCCTGATCGTAGTGCATCCACCAGTGTTTCCGAATTTTTATGATTTTGGGATTGTACTCTGATAACTATTTTCACATTTACATACTTTTGGATGTTTGATATGAATAATTGATGGTTTTGGTTGACTTAAAATGAAATTTTTACTTATGATTTTTGGGATGTTATAAGTTGGTATCAGAGCCTTGGTTTGAGGAATTTGGACAAACTCTCGGGTGTGTCTGAACTCAAAATGAGGGTTTGGTAAGTTTTTCATAAAAAGGAATGATTTTCTAAAAGAGATTACAACTACAAAGAAGGGGATGTGATGCATTCAAATGACCAAGCTCAAGTAAGTGTTCCCAAAATACCCATACATGTTTGTTGATTTAGTATTTGAATGTGTGAATAGCATGCTAGATTAGGGATTAAGGATCTGCTCAGAATTCTAGGTGAGTTGCCTTCGTATGCTTACTGTATCAGCCCCTATAACTGCATGCTAGTTTGGATTACATATGATATGTTAGGATTACCTGTTAGGCAGTGCTCTGGTTATAACTCGATGCTCGAATGCTGCTTGCTTTGTGCTTTTAGGAAACACTGCTAATACTAGTTAATTATTAAGTGAATATACTAGGTTACATGTTGCAGAAATTGGATGATTTTAGAAGGTTAGGTTTAACTCTATTGCACAGCTCTTGTTTGAGTCCAAACGTTGTAGGGTGATACCTTGCAGTCAAAGAATTATCTAGCGTCTGTTGCATGTAATTATATTCGTGAGGTAGTTAGCAGGTGTTAGTGGGTGTTTCTTCTGCAGCTGAAGGCGGAGAGTGGTGGCAAGTAAAATCATAGGAGAAACTAGGAAGCATGCTAGCTTTAGCAAATTCATTGTTTAAGGAGTCACTTAGGGGAATCGGGCGGCTCTTGAGGAAAGTACGAGTAAGTGTGGAAGGTATTTTTGGTCCCATACTACTGGAAGTATAGGATTCGTACTCGAGTTAAGGGAGTCACGAGGATACTAAGGGACTCTGTAGGTGTGAGGTTTCTCGAGTGTTTTATAATGGTTTGCATTGTTTATTTTCAGTAGGTAGTCACTCGAGGTTGTTTAGGTCTTGGTGAGGGATCGGGTTCGGGCTCTGGAGCCGGATCCTTAGATGATCAGATGGGGGAGTTCATTTTGTTTGAGATTACCGACAACATTCTAGAGCAAACTCTTGTGATATTTGGTTCAATTAAGGAGGGTATTATGGAGTTGATGGATGAGCATCAGAGCACATTCCGTACTGAAATGGTGTCTATGGTGGGTGCACGCTCTTTGGCCTTCCGAGAGTTTTGTGCATGTGGGGCTCCTGAGTTCTTCGGGAAGAAGGACCCCATTGCTAGCAGAAGGTGGTAGGCAAACATCAAGAACGCCTTCCGGTCTAGCCTCTGTCCTGAGGAGGCGAAGGTCAGACTTGCATCCTGTCTTCTGAAAGACAGAGCACGTGACTGGTGTGAGGAGGTAGTCCATGCTTTGGCGGACGAGGAGATGAAGAAGGCCTCGTACCATGATATGTTGAATGATGAGATACGGGAGTTTGTGAGCATGTCTAGCTGCAAGACGTTGGAGGATATGATAGCTCTGGATCGTGAGCAGGAGATTGATTTAGAGCCCGTGAGGAAGAGGAAGTGAAAGAACCCCTTTCTAAACTTTCGTATTTCTGAAAGACCAAAACTTTCATACCTGACAATTGTTACTCCAAAACATGCTACATGCATATTCATAAAAATAATATTTTATATTGGTAAAGTGATTACAAACTACTGGATACAAACCGACTATGTTTTAATATTTTACATAACTACCCAGGATATTGTAATTTTATACAAACATAAACCGAAATACAAAAGTAATAGTAAAAACTATTCTACATCTTCCGACAGTATATAACCATACTGCTTACTTATCTCCTGCAATTGTTAAACACTGAGAGGGGTAAGCGGTGACGCTTAGTGAGCTCAATAATAGATACAATATAACGTTATGCCATATATATATATATATATATATATATATATATATATATATATATATATATATATATATATATATATATATATATACTTCAATATGGCAGAAGCAAAGAGGAACAAGAAACGACTAGGGCATATGTGAATCATGTGAAAAGCTTTCCATATCAATCAATGAGACATAACAATTTCCATACTTGATATACAATCAATAAAGTTTCAACACAAGTGGCACAGAAAATACTCAGGAATATCATTTTGCTAGATTATTCAGGCTTTCAGCCTTATCTTAGCATACTGCCGAAGCCAAAGTGATGCCTATGTCATACACTTAATGGTCAACGGTACATACCAATACCCAAGTGATGCCTATGTCATACACTTCGTGGTCAGAGGTATAGCCTTGCTATAAAAATAGCAGAAATAATAACACGAGATGATAACATGGAAAAACACATAGCACATATAACACATAACATACAATTGTTCCTATATATTAAACTCACCTTGTAATAACCGGGGGTCAAAATAATAATTTGTGCAGCATTTCGGCTCTAAATATGACTTTATTCGTTGAAACCGGGAGATTTATTGAAAAACCGGGCTCTGGAAAGGTAGAGCTTTAAACCGAAAAGATAAATTTCTCGGGCTTCACGGGCACTTCGGGGCGTGTTTCGGGTGTTAAAATTGATACTGGGGCTTCGGGGGATGTCAAAATAGTGAAAATATTGAAAAAGGGGTGAAAAGGGCAAAATCTCCAAAACTACCCGGGAAGGCTCGCAAGCCTTGTATTTATAGGGGAGGTCCGAAGGTCGGCTGAGAGGAGTGAGTCAGCAGGGAGGGCACGAGGCAGCAGGAGGCGAAGGCACGTGGCTCGGACAGATGGCGCGCATGCGAGGTGCCAGCGCTTCGGACGCGTCATCGGCTTCGGACACCTCTGCGACACGCGTCGCTCCTCGGACGCGCCACGACTCGGATGACGCAGCTGCTTCGGATACGTGGCCAGCTCGGAGCGAGGGTGACGTGGCTGGTCCGGATGAAGCTTATCCATGCGAATATTCTCGAAAATTGTGCCCCAATCTTCTAAAATCCATAACTTTCGCATACGAGCTCTGTTTTTTACGTTCTTTATATGCACGTGTAGGGAAAGTTATGCTCTACAACTTTCGTTTAGACTTCGTCGGATAATTTTGACTTTATTTGTAATATTATTATTTTTAACAGACCGGGACAGGAAAATCCGTTAAAAATTCAAAACTTCTTCATCCGACGTCCGTTTCCGTCTGTCTTTTTACCGTTGTACTACTATTGACGAGATCTTCAATTCTCGTTTAGGTTGTGTTGGCTAAAAATCACTCGATCTAAAATTCGAGTTTTTAGCTGTCTACTGCTAAGCTGAAACTTAGAAAAATCATAACTTCATCATACGAAGTCAGATTTTGGCATTCTTTTTATCGAACTTCTCGATTTAACGAATACTACGACTTTCATTTAGATCACTAAGGCTAAAAAGTAGTTTATCAAAAACTCACTTTTTACGTCATTCGGCGCCGTGCCGGTTTTGTCGCGGATCTTCGATTGGTCATAACTTCTTCGTTATAACTCGGATTTCGACGAGGTTTTCGCCTACATGTTTCTAACGAGATTATCTACAACTTTCAATACTAAAATTTTACTTATTTCAATTTTTATATTTTCGCTAAATTTCACTATTTGGCTTTTAATTGGAATCTCATAAGACTTCCAATATTTTCTAAGTGATTCTAAACGTAGTTTTACTTCAATTCTAGTAAAAAATATCCGTTAGAACTCAACACTCAATTTCACATAATATTTCATAATATTATTCTCTTTTATAATTTACAATAAACGATTTCAAAACGTGTATGTTACAAATACCTCATCCTTTTGAGGATTGGGTCCCCGAAATCACAACGATTAAAACAAATGGGGATACTTCGCTCTTATTTCATTCTTATTCTCCCAAGTATAATTTGGGCCTTGATATTCCACTTCTTTATTACGTAGATTAGTCGTTCATTCGTTTACGATCTTTTCAGGTTTTTCTACATATCTTAACTTATTATCCAATTTCTCTTAGGATAACGGAATCGTTTATTAGCTTCTTGGTAACCTTGTGACTTTCCCTGATCCAAGTGTGAGTCTTGTGCTTCCAGTAGTATAGGCCTCTACTACTATTCACATCTACTCATACTCGTCCCAAGTATTGTCTTGTAGTTATCCAAGTCTCCATTTAAAATCGCAAAGCAACTTATCACACATGAACGTGTTTAAACAAATACATACAACAATTTCTCCTAGACTCAACTAGGGTTTTCGCGTTTCTATCAAACATATCTTGGATTACCTATACTCGCCTTCTAGGATTCTTCTCATGCATATGCTCGATCTAGCATATTCTAATACTTTTCCATAGGTCGATAGAAGTTTTACTTCCAATTCTTCATATAAATTCTTTCTTGGGTAGTATCTACTCTGCAAGATACACTATACCAGAATTTACTCTAGCAATGTGGAGACAAACGGTTTTCAACTACTTGCATCATCTTCTAACTCATGTAATGCACATTTGTTCATTTCATTATCCTTCCATGACATCGTCATTCCTGTATCTGAGTAAGTCTTCTTCTCAAGGTTGTATCTTTTAAGTCTACTTCATAGGAGTCTATCCTAAGAAGTCTGCATTATAGCTGCATCTCAGCAAGCTCTACTAGCTTCAACTTGGTTCTCTGTCATTCCTAACTACAACATTTCTTTTCATATAATAATATGAGTGTATATCTTCTTCAACTAAGTACTCTACCTTACTATAACAAGTAAGCCACTCAGCCTTTTCACAACCAAATAACCTATTTCACCATCCCAATCTTGTATGTTAAAGTCGGCTTAACACACAATGGAACTTCCATAAGGATGTGATAGAAGTCAATCATCACTCAGTATTATTAAATACTAAGTCTAAATATCTTGTATAGGGTTACTACTCGAACTACATACTACATCACATAGTCTTGGCCTATTGAGTCTAAAAACTTCATCATCCTTTCCTTTGATCTTCATTTAATTCTTCTAAATCTTGTACCACATTAATTTCAATACTGTCGAAGTACTTATCACCATCCTCGGTTCTTCCGACTCTATAAACAATCAATGCTTCAATCTGGACAGCGGTGGAACAACTTCATGGATTTGTACCAATACATTTATCTTGCCCAAACGTGTTTCAAACGCACATCTTTCTTCCAAAGATGTTATTATATATCAAACATAATTTAAATGTATAATACCACTCTATTGGTATTAATATACTATTTACGATAACACTTCATATTTATTATTTTACGATATCCCGCGATCGTTTATTTATAAACTTATCGATGTCAACTATCATACGTCTCTTTATCATTTCGAAAAGTTTCATGTAAATTCTATTACGAAAATTCTTAGAATTCTGAACATAAAATTTTCTAAACCAAGGTCGGCAACAGACCTTAAACTTTCTCAAATAATAGCAATATAGGTATGAAACCTAAAGCATGCTATATTTACTTATCATTTAGCACCTAATAGAATATAAGACATATCTCCTCTTAATATTCTAGTGCTTGTCCCCATTAGGTATTCAACCTAAAGTATACTAGATACATATCGTATCATCTTCACTTAACAATCCATGTTTAAATCTAGAAATTCTCAAAATTCCTAGTTCACATAAACTAATTCTATGAAAATTTTGAAGTAACTTAATATATTAGAATACTAGGGTTTATCGCTACCCAATACCCCACTTAAGTATTTCCTATGGTTTGTATCCATATATTTACAATGATTCGGTTCATATATTGAACTTCCAATAGTTTAAGTCTAAATACCAATCCATGGAATTTAGTTCACTTAAACCACCGCTCTGATACCATGATTGAAAGAACCCCTTTCTAAACTTTCGTATTTCTGAAAGACCCAAACTTTCATACTTGACAATTGTTACTCCAAAACATGCTACATGCATATTCATAAAAACAATATTTTATATTGGTAAAGTGATTGCAAACTACTGGATACAAACCGACTATGTTTTAATATTTTACATAACTACCCAGGATATTGTAATTTTATACAAACATAAACCGAAATACAAAAGTAATAGTAAAAACTATTCTACATCTTCCGACAGTATATAACCATACTGCTTACTTATCTCCTGCAATTGTTAAACACTGAGAGGGGTAAGCGGTGACGCTTAGTGAGCTCAATAATAGATACAATATAACGTTATGCCATATATATACTTCAATATGGCAGAAGCAAAGAGGAACAAGAAACAACTAGGGCATATGTGAATCATGTGAAAAGCTTTCCATATCAATCAATGAGACATAAAAATTTCCATACTTGATATACAATCAATAAAGTTTCAACACAAGTGGCACAGAAAATACTCAGGAATATCATTTTGCTAGATTATTCAGGCTTTCAGCCTTATCTTAGCATACTGCCGAAGCCAAAGTGATGCCTATGTCATACACTTCATGGTCAATGGTACATACCAATACCCAAGTGATGCCTATGTCATACACTTCGTGGTCAGAGGTATAGCCTTGTTATAAAAATAGCAGAAATAATAACACGAGATGTAACATGGAAAAACACATAGCACATATAACACATAACATACAATTGTTCCTATATATTAAACTCACCCTGTAATAACCGGGGGGCAAAATAATAATTTGTGCAGCATTTCGGCTCTAAATATGACTTTATTCGTTGAAACCGGGAGATTTATTGAAAAGCCGGGCTCTGGAAAGGTAGAGCTTCAAACCGAACAAATAAATTTCTCGGGCTTCACGGGCACTTCGGGGCGTGTTTCGGGTGTTAATATTGATATTGAAAAATAGTGAAAATATTGAAAAAGGGGTGAAAAAGGCTAAATCTCCAAAACTACCCGGGAAGGCTCGCAAGCCTTGTATTTATAAGGGAGGTCTGAAGGTCGGCCGAGAGGAGTGAGTCAGCAAGGAGGGCACGAGGCAGCAGGAGGCGAAGACACGTGGCTCGGACAGATGGCGCGCATGCGAGGTGCCAGCGCTTCGGACGCGTCATCGGCTTCGGACACCTGTGCGACACGCGTCGCTCCTCGGACGCGCCACGACTTGGATGACGCAGCTGCTTCGGATACGTGGCCAGCTCGGAGCGAGGGTGACGTGGCTGGTCCGGATGAAGCTTATCCATGCGAATATTCTCGAAAATTGTGCCCCAATCTTCTAAAATCCATAGCTTTCGCATACGAGCTCTGTTTTTTACGTTCTTTGTATGCACGCGTAGGGAAAGTTATGCTCTACAACTTTCGTTTAGACTTCGTTGGATAATTTTGACTTTATTTTTAATAATATTATTTTTAACAGACCGGGACAGGAAAATCCGTTAAAAATTCATAACTTCTTCATCCGACGTCCGTTTTCGTCTGTCTTTTTACCGTTGTACTACTATTGACGAGATCTTCAATTCTCATTTAGGTTGTGTTGGCTAAAAATCACTCGATCTAAAATTCGAGTTTTTAGCTGTCTATTGCTAAGCTGAAACTTAGAAAAATCATAACTTCCTCATACGAAGTCAGATTTTGGCGTTCTTTTTATCGAACTTCTCGATTTAACGAATACTACGACTTCCATTTAGATCACTAAGGATAAAAAGTAGTTTATCAAAAACTCACTTTTTACGTCATTCGGCACCGTGCCGGTTTTGTCGCGGATCTTCGATTGGTCATAACTTCTTCGTTATAACTCGGATTTCGACGAGGTTTTCGCCTACATGTTTCTAATGAGATTATCTACAACTTTCAATAATAAAATTTTACTTATTTCAAAATTTATATTTTCACTAAATTTCACTATTTGGCTTTTAGTTGGAATCTCATAAGACTTCCAATATTTTATGAGTGATTCTAAACATAGTTTTACTTCAATTCTAGTAAAACTATCCGTTAGAACTCAACACTCAATTTCACATAATATTTCATAATATTATTCTCTTTTATAATTTACAATACACGATTTCAAAACGTGTATGTTACATGAAGTCGGTTCAGGCTCAGGTTTTCGAGAGCTAGGGCCAAAATCCCAAGGTTAATTATTCACGATCGAGGGTCCATCAGGGTGGGGGCCACTGTGGCAAGTGCATCAAGGCATACGACAGAGTTTGTAGGATGGGTGGGTTCAACTACTACAAGTGCAGCAAGACCGGTTACTTTAGCAGGGATTGGCCCACCATCCACGCATCTGATCTAATTTGCTTCTATTGCAATCGGAAGGGCCACAAGAAGGCCAATTGCCTGAGTTTGGCTGGAGGACCAGTTGCAGCACCCGCTCCAGCGACATTGAGAATCACCGACGACCGTCAGGGCAAGGCGGATGCGCCAGTTGTGAGGAGTTGAGCTTTCCAGTTGTCAGCCGATGAGGCTCATGCAGCACCATATGTGGTTACGGGTAGGTATTTTCTCTCTATTTCATTTATTGTTTTGATGTTTATGCTTATTATAAGATTGGTATTATATAGGGACATTCCTAGTGAACTGTGTTCCAGCTTTAGTTCTGTTTGATTCGGGTGCCACCCGATCATTTTTGTGTCTTGCGCTTAGCAAGAGATTCGGTGACACCCCACAGAGCTTGATTATCCACTAGAGGTAGAGATTGCTGACGATCACCCAGTCAGGGTATCGAGGGTTCATCGGGGTTGTGATTTGGATTTATTTGGCGAGCGGTATGCAATTGATTTGGTTTCTATTCCTTTGCGAGTCAACAAGGTGATCGTGGGGATGGATTTGGTGAGCCCTAATGGGGTGATGATTGATTGCGGGCACTCGTTAGTTCGGGTTCGAACCCCAACTGGGGGAGAACTGATGGGATATGAGCACTACATCATTCCTATGGTGTACATGCAAACCCTAAAGCTTTGGATCTAATTTGTCTAATGAACATGCAATAATCATCCAAAGCTCATAAACCCTAGATCTAGCATATGTATATCGAAATTAACATGTAAGAACAGATCTAGATGAATACGTCTTATAGAATGGCTTGAATCTCGTTTCCTTGGAGCTTAGAGTCACAAATGTCACTCCTCTAATGGTTTACAAACACCACAAGCAAGAGGATGATATTGGAAAGGGGAAAGGAGCACCAAAACCGTTCAAGATCTCTACTAGAAGACTTAGCCACGTTTTTGGGATCCCTAGGGGTCTATTTATACTTGTGTGGGCTGCTAGGGTTTCAGGAGAAACCCTAATTCTCTGCTTAAGCCTTACGCAACCCATGGAACCTTTCTAGAAGGCCCTTGGACGAAAATCATATGGGCTTCCCATAGATTTCGTCCAACCTCCTTCTCTTTAGGAATCCATAGCCCACAATGCAATTATCTTATAATTACAATATTAGTCCCCCAAGTCTAATTAATCCCTTTTGTTCACAAAATTAATTTCTTAATTAATTATTGTCAAATATTAATTAAACTCTATGATTTCTCTATTAATATATTATTCATATAATATATTAATAAACCATAATTAACCTCTTTCTTCATAAATCATCCTATCTAGTTGCTTTGATGAAGGCAACCCAAAAGGACCATGCACAACCGGATCAAATACTTACCAAATATAGTTACGGGCTTAGACACTAATCCAACAGTCTTCCACTTAGATAAGTCTAGTAACTATAAATGCAAGTATTATCCGATTAGCAATCGTAGCTCTCAAAGACACTGTTGAACTCTGATCTTATCAGTAACCTGTCCTTTAGATAAGGGATCATATATTCCTCCATTCTAGATATCGTATGAACTGAGACATGGATTTCAATCATACTCTCTGTTCACGTGTTGTTTCCCGATTTCCGATTTATGACGACTCACAACAGACTACAATTGAACACATCAACTCAGTCCCGGCTTGGCCAAGCGCTTAGGGTTTCATCACTAAATCATCGAGGGGCCCACATATATCGCTTTTATCCCACTTTGGGTAAAAGGAACAGATAAACTTCGACTCGAATGCTCGCTTGTACCTACTCATCAAATCACACACAACAATATGTTTTATAACACCAAGTTACTGGTGCGTTTACATATTATCAGTGTGCAATCAACTTGCAGAATACAACTCACACATCTCGGTTTCAAGAATATAAGATATTATCGTCTCACCAATCACTCATGATAAAATCCATGAAGCGATCCAAGTGAGCGTGGGTTTAATCCAATACTCTAATCTTATAACAGCACTCATGAACTCTGCAGCAAACTTGTGCTATGTCTAAACGCTTTAGTCAATCTACAGACGGATTCATGACAGTCTTCTTTCATACCTACTTCCAAAGTATGAGCGACTGTGGAGGGTTTGAATAATCTTATTATTCGGGAAGTCAAAACATGCAAAGTGAAACACAAGAATAATACTAATCCTATATGGCCCCAAACTTTTGAGTATAAATAAAACACCTTTCATTTAATCACCATATTGATTACTCATTATTTGTTGTTTCGGGTAATCAACTTATTACTTGAATTATAACAACAATTGTCCCATGCTCTTAGCATGCACACTATGTTTACCTATGGTCCTTACTTTGTGAAATAGATCAATTGAACACATTTCCAATGATGCTCATTTCACAAATCCTAATCATTAGTGCAAGAATACAAAATTTTCGCCACAACTAGAATATGTTAGATTCTAACATTTTATGCAACGGTCCTTTCGTAATATCACAGCGCCAAAGTTACCAAGACTTTGCCAATGAAATTACAAAGTGCTCTATTGGAGATTATTACAAGACAATTCCATAGTTATGAAGTCTCACATTCAAAGTACATTCCTTTGAACATCCTTCTTGCATAGAAGTTTCTAATCTAGACATAAATTATTAACGTCCAACTCCCAATATGGAAACATTTCCATATTTGCCATATAACAACTCACTGTGAATAGAGTCTTATCTATTCATAATAATGTCGATATGGTCCATTCATTACTATACTTCCAACTGCTCACTAGCGACCAATCCTTAGCGAACCTTAGATTGTCATTGACAGTTGTTCAATTTATTTTAGTCAAACCGGTTCTAGTCCTTTTTCCCTCTAAATGCCCTAGGCATTTGGAAAATTTTAGAATGGTCAAATATTACAACATATGCAATCGATCCTATACCTGAATCGTATGGGATACGATTTATAATGAAAAACGTGATTCTTTACCAGTTTCTTGCTATAATATTGCCATAATATTTCTATTTGCCGTGTTCTCAAAATTCTAACTATGAAGAGGGATGCCGTAATCATAATCGAACTTTGAGAATGCAATTAATAAATATATCCTTGACTAAATTCAATTAAAATTTCTCGATCTAAGCTTTTAGATTGGAAACAAAGTATAACATTCTCTCCCTTAATTATAGCAAAAACAACTTTTCAACCCCTGCAACTTTGCAAAGTGAAACTTTGTTTTTCTATAATTAATATTGCCAACTTGCAACACTTAAAATAATAATCATGCTCCCACTAACATGATGATTATATCCATTCCAGCATAACATTTATGCTCCCACTAGCTTTGACACGTATTCAGAAAACCATTGGACTTCTAGAAGGCAATACTTATTGATTTCCAAAGTTCATATTTCTAATACGATATGCTTCGATAATCTTTTATCTAAGATTCTAGAAAACAACTCATACACCTTTCCTTAGACAGCTCACATGTGTGTCTAAACTAATTCAGTACTTATATCACTAAGTCTCGAATGTTTAAACTAATTGTCAAATCTCATAATTCGAACTATGAAGAGGGATGTCGTAATCATAATCGAATTTGAGAATGCAATTTACATAATCGCTATCTCCTTAAAATCTCTCTTAGTGAAAGCGTTTCCTCACAATTATTTTCATGAAGGAGAGAAACCTTATGACACTTAGATTTTATGGTGCATGTGTTCCTATCCATGCGAATCTGTCACAACCATAATCAAAAGATAATGTTTGTGACAAATCCAAAATCTTATGGACTGAACTTGTTCATACTTAATTTCTTGCCATTAAGGGTCCCACCATTGCTTCCAAGTTATTTAGCAGCTCACCCCTACCTTTCAATGTACTTTCCATTAATTAAGGTGCCTTGCCCCTATGCAACCTATTGAGAACTATTGGGTGCAATTTGTGCACCTTTTTGCACAAATTTTAGTCCCTTCTTATGCATCTATTTAGCATAATTGTTCTTCATTTGTCTTGCATTTCATCATATTTCATGTTAGTCTCTAGAACAACCTTATTTGCACACTTTCATGTCTTTTCAGGTAAACCGGAGCTTGGAATGCGCTTTGGGAGGTGCCGGGAAGCATTGGTGAAGATTTCGGGATGATCGGGCGAAGAACGAAAAAGTTGAAAAAATCAAGTTTGGATTCGGAGTCAGAAGGGTACACGGGCCGTGTTGGATTTACACTGCAAAATCAACACGGGCCGTGTTGACCAAAATGGGAGCTGTTGACCAAGCTGAACACGGGCCATGTCACTTTTACCTTATGCTCAACACGGGCCGTGTTCGACCCAAAAAAAACCAACTTTTGGCAGTTTTTCCTATTTTTCATATTACGGAAATTGGGTCATTTGGGGACACACACAACATATCAGAGCATATTTTGAGAGGGGATTTTGAAGGTTTTTGCAAGGATTTGATCATTTATCATTTGGAAACATCATTTCTCTTATTTGTAAGTTGTAATTGCACATTATTTCCATCTTTTATTCTTGTGATCTTGTTCTAGCCATGTGTGGCTAAGAAACCCTAGTTTCTAGTTCTTGTTCAAAACATGTTGATTGCTTGACTTAAAGCATATGATTTGATGTTTGATTTGCAATTCTATTCTAGTGATTATGTTCTTGTTTAAACTAGAATCCTTAAATTTGATTTGTGTTTGATTGGCCACTTTCATGAATTGAATTTGTGTGTAGTTAATTAACTTTTAGGGCACCTATTCGTTCTATAAAGTTAATGGTTGGTAAAAAACAATAGGTTTTCTTATTGTCGAACATTTATCACATGTTTTTACACTTCCGAGCGTATGAGAAGAAATGAACATTGTTGGGAAGCTTGTACAAAACTTAATGCCGTTTTTCAATACAATCTAAGAGTGTGTTTAAGTTGAATTAGTAAAGCTAGGTCTAGTCAAAGAGCGTGTTTTGGTTAGATAATTTGGCAAGCGAGAGGTATTAGAGCGTTTTAATATCTTTCAGTACCAACTTAGAATAGTAATCACAAATTACATCAAGTCATAATCAGGTTAAATGACAACATTGAGAACTAGAACTGGAAGCACTTTTACAACTTGTTTACAAATCTATTTCATTTTCTGCATGTTTCAAAGTTGATTTTTATTTTCATTATTTTACTTTTGCAAACAAATCCCCCTTTGTGACCAAAGTACCTTGCGCAAAGAGGTATAGACTTTTATCCCGTGTCTCTATGGTTCGACCCTGCTTGCCTTGTACTACCTTTTTAGTGCATTAAAGCAGTGTATTTGGAGTCTGTTGTACCCCTATTATTTGTTGGGTTTGACACGCCTAACAAATTGGCGCCGTTGCCGGCGACACGATGTTACTAATTGTTTATGCCTAGATCTTTTCGTACAGGTACACCACTTCTAATTGACTCGGAGATAGAGAAGACTGTAAAGAAGCTACGGAAGCAAGCCAAGCTTCGTAAGAGGCAACCAGTTTCCGGAACTTCTTCATCATCTACCCCTACGGTCATCAACATTTGGGAGGATATACCCCTCTCAAGTGTGTCAGAAACTGAAACAGAAAACCCCTCATCATCATCTCAACCATCATCACCCATAAATACCACCCCACTCTCTTCACCTACTCATAACATCCCAAACACTACACCCACAGAAACCTCAATTCCTACTCATACCATGGGAGATAACCATTGAGGGAATCCACCTCCAAAACCACCACCCAAACAAACCCTTCGCCAATGGGCGAGGCAAGAGGTTACTCAACAACCTCTTTGCATCACCTATCCGGCAGCTACAAACCTTGAATTGAAATCCGGTCTCATCCACTTACTCCCAACCTTTAGAGGCTTAGAAAACGAAGATCCCCACAAGTTCCTCACAGAGTTTCATGTTGTGTGTGTTGGAATGAAACCACACAATGTCACGGAGGACCAAATTAAGCTTAGGGCATTCCCCTTTGCAGTGCAAGACTCGACAAAAGATTGGCTTTATGACCTCCCACCGGGGATAGTTAACACATGGGTAGATCTTGCACGCCTCTTCTTAGACAAATACTTCCCATAAATGAAAGCCTCAGCCCTAAGAAGAGAGATAATTGGGATCAAACAACACAAGAGAGAAGCCTTTCATACATATTGGGAGAGGTTCAAAAAGCTTTGTGCCCGTTGTCCCAAGCATGGAATTACCGAGTACCAACTCCTCCAATATTTCATTGAAGGAATGACCCCAATGGAAAGAAGGCTTCTTAATGCTTCGAGTGGCGGATCTTTACCCGATAAGACTCCAACCGAAATCCACAACTTAATTAAGAATATGACTGAAGATTCTAAGCATGCAAGCCATGATGAAGAATGGTACACAGATGCACCCCGAAGTGTAAAAGAGGTCCAAACTCCTCAAATTGAAGCTCAATTGTCCAAGCTTATGAAAGTTGTAATGATGTTGGCTAAAGACAAGGGTGTGCAGCCCACACCCCGCCCTTGTGGTATTTGCACTCAAGTAGGGCACCCAAACGACATGTGCCCTCAACTTCAAGATGAGGATTATGCGGAAACCAATGCTTTAGGAGGGTATTTCGGGTCGAATCAAAAGGGATTTGAGCAGCCAAGGGGTGATCAAAGATGGAACAATAATCAAGGTTGGGGAGGTAATCAGCATGGAGGTTATCAACAAAGACCACCATTTCCTCAACATCAACAAAGGCCTCCATTCCCACAACAAAATTATCAACCGAGGCAACCACAACCTCCTCCTCAACAAGTCGGGTCCTCAAGTATGTCCTTAGAAGACATAGTCAAAAGCCTTGCCACTAGCACTCAAAGTTTTGAGCAAGAGACCAAGGCAAGCATCAAGAATCTTGAGCAAGAAATGGCACAACTTGCTCAATCGGTGAGCAAAATGGAGAATCAAGGAAAGCTACTTCCTCAAACTGAAAAGAACCCAAAGCATAATGCTTGTGCAATTAGCTTGAGGAGTGGAAAGAAATATGATGGCCCGAAGATGCCCGAAGAAGAAGAAGAGGAGTTGGTGATAGAAGAACCACCAATGAAGGATGAAAAGAAAGAAAAAATGGTGGAGAAAATGAAGCCGGAAGAGAAAGAAGCAAAGATCACACCACCACCTTTTCCATCAAGATTGAGCAGCAACAAAAAAGAGAGAGAAGATAGTGAGATCATGGCAATGTTTCGGAAAGTTGAAGTCAACATTCCCCTCTTAGATGCGATCAAACAGGTACCTAGATATGCTAAGTTCCTTAAGGAACTTTGCACATCTAAAAATAAGTTGCGAGGTAATGAGACAGTGAAAGTAAGTGAAAATGTTTTTGCAGTTCTGCAGAAAAGGATGCCCCCAAATTGCAAGGATCCGGGTGTTTTCACTGTTCCTTGCAAATTGGGAAACCTTTATGTCCCCCGTGCTATGCTAGATTTAGGAGCTTCAATCAATGTTTTACCTTATTCTGTTTATAAATCTATTGGCATAGGCACTTTAACAAAAACCGGGGTGATTATCCAACTTGCAGATCGTTCTATAGTACACCCAAAAGGTGTATTAGAGGATGTTTTAGTGCAAGTTAATGAGCTTGTCTTTCCTATATATTTTTATGTGCTTGATATGGGAGATGATGACCACCCAACCTCGAGTTCCATACTTTTAGGTAGACCATTCTTAAAAACAGCAAGAACAAAAATTGATGTCTACAATGGTACATTGTCCATGGAATTCGATGGGGAGGTCATCAACTTTAATATCTATGAAGCAATACGGTACCCAAGTGATGTTCATTGCACAAATTTTGTTGATATAATCCAGCCTTTGACTAAAAAGTGTTTTGAGTTGACTAACCATGATTTGTTGGAGTTAGTTTTGAGTAGGAATTTTGATAACAATTCGGTCAAAGAGATTGCAGAAAATTTCAAGTTAGATGAAGAGTTGCTGGAAATAGTGGAGTTCATGGAAGAAAGGAAGAAAATGAAGTATGATAATAGCAATGTGAAATTGCCCATTCTAACAAAACTTCTTCCTTCCGTTGTGCAGACACCTAAGCTAGAATTGAAGACTCTTCCAGATCATTTGAAGTATGCATACCTTGGAGAAGAAAAGACTTTGCCTGTCATTATCTCCAACAAGCTGTCCATTGCAGAAGAAGATGAGTTGGTGACTTTGCTGAAAAAGTATAAGAAAGCTATTGGGTGGACAATTGCTGACATAAAAGGGTTGAGCCCTTCCTTGTGCATGCATAAGATTCTCATGGAGGAAGACTTCAAACCAACTTGAGAGGCACAGAGAATATTGAATCCACCCATGATGGAGGTGGTAAAGAAAGAAATCATGAAGCTTTTGGATGCAGGTATGATCTACCCTATCTCAGATAGTAAATGGGTGAGCCCCGTTCAGGTAGTCCCGAAAAAATCTGGGGTCACCGTTGTCAAAAACTCCGAAGGGGATTTGGTACCCACCCGTGTGCAAAACGGGTGGAGGGCTTGTATCGATTATAGGAAGTTGAATGCTTCCACCCGCAAAGACCACTTCCCTTTTCCATTCATCGATCAGATGTTAGAAAGATTGGCCGGGAAATCTCACTATTGCTGCCTTGATGGTTTTTCTGGTTTTCACCAAATTTCGGTTGCCCCGGAAGACCAAGAGAAAACTACATTCACATGTCCTTTTGGCACCTTTGCGTATAGACGCATGCCCTTCGGCTTGTGCAATGCACCCGCGACTTTCCAATGATGTATGGTGAGCATATTTTCAGAATATGTCAAAAATATCATAGAGGTTTTCATGGACGATTTTTTTGTTTATGGAAATTCTTTCGATAAATGTTTGCGAAATCTCACCAAAATCTTACAAAGGTGCATTGACACGAACTTAGTCCTTAATTATGAAAAATGTCATTTTATGGTTGACAAGGGCTTGATACTTGGACATGTGGTTTCATAAAAAGGTTTAGAAGTTGACAATGCCAAAATTGATGTTATTAAGAGCTTACCATACCCGACAAATGTTCGGGAAGTGCGTTCTTTTCGTGGCCATGCAGGTTTCTATCGGCGGTTTATCAAGGATTTTTCCAAAATCACGGTGCCGATGTGTCAACTTTTACAAAAGGAAGCCGATTTTGAGTTTGGTGGTGCATGCAAAAGTGCATTTGATCATTTGAAGGGTTTACTCACCTCCGCTCCAATCATCCAACCACCTAATTGGGATCTCCCATTTGAGATTGTGTGTGACGCAAGCAACACGGCTGTTGGGGCGGTATTGGGTCAAAAGGTGGATCGAGCACATCATGTCATCTACTATGCATCAAAGACCCTTGATAGTGCACAAAGCAACTACACCACAACAGAAAAAGAGTTGCTTGCTATTGTGTTTGCACTAGAGAAGTTCCGGCAATACCTCCTTGGAACTAAAGTGATCATATATTCAGACCATGCAGCCATAAAGCACTTACTTACAAAGAAAGATTCGAAGCCGGGGTTAATACGGTGGATGCTGCTTCTGCAAGAGTTTTGATATAGAGATCAAAGATAAGAGCGGGAAAGAGAACCTAGTCGCCGATCATTTGAGCCGAATAGTTCAACCCGAAGATGCGACTCCCATCCATGACACATTCCCAGACGAGCACTTGTTTGCTATCCAAACACCACCTTGGTATGCAGATATATGCAACTTCATGGTCACCAGAAAGTTCCCACCCGATCTCACGAGGTCACACAGAGATAAGATCAAGAAAGATGCAAAAAGGTACATTTGGGATGAGCCGTACCTTTGGAAACATTGTGCAGATAAGGTAATAAGAAGATGTGTTGAAGAACATGAGGTACAATCTATCCTCATCTTTTGTCATAGTTATGCTTGCGGAGGGCATTTTGGTCCTCAAAGAACTGCCAGGAAAATTTTAGACTGTGGATTTTATTGGCCTCGACTCTTTCATGACTCTTACACTTTCGGTAAAAGTTGTGAGAGATGTCAAATGACAGGTTCTTTGAGTTACCGAAACCAAATGCCCTTGACCCCCATCTTGGTTTGTGAAATATTTGATATATGGGGTATTGGTTTTATGGGTCCTTTTCCTTCATCCTTTGGGAATTTATACATCCTTTTGGCTGTTGACTATGTTTCCAAATGGGTAGAGGCAAAGGCAACAAGAACTGATGATGCTAAAGTTGTTGTAGATTTTTTCAAGGCTGACATTTTATGTAGGTTTGGAACTCCAAAAGCCTTGATCAGTGACAGAGGCACACACTTCTGCAACAAAACTCTTGGATCAGTTCTCAAGAAGTATGGAGTCCAACATCGGGTGTCCACAACTTATCACCCGCAAACAAATGGACAAGCTGAAGTGTCAAACAGAGAAATCAAGTCCATACTTGATAAAACAGTGAACACAAACAGCAAAGATTGGAGTTTGAGATTAGACGATGCTCTTTGGGCATACCGCACTGCATATAAAACTCCAATTGGGATGTCACCTTACAGACTTGTGTTTGGCAAAGCTTGTCACCTCCCTGTTGAACTGGAACACAAAGCTTTCTGGGCTATCAAAAAGCTAAACATGAAGATTGATGAAGCGGGTATTCACCGAAAGTTAGAGATTCAAGAGTTAGAGGAGATAAGAAATGAAGCATTCGAGAGTTCACGCATCTACAAAGATAAGACCAAAGCATTCCATGATAAGTACCTCTCCCGTAAGACCTTTGAGATTGGTCAAAAGGTATTACTCTATGACTCTTGACTTAAATGGTTTTCCGGTAAGTTACGGTCCCGGTGGGTGGGTCCGTTCATTGTTACTAATGTATTTGATCATGGTGCAGTTGAGATTAAGAGTAACAAAACTGGAAAAGTGTTCAAAGTTAATGGTCACGGGTTAAAGGTCTTCTATGAAGGTTTCCAAGAGAAAGACATGGAGGTTGATAGCTTGGAACGCCCGGACTACATTGAGTGTATCTAACGGGAAAAGTCGAGCCAACGACTTAAAACAAGGGCAGCTTACCGGGAGGCAACCCGGGGGTATTTCTGTCTTTGCTTTAAAAACAATTTCCATTTCTTTGTGTTTTTGGTTTTCAATGTTCCAAATGCATTTAAACATGATTTAAAATCACCAAACGGACCTTGGGATGCAAAAACATTTCATTTGAATGAGAGGGAAATTTTTGGGTTCAAAAAGTGGAAGTGGCAATCAGAAGGGTACACGGCCCGTGTTACTCTTGCCTTATAATGAACACGGGTCGTGTTCACGCATTTCTCAGGACTTTTGACCCCAACACGGGTCGTGTTCGCGCAGCAGAGCCTGTGGTTTTTAATGCTAAAAATCGGGATTTTTGCCCCATTCTTCCACACACTCATTCCAAAACAACACCTTTCCCCCAAGAAAACCCCAAGGTCCGATTTTCATCAAAAACACCTTGATTCTTCACGATTTTGGCTTAAATCTTCAAAAAGGTTTGATTTTCATCTTCCCCACTTCATCTCCTACATCTAATACACCATCTTATTGCATTTTCATGGTGGATTTGGGGGTTTTGACAAACCCTAGGTCCAAAAATTTCTTAAAATTTTTGGTGTTTTGTACTTAATTCTTCATGTAGGCAAGCTTGGGGAGGTTGAAGAAGATCGTTCTCACCAACAACGACACCTTTCCACTAACGATTCGGTACATTCTTTCCTATTTTTCACTTGTTGAATTTGTGTTCTTAAGGTCAAATTGCATGTATCTGTGGCCATTTTGGACTTGACAATAACTTGGAAATCATTCAAAACTGAGTTTCCCGCGAAGTTTTGGTGGCCAAACTTCGGTTGACTGGACCCGTCAAAAGTTCACTTTTTGACCCGTTGACCAGTTGACTTTTTGACTTTGCCCCAAATTTTGCATATGGAAGGTGAGAGTTCTAAACGACCTCGGCACACCAAATCGTCGGCCTGCCGTCGTAGGTCCCCATCGCCTCCGCCCAGGTCCCCGTCACCCCCACCTTCATCTGCACCCAATCTGGCACATAGTGGTGTGGTTTGTCATGGCCCAATTCAAGCCGCCAAACTTGAGGCCTTTCTCCAGCGCGCGCACACTACCCAACAATTCGCGCATGTCCCATCTCTCCGTGAGTTGCACATCTACAACCAAGTCCACACATTGTTCCGGAACATTGGATGGCAGGGGTTGTTAGAGGTCCACGAGCTCAGCTATAAAGTTCCAACAGCCGAGTTCTTATCTTCACTTGATTTGGACCACGGTGTCCTACGTTTCCGGCTTATGAACCAAGATCATGCCTTGTCCCTAGACCAAATCAATGCCATAGTCGGGGCCCCCACAGAACACACCTTTGGCCCCAATGACCCAATCCCAGGATACAATGATCTTACGTGGTGGACCGACCTTACGCGTCAGCTTCCCTATTTCTCAAGTTCTGCTAAGGCCTCATCTCTCATCCACCCGGTGATGAAAGTGGCCCACAGGATTGTTGCTTCACTTGTCGTCCCTAAAGAAGAAAGAAGCACCATTAGCGCCCTTGAGCTCAAAATACTCTATGCGATGGCCTACCCGGACGATAATCTCATTCCTCACTATGGCTCATTCCTTTGTAACAAACTCACCCGCCTCAGCACATCACGGTCCGACAAAATATCTTGTGGCGGCATTGTCAGTTTATTGGCTAAAAGTGCTCCAGTCCGGGCCCCATATCCCGGAACTCACCAACCCCTGCCCAGTGAGACCTACCTTACCACAGGAGTTCTTGAGTCTATAATAATGTTTCGGGCGGAGGACGGGAACCATAATTGGACCGTGGGTCAAAACCACGATCCAAGGCTCCTCATCACCCCGGAGAACCGGGATATACTTGCCCTCAGACGTCCTAACAACTTCACCGACTGGCAAATCACTCCATATCTCTTCCCCGACTCCTTCTCCGAGGAGGAAGATGAGGAAGGTGGAGAGAGTGACGGGGCGGCACCACAAAAACTCTCCTCCCATGGGTGGTGCTAGCTCATCCCATCATGTTGGACACCCATCATATCACCAACAATATATGGATCAATTCCAATCGATCCATACCCGCCTCGACACTTACCATCAAGATGTCACGAACCTAACCCAAAGTTTTTCCGCCTTCACCATTCAATACGCTCGAGATCAAGAGCGTCAGCGCAAACATGAGGAGGACTTTTGGGCTTGGACCCGAAATCCCAGCTACTATCCTCCTCCTCCTCCTCCGCAATAGGTTCTTCCGCCCTCTCCAAGCATCGGGGACGATGCTTATATTTAAGCTTGGGGAGGGGTAGAGTTGTACATTAGGTGCATTTTCATGTTCACATCCATATTCATGCATGCATTTTTCAAAAAAAAATTACCTTTCGTATTTTCATTTTCCTCGCATTCTACATTTATAAAATCCAAAAACATTTTTTTTCTCAAGTTTTTGCATTTCATCATTTTCATGCATCATCATCTTAAAAAAAACTTTATACGAGATGATGGCACTCTTTACATATGATAGCTCCATGAAGTGGGAAAACGAGAAATCAAATGAAAAAAAATTCCGAGGTGACCGGATAGTTGCCGGAAGTGTAGAATCAGCTATCATAACTAGGGGACCCAAACACCGTAATTCGAGACCCCATCCTTAGATAATAATAAAAAAATAGAATACTGAAATGTTTTTGTGGGCGGTAATAACAGCTTTAGGATGATTTGCTTCTGAATGTTTAAAAAGAATCTTTATCGACAACTCTGGACCCACAGAACACGGACCTATTTGTAGACACGCGTTACCCTCGCGGTAACAGATAACTTAAGTATCAGATCCACACATTCAAGAAAGAAGAAAGGATACAACTATCACATCCAGTACCCCAATCAGAATTTCAAGTGCCAAAACGAAGAAACTTTCAGAAAGTCAAAAGTTGATTGAAGAATTCAAAGCTCAAAATGAAGATACAAATCCAAGTTCAATCAAAAATCAAAAGCCGCCTCAAAGTCAAATCTGGCGAATGAAAAAAAAACTGTGTGATATGATACTTGTGGCTCTCGAAAAAGTGAAAGCATAGGAGCTGGGCCCCTTCGGGTGTGCCTTGCCCCTACGCAACCTATTGAGAACTCATAGAACTCACATGCACAGTTGACCAAACTAGAATGGCACAGAAACAAGAATATGTCAACACGATAGGTTAGAAACCTCAAGTCGTGTGCTAGTAATTAACAGCAGGTTTACACTCGATTAATTCTTGAAACATTTCAAGATTTTTAGACTCCCACTAACCTCTTGACATATTAGATTCTCTTATCAAGAAACATTTCTTGACAAAACAAATATTCAAGAGTTAGTGTGTGTCTATATCAAGACAAAACCTACACGCAATTTTGTACTAGTCGGTCTTTGTCTTATTCAAGACATTACAACTTATCAAAATGTGCAAGTGTAAGAACATTCCTACTTAAGATTATGTCACTCAAGTCACAATCCTGGAGTATGACTCTAAGACTTGATTTGGAATGATGTACGATACATCTTATTGACTTAACCACTACTATAATTCTTGATTCCTCTTCTTAGCCAAACTAGTGCACTAAGGTCTCCTTAGAGGATGAATTGTAATATGGTTCCTACGATTACCAAGACGATCATAAACACGATACAAAAGTACTCTCCCTTCTTCTTAGATTGGAGAAACTTTTATCTTTCTGCCTTCATTGATTCTACTTATTCGTTCTGCCATTCATTGAAACTTTTCAATGATTCAGAATTACACTTAATCTTGTAAGTATAACCACATTAACTAGACTTTTAGTAAATCATGACGAATAATGTTATTATTATTTATGGTGGACTTGACCAGTGCACAACAATGTGAACTCGATCTCCTAGCCCTTCACTTGACTCTTTGTCAAGGAATTAGCCTTAAAATTTCTAAGTACCAAGATTTTCATACATCACATGATTCAAATCATATGATTCCAAGCTTATGTCCAATTGAAACTTGGGCGATGGGAATCTTTCCTTACTTAGAAAATTACGACATTACCATAACTAACATAACTAAGAATCACATCCAATTCAACATTGCTAATAATAGAAATACACAAACATCAATTTTTCATACATGTCATTGCAAGGATAAATAAATAAGACAAAATCAAAATTTATTTTATTGCGGAAAATTTTGTCCTTACAACGCAACTCAATTAAAAAACTATGCTATTACATTTCTTAGCAATCTTTCCTAACTCTAAAGTAGAAGCTCAAAAAATCCGATCTTCAAATCCATGCGATCGAAATCCATTTCTTCACGATCAGATTCAGCACGCTTCTTCCTTTAAGCTTCCTCTCTTTTCTTCGATTCTACAAAACATCAAAAATGTAATCTTATCACATAATGTAACAAGAATCAAAAATAGGAACTTATAGAGTTAGTTAATAGATTTTACCTGAAGTGGAGCCATACGTCTTGACTCTCCTATCTCTTAGATCTCTCAGGTGAACAGGGCAGCTTCGTCTCCAATGCCCCTTCTCTTGGCAATAAAAGCAAATTGACTCTTTTGGAACAGCACACAGAACTACCTCAGACTTTGCCTTTCTCTTATGATCAAACTTTTCGACCATGGCATGCCTTTCATTGCCATTGCCTATGTCCATGGAGGTTTGGAAGGCAGATCCACCAATGAACTTTGCTTCTCCAGTGCGCCAAATTATTGTTGATTCAGCAGCAACAAGCAAATAGGTGAGATCGATGAGGGTCACGTCGTGGTCTATCATATAGTACTCTCTTATGAACTCACTATATGAGTCAGGAAGCGATTGAAGAACCCAGTCAACAGCTAGCTTCTCACAGACAAAGACTCCCAACATTCTTAACCTATCAATGTGCGACTTCATCTCTAAGACGTGTGCACACACTGACTTTCCTTCTTCATGTTTACTTGCCAAAAAGGCTTGAGTGAGCTTGAACTTTTCAAGCCTTTGAACTTGTGGGTTAGGGAGAACAATAGGAGGAGGTGGAGGAAGTGAAGCATGATCTCTTGTTCCTTGATTGAATTTTGAAATATCATCTTCATGTGGAAAGCTTGTTCCAAGGGATTTGGGAAGACCATAGTTGTCATACTTCGACATCTACAAAACGGGAGAAAATTCAAGTTAGTTGATTGATTGAGTCCTTAATAAAACACCCAAATGAGATATTAAGGCTAGGACCCAACACAATATTCTACAACTTGGAAGAAGGATGTCGTAACCCAAATTGCAGAACATTTGAAGGTAAGCGAATGACGATACACTACTTTTCCACCATGAAAAACGAAAAAGAGATTAAGTTTTAAATGTATTGAAAACTCCTAGATCCTTTGAGATTAATTGAACTTTTTCAATGGCATGTTTGAATCTCGATATGCCCCTCGATTTGTGACTGGGATGCCGAGGATCACAAAATAGGGTGTGAATAACCATGCAAGCTTACATGTTGCCCCCAATGTTACAGTCACCTATTCGATGTGCCGGTTAACCACACACGCTCCACCGAACTATGAGAAACATCGAGTCACCCTTCGCTACCTTTGCTTAGAACCCATTAGTGTGCCGGTTAACCACACACGCTCCACTAACGTCTTAGCAAGGGTACAAAGTGTAATTTCATGGAATTGCATCAAATTCACTTTTGCCTAAAGTAACTAAGATTTAGAATTTTGTAAAAACATTTAGTTACTTTATAATTCATTATACTTTTAATGGAAAGGGTTTGCCCTATCCTACCCGTTCGGCTAACGACCCTCCACTAGTCAAGAGTGCGGTGGGTAAGAGTGGATACCTAATGGCGGTCATTTTACAGGCCGCTTCCTTAAACACCCCTTATAGACCAGCTTCGTGAATGAGGCCTACTAACGGTAAGACTGACACTTAAGTTATACATATATAATATTACACTTTTAATTTTATATATAGTATAAGGGTGTATTTTACACTTTTAAAATACTATGTGGTCAAATTTAATAAATTACACTTTTAATTTAATTAAATGTAAACCATATCAATATGGATTTATTAACTCACTTTTAATTATACACTTAATTAATTTAATAAAACCATATGGGTGCAATTTGAACTTTTCAAAAATTAGGGTTTTAGAATTTAACATTTCAAAATAAACTTTTAATTAAAAATTAAATTCCAAAACTTGAGGGCAAGTTTTGAAACCTTTCAAAAAAATTAGGTTTAACTATTTAAATTTCAAAACTAAAACTATTAAGTTCAAATTTAAACTATAAAACTTAAGGGCGTAAATTGAAACTTTTCAATGTAACCAGGTTAAATATTTTACTTATAATAATCCTATATTATCCATATTTAACCAAATCCATCAATTTTGATGAAGATAATCATTCCAAACTTAAAAAATCGGATTTAGGCAATAAAAATGAGTTTTGGCAATTATCCTCAACAAAATCTGGCAGAAAAATCGAAAATCCCGGCAACAGAACAGGAAACTCATCGAGTTGGGCTCTGCACTCGTTGAGTTCACCCAACTCGTCGAGTTCATGCTCCAGACAGCAAAAATTTTCGATTTCCTGATCTTTTACAATTCACAATTGCATCAATTCACTATACAAACAGCCTAGGCTCTGATACCACTGATGGGATAAGAGCACTACATCATTCCTATGGTGTACATGCAAACCCTAAAGCTTTGGATCTAGTTTGTCTAATGAACATGCAATAATCATCCAAAGCTCATAAACCCTAGATCTAGCATATGTATATCGAAATTAACATGTAAGAACAGATCTAGATGAATACCTCTTATAGAATGGCTTGAATCTCGTTTCCTTGGAGCTTAGAGTCACAAATGTCACTCCTCTAATGGTTTACAAACACCACAAGCAAGAGGATGATATTGGAAAGGGGAAAGGAGCACCAAAACCGTTCAAGATCTCTACTAGAAGACTTAGCCACGTTTTTGGGATCCCTAGGGGTCTATTTATACTTGTGTGGGCTGCTAGGGTTTCAGGAGAAACCCTAATTCTCTGCTTAAGCCTTAAGCAACCCATGGAACCTTTCTAGAAGGCCCTTGTACGAAAATCATATGGGCTTCCCATAGATTTCGTCCGACCTCCTTCCCTTTAGGAATCCATAGCCCACAATGCAATTTTCTTATAATTACAATATTAGTCCCCCAAGTCTAATTAATCCATTTTGGCCGTAGAATTAATTTCTTAATTAATTCTTGTCCAATATTAATTAAACTCTATGATTTCTCTATTAATATATTATTCATATAATATATTAATAAACCATAATTAACCTCTTTCTTCATAAATCATCCTATCTAGTTGCTTTGATGAAGGCAGCCCAAAAGGACCATGCACAACCGGATCAAATACTTACCAAATATAGTTACGGGCTTAGACACTAATCCAACAAGAACTAGGTATTTATGGTGAGGGTGCCCAACACAGACCGACTCTCTATTCGGCTGCGAGAGCTAGGAGATATCTGCAGCAGGGTTGTTCTGGTTTTGTGGCTTATGTGTTGGACACCAGAGAGGATAAGAAGAGGACGATTGATGATGTGTAGGTTGTTCGATAGTATTCAAATGTGTTCCCGGAGAAATTTCATAGAGTGCCTCCGGAGAGGCATGTGGAGTTCTGTATAGATCTGATACCAGGTGCGGCTCCGATAGCCAAGGCACTTTATCGGTTGGCACCGCCGAAGATGCAGGAGTTGTCTACACAGCTGCATGAGTTGTTAGTCAAGGGACTTATCATACCGAGTAATTTACCTTGGGGAGAACCGATATTATTTGTGAAAAAGAAGGATGGCTCCCACAGGATGTGCATCGATTATTAGGATCTAAACAAGTTGAAGGTGATGAACCGTTATCCGCTTCCGAGGATTGGCGATTTGTTCGACCAGTTGCAGGGTGCGTCCTGGTTCTCCAAGATTGATTTGCATTCAGGTTATCATCAGATGAGGGTTTGAGATGAGGATGTTCAGAAGACGGCCTTTAGGACTCTTTATGGTCATTACGAGTTTGTGGTGATTAATTTTGGGCTCAAAGATGCACCAGCAGCGTTCATGGATCTCATGAACCGGGTTTGCAGATCGATGTTGGATCGGTTTATCATTGTGTTCATTGATGATATCTTGGTATATTCTAAGACCAAGGAGTAGCATGAGGATCATCTGCGATAGGTTTTGGAGACTCTGAGGAGAGAGAGGCTATATGCCAAATTCTATAAATGTGAGTTCTGGTTGTGCGCGGTGTAGTTTATGCGGCACCTTTCTCAGTCAGAAGGGTATTTCTGGTTTATCTGGCCAAGATCAATGTCATGATGCAGTGGGAGGTTCTGAGATCTCTGTCCGAGATTTGGAGTTTCCTTGGTTTAGATGGGTATTATCGGAGGTTTGTCGAGAATTTTTCCAGGATCATCATTCCGTTGACTAGGTTGACAAATAAGTCTGCTACATTCCGTTGGGGGCCTGAGCAGCAGGCGGCATTTGAGACCATGAGGCAGAGGTTATGCAAGGCTCCGATTTTGACCCTGACAGAGGGTGTGGATGATTTCGTGGTGTACTGTTGGGACTAGGTGCAATTTTTATGCAGAGGGGTCGTGTGATAGCTTATGCTTCGAGGCAGCTGATGCCTCATGAGGTGAATTATCCCACTTATGATTTGGAGCTGGGGGAGGCTGTGTTCGCCCTCAAGATTTGGCGTCATTACTTGTATGGGGTTCATTGTACCATTTACATGGACCACAATAGATTGGGATACCTGATTGATCATCTAAATATGAACATGAGGCGGCGTAGGTGGCTTGATGTGGTGAAGGATTATAATTGTGAAATTATTTATCACCCTGGGAAGGCTAACGTGGTGGTTGATGCTCTTAGTCGTAAGACGGCTAATGCACCAATCAAGGATGTTTATGTGAGGATGATTATGATTACCCCACTCATGGAGCAGATTCGAGAGGCTCAGGTCGAGGCTATGAAAGAGAGCACCGAAATAGTGAGTGCATAGTGGGTCAGGTGTCCTCTTTTGATTATGATAGTCGGGGATTATTAACCCTTCATCGGAGAGGTTGGGTCCCATATTCCGCGGGTATGCAACATATTTTGATGGAGGAGGCGCATAAGTCAAGGTTTTCTATTCATATGGGAGTGACGAAGATGTATAGAGACCTCCGGCTTAATTATTGGTGGCACTGTATGAAGCGAGATGTGGCCTGGTATATGGAGAGGTGCTTGACTTGCAGGAATTTCAAGGTTGAGCATCAGCGACCTCACGACAAGATGAAGTTGTTGGGTGTTCCCGTTTGGAAATGGGAAGAGATTATGATGGATTTTATCACGAAGCTACCAAGGAGTGCGCGCGGGGTAGATTCGTTTTGGTTCATCTTGGATCGATTGACCAAGAGTGCGCATTTCATCCCTATTCAGGAGAGAATTTTCGCGGAGAAGTTAGCGGATGTCTATATCCGGGAGGTTGTAGAATGTCATGGGGTTTCAATCTCAGTGGTTTCGAATCAGGTTGTTCGGTTCACTTCCAGGTTTTGGAAGAGGTTCCATGAGGAGTTGGGTACTCAATTGTACTTCAGCACAACTTTTCATATGCAGACTGATGATCAGAGCAAGCGGACTATCCAATCCTGGGAGGATATGGTATGGGCATGTTTGCTAGATTTTGGTGGTAGCTAGGATACGTATCTCCCATTGGCTGAGTTTTCTTACAACAACAGCTACCATGCCAGTATTGATCGACCTCCTGTTAAGATTCTTTACGGGAGGAAGTGTCGAACCCCGATTTGTTGGGGTGAAGTCGGTCATCGATTTATGGGTAGCAGGGAGGCGGTGCTCCGGACTACTGAGTTGATCAAGCAGGTGCGCGGGAGATTACAAACCGTGCAGAGCCGACAAAAGAGTTATGTTGATAGACGTCGGTCAGATTTGGAATTCCAGGTTGGAGATATGGTACTCCTGAAGGTGTCACCTTGGAAAGGCGTCATCCGGTTCAGGAAGTAGGGCAAGCTGGGCCCCATATATATCGGTCCTTTCAGGGTAATTGCCCGGGTGGGCAAGATTACTTATCGTTTGGAGCTACCCAAGGAGCTTAGTCAGATTCACAACATTTTTCACGTCTCTCAGTTGCGGAAGTGTTTGGTTGATGATTTCGCAGTGGTTCCTTTGCAGGGTATCCAGGTGGATGAGCGCCTGGATTACATAGAGAGATAGATTGCGATCCTAGACAAGAAGACGAAGACTTTGCAAAACAGAGTTGTGGTTCTAGTGAAGATGCAATGGCAGCACCAGAAGGGTTCAGAGTGGACATGGGAGCCTGAGGATGAGATGAGAGAGCACTATCCAGAGTTGTTTGCAGAGGTGGACTTTGAGGACGACGTCTGATTCAAGTGGCAGAGAATTTTAACATTCAATTTCAGGCACTTGTCATTTTAAGCTTTAAATCCAAAAAGTTTACATTTTAGTCCATATCCATGGCGTACGTGGGAGCTACGCCCTGCGTAGCTCTTTTTATTTGGACGCGGACTCTGGCTAGTATGTTGGGCATATGTGGAAGTATCTTTGGGCGTACTTGTGAAAACTTCAAACCCTAATTTTGGGGTTTTAACCTTGTTTAAACACCTTATGACCCCTTTTATCCTATTCATGCTCAACCTCCTTTCACCCTAAAGCTGATATTCGAAACCCTATCCCTCTTTAGCAAAGTTTGAGACCTTTGAGTGTTTTGTAGGTTTTTTGTGCTCTTAGAATAAGAAGACGTCCACCATTGAATCTTGAAGAAGCTCAAGCTCTTATATCCAGAACTTCCATCATCCTTGCAAGCCTATGGAGGTAAAAAGATTGTACCTTTATGCTTCTTTTTCTAGATCTAGATTTGGACCATGTTATGCTGTGTTTTTGGTCGCAAAACTTGGACTTTTGTGGCTTGGGTTGTTCTTAATCGTTTTGAGTGTCATTTCTGATTATTTTGAGCTTATAAAGTCATAAAGATGGGGGCTTGGACTCCCCCATTCATCCATGCATGGGATCTTGGACAATAAAGTATACTTTTGGCTTAGGGTTTGGATTTGTGCCTTATTGAGCCATGGAAAGTCATCAAATTGTCGAAATTGTCGTTTAAGACATCCCCAAGAGCAAGATATGTGGTTTGACCGGTTGGTCTTAAAGCATTAAGTGCTTAAAGTCAAGTTTTAGACGTCTGATGAGTACGTTGGGCGTACCCTATTGGTACGCACGACGTAACGGGCTAAGGCCTTGTCCCCTTTCGGAATAGATCCAGTACGTTGGGCGTAAGCATCGTGTATACATGGCGTACTCACCAGAATTCCATTTGGGTCATTTTGGGCCTTGGGTTAGTTGGGCCTTGGGTCATGGCTTATTGGTCCTAGAGTTGGAAAGGGTAAAAGGGTCTTTTACCCTACCCTCTGTGTTAGGGATTATGATTTGGACCTTCAGTTGTGGATTATTACCTTAAATAGTGATTAGGGTTGGTTTGACTGTGTTCAGTGTGAGGAGTCGTGGTAGCAGAAGCCCAAGAGTGTGATTTGTGCATCTTCATATTGAGGTGATTTTCCTCATTGTACTTGTGGGTCGAAGGCAACCCATTGGATTATGTTGTAGGATAGTAGTGATCTTTGTAACACTTACCAATATGTTTGTATGTGCTTGCTGTCTTTGTGACCCCTTCTAGTATAATTATATGCTTAGCTGTATGGGGTGAAATAGACCCATACCGGTTGAAAGATACCGAAGGGGTAGGAAGGGACTCAGAGAGTCGGAAGGGACTCAGGGGTGAAATGGACCCGTTACATGTTTCAGTATGATATGTATGACTGATGTATGGTATGTGGTATTTGGGGAACTCACTAAGCTTTGTGCTTAAAGTTTATGTTTATGTTTCAGGTACCTCCGGTTTGAAAGGGAAGGGCCGACCTGATCATCGTGCATCCACCCATGTTTCCGCATTTTTATAATTTTTGGATTGTACTCTGATAACTGTTTTCACATTGACATACTTTTGGATGGTTTGATATGAATAATTGATGGTTTTGGTAGACTTAAGATGAAATTTTTACCTATGATTTTTGGGATGTTACAATCTCTTACCAGGAGACACATCTATAACTTTCAGGCATTACAGTAGCTTCAATCTGAGAAACACAAAACAAACCAACTTATCAAAGTATTTGGACGCACTTAAAAAAACTATATTTACGCTTTGTTCTGAATCTATAAAGACGCGCAAGAAGGGTACTAAAGAAAAAGATTTGAAATGAAATTCATAAATCAAGAAAAAAAAATAAACATTGTACTTAAGAACTAGGAAATATGTAAATACATATTGTCAATTTGTCATAGTGTCATAGCAAGAAATAGCAAATATTGTTAGTCGATATTTACATAATTTGATTACAAAAAGAAATGAAAATGTTGGTTCTAGATCCTATTAAAGCATATATGATATGGCCATATTATACATATATTTAGGCATTATTTTAATACATTTAAGCTATATTTTGGTTATTTACAAATATATTTGGTACTTATTAAGTTAAATTATATTTTGCAGCCAGATATGACATTATTGAGGAAAATGGACTAAAACCGACAAAAGATGGAACCTGAAAGGATTGAAGCTGAGCTGGGAGCTTAATGGTGTTTAAAAGAAGAGAAAATTGAGTAGAATATAATCTCACGACGTGAGAATTACTTCTCACGACGTGATTATATATTCTTCCAGAAGATAACTACGCGGAATGTAGTTTCCTTGCCGAACACGAATCGTACTGAGCTCACGACGTGAGCCATTACTGCCGACGACATGAGACACGACATTTGGAAACTATAAAATTTCTTTTACCCATCGACTTTTGGGAGGTTGGATCTGATTTTCTGGATAGATAGACGAATTTAGAAGCTAGAGATCTGCGAAAAACAACCCTTTGGAAGAGAAAACACTTGGAGATTGAAGACTTGAATATTAGACATTAACTTTGGTTTGCATTAGTTTAACAATATTGAATTATTATGTTTTTGTGTACTTATTTTCTGCTATGAATAGATAATCATTAGGCTTTCGTTTAGTGTAGATGAACCCTAATACTATGTGTTAGTTTCTATCTTATATTTGGATTTTATGAAGTTGCTTAATGCATGTGTTTGATTATCATTGCCTTTCATGTTAAAGTTTGCATCTTTGTTTCTTAGATTCATGTTTAGTGTAGTTTAATGACCATTTGAATTGCATGAACTTGTTTACCTAGTAGTTTATGACAATTAAATTGCTAGAGCTAGGGTTAATCACATCTTAGATTAATTAATAAAGGTAACAACTTTAACTGTGTTTGAGAACATTAATTTTATCATAATTATATATGTTTAACTTAGATATATCTTACATAGCCCAATTATCATTAATAATCAATTCTGTGTTTGCTTGTGTATGATCATTACATAGTAGTCCATGAATTGGTGAAAATATTAAGAGATCGGATCAAGACTACTAATTACATCTAAATTGGTAACCAACTGAATAAATTCAGACTTAGAAACTACACATAGGAAAAAGAGGGATTCGAAACTAAACGAAAGTGTCTTCTTAATCTTGTTTTCAATCATTTTTAGTTAAGTGTTTAGTTTTAAGTTAATTTGAACTTGCAAAATCAGATAAAAACCCCTATTTAATTCTTGTCATTAGCTTAATTTTTAGTAATTATATTATTAGCTAAATCCGTTCCATGTGATCGACAACCGAATTACCCAAGATATTCTATAATCTAATTAGGTACACTTCCTATAAGTGCATAATTTAGATAAGTAGTTAGGTTTATAAATTTAAAGCTTGATAGGTATATAAAGTGCACATCAATATACAACATCTATTCATCATTCAAAATTTGAACACCCTTTATTCAAGTATCCGTTAATCACATTTCATTAACTTATATTATGTTAAAAACAAAAAAAAATACAAAAATATGTTGACATGTTGTTAGTTATTTTAAAATATCTAAACATTAATTTCTATGATCATCAATTAAATATGCTAGCTTCGTTTTTTAATGTGAAAGTAAAGGCATAACTTATACAGTTAATTCGATTTTCCTGAAATCAATCAGCAATTCACATATAAGTAGAAACAATTATGTAGAAAAATTGTGAAATTAAAACCAAATAAGTAGGCACTCAAGTGCATATTTTTTTTCTAAATATTATAAAAAAATATAATTTGCATTACATAGTGTAACATCGAGTTGTAAAATAAGTCTGGTGTATTTGGTTCACTTTAAATATTTTTGTTTTTTTACAGACCTTATGTAACGTCTGGTTTCCGGATCGGATCGATTTAGGGCTTCAAGGAGTCAAAGTCATGATTTTTGGGTAAAACCAAGGCTCACGGCGTGACCATAGAGAGGTCACGACGTGAGTAGTGATCAAGTGAAATTATGATTTAAACTGAGATCACGACGTGAGCAATAGGAGCTCACCACGTAAGATGCGCTGCAGCCTAAGCCCATGATCTTTTAGGGTTTCCTTCGTATTTAAACCCCATAAACTTCATTTAGGGTTCCAAAACAGTCTCCTTCGTACCTAAGCTCTTTAAAACCCTAAACCTAGACTCTCCTTGTGATTCTTGAGTTTTTGGTGGAGTTTTGGTGGTTTGAAGAATCAGAGATCACTATTGAAGCATAGATTCATTGTGGAAGTTCCATTTGCAACCTCTAGCAACACCTCTGGACCATTGTGAGTAACCAAGATTCAAGCTTTTTGTTTCATTGTTGCTAGATCTAAGGTTTTATGCATGTTTATCTGTGACTATAAGAGTTAGAGTGTTAGGGCTCCATAAAGTTAGCAACTTTATGGATCCTTAGGGTCCCTTAGTGATTATATGTTATGGATATGAAGTTTGGATGATGTTTGAGTTCATGCTTGAGAATTGATCTCCTTTTTCTTCATGAATGCCCTAGTTTGAGCTCAAGTCTTATATTGTACACATAAGACCTTAAAGCTTCGATTTTTATGATCCTTGGGGTGTTAGGAAGCCTCTTGGAAAAGATGAATTAATGGCTTAATGGATTAAGAAGTTTATGGATCAAAATGGCATTCATACTAATCTCACGACGTGGGGATATGTAGTCACATCGTGAGGATTATGAGACTCGACCATTTTGTCCTGTAGTGGCTCACGACGTGAGCCATAGATGGTCACGTCATGAGGGGTTGTTAACTGTTGACTTTCTTTAATCGTTGACCGTTGACTTGTTGACCAGTTTAAATTTGGGTCAAACTTAAAGGATTTGGGTTGTTGATTAAGATTCTTCCATGTTTTGGTGTTAGAGGGCTTGCAGGAACAAGCAGTGCAGAAAGGGAGCGCGTCATAGTGTTTTTGGGTTCTTCGATTAAGGTGAGTTCTCCTCACTGTACCCCTGGGTCGAAGGCACCAATGCCGACCCACTAGCTTTGATTATCATTTATTAGGAGGATACCCTAGGGACTGTATGTAGTCACGTAGGATAGACTGAGGACTCTTGATCTAGGCTTTCCTGGCTGTTCCTTGTTTGGTTGTGGCTCTAGAGTAGGATCATATGTCCGGGTGTCTATCTCACCATTGGTTACATATGGTTACGCATTCCTTGCAGAGTCAGTCACGTATTCTTGTGTATAGAATGTTGTTATGCTGTAGTGATCTGTTAGAATTATATATATCTTGGTGTGAAAGGATGCAGTCGTGGTGGTATACTGGTTAGAGTACCAGTAGGCAGGTTATCGTCTAGTGGAGTGCTTTAGGGACTGTACGTAGTCATGTAGGATAGCCTGAGAACTCATGATCTAGGCTTTCTTTCTTGCTCCTTGTTTGGTTGTGATTCTAGAGTAGGATCATCTGTTCGGGTGGTTATCTCACCTCTAGTTATTTATGGTTACCCATTCCATGGAGGTTAGATGGTAGCGGAACACTGTGTTGTGAGAGATCTAGTAGGTCGTAGATAATTATATGATTGATATTGTATGTATTATGTGCCTACTTGATCCTTGTTAGTTTATATGTCGACATATGGTAGCAGATGAGGTTGAGGCGGTCCTAATGTGTGATGTTGGCCAAGATACCAGGTGTGGGCCGACTATAAGCCATAGGCACGGAGGCTCGGGAAGAGCAGTTCTGTTGAGGCAGCAGGCCAACAAACCTAAGGTATTCCAGTCCGATGACTGATTAGACCTGTTGCATGTTGGCATTCCAGTCTGATGTCTGATTGGGCGAGGGTAATCCAATCTGATGATTGTAGAACCGATATGCATGCTAGTATGTTTTTTGTATGGGGTATTTTGGGGGAAAACCACTAAGCTTTGTGCTTACCTAGTTGTTTATGTTTCAGGTTCTTTCAATGATCGTGGGAAGACGAAGGCGGTACTATACATATGCATCAGCAGCGTTGAGGATTCCACGTAATTTATATTACTCTGATTTCCGATAAATGTAATTCGGAATAAATGGTTTTCTTAAAACGGATTTATAATTGGGAAGTTTTACCTTAATAAAAATGATTTTTTTGTGAAAATGGGATGTTACACCTTAAAATTTCTATTTTACGAAATAGAAAAACCTAAACTCGTCATAATAGCTCAACGGATTACATAATGTGTTTCAACAAAAAATATATATATCAAATAGACAGTACTTGCTTATGATAAAAACTCTAAGGTCCCGTTTGATAGTTTTTTGTCCTGGAAAGTGTTGTCTGGGAAAGTGTTGTATGATAAAGTTTTCTGATTGGGAAAGAAACCATGTTGTTTGATTATACTTCTGATTGACTGTGTTGAATGAGGAAAAATGACAATATTATCATGTTGTTCTATACTGTGATGGATGAATTTGTTGAATAATTATAAAAACATACAATTTGTCATACCAAATCAAAATCACACAATAATCATCTAAAAATCCAAATAGAATGTCGATTAAGTTGTTTTTAGTTTATTGTTTTTCAAGTTGATGTTACATTGTTATTCTTTCTAGTCATTTTGGTTTTCATTATAACTCAATGTGTGATTATTGACCCAGTTTATGTTTGATAGTGATGGGATGGATATAATTTTTTAAATATATTAGGATGATGGTGGTGTTGTCCAAAAAAAATTAATCCAATAAAATGAATTTAAAAAATTAACTAAAAGAAATTAATAATCCAATAAAGTAATATTTATTAATATATAAATATTATATATTTATAACTAATACTTATTAATATATAATAATCAAATAAAAAAGAATTAATCCATAAGAAGGAAATAAAAAATTATTTAAAAGAAATTAAAAATCCAATAAAAAAATATTAATTAATATATAAATACTATATATTAAAAATAATATTTATTAATATATAACAATCCAATAAAAAAGAAATTAAATAATATTTAAAATAAATTTACAATCCAAGAAAGAAAGAGGCCGGGTTTGGAGCACAATTGTCTTTCCAACATATTCAACTAGAAAGATATGGTTTTGGGGCTTTCTGGGAAAGACATATCTTACCGGGAAAGACCCATTTTTTTTGCATATCAAACAGTCTTTCTGGTCCATTCAGCCAGAAAGATCTGTTTGGACCTGGAAAGATGTCTATCAAACAGGACCTAAGTAATATCAACATGTAAAATTTTATATCAAAAATAGGATTTGATAGAAGATGAACCTTAGGAACAATGTTTGGATGGAGTTGTTCTTTCAACGTGACCATGTGTTTTCCTAGTTTTCAAAAGTAAAATACTTCATAAATTTTACTTACAATAAGACACATCATCTTATAAACCTTAACATTAGTTGACTTAAGTAAAACCTTCATAAATTTTACTTACAATAAAGTACAAGTATCTTACTTTTCAAAAATTATTGAATTTATTCTTATTGTAAGTAAACACATCATCCTATAAACCTTAACCTTAATTTATGAAATATTTTACTTTTCAAATTCATCTTTAAACCATGAATAATAGCAACTGGAGATACCTTGGTTCTAGTTGCATCATTTTGCTTCTATTAACCATTTGAGAGGTAAATGAAATAAAATCAACCTAAAAGTCTCAAATTACACACAATGAAGGTAAACATACCTTATTGAAGCAAATGTTCCCTCTTCCCGCATCCTAATATCGCAACATCTTCAGTCTACAAATGATGAGACCTCTTTGAGAAATGAACTCAAACAGTTGGTGTGCACTATATAATTTAATAAACAGTTTACCTGAATAATTGGGATCGATTATGGCCCTTAAGGATCGACTCATTAGACATAGTTGGAAGTTATATTCATATCTTCACATGCGTAGATGGGAATTTCTCACTTGAACTTTCCCAAACAACACCGAATCAGCAGTGAAAAATATTTCGTCACCGTCCTCCACCTTCGTAGCTGACAGATCTAGCCTATCAAATATGATCATCTGGGGGTGTAATCCAATTGATTCTTGTGTTGTGGAAGTAACCACAACTATGTTCTTCGTTTAGAGGAGCGTATCAGAGTGAAGATGAAGAAAAGCAGAAGCGGAAAAGGACGGTATATATTTCTAGTATGATATAACAGTGAAGGTAAGCATCTCAGAGAAAATATGTAAATAAAATGGAGAAGATAGAGATAAATGGTGAAATCGATCTACAGAAGGTGGCGGGAATATAGCTGATGATGGGGGGATTGTGGTCAAGATTAGGGTTTTCAGTTCGATTGAAGAGGTGTTGAAGATGGTTATGAAGGTTATGTAGGTTCGATGGTTTTCAGAAGGTTATGAACATGTCGAATGATTTTGAGTTGTTGAAGATGCTTATGAAGGTTTGATGGTTTTCAAAAGAGTATCAGTTTATTTGATTTTGGTTTAGGTTTTGTATAAATCGATTTAAAATTTTGATTTATGGACAAAACATAAAAATTAACTCAAATTATAAGGACCATTTTATCTATTAATCAATAAAATGTCATGTGTCACTTTTGATTGGATCCCTAATGTGTAACCCTAATATGCATTTTCTAATGATCATTATATTAAATATATATATATATATATATATATATATATATATATATATATATATATATATATATATATATATATATATATGTGTGTGTGTGTGTGTATATGTTTTGTCAAAAGTTAACAAGCTAATTTTTTAACCAAATTAGTAAGTGTTGTGTGATGTTTATTTTAAAGTGTTAAAAACTAGAGTGTTTTAGATTCTTGAAAATATATGAACATTTTGGTCGTGCCCAAGATCATGGGTAGAAAACTAAGATACTCTGAAAACTGTTTAATAAAATTGATTTATCCTTAAATGAAAGCAAATGTATTAGAGATGCTTGGGACAAAAATAGTGCTAAAAATGATTGATAAATAGTGCACAAGAATGTGTACTCGATCCCTTAGTCCTTTCCTTATTCACATAAGGAATTAGTCTTAATTTTCCAAGCTGAAAGTTCTCATTCATCATACTATACAACTTGCATGATTCCGAGTTTCGGTCCAATTGAACCTTGGGTGATGAGAATCTTTCCTTATTTGGTAATATTAGACACGACCACAACCGAAAGAATCAAATCCATTTTTCCAATATTGCTATCAATGGAATCTTATAAGCAACAACTTTTCACAAATGCCATTGTAAGGATACTTAAAATAAATAAAATCAAAACCTTTTTCTTTTATTTTAAAACTTTGCGGAAAAACTTATCCTTACAATCCATATGAAAACCTTGTTGTTATCTATTCCTAAGCAATATAAATATCATAACTCTTAAGTAATAGCCCAAAATTCTGATCACCGAACCATGCGATTGAAATCCATCTTCGCGATCAGAATCAGCATGTACTTAATAGAGTTAGACAATGAACTTTACCTGAAGTAGAGCCAAACTTATTGACTTTAACATCCTTAGGTAAATTTGGCAGCTTCGTAACCAATGCCCCTTCCTTTGGCAATAGTTACCTATGGACCCTTGATAATGGGACTATCTCAGACTTCGCCTCTCTCTTTACCATTGGGTCAACCGAGTTGACTATGGCCCATCCCTTTCCATTGGGAAGAGAGAGCTTTACTGGATATCCAATGTCATCATTGTCAATGTCCATAGCGTTTTAGGAAGTTGATCTTAGCAAATAGATAAGATCATTAAGGGTCTTGTCTTAGTCTGTTTCATAGGATTCCCAAAAGAACTCACTATGTGACTTAGAAAGTAGTTGAGCCACCGACTTTCTCAAGACTTTAACACCCAACTCTCCCGGCTTGTCAATATGTGACTACATCTCCAAGATGTGATCACACCTAGACCTTGCCTTGCCAATAGGGCTTGAGTGACCTTAAAATTTTTAGGAACTTGTGGGTTAGGGAGAATAATTGGAGGAGGTGAAAGAAGTATGATATCCATGGGACATCATCTTCATTTAGGAAAGCTTGTTTCAAGAGATTTGGGAAGATCATAAATGTATAGACCAAACATCTTTTTGGGAGATATTCAAGATAGTTGATTTAAAGTCCTTAATATGACACCCAATATGAAATATTAAGGCTAGGACCCAACAAACTATTTTATAACTTAGAAGAGGGATGCCGTAATCCAAGCTATAAAATATTTGAAGGTAGGTGAATGACGATTCACCAATTTCCACCATGAAAAACGAAATAGTTTATTAGGTTTTAATTGGATTTGAAAGTCCTAGATCTTTGAGATTCATTGAACTGTTCAAAGGCATGTTTCAATCTCGAGTGTGCCCTTCAGGTTTTGTGACTGGGATGCCGAGGATCACAAAACAAGGTGTGAATAACCATGCAAATATACTTGGTGCCCTTAATATTTACCCCTTAATCAGTGTGCCGGTTAACCACACACGCTCCACCGATACTATGATAAATATTAAGTTACCCTTTGCCTACCTTGTTAAGTCCAGGTTAGTGTGCCGGTTAACCACACACGCTCCACTAACGACTTAAGCAAAGTGCAAAGTGTAATTTCATGGGTTAGCACCAAATTCACATTTTCCTAAGTAACTAAGATTGGGTATTAATAAGAGTTTAGTTACTTAGTATTTATCATTAATACTTTTAATGAAAGGAGAATTATAGTCCTTGTCCTACCCGTTCGGCTAACGACCCTCCACCAGTCAAGGAAGCGGTGGGTGAGAGTGGACACCCATTAAATTGCCATTTTATAGGCAGTAACCTTATACCCCCCTTATAGACCGACTTCGTGAATGAGGCATACTAACGGTAAGACTGACTTTACTCTTATACATATATATTAATATTATTAACTTATAATATTATAAAGTATAAGGGTTGAATTTTAACTTTTAAAATTCTAAGGGCTAACTTGGAATTAAAGTATTCATAAGTGAAAACTTTTCAAATTCCAAAACTTGAGGGCAAGTTTTGAAACTATTCAAAACTAATTAATTCCATAACTTATGAGTTTAAAGTAGTTTTAATAAAAAAAAAAAAAAAAAAACTCTTCAAGTTCCATAACTTGAGGACAAGTTATGGAAGACTTTAAACTAATTAATAAAAAAAATAACTTTTTTTTATTGTCACTTATGGAACTAATTAAGGTTACACTTTTTTTTAATTTAATGAAGAGACTCTTGAACCTCCATAACTTGAGGATAAGTTATGGAGTCATAAAACCATTTAATTAGAACTAGACTCTTCATTTTGTAACCTTTGCCAACTTTTATGAGTTTTATGATTCTTAAATGTGACTTTTCATATAACTTGAGGACAAGTTACAAAAACACACTTTGGCATCAACTCTTAGATTAAAATGGATTGAAAACAACTATTTCACACAACTTTTTTATTAATCTAAGAACCTCATAAGAACAAGATAATTCAAATCATCAATCTTCAAGAAATTAGCATGAACATACAAACTAATACAAATCTTGAAATTATGACAATTATCTTAGAAATTGGATTAGCATGAACATTAACACATCAAAAACAAGTTTATAAGTCCAAAAACATCTTAGGGTAATGTTCCTAGTCCAATTCCAGCCAAAACAATCGAATATATGCATTCAACTCGATTTTTCAGCTACTTTTGCAAGTATAACAAGAAAACAAGCCTAGGCTCTGACACCACTGTTGGGTTATGAGCATTCTAACACTCCTAAGTGTACATGCAACCCTAAATACCTTGGATCTATGTTTTCTCTATTATACATACAATTATGAACATCCAAGGTATTATCCTAATCTAGCATACAAAATAATAAATATAACAAGATAGAATACATACCTCTTTGATGTAGAATGTATTCATGAAGCTTGAGTGCCTAGTGCCCCAAGTGTGACACCTCAAATGGTTCACACAACACCAAATACACTTGGAATAACTTGAGAGAAACTTGAACACTCCTTGAAATCGTCTAGCCCTCACACTCACACATTAGTGCACGATTTCTTGAGCCATGAGATTCTTTTATATGGTGGCTATTAGGGTTACACCATGTAACTCATAACTTTACCCATTCCTTATGCTCCATGGATTTTAACCTCCATGGAGTATCCATGGGTCACCCCATGGACTTAGTCCAACATAAGGAATCTTGGATCACAAGCCCACATATATAAGAATGAATGATTTACACAATCAACCCATATATTTAATTAGTCTCCTTTTGATCACTTAATTAATTCCAAATTAATTCTTGATCAATACTAATTAAATAACCTTATTAATATATTAGAACTTATAATATATTAACCAACCTTAAGTGTTATTTCTCTCATTATAGTCTATCCAAATGCATGATGCCATGCAACCCAAATGGACCATGCCGGGTCGGGTCAAGTCTTACCAATTATAGTTATGGACTTAGACATTAATCCAACAATAATATCTTCATAATTTTGATATAAAAACTGGAAGACAATCTAATAAGTTTATAATGAATGTTGTAATCAATCAAACAATAATGAATAAGTAAAATCAAAGCAAGAACATTGTGATGTTCAAGGAAAACCCTTAATCATGTTGGATCTCCGACATAAAACCTCGGAAGGTGATAAACTCACATGCCTTAGAAATTATATTAAATCTTAAATAAATGTTACAAGTGCTAGCTGATCTTTGAGAGAATGTTTTTGTGCTCAAGTGTCAAAAGAATCAGAGAAGAAGAAGAAGTGAGTGTGTATGTGTGTATATGATCAGCTAGTCTTTTATACATAATGATAATAACTAAAACACTGAAAATCTTGCAAAAGTATATGTGACATCCCCAATTTTACGGTCAGAAAAGACCGATTTGTTTATGATTATTCAAAATCAGAGTATCCTTTTTGAGAAATAATATTGCGGAATTTGTTCCCAAAAACATGATAATGATATTATCAAAGCATTTTCGAATAAATGTATTTTATTTATATTAAAACATTGGGATGTCATCGTCAATACAGAGACATAAGCATAACGAAATATGACAAGCCTTATAATAAATAAACTAGTGGCCTAATACTCCTCGAATCTCTCAGCAGAATGTATCTTTTAAATCGCTACATGTATAATAAACTGAGTGGGTCAGGTTGGAAAACCGGTGAGTACATAGGGTTTTCAACCCACAATATAATAATCAGTTTGTTACAATTATATAATTCACATCAAACAATTAACTCGATTACCCATTCCCGTTATTCTCACTCCATGATCCTAGATCAATGATCTCAAGGGATCTATCTTAAAGGATCTCTAAGTGAACAATACTGCTTCACGTGTCCATTAGAAATATGTGCTAATAAGATTGTCATGGAGTGAATGGAGTACCCACATGAATAGATCATTCATACCTACAGTTTGTAGTCTTGTCCGTATGAGGTTCCTTAACATCTACAGGTCGGGGACATGCCCATGTATAATTTAGTAACACCTATAGGTCGAAGACATGTCCGTGTATGGTTCATTAATGCCTACAGGTCGTAAACCTGCCGCAGGATAATTTACTAACACTTACAAGTTGTATACATGCTCATGCTTGATTGATTAACACCTACATGTTGTAAACCTGCCCGTGTACAATTTATTAACACCTACAAGTTGTAAGACTTCGTGTGTACGATTTAGCAACATCTATAGGTTGTGCACCTGCCCATGGAGGACTTAATAAAACATCTACAGGTTACAAACCTGTCCATGTTGACTAGACTTGTCTAGATTAGTTTGTGGTCGTCCTATATACCTTATTAGATGACTAACCCTTAGCAGTACAATAATACCATGTTGGCTACAATCCCTCATTATATATTACTTCATATAACCCTTTACTACCCAATACACTTTAGGTATTATCAAATAGTTTAATATAGTATAACCAAATAATCATATCGAGCACAAGTATTGCAAATTCAGACAATAGGCACACATAGCATCTAAGTAGTTAAATACTTCATATATATGTGTAAGATGAAAGTAATTATGCACTCACTTGTTAAAGTGATGACTCGAAAATCAGACATCGCTTCGCTTCTAGTAACTGTTTTTTCCTATGACATAAACTAGTATCATTATCACTAACGCCAAGTCGAGTTCCGAATCGACTTAATTCCCGAAGCTACCCCCGTAGCCAAATCCCCGTATCGACTTGCTCCAGCGGAAATGCAGGAATTATCCAGCCAACTTAACGAACTGCTCAACAAGGGATTCATTAGACCAAGTTTCTCACCCTGGGGAGCACCGGTCTTGTTCGTTAAGAAGAAGGATGGATCTTTCCGGATGTGCATAGACTACCGTGAGCTCAACAAACTCACTATCAAGAATCGCTACTCTCTACCCATAATCGACGACCTATTCGATCAACTTCAAGGAGCTAGCTATTTTTTAAATATAGACCTAAGATCAGGGTACCATCAGCTACGAGTCCAGGAGAGTGATGTTCCTAAGACAGCTTTCCGAACTCGATATGGTCACTACGAGTTTGTAGTGATGCCCTTTGGTCTAACCAACGCACATGTCGTATTCATGGACCTGATGAATAGGGTGTGCCGCCAATTCTTAGACAAATTTGTGATAGTATTCATAGACGATATACTTATCTATTCACGAAGCGAGGAAGAACACAACCAACACTTAAGACAAGTCCTAGAAACACTGAGAGCAGAAAAGCTTTACGCGAAATTCTCTAAGTGTGAGTTTTGGATTAGGAAAGTAACTTTCTTGGGTTACGTGGTTAGCGAAGAAGGCATACACGTGGACCCTTCCAAAATTAAGGCAATCGAGAATTGGTCAGCACCGAGAACGCCCACAGAGATCCGACAATTTCTGGGACTTGTTGGCTACTATAGCAGGTTTATTCAAAATTTCTCCAGAATTGCTAAGCCTCTTACTACCCTGACTCAGAAAGGTGTAACTTTTAGTTGGGGAGAACAACAAGACACTGCGTTCCAGACTCTGAAGCAAGCCCTGGACAACGCACCTATCTTGTCTCTTCCTAAAGGGACAGAAGACTTCGTAGTTTACTGCGATGCATCCAATCAGGGGCTAGGCTGTGTACTTATGCAGCGAGGAAAAGTTATTGCCTATGCCTCGAGACAGCTAAAGACACACGAAGTCAACTACACTACTCACGATATTGAGTTGGGAGCAGTGGTCTTTGCGTTGAAAATCTGGAGACATTACCTCTACGGAACCAAGTGCACTGTCTTCACCAACCACAAAATCCTCCAGCATATCTTTGACCAAAAGGAGCTTAACATGAGGCAACGGCGATGGGTAGAGCTACTCAATGATTATGAGTGTGAAATACGCTATCATCCCGGCAAGGCCAATGTGGTAGCGGATGCCCTCAGCCAGAAAGAGTACTCAGGTCGCAGATTGAAGGAACTAACAATGAAAATCCATTCCCATCTGTCTGCCCAAATCAGAGAGGCTCAACTGGAAGCCTTGAAACCAGAGAACAGGACGGATGAAGCCTTGAGGGGAATGGAGAAGAACTTAGAGATCAAGGGAGACGGAGTTTACTACTTCATCAACCGGATCTGGACCCCAAAGTTCGGCGGTTATAGGGAGATTGTCATGAACGAAGCTCACAGAACTCGATACTCCGTTCACCCACGTTCAGATAAGATGTATCTGGATCTCAAGAAACTCTATTGGTGGCCAAACATGAAAGCAAAGATTGCTACCTACGTGGGCAAGTGTCTAACTTGCTCCAAAGTCAAGGTAGAATATCAAAAGCCGTCAGGTTTACTCCAGCAGCCAGAGATACCTGAGTGGAAGTGGGAGCGGATCAAAATGGATTTCATTACCAAGTTACCCAAAACACCGGGTGGTCATGATACTATTTAGGTCATCGTCAACAGACTGACCAAGTCCGCCCACTTCCTGCCAATCAAGGAAACATAAAAAACGGAGAGACTGACTAGAACCTACATCCAAGAGATAGTACGACTGCATGGGGTGCCCGTATCCATTATCTCGGACAGAGATAGCAGATTCACCTCGAGATTTTGGCAGTCACTGCAGAAGGCTCTTGGAACTAAGTTGGACATGAGTACATCTTATCATCCTCAAATGGACGGGCAGAGTGAGAGAACCATTCATACCCTTGAATACATGCTGAGAGCGTGCGTTATCAACTTTGGCAAGTCATGGGATACCCATTTGCCCCTGGTCGAGTTTTCCTACAACAACAACTATCACACTAGTATTAAGGCTGCTCCATTCGAAGCCCTCTATGGCCGTAAGTACAGATCCCCTCTGTGCTGGGTTGAGGTGGGTGACACACAGCTAGCTAGAGGTCAAGTCCCTGATAGCACTCTCACTGGCCCTGAAATCATTCGAGTAACAACCGAAAAGATCATACAAATCCGAGAACGACTAAAAGCCTCCAGAGATAGAAAAAAGAGCTACGCCGACAAAAGACTAAAACCCTTGGAATTCCAGGTTGGTGACCGCGTTATATTGAAGGTCTCACCCTAGAAGGGCATGATACGCTTCGGAAAGCGTGGAAAGCTAAATCCAAGATAAATTGGGCCATTCGAGATCCTCGCTAGGATCGGCCCCGTAGCCTACAAACTTCGGTTACCCCAAGAGCTTAGTAACATCCATCCCGTCTTCCACGTGTCAAACCTTAAAAAGTGTCTATCCAACGAGACTCTCGTAATTCCACTCGATGAAATCGATATCAACGGGAGTCTTAACTTCATGGAAGAACCAGTAGAAATCATGGATAGGGAAGTTAAACGAACGAAACAAAGTCGCATCTCGATAGTGAAGGTTCGCTGGAATGCCAAGCGGGGACCTGAATTCACTTGGGAGCAAGAAGACCAGATGCAACAGAAGTATCCGCATCTCTTTCCCTAGTCCATAATTATATGCATTTTTGAAAGAATTTCGGGACGAAATTCCCTCTAACGAGGGGATGATGTGACAACCCGATACTTTCTAGTCAACAAAAGTCAATTTCTGTTTAATAAAATTTCGAATTTTATATGTTCCTTTAAGTTGTTGTGGGTTAGAAAATAATCTAAAATATGTAATTAGAGGTTATATAAGTTTTCGGAACAAAAAACGCTTGAAAAATCAAGATTTCCCTCGAAAAATCTACAAACTCGTTCAGCCAGACGTTTACGGCCGTAAACCCATGGGCTGTAAACCTTTGGGCCGTAAACTCCTGGGCCGTAAACCCGTTTACCGCCGAGAACCTTTTTCCGGCTGTAAACCCAACCAGTATAAAGGTTTTTCCCGGAGAGATTATCCATTTCTCATCTTTTTCACCCGAAAACTCTCTCAAATTGCTCCCAAGAACATTCATATCATCAAGAAGAAACCTTCAAATCTTCATATTTTGACCAAGAACACCAAGAACACCAAGAACACCAAGAACAACCTTCATATCTTCAAAGGCTGCAAACCCAGTTCACATCCGTAAACCTAGTTCACGACTGCAAACCCAGTTCACAGCCGTAAACCCAGTTCACAGCCATAAACATAGGTCACAGCCGTAAACCCAGTTCACGGCCGCAAACAACCTTGAGCCGAGAACCTTGGCTGAAAACCCTTTCTTTCCACTTCAAACAAGTCTCGGTAACATTCCTAACCCAAAAGCAAGTGTTTTCTAACACTTTAATTAATGGTTTCGCTAATTTAAATACAATTATGTTTGTAATTATCATTAGGACACCATTAATTCCGCGTACTTCAACTCGAGGGTCATCTTTCCGGTTTTGTTGTCGAGCACGTGCACATAATCAACTGTGAGTTCATACCCCTACACTTTTACTGTTTTTAACGTTTTCAGGGGGGATACAAGCAAAACACAAAGAAATTTTGTGTTCTTATATAAGGATCTCAACAGGATTAAAACTTATGCAATTGATACAACCAAGAGATCACTACATTTTATAAAATATTCAGATATTTTATCCCTTTTTGTAACATGCTGAGCATAAGGGAAGTTTTCAACATACACCCATAATTGCAAAGTTTTCAGTACAATACATGAATTGAATACGTAACATACATGCAAACTATAATAGGTATAGTTTGGGATTCAACACACGGTTTTATCAATTCCTGAGCTTATACATTAACAAACATATAAACTATGATAGATATAGTTTATGGCATACAATACAATTTTCTAAAAAAACAAGAGTAATATAGTAAATAATTATTTAAGTATAATTATTTTTACTCTACAAGTATACATACAGTTTCAAGTACAAGAGAACACTACAACACTACACGTAAACTAGTTAATACAGTACTTCGATTGTACCCTCCAGGGTGCGGAAGTAAATCCTACCATAGTATAACCAGAGTCTCCTGGAGGGAGAGCGTGAGATTTGTGAATAGATCTATTCGGGACTGACAATCTCACACCTAAACTGCTAGCTACAGTTAGGCAGGCATGCCTGGGGTGACAAATGTCATAACATCCGACGCCTGAAGAACGTTGTAGAGGTCACTAGGTCATATCAAGCATGGTTATACCAAACTCACAACATTATAAACTAGCCATTTGTTTACGGGATTTCAATTCTTCAAATAGTTTTATTTTCATTAATATAACTATCATACACTACAACTGGAGGAATCCAGGGAATACAAATACATGGTTTTATTTTAAGTAATAAAACTACTATACATACTGGTGGTAGCCAGGGTTTTCGTACAGAACACACTATACAATACAATTGGGGGTAACCAGGCATACAGACTAACATTTTCATATACTACTACATTATACAGTATCGAACGTACATTTTGGTCTTAGGGTTTAAGACTACTTTTCATTACTAAAGAAAATATTGGATTTTCTTGAGAACATGCAAACATTTTACATATTCACAGAGAGGTTTTCATTACAAAAACATACTTATGAACTCACCAGCTTAAATGCTGATACTCTTTCAAAACCGCTTGTATTCTCAGGGAACCGGTAGACAGGTACACCCGCAGGTTTTTGAGAAGACGGAGCTTTTAGAGTTGCATCTTTTATACTTTTGTTACACTTTTGTTGTTATACAAACTATGTATCGAACAGATGTAAATACCTTATATATATATATATATATATATATATATATATTCAATGTAATGGTTGTGTTTACTTCGATTACTATGAAGCAATTGTTGTGATACTGTACATGACGTCCTCCGCCCCCAAACGTTTCCGCCGTTCCGGTTTGGGGTGTGACAGATTGCTCTTTCTTAATGACTAATTAATTGTCTATATTCCTCAATAATCCCAATGTCTACATCAAGATCTATCAAGTAAGGATCAGCCAGGCAGGGCAATTGGGAGGTAAGACCATTTCAGCGTATAGCCTTTCTAAAATACAACATGACCATTCTAGTCACCTCTCCAGTAAGTAGATCAATCAGTATAATGACTTGGAATCACTGATAAATCTTGTTTATAGGTTCATAATAATGATAATGAACTTAAACATAAGTCACACTTAAAGCATAATAAGTGTAGCTCAACTTACATAGTTTCTAGCGAAAAGTCGGGAATTGCGCTGGCAGAATCTCGACCGGAAAGCTCCTTTTCGTCGGGATCCTAGGTACCTCAGAGCCTCTCTAAGATACTCCATAACCACGAAAATTTCAGAAAAGGCGATCTATAGAGAGAGGAATGTTTAGGAGTGATTTGTGATGAATAAATAAGGTAAATCATCTATTTATAGGCTATTCAGGGGCCTCCCCATGTCGTGGCACATCTTGCTGATAAGTTTTATATGTAACAAAAAATCTATTTTTGGCGGAAAAGCATAAACCCTAAGTTCACATGCACCCTAAAGGATCTATGTTCTCGCTATGATTTGCAAACAACTATTGAGCATTAAGAACCCTAGAACAACATTGCTATTTTCGAAATTAATAAAGTGTTATTAAAAATTCATACCTTAGTTTATTATTGCAAATAAAATAGTAATTCGTACTTCTTGGTCTTCAGAAAGCAAGCACCAGAAGTCTCATGCCTCTAATGGCTCACACCCAAACCCTAGCAAATTGGAGGCTAAAGAGGAGAGAGGAGGAAGAAGGGACATTTTGGAATTCTCTTACGAATTGTGATGGCTGAAAATATGAACCCTTATGAGGGTTTTATAGGTGACTAGAGGAGCTAGGATAAGGCAGGTTTCTGTAACATCCATAAAAATCATGTTAAATTTAAACTTTTTAAAACATTTTAAAACCAATGATTATTACAAAACTTGTTTTCAAAATAGTATAATGTCAGAGTATCCAAGAATCAAAATCATAAAATATGAGGAGCTGTACGATCACACCTTCCCCTTCCCGCGATCATTCGTAGTACCTGAAACCAAAACTGAAACTGTAAGCCCGAAGCTTAGTGAGTTCCCCCAAAATACCCACACACACAACAACATATACATAAACACAAGCAACATACTATGGGTCTAATCCACCATCGGGTTGGAATACCCCAGGCCCTCAACCATCGGGTTGGAATGCCAACATACTACGGGTCCAGTCATCCTCGCCTCGGGATGGAATACCCTCGGCCCACAACCATCGGGTTGGAATGCCCACTTACTATGAGTCCAATCATCCTCGGGATAGAATACTCACGGCCCACAACCATAGGGTTGCAATGCCTAGGTCGGTTGGCTTTCACACAAAGCAGATAAGCCTCAACCACCAATCAAACATGTGCACATATATCAGATAATCACATAACAGTCTATAGATAAGCAAACCGATCTAGCAGATCATAACAGCATAATAACATCCTATCTACCAGGATACTGATCTAACATATCATACTAGCGTAACATCATCCTATCTACCAGGATACTGATCTAACAGATCATACTAGCATAACATATCATGATAACAATCCAAAAAGGGCCGACCTTGGTGCCTTAGACCCTTGAGTATAGTGAGAAAAACTCACCTCACAACTGTCGAACTGTAGTGATAAGATCAAACTCTCGAATTACAGTCACGAACTCAACCACCTATAACCACCATATGACTAAGTCCATTAGAATCCCAAATTACCAAAATACCCTCAAAAGTCCAACTGGTCAACCCTTGGTCAAAGTCAAAGTCAACAGTCAAAGTCAACAGTCCATGTTGACCCGACTCGTCGAGTGCAGCTAGAAACTCGTCGAGTTCCTTAAAAACTCAGAAATCACCAAAACCCTAATTGACTCGCCGAGTTTCCAACCAACTCATCGAGTCCATGCGTGTCCAGATGTCGGGGAAAACCCTAACTGACTGGTCGAGGCCTCTTACTCACTCGCCGAGTTCATGCATAATCAAATACGGGTAATCTTCATCCGACTCGTCGAGTCGGCTATGCAACTCGTCGAGTCCCTTCAGTCCATTCCTTATCCAGACGTTTTTAAGCTATCCCAAAGCTCCAAAATGCGATCTCACCTCCTAGGGCATGGTTTCCATGTAAAGTTGCAAACTTTACGTGCATGCCTGGTCCTAAATGCCAAACCAAGCTAAGGGAAAGGTTTAACCCAAAGAGAAAGGTCCAAGCTTGCTAAAAAAGATAACTTTATGGCTATAGGGACTTAGAGAAGTCCAGACCTGAAGTTACAACTTCAGATCATGACTAATACCCGAAATGGTTCACATACATGCCAAAATGGCCCTAAACTTAAGCATGGAGAGATCTAGCTAAAGGAAAGTCAAGGTAACGACTTGTTACCTTCAAAATGACGCCAAGATGAAGTAGAGTCAGATCCACAAGCTTTTCTTTGCTCCAAGCTCCTTAGACTTCAAGCCTTCTTCACCAAAACCACTTTCCAAGCTTCTTCACACACACAAATGGAGGGTATTAGAGATTAGGGTTTTCTGGACTCAAGGGGGACGGTAAGGGAGGCTAATAACCCTTTAAATAGGGTACAAAACCCCAGAAATTAGGGTTTCATTTTCCAGCTCCTACTCGTCGAGTCAGGGTACTCTGACTCGCCGAGTAGGTCCAATAATTCACGCGGGCTAACCCGCCTCTACATGACGAGTTGGGGAAACTAACTCGTCGAGTAGGTCCATAAACATGTATATAAGGTTTTAAAACTTATACCTAGGAGTCGGGGTGTTATAATTCTCCCCCACTTGAACTAGACTTTGTCCTCAAAGTCTGATGCGGCGAACAATTCTGGATAGTGCTTCCGCATCTCTACCTTCGGCTCCCACGTCCACTCGGATCCCCTCCTGTGCTCCCATTATACCTCTACCAAAGGTACTTCCTTGTTCCGTAGAACCTTTACCTTCCTCTCAAGGACATCCACTGGCCTCTCCACGTAATTCAGGCGCTCATCGACCTGAATATCATCTAATGACACTATCGCCTCCTCGTCCAGAATGCACTTCCGCAACTGGGAAACATGGAAAGTTCTATGAATCTGACTAAGCTCCTCTGGGAGATCTAGTCTATATGCCACCTTACCAACCCTAGCAGTGATCCTGAATAGGGCTGTTCACTATTCGGATAAAACCGAATTATCCAATTGGACAATTTGGATTGGACTATTTGGTTCGGATATTCGGATTTTTGGATGGGTTTTCAACAAAACCGAATTATTATTTTGGATTTCGGATTGGTTTTGGTTTATAAAATCAGAACCGAATAGTCCTAAAAAACCGAATAAACATTTATAATTTATCTATTTATAATATATATCTATAGTAACTTATTAGTTTTGTATTTATTTTTTCAAATAGGTTCAAAATGTTTCACCCGATAAAAAAACATTAATATGCATTTTCTTTCAAAAGTTTTTTGTCTATAAAATATTTAACTATAATATATCTTCTTATTAGTTGTTTATAAATTTCAAATCACAACTAAATAATTTGTTTTTGCTTCTTGTGTAAAGTTGGGTAATAATATAATTATATGTCATTTTAAAATGTTTAGGTTTTTATAAACCGAATTATAAAAACCGATCCAACCGAATTGTAATTGGTTCGGATCGGATCGGATTTGAATTTAGTTTGGACTATTCGGATCCATGTTTTGAAAACCGAAATCAATTTGGATTCACTTGATTGGATCGGATCAAACCGATCCATCCAAACGAACACCCCTAATCTTGAATGACCTGATATATCGGGGACCCAACTTCCCCCTCTCCCTGAAGCGAATCACACCCTTCCAGGGTGAGACCTTCAGGAGTACCATGTCACCGACCTGAAACTCCAACTCAGATCCGCGCCAGTCGGCGTAACTCTTCTGCCGACTCTATGCGGTCTGTAACTGCTGTCTGATCTGCTGAATCATCTCGGTAGTCTGCAGGACTACCTCGGTCCGAACCATCACAATGTGACCAACCTCGCCCCAACAGACTGGGGTGCAGCATCTCCGTCCATACAACAGCTCATAAGGTGTGGCTCCAATACTGGAATGAAATCTGTTGTTATAGGAGAACTCTACAAGGGGTAGGTAGGGGTCCCAGCTCCCACCGAAGTCAATAACGCAGGATCTGAGCATATCCTGGAGAGTCAGTATGGTCCGCTCACTCTGTCCATCTGTCTGCGGATGATAGGTTGTACTGAAGTGCAGCCGTGTGCCCAGCTCCTCGTGGAACTTCTGCCAGAAACATGAGGTAAACCGAACATCACGGTCTGAAACGATAGAGACCGGAACTCCATGGCGAGCGACGACCTCGCGTATATACATATCGGCCAACTTCTCGGCCGATGAGCTCTCCCGAATGGGCTGAATATGAGCACTCTTGGTCAATCGATCCACGATGACCCATATAGCGTCAAAGCCCTTCGCCATCCTCGGCAACTTGGTGATAAAATCCATCGTGATCTGTTCCCACTTCCACATGGGAACCTCTAGAGGCTGCAGCTTGCCATGCGGCCTCTGGTGCTCGACCTTGATCATCTTGCAGGTCAGGCACCTCTCCATGTACCAAGAGATTTCTTGCTTCATGCACGGCCACCAGTAAATCAAACGCAAATCCCGGTACATCTTGGTGGCCCTCGGGTGAATAGAGAAGCGAGACTTATGAGCCTCCTCCAGTATAATCTGTCTGACCCCACCAGACATCGGAACCCAGACCCGACCACAACGGGTCAATAATCCTCGGCTATCCTGCACAAACCGGGTGTTCTCACCCCTAATCATCTCAAGTTTCCAGTTCTCCTGACGCATACCCTCTGCCTGAGCTTCCTGATAAAGCTCACAAGTGGAGAATCCACTGATATCCTCATACATGTCACTGGGGTAGAAGATTCGGCTGACTTGCGGCTCAGAGCATTCGCAACCACGTTCGCTTTACCTGGCTAGTAAAGGATTTCACATTCGTAGTCCTTGACTACATCCAGCCACCTGCGCTGTCTCATGTTCAGGTTCGGCTGATCCAAGATGTGTCTCAGGATCTTGTGGTCCGTGTATATGGTACAACGGACCCCATAGAGGTAATGTCTCCAAATCTTGAGAGCGAATACCACCGCTCCCAACTCTAGATCATGAGTAGGGTATCTCGTCCCGTGCGGCTTCAACTGTCGCGACACGTAGGCTATCACCCATCCTCTCTGCATGAGGACCGCTTCCAGTCCCGTGATGGATGCATCACAGAACACCACAAAATCCTCAACTCCCTCCGGGAGAGTCAAGACTGGAGCCTCGCATAGTCGCTGTCTGAGGGTCTCAAAAACCCTCTGCTGCTCGAGGCCCCACCGGAAATCCACCCCCTTCCTCGTCAGACGAGTGAGGGGTACTGCAATCTTGGAGAAATCATGTATGAATCTCCGGTAGTACCCTGCCAATCCCAAGAAGCTCCTGATATCCGTGGGAGATTTCAGAACCTCCCACTGCATAACGGCCTCGATTTTGGCCGGATCGACCAAAATCCCCTTTTGGTTAACAAGATGTCCAAGGAACTGAACCTCTCGTAACCAAAACTTGCACTTCGAGAACTTGGCATAAAGTCATTCTCGTCTCAAGACTCCTAATAGCTCTCGAAGACGCTCCTCATGCTGCTCTCGAGTCTTGGAGTACACCAAGATATCGTCTATGAACACGATGACCGAGCGATCGAGCATCGGTCTGAAGACCCGATTCATCAGGTCCATAAATACTACTGGCGCATTGGTGAGCCCAAACGGCATCACCACGAACTCGTAATGCCCATAACGAGTCCGGAACGTGGTCTTCTCCACGTCCTCCTCCCTAATCCTGACATGATGGTACCCGGACCTTAGGTCTATCTTGGAGAACCAAGATGCTCCTTGCAACTAATCGAAAAGATCATCTATTATCGGGAGTGGATAACGGTTCTTCATCGTCAACTTTTTCAACTCCTGATAGTCAATGCACATCCGGTGTGAACCATCCTTCTTCCCGACGAAGAGAATCGGCGCTCTCCGCGGAGAACTGATCGGACGAATGAACTGCTTGCCCAATAGTTCCTGCAGCTGTGATGACAGCTCCTGCATCTCTGGTGGTGCCAATCGGTACGACGCCTTGGCGATAGGGCCGCACCTGGCACTAGGTCGATCCTAAACTCGACTTGCCTCTCCGAAGGCACGTCGGGTAACTCCTTCGGGAACACGTCAACAAACTCCCTGACCACTGGAACCTCTGATACTGAAACCTGATCCCTGAACCGCGTATCCACCACATACGCTAGCTAACCCGCACACCCGTGCTGAATGTATTGTCGAGCCCTGACAGCCGAACAAAACCCTGATCCCAGTCTGGTGCCCTCGTTGTAGATAATTAGTTCTCCTCCACTTGGGGTTCGAACTACCACTCGTTGACCCTCGCTGTCGATCATGACACTAAAGCGACTAAGCCAGTCCATACCCACGATCACACATACTTCCCCCATGGGAATCGGAATCAAGTCTATCGGGAAAGATACCCTGAAGATCTCCAACACGCAACCCCGATAGACCGAAGACACGGAAACCCCGTGTTCATTGGCGTTAGAGACTCGCAACGGACACTCTAGCTCTCCTACTGGCACACTGAACTCCCAACTAAATGTATGAGAGACAAACGACCGACTCGCCCCCCAGTCAAATAATACCAAAGCAGGTAAGGAGTTCACTAAAAACGTATGTAATCACAGGTACAAACACATAAGCATAAAACAGATATAATCAGTAAGATAAGGGATAGAAACATACCAGAAACCACGTCTGGTGCTGCCCTGGCCTCCTCTGCTGTAAGATGGAAGGCGCGTCCCTGAGCCCTCGGGGGCGCTGCTCTACCCTGACTCCCGTCAGTAATCCTCAGTGTAGTCGGCGCGGGAGCCTGCGCCGGCTTGGTGGCTAGTAGGGGACACTCAGCCTTCTTATGGCCCACCTTCTCACAATGGTAACATAATCTGACCCAATAAGCTGGAGTCTGCTGCCTACAATCCCTAGAAATGTGGCCTTGCTTGCCACACTTGTGGCACCCACTACCAGATCTGCAAACCCACGAATGAGCCTTCCCGCACTTGCCACAAGTGCGGCCATGCTGGCCTCCTAACCTGGAATCAGCGGTCTTAGACCGCTTTGGCACCGACTGTGACTTTTCCGGGCCCTCCCGCTGCTCCCTCAACTACAGCTCAATCTCTTGCTCACGCCGCCTAGTGGCCTCCTGTAAATACAACAAAGTATCACATCGTTGGGTAGCAACAAACTGACGGATGTCACTCTTGAGCATGCTCAGATAACGTGTCATCTGAGCCTGCTCAGAAGCAAACTCTATGCATAACATCGCCCTCTCCGTGAATATATGGGTGATCTCCGTCACAGTCTCACCATCCTGTCTCAACTCTAAGAACTCCTGAGCCAACCGTTCCCGCTCGACTCGTGGAATGTAGCGGGCGTGGAACATATCCCTGAACTGCTCGCAAGTAACCGCAGCTCTCTGATCATCTGAATACGACCCAGTCATCAACCTCCATCAGTCCTTTGCCCCAGACCTCAACAGGTTTAGGGCACAAATGACCTTCTGGTCAGTAGGACATGAACCTGTCAAGAAGCATCCCTCCACATCTGACAGCCACCTCATGGCTACAATCGGGTCCGGGGTCCCATCAAAAGTCGGTAGCTTCGTGTTATCGAAGTCCTGATACTGAAAAGCCCGACTGGCTCCTCCCCCTGCCGCTGTTTCAGCCGTTGTAGCTGTTGCGGCAGCCGTCTCAGCTAGGCCTGCATATCTGTCATAAAAGTACTCCATCATGGCGGTCTTAATAGACCCAAACATCTCTGGAATCTGACCCCAGACAATCTCGACCACCTCCTCGTGGATGATCTCCCTGACACGATCCTCTGTGAACGCTGGTCTATCCTGGCCGATAGTCTCGGGTGCTGTCGGGGCATCCTGACCGCCCTGCCCTGATCCCGACCGGATCCAGTCACAAAACGCCTCGTAACCACCATACTGAAAATATACCAGGAAGATATCAGATAATCCACATAAATAACCGGGAACCAACTCCCAACTAAACCCTAAGGGTTGTGACTTCCTTGCTATGCGTATGGGTCCTGTGCTTTCAGTAGTACGGGCCCATACTACCTTCCACACCTACCCATATTTGTCTCAAGTATCATCACAACACCCCAAAAATATACATATGCATGGTGATAGCTCAATCCTCACTCCTAGAGGAATACTAAATATCCATACTTGCCTACCGACCTCGCACAACCCACCCATGAAACTTCCACCAACCCTGCTGCACTCGTGTATGCAAGCCATACATAACGCTGGACCCTATAGACTTTCGAATACCTGATCCTACCCTAAGCCCTTTATCAACACAAGAACAGGAAATAAGGCCAAACCAAACATTCTCAGGCTATAAGATCTTAATTGTGTACGACCGTGATGCATACACTAAGCAACTACAGTAATGATGTCAATTTCATATAAGGAAAACCCGAGGCTATCAAGCATCATATAATCAGACAATTCTATCATGTAATTCTTGAAGATCCCTAGCCTAGTACTAGCATGTTGTTCTAACATATCACATAAATCAAATAACAGTACGGTATTTTGGGGTCTACTTACTGGTTCCGGCTGATCGTACACTCTGCATCCTCCTTTAATTTTATTGAAAACCTTTTGGAAACCATTTGAAAATCTTTTCCTTGGTTTAAGACTGGATTCACACGAGTGTTCCTCCAATTCACTCAAGCCAAGGCTCTGATACCAACTTGTAACATCCATAAAAATCATGCTAAATTTAAACTTTTTAAAACATTTCAAAACCAATGATTATTACAAGACTTCTTTTAAAAATAGTATAATGTCAGAGTATCCCAGAAATCAAAATCATAAAATATGAGGAGTTGTACGATCACGCCTTCGCCTTCCCGCGATCATCCGTAGTACCTGAAACCAAAACTGAAATTGTAAACCCGAAGCTTAGTGAGTTCCCCCAAAATACCCATACACACAACAAAATATACATAAACACAAATAACATACTATGGGTCCAATCAACCATCGGGTTGGCATACCCCATGAACTCAACCATCGGGTTGGACTGCCAACATACTACGGGTCCAACCATCCTCGGGATGGTATACCCTCGGCCCACAACCATCGGGTTGGAATGCCCACATACTACAAGTCTAATCATCCTCAGGATAGAATACTCACGACCCACAACCATCGGGTTGGAATGCCCAGGTCGGTTGGCTTTCGCACAAAGCAAATAAGCCTCAACCACCAATCAAACATGTGCACGTATATCAGATAATCACATAACAGTCAATAGACAGGCAAACCGATCTAGCATATCATAACAACATAATAACATCCTATCTACCAGGATACCGATCCAACAGATCATACTAGCATAACATCATCCTATCTACCAGGATAATGATCTAACAAATCATACTAGCATAACATATCAGGATAAGAATCCAAAAAGGGCCGGCCTTCGTGCCTTAGACACTTGAGTATAGTGAGGAAAACTCACCTCACAACTTTCGAACTGTAGTGATAAGATCAAACTCTCGAATTGCAGTCACGAACTCAACCACCTATAACCACCATAGGACCAAGTCCATTAGAATTCCAAATTACCAAAATACCCTCAAAAGTCCAATTGGTCAACCCTTGCTCAAAGTCAAAGTAAACGGTCAAAGTCAACACCCGACTCGTCGAGTGCAGCTAGCAACTCGTCAAGTTCCTTAAGAACTCAGAAATCACCAAAACCCTAATTGACTCGCTGAGTTTCCAACCAACTCGTCGAGTCCATGCGTGTCCAGATGTCGGGGAAAACCCTAACTGACTCGTCGAGTCCTCTTACTGACTCGTCGACTTCATACAGAATCAAATACGGGAAATCTTCATCCGAATCGCCTAGTCGGCTATGCGACTCGTCGAGTCCTTTCAGTCCATTCCTTATCCAGACATTTTTAAGCTACCCCAAAGCTCCAAAATTCAGATCTAACCTCCTAGGGCATGGTTTCCACGTAAGGTTGCAAACTTTACGTGCATGCATTGTCCTAAATGCCAAACCAAGCTAAGGGAAATGTTTAACCCAAAGAGAAAGGTCTAAGCTTGCTAAATCAGATAATTTTATGGCTATAGGGACTTAGAGAAGTCCATGATCTGAAGTTACAACTTCAGATCATGACTAATACCCGAAATGGTTTACATACATGCCAAAATGGCCCTAAACTTAAGCATGGAGAGATCTAGCTATAGGAAAGTCAAGGTAACGACTTGTTACCTTCAAAATGATGCCAAGATGAAGTAGAGTCATATCCACAAGCTTTTCTTTGCTCCAAGCTCCATAGACTTCAAGCCTTCTTCACCAAAACCACTTTCCAAGCTTCTTCACACACATAAATGGAGGGTATTCGAGATTAGGGTTTTCTGGACTCAAGGGGGACGGTAAGGGAGGCCGAGGGAGTCTAATGACCCTTTAAATAGGGTGCAAAACCCCAGAAATTAGGGTTTCATTTTCCAGCTCCTACTCGTCGAGTCAGGGTCCTCCGACTCGCCGAGTAAGTCCAATAATTCACGCGGGCTAACCTGCCTCTACACGACGAGTTGGGGCAACCAACTCGTCGATTAGGTCCATAAACATGTATATAAGGTTTTAAAATTTATACATGGGAGTCGGGGTGTTACAGTTTCCTTGGATAACCCTTATCCATTTTTCTTGCTCCCTAAGGATTCATAGGCTTCCTTAATGCCCAACAAAAACCCTAATAACCATCTAGAAAACGTCCACCCCTATGGGAGGTTCTAGAATCGGTCACTGTTCAACTTTTGAACATTGTCACCTTTAGTCCTTTCACTTTTAATTAATCCAATTAATTCCAATTAACTTTTGATTAATTCTTAATTAAACAATACTATTTCTAATTAATATATTATTTTCATAATAAATTAATAAATTATTTATTTTGATTTCTAATTAATTTAAAAACTTTGCTAATAATTCAAGATTATACTAATTTAGTTATTGGCTTAGACACCTAATCCAATAGTCCCCCACATGGATACGTCTAAAACTAAATTATAGGTATAACTTCTAAATTAAACAACAAATGGTGCTTTCTAAAGCTACTACCGAACTCTGATCCGATCAGATAATTATCCTTAGATAAGTGATCAAATATTACTCCATTCTTCAAGATATTGTATGAACATGATACATGGATTAGAATCAATCTTATTTCCGAAAATTTTGTTTCCCGATTTCCTGATTTGTGATGACGACATAAGACTTTTAATTGAACACATCAATTTAGTCCTGGCCGGGCCCAATACTATAAGTCAACACCAAATCATCGAGGGGCCCAAAGATATCGCTTTTCCTGTTAGGGAAAAGGGAACGAACAAACTTTGACTCATATGCTTGTATCCTTTACTCACCAAATCATACATGACACTTTGTTTTATAACATCAAGTTACTGATGTGTTTATGTAATACGAATGTACAACCGACTTGTAAATTACAACTCATATATCTCCATTTTAAGAATATAAGATATTATTATCTCAGAATTACTCGTGATATAATCCATGAAGTAATTCTATGAGTGTGGGTTTATCCAATACTCAAATATCCATTTTCTAAGTACTCTTGAATGTTGTAGAAACACAATTGCCATGTCCAAACTCCTTAGAAAATCTACAATCCAATTCATGACAGTCTTCATTCACTACTTACTTCCTAAAGTATGAATGAATGTGGAGCTTCAAATAATCAAATTATCCAGGAAGTAAAACATACAAAACGAAACACAAGAATAAATAATTGACAAAGGAAGTAAACAAACTCATAAAATAATCTCTATTATTCAATCACCAAAATCAATTACATTTATTCTGTTACAAGTTTCAAACTAATCATCTAACTACTAAAACTAATGTCATATTTCAAACCAATGCTCCTAGAATGTTGACTATGTTTAATCCTACTCAGAACCTTTGTGAAAGGACCTGCAGGATTGTCTTCTGACGTAAATCTCTTAACTATGAGATGAACTTTTTCAACTCTATGTCTGATATAATGATACTTTCTGTCTTCTGTCATATTTCAAACCAATGCTCCTAGAATGTTGACTATGTTTAATCCTACTCAGAACCTTTGTGAGAGGACCTGCAGGATTGTCTTCTGACGTAAATCTCTTAACTATGAGATGAACTTTTTCAACTCTATGTCTGATATAATGATACTTTCTGTCGATATGTCTTGATTTACCATGATCTCTCGGTTCTTTGAAAAAAGCAACCGCTCCTTCATTATCGCAGAAAAGCTTCATTGGCTCCTGAATGGTCAGAACTACTCTGAGATTGCCGATAAAGTTCTTCAGCCAAGCCGCTTCCTTTGATGCTTCACTTGCTGCTATGTACTCTGATTCACAAGTAGAATCATCCACTGTGTCCTGCTTGGAACTTTTCCAAGTAACTACTCCACCATTTAATAGGAACATCCTGCCAGATTGAGAACGAAGATTGTCTCTATCTGTTTGAAAATCGGTGTCACTATACCCACTTACTCTCAATGTATCACTGCCACCAAGGACAAAAATAATATCCTTTATCCTTCACATATACTTGAGAATGTTCTTTACTGCTGTCCAATGAGCTCTAGGAGGATTTCCCTGAAAGCGACTGACCCTGCTTAAAACAAACGACACATCAGGGTGAGTACATGTCATAGCGTACATGATCGATCCTACAACCAAAAAATAGGGGACTCAAGTCATTTTCGCTATCTCTTCATCTATACTAGGAATTTGAGTCTTACTCAACTTGGCATTACTCTGAATAGGTAGCTCTCCTTTCTTGGAATTCTCTATACTAAAACGCTTTAGTTCCTTGTCCAAGTATGTACATTGACTAAGACCAATTAGTCTTTTCTTTATATCCCTTAAAACTCTTATCCCAAGAATATAGGCTGCTTCTCCTAGATCCTTCATAGCAAAACACTTTTCAAGCCAAGACTTTACTTCTTGCAATGTTGGAATGTCGTTTCCCATAAGGAGTATGTTATCAACATAAAATACTAGAAAGGTTACTATACTCCCACTAGCCTTGACATACACACATGACTCATCTTCACTCCTAGAGAAACCAAATTCTTTGACATTCTCATGGAAGCAAAGATTTCAGCTACGAGACGCTTGTTTAGTTCATAAATGGATTAATCAAGGCTACACACTCTATTAGGAAACTTTGCATCTAAAAACCCTCTGGCCAACTCATGTAAACATCTTCAGCCAACTTCCCGTTAAGGAAAGCGGTTTTGACATCCATCTGCCATATTTCATAATCATGAAAGACAGCTATGGCGAGCATTATCTTAATAGACTTTATCTTGGCCACTGGTGAGAAGGTCTCATCATAGTCAATCCTTGGGGTTTGAGTAAAGCCCTTCGCAACCAGTCGTACCTTGAAAGTGTGTATATTTCCATCAATGTCGGTCTTCTTCTTGAAGATCCATTTGCAACCAATTGTCGTTCGACCAGGTTCTTGATCAAACAAATTCCAAACTTGGTTATCATGCATGAACTTGATCTCGCTACCCATTGCCTCTTTCCATTTGGCAGCCTCAGAGCCTGCCATCGCTTCCTTATAGTTAGCTGGCTCATTCAAATTTACCAGTGTACGATCACTGATAAACGTATCACCATCTGACGTTATATGGAAACCATAGAATGTTAGTGGCATGGTAACTCTACTAGAACGTGGAAGAGGTAATGAATTGTCAATGGGTTCAATAGGAGTCTCATCCTCTGGTTAAGTGCTAGTATCTTTTAAGGTTCCTTCATTGGTTGGCTCTTAAATCTCTTCAAGGTTAATTATACTCCCACTTTCCTCTTTGCATATGAGCTCTCTCTCTCTCTCTCTCTCGCAAAAGACTCATCTCCATGATAAAAAGACCACGTTCTCACTAGGCCTGTAGAATAATTATCCAAAAGACTTTTGTGGGTAACCAATGAAAATACTGATGGGTTTTATGCATAAGAAACAATCCTATGTGCTCATACAAACCCTAATGCTTGGATCTAGGTTTCTCTATTGTACATGCTTTGAATCCAAGTCTTGAAAACTCTAAACTAGCATACATATTATCAAAATAACAAACAACATCAGATCTAGATATTTACCTCTTCAAATAGCTTAAATCTTCTTTGCTTGAGCTTAGAATCACAATTGTAATTCCTCTAATGGATCACAAACGCCAAGTAGCAAGAAGGCAATAAGAGAGAGGAGGGAGGATGCTAGAAATCGGCTCTAGGGTTTCTCTTCAAGAAGTGGTAGCCAAAAATCACATGCAGGGGTCTCTATTTATACTTGCAGGCTACTAGGGTTTCAGTCTAAACCCTAATGGACAGCTTAGCCACCAAGCAGCCCAAGGAACCTTCTGGAATAGGGCCTTGGACGAAATATGATGATCCTTTCATCATATTTTCGTTCCCCCTCTTGTCCATTAGGTTTCCTAGCCCAAAATCCAACTATCACACATTTGACAGTTTATACCCCTTTATTTAATTAATCTCTTTTAGTCACCAAATTAATTCCTAATTAATTTATGACTAATACTAATTAAATAAATATGATTTCTCCTTTAATATATTATTCTTATAATATACTAATAAACCATAATATCCTCTCTCTCATATCAAATTACCTTGTCAAGTTGCTTTGGTGAAGGCAACCCAGAAGGACCATGCACAACCGGGTCAAGTACATACCAAATATAGTTACGGGCTTAGACACTAATCCAACAGTCTCCCACTTGAATAAGTCTAGTAACTATATCTCACATACGTCTTTAGAATCCGATTTGCAATCGTAGCTCTTATACGCTTCTGTCACTCTGATCAAAATCCTGTCCTTCAGATAAGGGATCATATAATCCTCTGTTCTAGATATCATGCAGACAATACTTATTGTCTAGCATTTTGTTTCTCGATCTCTGATTCGTTTGACATAGAATTCAGTTGAACACATCAACATCATCCTGACCGGGCCCAGCACATAAGTCAAACCAAATCATCAAGTGGCCAAGATATCGCTTTTATCCTCTTAGAATAAAAGGAACAGATAAACTTCGACTTATATGCTCTTATTATCTACTAGCTAAGTTACACACAATAATACATTTTATAACATCAAGTTACTGATGCGTTTTCGTATTATCAATATATAATCAACTAGCAAACAACAACCATATCTCTAGGTTTTAAGATTATATGATATTATCATCTTGCGATCACTTATGATAACATTCAAGAAGTGATACTAGCAAGTGCGGGTTTATTCCAATGCTCAAAACATATTTCATAAGCACTCATAAACTTTGCAGCAAACCTTTGCTATGTCTAAAAACTTTTTAGACAATCTACAAACTAATTTATGACAATCTTCTTTCATATCTACTTCCAACATATGATCGATTGTGGACTGTTCGAATAATCTTATTATTCAGGAAGTCAAAACATGCAAAATTGAAACAATAGATAAATAATCAACATAGGATAGTAACTTTCTTATAAATAAAACACCTTTATTTAATCATCAAATGTTGAATATAAAATTATCTATTACAAGTTTCCTACCTATCTAATCTAAACTAATATCGTCCTTTAGCCCAATGCTCCTAGCGTGCTTCAAATGCTTGACCCTACTCAGTCCCTTCGTAAGGGGATCTGCTGAGTTATCTTCTGACGATACCCTCTTCACAACGAGGAGTCCCTCTTCTACCCGATGTCTAATAAAATGATATTTCCTGTCGATATGTCGAGATCTGCCATGATCCCTTGGTTCCTTGGTCAAGGCAACCGCTCCTTCATTATCACAGAAAATTTCCATGGGCTCCTTTATGGTTGGCACAACTCCAAGGTCTCCTATGAAGTTCTTCAACCATATAGCCTCCTTTGACGCTTCGCTTGCCGCAATGTACTCTGATTCGCACGTGAATCAGCTACGGTCTCTTGCTTGGAACTCTTCCAAGTCACTGCTCCTCCATTCAGGGTAAAGACCCAGCCCGACTGTGATCGGTAATTATCCCGATCTGTCTGGAAACTAGCGTCACTGTACCCTCGCACCCTTAAGTCATCACTCCCACCGAGGACTAGAAACCATTCCTTGGTCCTTCGTAGGTACTTAAGAATATTCTTGACAGCAATCCAATGTGCTCTACCAGGGTTCCCTTGATATCTGCTGACCATGCTCAAAGCGAAGGCCACATCAGGGCGAGTACAGGTCATAGCGTACATAATCGAGCCAATTGCGGAAGCGTAAGGTACTCGGCTCATATCTGCTATCTCTGCCTCTGTACTTGGGCTCTGAGTCTTACTCAGTTTGGTATTGCATTGGATTGGTAACTCCCCTTTCTTGGAATTTTCCATACTAAAACGTTTTAGTACCTTTTCCAAGTATGTATCCTGACTGAGTCCTATCAGTCTCTTACTTCTGCCTCTCACTATCCTTATTCCCAGAATATATGAAGCTTCTCCGAGGTCCTTCATAGCGAAACACTTCCCAAGCCAGGACTTTACCTCCTGCAAGGTTGGGATGTCGTTTCCTATGAGTAGTATGTCATCGACATACAATACGAGGAAGCTCACTATACTCCTACTGGTCTTGACATACACACATGACTCATCCTCGTTTCGCAGAAAACCAAACTCTTTGACTTTCTCGTCAAAACAAAGATTCCATCTGCGAGATGCTTGCTTTAATCCATAAATGGATTTCTCAAGCTTGCATACTCTATTTGGATGCTTCGCATCGACGAAACCCTCTGGCTGATTCATGTAAACATCCTCAGCCAACTTCCCATTTAGGAAAGCAGTTTTTACGTCCATCTGCCAGATTTCATAATCATGAAACGCAGCTATTGCGAGCATTACCCTAATAGACTTTATTTTGGCAACTGACGAAAAGGTCTCATCATAGTCAACTCCAGGAGTTTGAGTAAAGCCCTTTGCAACCAATCGCGCTTTATAAGTGTGCACTTTCCCATCCATGTCTGTCTTCTTCTTGAAGATCCACTTGCACCCGACCGTCTTACGACCTGGTACATTATCAACCAAATTCCAAACTTGGTTGTCATACATGGACTGAATCTCGCTGTCCATTGCCTCTTTTCATTTATCAGACTCTGGGCCTGCCATGGCTTCCTTGTAGCTATTAGGTTCGTCCAGATTTACTAGTGTACTATCACTAATAAACGTATCCCCGTCAGTAGTAATATGGAAACCATAAAACTGGGGTGGAACAACAACTCTACTTGAACGTCTGAGAGGTAAGGACTGGTCAATTGGTTCAACAGGAGTTTCCTCCTCAGGTTGCATGCCAGTGTCAGAGGTTCCTTCATCTCCTGACTCTTGAAGCTCTTCAAGGTCAATCTGACTCCCACTGTCTCTTTGACTTATGAGTTCTCTCTCTCTGAAAACCCCTCTCCTAGCAACAAAGAAAACATTGTCACTTGGTCTATAGAAGAGATAGCCAAAAGACTTCTGTGGGTAGCCGATGAAATAACACTTCTCACTACGAGGTTCTAGCTTGTCGTGAGTCTCTCGTCTTACGAAAGCTTCACAACCCCAAACCTTGATATGTGCTGACGAGGGAGCTTTCCCTGTCCACATCTCGTGAGGTGTCTTGGTAACCTTCTTGGTGGGAACTAAGTTAAGGATATGGGCGGCAGTCTCTAAGGCATACCCCCAGAATGAGATTGGTAACGAAGCACGACTCATCATAGAGCGAACCATGTCCAACAAGGTTCGATTACGTCTCTCAGCCACACCATTCAATTGTGGCGTTCTAGGAGGCGTCAATTGTGAAACTATTCCGCATTCTTTTAGATAGTCGTGAAATTCAAGACTTAGGTACTCTCCTCCTCGATCAGATCGAAGCATCTTGATTTTCCTTCCCAACTGATTCTCCACTTCATTCTTGAACTCTTTGAACTTTTCAAAGGTTTCTGACTTCTATTTGATTAAGTAGATATATCCATATCTGCTATAATCGTCTGTAAAAGTCACATAGAAGCGACAAGCGTCCCTTGTGGTGGATCTAAAGGGTCCACATACATCTGTATGTATGAGATCCAATACACCCTCACCCCTTTCACATGAGCCAGTAAAGGGTGACTTGGTCATCTTCCCAAGCAAACAAGACTCGCACACGTCATCGTCCCTAAGGTCGAATGACTCCAAGACTCCATCCTTTTGGAGTTGGGCTATGCGTTTCTTGTTAACATGGCCAAGGCGACAATGCCACAAGCATGCTTTGTCCAAACTTGTGGACGAATCAATATTCAAAACATCATTTCCTAAATTACCAATAACTAACACAGATTCATAAATCCCATTACAAGGTAATGCATTGAAATAAAAGACACCATTCAAATAAGCATTAACAGAACCATTACTATTATCAAACGAATATCTGAAACCTTGTCTAAACAATCCATGAAAAGAAATGATGTTCCTTGCCATATCTGGCGAATAGCAACAATTATTTAAATCTAGTCCTAACCCATTACTCAACACTAAGGAATAAACTCCGATCTTGGTTACTGGTGAAGACTTCTTGTTTCCCATGATCAAGCTTATCCTTCCATGCTCCACTTCCCTACTTTTTCTTAACCCCTGCAAATTAGAACAAATGTGGTAACCACATCCTGTATCAAGGACCCATGAAGTAGCAAGTGATGAGTTATTAGATTTAATTAAATACATACCTGCGAAGGTGGGCTTTATCTTCATTCCTTGATATCCTGCAGATACTTGGGGCAACTTCGTTTCCAGTGGCCCTTCTGGTGGCAGTAGAAGCACTCTGCTTCCTTGGGGTCAGAAGAGGGTTTAATAGAACCTGCTTTGGTCCCACTAGAAGAGGAACCATCTTGGGACTTACCCTTATGGTGGCTCTTGGAAGGAGCCTTCCTCTTCTTACCCTTTCCTTGGCTAATTGCCAACACAGGAGCAGCTACAGTAGAGGATGATGCAACAGATTTGTCCTTGAGGTTGCTCTCAGCTGTCCTCAGGAGCCCTTGGAGTTTACTCAGGGTGACCTCTTCCTTGTTCATGTGGTAGGTCATCCTGACTTGGTTGTAGCAGGAAGGCAAGGAGTGGAGGATGATGTCGATAGCCAAATCCTCATCAAACTTAACATTAAGTTTGTGAAGACGATCAACATACCTTTGCATTCTTTGCAAATGAGATGTTAGGGATTCTCCACTTCCCATCCTAGCGGTGATCATGTTGGTGATGATCTCATAGCGCTCTTGCCTCGCGCTCTGGTGGTACCTGTCCAGCAAATCTTGATGCATTTCATATGGATACATGTCCTCATAGGACTTTTGGAGTTCGAGGTTCATGGTGGCCAACATGATGCAATGAACTTTCGTTGCATCATGCTCGTGGGCCTCAAAGGCGGCCAGCTCTTCAGGAGTAGCTTCTTCTGGGTTAATCTTCTCTAGCTTCTCGTCGAGGACATATTCTTTGTCCTCGTAGCGAGTTATCATGCGAATGTATCTCATCCACTCATTGAAGTTCGAGCCATCAAATGTCACCTTTTGACACAGGTTCATCAACGAGAATGACCCAGAAGTGTTGTTGTTTGCGTTTGCGTTAGACATCTGAAATAGAAAGGAACAAAGTTTGATTAGAAATGAATCCCCAATTAAACACCCAAATGAGAAATTAGGGCTAGGATCCAACAACATTATTTACAACTTAGAAAAGGGATGTCGTAATCTAAAAGTAAATAATTTGAAGGTAAGTGAATGACGATTCACCAATTTTCACCATAAAAACGAAAGGAAATTAAGTTTTAGATGTGTTTGAAAATTCCTAGATTTCTTTTGAGATTCATTGAACAATTTCAATGACATGTTTAAATCTCGATATGCACTTCAAATTTGCGACTGGGATGCCGAGGATCGCAAACAAGTTTGTGAATAACCATGCGAATCAACATGGTGCACTCAATGTCTTCACCACCTAATCAATGTGCTGGTTATCCACGCACGCTCCATTGATCTATGATAAAACATCGAGCCACCCTTTGTCACCAATGTCAATCCCAAACCAGTGTGTCGGTTAACCACGCACGCTCCACTAACGTTTGACAGGGGTACAAAGTGTAATTCCATGGAATAGCATCATTTTCACATTTTACCCTAAAGTAACTAAGATTGGGAATTTATAAAACAATGTAGTTACTTTAATATTTCCATTATACTTATAATGAGGAATTAAACGCCCTATCCTATCCGTTCGGCTAACGACCCTCCACCAGTCAAGCAAGCGGTAGGTGTGAGTGTACACCTATTAAGCGCCATTTTATAGGCAGCAACCTTATACCCACCTTATAGACTGGCTTCGTGAATGAGGCCTACTAGTGATAAGACTAGCTTATTCTTATACATATATATTAATTAATCTTGTAATAATATAATAGTATAAGGTTGAATTTTAAACTTGTAAAATTCTAAGGGTTTGAAATTTAAATTATTCAAATTAAACTTTTAATCACAAAATTCAAATTTCAAAACTTGAGGGCAAGTTTTGAACTTTTCAAAGCATAAGGGATCAAATAACACATAATTTAAATTAAACAATTAATTTCATAATTATCTATATTTGATCTAACTTTATTTAGTCATTAGATAATTACCAAATAATTTTAAATAATCCATATTTATCATATAAACAACCAATATTCAAAAGATTTGAAATTATCTATTGTTTTGGCAAGGATAATCATTTAATTAAGATAAAATTCGGATTTTAACTTCAAAAAACGATTTAGGCATTGTATCCAAGTCAAAACAGCAACTAAATCCCGAAATATCCTCTGTCTGACGCTCGAACTCGCCGAGTCAACTCTGAACTCGTCGAGTAGGGGCCAACTCGCCGAGTCCAGATACTGACTCGCCGAGTTGAGTCGGGCAGAGGCAAAAAAACTCGATTTTCAGCAAGCAAAACAGTTAAGCATCACATACAATTGAAACCAACCAGTGCTCTGATACCACTGATGGGTTTTATGCATAAGAAACAATCCTATGTGCTCATACAAACCCTAATGCTTGGATCTAGGTTTCTCTATTGTACATGCTTTGAATCCAAGTCTTGCAAACTCTAAACTAGCATACATATTATCAAAATAACAAACAACATCAGATCTAGATGTTTACCTCTTCAAATAGCTTAAATCTTCTTTGCTTGAGCTTAGAATCACAATTGTAATTCCTCTAATGGATCACAAACGCCAAGTAGCAAGAAGGCAATAAGAGAGAGGAGGGAGGATGCTAGAAATCGGCTCTAGGGTTTCTCTTCAAGAAGTGGTAGCCAAAAATCACATGCAGGGGTCTCTATTTATACTTGCAGGCTACTAGGGTTTCAGTCTAAACCCTAATGGACAGCTTAGCCACCAAGCAGCCCAAGGAACCTTCTGGAATAGGGCCTTGGACGAAATATGATGATCCTTTCATCATATTTTCGTTCCCCCTCTTGTCCATTAGGTTTCCTAGCCCAAAATCCAACTATCACACATTTGACAGTTTATACCCCTTTATTTAATTAATCTCTTTTAGTCACCAAATTAATTCCTAATTAATTTATGACTAATACTAATTAAATAAATATGATTTCTCCTTTAATATATTATTCTTATAATATACTAATAAACCATAATATCATCTCTCTCATATCAAATTACCTTGTCAAGTTGCTTTGGTGAAGGCAACCCAGAAGGACCATGCACAACCGGGTCAAGTACATACCAAATATAGTTACGGGCTTAGACACTAATCCAACAAATACATCTCTCACTTCTAGGTTTCTAGCTTGTCGTGAGTCTCTCGTCTAACAAAAGCTTCACAACCCTAAGCCTTGATATGTGCTAACGAGGAAACTTTCCCTATCCACATTTTGTGATGTGTTTTGGCAACCTTCTTGGTAGGGATATGGGCAGATGTCTCTAAGGAATATCCCAGAAAGAAATGAGAAGAGAATCTCGATTTTGGAGGAAGTTCCATGATGATCTGTAGATATTTTGGAGGAAGTTCCATGAGGTCTGTATAGATGTCCGTTTCACTTCTCGGTTTTGGAGGAAGTTCCATGATGATCTGGGCACACGTTTTCATATCAGCATAACTAATTACCCTCAGACTGATGGCAGAGTGAAAGGACGATACAAACTATAGATGACATGCTACGAGCATGCATACTTTATTTCAGTGGGAGCTGGGATACATATCTACCGTTGGAGGAATTCTCTTACACTAATAGCTTTCATTCCAGTATTGGTAGACCTCCCTTCGAGATGCTTTATGGGAGGAAGTTTCAAACACCAATATGCTAGGGAGAAGTCGGTCTGTGATTCATGGGAAGTATTGATGTTGTGATCAAGATTATCGAACTTATCCAACAAGTACGAGAAAGACTACAAACTACACAAAGTCAGCAATAGAGTTATGCTGATCGACGAAGGTTGGATCTTGACTTGAGTTTCTAGTCGGATACCCCGTACTAATTAAGGTTTCGCCATGGAAATGTGTCATCTGGTTCCGAAAGAGGGGCAAGTTAGGACCTAGGTATATCGGAACCTTTCGAGTTATTGCTCGGGTAGGCAAGGTTGCGTTTCGTTTGGATCTGCCGGAAGAACTCAGTCAGATCCACAACACCTTCCATGTCTCCTAATTGAGGAAGTGAATTACGGATAAATCCACAATTATACTGTTGGAGGATATTCATATAGATGATCCTATGAAATAAATGGAGAAACAAGTGGCGATCTCGGATAGGAAGACAAATACCTTATGCAACAAGGTGATCAGTTTCGTTAAAGTATAGTGGCAAAACCGAAAAGGATCATAATGGACTTGGGAACCAAAAGAAGAGATGAGAAACGAATACCCAAAGTTATTTAGCTAGATTTTACGGACAAAATCCTTGTAAGTGGGGGAGAGTTATAACACCCCATTTTTACAATTCTTGTAGATTGTAATATAAATCGATTATTATAAAATACGAAGTAGAGATATATTAATTTTTAGCCAAAATAATCATTGTAAACATGTAGAAGACATCAATAAAATTTCCGTAGATATATAGAACGCTTGAATCTGACTTTGAATTAATAAATTATGATTCTTTGAAATTTTGCGTTCAACCCTATACTGTAAAGCACGTCGTACAATACGAGTTGGGGATAGATCGCTTATTAGTCTAAGTAATCTAAACGAAAGTCTTAGAAATTGTAAAAGCGAGAGTGTGCATATAAAGAACTCCTAAATCTGACTTCGTATGAGGAAGTTATGATTTTTCAAAGTTTGAACGCAGTAGTGTACGACAAAGAAATCAAAATGGAAATCGGTTGCTTGTTATCCGAAACAATCTAAAAAAGAGTTGAAGATCCCGTAGATACAATTCTGTAACACCACGATCCATGTATTTTCCGTTTATACCCTTGAAATGAAATTACATTGAAAATTTGGTCCCTTGGCTCATTAGGAGAAGTCGTGTGTTTTTGCCAAGTACGCTGGGCGTACGTGGCTGGTGGTCAAACCCTAATTTTTAGGGTTTGATCCCTATTTAAACAACATTATCTCTTCAAGACATCTTCCCTCATCAGCCCCCATCTCCCAAAATGTCCCTTGCTAACCCTAATCAATTGTGTGAGCATTTTGAGCTTGAAAGTGTGCTTTTGGTGATCTTGAATGAAGAAGAAAGAAGTGGAACCAACTTGGAAGCTCAAGGCATTTTGGATCCAGAAGTATCTTGCCCTCAAGCATCATTTAGAAGTATAAAACTTGGATCTTGATGTGTTATTTTCTTAGATCTTGTTAGTCTAGAGTTTGTATGCATTTTTAGTCCCATAGTTTGGTCTAATGGAGTATGAGATACTCCAGGTCCTTGAAATGTAGTTTCATGTAGTTTTAAGCTCATAGATTCATAAAAATGAGAGCTTGGACACTCTCATTGAGCCATGCAAGAGTATTGGAACTTTGGATGACTTTTGGACCACGGATTTGAGTTTTTACCCTCTTGTATGTATGCACATGGATAAAGTCAGAGGCTTTATCCATTAAGACGTCCCGTTTTATTTGGATCTGAAGTTTAGAGCTTTGGCTTAATGAAATAAGAGCTTAATGGAAAAGTAAGGGTTTAGCTCTAGTACGTTGGCCGTACCTGGAGGTACGTTGCGCGTACAAGGGATCGATCTCGTGTTTTGGAAGGGTACCCTCTACGTTGGGCGTAGATGGGAGTATGTAGGGTGTACTCAGACCAGATGGAAATCTTGACTTTTGACCTTGACTTTGACCATGATTTTGACCAAGTTTGACCTAGGGGTATTTTGGGTATTTTGAGTAGTAGTTTCTAGGTCATTGTTTGTTGTATAGGTTACCTGTAGAGTTGGAATTTAGAGCAACATTCTTTTCTACTATCTTTTCAGACTGTGAGGTGAGTTTTCCTCACTGTACTTGTGGATCGAAGGCACCAATGTTGGCCCACTGGATTATGTATTCTGGTATATTAGATTGATGTTATGCTGAGTATGTGTTAGATTGGTAGATTTGTATGATAACATGTGTTCATTGAGTATGTGTTAGATGGTTAGATCTGTATGATTACTTGTGTTGCTGGTTACTGATCATTATTGTATATGTCGACATGTTATGGTTTGTTGGGTTGAGGCGGTTCTGCTTTGTGCTGAAGGCCAAGATACCATGGGCGGTCCGGATAGACTGAAGGTCTGCAAAGCGGTCCAGTCAGGCTGAAGGCTCGGAGGGCGGTCCAGATAGGCTGTAGGCCCTGCGAGGCGGTCCAGTCAGGTTGAAGGCTCATATATGCATGCTATTATCTGTTTGGTTTGTGTGTGGTACTTTGGGGGAACTCATTAAGCTTTGACTTATATATATATATATATATATATATATATATATATATATATATATATATATATATATATATATATATATATATATATATATATATATATATATACAAAATTTCAAAATTTTAAACTTGCACAAATGGTCTTTGATGTTTGTTGTATATTGAGATTTTGTTAAAAGGTAAATTGGACTTTTTATAAAAAAAAAAAACAGCTAAAAGGTTAGTTTTAACATCCAAAAGACCTATCATAAAAAATTTCGAAACCAAAAGAACCACCGGCATAACTCTTTTCAAAATGAGACTTTTTGTAAACCACGTGGGCTAATTTTGAAAATTTGTCTTTATTTTATAAAAGTTGAAATTAAAAACACATTATAACATCTAACATGTAATTTTCCTTCTAAATTAGATTTGAACGGAAAGTGTCGGTAAGGACCTAAGTGGAATGTCGTCGGTGATAGTATGGTATTGAAAAGGATGTCTCAGCCTACACCTTTTTATTTTATTTTATTCTTTTTCTGAAACATTTCTTCCATTCTAGTCTTTTATTAATGGCTTGTCATCTTTTTAGTCACATCACTAAATATATTATTGAATACTTTCAAAATAACAAGTATAATTATAAGTGTAAATATTCAAATAGCGACTTATTGCTAGGCGGGAAATGAAACAAAAACATTTCTTTTTGCACAATTTGTTTCCAAATGAATGGCCAATACTCTCAAAATCAAGTCACTAATAATATAAATTTACAGGTAATAAATGAATGAGTTGATTTGAATAATGTTTGTATCATCACGAATATGTACACGGTATCAGAGTCGGCGTTCAACATCCCATGATCAATACATCAATGTTTATCATCATCGAGCCTCCAACTCTAAAAATGAGTGTTAAAGTATCTCACATTGGTATAATACAGTCCAATAAATGACTATATATGTTGAAATCTCTTATTTGATCATAAAAGTTTTTTTTTTTGGAAAACATGGCAACGAAGACAAAGGGCATAGCAATGATGAACGGTGGGAAAAAGGATTCGTTGGAAACATAAATTATTAGGGGTGGAGGGCTTGTAGCTTGGGTTAGGGCTTTACTAATTTTGTTTGAGGTTAAAATAGTCACTTTATAATGATTTAATGTCTGATTTATAACAAAGTTAGACCATGCAAAAAAATTGAGACCTTAAGGACCGATGGTGTCTATTTTTAAACTTTGGAGTCAAAGTACTAATTTCACTAAACCATATAGACCATTGACCATTTATGTAATTTATTCTAATTTTAATCACGTTTGTGGATGGGGACCGATTGATCTTTCATTTGAAAACGCCTGTGTTTGAAATTGAGACAAGAGGCTGCCACTGCACCTAACTTTCAGATTTGAGGTCGACCGTTGCTTTTTTCTTTTTATTATTATTATATATATATTAAAGTTGTGGAAGAAAGGAATGGTGAAGTTGACATACTTTGTCCAGGTTTGGTTCCTTGATTTACATATCCGGTCCCTGTACTTCTTTAATTAATTTATTCATGTCCTTTTGTTTGTGTTCCATTCAACTTCCCATTTTTTTGGCAGAATTGGTCCCTGTATTATTGTTGGAAGTTAGGAATACTAAATTTGGATGTTTTTTGGCAACTTTGCTCATTATTCTTTACCCATTTTCACACTTTTAGTCCTTGCAATCAATATTTTTACACTTTTTTGGAACCTTTTAATATTTAAAGTTTGGCCACAAAACTTTAACGGTTTGACAGCTTTGATCCCTTTTCTAAAAAGTTGCTAATTCCTACCCCTTTAATTCTTTAGCCATTTTCACACTTCTGGTCATTGCAGTCAAAACTTTTACATTTTTTGTCCGGGGCAAAGCCTAGACTTTTTATCATTGCACTTTTTATGTCTGTCATATTTATCAATTCGGAAACAACATTGAAAGCTTCTGCCCCCCGCGTAGCGGGGATAACCATTCTAGTTATATATATATATATATATTAAAGTTGTGGAAGAAAGGAATAGTAAACTTGGGATACTTTGTCCAAGTTTGGTCCCTTGATTTACATATCCGGTCCCTGTACTTCTTTAATTAATTTATTCATGTCCTTTTGTTTGTGTTCCATTCAACTTCCCATTTTTTTGGCAGAATTGGTCCCTGTATTATTGTTGGAAGTTAGGAATACTAAATTTGGATGTTTTTTGGCAACTTTGCTCATTATTCTTTACCCATTTTCACACTTTTGGTCCTTGCAATCAATATTTTTACACTTTTTTGGAACCTTTTAATATTTAAAGTTTGGCCACAAAACTTTAACGGTTTGACAGCTTTGATCCCTTTTCTAAAAAGTTGCTAATTCCTACCCCTTTAATTCTTTAGCCATTTTCACACTTCTGGTCCTTGCAGTCAAAACTTTTACATTTTTTGTCCGGGGCAAAGCCTAGACTTTTCATCATTGCACTTTTTATGTCTGTCATATTTATCAATTCGGAAACAACATTGAAAGCTTCTGGTCCCCGCGTAGCGGGGGTAACCTTTCTAGTTATTATAAAAAGTAAAGAAAATAAATACATTTGATCAAATAAACAAATCAGATAACTTAAATATATTATTAAAACCATTTAAGAGAACCACGTAAACGTTTTGGAGATGTATGAACCATCCTTTCAATTTGATCGAATTTATTGGATTAAAACTTTAAGAAATAACAAATTAATGAGTTATAGTAATGTCTAAATAGCTTCTAGGAGGTTTGATAGAGTTTGATATTGCCACATTTATACATATTTTTACGCAATATTTTAATACATTTTTATTAATATTTTGGTTTGAAAAGATATATATGATACTTATAAGATTAAATTGTATTTTGCAGCCAAAATGAACAATCTTAAAGAATAAGGACCATAATTGACAAGAAGTGGAACTTTGGAGGATTGAAGAATTTAAAAGATAGAAATACCTGCTGAAAGGCCAATCTCACGACGTGAGGATTCAAACTCACGACGTGAGTATCAAGTTCTAGAAGATAAACACGGGAAGTTAGAAGAATCCTTGTCCAATACGGATTGTTACCCAACTCACGACGTGAGACTTCAAAACTCACGACGTGAGAAGCGATTTTGGAAATCTATAAATTAACCTTCATTCTCACGACTTGGAAGGTTGGCAAGAGACATATTCTGGAGAGATAACCGAATTGAAGGTCAGAAAATGTGCGAAAAAGCATTTGTTGAAGGAGAATTGCTTGAAGATTGAGAGATTGAAGAACATATTCACACATTAGTTTGGTACACTTTGATTATGTCTTTTAGTATTGAGAATTTGTTTATGATTTTAGCCATGAGTAGCTTAATTTAGCTGCTTCTGTTTAGCTAGATGAAACTTTAACTCTATGGTTTGGTTTATTGAATTAAGGATTTTAATTGTTGGTAGTGAGCTTGTGTTTGATTGTATCTACCTAGCATGTTAATATTTGATACTTTGATTGCTTGAATTCAGGTTTTGTGTAGCTTAGTGACCATTAAATTACATGAACTTGTTACATAGTAGTTTAGTGACTATTAAATTGCTAGAGCTAGGATCGACCCAATCTTATATAAGTGATAAAGGTAACTAATTTAGTTGTGCTGGAGAACATAAATTGTGATCACAATTGTGTTTATTTTGATCAATCTTACATAGTTTATCCACATTTTGTAACTGATTATGTGTTTGCTAGTGTATGACCATACATAGTTTTATATGAATTAGTAAAAACATTAGTAAATTTGGACTTGAATTGCTAATAAAATAATATTTGATAACCAACATTAATAATCCATAATTAATATCTAGCCATAGAGGAGAAGTGGATTCGAACTAAATGGAAGTGTTCTTAGTAATTGATTGAAATCGTTAGTTAAAAAGTTTAAGTTTGTCCGAACTTGCAAAATCAGATAAAAACCAATTTAACTATTTGCTTGTTTTAGGTTAATTTTTAGTGATTAGCTTAATTAATTAAATTTGTTCCCTATGTTCGACCCCAACTTACTTTACTATGTTATACACTGACTAGGTACACTGCCTATAGGTGCAATAACATATAAGAAGTCAGATTATAAATTTAAAGCTAGATAAGGTGATATCTTTTGCACACATCAAGTTTTTGGCGTCGTTGCCGGGGAACGACTACTTAGTTTTAGACTTAATTGCTTTAGGTTAATCGATCATTTTTGTGGGGTTAAACCTGCAAAAAGTTAATTTTTAGCATTAGTTTTTTTTTTCTGAATTACTGAACTCACGACGTGAGTTCGGTTGTGTAACAACCCGTTGCTATAAGTCAATAAAAGTTTAAAACACAATCATGCACAAGTAAATTCACAACATAGCTTGTTGATATAATAGCTTTAAATGACTAGAGTGCATGCTTACTTAACTTCCATGTAAGTATATATATGCAAAAACCATGTTAATTCAAGTAAATACAAGCCTAGTACTTAATTTAACAACATAATATATTATATACATGTAGATTTCGATTTTGGGAATCTAATCCCCAAAACCAAACCGTGAACACTTGCTTTTGGAAGACCAAAACCGAAAACCCTTCACTCTTTGACTCAAAACCGTAAACCCCCTTTTTGGTTGACCTTTAGACCGCAAACACTTCCTTTATGGAAGTGTATGACCGCAAACCCCTTCTTCTTTGACTTTAAGGACCGAACTCCATTTCCTTTTGATCTAAACCGTAAACACTTCATTTTTGGGAGTGTAGGACCGTAAACTCAAGGTCTAAGGCCCACTAAGGCCGAAAACCCTACATATATATAATTGTTTTGGCAGTAAACTCAATTCATTTCTCACTTTTTCAACCGTGAACTCCTTCCAATTGCTCTCAAAAGTCATCCCAAATCCTCTCAAGTATCATACGTAATCATCAAATCTTCATAGGATTTTTCCTAGATCTTCTTCCAATATTCAAATCTTCATACTTTTCCCAAGAACATTCATAATTCCCTTTATATCTTCAAGTGTTTCCCAAGAACACCAAGAACACACACCGAATACACTATTACACCGAAAACCCTCCCAAGTCCACCGAAAACGTCAAGAAGCCCCTCAATTCATTTCCTAACACTTTTGTAAGTATTTCTTACATAATTAAAGTGTTGTCTAACACTTTAATTATTATTTAAATTATTAATTAACCTATTATTTAAATTAATATCTTATTAATTTAAATACGACGTCGAATATAATTATTTTAGGATAACGTTATTCGCACGTACGCTAGCCCGATGATCGTGTCTACAGCTTGCTATTCAAACTCGAACGCACAGTCGATGTGAGTTCATACCCCTACATTTTCACTATTTTTCCATGTTTTTAGGGGGGGGGAAATACAAGTACAACACAAGGAATTGTTTTATTAACATCCAAATGACTTCAGTTAATTATCAATGTTTCCAATCATTTCAAACTGTAACAAGCTTTCCCTAAACTATTTCAATCGTTCAACAATTGATTCTTATCAAAACATATTTACATATTTATATATGCCTTATGGATATATGAATACAAAACTATAAACCTTTGTAACTTGCTGAGCAAAGGAGGATTTCGGAATTGTTTTCATTGCAAACAGAACATACTTATAAAGTATAATAGGTATAGTTTATGGAACATTTATATCATTACTACTAAATACAGAGATACCATACAAACGAACATATAAACTATAATTAATATAATTATGGAACATACGTACTATCTTACTAAGTACAAGTTTTAATACAGAAAGGAACATATAAACTATATTAAGTCTAGTTTATGGATCATATAAACAGTTATTTTACACAAAGGATTTTCAATTATTCTACACATAACCGTCAGTATAGCTTTGTGAGACACCCTTCAAGTACTTATCTAAGTACCAACCAAGCCCTGAAATTATAACCAGAGTCTACTGGAGGGAGAGCGTGAGTTTGTGTATAGATCTATATGGGACTGACAATCCTGCACATTAATTGTTAGCTACAGTTAGGCCGATAGGCCTGGGGTGACAAATATCATATCGATTCCGACGCCTGAAGAACGTCGTTTCAGGCCATCCTAGGTTATTAAGTATGGTTATAATAACTCACAATTTGATATTGAACAACACAATTAGTGTATGAATAAGTAAACAACTTCACATAGTTTTATCATTAATGAAACTACAACATTGTATTTTACAAAACAGCTGTTGAACCCTGGTACTTACAATTACAGAGTTTTTATACAAGTACAAATACAGAATACTATCCTAGTACAGAGAAAACATACTTTTCATGGTTTTATGTGAATTAAAACTACATTATACTAGCTCAGAGTACAATAACATTTACACGTTTCGGTCTTAGGGTATTAAGACTACAACCTATTACAATAGAAAATATATGATTTTCTGGGAAATCATACTTACATTTTCAAGGAACAAATGACAGATTTCAATTAAAAACATGCTTATGAACTCACCAACTTAAATGTTGATACACTTTCAAAGTTACTTGTATTCTCAGGGAACCAGTAGACAGGTACACCCACGGCTTTTTGATAAGACGGAGATTGTAGAGTCACGTCTTTTATACTTTTGCTATAAATTTTTGATGTCATACAAACTATGTATTGAACAGATGTATATACCATATTTTATCAATGTAATGGTTGTGTTTGCTTTGATTACTATTATGCAATTGTTGTGATACTATATATGACATCCTCCGCCCCGAACGTTTCCGCCATTACGGTTTGGGGGTGTGACAGATTGGTATCAGAGCATTGTTTATAGTGAACTAAGTATATCACACCTTACAGGATATACAACTATAAACATAATGGGGCCGAAGTGCTCTGACTAAAAGTATACTTTTAAAATATAAGTATTTTATAAGAAGTATATATACACATATACATACCAGGAACAATATCATAGTAAGAACTGCACAAAAGTATTTAGATGTTGGACACTGCCGTTAAACCTAGACAGTTATGTAATCATATTTGGGATAAATATAGCCTGATCAACTATATTTATTTGAGATACGACCAACATGTGTTTTGGAGTGATAGTAGTGTTGCAGCAAGTCTAAAACTTACCAACAATACATACAAGAGAAAACTCTAGAACCAAACACGAAATTAAAATACTATAGGAGTATTTTATGATCCTACAACATTAGAACAAGAGCATTTAGGCCTTGTTAACTATACATAATTCGTATGCACTAGGTGACTATAGGGTGACCAAGTGTGAGTCACGTTATACAAATTCTTTACAAGTGTTGCTATAAACGAAGTTGGCGATTGTTTACTTATATTAGTAGACTTCCATTGTAAATCACTTAATAGAACACTGTAATAGTCAGAATAAGATATATCTTGTTCAATATTACCTTACTCATGACCACTATAGAGGACTTATTGTCATTTCCTCTTGAATCTTTATAGAGAAAGATGCCTCCAAAGAAGTCCAATAGGAAGAAAAACAACACTTCGACGAATCCACCACCGCCACCACCTCCCCAGTATGACCCTGCTGTCTTCCAAGCAGTAGTAACCGCCGCTGTGGCAGCCGCCATGTCACAGATCAATGCAAGCGGCAATAGTCGGGTCGGGTAGTGGTGCCAACCCTTTTAACCATAGAGATAGCCATGGATACCCAAGGGAGTTTTCATACAAGGATTTCACAAACGCTAAACCCAAACCCTTCGACGGCACCGGAGGAGTCATTGCCTTAACCCGTTGGTTCGAGAAAACCGAATCAATATTTGAGATATGTGCATGCCCCGAGCCCAGCAAAGTGAAATTTGCAGCATGCACTTTCATAGACCGAGCCCTCACTTGGTGGAACAGCCAAGTCAAATCCTTGACTCTCCCGATAGCCAATGCTATGAGTTGGGACGATTTAAAAAAACTCATGTTAGCAGAATATTGCCTGAGGGGCGAGATGCAGAAACTAGAGCAGGAGCTATGGAGTCTGAAAATGAAGGGCTCTGATATCGCTGCATACACTGCTAGGTTCAGTGACCTGGCTCTTCTGTGTCCCGGGATGGTCACCCCGGAGAGTAAGAAGGTGGAGAGGTACATTTGGGGATTGAATCCCCCGACTCAAAGAAATGTTTTAGCTTCCAATCCACTCACTTTCGATAGTGCAAAGCGGTTGGCGCAGACTCTAATAGATCATGGAGATCGTCAAGACTCTGTGGCAGTTATCCCTGAGCAGCCCAAGGAAAGTAGTGGCAAGAAGAAATTCTGGAACAAAATAAAAGGGCAGTAATCTCAAGAGCCCTCAAAGAAAAAACAAATTGTGGCAGTTCACACTGCTACCATTCCTACTGTTACCCCTGCTGCTCCAGAACCTCCCAGCCGATATGTTGGAAACCTGTCTGTAACACCTAGTTTTGAAAGTACTCGGTTGTAGTCTCGGAGGCCAAGGGTAGGGACAATTCGGTCTTTTATGGGTCCCGGGGTTTTATCCGGAAGATTTTAGGCTCGGGGGTAGGGCTAGGAGCGTAGGGCTTCCCGCCACCTTTTCGTGGATATAAAGTTAGTCGGAAACGGACTTAGAACGAAGAAGTTATAGCACTTTGAAGTTATTGGCAATATTGGTCCTTAATGGAGAAAGATGGCAAGAAAGGACCATGAATGCAAGGTGGCGAAAGCAAGAGTACACCGAGCGTAAAAGGGTTAAGTGGCCGGGGATGCTGGAGACGTACGCCCAGCGTACGAGATGTACGCCCAACGTACGCTCAGAGACCCAAAACCCTAATTTTAGGGTCAAGCACTATATAAGGAACATTAGGACTTAAACCCTAGTCCCTTATCAGCCTTCCCAACCTCAGAAAAACCCTAGAATGTCCCATATCTTCATTCTTGTGTGATTTTGATATTGAGAAGCCCATCTTGGTGGTTTTAAGCTTTGAAGAAGAAAGAAGAAGTTGGCAAAGAAGGACTTGGGTAGCTTTAGCTCATAGATCCGGGATAACATCATCATTTGGGACTCTTTGGAGGTATAAAGTTCATAACTTTACTCAAGTATGCTTAGATCTAGTGTAGTGTGGTTTTGAAGTCATTTTGGGTCCAAAGGATGAAGCTTTTGTTGGATTAATGTCTAAGTCCATAACTATAATTGGTAAGACTTGACCCGACCCGACATGGTCCATTTGGGTTGCATAACATCATGCATTTGGATAGACTATAATGAGAGAAATAACACTTAAGGTTGGTTAATATATTATAAGTTCTAATATATTAATAAGGTTATTTAATTAGTATTGATCAAGAATTAATTTGGAATTAATTAAGTGATCAAAAGGAGACTAATTAAATATATGGGTTGATTGTGTAAATCATTCATTCTTATATATGTGGGCTTGTGATCCAAGATTCCTTATGTTGGACTAAGTCCATGGGGTGACCCATAGATACTCCATGGAGGTTAAAATCCATGGAGCATAAGGAATGGGTAAAGTTATGAGTTACATGATGTAACCCTAATAGCCACCATATAAAAGAATCCCATGGCTCAAGAAATCGTGCACTAATGTGTGAGTGTGAGGGCTAGACGATTTCAAGGAGTGTTCAAGTTTCTCTCAAGTTATTCCAAGTGTATTTGGTGTTGTGTGAACCATTTGAGGTGTCACACTTGGGGCACTAGGCACTCAAGCTTCATGAATACATTCTACATCAAAGATGTATGTATTCTATCTTGTTATATTTATTATTTTGTATGCTAGATTAGGATAATACCTTGGATGTTCATAATTGTATGTATAATAGAGAAAACATAGATCCAAAGTATTTAGGGTTGCATGTACACTTAGGAGTGTTAGAATGCTCAAAACTCAACAGTGGTATCAGAGCCTAGGCTTGTTTTCTTGTTATACTTGCAAAAGTAGCTGAAAAATCGAGTTGGATGCATATATTTGATTGTTTTGGCTGGAATTGGACTAGGAACATTACCCTAAGATGTTTTTGGACTTATAAACTTGTTTTTGATGTGGTAATGTTCATGCTAATCCAATTTCTAAGATAATTGTCATAATTTCAAGATTTGTATTAGTTTGTATGTTCATGCTAATTTCTTGAAGATTGATGATTTGAATTATCTTGTTCTTATGAGGTTCTTAGATTAATAAAAAAGTTGTGTGAAATAGTTGTTTTCAATCCATTTTAATCTAAGAGTTGATTCCAAAGTGTGTTTTTGTAACTTGTCCTCAAGTTATATGAAAAGTCACATTTAAGAATCATAAAACTCATAAAAGTTGGCAAAGGTTACAAAATGAAGAGTCTAGTTCTAATTAAATGGTTTTATGACTCCATAACTTGTCCTCAAGTTATGGAGGTTCAAGAGTCTCTTCATTAAATTAAAAAAAAAAGTGTAACCTTAATTAGTTCCATTAGTGACAATAAAAAAAAGTTATTTTTTTTATTAATTAGTTTAAAGTCTTCCATAACTTGTCCTCAAGTTATGGAACTTGAAGAGTTTTTTTTTTTTTTTATTAAAACTACTTTAAACTCATAAGTTATGGAATTAATTAGTTTTGAATAGTTTCAAAACTTGCCCTCAAGTTTTGGAATTTGAAAAGTTTTCACTTATGAATACTTTAATTCCAAGTTAGCCCTTAGAATTTTAAAAGTTAAAATTCAACCCTTATACTTTATAATATTATAAGTTAATAATATTTATATATATGTATAAGAGTAAAGTCAGTCTTACCGTTAGTAGGCCTCATTCACGAAGCCGGTCTATAAGGGGGGTATAAGGTTACTGCCTATAAAATGGCAATTTAATGGGTGTCCACTCTCACCCACCGCTTCCTTGACTGGTGGAGGGTCGTTAGCCGAACGGGTAGGACAAGGACTATAATTCTCCTTTCATTAAAAGTATTAATGATAAATACTAAGTAACTAAACTCTTATTAATACCCAATCTTAGTTACTTAGGAAAATGTGAATTTGGTGCTAACCCATGAAATTACACTTTGCACTTTGCTTAAGTCGTTAGTGGAGCGTGTGTGGTTAACCGGCACACTAACCTGGACTTAACAAGGTAGGCAAAGGGTAACTTAATATTTATCATAGTATCGGTGGAGCGTGTGTGGTTAACCGGTACACTGATTAAGAGGTAAATATTAAGGGCACCAAGTATATTTGCATGGTTATTCACACCTTGTTTTGTGATCCTCGGCATCCCAGTCACAAAACCTGAAGGGCACACTCGAGATTGAAACATGCCTTTGAACAGTTCAATGAATCTCAAAGATCTAGGACTTTCAAATCCAATCAAAACCTAATAAATTATTTCGTTTTTCATGGTGGAAATTGGTGAATCGTCATTCACCTACCTTCAAATATTTTATAGCTTGGATTACGGCATCCCTCTTCTAAGTTATAAAATAGTTTGTTGGGTCCTAGCCTTAATATTTCATATTGGGTGTCATATTAAGGACTTTAAATCAACTATCTTGAATATCTCCCAAAAAGATGTCTGGTCTAGACATTTATGATCTTCCCAAATCTCTTGAAACAAGCTTTCCTAAATGAAGATGATGTCCCATGGATATCATACTTTTTTCACCTCCTCCAATTATTCTCCCTAACCCACAAGTTCCTAAAAAGTTTAAGGTCACTCAAGCCCTATTGGCAAGGCAAGGTCTAGGTGTGATCACATCTTGGAGATGTAGTCACATATTGACAAGCCGGGAGAGTTGGGTGTCAAAGTCTTGAGAAAGTTGGTGGCTCAACTACTTTCTAAGTCACATAGTGAGTTCTTTTGGGAATCCTATGAAACAGACTAAGACAAGACCCTTAATGATCTTATCTATTTGCTAAGATCAACTTCCTAAAACGCTATGGATATTGACAATGATGACATTGGATATCCAGTAAAGCTCTCTCTTCCCAATGGAAAGGGATCGGCCATAGTCAACTCGGTTGACCCAATGGTAAAGAGAGAGACGAAGTCTGAGATAGTCCCATTATCAAGGGTCCATAGGTAACTATTGCCAAAGGAAGGGGCATTGGTTACGAAGCTCCAAATTTACCTAAGGATGTTAAAGTCAATAAGTTTGGCTCTACTTCAGGTTAAGTCCATTGTCTAACTCTATTAAGTACATGTTGATTCTGATCGCGAAGATGGATTTCAATCGCATGCTTCGGTGATCAGAATTTTGGGCTATTACTTAAGAGTTATGATATTTATATTGCTTAGGAATAGATAACAACAAGGTTTTCATATGGATTGTAAGGATAAGTTTTTCCGCAAAGTTTTAAAATAAAAGAAAAAGGTTTTGATTTTATTTATTTTAAGTATCCTTACAATGGCATTTGTGAAAAGTTGTTGCTTATAAGATTCCATTGATAGCAATATTGGAAAAATGGATTTGATTCTTTCGGTTGTGGTAGTGTCTAATATTACCAAATAAGGAAAGATTCTCATCACCCAATGTTCAATTGGACCGAAACTCGGAATCATGCAAGTTGTATAGTATGATGAATGAGAACTTTCAGCTTGGAAAATTAAGACTAATTCCTTATGTGAATAAGGAAAGGACTAAGGGATCGAGTACACATTCTTGTGCACTGGTCAAGTCCACCACAAAAGATCAAGAAGACTATTCGTCATGATTTACTTAAGTTCAGTAAATATGGTTATACTTATAAGTTTAAGTATAAGTCTGTAGCATTGGAGAAGTTTCAATGTGAGACAGAACGAATAAGAAGAATCAAAGTATGGCAGAAAGATAAAAGTTTCTCAAATCTGAAAAGATGGGAGAGTACTTTAGTATCATGTTTATGATCATCTTAATGATTAAGATACCATATCACAATTGGTCCTCTAAAGTCATCTTAGTGCATTCTTATGACTAAGAAGAGGAGTCATGAATTGTTGAAATGGTTAAATCAAAAAGATGAGTCATACTTCGTTCCAAAACAATTCTTAGAGTCATACTCCAAGATTGTAACTTGAGTGACATATCTTAAAGAGGGTTTGTTAACACTAGTCAAATGTAAGAGTAAAAGGTTATCTACTCTTGTACATTTGAAATTGGTAAGTTGTGATGTTTTGGATAAAACAGAGACCAACTTAGGCCAATTGTGTAAAGTGTTAGTCTTGATAAAGAATCCGCACTATCTCTTGAATATTTGACAAGGGAGTCTTATATGTCAAGAGGACAGTGGGAGTCTTAAAGCTCTTGAAAGTTTCAAGACTTAATCAAGAATAAAACCTAAAGTCCTTCACTAGCACACGACTTGAGGTTTATAACCTATCGTGTTGAAATTTTTGTGCCTATTCAAGTTAGCTTTGCATAGGAGTTCTGAGAGTTCTCAATTGGTTGCACAACTACTTGGAAGCAATGGTAGGCACCTGAGCTGCCAAATGGCAAGAATTTAAGATTGCACAAGTTTAATCAATATGAGTTTGGATTTGTCACTAACCTTGTCTTGTGATTATGGTTTTGACAAATTCACATGGATAAGAACACATACACTATTAAATCTAAGTGTCATAAGGTTTCTATCCGATTCATGAAAATGATGGTGAGGAAACACTTTCACTAAGTAGATTTTAGCTAGATAGCAATTGTGATATTTGCATTCTCAAAGTCGTTAGTGGAGCGTGTGTGGTTTACCGGCACACTAACATGGACTTGTGAGAAGTGGCAAAGGTCTAAACAATTGAGACTATGATTACAACATCCCTTTTCATAGTTCTAAAATTGTTTAGACACACATGTGAGCTATCTAAGAGAGGTGTATGATTTTGATAAAGTTTTATCAAAACAATCTAGTATCAGAAATCTGAACTTTGGTAAGAAAGTCAGCTGATTTCTGAGTACATGTCAAAGCTAGTGGGAGCATAAGTGTTATGCTAATAATCATCATGTTAGTGGGAGCATGATAACTATGACAAAGGTTGCAAGTTAGCAATGTTAATTATAGAAAACAAAAGTTTCAATTCGTGAGGTTGCAGGGGTTGAAAAAGTTGTTTTGCTATAATTAAGGGAGAGGAAATTATACTTCATTTCAATTCTAAAAGCTTAGATTGAGATTTTAATCGTATTTAATTAAGGATATATATATGAATTTCATGTTGGAATGGCTCAACATAAGGAAATTCTATATATGGGTCCATTATTTGCGTTCTAAAATTCGATTATGATTACGACATCCCTTTTCATAATCTGAATTTTGAGAACTTGGCAAATTGAAATGGAAATATTATAGCAAAAGACTGGTTTAGTCTTTATGTGAGACATCATGAATCGTGTCCCATATGCTTCGGATATAGGATCGATTACATGTGCTATATTCATCCTTTCAAAAATTTTCCAAATGCCTGGGGCATTATGAAGGGAAAAGGTCTAGAATTGGATATGACTAAAATGATTAAGCAATTGTCGAGGACAATCTAAGGTTTACCAAAGATTGGTTGCTCAAGGACAGTTGGAAGTATAATGTTAATTCTGGAAGGACCATATTGACATAATCTGTAAGGAGGCAACTCTTGTTCAGAAGTGATAGTCAAAATGGAATATGGAAATGTTTCAAAGTTAGAAATTATTCAATCTGTGTAAGATTAGGAAACTTAATGAAAGAAGGATGTTTCCAAGGAGCTGATCTCTTTTGGAATGCTCTGTAATGATTGTTGTCAAGTCTTTCTGACTTCGTGCATAATCATTAAGAGGATCAATGCATATAAGTTTAAAATCTAAACAGATTTCGATAAATGTTAGGAATTCTTACATTTACGACAAGGATTTGGAAGTGTGAAAAGAGAATCATTGAAATTATGTTCAATCGATATAGTTCACAAAGTAAGGATCATAGATAAACATAGAGTGCATACTTGGTGTATGGCAAAGCTATTGTTTAGAAAAACATGGTGTACATGCTTGGAGCATGGGACAACTAGTGTTTTTAATTTAGGTATAAAGTTGATAAAACCGAAACAATGAATAATGAGTAATCACTATGGTGATAAATAAAAGTGGTCTATTTATATTCATAGGGTTTGATACCATATTTGATTCATTTATTCTTGTGTTTCACTTTGCATGTTTTGACTTCCATAATAACTAGGTTATTCTTCCGGAATGACTAAGTTATTCAAACCATCCACAGTTGGTCATATGTTGGAAGTAGATATGAATCAAGACTGTCATGGGTTGGCTTGTAGAGGTCCAAGTTGGTGGACAAAGTTGTGCTACAACACTCATGAGTGCTCATAAGTTCTGAGTACTGGATTCAACCCACGCTCATTTGAATCACTTCATGGATTTTATCACGAGTGATCATGAGACGATCATATCTTATATTCTTAAAACCTAGAGATATGAGTTGTTACTATGAGTTGGTTGTACATTGATTGCACGAAAACGCATTCGGTAACTCGATGTTATAAAACGTGCCTTTGTGTATGATTCAACAAGTAGTAGAACAAGCCATATGAGTCGAAGTTTATCCATTCCTTTTACCTTCGGGATAAAAGCGATATCTGTGGGCCCCTCAATGATTTAAAGATGATACATGTGAGTGCTTGGCCAAGCCAGGACTGATTTGATTTGTTCAATCAGTCAGTCATCATGAATCGGAAATCGGGAAACAACAAATGGATAGAGAGAATGATTGATAATCCATGTCTCAGTCCATATGATATCTAGAATGGAGGAATATATGATCCCTTATCTAATGGACAAGTCATTGATAAAGGTCAGAGTTCATCGACAAGGTCAGAGTTCGACAGAAGCTTTTGAGAGCTACGATTGCTGATCGGTTCCTGAAGTCATACGCAATAATAGTTTTAGACTTATCCAAGTGGGAGACTGTTGGATTAATGTCTAAGTCCATAACTATAATTGGTAAGACTTGACCCGACCCGGCATGGTCCATTTGGGTTGCATGGCATCATGCATTTGGATAGACTATAATGAGAGAAATAACACTTAAGGTTGGTTAATATATTATAAGTTCTAATATATTAATAAGGTTATTTAATTAGTATTGATCAAGAATTAATTTGGAATTAATTAAGTGATCAAAAGGAGACTAATTAAATATATGGGTTGATTGTGTAAATCATTCATTCTTATATATGTGGGCTTGTGATCCAAGATTCCTTATGTTGGACTAAGTCCATGGGGTGACCCATAGATACTCCATGGAGGTTAAAATCCATGGAGCATAAGGAATGGGTAAAGTTATGAGTTACATGGTGTAACCATAATAGCCACCATATAAAAGAATCCCATGGCTCAAGTAATCGTGCACTAATGTGTGAGTGTGAGGGCTAGACGATTTCAAGGAGTGTTCAAGTTTCTCTCAAGTTATTCCAAGTGTATTTGGTGTTGTGTGAACCATTTGAGGTGTCACACTTGGGGCACTAGGCACTCAAGCTTCAAGAAGACATTCTACATCAAAGAGGTATGTATTCTATCTTGTTATATTTATTATTTTGTATGCTAGATTAGGATAATACCTTGGATGTTCATAATTGTATGTATAATAGAGAAAACATAGATCCAAGGTATTTAGGGTTGCATGTACACTTAGGAGTGTTAGAATGCTCAAAACTCAACAGCTTTATAGTCCAAATCCGATTTCTGGACTTAGAGTTGCCACTCTCTATTCTAAATGAGTCCCTAAGGCAGAAAGTTGCCATCTTGAATGCCTTATTGGGGTCATGCACGAGTTAAGATCATTTTTATGGGAATGGAATGCTATTTTGCTCCTTAGGGCCATGAAAAGTCACCGAGTCAGTGACTTTATGGATTAAGACATTAAAAAGGACTTGGATCTGTGATTGTAGCTTCTGGATTAGAGTATTAAGCACTTAATGGGAAAGTGACTCAACAGGGGAGTACGCTCAGCGTATATGCAGATACGCCCATCGTACGCACCATTTAGCTTGTACTCTTAGCGTACATAGGAGTACGCCTAGCGTACTCATCAGTTATGGGCTTGGTGTGTTTTGGGCCTCGGTTTGGGCCAAGGAATGGACTTTGGGTCTTTGGGCCTTAGTGGGCCATCAGAAGTTAGATATTTTGGGATAAGAATATGTTTGGGCTTAGAGTAAGGCCCATTAGAGGGATTGGGCCCAATTTAGCAAATTGGGCCATTAGTGGGCCCCTAGTGGGCTTGGGAAGCCTACCTAGTGTTGGGCTTTTTATATTATGGTTTTGGGCCTTAGATATGGACCAAGTTGGATCAGGGGTAAAATGGTCATTTTACCCTAATGAGGATTATTGGTTTTGGTCTAAGTGTTATTTTGGTACTGATAGCTCGAGGAGCCGAAGGAGCAGTAGTTCGGGGAATTGTCAGTTAGCAGCCAGAGGTTTATCGGTGGGTTTTCAGCAGTGCGAGCTGAGTCTCCTCATTTTGTGCATGGGTCTACGGCCACAATGTCGGCCCATCATGTTTGCATATAGTAGGAAGACCTAGGGGTTAGCCCTAGGCATTCTTATGATATATGTTCCAGATTACGATCCGATGTCGGGCGAGGCCCGAGGTATGTTAGTATGCTAGAGGTCTTTGTGATTCTTGCATGTTTCGGTAGTATGTTCCGGACTAGGGTCCGATGCCGGGGTAAGCCCGAGGAATGTTATATGTTGCATAGTAGATTATACTTGTTGTCTTTGTGATACATGTATGTGCCTGGTAGGGAGGTGAGTGTGGGCGAGGTCCCGTATCTCACCACTAGCTGAGTGCAGACGGGGTTCCGTATCTTATTATTAGAAAAATAGGGGTGGGGTCCGGAATAGGAGAAGGGTGAGTGTGGGCGAGGGCCCGTATCTCACCATCAGCAGGAGCGTGGACGGGGTTCCATTACTTTCAGTAGCAGGACAGGGGCGGGGCCCAAGATAGGCGAGGCCTGAGAATAGGAATTTAGTAGTGTATGTTTGCTTTATATGTTAGTGTGTTTATGTGATTGTATATGTACAGCGGGCGGGGCCCGGAGACAGGCGAGGCCTAAGAGAAGCAGATTTGTATACCGAGCGGGGCTCGATCCCAGGCGGGGCCTGATGCCGGAGCGAGTCCGATGTCGGGCAAGTCCAGATGCAGCGGGCGGGCCCAGTATGTGGTTATGTGTATGGTATGTGGTAGGTTGGGGAACTCACTAAGCTTCGTGCTTACGGTTTGCAGTTTTTGTTTCAGGTACTTCCGGTAGCGGAGGGAAGAGCTCGGGATGACTGCATCGCACACACCATGATGTTTAGCCTGGGATGTTTTACTCTGATTTTTGATATGGAACTCTGATAACAATGTTTGATGAAATGTTTGGATAACTTATGGTTTTATTAATGAATCAAAATGAAATTTTTAGCCTTGATTTTTGGGATGTTACACTTCCACTGTGCAACAAATGCAACTTCCATCACGCAGGAGTTTGCAGAGAAATGCATTGTAAGAACTGCAACAGGAAGGGGCACGCCGCCCGTTTCTGTAAGATGCCAGCGCAACCAACCAATCAGGCCCCTAGCGGAGGAGTTAGCCAATCTTGCTATGGGTGTAGTGCGACAGGGCACTACAAGAGGGATTGCCCGAAGGCAATGAATGCTGGCAACGCAGGAAGAGTGCTAGCAATAGGTAAAGAAGAGGCAATAGCGGATCCTACCGTTGTCACGGGTACGTTCCTCCTCGATAACTCTTATGCATTCATTCTCTTTGATAGTGGTGCGGAGAGGAGTTTCATTAGCCATAAATTCAAACACTTACTCAAACACAAACCACAAACACTAAACGAAACATTCACGGTCGAGATGGTTACCAGGAAGAAAGAGAGCACAAACGACATATTCATAGGCTGTACCCTCACTCTAAACGACTATTCTTTCCCAATCGACCTTATGTCGGTCTCCATAAAAAGCTTCGATGTCATCATCCGCATGGACTGGTTAAGTCCACACCGTGCTGATATTCTTTACTACGAAAAAGCCATTCGCCTTAATCTGTCAAATGGCGAAGCTCTCGTTATCTATGGAGACAAACTCAGTACTAACCTCCGTATCATTTCTTGCATCCAAGCCCAGAAATACCTGCGAAAAGAGTGTCACACATTCTTAGCCCATGTTGTCAACGAAAAACAAGAAGTAAAAGACCTCGAGAGCATTCCCGAAGTCTGTAATTTTCCTCATATCTTCCCCGAAGATCTTCTAGGAATTCCTCCTGAACGCTAAGTCGAGTTCCGGATCGACTTGATTTCTGGAGCTAGCCCCGTAGCCAAATCTCCGTATCGCCTAGCAGCGGCAGAGATGCACGAATTGTCCAGCCAATTAAACGAACTACTCAGTAAGGGATTTATTTGACCGAGCTTCTCACCCTGGGGAGCACCAGTCCCGTTCGTTAAGAAGAATGATGGATCTTTCCGAATGTGCATAGATTATCGCGAATTAAACAAGCTTACCATTAAGAACCGATACCCTCTTCCGCGAATAGACGACCTTTTCGATCAACTTCAAGGAGCCAGCTACTTTTCAAATATTAACATGAGATCGGGGTATCACCAATTGCGAGTTCATGAGAATGATGTTCCCAAAACAACATTTTGAACTCGTTATGGTCACTACGAGTTTGTAGTAATGCCCTTTGGTCTAACCAATGCACCCGCGATATTCATGGATGTAATGAATAGTGTGTGTCGTCCCTTCCTAGAGAAATTCATAATAATATTCATAGTTGATATACTCATCTACTCACGAAGTAAGGAAGATCATAGCCAGCATCTGAGACAAGTCTTAGAAACCCTAAGGGCGGAAAAGCTTTATACGAAATTCTCAAAGTGCGAGTTTTGGATCAGAAAGGTAAATTTCCTGGGTCACGTGGTCATCAAAGAATGAATACACATGGACCCCTCCAAAATAAAGGCAATCGAGAACTGGTCATCCCCCAGAATGCCAACAGAGATCCGCCAATTTTTAGGACTTGCTGGCTATTACCGTAGATTCATACAAAACTTCTCCCGAATCGCTAAACCCCTTACTGCCCTGACTTAGAAGGGTGTAACTTTTAGCTGGGGAGAGAAACAAGACACTGCGTTCCAAACACTGAAGCAAGCCTTGTGTAGCGCGCCTATCTTATCATTCCTGAAGGAACAGAAGACTTTGTAGTATACTGCGATGCATCCAATCAGGGACTAGGCTGTGTACTTATGTAGCGGGAAAATGTTATTGCCTATGCCTCGAGACAGCTAAAGGCACATGAGGTCAACTACACCACTCACGATCTTGAGTTGGGAGTTGTAGTCTTTGCACTAAAAATCTGGAGGCACTACCTTTATGGTACCAAGTGCACTATCTTCACCGACCACAAAAGCCTTCAACACATATTCGATCAGAAAGAACTTAAAATGAGACAACGACGATGGGTAGAGCTACTCAATGATTACGATTGTGAAATTCACTATCAGCCCGACAAAGCCAATGTAGTAGCAGATGCCCTTAGTCGAAAGGAGTACACAGGTCGTAGAGTGAAGGCACTAACCATGACGATCGATTCACATTTGTCTACACATATCAAAGAGGCTCAGCTAGAAGCCTTGAAGCCGGATAATGTGACAGATGAAGCCTTAAGAGGAATGGAGAAGAACTTAGAAATCAAGGGTGACGGAGTTCGTTACTTCATGAATCGGATCTGGACACCGAAGTTTGGTGGCTACAGAGACGTTGTCATGAATGAAACCCATAAGACTCGATATTCCGTTCATCCAGATTCAGATAAGATGTATCTGGATCTCAAGACACTCTATTGGTGGCCAAACATGAAAGCAGAGATTGTTACCTACGTGGGCAAGTGCCTAACTTATGCCAAAGTCAAGGTAGAATATCAAAAGCCCTCATGTTTACTTCAACAGCCCGAGATACCTGAGTGGAAGTGGGAGCGGATTACAATGGATTTCATAACCAAATTACCCAAGACATCGGGTGGTCATGACACCATTTGGGTAATCATCGATAGATTAACAAAATCCGCTCACTTCCTACCAATAAAGGAAACAAATAAGAAGGAAAAGCTGACCAGAACATACATCAGAGAGATAGTACGACTGCATGGTGTACCCATATCTATTATCTCGGATAGAGATAGTAGATTCACCTCGCGGTTCTGGCAGTCATTACATAAATCTCTGGGAACTAGGCTGGACATGAGTACAACCTACCATCCACAAACTGACGGGCAGAGTGAGAGAACCATTCAAACACTAGAAGACATGTTGAGAGCCTGTGTGATTGACTTTGGTAAAGCATGGGATACCCATTTGCCACTTGTCGATTTTTCATACAACAATAGCTACCACTCTAGCATCAAAGTTGCCCCATTCGAAGCCCTTTATGGTCGTAAGTGCAGATCCCCTCTGTGTTGGGCTGAAGTGGGGGACACACAGCTAGCTAAAGGGCAAGTTCCTGATAGCACTCTCACTGGCCCGGAAATCATTCGATAAACCACAGAAAATATCGTCCAAATCCGAGAACGATTCAAAGCCTCTAGGGATAGACAAAAGAGCTACGCAGACAAGAGACGAAAACCCTTGGAATTCCAGGTGGGTGACCACGTTCTATTGAAGGTCTCACCTTAGAAGAGTATGATACGCTTCGGAAAGCGTGGAAAGCTAAGCGCAAGGTGCATCAGGCCATTTGAGATTCTTGCTAGCATCGGCCCAGTAGCTTACAACGTACACCCTATCTTCCACGTGTCAAACCTTAAGAAGTGCCTATCCGATGAGACTCTTGTGATTCCACTCGATGAAATCGAGATAAACGAGAGTCTTAACTTTGTGGAAGAACCAATAGAAATCATGGATAGGGAAGTCAAACGAACGAAACAAAGTCGCATACCAATAGTGAAGGTCCGCTAGAATGCCAAGCGGGGACCTGAAGTCACTTGGGAGCGAGAGGATAAAATGAAACAAAAATACCCGCATCTTTTTCCCTAGTCCATGATGTATTCGCTATAGAAAGAATTTTGGGACGAAATTCCCTATAACGGGGGGATAATGTAACAACCCGTTGTTATAAGTCAATAAAAGTTTAAAACACAATCATGCACAAGTAAATTCACAACATAACTTGTTGATATAAGAGCTTTAAATGACTAGAGTGCATGCTTACTTAACTTCCATGTAAGTATATATGAAAAAACCATGTTAATTTGAGTAAATACAAGCCTAGTACTTAATTTAACAACATAATATATTATATACATGTAGATTTCGGTTTTGGGATTTGCCCAGATCTTCTTCCAATATTCAAATCTTCATACTTTTCCCAAGAACATTAATAATTCCATTTATATCTTCAAGTGTTTCCCAAGAACACCAAGAACACACACCGAAAACACTATTACACCGAAAACCCTCCCAAGTCCACCGAAAACGTCAAGAAGCCCCTCAATTTATTTCCTAACACTTTTATAAGTATTTCTTACATAATTAAAGTGTTGTCTAACACTTTAATTATTATTTAAATTATTAATTAACCTATTATTTAAATTTACATCTTATTAATTTAAATACGACGTCGAATATAATTATTTTAGGATAACATTCTTCGCACGTACGCTAGCCCGAGGATCGTGTCTACAGCTTGCTATTCAAACTCGAACGCACAGTCGACACGAGTTCATACCCCTACATTTTCACTATTCTTCCATGTTTTTAGCGGGGGGGGGGGGGGAATACAAGTACAACACAAGGAATTTTTGTATTAACATCCAAATGAATTCAGTTAATTATCAACGTTTCCAATCATTTCAAACTGTAACAAGCTTTCCCTAAACTATTTCAATCGTTCAACAATTGATTCTTATCAAAACATATTTACATATTTATATATGCCTTATGGATATATGAATACAAAACTATAAACATTTGTAACATGTTGAGCAAAGGAGGATTTCGGAATTGTTTTCATTACAAACAGAACATACTTATAAACTATAATAGGTATAGTTTATGGAACATTTATATCATTACTACTAAATACAAAGATACCATACAAACGAACATATAAACTATAATTGACATAGTTGTGGAACATACGTACTATCTTACTAAGTACAAGTTTTAATACAGAAAGAAACATATAAACTATATTAAGTATAGTTTATGGATCATATAAATAGTTATTTTACATAAAGGATTTTCAATTAGTCTACACATAACCGTCAGTATAGCTTTGTGAGACACCCTTCAAGTACTTATCTAAGTACCAACCAAGCCCTGAAATTATAACCAGAGTCTCCTGGAGGGAGAGCGTGAGTTTGTGTATAGATCTATACGGGACTGACAATCCCGCACCTTAACTGTTAGCTACAGTTAGGCTGGCAGGACTGGGGTGACAAATGTCATATCGATTCCGACGCCTGAAGAACGTCTTTTCAGGCCATCCTAGGTCATCAAGTATGGTTATAATAACTCAAAATTTGGTATTGAACAACACAATTAGTGTATGAATAAGTAAATAACTTCACATAGTTTTATCATTAATGAAACTACAACACTGTATTTTACAAAACAGCTGGTGAACCCTGGTACTTACAATTACAGAGTTTTTATATAAGTACAAATACAGAATACTATCCCAGTACAGAGAAAACATACTTTTCATGGTTTTATGTGAATTAAAACTACATTATACTAGCTCAGAGTACAATAACATTTACACGTTTCGGTCTTAGGGTATTAAGACTACAACATATTACAACAGAAAATATATGATTTTTTAGGAAATCGTACTTACATTTTCAAGGAACAAGTGACAGATTTCAATTACAAACATGCTTATGAACTCACCAACTTAAATGTTGATACACTTTCAAAATCACTTGTATTCTCAGGGAACCAGTAGACAGGTACACCCACAGCTTTTTGATAAGACGGAGATTGTAGAGTCACGTCTTTTATACTTTTGCTATAAATTTTTGATGTCATACAAACTATGTATTGAACAGATGTATATACCATATTTTATCAATGTAATGGTTGTGTTTGCTTTGATTACTATTATGCAATTGTTGTGATACTATACATGACATCCTCCACCGCCGAACGTTTCCGCCGTTCCGGTTTGGGGGTGTGACAGGTTGTTTTACGTTTTATTTCATTTTCAGTTTCTGTTTAGTTTTTCTATTTCAACACGAGGTGGTAACATTACCACGTCGTGGTGAACGTTCAGTAGGAGTTTTTAATTACTTTTTGTTCGTTTTTACATTTTTATTTTTGTTTTTGTTGTAGTAGTACATGACCCGTGGATCCAATACACCTTTGATACCACCACTTGAAGATCCAGAGTCAGCCCTTCGTAAAAAGATGGACAAGAACGTATGAGAAACCAACACACCAAAGAAAATACCGTTGAAAGATCTTAAATCGGTTTTTGGTAAGAAGAAAGTAAAGAATGTAGGAGAATCAAGCAATCTCCCAAAGGACGAAAGCAAGGTTAAAAGCTTTGAGCAGACTACTAATACACAAGAATACGAATACGAGTCCGAAACCGAATTAGAAAAAGAAGAGAGCGAACCCAAAGACGAGCCAAAAGACAAAATGGCAGACATTGTCGTCATTTCAATGTAGACGTACAAGAAGAGAATCTGAGAGGACACCGATCCAGGCTTAGTGCAACCCGCGATTCCTGCCACCGCCACATTCGAGCTTAAAGGACACATTCTTTCCGCACTTAAGGATGTTCCATTTTCCGAGAAAGATCATGAGGATGCTTACAAACACCTTGATGAAGTCAATGACATCGCCGATTACTTCAACATCCCAAATGTTCCGCGCGAGACGGTGTTATTGAGAATGCTTCCAGTCACTTTTAAAGGAGTTGCTAAGGTATGGTTGAAGGCACTTCCACCCGGTGCCATTACTACATGGGCACAAATACGTGAACAACTCTTAGAGAAATTTTACCCACCATCAAAAGTGTCTAAACTCAAGAAGGTGATAGCTAACTTTGAGCAACAACCGGGTGAGTCACTTTATGAAGCATGGGAACGTTACAAGGGATTACTTCGAAATTGCCCTCAAAATGATCTTAATGTGCAACAAGAAGTATCAATCTTCTATGATGGGGTAAATGTGATGACAAGGCAACTCCTTGATTCTCAAGGACCTCTAAAGAAGAAAAATCCCGCTGAAATTAAGGATCTAATTGAAGAGTTTTCTGAGCATTCGTGTGAGTACCACAATCCTCGAAATGATGGGGAAAAAGGAATTGGGAGTGACATTCTGAGGACATGGCGACTGTTTTGGCTATGCTTAATAATATGGATCGAGGAATGACAAAGATGGATCAGTCCATACATGCTATTCGTGTGGGTTGTGAAAAATGCAATGATCTACATTTGACAAAAGATTGCCATTTGGACGAGAACGGGAATAAGAAAGCTCAAGTATGCTACTCGAGTGGAGACCGATACGATGAAGACTGGAGGAAGCCAAAGAAAGAATGGTTGCCTTATGATGAATATAAAAAGCAAAAACAAGAGAAATTTAGGCAAACTAACCGCGGTTTCTACCAAAAAGAGCAATCACAACCTGGAAAGAAAATTGATTTAGAGTCCATGCCTACTAGATTCATGGAGGCTTAGGAAAAGCTGTTGGGTTATGAGCATTCTAACACTCCTAAGTGTACATGCAACCCTAAATACCTTGGATCTATGTTTTCTCTATTATACATAAAATTATGAACATCCAAGGTATTATCCTAATCTAGCATACAAAATAATAAATATAACAAGATAGAATACATACCTCTTTGATGTAGAATGTCTTCATGAAGCTTGAGTGCCTAGTGCCCCAAGTGTGACACCTCAAATGGTTCACACAACACCAAATACACTTGGAATAACTTGAGAGAAACTTGAACACTCCTTGAAATCGTCTAGCCCTCACACTCACACATTAGTGCACGATTTCTTGAGCCATGGGATTCTTTTATATGGTGGCTATTAGGGTTACACCATGTAACTCATAACTTTACCCATTCCTTATGCTCCATGGATTTTAACCTCCATGGAGTATCCATGGGTCACCCCATGGACTTAGTCCAACATAAGGAATCTTGGATCACAAGCCCACATATATAAGAATGAATGATTTACACAATCAACCCATATATTTAATTAGTCTCCTTTTGATCACTTAATTAATTCCAAATTAATTCTTGATCAATACTAATTAAATAACCTTATTAATATATTAGAACTTATAATATATTAACCAACCTTAAGTGTTATTTCTCTCATTATAGTCTATCCAAATGCATGATGCCATGCAACCCAAATGGACCATGTCGGGTCGGGTCAAGTCTTACCAATTATAGTTATGGACTTAGACATTAATCCAACAGTCTCCCACTTGGATAAGTCTAAAACTATTATTGCGTATGACTTCAGGAACCGATCAGCAATCGTAGCTCTCAAAAGCTTCTGTCGAACTCTGACCTTGTCGATGAACTCTGACCTTTATCAATGACTTGTCCATTAGATAAGGGATCATTTATTCCTCCATTCTAAATATCATATGGACTTAGACATGGATTATCAATCATTCTCTCTGTCCATTTGTTGTTTCCCGATTTCCGATTCATGATGAATGACTGATTGAACAAATCAAATCAGTCCTGGCTTGGCCAAGCACTCACATGTATCATCTTTAAATCATCGAGGGGCCCACAGATATCGCTTTTATCCCGAAGGTAAAAGGAATGGATAAACTTCGACTCATATGGCTTGTTCTACTACTTGTTGAATCATACACAAAGGCACGTTTTATAACATCGAGTTACCAATGCGTTTTCGTGCAATCAATGTATAACCAACTCTTAGTAACAACTCATATCTCTAGGTTTGAAGAATATAAGATATTATCGTCTCATGATCACTCGTGATAAAATCCATGAAGTGATTCAAATGAGCGCGGGTTGAATCCAATACTCAGAACTTATGAGCACTCATGAGTGTTGTAGCACCACTTTGTCCACCAACTTGGACCTCTACAAACCAACCCATGACAGTCTTGATTCATATCTACTTCCAACATATGACCGACTGTGGATGGTTTGAATAACTTAATCATTCAGGAAGAGCGACTTAGTTATTCTGGAAGTCAAAACATGCAAAGTGAAACACAAGAATAAATGAATCAAATATGGTATCAAACCCTATGAATATAAATAAACACTTTTATTTATCACCATACTGATTACTCATTATTCATTGTTTCGGTTTTATCAACTTTATACTTGAATTTAAAACAATAGTTGTCCCATGCTCCAAGCATGTACACTATGTTTTCTAAACACTAGTCATGCCATACACCAAGTATGCATACTATGTTTGTCTATGATCTTTACTTTGTAAAATAGATCAATTGAACATCACTCCAATGATCCTCTTTTCACAGTCCCAAATCCTTACTGCAAATGCAAGAATTCCAAATTCATGCCATTTACTGAAATCTGTTAGATTCTAAACTTATATGCATTGATCCTCTTAATGATTATGCACGAAGTCAGAAAGACTTGACAAAAATCATTACAGAGCATTCCAAAGGAGATCAGCTCCTTGGAAACATCCTTCTTTCATTAAGTTTCCTAATCTTACACAGATTGAATAATTTCTAACTTTGAAACATTTCCATATTCCATTTTGACTATCACTTCTGAACAAGAGTTGCCTCCTTACAGATTATGTCAATATGGTCCTTCCAGAATTAACATTATACTTCCAACTGTCCTTGAGCAACCAATCTTTGGTAAACCTTAGATTGTCCTCGACAATTGCTTAATCATTTTAGTCATATCCAATTCTAGACCTTTTCCCTTCATAATGCCCCAGGCATTTGGAAAAGTTTAGAAAGGATGAATATAGCACATGTAATCGATCCTATATCCGAAGCATATGGGACACGATTCATGATGTCTCACATAAAGACTAAACCAGTCTTTTGCTATAATATTTCCATTTCAATTTGCCAAGTTCTCAAAATTCAGATTATGAAAAGGGATGTCGTAATCATAATCGAATTTTAGAACGCATATAATGGACCCATATATAGAATTTCCTTATGTTGAGCCATTCCAACATGAAATTCATATATATATATATATATATATATATATATATATATATATATATATATATATCCTTGATTAAATACGATTAAAATCTCAATCTAAGCTTTTAGAATTGAAATGAAGTATAATTTCCTCTCCCTTAATTATAGCAAAACAACTTTTTCAACTCCTGCAACCTCACGAATTGAAACTTTTGTTTTCTATAATTAACATTGCTAACTTGCAACCTTTGTCATAATTATCATGCTCCCACTAACATGATGATTATTAGCATAACACTTATGCTCCCACTAGCTTTGACATGTACTCAGAAATCAGCTGACTTTCTTACCAAAGTTCAGATTTCTGATACTAGATTGTTTTGATAAAACTTTATCAAAATCATACACCTCTCTTAGATAGCTCACATGTGTGTCTAAACAATTTTAGAACTATGAAAAGGGATGTCGTAATCATAGTCTCAATTGTTTAGACCTTTGCCACTTCTCACAAGTCCATGTTAGTGTGTCGGTAAACCACACACGCTCCACTAACGACTTTGAGAATGCAAATATCACAATTGCTATCTAGCTAAAATCTACTTAGTGAAAGTGTTTCCTCACCATCATTTTCATGAATCGGAGAGAAACCTTATGACACTTAGATTTAATAGTGTATGTGTTCTTATCCATGTGAATTTGTCAAAACCATAATCACAAGACAAGGTTAGTGACAAATCCAAACTCATATTGATTAAACTTGTGCAATCTTAAATTCTTGCCATTTGGCAGCTCAGGTGCCTACCATTGCTTCCAAGTAGTTGTGCAACCAATTGAGAACTCTCAGAACTCCTATGCAAAGCCAACTTGAATAGGCACAAAAATTTCAACACGATAGGTTATAAACCTCAAGTCGTGTGCTAGTGAAGGACTTTAGGTTTTATTCTTGATTAAGTCTTGAAACTTTCAAGAGCTTTAAGACTCCCACTGTCCTCTTGACATATAAGACTCCCTTGTCAAATATTCAAGAGATAGTGCGGATTCTTTATCAAGACTAGCACTTTACACAATTGGCCTAAGTTGGTCTCTGTTTTATCCAAAACATCACAACTTACCAATTTCAAATGTACAAGAGTAGATAACCTTTTACTCTTACATTTGACTAGTGTTAACAAACCCTCTTTAAGATATGTCACTCAAGTTACAATCTTGGAGTATGACTCTAAGAATTGTTTTGGAACGAAGTATGACTCATCTTTTTGATTTAACCATTTCAACAATTCATGACTCCTCTTCTTAGTCATAAGAATGCACTAAGATGACTTTAGAGGACCAATTGTGATATGGTATCTTCATCATTAAGATGATCATAAACATGATACTAAAGTACTCTCCCATCTTTTCAGATTTGAGAAACTTTTATCTTTCTGCCATACTTTGATTCTTCTTATTCGTTCTGTCTCACATTGAAACTTCTCTAATGCTACAGACTTATACTTAAACTTATAAGTATAACCATATTTACTGAACTTTAGTAAATCATGACGAATAGTCTTAACGAGCTTTGTGGTGGACTTGACCAGTGCACAAGAATGTGTACTCGATCCCTTTAGTCCTTAACTTGACTCACACATCCATGTGAACAAGTCTTAATTTTCCAATGCTTGAAAGTTCTCATTCATCATACTATTCAACTTGTATGATTCCAAGTTTCTATCCAACTGAAGCCTTGGGAATGAGAATCGTTCCTTATTTGGTAAATTATGACACTACCACAAACGAAAGAATCAAGTCCATTTTTTTTCCAAATATTGCTATCAATGGAATCATATAAACAACCATTTTCCACAAATGCCACTTGTAAGGATATTTAAAACAAATATAAAATTAAAAACTTTTATTTTATTTCAAAACTTTGCGGAAAAAACTTATCCTTATAGTGCAAATGCATACGGAAAAACTTGTTGTTATCTATTCCTAAGCAATATATCATAACTCCTAAGTAACAACTTCAAAATTCTGATGCGATCGAAATCCACCTATGCGATCAGAATCAGCATATACTTCCTTTAAGATTTCTCTCTATTCTTTGATTCTTAAAACATCAACATGTGACCCAGTCACATCATGTAATGAGGATCTTAGAATAGAAACTTAACAGAGTTAGATAATGGGCTCTACCTGAAGTAGAGTCAGACTTATTGACTTTAACATCCTTAGGTAAACTTGGCAGCTTTGCAATCAACGCCCCTTCCTTTGGCAAAATAAACATATGGACCCTTTGGTAATGGGACTATCTCAGACTTAGCCTTTCTCTTTACCATTTGGTCAACCGGGTTGACTATGGCCAATCCCTTTCCATTGGGAAGAGAATGTTTTTTCTGGATTTCCAGTGTCACCATTGTCATTGTCCATAAAGTTTTTGGGAAGTTGATCTTCTAATCAAATTTGCTTTACTATCGTTCCAAATCATTGCTGATTCAGCAGCACCAAGCAAATAGATATGATCATTAAGGTTCATGTCATAGTCTGTTTCATAGTAGTCCCAAAGGAACTCACTATGTGACTTAGAAAGTGATTGAACATCCAACTTTCTCAAGACTTTGACACCCAACTCTCCCAGCTTGTCAATATGTGACTTCATCTCTAAGATGTGATCACACATAGACCTTGCTTGCCATTAGGGCTTGAGTGACCTTGAACTTGTGGGTTAGGGAGAATAATTGGAGGAGGTGGAGGAAGTAAAGTTCCAAGAGATTTGGGAAGATCATAGATGTCTGAACTAGACATCTTTTGGGAGATATTCAAGATAGTTTATCTAAAGTCCTTAATATAACACCCAATATGAAATATTAAGGCTAGGATCCAACAACCTATTTATAACTGGAAGAGGGATGCCGTAATCCGAGTTATAAAATAGTTGAAGGTAGGTAAATGACGATTTACCAATTTCCACCATGAAAAACGAAATAATGTAATTAGGTTTTTAATTAGATTTGAAACTCCTAGATCTTTTGAGATTCATTGAACTTTTCAATGGCATGTTTCAATCTCGAGTGTGCCCTTCAGGTTTTGTGACTGGGATGCCGAGGATCACAAAACAAGGTGTGAAGTAACCATGCAAATATACTTGGTACCCTTAATATTTACCCCTCAATCGATGTGCCGGTTAACCACACGAGCTCCACCGATACTATGATAAATATTAAGTTACCCTTTTCCTACTTTGTTAAATCCAGGTTAGTGTGCCGGTTAACCACACACGCTCCACTAACGGTTTAAACAAAGTGCAAAGTGTAATTTCATGGATTAGCACCTTATTCACATTTTCCTAAGTAACTAAGATTGAGAATTTATAAGTGTTTAGTTACTTAGTATTTATCATTAATACTTTTAATGAAGGGAGAATTATAGTCCTTGTCCTACCCGTTCGGCTAACGACCCTCCACCAGTCAAGGAAGCGGTGGGTGAGAGTGGACACCCATTAAACTGCCATTTTATAGGCAGTAACCTTATACCCCCTTATAGACCGGCTTCGTGAATGAGGCCTACTAACGGTAAGACTGACTTTACTCTTATACATATATATAAATATTATTAACTTATAATATTATAAAGTATAAGGGTTGAATTTTAACTTTTAAAATTCTAAGGGCTAACTTGGAATTAAAGTATTCATAAGTGAAAACTTTTCAAATTCCAAAACTTGAGGGCAAGTTTTGAAACTATTCAAAACTAATTAATTCCATAACTTATGAGTTTAAAGTAGTTTTAATTAAAAAAAAACTCTTCAAGTTCCATAACTTGAGGACAAGTTATGGAAGACTTTAAACTAATTAATAAAAAAAATAACTTTTTTTTATTGTAACTTATGGAACTAATTAAGGTTACACTTTTTTTTTAATTTAATGAAGAGACTCTTGAACCTCCATAACTTGAGGACAAGTTATGGAGTCATAAAACCATTTAATTAGAACTAGACTCTTCATTTTGTAACCTTTGCCAACTTTTATGAGTTTTATGATTCTTAAATGTGACTTTTCATATAACTTGAGGACAAGTTACAAAAACACACTTTGGAATCAACTCTTAGATTAAAATGGATTGAAAACAACTATTTCACACAACTTTTCTATTAATCTAAGAACCTCATAAGAACAAGATAATTTAAATCATCAATCTTCAAGAAATTAGCATGAACATACAAACTAATACAAATCTTGAAATTATGACAATTATCTTAGAAATTGGATTAGCATGAACATTACCACATCAAAAACAAGTTTATAAGTCCAAAAACATCTTAGGCTAATGTTCCTAGTCCAATTCCAGCCAAAACAATCGAATATATGCATCCAACTCGATTTTTCAGCTACTTTTGCAAGTATAACAAGAAAACAAGCCTAGGCTCTGATACCACTGTTGGGTTATGAGCATTCTAACACTCCTAAGTGTACATGCAACCCTAAATACCTTGGATCTATGTTTTCTCTAATATACATACAATTATGAACATCCAAGGTATTATCCTAATCTAGCATACAAAATAATAAATATAACAAGATAGAATACATACCTCTTTGATGTAGAATGTATTCATGAAGCTTGAGTGCCTAGTGCCCCAAGTGGGACACCTCAAATGGTTCACACAACACCAAATACACTTGGAATAACTTGAGAGAAACTTGAACACTCCTTGAAATCGTCTAGCCCTCACACTCACACATTAGTGCACGATTTCTTGAGTCATGGGATTCTTTTATATGGTGGCTATTAGGGTTACACCAAGTAACTCATAACTTTACCCATTCCTTATGCTCCATGGATTTTAACCTCCATGGAGTATCCATGGGTCACCCCATGGACTTAGTCCAACATAAGGAATCTTGGATCACAAGCCCACATATATAAGAATGAATGATTTACACAATCAACCCATATATTTAATTAGTCTCCTTTTGATCACTTAATTAATTCCAAATTAATTCTTGATCAATACTAATTAAATAACCTTATTAATATATTAGAACTTATAATATATTAACCAACCTTAAGTGTTATTTCTCTCATTATAGTCTATCCAAATGCATGATGCCATGCAACCCAAATGGACCATGCCGGGTCGGGTCAAGTCTTACCAATTATAGTTATGGACTTAGACATTAATCCAACAAAAACATCATGGTGAGACCGATGCAGCAATAAGAGACCAATAAGTTCTAATGAGAGATCAGCTAGCTTTACTTAGAAATCATCAAGCATCGATCTAAAACATTGAATCTCAATTTGGTCAATTAACTACATTGGTTAATGAACGATTATCTCCACAACTTCCCGATAAAAAGCCACAACCGCATGTCATGGCCATCGACACTGAAGAAGATACTATTTCTGAATTCCTAGAAGCCCTAAAAGAAGAGCCAAATCATCCCGAACCACAGCCAAAGAAGTCGAAAGTCGAAGAGAAATATGTTGCTGACACACCGACCTCACGACGTGGGCCCGATCTGAACAAAGAAAATTTTCTTGCACTCAAGCTTTTCGTCCTCCACTACCGTTTCCTTCTCGAGCAAGAGTTCATCCACTAGAACAAGAACATCTGAAATTTATGAAGCAAGTTAAGGGTATTTCTATTAATACTCCTTTTATTGAGTCCTTGGCACAAGTTCCCGAATATGCAAAGTTTTTGCAAGACCTACTCGACACTAGCCGTTACCCGCACAATGCGGCGGACGACGAATACTTTGTTTCGACAATTAGTTTCTTTTTGGGACGAAAACCATCTGGATCATATATGTAACGAAAGAAAAAGTTTGGGATGAAAACCAAGAATCTGGGAATCTACATGGATGCTTCGTCCAGCACTTGTCTCTTAGCCATCGATGCTTCGTGTCAGATGATTAGTTTTTTCAAGACGAAGTAGTTCAACAACACCACTTTGTTTTTGGATGTTGTAGAGTGGAAAATTGTTTTATTTTTAGTTCCAATATAAACATGTCATGAATAAATGAAAGTGAATTATTCATATATATATATATATATATATATATATATATATATATATATATATATATATATATATATATATATATATATATATCATACTATACTTATGAAGGAAACATTTTTCCTATCACCTCATGCATTTGAAACCCCCACATAAATTTCCAAGCACCTCATGCATTTGAAACCCCCACACCTTTTGATCTTCAAAGTAATTAATCACACATAATGAAAAGCTTTATAACATATATAATATGTTTAATAAGAAATTAATGGATAGTCTACTATAAAAATGTCAATCTCTTTGAGTAGACACACAAATACAAATCACATACAAATTTCACAAAGAAAACAAGTTTAAAGGTTTTGTGTTGGTTTGAGGGCTTTGGACCATTTTTCGAGCCATCTTATTATGTTAATGTTTTTAATTTGTAAGTTTGTTATATAATAATTCTTTTGTTTATATTTTTCTTGGTTTAAGTATTCTTTTAAGACGATCATTGTATGTTGTGGTTGAAACTTTAATGTAAATTAGATTAGATTCATGTTATCGATCATATGTTATGGAAAGTGATATAGATAATATTTAATTAAATGTTGTATATATGTTTGTATGTTTGTGTTGCTTCAAAGTAATAGTTAATTAAAAATCATGGATATGCGATATTATCCATAGTATCTATGTAAGTCTCTTTTAAAATGCAAATTCTTTATCTTATTACTTTATATTTTAGTATATGTTTAACATTTTAATTATAATAATAAGTGTCTTTTAAAAGTTTTCTTTCATTTATTAATAATAATAAGTGGTTTTAAAATTAATGAAAAATAATTATAAATAATAAAATCAAATTATAAAAATCATGGATATGTCATATTATCCATGCAAGTCTCTTTTGAAATGCAAATTGTCTATCTTATCAGTTTATTATTTAGTGTATGTTTAACATTTTAATAGTAATATTAAATGTTTCTTAAAAGTCTTATTTAACTTATTAATAATAATAAGTGGTTTAAAACTAAAGAACAATAATTTTAAATGATAATAACATCAATTTATAAATTACATAACATTAGCAACAAATAAATTGTATTTTAAATGAACATCACTATTGAAATTAGAAAGTAATCGCATAAGTAAAAACTTGGATTAAATAGATAATTATATTTAATTTTATTAATGAGGAGGTGGGCTGATGTCAATGAATAATATTGTTCAAAATATTATGTCAAAGTTAATGTCAATAACATAACCATTTTAAACATATATTTTTCAATATTTGAACAATATATTTTTAACCTACGTTGCGCAACGCGAGGGAATTCGTCTAGTCTATATCTATCTATATATCTTATAATAGAAGTATTTTTCTAAGCACCACATTGATTTGAAACTCCTTTGTATTTCCATATTTTCAAATGAATATATTTCTAAGCACCACATTGATTTAAACTCCTTTGTCTTTTCATATTCTCAAATGACTTTTCAAATGTCTTCTAAGTAATTGATTTAGCATTAAACACCAAACATGCTATATAAACTCATACATGTAAGAAGGATGTCATAAGAAAATGAAAAGAAAAAAATTTCAATAGGCACAATTCTTTTAGAACGTATTTGCAGTGATGGAGTCCCTAAAAGAGTTCTACAAGTCAAAGTTGTGGATGAATGTATCATTTTTTACTCATAGTTTAATCGTGTTATATTTTTTCCAGTAGTATAAATGAGACCATTCAAAATCATATGTTTAGAGATATTTTGTTTTCTCAAACCATACCATTCAAAATCATATGTTTAGATATATTTTGTTTTCTCAAACCATATTGATTTGAAACCTACATAACTTTTTATATTCCTTAATTAATAACATTGATAGTATTTATAAATTTCCAATATTTTTTTAATATATATAGTTATATTAGTACATTTTTCTTACAAAAAGTGGTCATTTGGTTGAAGATATTGTGATTCAAAAGTTTTCATATTGTTGAAGCATTCACGATCCAAATATGATGATTTGAAGAAATGGGTTATGTCACATCGATGGTAATTGTAATATGATTTTTTCTTTCAATCAAAACAAATAAAGCTTTTCTATTCTTTCTTTATATTCAGTTTCTCATTTGATTTTTATATGTGATTTGTGTGTATTACTCGATCTTGAATGTGACTCTCCAAACATCAATGTTTTGCTTGGAATATCTTTCTGATTCTTCTTTTTCAAGAAAAACATTTTAATTGCAGGTTAAAAGAATTTTCATCAAGTTTCTATGGTTGAATGGTGTTAAATGAAGAAAGAAGATTCAGAAAACGGATATAGGTTTTTTTGTTTGAGCAAAGTAGACGAATGTTAGTTTTTTCTTTTGATTTAAATGTATATTTATGTAATATTTTTATTTATATATTCAACCACCCAATGTTCTTATCTATTTGATTGTATTTTTTCTATTTTGATTATATTTATTTTCTATTATTTTTTTGTTGGCTTATCCTACACAACATATTTACAAGACAATATTTAAAAGATAACATAATTTTTAACATTTGATATGCAATTATGATTAACTTATCATGATATGTTTTTCATATGAAAGTTATTTATTCATATTACTACGACAAAAATTACATATGACATTTACGAAAATATACATTATATGTGATTTGTTTAACATGTATATGCACCTATGTATGTTATAAATTTATAATTAAATATCTTTATGTTTAATAATTGAAGGGATTAAAATGATGCATCAAAACCAATTATTTAGACGAATAATAATAATAATAATAATAATAATAATAATAATAATAATAATAAATACACATTTCCAAGTACCGCATTTATTTGAAACTCACACTACAACTCAAGAGTTTTTTAATTTATGTATATTTATTAGTTACAACTCAAGAGTTTTTAACTTATGATTATTAATTAGTAATCACTAATAACTTTTTATTTTCCTTTCTTTTATAAAGTTTTAAAGTTTTCGTCATTAAAACATTAATGTATTGGAAGAGATTTGTGATTTAAATATGAAGAGTTAATATAAATGTTATAATAGTGTAACACCCGAAATCCAGAAGGTCAATTAAGGAAAGAAAAACCCCAAATCAAAAGGCAACTCGTCGATTCCATAGGGGATAACTCGACGAGTAGGAAGTTAGTTTTGGACGCGGGTAGAGAGACTTACTCGACGAGTTGGGGAGGACCAACTCGACGAGTTAGTCTGGGTTTGGGAAACCCTAGATTCGGGGTTTTATACCCTATTTAAGCATCTTAATCCCCACCCCTCAGCCTCATTTGCAGCCTCCAAGTCCCAAAACCCTAATCCACGAAACCCTAGTGCTTTGTTGAGGTTGTGAGCCATTTTGAGTGATCCTTGTGTACTTTTGAAGCTTGTGGAAGAAGAGGAAGCTAGAGGGCTCAAGATGGAGAGAGTAGATCCAGAAACTACACATCATTTGCTACATTTTCGGGTAAGCAAGTCCCAACCTTGCTCAATGGTTTCTTAGATCTCTTTTTTTCATGTTTATGAGGGTTTTGGTCCAAGTATGTTAGCATGTGGAGAATGGACGACCCAAGTGGGTATTCTTCCAGATCTGGGACTTAGAAGGGCTATTTTGGCATAAAGGTGCAAACTTTATGCCATAGGAGCCCCCATGAAAGCTCTAAGATGTCATTTTAGCCTTTTGAACCCAAAAGACCATGCATGGAAGAAAAAGGCAGAAGCTTTACGAATGATACAGTGCTTAGAGTCCAGATCTCACTTTATATGCTTTGGTTTAGAGTATTGATGATGTCTGGATCAAGATCTATTTCCTAAAGGACTAGGGTTTTAGCTGAACCCATTAAGAAGGACTAGTAGCGGGTAAAGTTGGAAACTTTACCCTTGACAAGGCATTTTCTGTATGTAGAAGAGGTATGGAGTCTTGATCTGAAGAATAAGGCCCAAACAGACTAAGGAATTCGGCTAGTCCATGGAGGGACTCGACAAGTTGAGTTAGTAATGTCGCGATTCTGTACAGGATGAACTCGACGAGTCAGTGAAGGGACTCGACGAGTTGGTTCGTGTTTTCGCGACTATGAGTAGCAAGGGAACTTGGCGATTCAGAGGGGTGACTCGACGAGTTGAGTCAACTCGGAGCGTTGGCTTTGACCATTGACTTTGACTTTGACCAAGGTTGACATAGTTGAATTTTGAAGGCTTTTGGACAAGAATATGTGAGGGATAGAATGGTCTTCTACCCTAGTGAGGACTTATGGTTAAGTTATAAGAATCCCAGCCTTATCTAAGTTGTATGATGATCGGTAGCTCGGAGAGTCGAGAGATCAACAGTTCAGTGATCTGCCAGCTAGTAGCGGGAGGTTTATTCGTGGGATTCGACAGTTAGCTTGTGAGGTGAGTCTCCTCACAGTTTACATGGGTCTACGGGCACAATGTCGGCCCATTTAGTTTATGTATGGTAGGAAGACCCGGGGGTTAGCCCCAGGCATTGTATGATAGTATGTTATTCTGGACCAAGGTCCGATGCCGGGCGGTGCCCGAGGAATGTTTGCATGTTAGATTATACTTGTTGTCTGTGTGATACTTGTATGTGTATGGTAGGGAGGTGAGTGTGGGCAAGGTACCGTATCTCATCATTAGTTGAGTATGAACGGGGTTCCATATCTCATACATATCAGAGTAGGGGCGGGGCCTGTGATAAGAGAGAAGTGAGTGTGGGCGGGGGCCCGTATCTCACTATCAGCAGTAGTGTGGACAGGGCTCCATGACTCATCAGTAACAAGACAGGGGCGAGGCCCAAGATAAGCGAGGCCTTAAGACAGGAATACATCTAGAGTATGTTTCTTTATGTGCTAGTATGATTATGTGATATTGTGGTATGCGTATAGCGGGCAGGGCCTAGAGACAGGCGGGGCTCGATGCCAGGCGGGGCCTGATGCCGGGCGGGGCACGATGTAAGGGCAGGTGCCCAGTATATGTGGTTATGTGTATAGTATGTGGTAGTATGGGGAACTCACTAAGCTTCGTGCTTACGGTTTTCAGTTTTGGTTTCAGGTATTTCCAGTTGCAGAAAGAAGAGCTCGGGATGACTGCATCGCACACACCAAGATGTTTTTAACCTGGGATGTTTACTCTGATGTTCAGATACTCTGATAATAATTTTTTGAGATATTTTGATTATACTTTGATGAAAGGATTTGATAACTATGGTTTTATTTAATGATTTAAAATGAAATTTTTTGTCATGATTTTTGGGATGTTTCAAATAGATGTTTTAGTGTTTTTATGTTATTAAACGTTGTAGTGTTTATTTTTCATATTTTTTTATTATTCGTTGTATATATATCTTTTTTAATACAAATGTTATAATAGATGTTTTTCTATTTTTATGTTACTGAAAGTTGTAGTTAATATTTTTGTTCAAAGATTTTGTTACCCGTTATATTATCATTCGTTTGATATATAATTTACACAATTTTAAAGGTTTATAAAATTATCAAATAATTGTATATATCACAATGACTTATAAATTAAAACTATAATGTTTAATAAAAGTAATATGTTAACTATATGTTTGCTACTAACATCTTGTTTCAAAGTAGAAATATTAAATAATATTTTGGTAAAAGTTATTATTTTAACTATATAATTGTATTCTCGCGCAACGTGCGGTGATTCGCCTAGTCATACTATATTATAAAGGAAACATTTTTTCTTTAACCATATTCATTTGAAACTCCCAACTCTTCATATTTCCATATAATATACTTAATTTATTAATTGAATATGTTTTTAGTTGTAAACATTATCATAAATGGAAGACTTTATGACTTATAAATATGATATACTTAATTTGTTAACTTGAATATATTGTTAAATAAATAACCTACATTAATATATAAAATAAGCTTACAAATTTAGTGTAAAATTTAAACCTAAAGTAAAACATCAAATAATGTTTAAAAAAATCAATATATTTTTTTAACATAGTTAAAAAGAAAACATTAAATATAATATATATAAAAGAACCTAAATTGATGAATCGAATTAACTAAAAGGTGTCTGAAAACTATGTTTTATAATAACTAAAATTCAATTAAGTTGTTTTTAAATTAATTTATAATAATAATAGTTAAAAATAATAGAAACTTAGAAATTAAATTATGTTAGATTACAAACAGTTGTTGATAATTTAAATAATCATCATGAAATTAAAACACCGTCAATTTTTTTAAAAAAAAAATTAATAAATCATAGCAGTAATAAATTAAAATAATTGACAAATATAACTAATGTTATACACACGTAAAACATGAGTAGAGACCTTAAATGATTTGATTTAATAAGTGTTATTTTATATATTGTTCAGATTAATTATAATTTTATATAAACTAAATGTAATAATTATTATTTTATAGTTAATATAAATGATATAACTATTTTCAATAACATAAGATTACCAAAAGTTTTAATTTTATTCTGCGCAACGCGCGGGTATTCGTCTACTATACTTATAAATGAAGGATTTTTTCTTTCACCACATTCATTTGAAACTCCCATGACTTTTCAATTGCTTTCCAATAATGATTATAAGTTATGTTTAACTTAAAGTGTAATCATATATAAACTAAATTTCAAACCTAAAGTGTAATCATATATAAACTAAATTTCAATATTAAAATAATATATTTACTTCTATTTATAAAGTTATGTCTTTAACTTTTAACATATTATACTTAATTTATTAGTTTTAATATGTTGTTGTATGTAACCATTATCATTTTAAAGATACAACTTTTGAATAGTTTGGATAAAATACATAAATTGTTAATTTTAAATATAACATTACAGAGTCAACTTAAATATAAATTTCAATTTAACTTAAAAAACCTAAAGAATATTTTGTAAATAGTTACAAGTGATAAATTGTAGTGTTAAATGCAAAAACTAAATTGTAATCTCAAATTAACTAAAATATCTCCTAAAGATATTTTATCATTAAAAGTTTTCAAATAACTAGCTTAAAATTACTTACAATAACAATAGCTAAAAATAAAATTATATACATGATTATATTGTTACTTTAAAAAAACAATGTTTGATGTTTTAAATAATTACAATGATAGAAATTAAAATGTTAAGCAAATAAATTTTAAAAATTAATTAACAATAACAACAACTATAACTAACGTTAAACCATATATTATATTTAATTTTATTCATGAGTAACCCGTAGGTAGAGGTCATTCAAACGATATAGATTATGAAGTTTTAATAGATGTATAAATTATCATATAATTCGAAATAATCAATATATTATATCAACTTAGTATAAGAATTATTATATCAAATTTAACAACAACGTTATTGTTATATTTAAAAAAACATATATTATAAAGATTTCAACTATATAGGTGTTTCTGCGCAACGCACGGACATTCGCCTAGTCATACATACTTATAAAGCTAGCATTTTTTCTTGAATTTCATGCATTTGAAACCCCCTATTTTAACTTCCTCAAACCACACTCATTTGAAACCCCCTTTTTTAACTAATGCAACTCAAAAGTTTTATTAATTATGATTTAACACTCAAAAGTTTTATAACTTATATTATGTTTAATTAGCATTTAGTGAAAAGTTTACTATAAAAATGTCAATCTTTTGTGTCTTTTGTGTTATATAAAATCTTACATGTAAGAAGGATTTGAAGATATTGTGATTCAAAAGTTTTTATATAGTTGAAGCATTCACGATCCAAATATAATGATTTGAAGAAATGGGTTATATCGCATCGATGGTAATTGTAATATGATTTTTTCTTTCAACCAAAACAAATGAAACTTTTCTATTCTTTCTTTATATTCAGTTTCTCATTTAATCTTTATATGTGATTTGTGTGTATTACTCAATCTTGAATGTGACTCTCCAAACATCAATGTTTTGCTTGGAATATCTTTCTGATTCTTCTATTTCAAGAAAAATATTGTGATTGCAGGTTAGTGAAGAATGGTCATCAAGTTTCTATGGTTGAATGGTGTTAAATGAAGAAAGAAGATTCATAAAATGGATATAGATTTTTTTGTTTGAGCAAAGTTGACGAATGTTAGTTTATTATTTTGATTTAAATGTATGTTTATGTAACATCTTTATTTATATATTCAACCACCCGATGCTCTTATTTATTTTATTGTAGTTTTTCTATTTTGATTATGTTTATTTTCTATTATTTTTTTGTTGGGTTATCCTACACAACATATTTAAAAGACAGTATTTAAAAGATAACATAATTTTGAACATTTGATATGTAATTATGATAGACTTATCATGATATGTTTTTCATATGAAAGTAATTTATCCATATTACTACTACAAGAATTACATATGACATTTACGAAAATATATATATTATATGTGATTTGTTTAACATGTATATGCACCTATGTCTGTTATAAATTTATAATTAAATATCTTTATGTTTAATAATTGAAGGGATTAAAATGATGCATCAAAACCAATTATTTAGACGAATATAATAATAATAATAATAATAATAATAAATATCCATTTCCAAGTACCGCATTCATTTGAAACTCACACTACAACTCAAGAGTTTTCTAATTTATGTATATTTATTAGTTACAACTCAAGAGTTTTTAACTTATGATTATTAATTAGTAATCACTAATAACTTTTTATTTTCCTTTCTTTTATAAGGTTGTAAAGTTTTGCTCATTAAAAACATTAATGTATTTGAAGAGATTTGTGATTTAAATATGAAGAGTTAATATAAATGTTATAATAGATGTTTTAGTGTTTTTATGTTATTAAAAGTTATAGTGTTTATTTTTCATATTTTTTATTACTCGTTGTATATATAATTTTTTAATACAAATGTTATAATAAATGTTTTTCTATTTTTATGTTACTAAAAGTTGCAGTACCTATTTTTGTTCATACGTTTTGTTACCCATTATATTATCATTCATTTGATATATAATTTACACAATTTTAAACGGTTTATAAAATTATCAGCTAATTGTATATATCACAATGACTTAAAAATTAAACTATAATGTTTAATAAAACTAATATGTTAACTATATGTTTGCTTTACTACTAACATTTTGTTTCAAAGTAGAAATATTAAATAATAATTTGGTAAAAGTTATTATTTTAACTATATAATTCTATTCTCGCGCAACGCGCGGGGATTCGCCTAGTATACTTATAAAGGAAACATTTTTCATTTCACCACATTAATTTGAAACTCCAATGCATTTTTCCTTTCACCATATTCATTTGAAAGTCTCATGACTTTTCAATTTCTTTCTAATAATAATTATAAGTTTGTTAATAAGGTTAAATAAATATCAAACCTAAAGTGTAATCATATATAAACTAAATTTTAATATTAAAATAATATCTTTACTTCTACTTATAAAGTTATGTTTTATAACTTTTAACATATTATACTTAATTTATTAGTTTTAATATATTGTTGGATGTACACTATTATCATTTTAAAGATACAATTTTGGAACAATTTGTATAAAATACTTAAATAATTAATTTAAATAAAACATTACATGGTCAACTTAAATATAAATTTTAGTTTAATTTAAACAACCCAAAATTATTTTGTAAATAGTTAAAAGTGATAAATTGTAGTGTCTTTCTAATAATGATTATAAGTTGGTTAAATAAATATCAAACATAAAGTGTAATCATAAATAATAAATAAATATCAAACCTAAAGTGTAATCATAAATAAACTAAATTTCAATTTTAAAATAATATCTTTGCTACTACTTATAAAGTTATGTCTTTAACTTTTAACATATTATACTTAATTTATTAGATTTAAAATGTTGTTGTATGTAAACCATTATCAGTTTAAAGCTACAACTTTTGAACAGTTTGGACAAAATACTTAAATTGTTAATTTAAATATAACATTACAGTGTCAGTTAGATATAAGTTTTAGTCCACTTAAAAAACCAAAGCATATTTTGTAAATAGTTAAAAGTGATAAATTGTAGTGATAAATGCAAAAACTAAATTTTAATCTCAATTTAACTAAAAAATTTCCTAAAGATATTTTTATAATCGTTAAAAGTTTTCAAATAAGTAGCTTAAAATAACTTACAATAACAACAGTTAAAAATAACTCTATATAAATGATTATATTATTATCTTTAAAATAAAAAAAACAATGTTTCATGTTTTAAATAATTATAATGATAGAAATTAAAACATTAAGCAAATAAATTTTAAAAAATTAATTAACAATAACAACAACTATAAATAACATTAAACTACATATTATATTTCATTTTATTCATGTGTAACTCACGGGTAGAAGTCATTCACACAATTGAGATTATGCAGTTATAATAGATGTATATATTATCATATAATTCAAAATAATCAATATATTATATCAACTTAGTATACGAGTTATTATATCAAACTTAACAACGTTATTGTTATATATATATATATATATATATATATATATATATATATATATATATATTTGTAAAGACTTCAACTATATAGGTGTTTCCGCGCAACACAGTTATTTTAAATTGGTTAATAATGTTAAGTTAATGCAAAAACTAAATTTTAATCATTAATTAACTAAACTACAATATTAAAATATCATATTTTACTTCTATTTATAAAATTATGACTTTAACTTTTTAACATATTATATTTAACTTATTAGTTTAAATATGTTGTCGTATGTGAGCAATTGTCATTTTAAAGTCACAACTTTTGTATAATTTATAATTTTATGCAAAATAGTTAAATTATTAATTTCAATATAATGTTAAATGGTTAACTTAAATCAAAATTTTAGTTAAACTTGAAAAAATCGAGAGACTATTTTATAAATAGTTAAAAGTTATAAATTATAGTGTTAAACCAAAATTGTAATCCTAAATTAACAAAAAAAAAACCATGAAACTATTTTTTATAATCATTAAGAATTTTCAAATAAGTAGTTTGAAAATAACTTACAATAAGAATAGTTAAAAGTAATATTATATGAAAAATTATAATGTTATCTTTAAAAACAAAAACAATGTTTGTTGTTTTAAATAAATACAATCAAAGAAACTAGCAATATTCATCAAATAAATTTTAAAAAAGTTAAATTTCTAGAACCAAATTAAAATAATTAAGAGTTTTGAAATACGTTATTTTAAATAATTTACAACAACAATAGTTAAAAGTAACATTATATACAAAAATTATATTGCTACCTTTAAAAATTAAAACAATGTTTGATGTTTTAAATAACTACAATGATAGAAATTAAAACTTAAGTAAATAAACTTTTTAAAATTAATTAATCATAACAAAAACTCTAAATATCATTAAACCATATATTATATTTAATTTTATTAATGAGTAACCCGCAGGTAGATGCCATTGCGATAATTGAGATTATAGAATTTTAAAAGATGTCTATATTAACATATAATTCAAAACAAAGAATGTCTATACCAACTTATTATAAGATTTATTATATAAGAGCTAACAACAACGTCATTGATATATTTAAGAAAACATATATTTGTAAAGATTTTAAATATATTATTGTATTTTGCGCAACGCACGAGTATTCGCCTAGTATACTTATAAAATAGGCATTTTTACTTGCACCACATGTATTTGAAACCTCCCTGACTTTTCAATTTTCTTTCTAATAATTATTATAAATCGGTTAATAATGTTAACTTAATGCAAAAACTAAATTATAATCATAAATAAACTAAACTACAACATTAAAATATCATATTTTACTTCTATTTATAAAATTATAACTTTAACTTTGTTCATATTGTAGTTAACTTATTAGTTTAGATATGTTGTCGTATGTGAGAAATTATCATTTTAAAGTCACAACTTTTGTATAATTTATGATTTTATGCAAAATAGTTAAGTTATTAATTTCAATATAAACTTGAAAAAATTTCAATGTTAAACGGTTAACTTTAATCAAAATTTCAGTTAAACTTGAAAAAAAAATTTGAGAGACTATTTTATAAATAGTTAAAAGTTATAAATCGTAGTGTTAAACTTAAATTGTAATCCTAAATTAACAAAAAAAAATCATGAAGCTATTTTTTATAATCATTAATAATTTTCAAATAAGTAGCATAACAATAACTTACAATAAAAATAGTTAAAAGTAATATTATATAAAAAATATAATATCATTAAAAACAAAAACAATGTTTGTTGTTTTAAATAAATACAATCAAAGAAACTAATAATATTTATCAAATAAATTTTTAAAAAGTTCATTTTCTGAAACCAGATTAAAATAATTAAGAGTTTCCAAATATATAATTTTAAATAACTTATATCAACAATAGTTAAAATAACATTATATACAAAAATTGTATTGTTACCTTTAAAAACAAAAACAATGCTAAAAATTAAAATATTAAGCAAATAATTTTTTTTTAAATTAATTAATCATAACAACAACTACATATATCATTAAACCATATATTATATTTAAAGTTATTCCTTAGTAACCCACAGGTAGAGGTCATTGAGACATTTGAGATTATAGAATTTTTGTAACACCCCGTTTATTTAATAAATAAATAAACAAATTATTGAATGAATCGTAGCCCTAAAATTAATAATTATATAGCAAGGTGTTGGTCTCGACGAGTTAACTGTCATAATTTTAGAAGGCGGGGGTTAAAGTGTAAAATCTGGACTTAATTTGTAAGTAATATTGAAGACAAGGGCTGCTTGGTAACAATTAGGACTCAATATGGAAGGAATTATGGAAGCAAGGGATAAAATGTAAATTCTGGATTTATATTGTAAAGATTTATGGAATCAGGGGTTAAAAAGGTAAATTTCAGATTTATTTTGGAAAATATAAGGGAAGGAGGGACCAATCTTGTCAAAATCGGAAAGAGGTTATAGTGGAGACGGGTTTAAACCCGTCATTGGCCTCCCCTCCCATAAACATGGAACCCTAACCCTAAATGGAGTTGCAGCCGCCGCTCTCGCTTCTTCATCCTCCGGTGCCGCACCACCACCTCTGTTGAGGTCGCCAACCACCGGACGCCACCGCCTAGCTCGTTTCCGATCAGCCAACGCGTCACAGCTCCTAGCTTCCGGCGAGAACAAGCCGACGACGGGTTCGGGGTGTTCGTTGCAATCGTTCCGCCATCCTCCTCATCATGTTTCTTCTTCTACGTTTTCTGTCGCCGTTCACAGCCGCTTTCGGCTGTTTCCGGTGCCTTTCTGACTTTCGCATTTGCCTCTAACTCCGTCCCACAGCAGATAGCCGCCAACACCACCTTCCTTTATCAGTTGTCACGGTCGAAGTTCTCCACCCTAAGGCGGACTAGCTGCGTTTGCGTCGTGTGTGATCGTGAATAGGTGGGTTGCTGTAACATGTCTAGCCGTATGGATGTCTAGGTGGCCGCAAGACGCAAGAAAACCACCATGGCAGCCAACCCTGGTGGTTGTCGCCGTGAATGCTCTTTTGTCGCTTTCTGCCGCCACCAGCCATCGTAAGAGGTGGCTGTGTATGTGTCAAATGGTGTTTATGTGTGTTATTTCGTGTGTAAGGTCGTTTTGTTTGACCGGAAAATCAAGAACAGCCACCACCACCACCGTGAGGTGGTGCCTGCCACCATGTACCACCGTGTGTGTGTGTATCTTAGTGATTGTGTATGTTTATTTGAGACTTAGCATTGTAAAATGTAACTAGAAAGAAGAATAATGAAAGAAACTCAAACCACCACCGTGAGGTGGTGGCTACCGCCTCCTGCCGCCCCCAACCATCGTGTTGGGTGGCGGTGTGCTTTTGCTCGCGTGTAGTTGATTTTTGGATGCTTGGACAAAATGGACTAGAAACCCTAACCACCACCATGAGGTGGTGGCCGCCGCCGTGAGCTGCCATTGACACCACTACCCGAGGTGGTAGTGGGTGGTTCCCGACTAGTGAAACCCTAATGGGCCTAATGAACCCTAATTGATCATAAGACCTAGCTATTGGGCCTATTGGGCTATGATTGGGTTGGAAACCCTAATTAGGGTTTAGAAAACATTAATTTTGGATATATGGGCTTTGGATCGATCGGAACCCGCACTAGAATCATTTACTAAATTAAAATATTAATTAATTACCATTTGCAATTAATTTAAGACAATATTGGACTTAATGGATTAAGTCCTTAACGGGTTAAGTGAGAAACACTTAACCCTAATCGTCATTTTATGTGAAAATCCTAATTTCACTTGGGCCTTAAGTTGGACCTTTCTATTGGGCTTTGGTAATTAGACTATTAATGGGTCATCCAAGAACAAGCAAATGGACTAGAATAATTTAATGGGCTTTAGGGTAAGTCCCATGTGAGGGGTTTGGGGCTTTGGGCCCAATTTGAAAAATTGGGCCATAGATAGGCCATAGTTTGGGCCTTAATGATTATATGATATTGGGCCATTAGAATGTCAAATGTTGGACTGGAATAAATGGTTGGGCCTTAGAATGAGACCATGTGAAGGTTTGGGCCCAATTTGGAAAATTGGGCCATATGTTGGGCTTTGACTTATAGTTGACTTTTGAGCCTTTGGATTGGGCCTTGGGCTTAGATCAAGCCAAGTTAGGGGTATAGTAGTCTTTTACCCCCAAGCATGGACTTATGGTTATGTGTTGGAACCCAATTATTAATTGGGTGTTATTTTGATGTTGACAGTTCGGGAACCTGTCATCCAGCAGCTGGGGTTGGGTCTGCGGGACTTCAGCAGTGTGAGGTGAGTTACCTTCCAGTAGAAGTGGGTCTACGGCCACAATGCCGGCCCATTAGTAGGGATTGTTTGTCGAGTAGTTATCTTTGTGACAATTACTTGGGTTTGTCACTATCTGATGTGTTTTATGAGCTAGCATGATATGATGTTATGTGATAGTGGTAGTAGGGGGAATAGTCCCCGGTTACCGGTCGATAGGCCTGAAGGGGGTATTTTAGTACCCAACTATGCTAGACAGATTATGATATATGTTATATGAGATTATGTGGTAGTAGTAGGGGTGAAATAGTCCCCGGTTACCGGTCGACAGGACCGAAGGGGTAGGTTGGGCACCCAGATATGTCTGACAGGGGTAGGTTGAGCACCCCGGTATGCTTAGCAGGGTAGGTCCGACACCCAGATATGCGTGACATGGGGTAGGTCGGGCACCCCGGTATGCCTGACAGTATGTGATTTGTATGGTATGTGGTATGATGGGGGAACTCACTAAGCTTCGTGCTTACGGTTTATAGTTTTGTTTCAGGTAATCGTTTTCAAAGGAAAGGAGCCGGCTTGACTGCAGAGCATCACACTATGTTTTCCGCACATGAGATCTTTGGAATTACACTCTGATATGGTTTTATGATAATATATTTTGATTATTGACACTTTGGTTTTGACATGAGATATTATTATGAATGTTTTTATACTGTTGGTTTCATATAATAACTTAATTAAAATGAAATTTTTGGTCTTGAATTTTGGATGTTACAAGTTCGTATCAGAGCCTTGGTTTGAGGGATTCGGACATACCTTCGGGTGTGTCTGGACTCAAACTAAGGACTTGGTATGAAAAATTTTCAAAAGTAAAATCATTTTATAAAAGGAGTTTGAAAAGAGAAAAGAACTTTGAAAAAAACAAAGTGTGTGATGCGTGCAATCAGCCGAGCTCAAGTAAGTTTTCCCCAAGATACCCATATGTGTTATGATATGTTATGTTATGATATGATTATGAGAACTGCATGCTAGATTACGGCTAAGGATCTAGGAAGGATGCCTTAAATGCCTATTGTATGTGCTTGTAGACTTGCATGTTAGTACTGATCAGTCAGTGATAGGATAACCTGTTTAGGTGATGCCTGATTGTATGAGCCTTTGAATTGCATGTACAGATTCCTGATTAGAGGATAGAATGATCTGATTGGATTATGATGGTTAGACTTTCCATTGTCTGAATGTTGGTTGCTTTGTGCTTTGTGGGGCTCTAAGTGATGTGAGTTAGCTACTAAGTGAATATGCTAAGTCACATGGGACACAGGCCGGATAATCTCAGAGTGATGGGCTTGACCCTATTGTGCAACTCTTATTTGAGTCCAACCGTTCTAGGGATGGGTCTTTTACTCGAAGGATTATCTGATCGCTGTTGCATGTGGCTATATTCATGAGGTAGCTAGTTGGCATTACTGGGAATCTTTCAACAGCTAAGGACTGGGTGAGTTCGGGAACCTGGGAAAGCCTAGGATATGCTTCGGTGAGTTAGTAGTGAGGTTTAGTGAGACTTGGGTGTATCAGATTGAGGAAGTGACTTGGAGGATCCGGGAGGATTGCTGAGGAAAGTATGGATAGGTGTGGAAGGTAGTACTGGGCCCGTACTACTGAAAGCACAGGATCCATACTCGAATCGGTGAGAGACTTGGAGAATCTGAGAAGCTTCCGGGACGAGTTTGTGACTCGGTTTGGGGTCAGAGGATGTTCCAGCTCAACCATTGGCAAGTGAGCCAGTGGGCGTGACAGGGTGTCAGACCCTGAAGGATATGACTTCCAAGAGTTTGCAGATGCGAGATCGATTTGGAGCACTTTGTGAAGAGAGGTTCGTGCCAGGTGCATATAGTAGGGGGTCCCGGGGAGAGACCCAAGACTTTTGATCATCGGGTAAAAGGCCAGCAGGGCCGGAGTCAGTGAAGCGCGTGCGGGAAAGTACACAAGGGGGTTTGACATTCCAAGGGTTTAGGCTGCTACAAGTGTAGCAAGGTTGGTCATGTCAGCAGAAGGTGATCAGGATTCCTTCAGATGTTGCGGGTATGTCATCTTCTAGTGCTACTAGGTGAATGTTGGGAATCTGTATCGCTTTGGAATTGTGAGTGAGTTTGGATAAGTCAGATCTCGGGTCGCTTTTCTGCTAGTGTTTGGGTTATCAAGGATCATATATGCCAACCTGCATGCCGAAAAGTCCTTGATGAACCCACAGAGGGACGCATCTTGCGGAGTGGGTTCCGCGTGTACCGTTATCATTCCGGGTCTTTTAGGATCTATGCGGGGTATTATTCAGAGGATATTCGGTCAGGGTTAGAGCGATAGTTCTCTAGTGGAGTCAGCATTCAGTGGTTCTATCATGGTTCAGGTATGGTTGACAATTGTCTATGGATGAACTTTGGAGTTCAAGGCACTACCGTTGTTAGGGAAGGACTGGTAGCATGAAGATAGTGGAGTCAGTTGCGAGTGTTAGACGCATGGGTGTTCGGTCATTGGATGTTTAAGAGAATTTCATTTCTCGCATGGGTTGTGTTCGGTCAGAGTTTAGTAGTGCTGCGAGATTGGGGGTGGGAACGAGGATTCGTCAGCCAGAGTGAAGATTAAGGCCTTCAGTTGGCAGCATAGGAGATAGAATGAGGTGTTAGACTAGACCATATTTCAAGAGTACTCTTCAAGATTTCAGAGGATGGGCGATCTTAAGGTTTGAATGGTAATTGATTGTTAGCATCGGTAAGCTCAGATTGTCGGCAATGGACTATTAGGAAGTAAGAAGGATTTGGAATTCTTCAATTCTCGCGTACCGTGAAGACTTAGACGAATCTAAGTGGGGGAGAGACTTTTTGTAAGGTTCTCTAAATGTGAGTTCTGGTTGCGCGAGGTGCAATCTGTTGGGCACCTTGTCAACCAGAAGGGTATTCTGGTCGATCCGGCAAGATAGAGGCTGTGATGCAGTGGGAGATTACGAGGTCTCCATCTGAGATTCGGAGTTTCCTGGATCTAGCGGGTTATTACCGGATATTTATACGGGACTTCTCCGAGATTACAATTCCTTTAACCCGACTGACCAAGAAGTCGGTGGCCATTCGCTGGGGGCTTGAACAGCAGGCAACCTTCGAGACTCTCAGACAGCAGGTTTCCGGTACCAGGTTAGAGCTCCAGTTAGGACCCAAGTTCAGTTGAGTATTAGGTCGAGTGCGTGTTCGACCAGTATGGAAAGTGTTGTAAGACTGTGGGGGTAGCCGTAGCATTCACTAGCGATCAGGTAGTATGGAAAGTGTTGTAAGACTGTGGGGGTAGTCGTATCATTCACTAGCGATCAGATAGTATGGAGGGTGTTGTAAGACTGCGGGTGTAGCCGTAGCAGTCACTAGCGATCAGGTAGCATGGGAAGTGTTGTAAGTCCGCGGTTGTAGTCGTAGCATTCACTAGGTTGATAGATAGCATGAGCGCGTTGTTAGGACGGGGAAGGAACAAGAGTACCCACCAGTTCAGGTGCAGCAGTGAGGATATGGAAATCCATAGATTGGATTTCGGAATTACCCAGATGGATTAGACCTGGTTGAGCCAGTTATAAGACTGTAGGAGCGCCACTACTATTATGAGATCAGGGAAGCAATGGACCGTATAAGATTGCTTGTGATATAAGGCTACCATTGGTCAGGTAGCAATCACTCTTAGCCTTGGATTTGGTGACGTCAGGATTCAACGCATGGATCCGATCGGTTGGATCAGGAGGTTGTTAGAGTCGCAGTGGCATGATAACTAGTGGCAACTAGTTCCAGAGAAGGATTTCGTTCAGAAGTCGTGTGAGACGACTAAGTGGGAGTCCTTTGGCTCCGCAGCCAGGCCAGAACCCGGTATTTCAGATGATTTGTGAACGAATTGAGACCAGGAAGGTCTCAGTAGATGTTGGGAAGCAGCCATGTGGCATCATGCTAATTCAGGCAGCTCAGTGTTTCGGGTAGTTTTAGTGTTTTGGGCAGTATTAGTGTTTTGGGTTGCAAGTACGGACAGGGTAACATATTGCTTGGGTTGTGCTAAGTCACTCACATCGGGATCAGATGAGCCTTGACCAGGTATAAGTGATCTGCAGGGATAACTAGGTCTGTGATCCTGTTTTATAGTGGGAACCTCGAGCTATTAGAAGTTGAGTAGTCAGTTGAGGGATAAACGGACTGGGTTCAACGATAATGATTAAGTATGAGTGGTCTGTCAGGGATTCAGACCATCTCTAGACAATAGATATCGGACAGAGTACATGTGATCTTGTTGCGAGGAGTTTGTTCACCTGCGGATTTTAGGGCCTCACGAAGGTAGGTCACGGTTACCCTGAGAAGGCTAGGGTGTACCCAGGATTGTGACCATGTTACTTGGGTGTTTGGGCGTGTACGGAATGGTAAGGAATAATTTCGAGGACGAAATCTAATTTAAGTGGGGGAGAGTTGTAACACCCCGTTTATTTAATAAATAAATAAACAAATTACTGAATGAATCATAGCCCTAAAATTAATAATTATATAGCAAGGTGTTGGTCTCGATGAGTTAACTGTCATAATTTTAGAAGGCGGGGGTTAAAGTGTAAAATCCAGACTTAATTTGTAAGTAATATTGAAGACATGGGCTGCTTGGTAACAATTAGGACTCAATATGGAAGGAATTATGGAAGCAAGGGATAAAATGTAAATTCTAGATTTATATTGTAAAGATTTATGGAATCAGGGGTTAAAAAGATAAATTTTGGATTTATTTTGGAAAAGATAAGGGAAGGAGGGACCAATCTTGTCAAAATAGGAAAGAGGTTATATTGGAGACGGGTTTAAACCCGTCACTGGCCTCCCCTCCCATAAACATGGAACCCTAACCCTAAATGGAGTTGCAGCCGCCACTCTCGCTTCTTCGTCCTCCGGCGCCGCACCACCACCTCTATTGAGGTCGCCAACCACCGGACGCCACCGCCTAGCCCGTTTCCGTCATGTGTAATCGTGAATAGGTGGGTTGCTGTAACATGTCCAGCCGTATGGATGTCTAGGTGGCCGGAAGACGCAAGAAAACCACCATGGCAGCCAACCATGGTGGTTGTCGCCGTGAATGCTCTTCTGCCACCACCAGCCACCGTGAGAGGTGGCTGTGTATATGTCAAATGGTGTTTATATGTGTTATTTTGTGTGTGAGATTGTTTTGTTTGGCCGGAAAATCAAGAACATCCACCACCACCACCGTGAGGTAGTGGCTGCCCCCATGTACCACCGTGCGTGTGTGTGTATATTAGTGAGTGTGTGTGTATCTTAGTGAGTGTGTGTTTTTATTTGAGACTTAGCATTGTAAAATGTAACTAGAAAGAAGAATAATGAAAAGAAACTCAAACCACCACCGTGAGGTGGTGGCTGCTGCCACCAACCTTCGTGTTGGGTGGTGCTGTGCTTTTGCTCGCGTGTAGTTGATTTTTGGATGCTTGAAAAAAATGGACTAGAAACCCTAACGACCACCGTGAGGTGGTGGCCGCCGCCATTGACCACCACTACCCGAGGTGGTAGTGGGTGGTGCCCGACTAACGAAACCCTAATGGGCCTAATGAACCCTAATTGATCATAAGACCTAGCTATTGGGCCTATTGGGCTATGATTGGGTTGGAAACCCTAATTAGGGTTTAGAAAACCCTAATTTTGGATATATGGGCTTTGGATCGATCGGGACCCGCACTAGAATCATTTACTAAATTAAAATATTAATTAATAACCATTTTCAATTAATCTAAGGCAATATTGGACTTAATGGATTAAGTCCTTAATGGCTTAAGTGAGAAACACTTAACCCTAATCGTCATTTTATGTGAAAACCCTAATTTCACTTGGGCCTTAAGTTGGACCTTTCTATTGGGCTTTGGTAATTAGACTATTAATGGGCCATCCAAGAACAAGCAAATGGACTAGAATAATTTAATGGGCTTTAGGGTAAGGCCCATGTAAGGGGTTTGGGCCCAATTTGGAAAATTGGGCCATAGATGGGCCATAGTTTGGGCCTTATCGATTATATGATATTGGGCCATTAGAATGTCAAATGTTGGACTGGAACAAATGGTTGGGCCTTAGAATGAGACCATGTAAAGGTTTGGGCCCAATTTGGAAAATTGGGACATATGTTGGGCTTTGACTTATAGTTGACTTTTGAGCCTTTGGATTGGGCCTTGGGCTTGGATCAAGCCAAGTTAGGGGTATAGTAGTCTTTTACCCCCAAGCATGGACTTATGGTTATGTGTTGGAACCCAATTATTAATTAGGTGTTATTTTGATGTTGACAGTTCGGGAACCTGTCATCCAGCAGCTGGGGTTGGATCTGCGGGACTTCAGCAGTGTGAGGTGAGTTACCTTCTAGTAGAAGTGGGTCTACGGCCACAATGTTGGCCCACTAGTAGGGATTTTTTGTCGAGTAGTTGTCTTTGTGATAATTACTTGGGTTTGTCACTATCTGATGTGTTTTATGAGCTAGCATGATATGATGTTATGTGATAGTGGTAGTAGGGGGAATAGTCCTCGGTTACCGGTCGATAGGCCCGAAGGGGGTAGTTTAGTACCCAGCTATGTTAGACAGATTATGATATATGTGATATGAGATTATGTGGTAGCAGTAGGGGTGAAATAATCCCTGGTTACCGGTCGACAGGACCAAAGGGGTAGGTTGGGCACCCAAATATGCCTGATAGGGGTAGGTTGAGCACCCCGGTATGCTCAGCAGGGCAGGTCGGGCACCCAGATATGCCTGACATGGGGTAGGTCGGTCACCTCGGTATGCCTGACAGTATGTGATTTGTATGGTGTGTGGTATGATGGGGGTGAAGGGTTTTGAGCATTCTAACACTCCTAAGGTGTACATGCAACCCTAGAAACCTTGGATCTATGTTTTAACAAAGATACATGCAAATTTGATTTTCCAAGGTTCTTAACCTAACTAGCATGGCATGGGGAACTTTGAAACATAAAAGCTAGTAGGAGAACATACCTTTCTTGTTGCTTGGATTCCTTGTGAACCTTGTGAGCCTAGCACCTCAAGTGTGATGCCTCAAATGTTTCACACAACACCACAACACTTGGAATAACTTTGAGATAAGTCCTACACTCACTCAAAATCAGCTAGCCCTCTTATTCTACACATAGTTCCGATTTTGGTATCCCATGGGGTCCTTTTATAGTTGTGTCACAAGTAGGGTTACACCATGTAAACCCTAATTGACATGGCTTTTCATATTCCATGATCCATGGGTTTATAATCTCCATGGAGTATCCATGGACCACCTTATGGATTTAGCCCAATCTAATAACCCATGGATCATTAGCCCACTATAAAAGAATGGATGTTTTACACAATCAACCCCATATATTTAATTAGTCTCCTTTTTGATCACCAAATTAATTCTAAATTAATTCTTGATCAAAACTAATTAAATAATATTATTAATATATTAGAACTTATAATATATTAATAAACCATAAGTGTCTTTTCTCTTGTAACATCCGGATTCCCAGGTATCATATTTTAAGTATTTATTTCGAGTTTTAGGGAGGGACTCGGCGAGTAGGCGCTCAGACTCGCCGAGTAGGATCGCGAATTCTTGTCTGGATTAATGAGGGACTCGACGAGTCGATGTGTGGACTCGGCGATTCAACGCTGTAAAGTGAAACCCTAAATCTCAGGGCCTGGGCCCTATTTAAAGGCCTTTATGGCCTCCATTTGCGCCTACCAGTCCAGAGAGAGATACCCTAGCGATTGTGAGCGAGTTGTGAGAGAGTTTGAGCCTTTTTGATCATTTTTGGTGTGATTTTGCAAAGGAGAAAGTGTTTCTAGCAAGGGGAGGTCAAGAGGATTGCATTTTAGTGGGTTTTCGGCTTGGATCTTCAAGTTTGAGGTAGCTATTTGATCCTATCCTTCTGTTTTGCTTAAGGGCATTGAATTTAGGGTTTTCTATACCCTTTTATGGCTTGTTTAGTTGTGTATAGTGTCCCATTGAGTGCTAAGCTCTAGATCTGGACCTTTTGAGGTCCAGAGAGCCTGAACCATGCTGCTTTTTGTGGTTCTATGGAGGAAATGGACATAGGTTGCCGTGTTAGAAGGGATTTCACCAAAATAAGCCTAGAGTGCCTTGCATGTGTATCAAGATTCGACCTTTACGTGTTTATTGGTCATGGGGAAGTCAGATCTATAGATTAGAGAAGCAGATCTGACCTCAGGAGGTCAGATGAGTGTTTTCATGGGAGGAACTCGCCGAGCCCATAAGGGACTCGACGAGTCGAGTCGGGTTTCCCCACGATTCGCGACCTGTGATAACCCGTTGAGTGTAGGGTTGACTCAGTGAGTCGAGTGAGGACCAGGGGCGAAGAGGACACGCATGTACTCGTCGAGTCACACGAGTGCACTCGACGAGTCCGGTCAAATGTTGACCGTTGACTTTTGTTGACTTTTAGGGTTTAGTCAGTGTTTGGACTTATGAGCCATTAGAGGGGTAGAATGGTCTTTTACCCTTCTTAGAGAACTTATAGAGAGGGGTTAGCCTAGCCCTTAGAAGTTGTATTAATTAGAGTAATTATTTATGTGATTAGGCAGAGGCTAGTGCAATATTTCAGAGTTCGAGGTTTACCGAGTTACCCGAGGTGAGTCTTCTCACTATACTTTACCTTGAGTGGCAAGTAGAGTTAGGTGACAGAGTATCTTGTATGCTATGTATGTGATGTGTTGCACTGCATTATTTCTATGTGATTTATGCTGTGTGTATTCCAGAGTTTACAGAGTTAGGACCGGAAGGTCCACAGAGTTAGGACCAGAGGGTCCACAGAGTTAGGGCCAGTGGGCCCACATAGTTATAGCCTCGAGTGGCTAATATGTGTTATATGTGGTATTTTGGGGAACTCACTAAGTATTTATGCTTACAATGTTGTGTTATGTGTTTCAGGTACCAGTGAGGATCGCGGGAAGGCGCCGGCATGATCAGTACACACACGAGGAGTTTTTATACATTATGATCTTGGGATGTGTTTCTATGGATTGATATGTGATACAATGACTTCAGGAATGACTTCAGGAACCGATCAGCAAGAATGACTTCAGGAACCGATCAACAATCATAGCTCTTTCAAAGTCTCGTGGAACTGAGATGATGATGATACGCCATTTAAGATAAGTGATCATATAATCCTCTGTTCTAGATATCAGCCGGACAAATACATGGAACAATTTCTTACTTATTGTCCATCAATTTGTTTCCCGATTTCCGATTTGTTTGACATAGAAATTAATCGAACACATCAATTTAGTTCTGACCGGGCCCGGTACATAAGTCACAACAAAATCATCGAGGGGCCCAGATATCGCTTCTAATCCAAGAAGGAACAGATAAACTTCGACTCATATGCTTGTTCTACTACTTGTTGAATTATACACAAATGCACATTTTATAACATCGAGTTACCAATGCGTTTGTTGGGTTTTGAGCATTCTAACACTCCTATGGTGTACATGCAACCCTATAAACCTTGGATCTATGTTTTCTCTATTATACATGCAAATATTAACTATTCCAAGGTTTCATCCTAACTAGCATATTATGAAGCACCTATACTACAAAGTTCTAGTTAGATGACATACCTTTTGATGTAGCTTGATGTCTTCAAGCTTTAAGAGTTTAGCCCCAATAGTGTGGAAGCCTCAAATGGAATCACAAATCACCAAAACACCTTGGAAGAACTTGAGAGAATATGTATGCACACCAAAATCGGCCCACTCTTATTTTCACACACTTGTGCCAATTTTGTGAGCCAAGGACCCCTTTATATATTATGGAGGATTAGGGTTACATCCATGTAAACCCTAATACCCATGACCTTTCATTTACATAGGATCCATGGGTTAAAAGCTCCATGGACCATCCATGGAAGCTTAGCCCAACCTAAATGAACTTGGCCCATTCCATATATATAAGAGTTCATATTTAATTAGTTCTTTTTGATCACTTAATTAATTCTAAATTAATTCTTGATCAATACTAATTAAATAATATGATTCCATATTAATATATTAGAACTTATAATATATTAATATAAATCATAAATATACTATTCTCAAAAGACTATCCATATAAATTGTGCCGGTGAAGTGCAACCCAAATGGACCATGCCGGGTCGGGTCAAGTACATACCAAATATAGTTATGGACTTAGACATTAATCCAACAGTCTCCCACTTGGATAAGTCTAAAACTATTATTGAGTATGACTTCAAAACCTAACTGGCAATCGTAGCTCTTAAAGCCGCTGTCGAACTCTGACCTTGTCAATGACTTGTCCATTAGATAAGGGATCATATATTCCTCCATTCTAGATATCATATGGACTGAGACATGGATTATAATCAGTCTCTCTGTCCATTTGTTGTTTCCCGATTTTCGATTTACGATGACTGACTGATTGAACAAATCAAATCAGTCCTGGCTTGGCCAAGCACTCACGTGTGTCATCGCTAAATCATCGAGGGGCCCACAGATATCGCTTTTATCCCGAAGGTAAAATGAATGGATAAACTTCGACTCATATGGGTTGTTCTACTACTTGTTGAATCATACACAAAGGCACGTTTTATAACATCGAGTTACCAAATGCTTTTTCGTGCAATCAATATATAACCAACTCATAGTAACAACTCATATCTCTAGGTTTGAAGAATATAAGATATTATCGTCTCATGATCACTCGTGATAAAATCCATGAAGTGATTCAAATGAGCGCGGGTTGAATCCAATACTCAGAACTTATGAGCACTCATGAGTGTTGTAGCACCACTTTGTCCACCAACTTGGACCTCTAAAAACCAACCCATGCCAGTCTTGATTCATATCTACTTCCAACATATGACCGACTATGGATGGTTTGAATAACTTAATCATTCAGGAAGAGCGACTTAGTTATTCTGGAAGTCAAAACATGCAAAGTGAAACACAAGAATAAATTAATCAAATATGGTATCAAACCCTATGAATATAAATAAACACTTTTATTTATCACCATACTGATTACTCATTATTCATTGTTTCGGTTTTATCAACTTTATACTTGAATTAAAAACACTAGTTGTCCCATGCTTCAAGCATGTACACTATGTTTTTCTTAAACAATAGTTTTGCCATACACCAAGTATGCACTCTATGTTTGTCTATGATCCTTACTTTGTGAAATAAACCAACTGAACATAATTTCAATGATTCTAATTTCACACTCCCAAATCCTTATCGAAAAATGTGAGAATTTCAAATTCCTTTCATTTATCGAAATCTGTTTAGATTTTAAACTTATATGCACTGACCCTCCTGTACTGAATATGTACAAAGTCACAAAGACTTGTCAACAGTCATTATAAGGTATTCCAATGGAGATCAACTCCATGGAAACTAAGTCTCATATTCAAAGTACATTGCTTTGGACATGCTTCTTGCATTAAGTTTTCTAATCTTACACAGATAACTTCCACCTATGGAGACAACTCCATATTCTCATTTTGACTATCACTTCTGAACAAGAGATGCCTCTTTTCAGAATATGTCAATATGGTCCTTCCAAAATTAGCACTATACTTCCAACTGTCCCTGAGCAACCAATCTTTGTTAAACCTCAGATTGTCCTCGACAATTGCTTAATCATTTTAGTCATATCCAATTCTAGACCTTTTCCCTTCTTAATGCCTCTAGGCATTTGGAAAAATTTAGAAATGACAAATATTATAGCACATGTAATCGATCCTGTACCCAAAGCAAATGGTACACGATTCATGATGTCTCACATAAAGTCATGATTCTAGACCAATCTTTTGCTACAATATTTTTATTTGCCATGTTTTCAAAATTTGACTATGAAGAGGGATGCCGTAATCATAATCAAATTTTGAGAACGCAATATATAGAATTTCCTTAAGTTGAACCAATCCAACATGAAATTCATATATATATTCTTGACTAAAGATGATTAAGGTCTCAATCTAAGCCTTTAGAACTGAAATGAAGTATATCCTCTCCCTTAATTATAGCAAAACAACTTTTTCAATCCCTGCAGCCTCACGAATTGAAACTTTTGTTTTCTATAATTAACATTGCTTACTTGCAACACTAACAATAATTATCATGCTCCCACTAACATGATGATTTTTAGCATAACACTTATGCTCCCACTAGCTTTAACATGTACTCAGAAATCAGCTGGACTTCTAGAAATCAATACTTTATTGACTTTCTTACCAAAGTTCAGATTTCTGATACGAGATGCTTTGATAAAACTTTATCAAAATCATACACCTTTCCTTAGGTAGCATGCATGTGTGTCTAAACAATTTCAGAACTATGAAAAGGGATGCCGTAATCATAGTCTCAATTCTTTAGACCTTTTGCCATCTGCTTCAAATCTACTTGGTGGAAGTGTTTCCTCACCATCATTTTCATGAATCGGAGAGAAACCTTATGACCCTTAGATTTTATGGTGTATGTGTTCTTACCCATGTGAATCGTCAAAACCATAGTCACAAGACAAGGATAATGACAAATCAAAACTAATATGGACTGAACTTATGCAATCTTAACTTCTTGCCACCTGGCAGTACAGGGCCTGCCATTGCTTCCAAGTTATTATGCAACCAATTGAGAACTTTCAGAACTCCTATGCAAAGCCAACTTTAACTGGAATGGGCACAGAATATGTCAACACGATAGGTTATAAACCTCAGGTCGTGTGCTAGTGAAGAACCTCATGTTTTATTCTTGATTAGTTCTTGAAATTCTTTTTAGGATCTTTAAGACTCCCACTATCCTCTTGACATATAAGACTATCTTGCCAAATATTCAAGATATAGTGCGGATTCTTTATCAAGACAAACACTTCACACAATTGGCCTTAGTTGGTCTTTGTTTTATCCAAAAAATCACAACTTACCAATTTCAAATGTACAAGAGTAGGACACTTTTACTCTTACATTTGACAAGTGTTTTAAACCTTTCTTTAAGATATGTCACTCAAGTTACAATCTTGGAGTATGACTCTAAGAATTGTTTTGGAACGAAGTATGACTCATCTTCCTGATCTAACCATTTCAACAATTCATGACTCCTCCTCTTAGTCATAAGAATGCACTAAGATGACCTTTAGAGGACTAATTGTGATATGATTTCTAAATCATTAAGATGATCACAAACATGATACTAAAGTACTCTCCCATCTTTTCAGATTTGAGAAACTTTTATCTTTCTGCTTAATTTGATTCTTCCCATTCGTTCTGCCGTACATTGAGACTTTTCCAATGTTTCAGAATTATACTTAAACTTGTAAGTATAACCATATTTACTAAACTTTAGTAAATCAAATAGTCTTAACGAGCTTTGTGGTGGACATGACCAGTGCACAAGAATGTGTACTCGATCCCTTTAGTCCTTCACTTGACTCACACATCCATGTGAACAAGTAATTAGTCTTGATTTTCCAATGCTTGAAAGTTCTCATTCATCATACTATTCAACTTGCATGATTCCAAGTTTCGGTCCAATTGAAACTTGGGTGATGAGGAACCTTCCTGATTTGGTAAATTTAGACACTACCACAAATGAAAGAATCAAATCCATTTTCCAATATTGCTGTCAGTGGAATCATATAAGCAACAATTTTCCACAAATGCCATTGTAAGGATACTTCAAATAAATAAAATTAAACAATTTTTTTTATTTTAAAACTTTGCGGAAAAACTTATCCTTACAATCCACATGGAAAATTGTTGTTATCTATTCCTTAGCAATATATCATAACTTCTTAAGCAACTGCTCAAAATTCTGATGCGATCGAAATCCACCTTCGCAATCAGAATCAACATATACTTCCTTTAAGATTTCTCTCTATTCTTTGATTCTTAAAACATCAACATGTAACCCAGTCACATCATGTAATGAGGATCTCAGAATAGAACTTAACAGAGTTAGATAATGGGCTCTACCTGATGTAGAGTCAAACTTATTGACTTTAACATCCTTAGGTAAATTTGGCAGCTTTGCAATCAACGCCCCTTCCTTTGGCAAAATAAACATATGGACCCTTTGGTAATGAGACTATCTCAGACTTAGCCTTTCTCTTTACCATTTGGTCAACCGGGTTGACTATGGCCAATCCCTTTCCATTGGGAAGAGAATGCTTTTTCTGGATTTCCAGTGTCACCATTGTCACTGTCCATAAAGTTTTTGGGAAGTTGATCTTCTAATCAAATTTGCTTTACTATCGTTCCAAATCATTGCTGATTCAGCAGCACCAAGCAAATAGATCTGATCATTAAGGTTCATGTCATAGTTTGTTTCATAGTAGTCCCAAAGGAACTCACTATGTGACTTAGAAAGTGATTGAACATCCAATTTTCTCAAGACTTTGACACCCAACTCTCCCGGCTTGTCAATATGTGACTTCATCTCTAAGATGTGATCACACATTGACCTTGCTTGCCATTAGGGCTTGAGTGACCTTGAACTTGTGGGTTAGGGAGAATAATTGGAGGAGGTGGAGGAAGAGAAGTATGACTTCCATGAGCCAAACTCGGGAAGTCATATTCATTAGGAAAGCTTGGTTTGGGAAGATCATTGTTGTCTAAACCAGACATCAACAATGGGAGAAATTCACGTAAAGTTGATTTAAGTCCTTAATATAACACCCAATATGATATATTAAGGCTAGGACCCAACAAACTATTTTATAACTTGGAAGAGGGATGCCGTAATCCAAGCTATAAAATATTTGAAGGTAGGTGAATGACGATTCACCAATTTCCACCAAGATAAACGAAAAGTATTATTAGGTTTTAATTGGTTTTGAAACTCCTAGATTCTTTTGAGATTCATTTAACTTTTCAATGGCATGTTTCAATCTCGAGTGTGCCCTTCAGGTTTTGTGACTGGGATGCCGAGGATCACAAAACAAGGTGTGAAGTAACCATGCAAATATATTTGGTACCCTTAATATTTACCCCTTAATCGATGTGCCGGTTAACCACACACGCTCCAACGATACTATGATAAACATTAAGTTACCCTTTGCCTACCTTGTTAAGTCCAGGTTAGTGTGCCGGTTAACCACACACGCTCCACTAACAGCTTAAACAAAGTGCAAAGTGTAATTTCATGGATTAGCACCTTATTCACATTTTCCTAAGTAACTAAGATTGAGAATTTATAAGTGTTTAGTTACTTAGTATTTATCATTATACTTATAATGAAGGGAGAATTATAGTCCTTGTCCTACCTGTTCGGCTAACGACCCTCCACCGGTCAAGGAAGCGGTGAGTGAGAGTGGACACCCATTAAACTGCCATTTTATAGGCAGTAACCTTATACCCCCCTTATAGACCGGCTTCGTGAATGAGGCCTGCTAATGGTAAGACGACTTGCTCTTATACATATAATATATTAAACTTTTAATATTATAATAGTATAAGGGTGTATTTTAGACATTTAAAATACTTGGTGGTTTAATCTATTAATTAAACTAGACTTTTAATTTAATTAAACTCAAACCATATACTTATGGATTAATAATACTCTTTTAATTAAACGCTTTAATTAACTATTAATAAAGTCCATAAGAGTTAATTTGAACTATTCAACAAAACATCATGATTCCAATTATTAAACTCAAAATTAAAACCATTTAATTAATTGTTTAAGTTATGAACCCAAGAGTTTTAGAATTCAATTCTTTTTTTCATAAAAAACTTTTCTCAAATTCCAAAACTTGAGGGCAAGTTTTGTAATTCTTGAAAACCTTTGGATTCCATAACTTATGGAATTAATGGTGTTTTATGATGAAACTTTCCATGTTCCATAACTTAAGAACAAGTTATGGAATTCTTTAAAACATTAACACCAAATTTTGTAACTCCATAAAAACTTTGAATCAATTTTTTTTTTAAAAAACTTTCATATCCATAACTTATGGAAGTTTCAAAAACCCTTAAGATCACAACTTTAAAAAAAACTTTTGAGCTCCAAAATTTTATGACAAAATATATAACTCCTTAAAACATTTAGATCAAACTTTTAAAACTAATAAAATAATCATATCATTTTATCTTTTACTAAATTTGACCTAATTCAACTCATATAGCAAATGATTCAAATTTTACAAATAATTAGTTTTTCACACAACAAGTAATTATCTTAAAATTTGACAAACTTCATGTTTTTTTTCCTTTTTTTTCAACTTTGAAAATCAAGCACTTGCATGAATATAACAGAAAACAACCCATGGCTCTGATACAACTGTTGGGTTTTGAGCATTCTAACACTCCTATGGTGTACATGCAACCCTATAAACCTTGGATCTATGTTTTCTCTATTATACATGCAAATATTAACTATTCCAAGGTTTCATCCTAACTAGCATATTATGAAGCACCTATACTACAAAGTTCTAGTTAGATGACATACCTTTTGATGTAGATTGATGTCTTCAAGCTTTAAGAGCTTAGCCCCAATAGTGTGGAAGCCTCAAATGGAATCACAAATCACCAAAACACCTTGGAAGAACTTGAGAGAATATGTATGCACACTAAAATCGGCCCACTCTTATTTTCACACACTTGTGCCAATTTTGTGAGCCAAGGACCCCTTTATATATTATGGAGGATTAGGGTTACATCCATGTAAACCCTAATACCCATGACCTTTCATTTACATAGGATCCATGGGTTAAAAGCTCCATGGACCATCCATGGAAGCTTAGCCCAACCTAAATGAACTTGGCCCATTCCATATATATAAGAGTCCATATTTAATTAGTTCTTTTTGATCACTTAATTAATTCTAAATTAATTCTTGATCAATACTAATTAAATAATATGATTCCATATTAATATATTAGAACTTATAATATATTAATATAAATCATAAATACACTATTCTTAAAAGACTATCCATATAAATTGTGCCGATGAAGTGTAACCCAAATGGACCATGCCGGGTCGGGTCAAGTACATACCAAATATAGTTATGGACTTAGACATTAATCCAACAGCATTTTCGTACAATCAATGTATAACCAACTCATATTCAACAACTCATATCTCTAGGTTTGAAGACTTATATGATATTACCGTCTCATGATCACTCGAGATAAATTCCATGAAGTGATACAAGTGAGCGTGGGTTGAATCCAATACTCAGAACTTATGAGCACTCATGAATGTTGTAGCAGCTCTTGCTATGTCCAACACTTTAGACATCTACAAGCCAACTTCATGACAGTCTTGATTCATATCTACTTCCAACATATGACCGACTGTGGACAATTTGAATAATATGATATACCATAACATAATTATTTTGGAAGTCAAAACATGCAAAATGAAATGATAGTAAACGATTGACAGAAGATAACAACACTTTACTTATAAATAAACAACAACTCTTATTTATCATCAAATGTCAATTACACTTTACAAATTTCAAATCTATCTAATTTCTAAAACTAATATCATCCTTTATCCCTATGCGCTTCGCATGCTGAAGATGCTTAACCCTAATCAGTCCCTTCGTGAGGGGATCTGCTGGGTTCTCATCCAATGATACCCTCTTTGTCACGAGGAGCCCTTCTTCTATTCAATGTCTGATGAAATGGTATTTTCTTTTGATGTGTCTGGATCTTCCGTGATCCCTTGGTTCCTTGGCTAAGGCAACTGCACTTTCACTATCACAGAAAATCTCCATAGGCTCCTTTATAGCTGGTATAACTCCAAGGTCTCCAATGAAGTTCTTTAGCCATATAGCCTCCTTTGCTGCCTCGCTTGCCGCTATATACTCTGATTCACAAGTTGAATCAGCCACTGTCTCCTGCTTGGAACTTTTCCAAGTAATTTCTCTTCCGCTTAAGGTAAAGACCCAGCCTGACTGAGAGCGGAAATTATCCCTATCAGTCTGAAAGCTAGCATTACTATACCCTACTACTCTCAAGTCATCACTCCCATCGAGGGTAAGGACCCAGTCCTTAGTCCTCCGCAAGTACTTGAGAATGTTCTTTACCACAGTCCAATGAGCCTTGCCAGGGTTCCCCTGATATCTGCTGACCATGCTCAAAGCAAAGGCCACATCAGCTATCTCAGCCTCTGTACTCGGGATCTAAGTCATACTCAATCTGGCATTACTCTGGATCGGTAACTCTCCTTTCTTGGAATTCTGCATGCTGAACCTATTCAGCACCTTATCCAAGTAGGTACTCTGACTAATTCCAATTAATCTCTTACACCTGTCTCTCAAAATCCTTATCCCTAGGATATAGGCAGCTTCTCCAAGGTCCTTCATAGCGAAACACTTCCCAAGCCAGGACTTCACCTCCTGCAGAGTTGGGATGTCATTTATTATGAGTAGTATGTCATCCACATACAATACCAAAAAGCTAACTATACTCCCACTAGCCTTGACATATACACAAGATTCATCTTCGCTCCTCGAAAAGCCAAACTCTTTGACTTTCTCATCGAAACAAAGATTCCATCTGCGAGGTGCTTGTTTCAATCCATAGATGGATTTCTCAAGCTTACACACTCTATTAGGGTACTCTGTACTGACAAAACCCTCTGGCTGACTCATGTAAACATCCTCAGCCAACCTTCCATTAAGGAAAGCGGTTTTGACATCCATTTGCCATATTTCATAATCATGAAATGCAGCAATGGCTAACATAACCCTAATAGACTTAATCTTTGCTATTGGTGAAAAGGTCTCATCATAATCAACTCCCGGAGTTTGAGAAAAGCCCTTTGCAACCAGCCGTGCCTTATAAGTGTGTACATTACCATCCATGTCGGTCTTCTTCTTGAAGATCCATTTGCACCCGACTGTCTTACGACCTGGTACATTGTCAACCAAGTTCCAAACTTGATTGTCATACATGGACTATATCTCGCTGTCCATAGCCTCTTTCCATTTAGCAGCCTCAGGGCCTGCCATGGCTTCCGTGTAGCTGTTAGGTTCATCCAGACTTACCAGTGTATTATCACTGATAAGTGTATCACCTTCCGCAGTAATATGGAAACCATAGTAATGCTCAGGTGCATTCCTAACTCTCGTGGAACGCCTCAGAGGTACGGACTCGTCAGTCGGATCAACAGGAGTTTCCTCCTCAGGTTGATTGCTAGGGTTTGAGGTTCCTTCACCACTTGACTCTTGAATTTCTTCAAGGTCAATTTTCCTCCCACTATTTCCTTGGCTTATGAACTCTCTCTCGCGAAAGACTCCTCTCCTTGCTACAAAGACCACATTATCACTGGGTCTATAGAAGAGGTAACCAAAGGATTTCTATGGGTAACCGATGAAAATACACCTCTCACTTCGAGGTTCGAGCCTATCGTGAGTCTCACGCCTCACAAAATCCTCGCAACCCCAAATCTTGATGTGGTCCAGATTGGGAACTTTTCCAGTCCACATCTCGTGAGGTGTTTTGGCAACCTTCTTTGTAGGGACTAGATTAAGGATATGGGCGACAGTCTCTAAGGCATACCCCCAAAATGAGATTGGTAGTGAAGCTCGACTCATCATGGAACGAACCATATCCATCATGGTCCGTTTACGCCTCTCAGCCACACCATTCAACCGTGGTGTCCTGGGAGGTGTCAATTGTGAGACAATCCCACATTCCTTAAGATATTCAAGGAACTCTGTACTAAGATACTCACCACCTCGATCGGATCGAAGCATCTTAATGTTCCTGCCCAGTTGATTCTCCACTTCCTGTTTAAACTCTTTGAACTTTTCAAAGGTTTCTGACTTATGCTTGATTAAGTAGACATATCCATATCTACTGTAATCATCAGTAAAAGTCGCATAGAAGCGGTTAGCATCCCTTGTGGCGGTTCTGAAAGGTCCACACACATCAGTATGTATGAGGTCCAACAAACCCTCACCCCTAGCATAAGAACCAGTGAAGGGTGACTTTGTCATTTTTCCAAGTAAACAATATTCACAACTATCATCCAACTTTAGGTCAAATGACTCCAAGACTCCATCCTTTTGGAGTTGGCCTATGCGTTTCTTGCTCACATGTCCAAGATGATAATGCCATAATGATACTTTATCCAAGCTATTGGAAGAATCAATACACAACACATTATTTCCTAGGTTATCTACAACCGACATAGTTTCATATACACCATCACAAGGTAATGCTTTAAAATAAAGAACATTATTAAAGAAAGCATTAATACCACCACATTCATTATCAAACGAAAAGGTAAAACCTTGTTTGTACAAACCATGAAAGAAAATAATATTTCTCACTATTTCAGACGAGTAACAACATTTATTAAAATCTAAAGTTAACCCACTACTTAGCAACAAAGAATAAACTCCAATCTTGGTGACAGGTGTAACTTTCCTATTCCCCATGATCAAGTTTATCTTCCCATGCTCCACATTCTCACTTCTTCTTAGTCCCTGCAAATCAGAACATATGTGAATACCACAACCTGTATCAAGGACCTAAGAATTAGAATATGGTGAGTTATTAGACAATATAGTGTAAATACCCGCATGGTTGGGTTTCACTTTCCCATCCTTAACATCTTGCAAGTACATTGGGCAGTTTCGCTTCCAATGTGCCTTTTCATGGCAATAGAAGCATTCAGCCTCATTAGGGTTGGCAGAAGGAGTGACATAACCTCTTTTGGTTCCACTTGAAGAGGAGCCATCAAGGGACTTTCCCTTGGTACCCTTCGAAGGGCTCTTCCTCTTCTTCCCTTTACCTTTCCCGATAGCCAGAACAGGGGCGTTTGTAGGAGTAGAAGTAGTAACAACCGATTTACCTTTAAGACCACTTTCGACGGTCTTCAGAAGTGCTTGAAGTTTGCTGAGTGTAACTTCCTCTTTGTTCATGTGATATGTCATTTGGAATTGATCATAACATGAAGGTAAGGAGTGCAAAATGATGTCAATTGCCAACTCCTCGAGGAAGTTCACATTCAATTTCAGCAAACGGTCCACGAATCTTTGCATTTTCTGCATGTGGCCCGTGATAGGTTCACCATCCTTCATTCGGTTTGTTATCATGGAGGAGATGATTTCATATCGCTCTTGGCGAGCACTCTGATGGTATCTGTCCATCAAATCCTGGTGCATCTCAAAAGGATAAAACTCCTCATAGGACTTTTGGAGCTCGGCTGTCATCGTGGCCAACATGATACATGCCACCTTAGTGGAATCTCTCTCATGTGCTCAGAATTCAGCGACCTCCTCTAGAGTAGCAGACGACTCATCAAGTTCCTTAAGCTCCTTGTCGAGGACATATTCCTCGTCCTCGTAACGAGTGACCATCCTGATGTTCCGGATCCAATCCATAAAGTTGGAACCATCGAAGATGACTCTCCCACAAAGGTTAATGAGAGAGAAGGAGCCGGTAGGGTTTGAGCCAGAAGCAACATTGTTGGAAGACATCTGAAAAGAAAGAAGGACAACTTTAGATTAGATATAAAGATAGTCCTTAATAAGACACCCAAATGTAATATTAAAGCTAGGACCCAACACAATATTTTATAACTTAGAAGAGGGATTCCGTAATCCAAGCTATAAAATATTTGAAGGTAGGTGAATGACGATTCACCAATTTGCACCATGAAAAATGAAATAAATTATTAGGTTTTAATTAGTTTTGAAACTCCTAGATTCTTTTGAGATTCATTGAAATTTTCAATGGCATGTTTCAATCTCGATTGTGCCCTTCAGGTTTTGTGACTGGGATGCCGAGGATCACAAAACAAGGTGTGAATTAAACATGCAAATTACTTGGTACTCTTAACGTTTATCACCTAACCGATGTGTCGGTTAACCACACGCGCTCCACCGATCTATGATAAACCTTAAGCCACCCTTTGCCTACCTTGTTAAATCCAGGTTAGTGTGTCGGTTAACCACACACGCTCCACTAACGACTTAAGCAAAGTGCAAAGTGTAATTTCATGGGTTAGCACCATATTCACATTTTCCTAAAGTAACTAAGATTGGGAATTTATAAAACATTTAGTTACTTTATAACCATCATACTTTTAATGAGGATTAAAGTCATTGTCTTACCCGTTTGGCTAACGAACCTCCAACAGTCAAGGAAGCGGTGGGTGAGAGTGGACACCCATTAAGCTGCCATTTTATAGGCAACAACCTTATACCCCCTTATAGACCGGCTTCGTGAATGAGGCCTACTAACGGTAAAACGACTTGTTCTTATACATATACATATATATATATATATATATATATATATATATATATATATATATATATATATATATTATTGACTTATAATATTATAAAGTATAAGGGTTGAATTTTAACTTTTAAAATTCTAGGGGTTGGAACTAAAGTTTTAAGGTGACTTTACATGTTCCAAAACTTGAGGGCAAGTTTTTTAACTTTCAAAACTTTTCAACTTTCATAACTTATGAGTTAATGGTTTATTAAAATGAAAGGCTCTTCATTTTATGTAACCTATGTGTTCATTAATGGACTTTAAAAGAATGACTTTTGGTAATCCATAACTTGAGGACAAATTATGGATTCCATTAAAACACATAATGATCAAGAATTAAACTAACAAACTATTTGCAAATAATTCCTATGATCTTCTAAACTCATAAGTGTATGAATATTCATATCAACAATTTCAAGAATCATAAACAACACATACAAAACTTGAAATTTTGATAATTGCCATTGTAAATGGATTAGCATAACCATTACACCATCTAAAACAAGTTTTATAAGACCAAAACAGTTTAGGATAATGTTTCTAGTCCATTTCTAGCAGCAAAACTCGAAAATCTGCATTCAAGGCCTCCTACTCGTCGAGTGCACGAACCTACTCGACGAGTAGGATGAAATAACACATGGGCTCGTCGAGTCCCCCCATGGACTCGGCGAGTTCATGTCGCAGAATGCATAAAACTTGAGTTTATTCAACAATTTGCATCAAATATCAAGAAAACAAGCCTAGTCTCTGATACCACTGAAGGGTTTTGAGCATTCTAACACTCCTAAGGTGTACATGCAACCCTAGATGCCTTGGATCTATGTTTTAACAAAGATACATGCAAATTTGATTTTCCAAGGTTCTTCACCTAACTAGCATGGCATGGGGAACTTTGAAACATAAAAGCTAGTAGGAGAACATACCTTTCTTGTTGCTTGGATTCCTTGAGAACCTTGTGAGCCTAGCACCTCAAGTGTGATGCCTCAAATGTTTCACACAACACCACAACACTTGGAATAACTTTGAGAGAAGTCCTACACTCACTTAATATCGGCTAGCCCTCTTGTTCTACACATAGTGCCGATTTTGGTAGCCCATGGGGTCCTTTTATAGTTGTGTCACAAGTAGGGTTACACCATGTAAACCCTAATTGACATGGCTTTTCATATTCCATGATCCATGGGTTTATAACCTCCATGGAGTATCCATGGAGCACCTTATGGATTTAGCCCAATCCAATAAACCATGGATCATTAGCCCACCATAAAAGAATGGATGATTTACACAATCAACCCTATATATTTAATTAGTCTCCTTTTTGATCACCAAAATTAATTCTAAATTAATTATTGATCAAAACTAATTAAATAATATTATTAGTACATTAGAACTTATAATATATTAATAAACCATAAGTGTCTTTTCTCTCATTTAGTCTATCCAAATGTTGCAATGCCATGCAACCCAAATGGACAATGCCAATCGGGTCAAGTACATTCCAGAAATAGTTATGAACTTAGACACCTAATCCAACAGGAGGAACTCACTAAGCTTCGTGCTTACGGTTTATAGTTTTGTTTCAGGTAATCGTTTTCAAAGGAAAGGAGTCGGCTTGATCGCAGCGCATCACACTATGTTTTCCACACATGAGATCTTTGGGATTACACTCTGATATGGTTTTATGATAATATGTTTTGATTATTGACACTTTGGTTTTGACATGAGATATTATTATGAATGTTTTTATACTGTTGGTTTTATATAATAACTTAATTAAAATGAAATTTTTGGTCTTGAATGTTTTTCAACACGTGTCACAAGATATTATTATGAATGTCTTTCGACACGTGTCACAAGATGAGAGGAATGGTGTGGCGTGCACCTCTATAAGCGCGACACGACTGGTAAAAGTTATGGCTATAAGTAGATGCTCCAAGCTCCTCACTTCCACACAACATTCCAATCCTTCTCTCTACATTTCTATGGGATATAAGTTCGAAAATTCTTATCAGTTAGAGTATTTTAGTGAAGCTCTAGGGCACCACGAAGCCCGAAAATTAGAAGCTTTCGGTTCGGAGTTTCGCTCGCGCAATTTTCTGGTTTTCGCTAAAATTCTTGTAAGTTAAGCTGCACTTACTATGCTTTAAGTGTAACTTATATTTATATTCATAATCGTTATTATGAAACTATAAGTAATATTTATCAATAATTCCAAGTCAAAATACAGATTGATATATTTACGAGAGTGATGTCTAGATTGGATTTAGTGAGGTGTTTAAAGTGAGATTTCCATACAGTATACTTTGTATACCAAACAGACCCTACCTCCGATATGATCCTACATGGTTATTCCTTACTTGATAAATCTTGATGTATACATTGGGATTGTTGAGGAATCTAGTCAATCATTATTATAGTCACAAGAAATGTAAAACTAGACTAAGACTTAAAACTATCTAAATCTAGGTCTATTGAAATGATAAGGTGTTATGTGAAGCACTTCCCTAACTTCAAATCACCTACTCTTGTCAGTTGACTATGTAGTTACTTTCAAGATCATAATTTAATAATAGTATTTATTAAAGGCTAATTTTATTAATCATACTTTGTGCTATTTGCATAACTATAATAGTACTGCTTGATTATGATTTGTATTGGAAGTAGAATGCCTTTAACTATAGTCTTGTTTTGTTATGAAAATAAGGCTTACAAAGGATTCTTAGTTTAAATTAAGCAGATTGTCGAATAGGTCTCATCATGGGGTAGAGTGTGGGATCAATGCAGAGTGTAGTAGTCCTCCTCTTTTTGGATGACCAGAAATGGTGTGTACAGATCAGACTACCAGCATGTATGTTTGGGTCATCGACAAAAGTAGATTACAACACTTGACTATTCTTGGCGATCTAGTGAAATACTTTGCTAGTGTGGACTTATAACCCACAGACGTAGATAAAATAGGATACCATATTTATAAAATACTTTAAACATTAGTTGCCTTTAATATGACTTACAATAGCCAAGGACTCCCCTAACTGTGTATTCAAACAGTTGCTCAAACGATTCATCAGGTAAGGTGATTTTTCCAGATGATCGTCAAATTAGGATTTGTGAGAATCGATTGGACAAGGTAGATGGTCTTACATCAGATTATATACATCTATATTATCTGGTAATGTTTGTTTGCAGGAATGTCATTATGATTTATTATCATTAAAATATTATGAGCTTGAAAACCCTATGCATATCACTAGGTTTCCCAAACCCGACCCACTCAATTTGTATGCATCACATGTAGCGGAACTAAGGCTGCTGGAAACTAATTAGGATGTTGAGTGAAATAAGCGATGAACTCATGAGCCTGTAATAGAATTTTAGGACCTTTTACTATTTACGTTGTAACCTATGTTTGGATATTAATGATGACATCCTTAGTATTTTAATATAATGAAATAACTTCTATTATCTCAAAATGTTTTAATTAAACTGAGACTTTCCGCAACATAATACCTTAAAGCGTAAAGAAAAAATTTTAATCGGTTCTGAAAATTTAAGGATGTACCAGATGGAGAATAGAGCAGAGTATGAGATAAGAGGACATAATGTAGAGTATGTTAAGATAGAGAAAGATAAATATGAAGATATTAGATTAGAAAGTACGAGAAAGTAGAAAGATAGAGTATGATAACATGAAACAAAAACGGAATATAACACACCAGACGTGCGGTCTGATGTAGTAGATATGCCTCATGTTTTTTAGGTTCAGGTAGCAGTCGTGATACATGAGAAGATAAGAACACAAGGAGTTAGAATAGAAGAATAATTTTTATTACTTTGTATTTTTTCTTGTAAGCCTGTGATGAACCCTGGGATGTAAAGTGTTTTAATTTTTATCGAATTCTGTATTTTTAGTAGAAAACTCTGATAATTCCTAGTTAATTAGAAGTAGAAAATTCGGGTCATTACAACTGGTATTAGAGCCATAGTTTAAGTGAATTAAGTTTGCTATGTCTGCACCTAGACTTAAACTGTGGGAGATGAAAGAGAACCACATATTATTAGTTGATTTTGTGATAAACCATGTTATGAGATTTAAGTACACGGTTGTAGATATGTGTAGATAAAGAACTCGAGAGTACGAGTTTAGTATATTGACCAATGGAGAGGGTTTGGGTCTAGTATGTTGAGAAGAAAGAAGGAAAGGTCATTTTATGAAATGACACAATATTGGGCTCTCTAGTTAAAGAGATGCCAGGAGTATGTAGAAAGACTGATATTGTGGTATTATGATAGAAAGATGTGTCAGAGATGACATGTCATGGTAGATGGACAATAGATAGAGTATGTGTCCCAAAGAAGAATAGATAGTGAAAATTAGAGAACATGGATAGAAAAGAATGACAAAAATAGATAGAGATAGAAAGGTAGAGAAAGAATGGAAAGAAAGCGTACATAAATATCAAAAAGAGTAAAGAGGGTTGGTATACCCAGAGAAAGAAAGGAAAGATAGATAGAGTCTATCTTATAAAGTCCAGCAGGTCAAAGAGTCAAAGACGCAAAGGTTCAAAGAGTCAAAGGAAAGTACTGATGAGTACTAGAGTAGATTGGAATTGCTTGCAAGCAAGCGGCCATATAAAACTGACCATATATAGATTATAAGAAAAAGGAGATAGATGTGTGGATAGAGAGAAAGTGGTTCAGCAAGATTCATGGTTGACATTTAAGAGAAAGTTAGTAGGAACGTTCCATTATTATTGTGTTAAGAGTTAAGGAACATGAGAAGACGTGTCAAGACTTTTGTGGAAGTAAGATATAGAGTATGCAGAATAAGAGGACATTTTGGTAATATACCAACAAGAGAGAAAGAAGAGGATGTGTAGCTCATAGGGTGAGAAGAGATGGACCCGTAAGAGTATGT